>NC_067132.1:8362994-9786994 GCF_021347895.1 Acanthochromis polyacanthus
TTTTCCTTCTACAGTGCATGTTTGAGGCCCCAGCTTCAGACTATGACATGTCCATCAGTTTCTTTCTGCAAGACACGAAGCTCAATCTTCAGACTGAGAAAAAGAAAATGATGCTGTTCAGATTTTGTTACAGAGGGTTCAGCAATATCAAATAAAGCACCACAGGCGCTAAGCACACAACGCTTCAAGATCAGCACACATGCGATGGCCAGGAATCAAACCTGGGTCAACTGCTTGGAAGGCAGCTATGCTCACCACTATACCACCATCGCTATGGAAAAGGCCATTTGTGTGCTGTCAGGAGTTCAGAGGGAAAAGAGAGGGGAGTACGGAGAAAAGGGAGGAAATGAACATCAGTCTGAAACCCTGATCTGGAAGTTCTGGCCAACCGTTCGATGCTTGAGGAAGGGGGGGGCAGGGCTTTGCTCAGGCTGTGTACAGTCAGGGTGGAGAACTGTTGACCCGTACCGGGGATATCGTCGAGCGGTGGAAAGAGCACTTCGAGGAACTCCTGAACCCGGTAAACACATCCTCTATGGAGGAGGCAGAGCCTGAAGACTCGGGGGGATCTTCGTCCATATCCGTGGCAGAGGTCGCCGAGGTAGTTAAAAAACAGACAGATTTTAACCAGGACATGCAGGATATTGTCAATGTTTTGTTGTACCCTGACGGCAGACAAGTGACAAACATCCCAGGAACAGATGAGCCTTTCACTGTCCCGAAGTACAAGGACGCAATAGGAAAGGCGTACCAGAGGATAACACTATACATATCTGCAGAGGATTTTGAAACCAAATCATCACTGTGTCAGTGCCATAGAATAAGGAGGGGCTTAATTACATTTAATTATGTTTAAATAAAATTACTTTCTGTAGGACATTTTAGTACACCTAAAATGCCAGTTACTGAACCAGGATAGTGATATTTAGAAGTGACTTTGTATACAAAAGCATGGTCTGAACATTTCAAGCCCACTTCTAATCATTTTGTGTTACAAAATCCTGAATCTGTTTACCTGCACTGGTGCTGGGTTGTGCAAAATCAACTTGTGCATCAGTCGCAGGTGTCTCCACTTTGACATGCTTTTAAAAAGTTATGTTTTTGCCACATGCACAGCAAAAGGCATCAGAAGCTCCAAGCACAGATCCACAGAATGGACAGTACATCTGCAAAAGACAAAAGACATGGTTTAGGTATGGAGGACTGTAATAAGGGGATCTCTAATAAATTTAGCTCATTTCTCAGGCTAATCTACAAATGCAAATGTGCTGCCTTGCAATGTCTGGTGTAACATACAATAAAATAAATGCCACGTATGTGCAGCATTATATGTAGTGATACAAACATAATCATAATTAATATACTCGAATGAAAGTCACATTACCGTTCCCGTTGTATTTTTATGCACAGTCGTTCAGTCAAAGACACTGGTTCAGGCAGCTGTCTGGTCCTGTCTCTCTCTCTCCATCCTATCTGTTACGCCGAGAGCGTCCCCTGTTCCGTTCGTAGTGACTGGTAATGCAGCGTTTTTCATTCGAAGATCGTTTCTTGGTTTGGAAATTGTTTTTCGTTTGCAGATCGTTTCTTGGTTTGGAAATCGTTTCATGTTCTGGAAATCGTTTCTTAGTTTGCAGATCGTTTCTTAGTTTGCAGATCGTTTCTTTGTTTTGGAGATCGTTTCTTGTTTTGGAATCATTACTTGATTTGCAGATCGCTTTTTGGTTTGGAAATCGTTTTCTCCTTTGCATCGTTCCTCTTTCAGTAGCGCGTTTTGTTTTTTTCTTCTTCAGCACGTTATTTCATTTGCACCACGATCCTCTTTTGTACCTCGTTTAGACCTGTGTTTGAGTTTGTGATTTTGCATCGTTTCTGTACTTGAAGCTGTTTTCCTAAACTGAGGAGTTTTGGAAAGTTGCAGATCGTTGGCCCCTGTCGGCCACCGTACAGTAGGATCACATTTTTGATGTCAAAAAAGGTCAAAAGGTTCTTTATTGTCATGTCATTCCACATTTGCACATGAAACAATACGAAATTGGACCCTGGTCCCGGTTTCAGCCATAAGACAATATAAAAACACTTTCATAAAAGACAATATAAGTATAAAGACACACACTAATATATGTTCTGTGGTTCAATGCATATTAAAACACCATCTAGTAAGGAATCAGCCACTACCAAATCACAATAAATACACCCCAGTAATACCTCTAATGACACCCCACTTATATACACCAATCAGTCATAATATTATGACCACCTGTTGTGTTGGTCCCCTTTTTGCTGCAAAAAACTCCTCTGACCCAATGGGGCATGAACACAGGACCTCTGGGGATGTTCTGTGGCACCGGGATTGTGGCAGTGAATCCTCTGGGTCCTGTGGGTTGCAAGGTGGGGCCTACCGAGATCAAACTGACCATCCCACAGATGCTCATTGAGATTGTGATCTGAGGAGTGTGGAACCTGAGTCAACATCTTAACTCTGTCGTGTTCCCTGTGCCACTCCTGAGCAATTTTTGTAGTGTGTCGGGGTGCATTGTTCTGCTGAGGGTGGCAGCTGGCATCAAGGACCGCTGTTGGCATGGGAGTTGGGGGATTTGGAGGGTTGTTTGATCTGCAATGTTCAGGTGGGTTTTACATGTCAAACATCCACATGAATGTCAGGACTTAAGGTTTCCCAGCAGAACATTGCATTATACCGAGATGATCAATGTCATTCACTTCACCTGTCAGTGGTCATGATGCTGTGGCTGACAGACGTGGACCCAAATACATTCAGTGACAGACCAGTCCTATTCTTAAGGGATGTGGACTGGAATTAAGTCCAGAGAGCTGCAGGAGGGATTCTAATACACTGAGCCTTGAAGTTATGGTTCAGAAACCTGACATTCCTGCTGTTTATAGAAAATAATCAATGAAGTCAGGAGAAGCTGTGGATCCTGCTGCTGTGTGATACAACTGCTGTGTAGCAAAATGAAAGAAAAGATGGCAACATTGTCCAGGACAAAGATTTACACTGACAGATCATGTGACTATCACTGATACCTGCACCTGTGTCAAGGTTTATGGATAAATAAATGAAAAGACTATGACTGGAAGATGACAGTGTGTAAGTGCAGAGGTTGTTCTCAGATGGACTGTCAGCATACTGTTCACAGGAGCTGTAGCTCAGTGGCAGAGTGCATGCTTTGCATGTATGAGGCCCTGGGTTCAATCCCTGGCATCTCCACCGTTTCTGTCACAGAGGTAGGGTCCATGAGGTTTTGTGTCACAGAGTCAAAAGAAGCTGGGCAGTTACATCTGTCAGTTGATAACACCCAGCTGAAGTGTGAAGTTTCTGCATCAGAAAGGAAACTAGAGCTCCCAAGTTATTGACACTCACTTAGCTTACGGATAATTGTCTGTAACAGATCTTTCTGGTAGAATAAATTAGTTTTTTTTTTTTGGTGTTAAACTTGACAGATATTAATTCAACTTAAAGGAGGGATGTAGTGGACAGTGGTGCATCTGGAAAAACTATAAGAGGAAACCTGTGAAGACATGGACTTTCTCAGTTTCATCATCAAGCCTGGTTAGTAAATAATTTAGTAATTAATAATTACTTTACTAATTAATATAGTCATTTGAATATTCAGAAATGTTCATATGTAGGTGTCATTTTTATAGGTTTCTTGTTGATGATTATGTTATACTTGTCATCCTGTGTTGGGACACTCCAGACACACTTACCGCTGAGAAGCAGTGTGACTCCTCATCCAACAACATCTCTGTGGACAAGTGCCAATATTCTTCTTGTTTATGCAATTCAGTTTATGCATTTAGGAACAGGTGCTGACTGTACACATTTACAATACAAAAGTAATTTAGAACTAAATATTTAAGAGGTTCTGTTGTTTTTCACTGCGTTACTCACTAGAAATATGGACTAAAACACATTTTGACACTGGGTCACAGCCTTGTTGATACTGAACATCAGTGGTGCAGATCTGTTCTTAGTTCCAAATGTAGCAACTGATGGATATAATTTTAAATTCACCTTAAAGTTCAATTAGTTCTGTTTTGTTTTTAAAGCTCATTGAATGCACAGTATCCTAGTATTTCATGTTCCACGTTGTTTTGTTTTGCTGACTTTTTCCAGCAGATGGTGGTATTGGCTTGATAATCAGTAAGACAATGCTAAACCAGCCCGTGGCTTTTCTGCTTAAAGTTTCATAGTGTACCTCCTTTTTAAAGCAGTCATGCTTTTAGAATATACTCAGTGGCAGAAGATAAGTACATTTTTTCCAGTGCATTTCAGAGGGAAATGTTGGATTTTTTTTTTTGCTCCGTTACATTATTGTGACAGCCTTAGTTACTTTAAAGATAAACATTTGACACATTGGATAACATGCTTTTAAAACATAATATATCATTAAATATTAAGGCAGTGTTTTCCAGCCTTTATAGCAGGGGTGTCAAACTAATTTTAGTTCGGGGACAAATGCAACCCAATTTGATCTCAGTTGTGTTGGACAAGTAAAATCAAATCACAATAACCTATAAATAATGACAACTCCTTTCCTGTTTTTTCCCTTTGTTATAGTTCAAAAAAGTACATTCTGAAAATGAACTACATCTTTTTAAAAAACATTATAAACATCCTGTATTTCTCCAGAAAAATAAGTTCAATTTCAACAATATTATGCCTCAGTTTATCATTTACACATTACAACTAAGAGATCACAGCGGATCTACGGAGGATTTTACTTTATGAACAAAACAAATTGTCAAGGTCTAGAAATTATTTAAATGTATCATTTTACAAATTTAGTTGCAATTCTCTGTAATTTCTACATTTTGCAAAGTCATCCCTCTGGCCGGATTGGACCCTTTAGCAGGCTGGTTTCAACCCACGAGGCATACGTTTGACACCCCTGCTTTATAGCTCATAAAAAGCTGTGTGTACTTTGGGTCACATCTCAGATGTCTATGAGTTGTTAACAGCTCTACTAAATGCTACTTTTCCTTTCTAATGGTTTCTGTGGTTTCATTTCAGAGGAAAAGTCCAGAAATTTAAAACACATTATTTCTGTATCAGAAATTTATGTTTTCTTTTTTCTTCTCAACTTAACCACAGAAAGAGCTCAGACCTATCTGTTGTAGCAGTAGTTCAGACCTGCAGCAGCTACACCAGTAACAAGCTGCTGACACGCTGATGCTTCACCAATAATTAATTATGCCATTTTATAACAATAGAGCAGTCAGACCAAAGCACAACTTTTACTTTAAACCTTGGCTGCATTTTGTTACTTCCACTCATGTAGTATTACTTTAAAGCTGCTGTCCGGAGTTTGAATCGCAGCGTCTCCCAAAACACTGGTGGTCCCACCCTCCCTCTGATTTCGCCCCTTTATTTGTGCACGCACGCAGTACATGAGAGAAGTGCCCGGAGTGCTGCAGCATCTCGCCTGTTTTGCTGTTTTCCACTCTTCTACATTTAGTACATTTAGTAAATAATAAAGGAATTACGTTAGAATGCTGTATTGAGTCTAACTTTTCCTAATACCAAAATAACATGAATCTGCGAGGACGAACTAGTAAAGTTTCAATATGTGATTACACTCGTGTATCCCTCTCGATGACGTTGTTCATCAAACTTAGTGCATTTACGCGTGCATATGTGTTACATTGTTTATTTATTTCTATCTAGAGTTCAGAATTGCATGACTCCTCTGACGAAGAGTATGTCCCAGACGCCCCAACATCTTCCTCCAGAGGTCGGGCATCTAAACGAAGCCGTCAGGCGGGCTATGGAGGCCGTGGTCGGGGAGCGAGGCGAGCACCCCAAGCCAAAAAACGTCCTGCAGTCTCTTGGCCTGACAAGCCGTGGGATTGGTAACTTTTCTGGAAGTTGCTGATCCCTGATGCTCTCTCCTCCACAAGCAAAACAAATGTGCGCGCGGTTGCGTAGTGCGTAGCTCGCCCACCTCTGCATGGGCTTGCTTGCTGTGCGCGTAACCGTTGATTGACAGCATGACAAAGCTGAAGCTCGAACTTGATTGGTCGGCAGCGACCGGCGCTTTTTGGAATAACATGGGGGTCTATGAGAGGAAGGCGGAGCTCAGGAATAAATTTTCATATCGCGTTATACTAACTTTATATTATAGTATCGAACTAGACCAACAGCTTTGTTAAAAAATGATACATAAATTGAAAACAAACGGAAACTCCGGACAGCAGCTTTAAGGTCCCATATGGTGAAAATCCATGTATTATTGTGCTTTGTATGTTTTCAAAGTTGGATGTGTAAAATATAAGCTGAGAGAATATGTAATTACTTACTTCTGCCATTCCTCTGGTCCCCTTCAACTCAGTGATTTCTCAACTTTTCAAGCTGTTTGGAATTTTGTTCAGTTAGTAAGTTGGAACTGAGAAACCATTAGTCATCCAGCTCAAGCTTTATATAACCCCACACCCTCACTGCTTCCAGGTGAGACATTCAGAATGAGCAGGTGCTCCACAGTCCACCAAGTTTGTTTACTTTCTAGAGCTGCTAATGTCTCAACCGTGAACAAAGTACATCAAATGTTCTGCTGCTGGCTGCTAGAGTGAGCATAAGAGTTTTTATGCACTCCCAACATCTGAGGATCTGAAGACTCAGAGGATTACTATTATTATTAATAACAAACACATTGTGTGGGTAATGTGGTAATCATCACCCACACTACTAACTTTCCCACAACTTTTGATGGTATGCCCTGTAACTGAAAAGCTGGGGGACATTTGGAGATAGTGGAAATTGTAAGACAAACTTGAAGCCAACAAAAAGAACTGTGTAGATTATTGTGTTTTAAAGTGTTTCATCAGTCCAATCTAAACTCTGCAGGGTTTTTTCTTCCATCTGTTTGCTTCCCTCCTGCTCTCTGTGCTCACATATATTACATTTGGATGAAGCCTAATTCCCAAAAAACTTTTCTAACTTACACAATTTTCTGTTCTTTTGTCAGGCAGCAGAATAAGTATGAAATAGTAACTGAAACGAACCCTGATAACGCCATGTTTACTTAGTCACTCTAGAGCTTTTCCCAATCTGTAGTTCTGCAATGGTAAACTAAATGTTTTATAACTGCAGTGTCACCTGACAAACTCACCATACACATACGTTAAAAGCAATGGCTGTGCTGTGGATTTTGCAATATTTCCATGTAAAATGTTTGCTCAGAGAAAAAGTTAGAGATGATAAAAAGTCCTGCTCTCACTCATTTGTTTATGTCTGTCAGCAGCCATTATCAGCTGTTTTGCTCCATGCTGTCAGTCACAGATGCAGAGAGAGTCTTCTTCTTGAAAGGGGTGTGGACAGCAGGACACCAGCTACATGTAAAGCTACAGACAGTGAAACAGCCTGTTTAGAATAGGGCTAAAACCAGTGTTTATATAGACATGGTTTGATTAATTTGCTGAAAAGGAGAACAATATGGGACCTTTAGTTAGAATTATTCATCTCGGCCTTTTGGAGTGTTCTAACACGGACATAATGGTGCTTTTGCTTAAGTAAAGGATCTGAATGATTTTTCCAATGCTGCATATATTGCATACAGCACATTACCACCAATTACCACTAATATTTAAGTACTTTATTGGTAAGTAAAAATCTTCATTCTTGTGACAAATTAACACAGTATGGCCATATGACTTCTTGCGCGACTGTCGCCCCGTCCACACGAAGACGAAACGAGGTCTAAACGCATAAGTTTCTTGCCGAATCTGCGTATCATCCACACGAAGACGGCGTTTTGGGGGTCTGTAAACGATCGTTTTTGAAAACGGGTTCCAGAGTGGAAAGATTTTGAAACGCCGTTTACGCAGCTCCGTGTGTACGGGCGATCCGCTGCTTTTCAGAAACGCTTGCGTCATAGTTTCGTATCTTCATTGACACGCATGCGCCAAACGCGGCCATGGCAACAACAATGGCGGCGTACAGTGTAGCAAATGTGCTGATGAAGCTCTCTGTTTACAACTTTTGCCGCAAGTGCGCATGCCCAGTTTTTTTTTCTTCTGTTTGCACATTTCCGTTATATCGTTACAGCGCCCCTAGAGGTCTGACATGTGTTTTACAGCGTTTCCATGCGTATCGAGTGCATTCGTGTAGACGCATACATTTTCTGAGAGGCCTTCGTCTTTAGGGCGATCGTTTTTGAAACTGTTCAGCGTTTCGTCTTCGTGTGGACGGGGCCTGTATGTTGGAGTGAAGGCATTTTAAAGGGAAAACCCACTCATAATGCATGAGTGTGAGATTGTGCGTGTGTGTGTGTGTGTGTGTGTGTGTGTGTGTGTGTGTGTGTGTGTGTGTGTGTGTGTGTGTGTGTGTGTGTGTGTGTGTGTGTGTGTTATAATCTCACCCTGGACTAACAGTGGAATCCAGTTGGTCACAATAAGGTCTTTGTGTTGAGTGCAGAACCAGCAGGTGAAAACTCTGTTTCAGAGAAAGTATGTGATGGAGAAGTAGTACAGTGTGCAAACCCTGTCTTATCTGCATGCATTTATGACTATGCACAATGTGTAGCACACACACTTGAGTGGTGGTGTGTTTGACTTCAAGCTTGTTTGCTCTGGTGTGTGCATGCCATCCAAGATGACTGTGCTTAAACCTCTGAGGATTCATTTTAAACCATTCTTTGGTTGCTTTACCTTAAATGAACCATGCATCTTTAGTTACAATGCAAAGACTTTACGTTCTGTGCAATACCTCATTAAAATGTGATTTTTTTTCATCTTTCAAGTGAAAAATTTGAGCAATTGAATCCCCTCAAAATGTAATTATTCAGGTGCTGACTAAAAATAAACAACAAAAGAAACCATATGAAGCAGCAGCAGTTTCTATTCCAGCCTGAGTTGCTCCATCATCACATACAAATATGGATTCTGAGCAGGGCCAGGTCTCCTCTTCCCAGCTGACAAAGCTGAGTCTGTGCTAGTCTGAAGCAGGCCAGTGGGGCACATCGGCTGCGTGGCCTCGGCATGAGAGCTGCACATTCAGCCACTGACATTTCAACAGACGTTTACATGACACTTTGCCATGAAGATGCTTTTCCCTCAGTGAATTGAGCAGCTGCACTTACATTGGCAATGATACTGACGAGGATTCTATGTGCACATTTAAGTGACCATCATGTGTACATTATCGGTGGTCATATGCAAACCTCACTGACTTTGTTTATTTGATCTCGGCCAGATTGGTTTACTGTGTTGACTCTGACTGTAAAAATGTGTTTGAAGGATAATTTCTGGTACACTTAATGTTGTGTGCTTTTCAGAGAGGACTGAGCCGTCATGAAAACCAATGCATGTGTTTGCATCGTTGTCTTCCTGGACAAACTTTTGAACAGTAGTGTACATGTACAGCATCACTGTGCACACATATTCCTCTTTATTTGACTTGGCCGCCGTCGTCTCCTGCTGGTCGCCTGTTTGTGTTACCCTCCACCAGGGTTGACACTGCAGCACAACGGGAATGACTAAGAAAGACATGACACATATTCTCTGAGGCGAGTTTCTCCACTCTCCTTGGCGCTGTCTAAGTCTTCTGGATGTGGGTAGGGATCGATGTCCAGCAAGGAGGTCAGGAAGCTGGACACAGCTCCATCCCTCGAGGACTGGTGGGTGGACTGGTAAACTTCAGCTAAGAAGTGTTGTCCAAGTTGTTCCAAATAAACCCCATGCGTTCCTGCATCCATCACACAGGAAGACTCACAAAGTGAATTATACATCTGCACTTTATGAAAATGAAATCAAATTCCAGATTAGTCTTCCAGCCCAGGAGAATATGCTAGTGTTCTTGCCAAGTTCCCACTCTGAGTGATGAGCAGGAATATTGGGGGAAAGTGAAAGCAAAACACAGTGAACTAAAGCAGCCCAGATTTCATGGTCTTACCACAGAAATGCTGCTTGTTTTCAGATGAAGCAACCCTGGTGCTGCCCTGGTGTGGCCTCTGTCTTCAAAATGTGACTTAACACCCAGGGGAACAGCAGCAGTTCAAACAGAACTTCCCTGGTCGTTCACACTGAGAAACACAGTAAGACATTGAAATCAAAGAAAACAAACTTTGTCACAGGGTATTTTTCTGTCACATACAAAGACACAGACACTGCTGACACAAACCTCTTTAAAGACTCAGTTTGTGGTTTTAACTAACTTTCCACTCAGCATTCCAGCATGTAGAAGATTGTATGTTGTCACTGGCAATATCTGAAGTGGTCTTTTTACACAGAGCCAGTCCAGTGACACCAGGGTGACTGTCATATTGGCAAGTCGATAGTCTGGATCCCTTTAAAGCTAATAAACATCAGAAAATGAATCTTTTGTGGGTTGCATAATGGCTTTATAAACATTAGTTGCCCAAATTACATATAATCTCTCAAAGAATGCATCACAGTGATCACGGGTGGTCTTTGACACACAGCATTTTCCTCGTTTCCTCTGTATTAAAGCATTTCCAAAGAAATCATATTCAATCATTTTTGACGTTTTATCAAGACTACCTTAAAAACTTTCATAAACACGGTGTCAGGTATATTTAGCACAGACTTGAGTTTGCACAGTGCTGTCAGGTATCCCCCATTCCCTACAAAGACACCATCTGGTGGAGTCTGGCAGTAACTGAGGCTGAAGTTTTTATTGCGGTCTAGACTAGCAGAGGTAGCATGGTTCTTAAAGTCACAGACCCCTCTCATCAATCCACCAGTATGGATTCCATCTGTATCACATTACTAAACCCTCACCGCTCTGTGATGTAGGTGCTCCTGTTCTCTGTATGTTGCTGCGTTTTAATATCACAGAAGCCAGTAAACTCTCCTGGGCTAAAATAAACCAGCCCCTCCACTGACCCCACAGCAACCTCCTCCAAGATGGATCTCACACTAGCATGAAGGCGAACACAAGGAAGGATCACTGTCATAGCTAGCTACTGTAGGGGCCCAGTGGCTTGAATCCTGACATGAGGCTGATAACTGGTGAAGTTTAGGGGTTCATTCAACCTCCTGGATCCGAAAAGAGCTAAATGATAGTGTCATAGAGGCTAGTGTTAGGAAGTCTGGTGAAAGCTGCTGGAGGCACATAGTTTATCTGTCTGATACTGGCTGACCATAAAACAGTAGTTATACACACCACACTAAATGACTGAATGCTAAAGAACAGGAAAATGTTGTGGGACAAAATATCTTCAGCATTTATTTTAAAAAAATCAATGTTTGAGTATACGTTTTAGAGTTAAAATATTTGCAGAATTAAAAAGTTCTGACTTGCTCCCTGTAGTGGTAGTGTAGAGAAGAGATTGCAACAGACAGACTTATTTATCAGATGGGCTGACGTTGTGATGAACACATTAACTGAACATATAACGTGAGCACTAGCATTGGCAAACAAAAACTCTGAGTAGAGAAATGCCACTATCGTGTACATATTCTATAATTAATAGCGTTAATGTTTCAATAATTGGTCAAATTTATATGTGTAGTGTGGCATGTGGGGTGTTTTATTTCCCCCACTCACTCTACATTGAGTTTATTTTAATTTATATTAACATATTTCTGACTTGACTAAAAGGCATCAGAGCAATTGTGGTGATGTTAGCACTGGGTTCCTTCCGTTGACAGTTAGACCAGTAAAAATTAGTAATGAACAGCTGAGTAACAGCTGATTCATTCATTTTTCACAATATGTTAAAAAGCAGAACTTTTACCAAAATTGTTGACAACAGGATTTGTCATACCCTCAAGCAGAAACAGCACAAACATCTTCATTGACACCTACCTCTCTACTAAACAGCCGTTCCTTTTCCAGTCCCCAGGATGAAGCAATGAGTAAAAGTACTTAGTTACTCTTCACCAGTGGAGTTTTAAAAACATTTCTTTATTATTAAAACACAGGAAAACCACATTGTTCCTCTATAATTTTTTGGGTAGGGGGTGGGGGGAGCTGCAGCCTATCCCAGCTGAGTTTAGGTGAAGGCAGTGGACACACAATCACACTCACAGTCACACCAACAGACAATTTAGAATCACCAATTAACCTCAGCGTGTTTTTGGACTGTGGAAAGAAGCTGGAGAACCTGGAGAAAAAGATGCATACATAGGGAGAACATGCAAAGTCCATGCAGAAAAATCCCAGGAAGGGAAAGATTCCTGGAAGGCCGGGAAGTGAACCAGGGATCTTCTAGCTGTTAGTGCCAACTACCAAGCCACTGTGCAGCGCTGACAATATCATGACAAGATGTAAGACATTTAGTGCTGTTTGTCTTGATATTCTTGCACAACATACCTTACATTTTCTGTCTATACCATCTTGAATTTGAACACTTTTTTCATATGACTCAAAAAATGAATAGATCAACAAAGATTGGACTTCAGTAAGTGGCTCCAAACAGTCTGCTGTTAGCCACCAAGTTTCTCATAACAACTAGGGAGAGCTACATTTAATTCCCAAATGCATGCCCCACTAGAGTGATGAGAGCAAAAATGTAGCATGAACATTCTTGGAAAACCAACGGATGTGTCATTACTTGGACAAACATCCAGTCAAACTTCTACTTTAACTTCCCTTAAATTGCTAACACTGTTTATTTAGCTTTAATCATCCACTGTCTCATATTAAAGAGAGTTAACTTTATGACTTCCTTTGTGTCCCTGTCTGAAACTCAAACCTCACGTCTCCCCAGCCCACTCCTACTCAGTGACAAAGCCAACGAGCCAACTCACTATTTATTCTTCACTATATGAACCAGCGTGCGAGTCATGTCTGTGTAAATACAGGTGAAATTAGAGATCTGGTTGAAGGAGTGGAGTATGTTGTTCGATTTAACAGGCCATACCGTAGTTATTTTACTGTTTTTTCACTGTAATCCTTGTTCCAGAGCATTTGGCACACATCTGCTTTCCAACACTGCCCAATGAATGTTGTTAATATAAGCACTAAATCTCAATTAACAATAAGGAAGCAATTCTGTTGCTCTCAAGGAGATTTATCTTTCATGGCAGCAAGGTTTGGGGATTGGAGAAGGGAGGATTGAAAGTGGAGTCTAAACACACTGTGCAGGAGACAGCTCCTTACACATTGCACCTGGAGTGAGTTTCACTGATTCATCTCTGCGTACTGCTGGTGGTAACAGCCTCTAATGCTACCAAATGAAAGAAAACAGCCCTGCTTGGCTTTGGTCAGCATATTATGTGGTTCTGGCTGTGGGTTAGTGAGTTTGGTTTCAAATTCCCCAGAAAATAATCCATCACATCCCTTTAACAGGATTGGAAACGGATGCCATAGTAATATGCCAGCAACACAAACTGGCTCTGTGGTAGGATAAAGGCCTATTTTAACCACTACATATTGGAAAAAAAATGCACATTTAAACTGGATTTGAACAGGATAAATGCTGCCGAGACAACTTTGATGGTAATTATGGTATTTCATTACCACAGTGACTCTGATGCTTCATCTGAATCCCTCAGAAATTCATAAGCATTTTTAAGTCTTAAGTTGCCATAAACGTCCTCACGTACTTTTCTTTCATTTTTGTAAAAATAAGTCCATTCCTGGGAAACTGTAAAACTAAATATATTTACTTAGCCTTATTTAGCTTCAGTAACTCATTGTAATATACAAGTTGTGGCATAACTTGCAATTAAAAGTCTTTCTACAAATCTTTTGTAAGTAAAAGGTATAATTAATTATTTCTGTATTACATACAGTTTATGAAGGTGTGTGTTTCAGGGCTAGTAGGGATGTAATTTAACAGCTTATGTGTTAGGTTTTTTTTTTTGTAGAGTGAGCTCAGGCGCAGAAAAAAGTGAGCAAAAGAGACAGGTGACATTAATGATTTATTCACAAAAGGCTAGGATACAGAACTACAATTCCCAGTTATTGGGAAATCTCAGGAACTGGGCACGGAACTCAATGGGCTGTAGGAAAGTATGGTGTCCCTAGTGGTTGGGCAAAAAACTCTAAACAAACCCTCAACAGGTAAAACCTGGGAAGGAATGCTGAGTGCAAAAACAATACTAAAACTAAGGTCGAGCAAATTGCAATAACTAGAATTCAGAGGAGAACCTTCAGGGCCTTCTAGGCCTTCAGAGAAGGCCTTAAAAATCTGGACCAAAAAATATGAGTATTAAATTATATGTATATATATATATATATATATATATATATATATATATATATATATATAATCAATCTAATTTAATACAATAAATTTTAATAGATTTTCTTTCATCTAAGTTCTATAGTATAGTTAAGTTTACTGTCAAGTTCACATCAGCAATGAAAGGGTTACTGTCCTTAAACATGTTATCCAATCAGAATCGTCCATCTCTATCTAAGCCCGGTTAGCTGGCTCATTAACTGGTTAGGACTTCACGAATCCCGGGGAAGGCCAGGCTATGTGTTTTGGTTTGGAGATTGATGGGAAAAATTGACCAATTACGATTTGATTTTAAGTGGGCGGGACAAAAACAAAAGATCGTAGGCCTTCATGAAGTCCGAAGAGCAGGCAGAGCGGCAAGAGCGTTGCTGAGAGACAAAGAAATGACGGAATACGAGAGCGACGTTGTGGCTAGCTTGATAGCATTGCCTTTTTCAAGGCGGCCTTTCACAGAAAAACTTAACATAATAAAAACGGAAGACCAACTCCAGAACTGGAATTAAAAGAAAATGTTAAGAAAGTGGAACGGCATTTCAAGACCAAAAATTATCAGCGATATCCATGGATGACGGGCTGTAAGAAAACAAACAGACTGTACTGCTGGAGCTGTTTACTTTTTACAACTGACAGGTCATCCACTTGGGTCAGCGGCGGATTTGTGAGCCTTACAAATCTGACAAAGTCAGCCCACCGACATCAAGATTCTGCGGCACACCTGCAAGCGACGGTCTGTTTGAAAACTTTTGGGGGGACACAAGAGTTGATCTTCAGCTAGACGAGCAGCGTCGTAATAATACTACGGCTCACAACAACAAGGTCAAGCAAAACAGAGAGATCCTGAAACGTCTCATCAATGTTGTCACATTTCTTGGAAAGCAAGAGCTGGCATTTCGAGGACATGATGAAAGAAAAGATTCTGAAAACAAGGGGAACTACTTGGACTTACTGGAGTTTCTGGCGGAGTATGACAGCCCTCTGCGCTGTCATCTGGATACTGACCGAGGCAATGAAGGAGGAGGTGAGGAACACTCCTTTTGTCTCCGTTATGGTAGACGAGACAACTGACGTAAGTAACACTGCTCAGATATCATATGTCCTGCGTTACACCACTGATGGAGGTGTAAAGGAGCGCTTTTTCCAGTTTGGTGATATCAGTAGTGATAAGCACGCAGAAGCCATAGCTGAACAAGTTTTGGAGATTCTGGAGGGCTGTACCTGCACCAATAAGGTAATTGCCCAGTGTTATGATGGAGCTGCTGTCATGGCCTCTGGATTAAATGGGGTCCAAGCCAAAATAAAGGAAAAAACACCACAAGCTCTCTTCGTTCACTGTTATGCGCACTCTCTGAACCTCGTCATGTCTCAAAGTGCTGCTAAAATCAAAGAGTGCAAAATTTTTTTCTCACACCTCAGTGGCCTTGCAGCCTTTTTCTCGAAGTCAGCCAAACGCACGAAACTCCTGGATGAAATATGCCAGCGGAGACTGCCCAGAGTGACTCCAACAAGGTGGAACTTTTCATCACGTTTGGTTTGCACTGTGTATGAGCGGAGAGAAGAACTCTTGGAGCTCTTTGAATTCATTGTGGACAACCACAATGATTTTGATGATGATGCTGTGCACAGCGCTGATGGATACATTGCACTGCTGACGGGCTTCGAGTTCTGCTTTCTCCTCGCCGCATTCAACTCAGTGTTTGCCTACTCCGACGTGCTCTTTGGGATCTTGCAGAATAAGGAGCATGACATGCAGTTCTGTTTGTCCAGCATTGATGACTTTTGCAGCACCACAGAGAGAGAAAAGGCCAAATTTGACTCCATCTATGAGGACACATTGCGCCAAGTCAGGGCTCCGAGCGGGCGCAGGGCACGGAGAGTTGGAGTCGTGTGCACAGCCTACCAGCAGCTGCACAGTGAAATCCTGGACAACATTCTGACTCAGCTGAGGAACAGTTCAAGGATCATGAAAAACTGATGTTCCTTGCCCTTCTGGACTCCAAGAAGTTTGCCTCACACAGAGAAAACTTCCCCAGCTCGAAGTTTCAGAGCCTCGCTGAAAACTACGGGCTGCACTTTGACATCCCCAGGCTCAAGACTGAACTGACAGTCATGTATAACATGGCAAACTTTGAGGTAAGGAGCCCATCAGACCTACTGCACTTTCTGACACTTAAAGAGCATGCCGCAGCTGTATCTTCTCACCTGCCTGGTGCTGACCATTCCCGTGTCCACTTCCTCCGTGGAGCAGTCTTTCTCGGCTCTGAAGCGCATCAAGATGCACACCAGGAACAGTACTGGACAGGATCGCCTGGGAGCTTTGGCACTGATGTCCATAGAAAAAGGACTTCTTTTGGAGCTCAAGTCAAAGGACAAACTTTATGACGCTGCCATCACGCACTTCACAAAGAAAGACAGACGAATGGATTTCGTTTTCATGTAAGTTAAGCATATGTTTCAGGCTACCTTGATTATTATTTCAAGTGATTAATTGGGGCCAAGTGGACATTCCGTAATTTGTATTTATTGCGGAGGTTGTCTGTAAAATTTCCAGCGCAAATTGCCTTTAATCCAATATGTAAACTTAAAAAAACTTGTCAGAAGTGTGCGGTTGAATTTTTGTTTTTTAGAGGGTTTTTAACCCCCCCCCCCCCCATGCCCCCCTTTTCTGTCCATTTCCAAGAATTAAGGAGGTGTTGTGGAACTTATGAAAATTGTGATGTTTATTCGACATCAGTATTCATTGCGCCATGCGTAATTGGGCATGGAGAGGTTTTGCACTTTAATGCAGCTAAAAAAACTCTTTGTATTACCAGCCTTGTGTAACTTTTGCCATACTGTGCATTTGAAATTGTATAGTTTGAAGATGCTCATGAATGTATTTGTCAATGTCTGTATGACTTGTTGTGTGCTGTGATTTATAGCGCTGTCCATGGTGATGAAATGAGCCTTGGTGTCGGTGTCAGTAGTGTCACGGGGTGACGTTCTGGGTGACTTCATTTTATATTTACAGATTTTTGCTAAAGAGTATGTCTATTTAATGTTGCCTAAATGTTCTCCAGTTTTATGAAGTTACTGTTGAGAATGTTTCTTGTTGCGGAGAATGTTAATGATGTTACAGTCTATTTGTTTACATCCTTGTCATCATTAATTAAAGGACTGCAGTTGTTAAATGCTTTCAATTCATCTTACTGTTGCTTTTTTTCCACGATGATTTCTTTTCTCGGCAGTGAGGGCTGAGGTGAAGGCCCAGCTGTAGTGCTCACGGTTCACCACTGCTAGAATTATACAAGGAACTATAACTGTGCTGATAACTATAACTAAGGTCAGAGAACAGCTCAAAAGAATTTCTGCACAAAGCGAGGAAAATACTCAAGGACACTATAATAGGAGGGTCTCTGGGAGGGACTTGTGGTGTTTTTGACATCCCTCACATGACTGCACTTCCCTTTCAATGTCCTCGTCCATGCCTGGCCACCATAAATATGACCTCGCTAGACCTTTCATCTTTGACATGCCCATATGTGTCTGGTGTAGAAGCTTGAGCATTTTAACTCTGCCTTTGGTGGGGATAATAACCCTGGCTCCCCAGAGCACACAACCATCCCTCACACTCAGTTCAGTTTTCTTGTGTTGATACGACTTGAAGCGAGCATCCACTTGTGCAGGCCAGCCCTTTAAGGTGTACTCGTGAACTTGAGACAAGATGACATCTTTGGCTGTCCAGCGTTTGATCTGTGTGGTATCAACCAGTGTATCATCCAGCACATCCATCATCAAGACCTGTCCTGTCATCTCTTTTTCAGGTGCAATGTCTGGTGGGGCAACCTGCTGAGTGCATCTGCGTTTGCATGGTGTTTGCCTGGTTTGTATACAATGTTGTACTCATAAGCACTCAATGTCACAGCCCATCTTTGTACTTTCGGCAAGCCCATCTGTGGAATAGGCTTCTTGACGTTGAAAAGAGAGCTCAGTGGCTTATGGTCAGTGTAAATGGTGAAAACTCGGCCATACAAGTATTTGTGGAATTTCTTGATACCGAACATTACAGCTAAGCCTTCCTTGTCCAACTGAGAGTACCTCTTTTCCGCAGGCACGGGCGTGCGTGACATGAAGCTTAAGGGTCTTTCACTGACGTCATCCATCCTGTGTGATAAAACAGCGCCCACCCCATATGGTGATGCATCGCAGGAGAGAATTAACTCTCGATCAGCAGAGTTATGCACTAATACATCTGCTGAGTTCAACAAAGTCTTTGAGTTTTGGAAAGCTTCCTCTTGTTCCTTTTGCCATGTCCAGGACCCATCTTTTCTTAACAGCTCATGCAGGGGTGCCAACAGGTTTGCCAGGTTTGGAAGGAACTTGTAATAATTAAGCAAACCCAAATAAGCTTTGAGCTCGTTGACATTTGTGGGAGTGGGAGCCTCCATGATGGCTTTGACTTTCTTTTCCACAGGGTGTAGCCCCTGTGCATCCACTCTGTGTCCCAAGTATTCCACTTCTTTTTGCATGAAGTTGCATTTACTTCTTTTCAGCCGCAACCCCGCCTCTTTCAGTCTCATTAATACCTTGTCCAGGTTTTTTAAATGGTCTGCTTCATCCACTCCAGTCACCAAAATAATATATACAGCCAAAGCTGTATATTTGGTATATATACCAAATATACAGCAACCAGAGGTATTCCATTCAGAAGGCCTTCCATGGTCCTCTGAAATATGGCAGGTGCAGACGCCACACCAAAAGGCAGTCTGTTGTAAGTGAAGAGTCCCCTGTGAGTGCTCACTGTCACATACCTTTTCGATTCATCATCCAGGAGTATTTGCTGGTATGCGTGACTCATATCCAATCTGGAGAACTGCTTCCCTCCTGAAAGCGCTGCAAACAGGTCCTCCACCCTGGGCACTGGATACTGCTCCAGGGATGCCACTGTGTTGACTGTAAGCTTATAATCTCCACAGAGTCTCACAGTCCCAATCGGTTTCAGAATCGGCACAACTAGAGCTGCCCATTCAGCATATTTCACTGATGCCCTCTTTAAGCAGTCGGTCTATCTCCTCATCTACTTTTGCTTGCATGGCGAAAGGAACAGACCGTGGGCGGAAGAAACGTGGGGTGGCATCCTGTTTCACATGAATGGTAGCTTCCATGCCTTTAAGGGTGCCCAACTCCTCTTTGAAAACCTCTTCATGTTTGTCTATCACTTGCTATAGTGTGGCTCCTGATGTTTTCACTTGGTGCATTTTTCTAGATTTATGTCCGTTTTCAATTTCTCTCCAGTCCAACCCTATCTCCTCCAGCCAACCTCGTCCTAGCAAGCTGGGGCCATCTCCTTCAACCACCACCAGGGGCAGCTTCTTTCTCTGCTGCTTGTAGTTGACTCTGACAAACGTGGCGCCCACCACCTTAACAGAATCCCCTGTGTATGTTTCCAGCTTTATCTTGATGGGTTTCAATGTTGGGAGCTTGGTGTGTTTCCATATTTCCTTAAATGTGTCCTCGTTCATTACTGTGAGGCAACATCCAGTGTCAATTTCAAATTTGACATTCCTCTTGTTCAGCTCCACCTCCACTGTGTAGGGGTCTATTTTTCTTAAGTGCACTGCACTCCGACGCCCTAACTTGTACACTTTACTCTGGTGCTCTTGTCTACACTTAATGCAGTTCAAGGTGAAGGAATCCTCCTCAGAGCTATCAGTCTTATTTTCCTTCTCAGCCTCATGCACTTTGTGAGAGCGGTAGTGTGAGCTCTGCTTTTTATCCTTCGTTTCATTTGTAAATCCCCTTTTCTTCTGGTTCAGTTTAGCTTTGCTTCTACAAGCTCTGGCTATGTGTCCCACTTTACCACAGGCATGACATTTTTCTTGTTTGTACTTACAGGCTGCAGCGGTGTGCTTGGTTCCTTTGGACCGGTAACACTCTGTTTTCTTCTTTAAAGGAATGAGGCTCCTGTTGTCCTTTGGTCATGCTGAAACATTTTGCTGTGGTGCCTGTCTGCAAGTCCTGTGCGTTTTCATTTGCAGTTTCCAATGATACTGCAAGTGACAGTGCTTTGTCAAAAGTGAGGTCAGCTTCTGACAAGAGACGCCTTTGGATTCTGTCATTGTTGATGCCGCAGACTATCCGGTCCCTCAACCTCTGCTGCAACATGTTGCCATAGTTACAGTCCTGTGCCCAACGACGTCGCTCGGTCACATAGTCCATTACTGTTTCACTGGGCTTACGATTTCAAGAGTCAGATTTGTACCTTTGTACAATTTCACTGGGCTTGGGATCATAGTGGTTTTTCATCAGGACCACAAGCTCTTGAAAGGACTTGTCCTTTGGTTTATCTGGGCTGAGGAGGTTGCGCATCAGACTGTAGGTCGCTGCTCCGATGACACTTATCAGTATAGCCTTTTGTCTGTCTGCATTGTCTATCTAATTGGCCGCGAAAAACTGCTCGAGTATCTCTGTATACTCATCCCATGTCTGATTCTTGGGATCGAACGCCGCTAGCGTGCCAATTGTAGCCATGTTTACTCCTCAGTGTCTTCTCTCTCTCCCTTTCCCAGCCGTGCTTACCATTGTGCCAGCTAACAAACCTTTAGCCGACTCCCGCCGAGTCCTTTTTCTCGTCCGGCGGTGACGCCTTCCTCCCCCAGGTCAGCCACAAAGATCATTGTCACCAAAAAGATGTTATATCTTTGATAATTATTCATGGTCCATACGGTTGTATTGCGTTGCTTCTGTTTTAATGAACCAGCCGTCAACAACATGCCTCGTCACTGTGGGATACCATTTTACATTCTTCTTCTACGTGCTTCACACTGCACTATACATTTAACAGTCACAATGAGCCCTCTGCTGGACTGAAGGAGGTAATGCTTGACTTAGGCACTGCTGTGAACTCCATGTAAACAACAAATACTTAATGAATATAATGGCATCAATGAGTGGTAACAGTAGCAACTGTAAATTTGTAAATCTGGCAAAGCAGTTGATGATTTACTGCGATACTACAGTCTCAAAAAACAAAGCAAAAGATTGCTCAGGGCTAAACTAAGGAAGTTGCGGGGCAACGATAACTGTAGGACAAATCTCAAAACTCTATGAAAGTTTAATTCTACAACCTCTCTGAAACTGGGCTTCTATAAACAATTAACCACTCTGACTGAGGCATGGCTTACTGTGACCAGAGTATAGGGAACCTGGGAAGCCTAACATTATGCTAAGCAAGCTGAGAATATTATGGGCGTTTCATCTTTTAGTGTAACTTTATTACCAAAAACGAGGTGACATTTTTGTGAAATGTAATTTAAAATCTTCACACTTTCCATCATTATTAAACACATTATTATGAAATGTTGGATTTCTTGGTCTAAATGCGCCTGAGAGTTACAAGCTAAAGAATTACTCTCCAAATTGGAACTAATGTAATTCAGTAATGAATTTAGTGTTGTATCTGTTACACGGTAACTTTAGACCTGGGCTAAGTTTGACATTGTGAACTGCTAGTGTAGTCCACAGCTGATCTCAGACATGAATCATGTCAATACGTTTTTCAGTCTCGTCATCTCCCTGTCCGAGTTAAACGAGCATTCAGACCTACACTGACCCTTCATTCCTTCAGACACCAAGTGTTCACATGAAGCAAGGAAGCCAACAAGTATGGAGCCCACATTGTTCTCTGGGCAACCTGCTGCTGCCTCCTCCTCCATGCCTCATCCTCTGCTCCCTGTGTGAGGCCTGCTGCAAAATTCACCATCCGATAACACGCTCAGGCCAAGCATAACTTCAAAGCTTGTTCCTTGTAGGCATTTCTCTGGGTTTTTGCTACAACTCAGGAATGTTCCTAATTTCATTTTCTTTCTCTTTGATTGGTAGCCTGTAAAACAATTACATGTAATGTGAATTACAGAGAACTATCATCCAATTTCCCTGAGCAGAGGGCATTTTTAGCCTCTTTTAGCTCGTTGTTTTGGTTGTCTGGTTCTTGGCTTTAATGTGTTGGGTCATCATCAGTCACGCCTGCAGCTGCAGCAAGGAGCAGTTTTCAGCAAGAATGTCTCATAAACCTACAGTATACCACAAAACAACAGCCCTACAAACAGCAGCAACAAAAACAGTAAAGATGAGGGAGGAACTATATATTCATTTACAAATCCATCCTTGGTCTGCTACCCACATATTTATCCTCTTTCATGTCATGTAAACAATTCATGCATAGTCTACGTTCTCAGGACTTCATTACTTTCACCATCCCCTCAGTCTGCACAGAACTCGGCAAGATAGCTTTTAATTATTCTGCTCCCTCAACGTGGAACTCACTACAGCAGAGTCTGAATGTCCCACTTGATTCCCCTGGAGGACTTCAAACATCTCTTAAACATTATGGAAATATCATCATTTAGGAGTTGTTGTTGTTCTTAGTGTTTTTACTTTGTAACTTTATTGCTTGGCTCTTTTGCACATCCATTTTGGTGTTAATGTTGTGTTTTGTCATGAACCTGTCTGTCTGTAACTCAGAGTTACATTATATTGTTGTATTGTCTAGTGCAGGTCCCTTAATGTTGTTTGTCAGTGACTCAATGTTATTTTATTATGTTATTTGAGGACAGGTCTCTCTTGAGAATGAGACCCTGTGTGTCAATGAGATTACCTGTATAAATAAAGGCAAAATAAAAAATTTTAAAAATGCTGTAAAACTGATTATCTTTTAGGATGATTATTCCTCAAAAAGAAAAATGAAGTATTTTCTAAAAAAAAAAACCCAGATACTGTACTTTGTGTTTGGACAAGCCACAGGACATCCATTTTATGTGACATAATACATTTTATTTCTCAGATGATGTTACAGGAATACAGAAAACATCTGTGTTTATCTTTTGCCATGATTTCACTTGAGAGACACGCAACTACATGAAGTGCAGTTCAGTTTTTCTTTAATATACAGACGTTTTTTCCAAAAATGCACATTTATGATTATTAAATGATTAAAATACTAGAATTCTGAAACACTGAAAAGGTATAACCATAAAAAAAGTCTGATCAAGATCTTAAATTAATTTTGACCAAATATTTAGTTCAGAAAAATGGCAGTCAGCATGTAGTTCAACTTGTAACTACAGTTTGCATTTGTAGATTGATTATTGCAGCTTAAATGAGTTAAGTTCTCATCTTTACATTCATGCAATATGCACATAACGAAGTGAGTGATGCAGTGTGTTAGTTATTATGTGTTTGTGTAACTGTGATTAGATTTACTCCACTAATATGTTCACAATGCAGGTTTGTGCTACTTCATCAGGGTGGTACATAAGGATGATTCATTTCTTTCATAGTTCATAAGTTAATTATGCTTCTTGCATGTTACCATAAATATAATGTATCATCATAAAGTCCTAATACTTCTTAATACTTTTATATTTAAAATAAAGACATATCCATACATGGAAGATATAGAATATTTCAAAGCAATATATTTTATCTTAACAAATTTTGCACCAAACACCAAATTTTTTAACTTTACATTCTGTTAAAAGATCATCAGAAGTGTGAATAATGCTTGGTATGTTGAATACCAGTTTTAATAGACTTTACATCATGTGTGTTCTTCAAGGTAAAACGTAAAGCAGTGTTTTACCAAAAATCTATCTTTTCTGATTCAAATATTGAACATATTGATCAATAATAACAGCAACAGTAATATATTGCAGCAGTTAAAACAGACATTTTCACACTTTTTGTTCATGTAATTTAGGTTTGTCAGTGACTTGTAGCTGTTTTGAAACCAACCCTGTAACTACATACTGACTACATTCACTGTACTGAATGTTTTTGCTTTCAGCTGCCATTAGAAAGTAAATACTCGACGACTTACAAATATGTCTTGGACACACTACAGCATATTAATGCACCTTAAGCTTCGACCTTTTTGCTCATATATATTAGTCACAGTCTGTGGTGCAAAATGAGCTGTTATCCATTTGTTTGCTCTCTTTGGCTCAAACTTCTTTAAATTAGTCATCTATGTAAATGGTTGTATTTATATAGCGCTTTTATCCAAAGCGCTTTACATGATACGTCACATTCACACACTGATGGCGGAAGCTGCCATGCAAGGTGCTAACCACGACCCACCAGGAGCAATTAGGGGTTCAGTGTCTTGCTCAGGGACACCTCAACATGAGCACTACGGGCTGAAGATCGAACCGGCAACCTTCCAGTTACAATACAGCCACTCTACCCACTGAGCCATGCTGCCCCTGCTGTGGAGAGGATTGTGGGTCAGGATGTCTAGAAAAGCATGATGGCTTGAATACTGCAAAACCAGATGTCTGGCATACTGCATTTGATATAGTGTGCATTAGGTTACATCACATGTTTATCTGGGTATGGAATGCACTCTTAGTTGGCAGCTGTCATGCAGACAGTAAATGATACTCAGAACATTTTAGGAGGTGTGCTGCTTCAGAATGTTGTCAGTGCATAATATACTTTACTGTTGAAGGTTTTCCTTTGTCCTTTCAGGAAAATTCATAGTCTCCTTTTCTCACAGTAACAGAAGTCATTCTGCTACTGTCCGAGCAGAGAAAAGAGAAAGAGCATGTTTGGCTTTCATGAAAAATAGGCAGCAAGAGGTCAAACTGAACAGTGGTGTGTAAAGGACAGGACCGTTTTCTGAGCTCCTCCTGGCTTTTCTGAGATGTGTGTGTGTCGTCTGTGTGCGGCGACTGTTTGCATTTGCATGTGTGTGATCCTAATCGTCTGTCCTGGTCTTGTCTGTCCGGCGTGTTTGCTTTGTGCTGACGTGTAGTGCCTCGGTCGTTTATCTGCACCTTCACTAGACACCCAGGCAGTTTGGAATGTGTGTGGGAGAGGACAGCGCTGAGCTAACAGACTCTTCTTCCAGCGTCATCTCTGTTTACCTGCTATTGTTCACAGCTTCTGTGTGGACATGAAGAGAATAGAATGATTTATGCGTGTAGTGACAACAACAAGTGTTTGGGCTGCAGTGGCGCCAATACACTTCTTTATCCTGTGGAATCGGCTGAAGCCCAGGGGCACTGACTTTTCAGTGGTGGTTATTTGTGGAAACTTTTACAAAATGTTCAACTACAAGCTGCTACTACACTGTACAAACTCTATTTGTCTTATTTTTGGTTAAAATGTCTCATCCCACTTGATTTAAGATAAATTCACTTAACAAGTGACATTTCAGCAGATGGAGGGACTTGTTTTAAGAAATTGCTTCTTAAATATCTTGTTAAGTCAAACAATCTTGAAATGATCTTGTTTTGAGTTCAATTTTACAAGAAAACGCAAAATAAATGTAATACATCTCAGATTAGGAGGTTACATGAAAGGAAAAATCTTTTTTTGAGTGAAAGACTATTATTTTTTTTAGCATGTCTGGCTTATTTTAACCCTCATGTCAGCCTGTAGAATGTGGGGGAAAAAAATAATTTTTCACAGTGAAACTTCTGATGTCCACATTTTCAACATTTTTGGGAAATCTTTGAACATTTTTTGGTGGACATAAAGAAATGTTAAAAATGTTTCTTAAGATTATTCACAAAAAATCAACCAAAATCCACCGAATTTTGCTGGATTTTGGTTGATTTTTATGTGAATGTTCTTAATGAAAATATTAGAAATTTTGCTGATGTATATGTAATCGCTTTAGATATTTTTAGGATTTTTTGTAAGATTTTTACTTATTTTTTGAAAAATATTTACAAGAATTTTATTTCTTTTAAAAATAAAACTTTTAAGGGAAACTTTTAAGGAATTGTTGGAGTTTTCTTCCTGAAGGTTTTGCAAAGTTTCAGAAGTTTGGGGATTTTTTTTTGCTGAATTTTTGGATTTTTTTCAGACAAGGCAACAATATTTTTTGGTGCCGTAAATGAAGACAACAGGAGGGTTAATATGCCTAAGCTTGACAATCCTGGTAAAATATAGCTTAAAATAAGTTTTCCAGCTAATTTTAAGATTTCAGCATACTAAACATCACATCTTATTTCTAGAAATCTTACCAAGCCATTTTCACTTGTTCTATTGGCAGATTTTTTTCGTTTATTTCAAGGTAAAAGTTTCTTGAAATAAGTTTGTTTTCCTTGTTTTGGGAGGGGCATTTTTCCTGTGTAGCTGTTTATGTGTGATTACTCATGTTCAAATTTAAGAAAACAGGGCAATCGAGTTATTTTTGAAAACAGCATCTGGCGTGCCGACAAGTCCGTGTGAGGAGACAGGCAGGACTTCCTAATAAAGGGTTAATGAAGTCAAGTTGCTCGTCTCCCCCTTCTCCTCTCTTATGCTGCATCTGATATTGTTGATGTTGTTTTTCTTTCTTTCTTCCTGAAAAATGAATAGTGGCTCTGTCATGTCAGGGAGTATGGCGCTCTGGGTTGTCTCCTTCCTGCTGCCTGTCTTATCTCACGCATAGATCCTGGCCTGTTTTGGTGTCGGGCCTCTCCTCGCTCCCCCCTCTGTGGAGACAGACAGAGTGGGGGTCGCTCTGTGGTGCCCCCCAATTTCATATTCAGCTCCCTGAGAGTTTAGAGCAAAGGGAGGAAGTCCCTACCAGCTCCTTCCTCTCGTAGACCACACTGGAGGCTGCAGGGTTTGAAAGGGAAAAGAGGTAAAGATACAAGATGGGGGAGGGATGGGTGAGGGGTTCAGTGTGTGGAGGCTTTTACTTGAGGCCCCGCCATGAGGTCCTCATTTGTTCCTGGAACCATTACTGTGACAGACTGTTTACAATCACTGACAGATTAGGTTTACTTAAGGATTTATGTTATTCCTTTAGCTGAAACGTATAAACACGGCTGACGCTTTTCCACCACCCCGCTATTATAAATTAATCCTCCCTGCCGCTGCCACTGTGAGCATGCTGAAAATAGGTGATCTACTCAAATATATGGAGGAAAAATCTACTCTACTTCTTTCCCAAAGAGGTGGAATGAACAGCATAGCTGAGTGGAGCTAAAACTGCTGGCTTTAGCCCCCCCTTTCTTTTCATTTAACACATCTCAGCACCCCATTGACAAGTCTACCTGAGTCAAGAAGGTCCACTGGGGGGTGCACTGTGAAAGGGAAGCTTAATTTCACTGCATGATTTCTATCCACCTTCAAACAAGGGCTTACACTGGGGTTTGTGAGGAGGAAAAGCACATGTCCAGTGAGGTTAGACTGCACATGGTAGCCTGGTTAGCGACTTCTTCAGTAGAAGTAGTTCTGGTAAAAACTGTACACATGCTGTTCCAGTTACATCCTCTTAACTGATGGCAAATCATAGTTTGAACTTGTATTGAAGGTAGATTAACTAGTGATAGAATTATGACTTTTGTTTTTAATCATTTTTTGTATACCTTCTTCACAGTTGAGTCATCTATTATCTATACACCACGTAGTCCTCATCAGAGTTACAAGGGGGCTGGATTCATTATCAGATCGACAGCTTTGTTCCCAATGATTTCACTGCATGAGAGGATTCAGGTTGAACGTACAATCACAGTGATGTGTAAGAAGATTGACATAATCAGTTAAGTTACCTGCTGTGTCGTGCCCCTAAATACACCAGACATTGATGACAGCATAAGTCCTGCTGCTGTTTGATGCTACAACTGTGTAATCAAGACAAAGAGAAAGGTTATTTTCTACATTTGTTTCAAGAGTGTACACAAGTTGGTGATGCTGCAGCCCATCTCCTGTCTCTGAAACTAAGGATAAATGTTACAGTTTCCTGAAATATATACTCCTCTTTACCACTTGCTGTATTAAAGTCAACATTGAAAACACTAAATGCTGTATGACACTATAATGGAAGTCAGAATTTTTTCTGCAATTATTTGCTACAATTATAACATCCTCTGTGAAACATAACTGGTATTTATAACATACAATAAATGATTCACAACACACAGTAAGGCAGCTTTAAATGACTTTAATGAAATATGATCTTTAACTCCTGCTGGATGTTTCAGAGGAATGGTAAAAGTTGATACAAAAATATGAAGAAATTCTCTAGAATGACTTTAATGGTGCTTGCCACTGTATTTATAGTATTAAATCATGGATTACTTAATGTTGACTTTCCGTGTGCTATTGGCGGCTATAAGAAATACATGTTGGTTCTGAATAAATAAAGTAATATTCCCATGTGAAGTGTCCTGAGAAGAGGTACTTTTTGACTAAGTGCTTAATAAATAAAACTGATGTTAAAGTCAAAAAGGGAGAACTCTTTGAACTCTGTGTCTCTTTGCTGAATAGACAATAAGTACAGTAAGTTAGTTTTAAAAAATCACATGGAACAAATCAAGGTGCTCTTTGAGGAAAAGAATCACAACAAATTTAAATTAGAGAGAAAATTCTAAGTCATATAAAAGTCTTTGATGCCTCATCGCTGAATGACGCATTTTAGCTCGAAGTCTTTTTCCAGGATGTTGAGACAAAACACAACAAAATGCTATTAAAATCTCCAGAATGAAATGTCCTAAATCTTTGCATGTGTCTGTCCTCACGCCCGTCCCTGTCCCGCGGCCCGGCCTTGGCCAAACCACAGCTCCTCAGATCTTTCTTAATTGCATGTCTGAGCCTCAGTCACAGAAGAGCTGCACAGCATGGAGACCGCTGAAGCTTTTCAACAATCACAATGGAAAATGGCTTCATCCTCTTCCTCCCCTGCTTCTAAAGCAATGATAATAACTAAGAAAAAAAGGGAAGACAGGCATTGTTTTTCCAGGCTTTGTTGGTCCTGCTGAATAATAACTTTCCAAGAGGAATTGAAAGACATATGAAGCAATTAGACCCGAGAAATTCAAGTCAAATCAGAATCTCGATCTTCAAGTTTATCTTTTATCTTCTGCTGTCTTTTTGGATTTGGAAGAGCATTAGAACTAAATGTTGTGAGCTGGCTTCTTTGACAGTGATGTAAGAATGCCATATGATTACTGGTCATATGAATATTATCCTGGATTAATTTTTAGTTCTTCTCTGTATCTTTTTACTCCACTGTGTGTTTTTTCAGCAGTTCCAGCTCTGACCACTCGACATGTAGGCCTTAGTTCATTAGCGAGCTTGCCTCTAATCTATGTTTTTCCAATGTGAAGGAACTTTGGCTGACCTCTCGCCCACCTGCATGTGGACTTTTTTAATTAATACATTCCGTTTTTCCATAGGTCAGTTTGTTCTGAAAAAAAGAGAGTGAGAGTCAGAGAGAAGAAACACGGCATCCTGGGCGGGTTGGTATCCGGAGCAAGGTTTGGCATGCAGCTCAGTGAGACCACAGATTCCCCGGTCTTCCATCTCCTCTCTTCTCTCTCCTCAGCAGCGTATCCCTCCTGCTTCAGCCTGTCACACACTTTAGCTAACAGTGTGCCACATTCACCACTGTGTCTTTTCTGTGCTCAGGTCGCGACCTCTCCCAACAATGCTGCACTCTGCCTTTTCTTAAGGCATCAGGAGCTCCAACAGAGAAGGCTGTCTTCCATTCATGCTCTGTGGGGACATACATGCACACACACGTGCAAATACACAGAGCTGTTTGTCTCATTTATACATGCAAACAACTGGGAGGTTGTTCGTGCGCCTTCTGTTCCAGACATAGATTTGTAGTGTGTGCTTTCTCAAGGAAAACCAGAGACGTCATTCATTCTCTACACCGGATCCAAAAATATTAAACATTATTCAATTAGTCTTGATTTGAGTGCTTAGTCTTGTTTTAGAAGGATGCACATATTTGGTTTGCATTTGAATTTGTCCTTCTAGCAAATTATTTGACTTTTCTCTCATGCTAAAAGCAAAAACACTACAGTGACACTAGCTGCTTTGTGACGCTCTCCACAGTGATGCTTTGAGTTAACTGCTAGCACCAGCGTGCTAATACTCACGATGGATATGATAAGAGTAGTTTAAATTTAGTTAGCTTGTAGTTTGGTGTGTCGACATTTATAGATGAGGTCACAGCTGAGCCATTAGTTTTGTAGGTGTTTCATCACTCCCCAAAGTGTGAGGTAAATTCCGACTATGACCTAAAAGAAAAGCCAGAGGAGTTATTCCAATTTATCATAAGGAAGACACAAATGTTTGCAAAAAATTACACCCATTGACTCTAAAAAGTAAAGAAAAGTGACTGAAACCTACGATCTTTCTAACAGCCAGCAGAGGGTGACTCCTGTTTGCAAAAAGAAGTCTGATTACATGAGAGTCTATGAGAAACTGATCCTACTTCTCATTTGATCTGTTACCTCAGCTGACATTTTCCTGACAAGTCTATGGTCTCAATTGCTAGTTTGAAGACTTTTTCAATGTAACACAAAGTTAATTTAGTAAATTATGGTCGTATTAAGAGTAAAATTGATGATAAAGCAGGGTTTGATCTAGGATGTGACTGACATATCCATGTGGGCTTGTCCTTAAGTTCTCTGTCAGTTGCTTGTCACGGTGATGGCCATAAACTAAAATTTAGGTTTTGACCAATGTGAGACATTGAGGCTACGTCCATCTTATTTGTAGTCCATGATTGCATTAGCAGTGGTGATAAAATCATGGACTATTGTTTTGTATGAAAAGCAGTTTTATTTCCCAATATTGTAACTTCTATTATTCAGGTAGTTGTGTGACTTCATTCTTGATTTCTTGATGCCACTGCTACACTAATGGTTTGCTTAACGGTTTTTGTTATCCCATAATCCTATCTAATCTTACCTGAAGGGATGGAAAACAAAAAAAAGTTAAAAGGCAAGAACATAATGTTGCTCAGAGGATTCCTTTAAAGGGAATTTTTTTTGTCAAAATTTCGAAGAGTTGTACTTCTTTATTTTTAATGGACTGGTATTGATGAATGCTGTTTGTTTTTTTCACAGATGTGACTCATCGGACTAGGGGCTTTCTAAGTCTTGCCCTGTGGACCACAAAACCAAGGAAACAGATTCTCAGGCATGTTCTGGAGTTAGAAGGTTGACATTTTTCTGTGATTTCTGAGCACATTTATGGATGTCTTATTGAATCTTTTTCTATCTTGTTGTTAAAAGACATGTGCACCAATGATGTAACAGAAAGACACACAGTTTAAAGAATCCTGGATAGAAATCTATAGGAGAGTTCAATAATGCCAAAGATGGCAGTTGTGTGATGCATGTTGTCTCTTTCCCTCCAATAATCAGCTTTATAAGAGCTGAAACAGCCATCCAGTCTGCTGTTGAACTGATACTGATGCAGTGCCATTAAACTGTTTGCTTGAGTTGTGGAACGATTCCTTGTACAGAAACATGCTTTTTAAACCTCACTTGGGGGCAACCTCAGCAAACCTATGAAGTAATGTTGTTCACATTTAGCTGGTAGATTCCATACGTGCAGTTTTTATGTTGTGGTGACCCTTGAATTTATAGTTATAGCTCTCTTTTCTTTCATTTAGATAGGGACCTGGGCCTGTTGTCTACAAAGCATGCTACACCAATTACTCTATTTAAATAAAGGTTCAGTAATAATAGCTTTAATAATGTGTGGTTGTAGCCTCTCTCTGTTTAGGTTATTTGGGTCCTTCCACTTGCATAGCTCTGTACTAACAGTGGAAACGTTTAGAATCATTTCTAACTGTGACGCTAACTGCAGTAACAGGTTGGAATAACCAATCTCAGTTCACATCATGATAACTGGTAATATAATGACTCGTAAAAACAGCACATAGACATAAAGAGTCACAAGCTAAATCATCAATAAAAACAGTATCTAAATGAAGAGAATGCAAAGTACTAACTAACCTCCAGTTAGCCCTTAGAAGAAGCCTTTTTTATCAACATTTCTTATTATACTTATTTCGTATTGGTAAAAAATGCAGGAGCGAGCAGTAAATAGAAAGATTTGTAGGTCCAATTTAGGATTTTTGTCATGTCAATAATAGATTGTTTGGGATTGACATGAATAAATTGACTCATCCATATATATAATCTATGCTGCAAGTAAATTTGTATGATAAATTGCATCTTTTCTGTGAAGAGATTATGAAACTGTCCCCCCTTAGTGCTATGAAAATAAAATGCATTATAAACCACAATTTCCTGAACACATTATTTGTTTCGGAACAGATGCTGTTAATAAGCGTCTTTTCTGTAAAACAAATAAATAAAAATGCAAGTGAGGATTTAGTTTTCCAAAAAGGCACACATTTTGAAAACATTAAATAGAGTGATTTGTTGCAGTAGTTCCTACACTGCATCAACCTCCACTGGCACGTGTTAAGTAGTACAGCTGAAACCATCTCAGGGGGTTTGTTTTTGACGTTAGTATATCTGTTGAACACATCCTGGCACCAGGTCCAACACAGTGTACACTACATTGTACATACACAGGCCTTGACAGTTGGACAGGGAGTGGGGCTCGGGTCAGAGACAGAGACAGTGGTCCTCTTTGAGGTGATAAAAATCAGCTGAGAAGGCCGGAGACGAGGGAAAAAGTCAGAATTAACGTTGCGTTTGATCTACGTGGCTAGAGGCGGAAACCACTGCCTTGTGTATACCATTATTCAACCACTGTGAATTCCAATAGCACAGCAGAGGTTTCTTTCATAAAGGCTGGTTTATGCATCTTGCAGAGGAAGCAGAAAGCCTGGCAGAGGACAAAAAATGGCCAGATTCATGAGGCAGAGTCTTGGGGATACACAAAAACACGTCAAGCTGCCCTTGTGAGGAAACAGAGAGGAGGGGGATGTACTAAAAACACGGCAGTCAGGAACTCAACTGACTCACTCACATCCCCAGGGCTGGGCCATTGTGCTGTATTTTTGGATGTCTCAATTCCAGTGATCTTCTGTGAAATCAGGTCTTCAGTTGGTGTGTTCTATTTTAGAAAAGCCAGGACAGAGCAGAAGTCCAACCAAAACACCGTCCAGAGACAAGGGAGCCATCCCATCCCACCCCTGAGTCCCCTTCCTTCCTGTTTTCACTTAACCGAGGGGCACTAAAACTCAGGGCTGTGTGTGATTTGAGGAGGATGTTTTTTCCCAGTAATGGACTTTATTAACACTGAGGAGGAAACAAGTTTGGGCTCTTGGGAAACATGTTGCTATTTGAAGATAAGGTCTCTTTGTTTGTGAGACATCGTGGACACTGCTGACTCAGCAAGGTGGAGGCAATGTTATTTAAAGTGTTGAGGTTGGGTGATTGCACAAGACCTGGCCTCGTAAAGGATGGGATAAGTATAGGATAGAGATTAATAGTGTTAGCATAGTGGTGGACGTGCTACTTTTAAAACACACGCACAGTCATTTCAGAGTGACTCTGGTTTAACCTTCAGACCCTAAACAAAGAAAGTCTATTACAGTAAAAACCACGAGAGGTGTGGCTGCAAGAGCAGACACTGAACTAACCTGTGTCTCCTTATGCCAAGGCCAGACATTACAATATTTTTATCTGATCAGATTAGGTGATTATAGAGCCAGAAATTCTTGCCATTCTTGATTCTTCCAAGAGACATGAGAGACTGCACGTTGGTCTCAGACCAATCAGCTTTCTGTCTTTCACAAACTGCACAATGTGATCAGGAATAAATACCAGAAACTGTCACCTAAAAATTAAACATTTGTATACAACTAAACTGTATTATCAATTATGTTTTACGAAAAATGTATTATTACGTTATTTTGACTTTTGTGACTTGTGGCTAGGTGGTTAACACCGTCACCTTCCAGCTAGAAGATCCCAGGTTCACGTCCCCGTCTTCCTGGGATCTTTCTGCATGGAGTTCACATGTTCTCCCTGTACATGTGTGGGTTTTTTCTCCAGGTTCTCCAGCTTCCTCCCACAGTCCAAAAGCATTTCGAGGTTAAATGGTGATTCTAAATTGTACATCAGTGTGAACGTGAGACTGATTGCTTGTCTCTGTGTGTAGTCCTGTTGTCGACTGTTACCTGTCCAGGTGTCCCCTGCCTTCACCCTAAGTGTAGCTGGGGTAGACTGCAGCCCCCCATGACCCTATTGAGTATTAAGCAGTGTATGGATAATGGATGGATAGATGGCCATACCACAAGTAAGTTTCTGATCAACCAATCCTATATTAGACAGAATAATAAATTACCTGTCCTGGTAACACAGAAAATGGAAGAAGAGCCTTAAACATGTTGTGAAAGGGCCTTTTTTTTACCCAAGCCATGATATTTTCCTAACTGCAATTCCATCATTGAATGAAACTGAAAATAAGCAGGAAGAGTAATTGTCCAAATGGAACCCAACCCCAGAAAAACCCTTTGTCAGCTGGGTAAAAGTCTAACTGGGAATTTATATCTCCACCTCCTCTGCTACCTACAAACATGGAAGTCTTTCCTACTACATCATAGTCATGCTTTTTAAGCAGAAACACATTTCTTTCAAAGTTGCTGCAGTTGTGGAACTCCATAGCATCAGGCCATTGTGTTGTCTTAAGTTACCCTCCACGCAAATGTAAAGGTGCCGTCGAGTCATATGAAAAAATATGCAAATTTGCAACTGAAACACAGAACAGACAATCTATTGAGAATGAAGCAATCAAAGCACAGGTGCCAGGATGTGCTAGTCGCATTTGCAAATGAAACAAAATCTCAGCTTTTGTGGATTGACACATGGAAATACAGCCATGGTGGATGCTGACAAACCTACATATAAAAGACACCACTAGGGGCAGGTTTACTTAGAAAACATTAGCTATGCATGTTTTGGCATACTTTTCCTACCTAATGAAGGTTAGTATTGGCTGTAGTATTGGTTATAACTGGCAGAAGTAGCTATCAGACACTCCTTGAGGACAAGCCATTAAGTTGTCGGCAAAGCTCATTTTAGAGTAAATAACGGAACAACAACCAGTTGACTGGTTGGTGTAATCTGTACGGCCTCCATGGTTCTCAGCTCGGTTTGTCTGCTGACAAGAGATAAAACATTGCGGTAGGTCCCTGGGTTGACACCTCCTGTTGCTGTACACCGACAGCTGATGAATTCATGCTCTCATAACTGGCTGACCTGGTTGCACATGAAACAGTTGAGGAGAGCAGATTTATGCAGGCTGAAACACTGACACTGCTGTTTGGTTATGGTGAGAAACACAGTGTGTCTGAGTGCAGATCAGGATTGATTTTATGCTTGTTGAAAAGAGTCACGTATGTGGCTGTGTGCTGATACTCCCTCAGTCCTCAGCTGCAACAAATTGAACAGATATTCTAAACCTGTTCTGACAATACCAGACCAAAAATGTGGAGTTGTATTACACAGTAAGTTTTTTACATGTCAGAGACTCAATTTACTGTATTTAGAGGGTCCGTGTTCGTTCAGCATCTCAGATTTCACTTTCTGTCCTTGACCTCTTAGTCTTGAAACAGCATACAACAATACTTTAGTGATTTTATTTATTTACTCTGTTTGAGGTATATTTGGTGGAATTTGGCTTTGAGTTTGACAAAGTTTTTAACTTCATTTGGAAGAAATTTGCTAATTCTTTAGCAAAGGCAAGGCAGGACAGGTTTATTTGTATATCACTATTCATACACAAAGCAATTCAAGGTGCTTTACAATGGCAAAGAAATATATTAGGAAAAACCATTTAAAAGTAGACACACATTAAAATCATAGAAATAAAACCAAAAAATAGACATTAAGATCATGAAAGTGCATTAAAGGATAAAAAAAATAGATTGAGCATCTAGCTGCAGTAAAACAAAAACATGATTTTCAGGCTTGATTTAAAAGATTTAAAAGATCCAGCAGTTTGAGCAGACCTCAGGTGTTCAGGAAGCAGGAAGCAAAGACATCAAAACAGGAACTGAGGCATTAATTCATTTTTTCTGTATGTTTTTGAAAACTGTCATTCAGTAGAATGATATTCTGGGTTTCACGTCATCCTATTCCACTTGAGAATGTGATTTGTTGAAGAGTTGTCACTTACATTTGCCTGAAGACATTCTTACACCGGGTTTTGCAAGTTAGACAATGCAAAAACAAAACTTTTTAAAATTGAATTCATTTGACACATTTGCTTTCTTAATTATATTAACCCTTGTGTTGTCCTGCGGGTCAAAATTGGCCCATTTTAAAGTTTAAAAATGTGGGAAAAAATACATTTTCACAGTAAAATTTCTGATGTCCACATTTTCAACATCTTTGGGAAATCTTTAAATATTTTTTGGTTGGAAAAAGAAATGTTAAAAATGTTTCCTAAGAAACCTTCACAAAAAAAAAAACAACCAAAATCCAGCAAAATTTGCTGGACTTTGGTTGATTTTTCTGTGAATGTTCTTAAAGAAAATACTCGACATTTTACTGATATACATGTAATCACTTTAGATTTTTTAGGATTTTCTTTGGAAGATTTTTTTCTTGCTAAATTTGTAGGATTTTTTAAAAATAAAACTTTTAAGGCAAACTTTTAAGGAATTATTGGAATTTTCTTCCTGAATGTTTTACAAATTTTCAGAAATTTTGGGATTTTTTTGTTGAATGTTTTGGATTTTTGGTCAGACAAGGAAACACTATTTTTTGGTACCCGTAAATGAGGACAACAGGAGGATTAAATGACAAATCTGTACCAGGCAGACTGATTTAAATTTTGTTGACACTAATGACTATACGAATATTACGTTAGAATGTTTAAAGGCAATAAAAAAAGCCTGCTTTTAAAAAAATGTTTCCTTTCCTTGGATTTCCTTTAACCAGAAAAGAAAGCACTGTGTTTCTATCGAATGTACACTAGACTGCATCCTTCTGCCCCCTTAAACTTGAAGGTCCTGATGATCTTTGACCCGTGTACCCTTCCCTCGTTGCTCCTCCACCTCCAGGCTGCTGTGGGACTTTGGGGGCCTATGGATCATCCTGCTGAGTGTATCTGTCCACTGCCTCCAGAGGGGGGGTCCTAGCTTCAATATGGGCTTGTACAGCTGACACTCCATCTCTCTCTTTATCCACCTCACACACACCTCCCTCTGAAAGCCATGTTTCTGACTGATGGAGTCAGCTGGGCTCGTCTCGTAGGGAAAAAGCGCCTTCCCAGGCTAGCTGGTGGGGGTCTCGCCCATTTCTCCCCCAGCCCTCCCAGTCCTTTAATAAGGCCTTTCTCTAGGTGTCAAAAGGAGATGGGAGAGGGGCCCCTGAAGGGAGTTCAGGGTCACAAACAAAAGAAAGTACACTGAACATTTGGACAGTTTAACTTCTAAAGTCACACTTTTGGGGTGGAAAGTTGATCTACTATTGGTCATGCTTAATGGAAACTCACTCGTTACAAAGAGTGCTTGATATTAAAATGAGAATAATACAACTTCTTCATTGCTGTCCCTCTATATAAATACTGCTCTGTCAGGCTCCTTGGTGTGGTTGAACTTGCACTGTTTTATTAGTTGTAAGGCATCCATCATGTATGGGTTGCAGTGACCTTTTCAAATTCCTACCTGTGATTAAATAGCAAAAACAGTCTTTCAGGGGGTGAGCAGTTTCAGTACAAAGGTCAAGTTACTAACATATTGTGAAAAAGTAGTTGATAACATGTGAATCTTCAAACCAGGACAGGATTTGTTGAGTAAGAGTTGTGATGTGGTTAATAGCAGCCATTAGTTTTGCTGCACTCAAAGAGGAACGTATTAAAAGTGATATGTGCTAATTCCCCAGACTCAGGGCCAGTTTAATTAAGAATATTGTTGAGGGAGGAAGTCACACTGAGGTGGAAAATAGGATTATAATACTAAAGAAGGAAAAAAAATCGCAGTGTAGGCAAATGTTAAGGATTAAGGTTAAAAAAAAAACACAGTGAGCATTTTGGGGACATAACTTTCCCACACAAGTGTGCACACACACCCAAAATGCTCACACACGTTTCTTTCCTCAGTCTGTCGTAGGAGTTATTATTAAACATTTTTCACAACCGCCGTGTTTCCACACAAAGGCCGGTTTGTCCCAGTCGTGTTTGCTCAGTTTATTAAAATAGCTGCTGCACTAAAGTGATCAAACCCCTCCGTTCACCCCCTAAATCTAAGTAGTCACTCTAAAAATATTTAATATGCACCATCAGCGCAAAACCAACAAGCCACCTCTCAGCCTCCCTCACTGGCTGCACTTTAAAACAACACACACAGACGTTGTGGAATGTGACCATATCTCCCTGATAAATCCCGGCTTTTGATTTTTCTGCGATGCCTCTCAAGGAAAAATGCCTTCTGCCTCTGGAATGTCTCTGTGTTTGCCTCACTCATATGTGACTGATATTGCGTTAAGAAAAGCTGAATATAGACATTGTTTGGCAGAGGGCGAGTGAGGGAGGAAGAAAAGGGCCAATAATGTTGGTGTTGTCTTGGCCCAGGCCTTACTTTTGCCATGTGAGGCTTTATCTTCTTCTCTCATCAACGAAATCTGCTTTGGGTTATTATTGCTGACCTCTGGGTCCTGCATCCAGCAGACATAAAAGCTTTCAGCCCTTCCAGATTGTGTATATCGTGCTTTAACTGTGTACACAAACTTGTTTATTCTGGGTTTAACTTATGATCAGTACTTGCAAAGGACTCGATCAGTTTCTGACACTGCTACTTTTCTCATAAACGCTTTCCGCTTGTGTAAATACTACTGCACAGGGCTTTACATTACACAGTGATTAATCCCATGGTTTCCATATGAGCAAAATAAAGGCCCACCTCTTGGCCCCTGTGAGGAGAAATAAGCGAAAACATCCGCGTTTTGCTCAACCCGAAAACAAACCCAACATTCATAATCTCCACAAAATAAATGACCCGCTTCCCTCTGAACTCTGGGGGAGCCGTGTACAGTGTAACATAATCTGCATTCAAAGTGTCGGACGCACAGGCCTCTGCTCTGTCCCTCAGCGGTGCGCTTCTGCTCCACTCAAAAAAATGACACACTCTCAGAGCAGCACTGTCATCCCCTTGTCCTGCTCTCACCCCCCAACACTTAAATCTGCCCTCCCCCCAGGCTCCACCACCCAGCCCCGCCTGGCCTTTCATCTGAAGAAAGTGTCCATTGTGTGGGTAGTTTGTTGTAAAAGAGGGGTGTAGCTGTGCCCGGTTGGAGGGTGCTGAGTTTCCGTCTCGGAATAGAGAACATCACTCCTTGTTGTGATTTCAACTGTTTGGTTCAGTAGTCAAAAGATGCCCTATTCGTTATCTCTGAGAGGACCGGAGGGGTTGAAGAGAGGAAATGGAGTGCACAGATTTTTCCCAAGTTCGATATGTGCTGGTTTTATGGACATTCACCAGGAAAAAGCTCAATTCAACATGATTATTGCTCTATTAGGAACAGCCAGAGGTGGGTAGAGTAGCCAAAAACTGTACTCAAGTAAGAGTATTATTACTTGAAAATACTATCACTCAAGTAGCAGTAAAAATATTCATCAAAAAAAATCACTCAAGTAAGAGTAAAAATTTGGTGCAAAGACCACTGAAGTACTGAGTAACGGATTTATTGTAATGTCCGGATTTTTTGGAAATGATGTGATCTGACAAGAATGCAAAATAATGTGAAAATTCAGGTATTTCCAAATAATAAAATAAAAAAAATAGCAAAAATAAATAACATCTTTACAAAGTGACAAGTTAAGGCACAAGAAACACAAATTTCCAAATCTCGGTTGTTCACAACTTAAAGCTTTTGAAACGAATACTTGTAGTAAGGTAACATTTTTATGTTTGGACAGTGCAAACTACTTAAAGTGACAAGATCTACTGTATGCTGTATTTCACTTCCCTCCAAATGGCACCGGCTCAGTAGGTAGAAAATAACAATACAACTAGGGCTGGACCATAATGTCAGAATATTCAGCCATTGTGGTGGTATCTGAATATTAATTTTGAAAAGCAGCATCTACCACATATGGATGGCAAATTGGAGGAGGTTCTGATGGTGTGTGTCTGAATTACCTAAATTATACAACACAAGTTTGTATTAGTAACAAAACGTATGTTGGATGTTGAAAACAGGTTTCCAACCAAGTAGACATGTTGGGTGTGTTTTAATGGCTAGGTAGATTGTTGTAGGTAAACAATATTTATTTATTTTATTTGCTTAAGAATTCCACAGACCTATTAAAGTTTCTTAATTGAGATAATGAAGTAAAGATGCACGATTATCATATAGAATATTTTTATTAATGTAGTGGTGTAGTTCTGCTAGAAGTTTTGAAAACAAACCTTATTTTGCTCTGTCCTCTGTGACTCAGTGTGCTGAGCTCAGTGGTGGCTGCGGTTCATATTGTCTGAAAGCCTCATTAGGCCTCCCTTTGCTTTCAGATAGCCTCCTTCTTGTTGTCATGAAATCCACAAGATGTGGAAAAGTTCATGTAAGATTCTGCTCCTTTGTGACACCATTTCTCATTTCTGCCATTTGATAGGACATGGATGTTTGCCCTGGAAAGGAAAGTATGAAGGTTAGCCGCAGCAAGACGGAGTATCTGTGTGTGAATGAGAGGGACCCAAGTGGAAGAGTGAGGTTACAGGGAGAAGAGGTCAAGAAGGTGGAGGATTTTAAGTACTTAGGGTCAACAGTCCAGAGCAAAGGAGAGTGTGGAAAAGAGGTGAAGAAGCGTGTACAGGCAGGATGGAACGGCTGGAGAAAAGTGTCAGGTGTAATGTGTGATAGAAGAGTTTCAGCTAAAATGAAAGCAAAGGTTTACAAAACTGTGGTGAGACCAGCCATGTTGTTTGGTCTGGAGACAGTGTCCCTGAGGAAAAGACAAGAGGCAGAGCTGGAGGTAGCAGAACTGAAGATGCTGAGGTTCTCTTTGGGAGTGAGCAGGATGGATAGGATCAGGAATGAGTACATCAGAGGGACAGCACATGTTAGAGGCTTTGGAGATAAAGTCAGAGAGGCCAGACTGAGATGGTTCGGACATGTCCAGAGGAGAGAGAGTGAATATATTGGTAGAAGGATGCTGAGTTTCCCACTGCCAGGCAGGAGGTCTAGAGGAAGACCAAAGAGGAGGTTTATGGATGTGGTTAAAGAGGACATGAAGGTAGTTGGTGTGAGAGAAGAGGATGCAGAAGACATGGTTAGATGGAGGCAATTGATTCGCTGTGGCGACCCCTGAAGGGAAAAGCTGAAAGGAAAAGAAAAAGAAGAAGAAGATAGGACATTATCAGCTCATGACAAATCCTGTGTGAGACAACTTTTGCTTTTTCACATGATGGAAGCAGCCTTTATGTGATGATAGACTCTGGCAATAAAGGGATGTACATTAGCAACAACAATAATGATACAGGCTGTGGGATTCAAACCATGATTGATTAGTATTTTGGGGAATAGAATTTGCCAAGAAAATATCTCAACACCAGCATCAGCCTGCACAGTAGTCACCTGACAGGTTGACTCTGTGGATTCATGCTGTTGTTTCTGACCTATCACCTGCAGCCTCAGGAGAAATAGAGATTCATCAGATCAGGCTATGTTTTCAGTTTCTGATGGTTAAGTTCTGGTACCTGCATCCACTGCAGCCTTACAATTCACTTCTGGGCTAATGAGAATAGAACCTGACATGGTGCTTTCAGAATAGAATAGCTTTATTATCATCATACATTGGCATCACGAAAATATAAACGAATATAAATTTTTCTGTTGCAGCCCATTCATCTCTAGGTCATTTGTGTGGTGAGATGCTGAACTATTAATGCATCCTGTGGAGCAACTTCTATGTTCTAAAGACAGAAAACAACATTAAAATAATGTTAAAATAAAAACGTGGATTTTTTGGCACAAAAGTGTTTTGTGTTTAAACTAACATTTAAAGTATAAACTTCACAGTTATTAACAAGAAAATCACTCAGAGAGGGCAGTACTCTGCCGAGGCTGCTCAGTCATATGATTTCTGAAGGATAAGTTCCAAAATGTCCACACCGGTTGATTTGTAGTAGAATCACAATCATGCGATCGTCAAAAGGCAGCTGACGTAGTGTTCACTTGTTGTCATGGTTACAGTGACGCCATGCCACTATCTCGCAATGATACAGAAATCTTTAACAAATTTGTGGATCCAGAATGTAAACCGCATCACTGCCAAAATCTAATCAACTGGTCCTTGTTTCATTTCTGACTTTCCCTGAAAAATACATCCAGATCTGTTTGTCTGTTTGTGAAGAGACGGACAAACAGACGGACAAATGTACACTGATCGTCACATAACTCTGCTAAGGAACGCGGTGAAGTAATAAGCAACATGTCATGATTTCAATCTTTTCAAGTTTAATAAAGTTTTCAAGGATAGTGAGGCATAAATTCTTTGACCAACTCAGTGGAGACCCATCCTCGATCCTGCTATGTGCTCTTGTGGCTTAAATTGTGCTCAGTGACTAATACTTTAAATCATGGAAACTCAAAATTCAATATATTTAGAGGTCCCGCCTGCTATATATCAAGTCAACACACCACTCACATTTCCTGACACTGCTGTAAGATAAAACACAGAGTTTGTATTTATTTACACCCTGGGATTCAACTCATAAAAACCTTTTCACAGGAATATCAAGAGCACCTCTTTACAAGAGTTGATTCTTCACAGTGAGGACCTCAGTTTTATTTTTCCCTCTTTCCCTTTGCCTCTGGAAAATCCTCTTCAGCGCTACACACAAAGCCTGTCTTCACTGTGAAGGGAAAGGAAGCTGCAGGAGACTGGAATACCAGAATTCTCCACGTCAGAGATTCAGCATGGAAAGTCATTATAATGGCCACTGAGGAGCTGGCATAAGATGTACAGTGTGTGTGTGTGTGTGTGTGTGTGTGTCCAGCAGCTTACTGTAGAAAGCGCTGCCTGGAGCGTCATGGACCAAACTGGATAACTGGATCAGCTTCCTGCAGGGTCCAACTGCATCACGTGCCACCAGCTGAAGGGTGTCAGCTTGCCAGGTTTCCATGATTCTAACATCATCCCTATTTCAAGTAGCACTCTACGTTTGTTTTTCTACTCATGATTTCTGAGCATAATTCTATCCTTGTCCCACTTCGTTCAATCTGGGATCCCATCTTTTCCTCTTTCCTCGCTCAGACCTTTCTTCCCGGTGGTCTCTGCTGTGAGAGGACCCCTGCAGTAGAGAGATGAGTTCCTCTCTTTGAAGTTGAGTGCCTCTGAAAGGAGGCCAGACTCAGCCTGAGTGACAGAGCCCGCCTGCCTGGCAGACATCAAATAGACAGGTCGCCCAGTTCCGACAGCGACGTTTCAAGCCCTCTCCCTCTGGCCCCCTTCTCTCTTTCTCTACCTCTCAGCCACCCATCCACATCAAACCTGAAGTGTTCCTGAGCTTGTAATTAAAGCCAGGCAGCCTGCAACAAAGGTGAGTTGTTTGGGCTACAGACGTGCTGCTGGGGTCAAAGGCTATGTCGGGTTTGAACCTCCTTTTGTGGGAAGGGACTTGCCCCAGACGAACAGGGCCCAGGCTCCATGTGGGATGAAAAGATGAGAGGAAGATGTATGGAGGGGGTGCTGAGCTACATTCATGATGTTCACAGACTGATGAATGTGTCCATATGTCATATTAGCTGAGGAATTCACTCTTACAGGACCAAAGACATTTTTTATAACTTGATTTTTTTTCTCAAACTGTGAAGAAGTGGTGCTGTTAAACCTCCCAGTGAGGGTTTTGCGTGACCTTAGAGGCTCACGCTATAACACTCCAACATCTGAAGTGATGACTCATGTAAAACACTTAAGAAAACAGTGATGTCAGCATGGGAAGTTACAGGGTACAATCAGCTAAACAGCACTCATGTCGCTGACTTTTCATTGAGGAAAAAAAACACACACTTATCCTCAGATTGAACCTTGGAGAAGTTTTATGAGGAGTTTCTTCAGCGACTCCACGTTGCACCATGGATCCTCATGTCCTTTAAGTCCTAGTGAGTAAACAGAACCAAACTGCTTTTGGGTCTTTGTTTGTTCAGCTCGTTAAAACATGACATTTATTAGCTTGGTGTTCCTTTTCATTGGGGCTTTTAGCTCCATTAGTCTCTTAAGTTGCCCCTTTATATGTCTGAGAGTGTTTATCTAACTATGTTGACTAGGACGGTGGGAAAGGAAGGCAGAGGGGGGCAGATGAAACATTGCATGCCAAAACTAGTCACTCAGCACTCTCATCAGTGACAAGCAATCCAGTCTGAAAATGTCAAAGTAAGCCCTCTGGCTGTGACACACCCTCCCACCCCCTCCACCCCTCTCATCAGCTCCAGTCTCTGCAAACACTGGACAGTTACATTCACTAGTCCTCTAATTGCTTATTTGCCTAATGGATGTGAACTCAAGTGTCTGTATCTATCTGGGCCAGGAGGGACAAAGAGAGTAGAGGGGTGGAGGTTAGACCAGAGACTCCCCTCAGGGGAATTTCAGCTCCGTCTGAGCACTTTACAGGATTATTTGGGCTAACTTTCATCTCTGTTGCTGGGGCTATAGGAGCTCACAGAGTGGCCTGACCCCTGACCTCCGCCTCTCTTCCACTCTCTCTCTGGAAGGAAAATTCCAGCATGTGAAGTGTCTCTTCTAACTGCAGTCTCATAAGTATCATTCTGGCTAAGCTCACCTCCAGGATTGCCCCACAGCCAAAAGACGGGGTGTCATTACCGGAGTAAGAACCTGCAAGGTCAAGTTTGTACAAAGGCCTAATTCAGTGAGGTTAAGAGGAGCCTCTCCTGAGCCAGAGCACTGTCTCTCTGTGGGATGTTATGGTTGATGATAGCAGGTATGCAGGCCAGTAGTTCTTTATTCATTCTTCTGAGTTCTGAGGATTTACACTGGAAAATTTGTGTTTGGAAAGAGACTTTTTGCATGTGCTGAATTACAGATTTTGTTAAAGGTTTAAGTAGTCTGAATGTTGTATTAACTTGTTGACATATGGGTGCAATCAAGTCAGGATGAACTTGGCTGAACATTTGACATATATTGTACATAATGATACAATGAGCTCCAAACATCTAGTTTACACAGGTTTAATGCACATGCAGCGTTAGTGTCTGTTCATTAAAGCCAAAAACCCTGTTTAAAATGTTTCCTGATGCCTATGGAGAGGGAGAGTCACCTAATGACCTGTTTAATGTTGGAGATCGGCATGCAGCCCCTTCACCCCCGTCTCCCACCGCTTACGTCCTCATGAAGGAATGTAATTGTATTTTGGCTGGTCCTTTCAGCATGTGTATCAGATATTGAATTGGTGTGGGAAGATGACGGCTGCTGGGAGGATCCTAAAGGGCCAAGCCAAGGGAGGCACTCAGGCAACGGAGTCACAGTGGTCAGTTCAGAGCTGTTCTCATCTGCAAGCTGAAGCTCAAAAATGGTTTCCACTTGGTGAGGTCTGTAACCCACCAAGTGATGTGGCAAATCCACATCACTGAAGCATTATCAAGTAAATACAGTTTGTTATATGGATGTTCACTGGCTGTAGCCAAACTGTGTTCCAGTAAAGCTGCTTGACAGTCATGTTTCCATGAAATGAACTGGAACTGTCACGAAATTAATCTTTTTTTCAAAGTGTAATGAAAACGTGTTTTCAGATTATTTATGTTCAATGTGATGACTCTTGCAGAGGTTTCACATTTTACTTTCTGCATACAGCATGCTATCTTACATTTACACCAATTTAGCTTAGAGCTGACATAAACAGAAGAGAAAACTGCTTTTGCTGATTCTGCACTGAAGTAGAGTTTATGACTAATGAAGACAAGACACCGTTAGAAGGTCTGACAAAAACTTTGTTTAACCCAAAGAGCCAAATGGCTACATAAAAATTCCCATTCCATCTTTTTAGTTGAATTACACTCAGAGTTTTTGTTGCATGAAAGTATAGCAGGTGTCAAACACAAATGCATGACTTTGTGTTTCCAGCGATGCTAGTTGCTCATCTGTATGATGGGATCTCAACTCATCCATCCATCCATCCATCCTCTATACACCACTTTGTCCTCACTAGGGTCGCGGGGGGTGCTGGAGCCTATCCCAGCTGACTCAGGCGAAGGCAGGGGACACCCTGGACAGGTCGCCAGTCCGTCGCAGGGCCACATACATAGACAAACAATCACACTCGCATTCACACCTACGGGCAATTTAGGGTAATCAATTAACCTCAGCATGTTTTTGGACTGTGGGAGGAAGCCAGAGTACCGGGAGGAAACCCACGCATGCTCAGGGAGAACATGCAAACTCCATGCAGAAAGATCCCAGGCCCACCCCAGGATTCGAACCAGGGATCTTCTTGCTGCAAGGTGAAAGTGCTAACCACTACGCCGCTGAGCAGTCCTGATCTCAACTCAGTTCAATTCAATTTTATTTATTTTATTTACAGGTCAAATTGTCTCAAGACGCTTTACAGAGCCCATATGCCTGAACCGCGAGAGCAGCCCTAAAGCAACAATTGGCAAGAAACTCCCTTGAGCAGAGCCTGGCTCATATATGGGGACTCATCTGCTGTTGGCCGGCAGTTTGAGAGGAACAGAAGAGGTAGAGAGGAAGGGGGAGTGTGAGGTAGAGGGATGGGAGAAGAGCGGGGTGGGACACACACATTGGGATACATGCATGATCAGAGAAACATAAATGATACATACAAAGGTGTCCGGCTCTGACAATAAATATACTACATATATAGCTGGTAGTAAAGTTCAAACAGTATGCAGATGAGCAAATCAAGTATAGTGAGGGTGAGGCAGAGTAGATTGGTGGAAATGAGCAGCTGGAAGCAGTGTGCTGGAGGATCTCTGTGATCCATAGAGCTGTGTGTCTGTCCACCCCTATTAGTTTGGCTTACATTTTTCATGAACTTCACATTAGATAGAGATACTAATGTCTACATACACTACCAGTCAGAGGTTTGCACACACCTTCTCATTCAATGCTTTTTTTGTATTTGTATTATTTTCTACATTGTAGATTAAGACCAAAGATTACCATTTTTTGTTACATTATTCCATCTGTATTCTTTTATAGTTTTGTTGTCTTTACTATTTATCTACAATATACAAAATAATTAAAGAAAAACTTTCAAATGAGAAAATGTGTCCAAACTTTTGACTGATAGTGTACACTAATATCTATACAATATATTCAGTAGCCCGATTGCATTAACCAGATATTCAAATATTTATATTTCAATATAATATCACAAGACAAGGTGGAACTGGAGCTTTGCAAGTATACTTGTTAGGTTACATATTTGACCTAACTGAAATGATTGCATTCTAAAAGTAGAAACTTCTGCAAACTGACACCTTCACCAATTTCTTTAGCCATTTTCTGCTTCAAATATTTTCCTGGCTTGCCACCTCTGCAATATAGATTGTATATAATTCCCTGACACAAGGCTACTATAAAAGATTTTCAAGGATTATCATATAAAATGATGGGAAATCTGGATACTCTAGACTACTCAGAATAAAAAACAAGACACAGCATAACTGAGTAGTCTTTATAATGACCAAGACAGGACGTTAAAAGTAAAGGTAGTGAAATTACCCTTAGATTAGCCCAGGGCTCATCAGGGCAACACATCCTGGTGCCTTAGTCTTGTTTAAAAGGCACAGGGGCTGCCTTGGTACAAGTGAAACAATGAAATATAATCCAGTGGGCACAGTGAGTAACAGATTAATGTGTTTAAAGGCTTCTTAGATGCCAAAATACCACACAACAGTTTCTCACATACAAATGTAAAAGGATTACCATGGATGCAACTATTTCATCTTTTGTCACAAAGATATGAGGAGATCAAATAGAGCAATTAATGTTACTAAGTAATCTACAAAGAATGTGCCATTGCAGGTGTGTTGCTGATCAGAGTTGCATTGCAGCCAAAGTCGGGCTAGATTCAACATTGTTGCCAAGCCTACGTTTGTTGTTTTGTCAGATCTGGCAACCCCAGCCACAGTCAACTGGCCGAAGACTAAAGTGTAGCTTCTGTCCATCTCTTCAACTGTAGTGATTCCCCAAGAAGAGGAACCTCGTGTTGTTGGCAATGACAGACTGTTTTAAAGCTTAATGAAGGCCTCAAAGTTTCCAAAGACAAGCAAGAAACAAGATACAAATTTCATAATAAACAGTTTGGACTGAACAGCCTAATAGAGTGTGGAAATATGTTTTTCTAACTTCACAGCAACTTAAGTAGAATTATAATCAGGTTCAAAGTGTTATTGTTAATAATCATTACATCGCTGGTTAATTTCAGTGGTTCAGTTCATATCCACACAAAGTGCAGATTTTTCCGATCAGTATCAAAAACTGACAAACCTGCAGTGTCCAGCTGTGTGCCTCTTATTTTACAAACACTACACCCTCCATTAGCAGAACAGGAAAATAATCATTGTCCATGTGTAGGTGTTTCATGGTAAATGAAATAATAAAAGAGTAATGAAAAAGAGAGTGCCTTTTGCCAGCACACAACTGGGAGCTGGAGTCAGGTTTGGCCCCGTTGCTGGGATACCAGGGTCACCCCCTGTGGGCGACAGTGTTCATTGGCCAGTCTGTGGTCAGGAGAAAAAGAAAGGGGAGGCAGAGCACGAGTACTGATCAAAGTTTAGCCGGGGCCCTGCTGCTCTCCAAATAAATCCCCCCCACCGCTGTGCTCTCAGTGCCAGCCTTGTTTCAATAAGTCTCCCTTATTGTACACACAGCCAGGGGTCTTTGAGCCGAGCCATTCACTGCGAGCTTCCCACAGGATTACATATCTAAATATATGGTGTGAGAAGAGCCACTGCTGCATGAGTGTGTGTGACAGTGTGTGTGTTTGAACATGTGTGAGAGGCGTTTAGAGATTCTGTTAAATTAACCAGAGCTGAAGAGGATCAGTACGTCGAAGGCCCACCTCACACTGGCTGCTGCTGCATTAGTGGGAATTTACCAGTGATCCCACTGTGCACCTACTGTGCCTGACTACAGCCACAGTGTTCTCAGAAATCTATAAATGTTGTACTGTAAGAAAAAAAGCTGTCTCTTTCATTTTTTACTTTTTGAATTCTTTTAAGGGAAGATTTCCAACATTTTATTTTGGTGTGCTGTCTTGCCAGGGGGGAGATGAGAAGATTAATATCAGTTTCATCAGTGTGTTCCATAGAAAGACTGCTCCAGGAAGTATTTAGCAGAAAAAACACATTCTCCAACATCTCAGAAACACTCGTGTTTGCATATTTATCCTGTTCTTTATCTTGAGGGGACATGTTCTCCTGTAATGGCTTTGAGTTATGAGGTTGTCATCATCGAAACCAAACTTCAATTTATGGTGTGATCTTGGAGATAACGTCCATTAGATCTGGAACCTTCAGTTGTTTTCACATAATCTCAGTTTAACGCTCCGGTCACATGCTGATGTCAAGGAATGGTAGAAAGCTTTGAATAAAACTGATAGTGGAGCTTTAGAATGTTTTAAGACTATTGCTGATTTCTTATATTTATAAAGTAACAACTGTAGAATAGAATATCAAAGAGTTATCCAATCTAAATATATTTATGCTATTTTAAAGAGCTTGTTAGTGTGCGTGTTTGCAATTTTGCATATGTATGTATCTTTTTCAAATTTTCTGCTTTATTTGTTCAGCGTTATACTGTCAGCCATCTCTGTTTTTATACCTTGAGGTATGTGGACTAATGACTGCAGAGGTGTTGCTTGTAGTGACAAACCTTGAGAGAATTTTTTACATGACTCTGCAGGAGAATTTTATTATCTTTTAGCTTATTGTTTTGGCTTTACAGGTGCAACTGTTGGTGCAGTCTTATCACTGTCACCCTCACCAGCATGATTTCATGCTTAAGTAGCTTTCATCAGACTAAAAATCCACTCGACACTACCAGCTTAGACAAACTCAACAACCAACTTGTGGAGAGGGTAGAACAAAAGGCATACATGGAACCACAGATCCAAGGAGTGTGAATAAACTCATATGAAGACAAAACAAGCGAATCTGAAGCAAATGTTTGAAATATTGCAAATAAACAAGGCTGCACAATGTCGACAGACGGTGGTGATACAGGGTGCATTACATTACATACATATTTACTCATGGAATTGTGACTTGTTGTGTCATAATATTGTGTCTTAAGCTTTGACCATCTTGCTCACATGTCCATTGCAGTCTTCAAGACACTGTGATGTACACGACGTAGAATGGCAGAAAAAACATGTTGGCTTTTAAAACTGCAAAACTGGACCAAATGTACAGACATCCTGGTGTATTTGTTATGCTGCATTTAATGTTCTACATATTGAGAGATGTAAATGATATAGCATGGTATGTGGGTGTTGGAGCATACCCTAGTACACCAACCACAAAAAAACCTGGAAGAACAGCAACAACAACAAACAAAAAAAATGGCGGAAAATGGAGATAAGCCTTCAGCAGTTGTTTTCAGTCTGGTAAGTTTTAATTATGCTTTCATGTCAGCTGGTATTAGCTGTGTTTCTAGCTGTCCGGACACAAAGACAGTGCAAGAAGCATGTCAGTAGTTCAGTATCTGCTATGTCAGAGCTCATGTAGAAAAGTACTTTCTTTTGAAAAAATCAAAACCATCTCAAGCAAGCATAACAATTTTTGTTGTTTAAACTGGAATTTTTTTTTTTTTTAATTTTCCCATTACTTTTCTTATGAAATGCTTTCAAATACACAAAAAACTGTGTCAAGAAAACATGGCTAGTGCTGTAATTAGTTATGGTTCCTCTGAAATGACTACATATAAACTATTTTTAGTTTCAACATGCACGACAACTTTGATAAAACAAGAATTTCTTCAAGCATTCTCCAGTATCGTCAGTAAACTGCACTTCAACATACTAGAGTCAGTTTAGTCTCCCCACCCCCTCCTTGGTAGGTGAGGTATTTTGTTGATACCACAGCATGCCTGGATGGGTGTAGAGTTAATGGGGGGAGGGTTTGGACTTCTGGGGTTTCTAAATGGCCGACAACACTGTAGATATGGGTCCAAAGTAATAGACGGTTGGGGTTCCCACTGTCAAGCCTGATGCAAGCCAAACGCTGCAATGAGTAATTTCATAAATATAGTGGCAGGTGGGACTTGTTGGACATGCCTACTCTCTCCTTTACAAATGGTGGGTAATGTTCCTGACCTCCTCACCCCACCAGGGGCCTCGGCAGCTGGGGCGCCTCAACCAATGCAAGCCACACCGTCGACTCCCCTGTGTGTGTAATGCATGTATCTGCATGAATGTGCATTTGTGCCTGTCTGTGTATATACATTGCCACATGGCCACCTGAGTTCTCCTTTATCCTGGCCCATTTTTCTATTGCGCCACACACAGTCTCCTGTCCCATTCACAAGAAACTCCAAACCTGAATTCTGTGCATGCACTTCACGCTATTATTCTTGATCTAGCATTACAAACAACTCTGCCTTATCCCACAAAGTTTTCCTCATGACACTGTCATTATTGTGCCTCTGTGGTAGAGGAGATAAATCACACTACCAGTTGCTATAAACATGTCACCAGGGTTGAGGTGAGGAGATCCAGGGCTACTACTGAGGTTGAAGGGGAAGATGGACGCATGTAGCACACTCATCTAAAGGATGTTGACTAAGTTACAGCAACACAAATCTGGCTATAGCGTCTCGCATCAAACCACACTAGGGAAGACAGGACAAATCTCCAAACTAGTCATCTGAAGCTGCCATAATGGAGCCATGGACTGACACAGCGTGGAATGTGTTGTCCTTGACCATCAGGAGACAAGATATGAGTCTGAGAGCTGCTGCTGCTATAGTAACGTCATGTCTTAGAGGCTGCGGGTGGAGAGGAGAGGCAGGAGGTCAGGCGTCAGGGTGATACGGCGCAGGATACCGTCATGTCTGCAGCTGCTGTGCGGTAAGAAGGATGAAGAAAGACGAAAAGAAAGAGTGGTAAGGGAACAGAAGAGCTCCACATAAAACAAAGTGGAACTGAACAAGACAGAGAACACATACACACGTGGACAAAATTGTTGGTACCCCTCAGTTAAAGAAGGAAAAACCCACAATTCTCACTGAAATCACTTGAAACTCACAAAAGTAACAATAAATAAAAATTTATTGAAAATTAAATAATCAAAAACAGCCATTACTTTTGAATTGTTGATTAACATAATTATTTAAAAAAACAAACTAATGAAACAGGCCTGGACAAAAATGATGGTACCTCTATAAAAGATTGAAAACTATTTGACCAGAGTGACATGATTAACTCAGGTGTGTCATTTAATTGACATCACAGGTGTTTCCAAACTCATAATCAGTCAGTCTGCCTATTTAAAGGGAGACAAGTAGTCACCCTGCTGTTTGGTGAAAAGGTGTGTACCACACTGAACATGGACAACAGAAAGCGAAGGAGAGAATTGTCCCAGGACATCCGAAAAAAAATTATAGACAAACATCTTAAAGGTAAAGGCTATAAGACCATCTCTAAACAGCTTGAAGTTCCTGTGACAACAGTGGCTCATATTATTCAGAAGTTCAAGACCCACGGGACAGTAGCCAACCTCCCTGGACGTGGCCGCAAGAGGAAAATTGATGACAAATTGAAGAGACGGATCGTTGGAATTGTATCCAAAGAGCCCAGAGCAACCTCCAAAGAAATTAAAGGTGAACTCCAAGGCCAAGGTACATCAGTGTCAGATCGCACCATTCGTCATTGTTTGAGCCAAAGTGGACTTCATGGGAGACGACCAAGGAGGACACCACTGCTGAAAAAAACTCATAAAAAAGCCAGACTGGAATTTGCAAAAATGCATGTTGACAAGCCACAAAGCTTCTGGGAGAATATCCTTTGGACAGATGAGACCAAACTGGAGCTTTTTGGTAAGGCACATCAACTCTATGTTCATAGACTCAAAAAGCAAGCATACGAAGAAAAGAACACTGTCCCTACGGTGAAACATGGAGGAGGCTCAGTAATGTTTTGGGGCTGCTTTGCTGCATCTGGCACAGGGTGTCTTGAAAGTGTGCAAGGTACGATGAAATCTGAAGACTATCAAGGCATTCTGGAGAGAAATGTGCTGCCTAGTGTCAGAAAGCTTGGTCTCAGTCGCAGGTCATGGGTCTTCCAACAGGACAACGATCCAAAACACACAGCCAAAAACACCCAAGAATGGCTGAGAGAAAAGCGTTGGACTATTCTAAAGTGGCCTTCTATGAGCCCAGATCTGAATCCCATTGAACATATGTGGAAGGAGCTGAAACATGCCATTTGGAGAAGACACCCATCAAACCTGAGACAACTGGAGCTGTTTGCTCATGAGGAGTGGGCCAAAATACCTGTTGACAGCTGCAGAACGCTCATTGACAAATACAGAAATCGTTTAATTGCAGTGATTGCCTCAAAAGGTTGTGCAACAGAATATTAAGTTATGGGTACCATCATTTTTGTCCAGCCCTATTTCATTAGTTTGTTTTTTTAAATAATTATGTTAATCAACAATTCAAAAGTGATGGCTGATTTTGATTATTTAATTTTCAATAAATTTTTATTTATTGTTACTTTTGTGAGTTTCAAGTGATTTCAGTGAGAATTGTGGGTTTTTCCTTCTTTAACTGAGGGGTACCAACAATTTTGTCCACGTGTGTACATGAGGCAGCAGAAAAAGCAAAGCGGCAAACGTATTGAGACTGAGTTTCGTCTAAACACCCCTGCAGTCTGTGGCCGACAGCAGTGTTTGATAAGATGTTACAGTAAATGGTGAATGTGTGCCTCGTGTGGAGAAGGACAGAGGGACAGAGTGTCTCCACATCCTCAGGCCGCAAGGGTCAGCTCATTACAGCAATTGTTGTCCAGTGAAGACATTAGTGCGCTTTGATGAGACGGAGGGCTCCACGTCAGCCACAAGGACGCAGATAAACTCCCGATCTCTGACTGCTAAAAGCCTCTCTTGTCTGGGTCAGGGAGCGGTGAAGCCACAGGGAGGCTGAGAATGGCAGGGGTCCGGCTGTGAGAGGACAGACAGCTTCAGGGGATTAAAGTGAGCTGATAGGGAGGTACTGCCCATCCAGATATCGCTTAACACACTGTGTGATAGCATATTCACAATAGTGCTAGACAATACATTCAAATTCTGCACCTATACGTAATGAAAACAATAAGACAAAAAATTTTTCATCTTGAGGGTTATTCTTGTTTGTTTTACATATAAGACAGAACTTACAAGTATGTGATTGCTTCTTCTCAATGTCAAATATGTTGTTTGAGCTCAAAACCAGCTAATGACAACAGTGGAAATGCTGGGGACTGAACCTGGGGCTGCATAAATGCAAATCACGCACTCTACCACTGAGCTACATCCCCTGTAAAGCAAAAATTTAAAAATATTTTTTACAATTATTCCCCCAGTAAAACTATGAAAAATGCAACTCGGAAATTCAACGACTGCAAACCTTTGTTGACGGATGCTGCGCGTTCCCAATTTTTACACCCAGCTCTGGTGGTAAAGCTGCTGAAAAGTCCAGAAAAAAATGGAATGTAGTTACATATGTGAGGGCTTCCTGCCTCTCCTTCCAACAAAGATGTGAATAGACAAGAGTTTCCTCTTCTCAAAGAACAGCCAGAAGCCCAGAGAGACTTCTCTGAGAAAAAAGTATGTACAGCCAATATTTTGGTTTGGCTAAGTAATTCTAATTCCCCCCTTGGCTTCCTATTCATTTTTAGAGGGAACGATGTCTAATGACTTTGCAAAACACAACAGACATCATGTAATTAAATTAAATACTGAAACTGGAGCCAGAATTCTTTCTGTCATTGAACATACAGTAAAATTAGAGTGGCCACTCTAATGGTGGTCATTTAACATGAGTTATTTCCTGGATCTCCTTATCCCCCTTCAAGTCTGCACGCTGACATGTTTACACAAAGCAGTTATGTGTTTCTTATTTCTCTGTGCTCTTCTCACGCACTCAGAATTAAACAATATAAAAACTCTGAATCTGAAAACAGTCGATGGGTTGTTTGTTTATGTTCCCAGACAAATGTCACTCTTAGTCAAAATGATCAAACCACACTGAGGCGATCCTCATGAAGCAGATCCACTGAGGTTTGGAGTATGCACTTTTAGAATTTTACAGAATAAGTTTTTTGCTTGTTTCTTTTAAAGCTACATTCATTGTTTAGCTGTTGCTGTTGTTTTTTGGTCATTTGGGGGAAATGGAACAATTTAAAATCAAGTCAGTGAAAAATTACTTCGTTTTGAAGTTAATGTAAATGACTTTTGGTGTAAAATGTTACTCAAAAAGCAACATTAACATTAATTTAGAATCACATTTCCGGTTATCAGACTATTACAAAAATATTTTCTCTCTTTTTTAGCTCAAATTTGGTCTTCATCAATCAAACTTAATCCTCCATTGTTGGATGCATCAGAGGTCGGGTAAGTTAAATGTTCAGTTTATGTTTTGTTTGTTTTAGTTTTTTGCTACTGAGAAAAATATCCAACTTCTTCTACACCAACAAGTTGTTTACTTTCAAGGTGATAACCAAGTAGCACGCTTTGGGTTAATGACAGTTCCTCTCAGCAGGAAGCAGTCCTGTGGCTGAAAACCCACTAGCTGTGATTAGCAGTAACAGTAATATTGTGGCCCATAAAAACAGAACAATGACCTGAAAGATGCTAAAATTCTTAGCAGAGCTGAAAATAGTCACAGAGTTGGGTGAAAATTCTGCTTGCAGTGTATCAAGCTCCTGCTAACCATCCTGTCTATATTACATCAATATAAGCACATTGATTAGTGCAACTTTAAAAGAAGCTTATCGGGCTTGAGTCCAAAAAGTGCACTGTGTACGCAGGATCTCTGATGGTTGTGTGATTTCCAGACAGCTCAGGTATATTAAATGCATTTTTCTAACCTGGTTATCTGTGCATTAGTGTACTGTTTGTTTGTGTTATGTGCTTCCTGACATGCCCCAACTGAGTGCATATGCATGTGTCTCATATATTGTTACCGACTTTACAGCAGGTGCTAAATTGGGCTAAGGCGGTCTTACTTACCCTCCAGAGACAGTCAGTCTCACTACATCCAATGTATATCTATATTTGCAAATTCTCTGTTTTAATATAGTCTTAATATATCAAAAAAATACATGAACATGCATTTTTACTCAGCCCTTTAACTGTAAACCAACTGCACAGTTCCCCTTCATAAAGTCAATTAGTTTTCCAAAGAGGCACTTCACAGATCAACCAGGTCTTCTGTCAGTCAGATGACATGAATAGATAGATGGTGAGGCAGAGAAAAAGAAAATAGGACTTGGCTGACACAGATACCTAATTTTGTTTCATACCAGATTATCAGACCATTGTAAATTAGTTTGACAATCTGCTTAAACAACATACATGTTGATTTTTAACAAATGCTATTTAACATGTAAGCCTATTTGAGATAACTGTTACTTTAAACTGGTTGGCAAACTCAAGTTCAAGCTAAACTGTTGATGAAGCTGGTGTGGTTTGAACAGGTGTTCTAATGCTACATTCTGTTAGCTAATGGTGTTGAAAGGCTCATTGAAATTATATATATAAATTATAAATTATATATCTAAATATGAAGGTTGCATTGTCATCAGCTGATCAGAGCGAAGTCATAGTTATGTACAGTCTGTCAAATAACATCAATCACAGGCCTGTTCTTCATTCAAATGTTGGTCTTTGCATAAAGAAACATTTTGACTGCCACTGTTGTCGATGTGCACACATGTGCACCCATGGCAACCTTGAAACCAAAGAGCTCCCCCACATTACTAATCCTAATTTAACTTCTGCTTTACATAGTCAAATACTGTGAGGCTCTCTCACTGTTTGTTTGTCAGTAAGTCTGTCTCTTCCCCTCAGGCTGCCGATGTGTCTGGGAAACTCATAAACACAAGCCGCTGCAGTTAGCATCACTGATGTCATTGTTCTCACTTTCTTTCTTGTAGTTTAGGTGATGGACAGAGGCCACTGGTGGCCAGACTGATCTCATCATTTTGGACATGAAAGACTTGGTCATCTCTGAGGTTACAAAGATAACAGGGGATCCAATCAGAGACTGAGGTCATGGCTTGGAAAGGAAGATTCTACATGTGGAGTTCATTGCAAGTTTCTAAGGAGGCAACAACTGAAATTGTTGACAAAATTCTTCCAACTCTGATAGATATTTGTTCAACAAAATATGTTGAATTCATGCTCTGCTGCCTTCTACTAAGAGAGTGTAGCATGCGTGTCATCATTTGACAGTGTATTAGTTGGCCAAACAGACGTGCTCACCCTAAATGCATAAGGACACTAATTTATCTTACTGGTGAGAGGATAATTACAACCAGATTCTGTGTTTCCTTGAAGGAGAGCTTTCTTAATCAAACATGTAGTTCACCTCTATGTCCTGATGGTGGCGGTCATGAGTGGATCCTGCATCACAGAGCCTGGGAGAAAGGAAAGGGGCTTTCTCAGCCTCCATATCACTTCTAGAGAATGTGTACAAAATAAAGCACCAGCAGCTTTACAGTTTGATTTGACAGGCCGGACGTCTGTTTGGCTGACTGCTGCAGCACATATCAGATTTAGAACAAAGAGGCTGAAGGCTGACATTAACATCTACCTTGTTATGTGCTCATTTAACAGGCTTGTAATTACTTAATTTTCACAGTTATTCCACACTTAACTGTCAGTCATGCACAAACTGAAACTGGTGAAGGCTGCCTTATCTTCATAGATTTGGGGAATGTAAACAGAAATGAAAAAAAAAGCAAGTTACAGCACATTTCATCCAATCAGCATCAGCTCCCTGCTTCCTGCCTGAGCTGGGAGGCTAATCGATCAAAGGCAGGCTAATCCTCACTCTGTGTCCAGAGCGAAACAGGCGGTGCTCTGGGGGTTTATCAGGGAAGAGATGCCCTCTGACCCCATGCTGACTGCAGGTCCTGACACAGGAAAAGGTCAGGGGGTCATAACAGAACCTCATTCACACCTCTCTGCACTGCACCACAGGGGGAGACGGGCTCCTGCCGGGTGTCTGCGAGCCTCCGGTAGCTAAACAGCCGCTGCATGAGAAACCAGACATAGTCCGGGCTGCGGTATCATAGCAGATATCAAGTTTGTCGGGAGTCTAGACACTGAAGTATGTGCCTTAGAAAACTTGCTCTACCTTGATGTGTTATCTAGCAATGCAAAAGTTTACTGTGAACGCTGCTCCTGCAATACAGCGTACAAACGGGATTTTTTAAATAAGTGAGATAGAAGACTTTATCAAAGAGCTTTTACCTCAAACCGTGTAAAACCAAGAATGAATTGCCTTCTTCCACAGACACGTGAGGATGACGCTAAAAAAATGTACACTGTGGACTACATGTGCAACTTTCTATGCCTGCTGAAATCAGCCGTAGATTATACACATGTATGAAATCAAAAGAAGTAATTACACTCAAATACTGACTAAAACTGTGACAGTTACACAACTCAGCTTCCAACCTCAATCATACTTTTTATCTTGTCCATCTAAATTTGAAGACTGCCTTTTGAAAACTAACATTGTCACATTTTATCACTTCCTGCTTCCCCCTAGTGTCTTGGAGATGACTTTTGGACTATAGGAGATCATCTTTTATTTTAAATGTTTCATTATTTTTTATAAATAAAGGACTTTAATATATGTTTTGATGTGACATTGTCCAGGACACTAAGGGCCAGGTTAGAGTAGAAAGGAAGTGAATCACACAAGGTGGCTCATTTCAGCTCTGAGCCACTCCTCATTGACTGAGCTTCTCATTCTATCCATAAGGCCAGTGTTAGACTCTCTGTAGGGTCCACTGGAGAACAGCAGAGTCTGCAGAGGGGTCTGCAAACACAAGCACAAAATTTGTTTACAGTGAGTGTTCATGTGAGAACATCGCGTCACATATTTAGGAGTAGTTTACATGTGCAGAATATGTAAAAGCAGATGTACTGTGCATGAATGAGAATTTGTCCTCTAAGTGGAACGTAGTATAATAACCACACATCCATGGTGTCCATAGCTGTCAGTTTGCACATCCATAAGTGAGTATAACCAAAGATTAAGTCTAGACCCTTTTGGAGGAAATACAGTAATCGAGCACATCATTATTATTCACAGCTTATAGCCATAGGTGAGAGTAGGAAAGTAGACTGACCAGTAAATTCACAGCTCTGCCTTTTGAATAATCTCTGGCTTTATCACAACAGACTGGTGCAGCATCTGCATCATTACAGACAGCAAACTGATCCATCTGTCCATCTCCCACACAATCCTCCAGATAAAGGTCGAGTGAAAAGCAGTTTGTCAGTCTTTTCCTAACCTTAACCAAAGTGTATTTGTTGGCTGAAGTACAGACAGCAGTCTGGATGTAAACCTTGGCTTCTGGTGTGAGAGTTGAGTAGTTTCCCTGTCCATCATACCATCTAACCAGCTCCTATATTCTGGTACAGGTCATAAATGTGGCGCTTTGATCACTTCAAAAAACATGTCTCTGTGGGAGAACCAGAGAATGTCGCTATCTTTCAACAAAAACACATTACTACCAAAAAACAAAGGAGAAGGGGACACAGTATCAGCTGAACATTGTACACATCCCAAAACTTCCCAAAAACAACTCCAATTTTCAGTAAGACTTGCAGTAATCCCTGTATAATTACACTACTGACTTCAAAAGCTGCAAACACAGAGAGCTTTACAATCCAGCTCTTTCAGAGTTGTGTATTTCAGGATCTCTCTCATGACAACAAGGTGAGTGAGGCGCATCGACCTGCCCACGCACCACAAAACATTCCCTCATAAAGGCATGTATTATCAAGGCGGCCCACTGCATGACTTTGAAAGGAAAGGGTAAAGGTATCGGTTGAAAAATACGATCAAACTTTGTCATCCGGCCAAGGCCTACGCTTCTTTGTGTGCTACAGTATCAAAGCGACATGGTGTAGGATCATCAGAGAGCATCAGCTTTGATCTGTTGACGGCTCAGTGTCTGCGCAGCTCAGCGGCTGACCTTTCATCTGGCCCAGAACCTGGGATTCACTCTGGCTTCAGTAATAAGATGATTAACAATAATAACCCCCCGAGAGAATGGGAGGGTGGGTGAGGGTTGGGAGGGACGGGGGTTGCAGAGACAAGCTTCTGAGTGAAGGGTACTTTGAGCGGCTGCGTTTTCTGTTCGGCAGCCTGGTTTTCTCCTTTCTGCTACTTTTTCACTCTCCCTGTCATCCCACTTAAAATTCTCTTTCTGCATTTCATCTAAATGTGACAGTTTGTGTGACATTATGCGCAAACATCATCCCTCCCCAGCAGACGAGGACCTCACTGACTGGTACATGTCCTCCTCAGGTCAGGAGTGCACGCTCTGCTACTTCACCGCAGTGTATTATCATATTGTGTGTATATACAATACATCATTTACAAAAGAAATTATAGCAGTACGCTTCTAGTTTTGTGCTAAGATGCTGCTAAAGTAGTAATTCAGTGCTAAAAATGGTTTCTTATAACTTTTAATGACTACTGGTTCTTTCACAGTGTTTGTTTCAGTTTTTGTACAACTATAACTTTCTTACAACATAAAAATATGCTTTTTAGACTCTCCAGACCTCGCAGTCAGTGTTAACATTCCTGCATTCTTACACGGCTATTTACTGTAGATAAAAGGTGTCTGAACAAGGACACATTAGACAAGTAGGTTTGATGCATTTTGCTTGTCACTGTTCTGCTGGGATGAAATGATTATTTAATGCAATGCGTTGGGATTTTTTGCTGTCTTAAGAAGGGCTGAAATTAAGAGTTGTTTGTAAGAGTTATTTTCATTACTGGTTCTTCTGTCGATTATTTTCTTAATTATCTCTTAATTGCATGAATTGAACTTCCAGAAAGCTGTAAAAAAAAAAAAAAAGGCTACCAGAAGTTAGTCCCAAAGGTGACTGACTTTTGTGATCAACATTCAGAAACTCTATTTTACTACTAAGTAAAATGAAACAGTTTCTAGCATTTTAGAACCCAAAGCCATTAAGTGTTCTGCAAAAAATAAAAAATTGCAAAATTATCAAAGAGGCTGCTGATGGATTTTCTGCCCAGTCTCTATCTAACTGCTGATACAGCAAACTGTTGTAGCTCCAGGATTGAGTGAAAAGTGCTTTTGTTCCAGCGTGTTCTGCTTAGAAACCAGTGGGGGATTTTCATGATTATGTGTAGAGTTTTGAGAACACAACACCTTTTTGTGCACAAATTTGTTCTTTCAAACATTCTCCAAATCTTAGAAAAACACCAGCAAAGAAATCCTGTTGTATCTGGAACATATGAGATCCACCATTTCGACATTTTTGCCATGAAGGAAAATAAAGAAACTTCACAAATGTGAGAAAACAAACTATTTTAACTTGAAAAATACACATTTGCTGTAATGTGATGAAAGTTTGGGACTGATAGGTTGATTTATTAACAGAAAGTCGTCTGCAAATAGATCTTGGTTGTACAAATGTATGGGACATATCCTGTTTATTTTCACTGTCTGTGCTACAGCTCGAGGCATGGATCTCGATCAGCTCAAAACAAGAGCCATGAAGGGAAAAAGTGTTTGCTTTTATTGAGACACTGCACAAAGTCTTTAGGACACCATTAAAGCATGCTTTGTTGAAAAGACGAAGAGATGTGTGGAGAGTTTCCTTGATGTTCAGGATGTAGTTCATTAATAAAAGAGAGCATGAGGAGGCATCGAAGTCAGACAACAGAAACTTAAGCAGCCACTGCTCTGGATCTCTGTGCGCTGTTGAAACTTTACTATCCTTCTCTACTGTGCCACCTCTGCATTCAGACGCACAACGGAGCATGGTGCACTGCGGCTAGCTTATTACAGTATGTAGGCCTGCGCTTGTGTTACATACTTATTTACTGCTCGGCTGCGAGGAATGAAAAGAGACCTTCATTTTGGATCTAGCCTCGCTTGACCACACACCACAAGAAATGTGGGTAAATATATATCCATAAGAGCTCTTACCCTTTAGTCTGCTGGCCCCGGGGACTTAATGAAATAGATGCTGGAGGCCCCCCTCTACGATCAGCAGACTGAGGCCCAGGGCTCAAATTATAATCAGCCTCAGTTTACACTTTGTTTGTTGTGGGGCAATTAGGCCGTCCGAGCTCAGACAATGCGGTTATACTTTCCTGCAGCAAATGGCCTGCATCCTGTGCCTGAACACTGCCAAGAAAACCCTCAAATAACAACAGCAAGAGAGAGAGAGAGAGAGATGTGGCTTCTGTGGCTCTTGCTTAAGAACAGGCCTCAACCTGGCAGCATGTTTGTCAGCAGAGAGAATCAGATATGGCCTCATTTCCTTGGAAACCACCTCCAGCCACCCTCTCCTCACACAGCGACTGACTTTTTCAAAAAGTCTCCCCGTGTTATTTTTTTCTTTGTCCTTCTTCTGTTTCACCAAAGGTCTTGCTTGACTTATGCAAATTATTTATCTTCTTTTTCCATTTTTCTGAGCCCTCCTGATTCCGATTTGAAGATTACATGAAAAGGAAATGAGGGTTCAGTGTAATGAGCTGTCATATTAATGCACAAATGGGACTGGGCTGCAGAAAAAAACCTCCATATGCTTTCTTTCCACACTCATGGTGTCATCCTGGGCTGGAATTTATGGGATGTTTTCTCTCTTTGGTCTTCTAATCTTGTGAGTCACACACGGCACTGATTTACTATCTCAGCAACTTGGCAGACGCTCAAGTCCCCTGATTGTATCTGGCACGACACACACCGGCACACAATATTTGTCAAAACATTTGGCCTTCACACATGCTTTTTTTCATTCTTTCCTGGTCTTCCTCGTCGTATCCCCTCCTCTCCACCTCCTCTCCCTCCGTCCCTTCGTCTTGCTGGGATCCAGAGATCAGAGGCCTCCAAAGACCGGCACAAAGCACACAGTGACAGACAGAAACATTTTTATCAATGAGATCCCACGGCCTGATGTCTGTGACGGAAGATTAAAATAAAAAGTAGAACAAATGTGTCTAATCCTGCCATGAAATGTGACTGCTAATTCAAGAAACCAACCTTCTTCAAACTTTGGAGAAAAAAAATGTAGTACACGAAACTACAGACATGAGTTTATCTCCAGAGGAGGTTTCATGTTATAGCTGGGTTTGGTTTGTCCCCGCAAACACAAAAGGATTAGTCCAAGTAGCTTGAATTCTTACAGGATTATAGCATGTGCTGGTATTTCAGTTGTGCTGGCTACTTGGCAGACTATTTAAGCTCACTGATTAGGTAATGCGAACATAGTGGGAGGCCTTGTTGGATATGAAGGATTTGTTTGTGTGCGCAGGGTCAGTAGAAAGCAAATAGCATATAAAGACAGCAGTAGTGTGGACGCGAGTCAGATGGCATTGACTTGAGTCAGACACGAGTCCTGAACCTTACCTGCAGCTTGATTCTCATACTACCAGCTTGTGATTTCACTTGGATTTTAGCCTTAATGACTTGAAATAACTCCCTGAAGGATGAAATTTTAAAAACTCAGTCCACAAGCTTCATGTCAATTTCATTTGTTGAATCCATCCATCCATTCTCTATACACCGCTTTATCCTCACTAGGGTCGCGGGGGGTGCTGGAGTCTATCCCAGCTGACTCGGGCGAAGGGAGGGGACACCCTGGACAGGTCGCCAGTCTGTCACAGAGCCACATATACAGACAAACAATCACACTCACATTCACACCTATGGGCAATTTAGAGTTATCAATTAACCTCAGCATATTTTTGGACTGTGGGAGGAAGCCCGAGTGCCCGGAGAAAACCCACGCATGCACAGGGAGAACATGCAAACTCCATGCAGAAAGATCCCGGGCTCAGGCCGGGACTCAAACCCGGGATCTTTGTGCTACAAGGTGAAAGTGCTAACCACTACTCCACTGTGCAGCCCTCATTTGTTAAATGAACCAGTTAAATGTTATGTAACAAAGACTGAAAAAAGAGTGAATTCAATGACAGGTTTGAAATTAGATTTACATTTGCTAAAATTTAATCTAATTCCAATGTTAGTCAGAGGAATAACATACAAATCCATTTCTGTTTTTGAAAAGTACATTAGCCAAGCAGTACACACTGACAGACTGGCGACTTGTCCAGGGTGTCCCCTGCCTTCACCTGAGTCAGCTGGGATAGGCTCCAGCACCCCCGTGACCCTAGTGATGATAAAGCGGTGTACAGAGAATGGATGGATGGCTGGAAACAGTACACACTGCCTTGTTCAGAACTTCTGAATTATTTTTTGTCTTGACTTGAGACTTGACTCTGCCTTTATTTGCTTTCACTTAAGACTTGAAAGGGCACTTGAGGGTCTTGAGTTGGGACCTGAACTAAGACTTATTGACTTGACTTAGAATCTGTTTGCCTTGGCTTGGGACATGAACTAATATTTATTGACCTGACATGGAATTTGTTTGTCTTGACTTGGGACTTGACCTTGGACTTGTTAGAACTGACTTGAGATTTGACTCAAAAATTTTTTATTGTTGACTCAGAACTTACTGATCTCTTATTGGAACTTGAGACTTGAGACTAGACTTAGTTATCTTAACTTGGAACTTAAATTGGGACTTGCTGGTCTTGACTTGAGACCCAACCTTGGATTAACTTCAGATTTGATCTGGGATGTTTTTAGACTTGACTCGTTGCTGTTGACATGGGACTTCACTCAGGACTGTAGGTTCAATGTGTTGTTGGACTTGATTAGCACTTCACAGCCAAGGCTTAGGTAACTAACAGCAACTGTGAAGTCGCTAAAAAATTCCCTGCCTCCACCCTGGGTAAGGTGCCATCTTGGGTGTTCCCCGCTCTCCGAGGGCTTGTGGTGACTGGGTGGGGACCCACTGTGGGACACTTGCCACAGGACACTAGGTCTTTGCTTTTCCCCTCATACTGCTGTTAATCAGAGCCACGTGTAGCAAACTTCAGGCCACAGTTTCTCATTTATACGCACACACCTACTGTAAGGATTCGCATACTGCACAGTCAGGCGGCTCAAGGTCACCTCATATATACTCTATCCCTGTAAGGAAACAGACCGCTGTAATTGCACAGGGGTAGTTTTGCAAACATATACATTTATAACCTGTACATTCAAACACTCTAGATGAAAATGGTTGGCTCTGGATAAATGCTTGTGTGTGCGTTTTTGCTAAGAAAAAAAAGTCTGTCGATGAAATAACAAGCAGCGAAACTGGATACGGCACTGCTCGGCCACTGGTCCCCACAAGGAGGAGAGATGATTTATTAAAGTGGAGCAAGTGACTTCAAGGTGGGGAAAATATCCTTTTTTTCAGCCTTGTTTGCTGGGCAAGGAGTCAGTGTGCCATGTGAGGTGCTTGTGCTGTGAGCTTGAACAAATGGTGCTCTAATAAAGCTCCCATAGCAGACATCTATTTGATTTAATTAAATGAAAAATCCATTTCACAGTTGTCCAATAGTCAATGTCCATTCATAGAAATCATTCAGTGGAGTGCTTGGCTTCGTCATTTTATTCATGAAGATGAATGGTCCTGCCTGGAAACAGTTGTGTTTGTGTGTGTGTGTGTGTGTGTGTGTGTGTGTGTGTGCGCGTGCGTGCGTGCGTGCGTGCGTGCGTGCGTGCGTGCGTGCGTGCGTGCGTGTGTGTGCGTGTGTGTGTGTGTGCGCGCGTGCGCGCGTGCGTGCGTGCGCGCGTGCGTGCGTGCGTGCGTGTGTGTGTGTGCGTGTGTGTGTGTGTGTGTGTCCGTTTGCATCTATTAAGGGACTTGCTCATGTGCTCCAACACATGACAAACATTCTTGCAAAAGGTCAAACTTACATGATGGCTCAGATAAGACTTTTTCTTTGTTGTTTTTTTTTTCCACTCTTAATCCTGCTCACACACTTCTCTGTCAAACACTAAAGCGATATATTTACATCATCGTTTTGTCCTCAAGGTATACACAACAGAGTAATATGAGAACACGATCAATTCTAATTTTCTCCATCTGTGTAGCAATAACAAACTAACAGCAGCATTCAACACTTCTCAATATCTCTATGGTTCTGCTGTTTCCAGCGTTTGGCATGCCTCTCTCCTCCTCCAGCCTCGATCCCACAGTCTCATTACAGAGGTAGGGGCCAGAATCTCCCATTATCCCAGTCCCTTCTTATTACCCAGCCCATTATTCCCACTGCGAAGACAAAGTGAGACAGGAAATGAAATAAATGCAGTTCAGCGGTTGAAAATGAATGGCTTCTGATTGAGGCCACCGTTGTTTATGGCGCCTGTCCACTTGTCTTTTCCATCACTCGGATGCTGTGTCAGCGCTGAGTGGACTCAGTCACGCAGTGTGTTCACGGCTGTTAAGACTGCTTTTATAGATGCAATCTGCAGGAACTGAGGCAGCATTAATGCACATGGATAGTCTGCTGCACAGAAGAGTAGCATACCATCACCACAGTCTGCAGATTTTCTCCTACTCTGAATAAAACTCTCTGTTTTGTCATGGTTGGAGAGGATATTTTGACATCCCTGGATATAAATGAGAATAAAAAACTGAAAATACCAGATTGCTGAGAAACTTAAATAATATATTCCCTATGGTTATGTGTTGAGTGCAGAGGAACTGTTTTTCCTTATTGATGCAAATATCATGGGAATATTTAGTGGTCTGGAAGTTATCTAGATATCCGACTTGTCATGACCGCTGCCAGCAGCATTACTAACAGCCAAGTCACTTGGACAGCCAGCAGATCAGACAGATTATCTCTGGTCTCTGAAGACAGAGGAGAGAACAGCATGAACCGACATGAGGCCTTCATTTCATAACATTTTACTGTTTGAGGTTTTAAATTACAAGATTATTTCTCACACAAAGAAACTATTTTCTTGTCGGCATAAACACAGAAATTTGTCAAAGTCTTGATGAAATTTTACAAGGTCGCATGTGGAAATTTTTTTTGCATCATTGCCTGTTTGGTAGTTTTCTGGCATCATATGTGGGTTAACACAGGAGGAGAATCAGTTATGGTTCTGTTTATGAATATTTGTAGGCACTGTAAAACTTTGGTGTCTATTTTGATATGAAAATACAGGGTGTCCCAAAACATTTGACATCATTTCGGAGGCCAATAATTTTGACAACTCTTTTTGAAATAACCTCATATTTTCACAGAATGTATAGAAACAGATCAAGATTTTATATTTATGTAGGGCTAAAGGGTCTGGTAGACCATCATCAACATCAGCATATTCAAAGATGCAAAAAGACTTCTCTTTGTGAGTGAACAGCATGACTTCACCTGAAAACAGAACAAAAATAAAACATTAAATATAAAATCTTGATCTCTTTCTATACATTCTGTGAAAATTTGAGGTTATTTCAACAAGAATTGCCAAAATTATTGGCCTGTGAAATGATAACTTTTTTTGGGACACCCTGTACATTTACAACCTGTTCTGATCATTTCTTATTGAAAATGCAGAGGCAGGGCTATATCATGAATTAAAAAAACAAGTTCTGAACCCTTTAGTTTGCAACAAATTTTCTCCCTATTTCAGAAAAAAATAACCCTAAAGTGTTTTTACAGGAGAAGGTTGCATTAAAAAAACAGAGTTTTAAGAGGGAAGCGTTGACGAAACTTTAGGCGACACAGCTGGTAAGACGTTGGGGGACAGTATAGCAGCGTAACTTTGTAGAATTCGGTTATGAACTCACAGCCAGAGGAAAAGCGAAGAATCTGTTGATTGCTCCAAGATGAAGCCAACAAGGTCAGCTTGATGTCTGACAAAGCACCATCTCAGTCCAGACTACAGCTGGCAACAATGTTTGAAATACTACTTCAACAAAAGAAGCTCCAAAATAAATTGGAAGGTTTTCAGATAAATCCCATGGGTAAAACCAGAGCTTTGAATTGCTTGGACTGTAATACTCCTTACCAAAATTTCTTATACCCCTGGAATCCATCTGATCATCCAACATTTGAACTGTTGGGCAATTAACCCAAGATTTTTGTGGAAATTTGAGTCAGTTCTTAACATTTTTCCAGAGTAAAGTGTTGGCTAACCTTTGAGCTAAATCTTTTCACATTTGTTGGATATCAGTGGACAAAAAAGAGGTTGCATATTTCAGTTAGATAATATAGTGCAGCTTCAGAAAATATTGGATGCTGTTATTCCAAAAAAAAAAACTAAAACATTTTAACCATTTACCATAATGGCTGCAATAGTTATTTTTATCTTTGATTTGATTAAATGAATAAAGAAACCAAATGCCCGCATCAAAAGACCCAGAATCCAAAGTGCCATCTTCATGTCTCTGGTGATCAAACAATTTAAAAGTAAAAGTAACAAATAATATATGGCCAAAATGATTATTTGATAATGAAAATTGTTCATAGTTTTTTCTGTTTGCTTTGTTATTTTTTGTATATTTCAATGAACCAGCTAATCATTTCAGAACTGAATAAAGCTAGAAATAGCTTTTCAGTTTATTGTAGTATCTGAACAAGCACTTTTTATAAATAATTTTAGGCTTTTTTATACAGGACAGTGGAGAGAGAGACAGGAAATGAGAAGAAGAATTGGGAACGGACCTGCAGCACTGGGCCATGGACTTTATTTGAACCCATGACCTCTGCATCAGGGACTAAAGCCCCTGGTTATGGGTTGCCTGCTCAACTAGTTAAGTGACCTGTAAGCATATTTTAATATTATTTAAATGCTTCATTTGAAACCTTAGAGGGTGAAGTTACCTACTCAGAACTGCATGATGCATTTGAACAGTGTATGACAATATGAGTCATGATAGACCATATAATATTCCCAAAGCAATATATAGCTTTTGTGCAACGATAAACATTGCAGAGCTCTACAGGGTGGGCCATAAGTTTCCATACGTAGGAAAAATAAACATTTTATGTTGGACAACCGCTTTTATTTATAAAATGTGCTCTACATGATTGCCATTGTTTCAGAAACACATATCAATAGGTGTTTTCCACTGTTGATGAACTTGCATTAGCACAGTTGAAGTTCTGCTTGTAATGACGTTGGTGATATGGTCCTTGAAATGATTTACGTCTCATATCTTCACCTGATACACCATGGCCTTCAAGTGCCCCCAAAGATAGCCTCTAATGCATCTTCTAGGGTATCTGAAACATAAAAAATATACATTATACATTTTCCTACGTGTGAAAACTTAAGGCCCACCCTGTACCGTCCTTGTTTTTATGAGAAAACATTACTGGCTCATTTCTTGAATGAACTGTGACCATTCGGTCTGTATTGCATTAGGATGTTGCTGGTTCTACTGGACTGGTAATCAAAAATGAACAGGCCAAGACAACTTTTGAAAACCCAGTCACGTCATATGTTTGAGCTGCACAAATGGACACTGACACCCGTTTTGACAGCATAAGTGCAGCATTAGAGTGTGTGTGATGGAAGTCACCGTATTGTATATTTGAAAAGTTTTCTGCAGCAAATAGCATGAAATTAAGAGAGAAATACTAGCAGAGTTGCAGCATGGATCAGGGTTAGTGCGCAGTGAAATGTAACTTGAATGTTTAACTTCCATTAGAGGAGAAATCTGAACATAATTGGCTCTGATTTCAAATTTAGAATTACAGAGCATTTAATCCAAAAGTAAATGATTCATGTTGCTTTCCTTGGATTGACCAGCACAACCTAAATAAGTGCTCCTGATTACCGGTAATGAGTTTGGGATACACTTTCCAAAAGTCTTCACACAAAATGTATCACATCGCGAGCTAATGCGGTAGATGGATGATTGTAGAAGAAAAATGGTTGGACAAACAACCGAACGTTGTAAACCAAGACCCATTTTCTCAAACTCCCTCACTTCCTTTAACCCCATTGCTAATGAAAATATCCCCAACCTTCACCACCCTCTCTGCACACTGGAAACTCAATGACAGCATTACACCCTGCATTCCTGTCTAGTGAAGTTCTCTTGGCTCCTTTTTCTCTGTTGGTAGAATTTTGCTCCAAATGAGTCAGTGGGCACAGCTGCTTAAGTGTTGTTTAAGCCTCAAGCATGCGACAGCCAAATGTTGCTCTTTGCTTCTGCAACCTGTAAAGATAAAAGACCAAGTTACAGCATTACAGCAACATCTTGCAGTCATCAGCGTCCGTTACTATTCTCTGTCGTGGCACCAATTTCCAACCCCCCTGTGCAAACAATAACCGCCTGGCCTTCTTCTCTTCCCTGCGACTCTGTTTACCTATGTGTCAAATTAACTTTCAGGCTCCACTGGTGGCCTCCTTTCGTTAACCAATTTGCAAGGAAGTGCGCCGCTTATACCTTCCACCGGGATCCAGTGTACCCTTGACAATATATCCAGTTGCCAGGGAAATGTGATATCCAAACAAACGGACCAGGGGATTGTTGACTCAGGATATTGCTAATGTTTTACATTAGCCAGCACAAGCCCCAGTCTGTTCTGGCTGAGGAATACACAGCAGCCAATCAGCAGGAGAGCGATCCATGGCCTGACAACTGCACAGGCTTTTAATAGTGTACAGCATCATGCAAAAGAGACTTCCTGTCCCACACAGCCACCCTTATGAAATGAAATATTGCGGTAGCCAGAGCATTTGTTATTGCATTAGGCACATGGTCTTATCATCAGACAGCACTCTGTTCTCCATGCTAAAGTCCACCATCAGCCCCCCTGCTCTGTCTCCTCCATGGTGCCTCCGCTGTCTCTTGCCCCTCTGTAATGATAGTATCACACTTCATTCAGAAGAAAACAAGCTGTGCCATTGTGTGGAAGGATACTGTACTGTAACGAAGAAGGCAGCAAAACAACATTCTCACATCCTTAGAGGGTAATTCACTTTAACATCGGGTGTAATAAATCAATAACTCTGTAATGAATGTAATTACCCCAAACAATCATTGTGAGGAATCTTGCAGCCTCTGGAGATTCTGGCAAAATCAGAAGGTACACAAAGTAAAAAATTAGCCCATCAGTTACCAGCTTGTCATGTTTGAACATGCTTCAGGTGGCTGTCTGTGCACCGTGGCATTTGCAGACATGTTTGTACCACAATCAACAGACACTACAAGCCAAGGGTCCCAATACAAATTATTTAAAGGACTTAACCTGAGCCTTGTGCTGATATGTAACATCATTTATTGACCTCCTGTCTTCATAATAAAAGTACAATATTATTATTACTGATTAACTCACGACTGTAGACAAAGAGAATGAAACAGTTTGTTGCCACTTTGTAGACTCAAAAATTAATGTTTTGGCTTTTGAAAAGCTTTTAATTTCATAGATTTCTTAAATTGGATATCCTGAATTACACCAGTCAGCCACAACATAAAAACCAGTGGCAGGTGAAGACGATGACATTGATCATCTTATTGCAATGCAATGTTCTGCTGAGAAACCTGACAATCCTGTGGATGCTACTCGGCACATATCACATGCCTAAACATTGCTGTAGACCAAGCAACTAGATCCTTGCTTGTGGTTTATCTACTCTCAGATGCACTTTTATCCAAAGTATTGAAAGTACAGATGTGTAGTACTGTAACATCCGGTACTGAAAGATGAAGCAAAAACTGCAGTTCTTTGAATGACTATTTGACCCTGGATCTACAAGAGAGTTATGCTCCGTAGAGACCCATGTTACAATGTCCAGCATTACAGGGAAATAAACATGTATACAACCTCCTACAATAAATCATTTTATCTGTACAATTAACATTCCTGTTCATGACAAGTACATGGGGATAAGTTTTTATGTATTTCATCTCATTAACACTGTGAACCACGAACAATTGATCAGAAATAATAGCCAGATTTTCAATTTTCCAACGGATTTTTACATTTCTTGTCTGTGATCGGTGTTTTAAAATTTGATCTTAATGTTCTATTATATTAATATTATACCTGTGTGATACATTGCACAAAACATATCTGAGTTCTCTCTACTTTCAGCTATGGTTGTGTTGTTTCCATGACACTGTAGGACTTTATTTTGCAGTGAAAAATTAGCCCTCGGTGAGTAAAAATATGACATGAGCAAAGAATTTCCAGAAACTGCTTGGGGTTCAGAGGGTTAAATTGTGTTAAAGCTTTAAGCCAATAAGTGAGGGATGGACATCATCACAGGGCTGTCCATGGCCCAGAGACGTCTACATGTTCCACCTCACTCACACTCCTCTCTGCTCGTTTTGGACAAGCTGGGATTTAGGAGGAGTCAAGCACTGCAGAGATGTTGATGGCTGGAGCCACCACAGCTTTTAAACTGCTGTTCAGTTAGTCTACGGGTGACAGCATAGAGGGTTTGTCTATCCTTGGTTATCATACTAACATGCTGAACTGAGATGGTGAACATTTGCATGTTAGTGCTGTGATTGCAGTCTTTTTAACATACTAACATCAGCATGTGGCTCAAAACAGCATTGTGCTTAATGGTAGGTTGCATGTTAATCAGACTTCCACAGTGAAGCTTAATCTCCAGACCAGCAACCCGGGCCCCTCCTTCAAACTATTTCCATTACAGTCACTTGAGCCACATCCCTGATTCGTTCAGTATTGTTATTTCTTTAAGTCTACCAGAGTCAGGAACATAATGTTTTCTTAGCTTCATGACAAACACTATTGCAGAGTTGTAGTTGCAAACTCAGATCAAACTGAGTCCAAAACTGTTGTGAGACTTTTAGTGGAAATCAACTTTAACAGACTCTGCGACCTTATGTCCTTGCATTTGTTCAGCCTCAAAACATGATGTATGTTGTCTGTTTCAACTCTTTCTCCTCATTTATTTCAGCTAGACAGAAACGAAAAGAGAAATAGAGTGGGTGTGCGCTGGGACACATTTAATAACACAGGAAGTTTTTGGTTCAGGGAATGGTCTTGTTAGCTACAAGCTCTTGACCAGGGGTCGGCAACCCGCAGCTCCGGAGCCGCATGCGGCTCTTTCAGCCCTCTGTTGTGGCTCCCTGTAACTTTGGAAAATAAATAATCAGCAGGCTATTTAATTAAAATTTCTTTTATTTTAGATTGTTAATTTTTAAAATTTAATTCTAAATTTGAAGATTATGGTGATCTTGTCACATCAAAATAAAACGTTTTAAATTTTCGTCTGTCAAAATATGCGTCCCAGCCATCAATTTCCGACACTCACCGGCCTGCAGGCATTCATTTGGAGTCCTGTTGATCTTCGGATCCCAATGTTTGCTCTACATTCATTCAGCAGCAGCGGATGACAGACGAGGTTAGACAGTAGCCTCCATGGACTATGATGTTTGCAGATGACATTGTGATCTCTAGTGAGAGCAGGGAACAGGTGGAGGAGAAGCTAGAGGCGTGGAGGTTTGCCCTGGAAAGGAGAGGAATGAAGGTTAGCCGCAGCAAGACAGAGTATCTGTGTGTGAATGAGAGGGACCCAAGTGGAAGAGTGAGGTTACAGGGAGAAGCGATCAAGAAGGTGGAGGATTTTAAGTACTTAGGATCAACAGTACAGAGCAATGGAGAGTGTGGAAAAGAGGTGAAGAAGCGTGTACAGACAGGCTGGAACGGCTGGAGAAAAGTGTCAGGTGTGATGTGTGATAGAAGAGTTTCAGCTAAAATGAAAGGAAAGGTTTACAAAACTGTGGTGAGACCAGCCATGTTGTTTGGTCTGGAGACAGTGTCCCTGAGGAAAAGACAGGAGGCAGAGCTGGAGGTAGCAGAACTGAAGATGCTGAGGTTCTCTTTGGGAGTGAGCAGGATGGATAGGATCAGGAATGAGTACATCAGAGGGACAGCACATGTTAGAGGCTTTGGAGATAAAGTCAGAGAGGCCAGACTGAGATGGTTCGGACATGTCCAGAGGAGAGAGAGTGAATATATTGGTAGAAGGATGCTGAGTTTCCCACTGCCAGGCAGGAGGCCTTAGAGGAAGACCAAAGAGGAGGTTTATGGATGTGGTTAAAGAGGACATGAAGGTAGTTGGTGTGAGAGAAGAGGATGCAGAAGACAGGGTTAGATGGAGGCAATTGATTCGCTGTGGCGACCCCTGAAGGGAAAAGCCGAAAGGAAAAGAAGAGGAGATACCACCGTTGCATGTCTCCGCCTTCACAGCAGAGTCCTGCATTGTGTCGGGTACTCGTGAGTACTAAGGTAAACTACGGATAACTGTCTTGCTCAGTATCTACTCTTTGATATGTCAGGTTAATACGATGTTACTGGCAAGAACACGGCTCGATGTGACGTCCAGCATCCAGGCAGCAGGTCAGAGAGTCAGAGGAGTTTCGTCTTGGAAAATAGGGCAGCGATTTACTGGAGAAAAGTTATTAGCTTAAGATAAATAGATAAATAGATTTTACAAGTTAAATAGACATTCGCAAATTATTGATTTCCAGCTAACATTACGTAACATATGAGGTCCAGGAGAAAAAATGACATTAACATGGTAAGATAAATATTAGTGGTAGGACACAATTAAAAAAATGAATCTGTCTAATTAGGGGCTTTGCAATTAATTAATCACAACTGATTAACAAGGGCATAGAGGTAAATAAGCGATATATGCAGTGCTGTCTTCATTTTAAATGCCAAAAGGATTTTGCGGCTCCCGGTGTTTTCTTTTCTGTGAGAAACGGGTCGAAATGGCTCTTTGAGTGTTAAAGGTTGCAGACCCCTAATCTAGACTCTATGCGGAGCAATCACAAAGGTGCTGTCAGAACGCTGTGTTTGCTTTGGCTCTTAGACAGGGAGCAAGCACACAATGTGAAAAGCAGGGCAGTAAGTCACACACAGATGTCGAGCTGCATCTTTCAGTGGCACAATCACTTTGGTAAATCTCAGGACTGCTATTTATCCCACCCACCTGGCAGAATGGCCAATTAAAGGACGAGCAGATGTCAGCCAGCTCAGCGCTTCTGGTTGGATGAAAATCTATCAATATACCAGGAGCTGTCCGTGTTTTCGGGGCAAATTCACCACTTGAAGTGTTTTGTGAGGGAAAATAGGATGTGTTTTTACGATGCCTTTTTTTGTGAATAAACCTCATTTACGAGATCGGGAAATAGGCAATGGAAACTCAAACATAAAACAGAAGCCCTTAGTGCAGCTTCCTTACACACTCACACAGAGTTAAATACGCACACATATGCGTAAGTGCTCACTTCACCACAAACAGTAAACACACATGGGATGAAATGCATGCAGCAGCGAAGACACATACAAGTAATTCACATGAAATAAAGTCAGTCTCTTCACCACAAACACGCAAACTAATTGACACCGCTAAAAACTGAAGCAGAGACAATGCTGCGAGTCTTCGGCCGGGTCGCAAGTGACACAAAGGGCTATAATTCCCCACATTTTGGAGAGGCTTTCCAAGCCATACTGATGTCTCTGAGACTGCAGTGAGATGGGTAATGGCCAGTGTTTACCACCACAAACCTCTCCATCACTATAGGACTGACTCTATAAGTAGCACAGAGCAACTGAGCAGACGAGGCAGCTTCAATTCCTCTTAGCTCCACTGGGACAAAGAGAGAGGACAGGGAGGGAGAGAATAAGATGGCGACAGAAACAGAGAGAGAGAGAGAGAGAGAGAGAGAGAGAGAGAGAGAGAGAGAGGGCACTGTGTTAGAACAACTCCACTTATGTTGAGCTGTTTCCTGCCTCCCCTCCTTCCTCCTCCCTTTCTTCCCTCCTCACCCCACAGACTCCCCCCCAGTGGACACTGGTGCCAAACTGCCGGGTCGCGGTGGCGAGGGCACATGTGGTATATGTCTGCGTGTCTCTGCTCTGTGTGTGGAGGGGGGTGGGGGGTGTAGCTGTGTGCTGGGAATGAAGATGCAGAGCCAGGGCATACCTTAGGGCCATTAGTTCAGGCCTTGCCGGCCTCAGCAGCAGAACACCGCATTAATTGGACACAGTAGCTGCAAGATCACAGCAGCCCCAACCAATTTGTAAAATGAGTAAATTGCCTGTCTTGTCATTCCTGGGCTCGCCTCTGCTGTGGAAGCTGTGTTTATAAGGGTAAAGAGGAGGGATAATATCTTGCATATGAGCTGGAATAGGGGTGGTAAAGAGAAAAACACACAATTACAAACACCTCCCCGTGCAGTGTGTCTTTACAGGGGTTTTAAAACTGTGTTTGAACTCATGATGATACATTCATTCTTCTGACATTATTTAAAGCAGTTTATATGTCTGATGTACACTACTGTGCAAAAGTTTTGACTCACGTAGGCAATGCCATGTTTTCCATGAAAATTCACACTTTTATTCATGTGCTAACATAACTGCACAAGGGTTTTCTAATCATCAATGAGCCTTTCAACACCATTCGCTAACACAATGTAGCATTAGAACACAGGAGTGATGGTTGCTGGAAATGTTCCTCTGTACCCCTATGGAGATATTCCAATAAAAATCAGCCATTTCCACCTAGAATAGTCATTTACCACATTAGCAATGTCTGGACTGTAGTTCTGATTAATTTAATCCTCATTGAAAAAGACTGCTTTTCTTAAAAAAATAAGGACATTTCTAAGTGACCCCAAACTTATGGACAGGAGTGTACACACGTGGAAAAAATTGTTGGTACCCCTCAGTTAAAGAAGGAAAAACCCACAATTCTCACTGAAATCACTTGAAACTCACAAAAGTAACAATAAATAAAAATGTATTGAAAATTAAATAATCAAAATCAGCCATCACTTTTGAATTGTTGATTAACATAATTATTTAAAAAAACAAACTAATGAAATAGGGCTGGACAAAAATGATGGTACCCATAACTTAATATTTTGTTGCACAACCTTTTGAGGCAATCACTGCAATTAAACGATTTCTGTATTTGTCAATTATGGAGTTAGAACAGTCTCATAATTCACAAATGCACACAGAAGAATTCACAAATGTAAACTGCAATCCACAAATGCACACAGAAGAATTCACACATGTGAACTGGGGTTCACAAATGTAAACTGCAATCCACAAATAAATTAAGAAAGTTCACAAATGTATTTCTGCATTCACAAATTGCTTTTGTGTGTGAATCTTTTTTGAGACTGTTCTGCCGTCAGCTCGATCCACAAATGCATTTTTTTTCAACACGGAAGTTTCTGTAGCCAATCAGATGTCTCCCTCCTTTCAGCCAATCACAAAAACTCACCCCACGTGGGGGTGGGCAGAGCCTTAGAGATAGTAAGAGTTGCGACACTCATGCTCTCGCAGCGGGGCGGTCACGTGGTTCATGTAAGCCTGAATAGTTCCAAACAGCCAGCGCTGTCATTTCCTTCTATGGGACCGAGAGCGGCGATTTCACGGTAAAAAAGGAATAAAATCACACCTCCAAGTACTTGTTTGATTATTAATTCATTGGAGTATGTATGTAAATGTCAGTTTTACATTTTGAGCCGTAAGGTGACATATTAAAGACACTTTTGGGGTTTTGGAGGTAATGTTTCACATTCGTGTTAGCATGGAAAATCGACTTTTACACAGAAATGTAAGATGATTGAAGATGTTAATTTTTGCCCAGCTGGATTATTGTATTTCCAGACAATGTCTATATTTCTCTGATTCACTTACCCATAGTCTGGGAGTCATTGAAAAGCAGAGTAACAACAGTCCATTCAGCAGATAGTGTCCAGCCACTTCTGATGAGGCAGGAGTTGACTCACTATAACCATTTTAAGACATACACAAAATATATATTCAAGAATAACAACTCATTATGCTTTGATGAATGAAATAGTATGTTTTATTGACAATGGGAGAAACAATGAGGGTCTTCGTGTCTTCAGTGAGGGCTCTCGGGATACTGGTGGATAGATAGATACAATAGATATTAATAAATATATATGTTAAATACTTACAAGTATAAGTTTATGCATTATAAAGGGTCTCATATAAAGGACGTAGTCTTGACAATTAAAAAGAGGTAGCGATGTAGCTAGGTAGCTTTCAAAGAAGAGCTAACAAGCACATGGCAATGCCTGAAAGTCGGTCATCTGCCAATATTCACAAATACAGATAAATGTATGCACCACAAAGGGCTTCTGATATAATACAAAGACGTTAAAATTAAAAAAAGAGGTAGTGACTCATCAACAATTAATCCGTCAATATATCCCTGGAGATAACTTCACAGCTAACAGCAGAGTCGAGCTAAAAAAAAAAGTAGCAGAAATTCGGTCATCTACCAAGATAAAAAATATATATAATTACACTGCGCAAATACAAATAAAGCTCAGCATATGCATCATAAAGAGCCTCTGATAAAATATAGGCAGTTGACCATTCAAAAGAGGTAGGCATTTCATCAACTTACCTCCACATATACTCAACAACCTGCAGTGCAAATGAACGGTAGCTGTCACTGTCGAAGCGGTGCTTGGAACTAAACAAGCCTCCACAACCCGGATGTAGACCGAAAGAAAGCGTACAACGGCACCCTATGGGAGTGTCGCAACTCTTACGATCTCTAAGACTCTGGGGGTGGGTGTACTGTTCAGCCAATCATATGAACGCGTCCGCACAGCATTATACTTCACCGTGTCATTGGGCTGAAGAGTAAAGCTGCCCGTCAGAGAGACCATGGCGTCTGATGGGGACAATAGACCCTTTATTTGTTTACAAACATTGTGACGTTTTTTGTGGGCGACGCTTATGCTGGAGGCAAAAGCTGAGCGAGAAGTCAAGCGGGACTGGGAGTATATAGTTTGCGCTGGGAGTTTGCAGCGCAAACTCGAGCATTTTTAACACGTTAAACTTCAGTGTCCCACCGGCGGTACACTTACTAATTTGCATAGGAATTTAAAGAATGTCCGAAGACTGCAAACGCGAATATATAAACATTATACGCCGATGGAAAGCTTAGATTCTCATGAATCCGCCAGTATAAATCACTTTCAGATGTAATTACCACAGCGGGTAATATAAACACATTTGTCCGACAAACAATGAATATCCATCCATCCTTTCTCTGTACACGGCTTCAACGTACACAGCGTGACTGACATTTCCGGGTTCATTATTACACACAGATGAAAATATTCCACAAAAAACGGCCATAATCCAACCTTGGACATCCAGACGACACAAGCCAGTAAACTATTTTGTCCAAAACATGTCTTGAAGTCGGTATATAATCCACGAATCGGTCGTTTTCAAGGAAATGCACCTCGCGATGCGTGTCCAATATTCCCTGTATTTCTCGTCATATTTAACGGGTTATTGTTTTTGATTGTATTTTTTTTGTGTGTCTTGTTGTGTCCTTATGGTGTGTGTATTTGGACCCAGTGTCTGGAATAAAGCTGAACTGAATTGAATTGAATTTAATATTTTTTATTTACAAATAGAATATTAGCGATTTTTTGTACTGAAAATGGCTGGAATTGACTGCAGCTGATCGTCTCTGTCCAGTCTTTTCGCCTCAGTGCATTCAACCACAACTGTCTTCGTTCCCTCTGAGCACGAGTGTTCGGTGGAATCCTATAAAACTTTAATTTGCGTTCGCCAATGTAATTCCTCCTATTCTGGCATCCAAAAACACAGCAGGACGACATTTTAGAAAAGTTGATAGAGCCTAGTAGGCTGGCTACCACCAGCCTGAATCTCAAGTGAGATACAGGCTGGGTACCTGCTATTCATTTTCTTGTAGGGGTGGAGCAGTTTAAAATTTTCCACAGCCGTTGATTGGGCGCTGCATATGTCAGTCAGTCTGGGGCAGTTGAAGCTCACAGCCAATCGTGTCACTGCTAGCCGCTGACGTAAATGCAGAGCGACGGCAGCACCACGAAAAAGAATCATTGCTGTGTTTGCTCATGTGTTTGCTTCTTTCGCCATGTCGCCGGACGATTCTTGCCGTTTATGTAAAGTAAACATGAGGGAAAGTGGACCCCGTGTTTATGCACACTCCACAGATATGTTTGTGTCAAAAACAACGCCGACCATATCAGATAGGTTAGCGATGATGGACCTGATAGTCACCCCGGAGCCGGAGCAGTCAAACAGATGCTGCCAGCGCTGCACCTCCACACTCGGTCGGCTTGAAAAAGACTTTCCTTTATTCAGGCAATGGGAAGAGAACGTCCGGTTAAGCAGCGTATCGAAAAGACAACGTGAACCCACCCCGTCCAAGACACCGAGGACTTTGAAAAAGACCTGCCCAAACCCACCGAGTCCACTAGCTTGTTCCTTCGGAAACACGACAACAAAGGTAACGCTTCTTCTCAAACAACCCATCATGCATTGCGCGTAGTCGCTTAGTGTGCGTCATCGTCTAACTGTCCCTCCCCGTCCTGTGATTGGATCCCTGACTCAGGGACAAATTCAACCCCAGGTCGCCAGACTGCCTAGTAAACGAAATGACAATGAGTGCACAGGCAGTCTGGGTATTCCCAGACTAAGAGCCTAGTCTCTATCACATTGAGACTAGGCTCAATGTGACATTGATACTGACATTAACCGTGGCATCTCGCCTAAACAGCGGTAAAAGTACTGGTATTAACCGTGGCATGTTCCCTAAACAGTGGCATTAACCGTGGTATCTCTGCTGGCATCTCCAGAGGCCACTGGAAATGCCGCTGCGGCAGTGGCATCTCGCCCAAACAGTGGCATTAACCGTGGCACCGCAGCGGTGCCACAAAAAGTGTCACTGCTTGTTGCCAGTGCCACAAATCGGACCTGCTGTCTCTCCAGAGACGATCAGCTGCAGTCAATTCCAGCCATTTTCAGGACAAAAAATCGCTAATATTCTATTTGTAAATAAAAAAAAATATGACGAGAAATACAGGGCATATTGGACGCGCATCGCGAGGTGCATTTCCTTTCAAATGACCAATTCGTGGATTATATACCGACTTCAAGACATGTTTTGGACAAAATAGTTTACTGGCTTGTGTCGTCTGGATGTCCAAGGTTGGATTATGGCCGTTTTTTGTGGAATATTTTTTTTGTGTGTGTAATAATGAACCCGGAAATGTCAGTCGCGCTGTGTACGTTAAAGCCGTGTACAGAGAAAGGATGGATGGATATTCATTGTTTGACAAATGTGTTTATATTATCCGCTGTGGTAATCACATCTGAAAGTGGTTTATACCGGCGGATTCATGAGAATCTAAGCTTTCCATCGGCGTATAATGTTTATATATTCGCGTTTGCAGTCTTCGGACATTCTTTAAATTCCTATGCAAATTAGTAAGTGTACCGCCGGCGGTACACTGAAGTTTAACGGGTTAAAAATGCTCGAGTTTGCGCTGTAAACTCCCAGCGCAAACTATATACTCCCAGTCCCGCTTGACTTCTCGCTCAGCTTTTGCCTCCAGCATAAGCCTCGCCCACAAAAACGTCACAATGTTTGTAAAAAAATAAAGGGTCTATTGTCCCCATCAGACGCCATGGTCTCTCCGACGGGCAGCTTCACTCTTCAGCCCAATGACACGGTCAAGTATAATGCTGTGCGGACGCGTTCATATGATTGGCTGAACAGTACACCCACCCCCACGTGGGGTGAGTTTTTGTGATTGGCTGAAAGGAGGGAGACATCTGATTGGCTACAGAAACTTCCGTGTTGAAAAAAAATGCATTTGTGGATCGAGCTGACGGCAGAGCAGTCTCAAAAAAGATTCACACACAAAAGCAGTTTGTGAATGCAGAAATACATTTGTGAACTTTCTTAATTTATTTGTGGATTGCAGTTTACATTTGTGAACCCCAATTCACATGTGTGAATTCTTCTGTGTGCATTTGTGGATTGCAGTTTACATTTGTGAATTCTTCTGTGTGCATTTGTGAATTATGAGACTGTTCTAACTCCATAGTCAATGAGCGTTCTGCAGCTGTCAACAGGTATTTTGGCCCACTCCTCATGAGCAAACAGCTCCAGTTGTCTCAGGTTTGATGGGTGTCTTCTCCAAATGGCATGTTTCAGCTCCTTCCACATATGTTCAATGGGATTCAGATCTGGGCTCATAGAAGGCCACTTTAGAATAGTCCAACGCTTTTCTCTCAGCCATTCTTGGGTGTTTTTGGCTGTGTGTTTTGGATCGTTGTCCTGTTGGAAGACCCATGACCTGCGACTGAGACCAAGCTTTCTGACACGAGGCAGCACATTTCTCTCCAGAATGCCTTGATAGTCTTCAGATTTCATCGTACCTTGCACACTTTCAAGACACCCTGTGCCAGATGCAGCAAAGCAGCCCCAAAACATTACTGAGCCTCCTCCATGTTTCACCGTAGGGACAGTGTTCTTTTCTTCGTATGCTTGGTTTTTGAGTCTACGAACATAGAGTTGATGTGCCTTACCAAAAAGCTCCAGTTTGGTCTCATCTGTCCAAAGGACATTCTCCCAGAAGCTTTGTGGCTTGTCAACATGCATTTTTGCAAATTCCAGTCTGGCTTTTTTATGAGTTTTTTTCAGCAGTGGTGTCCTCCTTGGTCGTCTCCCATGAAGTCCACTTTGGCTCAAACAACGACGAATGGTGCGATCTGACACTGATGTACCTTGGCCTTGGAGTTCACCTTTAATTTCTTTGGAGGTTGCTCTGGGCTCTTTGGATACAATTCCAACGATCCGTCTCTTCAATTTGTCATCAATTTTCCTCTTGCGGCCACGTCCAGGGAGGTTGGCTACTGTCCCGTGGGTCTCGAACTTCTGAATAATATGAGCCACTGTTGTCACAGGAACTTCAAGCTGTTTAGAGATGGTCTTATAGCCTTTACCTTTAAGATGTTTGTCTATCATTTTTTTTTGGATGTCCTGGGACAATTCTCTCCTTCGCTTTCTGTTGTCCATGTTCAGTGTGGTACACACCTTTTCACCAAACAGCAGGGTGACTACTTGTCTCCCTTTAAATAGGCAGACTGACTGATTATGAGTTTGGAAACACCTGTGATGTCAATTAAATGACACACCTGAGTTAATCTTGTCACTCTGGTCAAATAGTTTTCAATCTTTTATAGAGGTACCATCATTTTTGTCCAGGCCTGTTTCATTAGTTTGTTTTTTTAAATAATTATGTTAATCAACAATTCAAAAGTAATAGCTGTTTTTGATTATTTAATTTTCAATACATTTTTATTTATTGTTACTTTTGTGAGTTTCAAGTGATTTCAGTGAGAATTGTGGGTTTTTCCTTCTTTAACTGAGGGGTACCAACAATTTTGTCCACGTGTGTATGTATATCACATATTACACAGCAATCTAATTGAACTACATACAGAATGTCACCTCTTTCAGCAGTACAAATATATGTTTTATACGTAAAAACCCTGCATCTTGGGTAAAGTTAAAGATGTTCCATGGCATTTTTGACCACTGGGGGCACTAAGCAGCAATGCATTGTTGAGTGAGTCTCCTTTTTGTAGTTCTTGTGTAATACCGACGTGCAAACTAGAGGTCCTTATGTGCCCCATATTTTGAGTCCAACACAGCAGGCAACTTACCTGATACTGACATGCATTTATGTCAGTATCCATAAATTTTCAAAATACAGTACACCAAGGATAATTAGACCCACTGCAAAATGTGGTAGGATTAGTGCAACCATGACGTATCCCCTTTACTTTTTCATGTAGCACCTTCATCATCACCATTTTCGTGAATTCAATACTGGTTAATGTCAAAAGTAATGACATTCTCTTCAATCTCAGCTGTACTTTGTGGTGACTGCTAATTAGCAGATGCTAGCATACTAACATGACACACCAAACAAATTAGAAAGGACAGCAAGAGCAGCACTTTAAAAGAATATCAATACATATAAATACAAGTCCCAATAATCAACAAAATATTGTTGATATTATTTATCTAACATGATTTCCTTTTGCAATGATTAAGATATAATATGTGATAGCTGTTGTTAAGTCACTTGGATCCATTTGGAGTGACACAATGGGGTAATGGGGCGTTTCTAAATGTAGAAGGAAAACTAGATACCATGCTTAGTTTCAGTCCATTTGTTTATTGTGAGTTATTGAGTCTGTCTCTGACTTGACCACCTGACTTCTTGCATAAATGCAAATATGTTTCATTGAGAAGTTTAAAAATAAATATCTATACATTTGAAACAGAACGACTCATGAGGGTTGGCGATGATCCAAAAATTGAGTCAGGATTTTCAAGTTTCAGTTTTTGGACTTTGAAACCAGAAAACCAAAACAAACTCATCCTTAATACCCAAAATGGCTGCTCAGTGTGTATGATGTAGTCAAAGTTGCATTGTTAAATAGTATTATTGTCTTATTTGTACCTCATTAGGTCAATAGTACACCTAGTGCCCTCCCACTTCAGTAGACATGTGTTTGTGGTGTTTGTTTGGGCCAAATGTCACACATGTTGTTATTAAGCAGTATTGCTCGCAATAGCTAACCTGGAAACTAAGGTTTTCCTCGTGGCGTCTATGTTAATTTTTTCTACTTGCTGTACTGAAACCATAGTCGGGTTATTAAAGATGGACATATTTCTGTAACAGCTGCATAGTGGTCTAGTGGTTAGCACTTTCGCCTTGCAGCAAGAAGATCCCCGGTTCAAAGGTGGGTCTGGGATCTTTCTGCATGGAGTTTGCATGTTCTCTCTGTGCATGCGTGGGTTTTCTCCGGGCACTCCGGTTTCCTCCCACAGTCCAAAAATATGCTGAGGTTAATTGATTACTCTAAATTGCCCATAGGTGTGAGTGTGATTGTTTGTCTGTATATGTAGCCGTGTGACAGACTGGCGACCTGTCCAGGGTGTCCCCTGCCTTCGTCTGAGTCAGCTGGGATAGGCCACCCGAGTGAGGATAAAGCGGTGTATAGAGAATGGATGGATGGATGGATATTTCTGTAACAGGTGATGGAAGTCATCAGATTTTCAATTTTCTGATAACCTTTCAACAACTAAATTTAAGCTTAAAATTGTGTTGTTTTATTCAGCGTCTTCAAAAATGTCTTAACTGATGCTAATGTTTCATAATCTGTATCTCATTAATTGCTGTGAGCCTAACCACTGATTAAAACCTATCAGATTTAATTCTAACAGCGACATTGGATGTAATGTTCCAATAACTAAACTGTAAGATTAGAGCCCAGAGTTGTGCTATTCCTCCTCTCATTTGAAGTTTTATTGTGATTGTAAAACTCCATTGAGACATTAATGTGAAACTGTTTGATTAGTTGAGGTGAATCTGACTGCGATGACATCACACAGTGCATTATAGCTGAAGCCTGTCAATCACAAGGCAGTCATAAGACATACGATGTGTTATCATCTATTTTATTGCTCCAACAAGGAAGGCGGTGGAGCTATGTGTCGATTGGCATACGTTTGGCCTTTTTAGTCTGATTGTCAAAAATAGACTAACAGATTTGGATGAAATTTTTAGGAAAGGTCAGAAATGACACAAGGACCACTTGACTAGATTTTGGTGGTGATACAACTTATAATCTGGATCCAAAGATTTGTTAAAGATTTCTGTATCATTGTAGGATAGCGGTACAGCATCACTGTAATTATGGCAACAAGTGAACACTACGTCAGTTGCCTGTTGACGACCACATGATTAAAATCCTACAACAAATCAACTGCAGCAGACTTATCAGGACTTATCAATTAGAGATCATGCAACAACTGAGCAGCTTTGAGGGAGTTCTATGCTCTCTGAGTGCTTTTCTTGTTCGAAATTCAACCAGGATTTATGAAATGAACACTGTGGTGTATTCATAAAGTCTTGAAACTAGTTGTTGAGGCCCTAATCTCATTAGGAAAATGTTAGTGTCGCTTTGCCAGCCCATCCATGATGGTTTGACTGCACCACACTATCATTCTGCTACGATGAAAAGAAACACTCTGACTTGTTTGAATTTTTTTTTAAAGCAATCCCAGTTGTTATAGGTGGAACTAAACAAAGATTTGGTGTTCCCTCAAAATAGTGATGGCTGAAATAGTTGTAGTGGAACATTTGGATGCAAGGCTATAAGCACTGCCATTACGATGGATAATCCACCACAAAAAAAAAAAAAAAAAACTAGCAGGACTGTCTCACTGCACAATTCAAATACTCTGCAAAACTTTCAGTGCGGTAGGTTTCTGCTAGGAAGTTGTTTTTCAGTGTTTAACATTTTGAAGAAAACGGTAACACAAATAGCAGAACTAAGGTCAGAGTCGAATAAAATAAAAGGTAACCTGCATCCTATATATTACATTAGATAAATGGTCATTGAAAAAACAAGTCATGAGAAGTAGGATCTTTTTCTCATAGACTTCTATACAGTCTGACTTCTTTGTGCTCCCAGAGCAGTCGCCCCCTGCTGGCTGTTAGAAATAATGTAGGTTTAAGGCACGTACATCTTTTATATACAGTCTGTAAGTGTAACATACACACGTGGACAAAATTGTTGGTACCCCTCAGTTAAAGAAGGAAAAACCCACAATTTTCACTGAAATCATTTGAAACTCACAAAAGTAACAATAAATAAAAATGTATTGAAAATTAAATAATCAAAAACAGCCATTACTTTTGAATTGTTGATTAACATAATTATTTAAAAAAACAAACTAATGAAACAGGCCTGGACAAAAATGATGGTACCTCTATAAAAGATTGAAAACTATTTGACCAGAGTGACATGATTAACTCAGGTGTGTCATTTAATTGACATCACAGGTGTTTCCAAACTCATAATCAGTCAGTCTGCCTATTTAAAGGGAGACAAGTAGTCACCCTGCTGTTTGGTGAAAAGGTGTGTACCACACTGAACATGGACAACAGAAAGCGAAGGAGAGAATTGTCCCAGGACATCCGAAAAAAAATTATAGACAAACATCTTAAAGGTAAAGGCTATAAGACCATCTCTAAACAGCTTGAAGTTCCTGTGACAACAGTGGCTCATATTATTCAGAAGTTCAAGACCCACGGGACAGTAGCCAACCTCCCTGGACGTGGCCGCAAGAGGAAAATTGATGACAAATTGAAGAGACGGATCGTTGGAATTGTATCCAAAGAGCCCAGAGCAACCTCCAAAGAAATTAAAGGTGAACTCCAAGGCCAAGGTACATCAGTGTCAGATCGCACCATTCGTCGTCGTTTGAGCCAAAGTGGACTTCATGGGAGACGACCAAGGAGGACACCACTGCTGAAAAAAACTCATAAAAAAGCCAGACTGGAATTTGCAAAAATGCATGTTGACAAGCCACAAAGCTTCTGGGAGAATGTCCTTTGGACAGATGAGACCAAACTGGAGCTTTTTGGTAAGGCACATCAACTCTATGTTCATAGACTCAAAAAGCAAGCATACGAAGAAAAGAACACTGTCCCTACGGTGAAACATGGAGGAGGCTCAGTAATGTTTTGGGGCTGCTTTGCTGCATCTGGCACAGGGTGTCTTGAAAGTGTGCAAGGTACGATGAAATCTGAAGACTATCAAGGCATTCTGGAGAGAAATGTGCTGCCTAGTGTCAGAAAGCTTGGTCTCAGTCGCAGGTCATGGGTCTTCCAACAGGACAACGATCCAAAACACACAGCCAAAAAACACCCAAGAATGGCTGAGAGAAAAGCGTTGGACTATTCTAAAGTGGCCTTCTATGAGCCCAGATCTGAATCCCATTGAACATATGTGGAAGGAGCTGAAACATGCCATTTGGAGAAGACACCCATCAAACCTGAGACAACTGGAGCTGTTTGCTCATGAGGAGTGGGCCAAAATACCTGTTGACAGCTGCAGAACGCTCATTGACAAATACAGAAATCGTTTAATTGCAGTGATTGCCTCAAAAGGTTGTGCAACAAAATATTAAGTTATGGGTACCATCATTTTTGTCCAGCCCTATTTCATTAGTTTGTTTTTTTAAATAATTATGTTAATCAACAATTCAAAAGTGATGGCTGATTTTGATTATTTAATTTTCAATACATTTTTATTTATTGTTACTTTTGTGAGTTTCAAGTGATTTCAGTGAGAATTGTGGGTTTTTCCTTCTTTAACTGAGGGGTACCAACAATTTTGTCCACGTGTGTAATCAGCTCAGGTGTTACATTATTCCACACTCTGACTTTTGAGGTGAATGGATGACAGAATATGTATGTATGTGAGGATGTTGGTGATGCAATTTCACGCTCCTGCTAACAGTTTTATGCTGCAGAGGAAAAATACCAATAGACCAGGAAAGGCAGGATACAGGAGGACTGCTAGTGAGCGAAAATGGTTGTTAGGAACGTAGGATTTTAAACATTCAAAACTTGATTTGGAAATTTCAAATGTGTAAGGATACACAACCCATTTAAGTGAAAAAGACTGAATGTAAACATCTCAGCCGTGATAATTTGCAGGCAAAATGCACTTCCATAAGAGAAATAAGAAATTCTATATGTTCATGTATGAAAACCAGCAAACCACATGTGCTTTGAATTTGCATGTGGGTTTTCACATGTGACTCCTTTTCTACAATGAATCACAAATGAAACTCTTCTGTTCCCATAGACTAATTTTTCTGCTAGCAGTGAAGTAGCCGTAACATAACTTGATGGAATTTGATGTTTCCGGTGTCCAAAACCCACAAAGTGCTGAAAGTGTACCCAAGTGGGCACTGTTCATGTTTATATAAACTATGTATACTTTCAAAATGTCAGGCTGTAGCACTGAAATGACCTTGCTTTTCACTCTAAACAATGGTTGAAATAGAAAAGTGTTATCCACATTAAACTGAAATTTCCATCGTAAAAAGGCCACTCTTTGTTTTCCATGGTTCCTGTGGTGAGCGCCGAGGCCTGGGCCTATGAAGATGAATGAGTCAGTGCATTGATAGCAACTGGAATAAAAACACTGCAGCTCTCTGGAGTTCTAGCCCTCGGCCCGTCCAGCCGTACTTCCTCCCTGTCTGTCCCACACACGCTCATCAGGCCTGTGGATGAGCACTAGAGCCTCCCACAAATCCTCATTTCCCTGCACAGAGGAACTCTCTCTGTCTCCCTTTCCTCCTCGGCTGCGGTAATCTGTGGTGTGTGTTCCTGACTCTCAGCCTCCGTGGCTGGGAAGGCTTTTTGGAGCTCTGCCGGAACATTTGTGAATCATCAGTGAGTTTGGTTGTTGCCTTTGTTCTTAACGGTGCTGATGGAGAGAGTCCAGTAAAATGCTGATGACGCACTGCTGTGCTCTGGGCATTCAACCCAAACACTGCTACTAACCACCACCACCCCCCAATCCACAGTCCTCACCGCCTCCCTCAAAACGTCTCTGGACCTCTGCTTCCTCGTGGCCTCCTCACATGCCACACCCTCCCACCCGCACAAACAAACAAGCACTCAATCCCACATATCCGCTAACAAAAACCCTCAATGGGACCAAGCAAAAGGAGGTACTATTTTATTTCACATTTCACAAGAACAAATCACAGTCCCATTTCCCCTCAGCTGGATTAGTAAATCTCTCTCCTTTCCTCAGAGGAGCCTCCTCCCCGCTTCTCCTCCATCATCACCACCTCTGGTTTTGTGTGATTTTCCTTCATTACCTCCTCAGTTAGTAAATAAAGCCTAGAGTCGTCCATATGGAGCAAAAGGAGCGCTGTGGGATCCAAGCATCTGTAAGTGTGTGTAGGTTCCTGGGGTCGCAGCCAGTGTGTTTTACAGAGGAGGGTCGTTTGGTCAGCATCGCATCAACATGGGTGTGCATGTGTGGCATGTTCTACCATGTCTGGCTGCAGCAGAGCACAGGGCAGCTGACAGAAGTTTAGCAGAGAGGCCTCACCACCCATCAGGCATCATAAATCTACAGTCCAGCTTTAAGCAAGAGGGAGGGAGGGAGGGAGGGCAGAAGAATGATGTCGGGCTGACGGTCACATGTGGCTCATTGTGCATGTCAGCCACAGAAATAATAAAGTCAACGGAAAAGAAAATAATGAATGAAAACTTACTCCTGTTGTCAAGAAAGAATGTAAATTCAGGTCCAGCACACTACTGCATGATGTGTGTTGTGTAACATGCCAGCGGGGGTTTATTCTCACCTCTGGATAAAATAAAATGATATAATGTCCTCAGCGGGGCCTCTGGCAGACCAACCAAACACATTTCTGCAAGCTTTTATTTCATTGCACCATTAAATTCTGTATAAATCCATAAAACTAGACAATAAAATGTCAGAAAGATAACAATTTTCCTGCCCTGCAGCAGTAGTTTTCAAGTTTACTTTTAGATTTCATTCATTATTAGAAGGTAGAAAAATAATATAAATGACGATACGGGAAACCACTTTTGCACTTATTTTGAAAATGTCTTCACAGGAGACAGTTTAACTGTTTATATGACCAAAAAAAACTCTTATAAATGTGATTATAATGGTTTACAGCTGCATTTTAGTGTTTTAAGATCCACTGAAACTAATTCAAAATTCTTATAAATATTAAATCAATGTCTAAATCAAATGAAAGTCACAAAACTAAAATAATTATATTGTGACAAAGTGCACCTAAAAAACAACAATTGTGATGGCACACAGTTTTAGTAGTATGTGTACATTATTTAATAGATCTGCTACAGCTGCAGCTTCATGTCGTTGCTCTCAGTCTCTGAGTGCATAAACATTTGTTGTTTGTAGGACTAATTATCATGTTTTTGCAGTTACTGTATAATAAACAAACATAGTTTATCTCTGTATACTGAAAAACATGTTAGAACAATCAGTGTGTTTTTGACATCAATCAAACTGTGACACACAATGAAAGAAAAAAATGTTTTTTATGCCCTTTTTGGTTCTCCAACAATCTTCTGGAGCTGTCTCTCCACCAACCATAATTTACTTGAAGTTTTAGCAGCTGTGAATTTCTCCATTTCCTCTGTGCACTGTAGCTCCAAAGGATACATCAACAGTACACACATTTGTTTTTGTTTATTTGTTGTTTGTTTTGGTGTGGATGCTGCCTTTTTAGCATACCTCATGCTGTGCATTCTGTTGAACCTGCACTAAATATGTATTCAGTGTACAAAAGGGACAGGCAGTGTCAGCTGGAAGATATTTAGGCAAATAAATAATAAATGACAGAGATTCCTCTGTGATACTTATTTTCTACATAGAACTACTTGGATGATAGCATTTGGATCTTTCTTTCAAAAATTAAAAACCCAAGATAAAAAAAAGTCTGGAATACAATGACATAATGTCAGTTAGATGTCAAATCATTGCTCCGCCAAGGAGGCGTAACTATGACTACAAGTGAACGCTGCGTCAGCTGCCTCCTGACGATCACATGACTGTGAGCCTACTAAAAATCAGCCACTTAGGACTTATCTGTCAAAAACAAGGAACAATTGATTAAATTGTGAGGGTGTTTCCAGTACCCCTGTGCTCAGTGCAAGGTCATTTTGTTTGTGGGTGCATCTATATTAAGGGGACACATTCTATGTTGCCTGATCATCTGATCATCAATAACTAATAAAGAAATGCTGAGTTTTTAATTTTAAAAAAATGCTGCATTTCTGACAATGTCATATGGGGGACTGAGCAGCATTGGTGGAATACTGTGCTGTCTGAGGGCTTTTCCTGTTCTAAATTGTACTCGTATTTGAACAGTAGAATGTTTGCTCTTATATAAAATTTTGAATGAACATGAATTACTGTATTAAAAATACTGGCCCCAAAGTGGAAACACATTGATGAGACTGTTGCATTGAGTTTCTGCTTCGGGGCCTGTGTTTTCCATATTTTTTCTAAAGTGCAACATTTGCTTTTGGTTGTTCATAAGAGGAAATAGTGTATATCTGAATGCAGACATTCAACTCTGGAAATTCAGTGATATTGCACAGAGGTGTACTCATTTCTGTTGTATAGTGTAGTTATGATCACCTACGCCTACAAGTCAAAATATATATTTAACCTTGGTGAGGTTTGTTTAATAAAACATTTTAGTGCAGAAATGTTACACATTATTCCTTTAATGCTGTACATTCATCATCAAGGGGCTGCTCAGCGGCGTAGTGGTTAGCACTTTCGCCTTGCAGCAAGAAGATCACTGGTTCGAATCCCGGGGTGGGCCTGGGATCTTTCTGCATGGAGTTTGCATGTTCTCCCTGTGCATGCGTGGGCTTTCTCCGGGCACTCCGGCTTCCTCCCACAGTCCAAAAATATGCTGAGGTTAATTGACAACTCTAAATTGTGTGAATGTGAGTGAGTCTGTATATGTAGCCCTGTGACAGACTGGCGACCTGTCCAGGGTGTCCCCTGCCTTCGCTCCAGCACCCCCCGCGACCCTAATGAGGATAAAGCGGTGTATAGAGGATGGATGGATGGATTCATCATCAAACAGACCCTGCAGAGGTTGTATTGTTGAGAAACACTGAAGAGATCATTGAAAATGTTTTACAGTGGTGAAATAATCAATGGATCCATGACTGGATCTTTTTAGTATCCAGTATGTACTTTTGGTCATTTGTATCCATTTTCTTTAAAAATTGCAGGTTTATTTGTCTAAAATATTTCTATGGCAAGCAGACAATATGAGACATAACAGCTCAGTTTGCATGTTTGCATATAAACTTTCTTTAACTGTCCCTGCCTGAAAAGATCAAAACCAAATTAGAGAACCTCAGTGTTTACATTTTTAAGCAATATCTGCACATAAATAAACTCAGCAGACAAAATACCAAGAAGTTCCATTTGTGGCTTTTTCTGTCACAGGAAATTAAGTTTTAAATTGACAAAGCACTTCCTTTTCCTTAATGGTTTGCTCTGACATAAAGTATTTACTTGACTGAGGCTCTTTATGGGCCTCTCTCTCTTCTTTCTGCCGCCCCATGTAGCTCTATGTTTGTAGAAGGAAACTGGAGGGCTATGTGGATCATGTAACTCTCTTCAAACTGATTTGAGTGAAGCTACGTGACAAGGAAATTGATTTTTCCTTGTTGTTTTTCTTTCAGAATAGGTCCTACACAGAGAACTACCTGAGTTATGTGGGAGAACCCATGAGCTTTTACAGTTTTTGTCAAAAAAAAGAAAGAAAAGCAGATCCAATGACGAGGACAACTGTGGTTCATGAGCTGCAAGTTGGAACTAGACTAATGGTAAAACAGTATCTGGAGTCTTAAGTGGGCTTGACATGATCCATTTGCATTTATTGTGGGAAAACATTTCTCTTTGGAACTGACTACCAGAGAAAATGGAGTAGAAGACATGTAATAGACCTACTCAGAAATTTATGAATGGAAAACACTGGCAGATATGCGCATTTTGTTGAATTTAAAACCAGAGGAACCTTGTGATGATGGGTTTAAGTCCTGAGCATTGCATTTCACAAGAAATACGATCTTTGCTAGTATTTATAGCAAAAAGCTTTAATTATGATGAGATACATTTCAGGGTGTTATATTAGTTTTTGAATTTGGTTTGAATGAACGAAGAGAAGCCATAGCTGGTGTAATTAAAGAGCAAGTTTCCAACAATAACAGGTTGACCACTAAAATTCACAGCCATTTTTGAAACAACAGGTCTTCAATTTCACATCGGTTGTACCTTGGTAACTCTGCAGCTGGCATAAAACTTCCTCTCCAGCTGATTTTTTTTATTGTTTCCAGCTGCCTTCTTTACAGGAGCCCAGAAAAAGGATTTGAAATGTGGACATAGATATAATTCATGATATAATCTTCAAAGAGTCATTCTGAAATACCTGCATTCTCCCCAGTTGTAGAGTAAATGTCAATAAGGAACAGTGTTGTTCTGTACAAAAGGCAAAAACAGACTTGCTGTCATCAGCCTAAACTTGAAGCATCCGGGATGAGCACCTGTACTGTGGCTGCTCAGGTGCAGAACTGATATTTGCTAACATAACCTCTGATGCAAAGTAACATATTTAGCCAGAATGATCTGTGAACTATTTTTAAAAGACTAACAGCTTGGAACAGCAGACCCCTAGACATACTACTGATTATGAAGAGGGGAAGAGGTAGTGGGATCAATGCCCACATTCTCCAGAAGTCTTTGTGTCTTTCCTTCATTGACAATGATGCTTCCAGCTGTTGTTGACAACCAGCAATGCTCACTGAAAAATTATCATAATTCTTTTTGGTGCAATATCAGCACATTTACAGCTAGAATTACAGATGTTTTGTACATTAAAAACCACAGTGTGATATCTAATTTCCTACATATACCAGAATATGTACTTTAACATTATTTTTTTATACAACTTATGGACAAATCTGTGCAATATAGATTAAAAAAATCTTAAAGAATCTGTGCAATACCACTGTTATGTGCAATACTGTTACTTCTATAATCAGTACTTCTAGCGTTTGCACTATTTCCCTTTGCTACTGTCATATTACAAATTTTCTGGGAATAATAAACACTTACACTAACATCTTATCTTAGATTATCTTATCTAAACATGATAATTCTGCTTTATTTGTTGTATTTAGCACTTTTGCATCAGTGCAAGAAAGTGCTGGGTTTGTTGATCTCTGCAAAAAGAAGGTTTCACTAAGACCTGAACTCAGATCGAATCCAGAGTGCACCATGGAACCTCCTCCACTGTCTTCTACCCTGTCCCCAAAGACGTGAAGGGTAGGCTAATCAGTGATTCATGATGCTGAATACTGCATAAACATCATAAAATACATAGGATAGATATATAGATCAACAAGCATCCAGTTTGCTCACATGCAGGTAGTGGGATGGTTCCATATGAGCCAGAAAATATGCACGGTTTCAAATGGGGTCATGTGTGGATGACTACGTTTATGCCTTGCAGACCCTTGTGGACAAGAAGAAACCCTGACTTTAACATTATGTTTCAACTGTAGGCAATTCACCAGCTAAACTAACATTTGCAATTCATTTGGAGCAAACAAACACTGTTGAACAAAAGACTCAACCCTGTAGACATCTTATATACCAGTACTTGGTGTCTGTACTGTACAATGCTACAGCATGCATCGAAATTCACAGCTTGACAGAACCACTCTTACTGGGTAATCATTGGTCATGGGAGGAGTTTTTGGTCCACAGCCAAAAATCTGGCCACATGATTTCAGGCCTATTGTAATCACCTTTCTGTGTGAACTTCCAAAAAGTTAAAGTGCAAACATCCAAAGTTCCAGTAAATTACATGCCATCTAGCCCCGTGAGAAGCCTCAGGCAGAGCTGCACTCATCCCCATCTCTGGCAAAGACACACCTTTGTCTCATAATTGAATACGAGACAATAGGCAAGGTTATTATCTCAATTTTACTCCCCCTCTTCCAGAGACACACACAAACACACTTCCCACTACAAACTTCACAGAAGTCCCTCAGTCGTAATTGTTCTCCACCAATAGACAGGGGAATTTTTCCCCCCTCTGTCTCACAAAGGCGTCCCGTCACTCAGATTTGCCACTTATCAAATCAAACATGGCACATAAAATGGGTGTCTTTGTCAGCAGGCTCTGTGGGTGGGAGAGGAGGGGAGGAAAATAGAAGGTTATTCATGTCGCTGTCGGGTGAGGAGGTGTAGGGAAACAGGGCCTTTCTGCCAATGCAGTAGACTAACTCACCGTAATCCCATCAACAGAGGTGATTTACTGTACTTATCTGTCTGGTTTCTTTAAATGAGACTGTCAGAAGTGTCAGTGGTGCTGCTGTTTCTGACTGACTGGCTAATTCACCGCAAGCATCTCAGCCATCCATTAACCTTTAATCTTTCTATACTCAGTGCAATTTTGCTTAAAAAATACTACAAATATAAACAGAAATCATAATAAGGCAAACTACTAAGTCTATGCGTTTTAACTAATTCAACAAAAAAGTGGTCGGCTAATTTAGAGCTTGAAAAACGGAGTCAACACTGAGTGCTACATTAACTTTTTATGATGCATACGTTGCTGTGCAGACATCAGAATTCCTTCTCTCTCCTTGCCTCCAATGTCTTAATAAATCTGTTTAATTGCCAGTCACACATTAAACTACATAACTCTGCATTGACTGACTAAAGCTGTAGGGCTTATGTAGCTGTACTGACCAGGATAAAAAGAAAAGAAATTACTAAAAAAGACAAGGATGAGAAAGGTCAGACACCCACTGATGACCTTTGTGAACCGTGCGATGTGGAACAGCTCAGCTTGAAAGGAAAAAAAACCCCTCAACATACTGTAAATCTAGTTTAAGTGGCCTCTCTCTCTCTCTCTCTCTCTCTCTCTCTGTTTCTATGACTCTCTGTCTTTTTCTCTTACATGCAGGCCCTGTCCTGGCAGCCTTGGAAAATGTCAGGCCGTGGACTGGCAGAGGATGAAGGCTTGTGGACGGAGGAGGGGTGGGAGGAGGCTTGGGTTGGAGGGGGGCGCCTTGAGGCAGGGGCGGAAGAACGACTTTTCTGAGGTTTTCAGACACCATATTTGTCTAACATTTCTACCCATTTTGAACAAGTTCAGTCACAGTTCATGAAACAGAGCACCTCCGTTTACCGGCCTCCTTTTGACAAGCCTGTGCTTTATGCTTGGGCTTATACTCACAGTTTTGCTGGCAGCGAGAGGGAAAGTGTGTGGCTGAATGCACAAAACAGATAATCCTGAAATTGTCCTTTAAATGTGAAACTTAGTTGCCACCCAATTTTACTCCTCAAAGAGACCAGCTTTAAGGCTGCCCTTTTGAATATTTCTCATATTCATCATCGATTGAAATCATTAGAATTACACGTAAAGCTGCAGTCCCACACGGTCTCAAGAACTTTTTTGCTGTTTTTAATTTCATGTTTTGTTTTTAGGGGGCACAAGTCATTCATCTTAACATGTACCTGTTATTTTCAGCAATAAAACTCTGAGAAAAACTCCAGAAAAAAATTGCACTGAAATTAACTCATTGTTTCAGAAAACAAGGAGACAAATATTTCCCTCAGGAGCTGATGGAGACCAAAATAAAGAATAAATTAGAGTTATGAATGGAGTTAGATTCAGCAGGTGGCCAAAAATGTTGCTCGTAATGTTTAAATAGCTGCTTTTTTTTCACTTATTTTTAACTCATTTGTCGGACTGATTTTTGAGAAGGATAATATGTCAGTTCTGTGTTTTCCAATTGACCTGTTGTCTCCAGGTGACCAAAAACTCAGTCAACATACAGCTTACATTATCAACATGACATATACAATAGCATTCAAAAGTTTGGGGTCACTTAGAAAAGTCCTTGTTTAAAAAGCAGTTTTTTTTCAATGAAGACAAAAGGATCATAATTCAGTCTAGACATTGTTAATGTGGTAAATGACTATTCGAGCTGGAAGTGGCTGATTTTTAATGGAATATCTACATAGAAATTGTCTGAGTGACCCCAAACTTTTGAACGGTAGTGGATGTATATACACTGTACAATAAATATACATATCATTAGTTTGCAGTAATAGATCCCAGCTTTGCAAACATCCCAGACTCTTTTAAAGTCTGTTGATTTATGCCTTTAATTAAAGCCTGACCATTGACGCAGAGGTCAGACCAGTGTGTGCCAATGTGGCGCTGCAACCTATGATCCATCACAAGAGCTTTGGTCATTCCTGGACGAGGCAGACATCATGAAAGAAAGAGAGAAGGGCCAGTGGTTAACAAGAAGACAGAGAGAGACAGGGAGACCTCGACACATAGTAACAGATAGGAGAGCGAGAGGGGCACTGCCTGGGTTTATGACCAGGGCAGCCAAGGGGGAGCAGGAGTGGGTGGGTGGGGAGACATGGATCAGAAGCACTGACGCCTTGAGACAACAATGCACTGTTTCCCCTGTAATCCTGTGATTCATCGGGCTCAATGGAAGACACTTGATAGCAGATGATAATGAAACTTCAACCCCAGACAGCCTGGCTGCCAGGGGCTTTTCCTCACCAGGCCAACAGCTACTTAATGCACACTGTCTGACCGGACTCTTCGCCTTTCATTTGCACATTTGCTCTTACACAGTGTGATTCTGTACAGTGATGATCTCATTCAATCCTTAGGGGAGCCATTTTTAAAACCGTTGGTATCACCTCATTTCAGAAGTGACTGTAGGTTTGACTCAGCATTTATTCTTCCTGGTCTCTCCTGGGTTTGGGGCAGTTTGACAGTCATTCACAAAAAATGTTTGGCCAAAAAAACAGAACACTGAACTTTTAGTCCCTTGTACAAAGTAACAAACAATAGTAAAACTGCACCTGTGAGAATACATCTGCCTGAGGAAGAGAACTGGGCAGATCTGTCATTTATTGCAACATAATTGAAGCACAAAAACAGAAATATGAACCATCGAGGAAGGTTTGGTTTCAAATTTGGCAGTCGCAGTTGGAGGTTTGAGGGCTGTCACTGTTTACACGAAATTCTGAAAACTCTTCACGTTCGAAAAAATTCTAAATTACATTTGTAATCATGCTTAAATTTAATTTCTCATTGTGTAGGAGCCTGGTACTGCTGAGGAGCGCATTCATAAAATGCACTTTCATCCTGACCTGTGGTAGCACCCTGACATCATCCACTGATTGTGAACTACTGTTGAGAAGCCTCGATTTGGTTGGTGCAGTCTAGGTCATTTGACACCAGGCATGATGAGTGAGGAAGAACCTGAGGACTCACAGAAATACGTTAGCAAGCTGTCAACCAAAAGGTAGTCTTGCCCTAAACCATTCCATTTTTCATCTTCTATTTAACTTTAAATGGGACCAGAATTTAGAAAGCATCATGTTGTATTAAAAAAAACCTCACAACTAGCAACTAAAATATTTCTTCAGGGAACATCTTAAATTTAAATTTGGGTCATTTTCTTGTAGGCTGTTTGAAAAATGCAGTTTTAACATATTTTTTTTCACTGGGCTGCACAATGGACAGTGGTTAGCACTGTTGCCTTGCAGCTAGAAGATCCCTGGTTCGCATCCCAGCCTGGGATCCTAACCTTAACCCTGGGATCTTTCTGCATGGAGTTTGCATGTTCTCCCGGTGCATGCGTGGGTTTTCTCCGGGTACTCCGGCTTCCTCCCACAGTCCAAAAATATGCTGAGGTTAATTGGTAACTCTAAATTGCCCGTAGATGTGAATGTGAGTGTGATTGTAGAGATTGATTGAAGTACATTAGCCAAGCAGTACACACTGACAGACTGGCGACCTGTCCAGGGTGTCCCCTGCCTTCGCCCGAGTCAGCTGGGATAGGCTCCAGCACCCCCCCGCGACCCTAGTGAGGATAAAGCGGTGTATGGAGAATGGATGGATGGATTTTGGGGTCACTTAAAAATGTCCTTATTTTTGAAAGAAAATCATTTTTTTCCAATGAAGATAACACTAAATGAATGATAAATTCAGTCTAGACACTGTTAATGTGGGGCTGCTCAGTGGCGTAGTGGTTAGCACTTTCGCCTTGCAGCAAGAAGATCCCTGGTTCAAATCCCGGGGTGGGCCTGGGATCTTTCTGCATGGAGTTTGCATGTTCTCCCTGAGCATGTGTGGGTTTTCTCCGGGCACTCCGGCTTCCTCCCACAGTCCAAAAATATGCTGAGGTTAATTGATTACTCTAAATTGCCCGTAGGTGTGAATGTGAGTGTGATTGTTTGTCTGTATGTGTGGCCCTGCGACGGACCGGTGTCCCCTGCCTTCGCCCGGGTCAGCTGGGATGGGCTCCAGCACCCCCCCGCGGCCCTAGTGAGGATAAAGCGGTGTATAGAGAATGGATGGATGGACACTGTTACTGTGGTAAATGACTATTCTAGCTGGAAGCAGCTTTTAATGGAATATCTCCATAGGGGTACAGAGGAACATTTCCAGCAACCATCACTCCTGTGTTCTAATGCTACATTGTGTTCGCTAATGCTGTTGAAAGGCTAACCGATGATTAGAAAACCTTTGTGCAGTTATGTTACCACATGAATAAAAGTGTGAGTTTTCATGGAAAACAAGAAATCGTCAGGGTGACCCCAGACTTTTGTCCAGTAGTGGACCATAATTAACTATGTAACTCTGCTGTCTGTAATCAAAACAGTAACACTAAGCTTACTGTGATTCATCACAAGTAAATAATGCAAATAAGAAAATGAAAAACAACGGTAAGCTGACTAGTTCTAGTTGTTCTTTTTCTTTCCTCTGCACTCTCTGTTACTGTTATCCTGGTTACAGTGGGTTAAAGGGATGTGATGCTAGTGACAGGCAGCCCTGAACATCATTGGAATTTTTTTTGTTTACAATACATGTTTATAATACATGAAATAGTAGTTTGAATTGGTCTAAGTTTTTCAAACTCATATTTTGACAGTGTTAGTAATTTCTGAATATCATGGTTGCAACATTTATTGTCATTACCACGTAAACCCCCGACACGAATCCATGTAGGTGTCTTTGCAGACAATTACATGTTGGTGGTGTTGTTAACTTTAGCTTTAACACTGACCGTAATATTTTATGAAAACCTGTGATTGCCAACACATATATAGCAAACTGATTTATGTCTTTTTCCCCACAGCAGCTTTCGTGCTCACATAAACCCATAAAGTCGTTTTTACACGGAATAAATGTCAGCCAAATTATGACAACAGCAGCAGCCACAGGTAGTTAATACAATCAGAAGGCTTGCTGCTGTTTAGTCATCAATTCTTTAACATTAGTGGGGGGAAATAAGAGGCGCACAGCGAGGGGTCGGCTCCCCTCGGCTATGTGTGTGGCGGCATTAGTGCTGAGGGAGGCGTCCAAGTTTCTCTGCATGAGGGGGACGGGAGGGTTTTTGCCAGAGACTTTTCATGGTGAGAGAGTGTTCCAGTCCAATGAAAGTAATATGTTGTAGGCGGTAAAGGGAGGGGGAGGGAGTGGGGAAATATAAATCCACTGTTGTTTTACCTCCTTCAGGGAAAATCCATTGTTTTCCTCTGGTGCCTGGCTGATGGTGAAGCTGACACACACACACACTGTATACACATATTTAAAGCATACACACACACACACACACACACACACACACACACACACACACACACACACACACACACACACACACACACACACACACACACACACACACACACATTTGCCTACATGCTGTAAATGCACCTACTGTATATATTATACGCTACTGTTCAAAAGTTTGGGGTCCCTTAGAAATGTCCTTGTTTTTGAAAGACTTTTGAACGGTAGTGTATATGCACATTTACAAGCTCATTTTGAAAAATGCTTGAACACATACAGTACATGCTGTGCAGCCCAGATATGCACACAGAGCTAAAGTGCAGCCTAGCAGAGTGTGGTGTGGTGGTGAGAGGTTTGGCTGCAGCTTCACAGAGGCTCTGCTTAAATCTGGTTCAGTCCTGAAGCACAAACCCTCGTCTAAATGCCTCTGCAGCCTTGTCATCAGGCTCTTCCTTCCGAACACTACGCTGTAATAAGTCCTGCAGCGTCCCTCCCTTCCATCCAGCGCGCCACCACCACTCCCTGTTCAATACACACTGATGGTGGTACTGGTGAAAAGCTGGAGTTTGCATTTGTGCGTGCGAATTCGGTGGAAGCCTCCACATCATCAACTCTCCACACCCTATCCCAGTTTCTCTGATGCCTTGCTCAGCTCCCAACCTGCAATTATTTTTACTTCTTCACTTTTTTAACCATGAATGGAAAGTAAGGAGCTGGCTGAATGAACAATGACCTTATATTTGTTCTTTAAATGGCTCATAAATAGGCAGGAGACTTTAGCAATATTTAATTAGTTAGGAAATTTGAGTGTTTCCACTTTGCAAAGATAGCAGATTAAACATGCAGACTGCTGTTTCTCTTATTTTCAGCCTCAGTTTTTTTTTGTTATTGTTTCCTGGTGATACTTCTGTAATAGTGCCTTTATTTCTTCCATTCTGCAACATAAATCCAACCGCGCATCGTGAATCTCTGCTTGTACATTTCACATTTTACCTGGCAGCGTTACCAGTTTCAGTGAAAACGATTTGAAATCAGGCACAAATATGACATCATAGCGGAAACCAAAGTTACTTACATAGAATAATATTATATTTTTTATACAATTTCTTTTTCTGCAATATTCTTTGAATGTATTTACAGTCTGTGCAGCTTCTTTCACTGCTTCAACTGTGGACTCAAGTTTCACTGCAACATAAAGTCCTGCTCCTCTATATAAATAGCACAACCATGGCTAGAACAAGAGAGAACAGTGTTATAATGTCCATTCATGTGTGTGAGAATAAGGGAATTAGTCAGTTTGGCCGGCAGAAGCCTCGACTCTGTGGAGTATTCAAATATGCAGCTTCCATACGAATGGATGGACAACATTTTTAAATAGAGGATCCTTTTCTCCTTAAGTAAATCCATGCAACAAGCTATGGGACTTAATTCTGGATAAAAACATGTTGTACCCACCATCCCCAGTAGAAGATCTGCCTTAGGACATTAGTCCATTAAATTTATGTCTTTTAGTGAACAGATTTCTCGGGTACCCATAAAGTCAGGATGTTTTCAGTACCATATTAAATAAAATCTGTTTTTTGAAATATATTCCTTTACTAAGATTTATTTGTGACGGAGCAAATTATAGGAGGTTAAAGCCAAAAGGATCAGAAAATATTCCCATTTCATTCATGTCAATGAAATTTCTGCTCTATGACCAGATTTTACTATGTGACTCTCTGTGGCCCTCCCGTATAAACACATGCAGTCACATTGGAGGATTATCAACCGAGAACTAGAGTTACTGATCAAACCACAGTGCAATACTAATCCTTCACCGGGTTTACTGTTAAAAATGAACCCTCACACTTCAAAGTGAGTGGAGAGGAGATCCCACCACTGATGGTGAGGGAGGAAGAGGGTTTTCAGTAATGGTAAGCTTGTTACAATTATCAGTGATGAACAGATGCAAACATTTTAGATGAGGTCAACAATAAGCCCTAAATTGAGGGGAGAGCCTGATATAAGTTAGTAATACCACAGATATGTTAAACTGTCTGCTTCTACAAAGGCTTACACGTAAGGAACTGGCTGCCATTTTGGGTGGAAGAGGATGTGTCACTTGTCTGTGCTCACCGATCCGCCCTGTGGCTTCAATGAAACTGCCTGGTGTGCTGTGATAGAGCCATGTCAGGGACGTTGGGTGACAGAGGTTAAAACTGCGGCATGTTTACCCGAGCTGGGGCCAAATCTCCTCTTCCTCAGGATAAGACTGGAGGTGGCATCTGCCAAGAGCTGCGGCTCTTCCATACAGACTTCATTCCAGTCAGAACTGGAGACGAGACCACCAATTATTTTTATTCTGGGTGATTTGGGTTTCTTGGGGTCACAATAGAGGAGGGGGAGGAGTTGGTTGGATTGGCTTAATATAAATACAAGAAAGCATGCATTCTGCATTACTACAGAGAATTCTCTCTCTTTCTTACTTTCTAACTGCAGTCCTTTAATCTTTTCTAAATGCAATACCAACAGTTACATCGGTCAGTGCATTAAATGCATTTGTTAGCAGAGGGTCTAAGAACTAACTCCATGTACTGTTCTTTATCCTGTTTGTCTGGTTAGAGCAATTTGCTGACTTCAGTCCTGGCCAGAGACAAACCAGGATGTTGCAGGGAGAGGCCCGAACAGCCTCAGGGCAAGGAGGAACAGACAGCGGGAGGAAGGGAGAGCTCAAAGAGAGGTGTGTTTACTGTTGGCCTTGCTGTCAGGCAGTCAGTAAACAGGAAAAGGATCGTTCTATCGAGCTGGAGTGTTCGTTAAAGCCACGGTTCAGTCGCATCCGGGACAGTCCGGGGGATTTCCTGCACACTGTTAGCTAAGTAGCAGAGGGAGACAATGATGGCAGAAAGAAGGGAAAGAATGAGCACGGCACCACCAGCTGTCCACCAGCACGAACACCAGAACCGGACCATTTGGTGCCATGCTGGTCTCTACTCCTGGACCCAGGCTTAGTGCCTCAGCCAACTTTCCACTTCAGTCTCAAAGACCTATGACCTCAAACTGGCACTAAAACACAGATTCATTCTCTTCATTCATTCGTGTACAAAAGAAAACTGAGGTAGGTGTAAGGGTGCCAGCGCTGACATATAAATGAATGAATTTTAAAAATCTGAAAAGCTCCCTCTCTAGACATGAGGTAAATGGCCTTGGGTTCACGAATCCTGACAGTCAATGCATGATGCAATGGATACAGTGGTGCCTTGTCGGCATTTGAGCTGGAGAGCAGCGAGGTGGGGGTCTGTGGAGCAGAATATGGAGCTGCTTGTAGTATCAGTTTGTAGGTCTTGTGGCTTCCTTGATATTATGATTGCTAATTTAGTTTGAAGACAACATCTTGGTAACAGAGGAAAATTCAGGACCTCCTGTATAGTTAAGAACTTATTTTGTGCCATGTGCTGTTTAACTGAAGCCAAGTCAGAGACAATTCAATCCAATTTCACATAGCTGCTTGGGAGGTGGCTTATGGTGCAAAATGATGTTAAAGACATGTAAGTGCATTTGTTCATCCACATTGTTTCTCCTCCGCCTGCATAAGTAAGCAGTCTGTATTTTCTTACCCATGATCCTTCTTCTTGCTACATTAAAGCAACAAGACAAAGCTTTTAATGAAAGTGGAACATGCTTACATCCACACAGATCTATTCCTTTTGCTTTGTTGCAGCTGATGAATCACATGCATGTTGCATTTTTATCGAAGAAGTGCTGAGGATATCATGGCAGAGTTATGGAAACGTACAGTAGCTTTTCCTGGCTATGCAACACTGAATCATCCTAAGTGCTTCAGTAGAAAGATTTAGGATCCTTCCGCTCTTCAAACAGAGGAGGGGGTCTTCGACGTCACGTATAATGCAGTGCAGTTTCACCACCACTAACACTTTGAGTCTTGGGTTATAACGGGTCATCAGCCTTAAAGCTCCCCAGTGGTCAGAACTGAAGAAACCTATTGGATAAGAAATGAGGCATCTTCAAAAACTAAAATGAAAAGTCCAGTTGACTTCTACTAAAGCACCATGACCTGAATGAGGAGAATCCACACAGACTTAATGTTAAATTATGTGCAACTAAAAACACTACAAAACATTTTTAAAAGGCCCAGTGATGATTCAAGACCTTTATTTATCACAAACACAATTATACACAGCATAATACGCAGTGAAATGACCGAGTTTGATTATATCTACTGATTTTTCCTGCATATCTGCAATTTCCACATGTCACAAAAGAGAAAATGTCTTGTGCATACAGTATGTGCTTGGTGACACCATGTGTGCAGAATGCGTGTTGGATTTACACATTATGATGTTTGTGTAAGTTTATTGCGTGCAGAGATACAAGTCTGAAAGTGGCAGCTGTCGTTATCAGGTTTGGGGGAGTCTGTAGATAAAGGCTCTTACAGTGAGGTGTTACTGAGCTTCCACAGACTCAACGTAGCAGCCAGCGTCTCATTTCCCTTGTCTTCTCCCTCCTTATGCTCCTCTATCATGCCTTCCTCAGCCCACCACTCTAATATTTTCTCTGCCCTTATGCCTCTCCAACTTTACTCCTCTGTCTCTCACCCCTGTGTTGCACTCTGCTCTTTATCTCTGTCTACTCTGCCACCTCAGCTACAGCCTGCCTCACACTATGCATCCCAGAATCCACTGCGGCCTCACACTGACCTCAACCATGCAATCCAAACAGGCAGATTTATGCTCATGCCTAAACTGTTGTTTTGCCATTGTTGTTGTTTATGACAAATTATAATCACAGTGCTTAGGCAGTTGTATAGAAGTTCTTTCCTTTCCGTTCTCTTCTCCAGATCATCATTCACTGCCACCTCTAAATTATCTCTTAAGCCCTAGACATGACAGATGAGGTATTATATGTGGGAGCAATACCAAAGTCAGGGTTGCATGGATACGTTGTATGAAGAAAAAGACTTCTTGGTGGGAAGGCCATATCCTGAAAGTCCATTTCAGGCGGAGGATTCAGTGCCTCCTGAAACAGCTGCTGTGGCTTCTGAACCAAAAGAATGATGAAGTTCAAGAAAGAGAGAGAGAGAATCCTCCATAAGCATCGCCTCGTCCGAACAGGGCCCTGACGTCTGCAACAATGCCAAGAGGAGATGATAGGCCGCAGTAAAACCAGTCTGAAGCGTCTAATTTAGGAGCCCTGGATGGCTCACAAAATACCGTGAGGGGAAAAGAGAATAGCTTCCCGGCCCGACATGGAAACTGTCTGGAGGAGTCGGAGCCAGTTAAAACAAACATGAAAATAATTGACACTGCCTCACTCTTAGACAGCTTTGATTGGTGTTTGTGCTGCAACTGTGAAAGTGCTTTAGTGGCACTGCGGCTGGCCGTCATATCTGCCTGTCAGTAATGACGCTGCAGTGTCTGCTGAGTCTGTGTTATCAGGAGGTCTCCAGTCTCTCCATGTGCTAAAAGCCTTTAACCCACCAAGCCAATTAGCTGAGGAATGGGAGGATGTCTCCCCAGCCCCGTGTGATGCTTTCCACTTCCTGTTTGCACTCCCTCGCTCCTCTTCATTCTCCTCGCTCAGGGACATCTGGGGAACACATTCAGTGTAGTCCTGCTGCCACCAAGTAAACCACACAGTAAGTACTAACACACACCAGAAGCAGAAGAAGAAGCTTCGTTGTCTCTCTTGTGCAAGCATGCAGACTGCTTCTCCCCTTTTCTCTTCCTCTGCTCCCTGCAGCGTTCAAGGCTATTATCCCAGTGACTGCTGACCTGTGGTCCTGGCTGACAGGGAGGTCAGAGAGGAGACTGATAGGAAAGGAGATGAGGCAGAAAAGTGGCAGGCCAGGTCATATCGAGGGGACTAGAGGGCCCCAAGGATGGGAAGAGGTGAGAGCTCTTAAACTGCCAGAGGGAGTGAGGTCGGGGTTCCTAACAAGCCTGGCTGCAGAGAAGGGTCAGCTCCCAAGGGACATGAGTGTAAAAATATAGCTTCAGCTAGTTCTTGTTAGTCTGGAAAAGCTTGTGAAACTGCAAAAACTCTATATCGGGGATTGTAATAGAAATCACAAACAATATGGATGAGGGATCATTGCTGATTTCAATGATGTTGCCAGTTCATGGAGTGTGATATTTGACAGTCCATTAAACCTAAATTCAATAAATTACTGCAATGTAATGTGCTACAATATTTTCAGATGCTTTTATGTTTTTGCTGCAAAGAAATGTTCAAACTGGAGGATTACTGGCCATTTTCGCCAATCATAACTGCATATACAAATAACTACTGCAATAATTACACATATTTAACTTTCTCACCCCCAGAAAAAGCAAACATCAAGTTTAAATCTACAAACCAAATTGGTGGGAATTGCGTTGTTTCCCCAAAGTTGCCTTTTGCAAGCAGAAGAAAGAAATATTCTCAGCAAATGTTGGCTAAAAAATGAAACTCACTGTGTGCATGTGTGAGTGTTTGAAGGCTCATCAGGTTGGTGAGGTTTCAGCAGTACTGTTGTTAGTAAACTTAGCATACCATAACTTTTCAAAACCTAAATTGAAATAAAATAAAAATTGTAATAACTTTATTTATATGACACTTTTCTGAAGTTTTTTTAATGGGGCGTATATATATTTCCATCCATCCATTCTCTATACACCACTTTATCCTCACTAGGGTCACAGGGGGTGATGGAGCCTATCCCAGCTGACTCGGGCGAAGGCAGGGGACACCCTGGACAGGTCACCAGTCTGTCACAGGGCTACATATACAGACAATCACACTCATATTCACACCTATGGACAATTTAGAGTAACCAATTAACCTCAGCATATTTTTGGACTGTAGGAGGAAGCCGGAGTGCCCAGAGAAAACCCACGCATGCACAGGGAGAACATGCAAACTCCATGCAGAAAGATCCCGGGAAAGCCGGGAAGTGAACCAGGGATCTTCTTGCTGCAAGGCAAAAGTGCTAACCACTACTCCACCAAGCAGTCCCACATTAACAGTGTCTAGACTGAATTTATCATTCATTTAGTGTTATCTTCATTGGAAAAAAAAAGATTTTCTTTCAAAAATAAGTGTTAACCACTACTCCACTGTGCAGCCCTCTTTCCAAAATGGTTTGTTGAAAAAATAAAACACTTGATATTGAAGCTCATATTAATTATATTAACCTTCTGAGCTCTAAGAGGTTTCTGCTGTTTCTTGCTTCTATCACAGTTTTCTTCACTTTGAGCTAATTTTTCACTGTTATAAAAAGTTCTGCACCTCATGGAAACAGCACAACAATGAATAGAAATAAAGAGAGCTCATAAATGTATTTTGTGCTGTATACATTTACTGTGTTTATATATTCTTTTCTAGATTTGTAAATATCTGGATATACATATTATTTTTTATAACTATTACTTTTTTCTCTTCTTCTTTCTAAACTGTTTTAAAAAATATCTTTCCTTATTCATAGGATGACACCAACAGCCAAATTCAGTGTTGTGTATGTACTTGGCCATTAAAGCTGATGACAAAGTTATAATGTCATAAATAATAAATAAAAGAAAAACATTTCTGTTGTTATTTGTTTTAAAAACAATGAAAAAACTGTAAGTGGTTATTACACCCACAGATGTTGCCAATGCTGTAAAAAATCGGGGCTAGAAATACTAGATATATTTTAGTACTAATTATAGAAATTTCTTTTCACATTCGTCTTCTTTCTGCTTTGTCCAAACACAGTCTGCAGTTCAGCAGGTAAGATAAGAATTTTGAATGTCAAGTCACAGATGAGAAGTTAAAAGATTGTCAGAAAGCTGAAAATCCATTGATTCTTTCTGTTCTTACGATTTCTTGATGTGCATGTTAAATGGTGTACTTTAGGCTATTTTTTAAAGACATGCCTTCCAATCCATGTTTTGGGGTTCAGAGGATCGACTCAGCGCACCATGATGTGTGTTCTACACACTAGTGATGATTGCTAACTTCTTTTACCTTTTGTTTTAACTATGAGATCTTTATTTCTTGTTGAATCAACTTGAGAAAGTTCTTGCAATTCTATTCCTTAAAAAATAACCACAAAAACAAATCTCCTGTAAATTCTACCCTACACAGTAATAACGAAACAAGCTGTGTATTATCCATCACATCAGAGGTGAACACTTGTTGACTCCATTTCCCCATCAGCTTAGACTGAGCTTGATCTTTGTCTTTAGACTTAAGATGGGACAAATATCAACTTAACCTGAAGATGCTTTTGGGGAATGAGACCCTGTACTCCGATATGTGCTCCTGTAATGGAAAAATGCACATATTAAAACCTGAATTTATTCACACACAAGCACACAGCTTCCTTCTAATCTTCTGTAAAGCCACCACAGCTCTCTGTAATAAGCCCTTCAATTTGTTTTTGAAAATAAGAGCACACATCACTTGACTGTCACTTTAAATCCGTTTCTATCAGTCTATCAGATAATTGTGAGCAGAACTTTACTAATCGTCCACCTTGGACATGGACTTGACATCAAGACAAGAATCACAGAATAATATCCCCTCGGCCTTTTAGGATCCAGCAGACAGCTGGAAATAGAAATGGAAGTCACATTCCTTCCTTATGTTTTTAATATGATAATTAAGACTCTAATAGTAGTTTGGTGCCAGAGAGCATTGGTCTGGTTCTGTATTTACTCTTAGACTATCTAATCAGCTTCCTTCCAGCCTGTTCTATCTGTGGGCTATGGCTGAACAACAGGCTGGTTAACTATTGGCTCCATGCACCACATCCAGACAGATTAGATTTATACACACTCTCTGTAACGCTGCCAAGACATACTCTGGCCACAGGATCACACTTGTCGTCTGAGGATAAACTTCCTGAGTCACAGTCTGAATATGACGAATATTTTCTCCCCATATTTCTCCTTTAATATGGCAGCACTCTGGCACAGACAGCATTATTCTCTCCAATGTATTATTTCCTAATGAGGCCCAGCGAAGGGAGTGATTAATGCTGTTTGTAGCTGTAACTGTAAAGCAAGTGGATCATTCAGGAGCTGGAGTGGGTTGTGTGCAGATGTTAGCAGGCTGCTGTAAATCTCATCAGAGTGAATGTTGTTATATAAAGTGGAATGTGGGTCAATGGGATGCTGGCCTTTGTGCCACCTCCAGTCACTTCCACACCAGTCAAGCAGAGCAGGCTTCATTAGATCACTGGCTTCTGGTCACGAGTTCTGGCTCACGGGTCATAGCATCAGCCAGTGTGTGTGAGTGTGAGAGGGGACGAGACATCTACACCTTCAGATCAAGAAGGCATTTTCAAAATAATGTCATTTTACACCGTTCACAAGCCTCTGTGGGAAAGACTGGGATTCAGATTTTTAAAGGAAGAGTTAAAATGGAAAAAGAGAAATCTCAGAGGGACATGGAAGAAAAATCTGACAGAATACTGTGTCCAAGACAATTGTATATGAACAATCAGCTCAGATTCTCCTTCTCCATGTATACCATATTCATCCCTTATGGCCTATGTTTTCCACTCAGCTGTACTTGTAATCAATTTGCTCTTAATCCTTCAACAACTTAACTGAAGCAGACAACACAATCTTTCAGTCTCTTCTCTAATATTCACATTATTTTACAGGTTCATTTTCTCTGTTTTGCATGCTTGCCCTGTGCATGTGTGGGTTTTCTCTGGGTATTCCGGCTTCCTCCCAAAACATGCTGAAGTTAGTTGGTGATTGTAAATTGTCTGTAGGTGTGAATGTGAGTTGGATTCTTTGTATGTGTAGCCCTGTGATAGACCTGTCCAGGCTGTCCAGTGGGATCGACTCCAGCACCCCACCCCCCCCCCCCCCCCCCCACCCCCACACACACACACACACACACACACAACCCTAATGAGGATTAAGTGCTATATGGATAATGTATTGATTGATTTTCTTTGTTTAATATTCATATTTTACATTGAAATCAACTTTGAAAAGCACCCCTGCCCCTGATTCTCTTTGAGTCAGCTGAATGCTCTCATACACTTTCAAACATGCTCTCCTTCCTGTCAAATCTGAAGTATCTACATGAGCTGCTTCATTTCTGAATGAACATCCTGCTCACTTTTCTGTAAAAGCTGATGTGGAAATTTTACTTTCTGCTCCGAATAAGTCTGACCTGCACACCGATACATTCATGGATACTTATAAACAGGAAGCATTCTTCAAGTTGTGTGAAACAATTAGCAGGAAACTTTTCCAAATTTCCAAACCGATACATATCCAAAACCACCACAGAGAGCAAAAGATGCAATTAATTGTCAAAATTTATTCTTTGTCATGCGATTGATATGTGGTTTCACATCTATTACCACCTGAAATTCCCATAAAAATAAATAGTTTACTGTCATGAAGGTAGAACGGGTCAGACTGAGACTCTTCCAATAAAGAATGTAGGCAGGTTTTGAGAAATCCTTAACAAGAGCTAAAGTGTCATTTGTTTCTTCCTGTTGTTTTTAGGAGTTTGTCCTCTGAGTTTATTCAATACCTACAGTGCCTAGCAGCAGCAGGATCCATATGAACATGTCCAAGGACAGAGAGAGGGAGAGAGCTGCACACATTGAGCACATTTTACCACATGGAACAGCAGAAGTAGCTTCAATAATTACTTAGAATTGTAAATTCTCCTGATATGGAGACCGCATGGATCAGGATCTTGTGACAGGTCACAGTGTTTGCTTTTCTTCACCTGAGACAGTCGAACTGTCTCACAGAGTCACAGTTCATCAGCTGTCATCTTTACAGTGGTTGTTGTCAGGTTGAGCTTCATCACAGCTGTTGGGATATTTTTATTTTACTGTTGGTAAAGTAGTCAGATTCCCATCCTACATGGACAGATAACGGTGTTTTATCAGTTAGTCTATTGTTGTGTATTATACACCACTTGATGTACTGTCAAGTCTGGCATGTTTGCCAAATATCGCCTGCTTACCAAATGCTGTTTAACAGATTAAAAAAGCCCCAATATTACATAACCAATACCTGAAAACCACTTAAACCTATTTGATTGTGTATTGACAGGACTGTGCACAAAAAAGATTCTGCTTTTTTTTTCTATCAGTGCTCACACACAGAATAGACAGCTAGCAGACCACAAGGAGAATTCATAAGCTGAAGTCTCATTAAATAGAGAAAATATAAAAATAGAATAGCAAAAGCATCATAGCAGATTTACAGTGAAGACAATCAAGATGACTACACATAACATATGACTATAATCCATTAGAACATCAAGCCAATTCTCTCTCACACACTCATTGGAATACATTATCAGCAGCCATTCATGCCTATGAAAGGCTGGTAGAATGCTCAACAAAAACAGGAAAATAGTTTATATCCTACTTGACATCTTCATCCTTGCTCTTTTTCTATTAAAATGGGCAAAACTCAATGAGCATTTTATGGTACCTTTCTTTATTTTTATATTAAAGGGAAAAAAAGATCGAAGTGCTAAACCACATAGGCCAAACCACTGTGTTGGCCGTAATTACGCCCTACATTAATAGTGCCGGACATAATGAACATGACTGTGGCATCACAAATGTATAATGTGTCCTGAGAAAGCACTGTAGGTGAGACCTCTGGGTGATTTACGATGCCTATAAGAAGTATTCACCCTCCTTGGATGTTTCACCCTTGTGTTGCTTTTATACATTGCCTGTCAAAAAGAAAACTAGCACACTCTAATATTTTGTTGGACTGTCTTTAGTTTGAGTATGACATGTATTCACTGTTCATTGTCTGAATAATCTTCTGGAATGTCACAGCATTTATTTTTGTCCAGAGATGCATTAATTTTTCACCAAGATCTTATATTGATGAGGGGAGAGTTGAACCACTGCACAAAGTCTTCTCCAGAACATCCCAAAGATTCTCAATGGGCCGAAGGTCTGGACTCTGTGGAGGTCAAACCATCTCATGCTCTCTGATCCACTCATTCTCAGTGTGAGCCCATGAATCCTGGCATCGTCATCTTGGAACATTCTCATGCCATCAGAGAAGAAAACTCCATTGATAGAAAGACCTGGTCATTCAGTATATTCAGGTAGTCAGCTGATCTCATTCTTTGGGAACATAACGTTGCTGAACCTGACCAACAACAGATCGTAACCCTAACCCAGACAAGCTCGTACAACAGGCATTAACCATGATGAATGTCCCTTCCTCTGCCTCTCTTCTTACCCTTATAAAAAGATATATAGGGTCATTCCAGGTGAAATGACCAGATATTCCTTGGGGGTGTTGCTGCACCATTTTCAAATTAGTCCTAAATTTGCATGCCATTAGATAGTCACAAAAGTACTTTCTATGCAAAATTGTAGGCTTGTAGCTCAAACAGTTTCTGAGTTGTGGGGGTCTGAAATTTTCAGAATTTGGGCTATAAAAAGCCTCACCAGCATTTTTTGCATCTTTAAGTGATTATTTCTCAGCCTCTAGACATACCAGAGAGCTGTGAGTTGGTAAACAAGGCCTCTGCATGTACACACGTGGACAAAATTGTTGGTACCCCTCAGTTAAAGAAGGAAAAACCCACAATTCTCACTGAAATCACTTGAAACTCACAAAAGTAACAATAAATAAAAATTTATTGAAAATTAAATAATCAAAAACAGCCATTACTTTTGAATTGTTGATTAACATAATTATTTAAAAAACAAACTAATGAAACAGGCCTGGACAAAAATGATGGTACCTCTATAAAAGATTGAAAACTATTTGACCAGAGTGACATGATTAACTCAGGTGTGTCATTTAATTGACATCACAGGTGTTTCCAAACTCATAATCAGTCAGTCTGCCTATTTAAAGGGGGACAAGTAGTCACCCTGCTGTTTGGTGAAAAGGTGTGTACCACACTGAACATGGACAACAGAAAGCGAAGGAGAGAATTGTCCCAGGACATCCGAAAAAAAATTATAGCCAAACATCTTAAAAGTAAAGGCTATAAGACCATCTCTAAACAGCTTGAAGTTCCTGTGACAACAGTGGCTCATATTATTCAGAAGTTCAAGACCCACGGGACAGTAGCCAACCTCCCTGGATGTGGCCGCAAGAGGAAAATTGATGACAAATTGATGAGACGGATCGTTGGAATTGTATCCAAAGAGCCCAGAGCAACCTCCAAAGAAATTAAAGGTGAACTTCAAGGCCAAGGTACATCAGTGTCAGATCGCACCATTCGTCGTTGTTTGAGCCAAAGTGGACTTCATGGGAGACGACCAAGGAGGACACCACTGCTGAAAAAAAACTCATAAAAAAGCGAGACTGGAATTTGCAAAAATGCATGTTGACAAGCCACAAAGCTTCTGGGAGAATGTCCTTTGGACAGATGAGACCAAACTGGAGCTTTTTGGTAAGGCACATCAACTCTATATTCATAGACTCAAAAACCAAGCATACGAAGAAAAGAACACTGTCCCTACGGTGAAACATGGAGGAGGCTCAGTAATGTTTTGGGGCTGCTTTGCTGCATCTGGCACAGGGTGTCTTGAAAGTGTGCAAGGTACGATGAAATCTGAAGACTATCAAGGCATTCTGGAGAGAAATGTGCTGCCTAGTGTCAGAAAGCTTGGTCTCAGTCGCAGGTCATGGGTCTTCCAACAGGACAACGATCCAAAACACACAGCCAAAAACACCCAAGAATGGCTGAGAGAAAAGCGTTGGACTATTCTAAAGTGGCCTTCTATGAGCCCAGATCTGAATCCCATTGAACATATGTGGAAGGAGCTGAAACATGCCATTTGGAGAAGACACCCATCAAACCTGAGACAACTGGAGCTGTTTGCTCATGAGGAGTGGGCCAAAATACCTGTTGACAGCTGCAGAACGCTCATTGACAAATACAGAAATCGTTTAATTGCAGTGATTGCCTCAAAAGGTTGTGCAACAAAATATTAAGTTATGGGTACCATCATTTTTGTCCAGCCCTATTTCATTAGTTTGTTTTTTTTAAATAATTATGTTAATCAACAATTCAAAAGTGATGGCTGATTTTGATTATTTAATTTTCAATACATTTTTATTTATTGTTACTTTTGTGAGTTTCAAGTGATTTCAGTGAGAATTGTGGGTTTTTCCTTCTTTAACTGAGGGGTACCAACAATTTTGTCCACGTGTGTAGCTAGTGCCCCACAAACATCCCCAGGTGTTTCCCTACACTCTGCAGGCCATGGGGGCTTGCTAAAAATGCTAGAAAAATGCCTTGTTTACCAACTCACAGCTCTCTGGTATGTCTAGAGGCTGAGAAATAACCACTTAAAGATGCAAAAAATGCTGGCGAGGCTTTTTATAGCCCAAATTCTGAAAATTTCAGACCCCCACAACTCAGAAACTGTTTGAGCTACAAGCCTACAATTTTGCATAGAAAGTACTTTTGTGACTATCTAATGGCATGCAAATTTAGGACTAATTTGAAGATGGTGTGGCAACCACCATCTGGTGAAACCACACGGAATGACCCTATATCCTTATGCCCCATCACACTGGAACAGGGTAAATCTGGACTCATCAGACCGCATTTCTTCCTCGAAGATGATGGTTCTCCACTATCCTTCAGGTTTTAATAATGCGGTGGACAGTTCTTAACCTGATTTTAGTAGTTTCAGAAATCTCCTTAGTTGTTTTCTTTGCTTGATGCAGGCCAATAATTTGACCCTTCTGAGACAGATTAACATCCTTTCCATGACCACAGGACCATGTCTTCAGACATGGTTGTTTAAGAAATGAGAAGCTAATCATTGCATCAGCTAGGGTTAAATAAGTTGTTGTCAGTTGAAACATATTCATCACTGCAGTAATTATCCAGTGGAAGGCTCTTACTGATTTCCAGGTGGTGACTTTTTCTTTGGCTTGGCAGTGAATATTGACCATGATTTCATGTACAAAAGTGACAAAAGGGCAAAACATCCAAAGGGGATGAATATTTTTTATAGGTGTTGTAGTTAAGAAGATCTGAATGTGAAAGTTCATTCTTAGAAGCGAGCAACAGCTCAAAATGAGATATGAGTTATCTTGTGTACAATGCTGACATTTTAGCCTGAGGATGGCGCAAAAGCAGAAGGTCAGACATCAAAAACAGCATTCAGCACCAAGATCCACAAACACTTTCATAATACTCTTCTCAATTATTTAGATCAAAGAGCTGGGCTGACCAACATCCACATCTTTAGATCTCTTTGTGCTCCAGCAAAGACACCGCCAATTACAAAGGGTAATGTTTAAATGATTTAGCAATGCAAAGTTGCTGGAGGACATTAAGTTTTGAATATAGGGTGTGGTTGCTGTCAAAGACACTCCCCAGTGTTCCCAGATTATTAGCTATATTTATACCTCTGTGTATCCACCTTTGATTGAAAGCAACATGTTGAAGCAGGTTGCAAAAGGTAATCTGGAAAAGACAAAAAATTAAAAAAACAGTTACAAGTTACATGGGACACCTAAAGTCAGATTACTACACTTTCACAACTAGATATTTGCAGATATTAAATGAGACTCACAGCTTGATGATAACAATGGAAGAGAGTGGATTTTTATTAAGTTTAAGAACAGGGACCTGAAAGAGGCAGATGTACAAGCGTTGCTGTCACACACCCCTCACCCTTCCCCCCAGAGAAGCTGTGATGGGAGAGCAGATAAGATGCTACTCTGAGGACAAGGAAGATGCCGTAGACTTCTATCCATACAGACAGGCCTCAACACGCTCTGTCTGAACCTCTGCTGCTGTTGCTGCTGCAAAAAATGTATCCTAAAAAAACCATTAGATCCACTGCTCACCAATGAAACCTTTTTTTAATTACTCTCATGTATTAACCCTCCTATGGGGGGGTATTGTTTCCATGTCTGATAAAAATCAAAAAAAATTCAGCAAAAAATTCCCAAATTTCTGAATATTTGCAAAACCTTCAGGAAGAAAATTCCAATAATTCCTTAAAAATATCCCTTAAAAGTTTAATTTAAAAAAAAAACAAATTTGGCAAGAAAATTCTTGTAAATGTTTTCAAAAAATGAGAAAAATCTTCAAAAAAATCCTGAAAATATCTAAAGTGATTTCATATATATATATATATATATATATATATATATATATATATATATATATAAATAATCAACCAAAATCCAGTAAATTTCACTGGATTTTGGTAGATTTTTTTTGTGAATGTTCTTAAGAAACATTGCTAACATTACTTTTTTCCACCAAAAAATGTTCAAAGATTTCCCCAAAATGTTGAAAATTTTACTGTGAAAAAAAAAATATATATATATATATATATATATATTTTTTTTTTTTTTTTTTCCACATTTTCAAACTTTAAAATGGGTCAGTTTTGACCCACAGGACAACATGAGGGTAAATGTGAGTGATATAAACTAGCAGTAGGGTGAGATAACTTTATTCCACTGCTGTTAAGGCAGCAAAGATAAACCTCAAGTCAGGTTTGAGTTCTTAGTAAAATGGAGAAATTTAACAAGGAAAGAGGGAAACAGCTTTAAGATGGCATGGGAAATGTGTTAGTAGACATTTTAACAGCAGACACTGAACAAGATTAGCATGCCCATGTCCAATAATTTCTTGCCTTTTAGTTCTGCTCTTGGTTTCCATCATATGGTTCCCACTGTGTCCTGATGGAAATATCTGGCTCTGTGCTGAATGCTCCAGGATGTTCACCAAGAGCACTAGCATTGTCTGCAGTCTGGAAATGTGCAGGTAGTGTGACACATTTTAGTAGAGCTTTTTAGCAACACCAATTAGCTGAAACAGTAAAATTATGGGCTATGGAACCAGAATAATTGGATTAACAATAATAAAATGTGAAACTGATGGGAAAAGGCTGTCAGGTGGTTAGACTGGGTTAGTGACTATCCATTTTTGTTGCAAAAACATATCTAATCTATTGTTAACATTAAAATATTGAGTACAGTTGCCTGATTTCGACTTCTAAAGTCAAGATTTGGCTTGATTAGTAGTTGTTTTCCAGGTGAACCTAAACAGATATTAGAACACAAAAAAATATTCTGGATTTGCAAAATAAAGTTGATTTTAAATTTGAAGAGTTCATTTGCAAAAACAGATAACTCTGTTTTGATAAATTTTCAGAAAACTTTTTTTTATTGTTTACTTGAGAAAATATCAAACTGAAGTTGAATAGATTTGACTCAGTAGAAAACTACATGACAAAATAGATAAAAAAATTAATTATTAGTGTTATTATTATTATTATCTCAAGTAAACAATAAAAAATGAGTTTTCTGAAAACGGAGTTACCTGTTTTTGCAAATGAACTCTTAATTTGAATGAAGGAGTGATTGACTCGTCACACAATCACTTTAGACAGCATCTGAGCCTCTTTGTGTGTCTTTGCATGAGACAAGTGGCACTAGGTAACTGGATTGGAGGCAGCAGTTGGGGCAGATTCCTCTTTTCCCTGGAGCAGTGACTGTGCGGTGAGGGAGCACACAAGCACAAACCGTGGACCCCTGGAGAAACAGTGGCTGATTCTGAGAACAGACGAAAGGGAGAAGGGGGCGACTCCCTGTGCCCATCACCCTACGACGCCCCCTGACTGCTCGCTGTAACTCTACCCCAGAGATAACCATCACACCCTTGGCCCTCGACGTGCCCCTCTCGGCCCCTCCTTTGCTCCAGGGTCACTGAGGAGGGGGCAACACTTTCACATCAACATGGGCCTGTCTGGAGGCCATGCACAGCTCTGCTGGAGCTGATAACTGGCTCACACATTTACACCATCATTGTTTCAAAGCCCTCCTGCTATAGCCGCTAGAAGTGTCTGCTAACGTAGCGTCTGCGTCATTGTCTACAATTACATAAAGCTGTTTCTATGAAAATAGGAAGCCATGAGAAAATAGTTGGAGTTATTGTGCTAATATGGAGGGACAGCTTCTTTAGACTTTTTATCAGGCTCTCACAGCATTGGGACAGTGAATGTTTGCAGTGATTGGGGGTCATGTGGGTCTGAACCTAAATATTTGTCAGAACAGGCTCTCATCATATACATCAGAGAGGAGCTTTGCACAAAAGCCTAAAAATATACAGGGCACAGTGGTGTGGTTAGGAGAACGCTTTGGGGGTGAGCGACCATCGTCTCACACTGAGCTGAGCTGAGCTAAGGGTGACGCTTCCACTCCTGCTGACCCTCACAGACACATGAACCCTCAAACGACAACCAGAGCCTGGGGTTGGTGTGAGAAAAAGCTCAGAGACAAACCTGAAACTGCCTCTGCAACTGGCACACTTTTAGTGCTGGAGCTGCCTCTTATTCATCTAAAGCGCTCCAAACTAGTTTTCATCTCAGTGTTTCTGATTGAGAACTCTTTATAATTTGACTGCTGTGCTGCAGATGAGCTCATATCTGCAACTGAAACCGTTTGATTCCTTCAAAATATAGTGTTTCACTTCAAGGTTGTTTTCAAAGCCTCTTTGGAGATTTAAATTATATGATGTGATAATTCTATGGTACAAGTACTACACAGGGAATTTTTTAAATATCTATATTGCTCCTGAAAATGTCCTGCATGCTGCATATTTCCAAGCAGAATTTAGCAGCTCTCAGTCACACATACAGAGTGTGTGGTCCAGATCAAAATCAAGGCTGAATCCAATTGCAGATACATTTTTTTTTAATAAAATCAAGATCTGATCCAATTCAATTGCCAAGAACATATCAGATTACCTCTGAACTACTGTGCCCTGCTTGTGTTTTATATACTGACTGTCACGGCACTGTTTCGTGTGCTGCCTGAAGTACTGCGACAGAAACCTGGAAACGGTGGCACCCTCATGGTCAGCAAGTCCTCAAAATACATAAAAGGAACAATCTCCATGATGCATGGACTCATTCTATCTCCTAATGAAGATCATGTACAATGTTCAGCTACTGAAAGAACTTTGAGGTGTGACTGTTCTATCAACTTGTCCTTCCGAGGCCAGCAATGAAATCAGCCTGAGTGCAAACACAGCCAAGACATCCGTTACGTCTCATTTTCATGAACCACTAAATGTCAGTTTTAAGCATGTGAGATGACAGATGGTACTTGACTGGTGAGCTGAGATCTCTGGCCACTGTTATGACACACACACACACACACACACACACACACACACACACACACACACACACACACACACACACACACACACACACACACACACACACACACACACACACACACACACACACACATAGGAGGGGGCAGCAGGCTGTTTGCCCTAGCTCTGGTAATTACTTTAGTTCCCTGCTATAAAAGCAATAAAGCCTTATCGCTAGGTAAATACAACTGACCCATTACCGCCAAGGAGCACCGTAAATATTGCCCAATTATCAATAATCCAGCAGGGTGGCGTCTGATATGCGCCCATTTTCCTCTGTGTCATCATAAAACTGAAGCCATAGCATGTAATAGCTGCTGGATAAGATAGTCCCGCATTCCTTTCCTGCAGGAGCTCCTCTATGAGGGGAGGGAAGTAGGGATCATTTGTGAAATAGGATATGATGTTGGGTTAAAAATGCTCTTCCTGCTGTACACACATGAACACAGCCTCTCTCTCCTCAGGCTAAATGGACAGCTAGCTGCTCAGAGGAGTGTCAGGTTTCTGTTTGCGTTGGTTCCATTGCGTCTTACACGGGATGGTCATGTAATTGCTCAGGAACAATACACAGCAAACCGTCATGTTTAGATCACGCTGTTGACTTGCAGTTGAAATCAGACGGAGGTTGTGAGTAAGACTTGTTCACAAAGCAGCAGAAACCACAGTGAAGTGCTGACTGTGGACTTCCAGCTCATCTAATGCAATCACAATGTTTTCTTTCCAAAGAGCTCTGCTGTTGCTACACTTGTAAAACTCCCCTCATTATTGTTAGACTTGGTCTGGGCTTTGGGGTTTTCTCACTGGAAATAGATATGTCCTGTTTTTTGAAAACAGCTCTGCTGAATTTAGGTTCAAAATTCCCACCGTGGTGAAAGTGGTGATGACTGCAGCATACACGCCACTGTGGATCTGGGAAAGATGCATATTTTGACCATTATGAAATAACTGAGAAAGTCACTCTTCAGGGCAAAGAACATTTCTGGAAATATTTTCACATAATTTACACATAATAACATCTATTAATTGGACTTTCTGCAGGAATGCTACACAGTAACATGAAATGGAACAGAAATGCCTCTAATCAGACTCCATAGACTGAAACTGATGAAGGATAATTTGTGGTGGAATGGAACTTTCCTCCACTACATATGGAAACGTCCACAGAACCAACGTCCTGGATGCATGTTTTGGTTCTGCAGTCTTTCTGATTCCTCGTTTATAATTATTATGAGGGCATATCTCTGAACATCTGCCTCTACAATTTTTTATAGGTTGTGGAAAATAGCAAAAGGGCCACATTACAGAAACAGGGTGATTGTAGTACCTGAGACAGCATCTGATAAGTGTGTGTTCACTGGGTTAAAGGAGAGCTCAGAGGGTGCCTGTTCAGATTTCATGTCATGGCTTAGAACTGGTTGTGAATGTGACACATTTTCTTTGATTATCCCCAACAATGAAGGTAATGCTTTTTATCCTCTGATTTTTTTTTATCAGGTCTGACATTTAATTTGTGAAATACTTAGATTTTTGGACAAGCAGTCTTGAATTACTGCATTTATTGCTAAGTAGAAAATTTTAACACTCATTCAACATGCTAGCATTACCATTGTTAGAATGTTAGCATTCTAATATGTTAAATTAGGCTATACACTTCTCTCATCCCTTTTTTCTTTCTCGGCACATTCTCAGTTCCTTTCCTCGACTCCTCTTTTCACATCTTTGCTCCTCACAGCAGAGATGTAATCAGTTCTTCAAAGGCATTGTTTTGAAATGATGTCATTTAAACGACCACAGACTATATAAAAGATGAACGCCACTCTCCTGGTCTTTTGAAACCACAGAGACAACCTCTGACTGAGACACTAGGCAAATCTATATGGTAGCAACTATCAATCACAAGGGAGAGAATTTCTAAATTTATTGTCGATTTTTCTCTCAATGAGAAAATAAGTTGCAAAACAAATTTGTTGTGTTCAAAAACTCTTGAAACCAGAGACTGAGACCATAGCACACAGTACTCCACCAAGCCTGTCCATTCCCCATATGTCATTGTCAGGAATGCAGCATTTGTTTATTAGTTATTGATGATCAGAAATCACGGCAACATAGAATGTGTCCATTTAACGTAGATGTACCCACAAACTAAATGACCTTGTGCTAAGCAAAGGTGTGTGTTATGCATGTGTACGTTATGTATGGATGCCAAATTGCGTGACCTAAATATGCAGCGGGCGGCGGGAATTGATGGGACTCGGAAACACCCTGACAATTTAATCAATTGTTCCTTGTATCATTTCTGTCGGATAAGTCCTCCTTTATAGTAGGATCACAATCACATGAGTGTAACCATCACTTGCTGTCATGGTTACAGTGACGCCATACTGCTATTTCGCAATCCATCCATCCATTCTCTATACACCGCTTTATCCTCACTAGGGTCGCAGAGGGCTGGAGCCTATCTCAGCTGACTTGGGTGAAGGCAGGGGACACCCTGGACAGGTCGCCAGTTTATCGCAGGGCTACATATACAGACACACAATCACAGTCACATTCACACCTACGGACAATTTAGAGTAATCAATTAACCTCAGCATATTTTTGGACTGTGGGAGGAAGCCGGAGTACCCGGAGAAAACCTACGCATGCACAGGAAGAACATGCAAACTCCATGCAGAAAGATCCCGGGCTCACGCCGGGATTCGAACCAGGGATCTTCTTGCTGCAAGGCGAAAGTGCTAACCACTATCCACTGTGCAGCCCGCTATTTCACAATGACACAGAAATCTTTAACAAATCTGTGGACCCAGACTATAAGCTACATCACTGCAAAAATGTAATCACTTGGTCCTTGTGTCATTTCTGACTTTGCCTGAAAATTTCATCCAAATCCGTCAGTCCGTTTTTTAGTAATGTTGCTAACAGACAGACAGACAAACCAACACAGATCGTCACATAACTCTGCTGCATTCCTTGGCAGAGTAATTCGGGAAATGTTTACTGAGGAAACAAATGAAGTTAGAAGTAGAATCATTTTCTCATAGACTTTTAAACAATCAGGCTTTTCTCTTTTTTTTGCAATCAGAAGTGTCATGCCCTGCTGCCTGTTGCAACACCCTCTGTGACACAAAGATGCAGCTTTAAGACTATTCCACACTGACTTAGCTTTGTAGACCTGGAGTAACCCTAACCCTAACCCTATACATTTATCTTTCATATACAGTTTATCAATATGTCATGTGGCACAGCTGTATAATCTGTCTTTTGTTTTATTACAGCCTACCGCTGTATTTTATGATCTCTGTCAGATGAACATAACAGTGTTCAGCACAATTTACATTTTCACTTTTAATCAGTGTTGGGCAAGCTACTTGGAAACTGTAATGAGCTAAGCTACCAGCTACTCTGTGTTAAATCAAGCTTCACTACACTGAAGCTATGACCCACAGAAATGTAGCCAGCTAAGCTACAGCAATATGGCCAAAGTAGCTTAATACATTCAAGTTACTTTTTTTTCTTACCAAAAAATTTCAGGGACTAATGAAGTCAGTCAAACGGAGACAAGAAAATGCTGACTTGTTTATTATTAAACCATCATTTTTGTTCTCAGTGCTCCAAACTTAGTAAGTTGATACACTGAGGATTATGTGGAGCTATATTTAAAATGAATCAACCTTTTTACATTAGAAATCATTGTTTTGATTTTCTTTTTAGTTTGTATTGCAGACATAATGTATCTGATAATTAAGTTGCAGTAGCTTATATTAACACACCACTTACAATGGAGGGTATAACAGGTTACATTTGATATCATTTCCATATAAAGTAAGCAATATTATAGTAAGACAATTTTATACATAATTTGGGTATTCACATTGGGTATTCAATCAAGTTTTATTTCTTAAGTCTAATATCTATGTAAAATCATTCAGTGCTTTCCCAAAGTGCTGTATCCACTACTACTTAACTCAGTTTTGGTCTTGAGTGTAAGATTAAGATATTTAATCATTTATGCCATCACTTTTGTTTCCCTTTCTGTTATTTTTTTCAGCCATTTGCTCATTAGTGTTAACAGTAATACTGAAGAAGACAGATTTTGGTTTTACTATTACCTTGTTTTCTCCCATACCTCTTCCCTCCTATATGTATCAGTTTAATTATTTAATCCCCCAATTTATACATATTCACACACTGCCACCACAACCTTACGCTTAATTTAATTAATTTACTGCCACGCGAATTGTAGAAGTTGAAAAGTAGCTCGTTTGTGTGTGCATCTTATACTGCGGTTGACATGTGGTGGTTAGCTAATTGCTGCTGGTTGTGCATATTCAGTAGTCACCTGTATATGAGTTCTCAGATTTGTATTTGACGTCTTTGAAGTTGACAGAAACTTCGCCTTGGGCTGGCACAGTAGGCATCTGAAAACAACTTTTCTCCGTTTTTTCACAAAAACTGATAACTATTTAGGTAGGGCCACGGTGACTCTGACTCCTTCTCTGCCATCTCTCAGTGAACTGAAGCGAGCGTCTGTGTGTGTGGATCCAGTGGAAGGGATTGTTGAATGACGACATCAACAGTTCCTCCGCTTCTATTGGTCGACACAGACATGTCGGCGTTTGGAGATGATGTCACTGTCTGATCCTTAAAAGTGTGAGATGAGACTGCAGCAGAGCAGAAAGCTCCGCTTCAAGCAGTTCAACATTCATCATCTTTAATGTAGCTTTTTGCGTTCGCTACCACGCTACATGACCAAAAGATTAGCTAAGCTGTTGAAACGTTTTTTGATTTTGTAAACAACGACGCTATCACGTCGTTACAGAAAAATGTAGTTAAAATACTAGCGACGCTATTTGTAGTGACGTTACTGCCCAATACTGCTTTTAATTCACTGTGGCATAATGGGAAGAATATACAAATGTCTTTTTTTCAACACCCACATGTGCCCTGTAGTGTAAGTGATGTGGCACCAAAAAGAGGACGATACAAATCAAGACTGATTAACTATTAATACGCATTTGTCAGTCCTGGTTTGTATACTCCAGCTGTGTGTCACGGCTCTTTTACTCCATGGCTGCAGGATAGGCCTTCCTCAAGGGATACAGTGAAGATACACCTGTACATCCTCACTCACAGTCTCTATAGTGAGCCTCCTCTCTCCTCTATATGCACTTAAAAAAAAAAGACATTCTTCAAGGCAGGAGGACGGAGGAGGTTAGAAACACAGAAATGAAAAGACCCTTCACTTCTTCTTATGCCTTTGTCTTGTTAGATAATTGATATTAACTTTGTGTCTTGTGAAGTCTAGTGTTTTATCCTGTGTCCATCAAATGATGTGTTTGGTCTGTCTTTAACCTCTTAACGCTCACCGGCACAAATACAGGTCAATGTAAATTCTGCTGCTGGATATTTATTATTCCGCTAAGGAACGGCAGAGTTATGTGACGATCAGCGTAAGTTTGTCTATCTGTCTGTCTGTTAGCAACATTACTCAAAAACGGACAAATGGATTTGGATGAAATTTTCAGGGAAGGTCAGAAATGATACAAGGACCAAATGATTAGATTTTGGCAGTAATGTGGCTTATAGTATGAATCTACGGGTTTGTTAAAGCTTTCCCATTGCGAGAGAGTGCCCGGCATGGTGTCACTGTAGCTTAACCATGACAACAAGGGAACGCTATGTCAACTGCCTGCTGATGATCGCACGATTGTTTTGATAGACGCTTCCTGTGCCATTGGAATGGTGCCAAAAATAAAACCCCATAACATTTTTAAAAAGTCTTCAAAATAAAAGCACGGAGAAAATGTATGTATGGGGAAATGTGTGTATTTTAGTTCTGTTCTTAGATTTTTTTAACTTCTCTTAACTTTTTTGTATATGTCTTGTATTTATTAAGTATTATTAATAGTATGTGTTTTGTTGTATTGTGTTGCAGTGCAGCTTGATTTCTTGCCTTGTCTAAGACAAATTTCTCCCACAGGAGACAATAAAGTAAACTTGATTGACTTGACTTGATTATTTTAACACTAGCACACTAGCAAAACAAAGCCTTGCAAAAAGTGATGAACTGATCAACAGACCTTTATAAAAGTAATGTACACATATTTAGGTCACGCGATTCGGTATCCGTACATAATGTACACATGTATAACACACGCCTGTGGTCAGTGCAAGGTCATCTGGTTTGTGGGTACATCTGTATTAAATGGACACATGCTATAGTGCTGTGATTTCTGATCATCAATAATAATAGTAATAATAATTAAAATGCTAAATTTCTCCCAAAAAATGCTGTATTTCTGACAGTGGGGGAATGAACAGACTTGGCAGAGTACTGCTCTCTCTGAGTGCCTTTCTTGTTGACATTGGAACCAATTACACATCTTGTGAAAGCACAACATCGCATGGTCAAACCTTCAAAACACTTTGAAGATCCTACTGCCACAGCTACAACTGCAGCAGGAAAAGAAAATTCTTTCTTTGCAGTAAGAGTGTGTACACAGCAAAATGCTAAATTGTCACCCTCTCTGTCATCCATAGAGGCACATGCTCATTCAGTGAAGATATGCTGCAACGTTTTCACGGTAAGAGTTCAGCCAATAAACTGCTTCCAAGCTTTTAACCTCTTTTAGCAAAAAACGGGCTGAATGTTAAGGAGCTAAAATCAATAAAAAGCTTAATGATGAAAAAATGTGTGTCAAAATGTGGTGACAAACTATTTGCTTTTGTTTCATTTCTTTGACTTTCTCATAACTGAATGACATATTAGCATTAGGTAAGTGCAGAAAGAATATTAATCGGCTTTCAAATGTTTTTCATATGATTCTCTATCCTTCTGGCACCCAGTTTGTTCTTCACTGTGGCAACTCCCATCCAACAGGCTAAAACAAACATGCAGTAATTATTATCAACCCATTTCTTGCACTCCACCTCCTCATAAAAACACTGTAAGCAGAATTACACAAAACATGCACACTGACTCCTTACACACCTGTAGATTTTAACATTAAACTCCTTAGTGCACACCGTTTTTCTTGACATTTTGACTCTTTCTGAGGTCCACTATGAGCTTGAGGCAGCAGCTTCTAGTTTTTTTTTGCATTTTCCAGTAGATGTTGGAGCGTGGTTTAATTGCCGCATGAATCATGCTTGTTCTGCATTCCCAGGGCTGTGTATTAAATGCTTCATTAGATGGGCCAAGTGAACATTAGTTTCCAAAATCCCTCCTCACCCCTTCACCCCTCAGGCTACGGAGAGTGGGTGTGATGTCTGCTGTTGGCTGCACGCCCACCTGTCATATATAAAGTGTGTGTAGTCAAACCTGTCTAACTGTTTATTCCTTTACAGGAGTGCATTGCCTCAGATGCATTAATTTTCTATTAAAGTTCTTAAAGGTCTGAGAACTGTGGTATCCTTTGTTCCTCAGGAAGCACCAACCCAGATTGTCCTCAAGCACTTCCAACTGTAACTGTACATGTGCTACTTATGCCAGTCACTGCTGATGTGTACCTTCATGAGTGTGTTTTGTTGTGCTGATTTCACAAGGAGTGCTGTTCAGCAACTGTCAGGAGTAATTTCTAATAATTATCCTCCTCTCTTGTTAGAGATAAAAACATTTCTAGCACCTTTTTGCCAGATGTGACATGAACAGATACAGTACACACATAGTGAAGAGAAGAGTGTGAAATGTCACCATATTGCAGCCCAAACCAAGAACACATTAATGTTCCTGCTATAGCATCCTCCCAGCAGACAGCTGAGTCAGGAATGAAAATAGATATCAGGAAATCTCATAGCTAGAATTATGTTTGGGTACAAATTAAGAACTGTAAGCAAAGCTAAACAAGCATTACATATTTACTGCTCCAAGTCAGCACTGTTGGTGGCCTTTAAACTGTGATGCATAATTACACTTTATTTGTGCTCTGTAATATAAAATAAAGAGGATAACTAGACCCACCCTGACAGAGTGCTGAGAAACCAGACAGACTAAACAAAGTTCTCTTGGACATGTTGATAACAGAGGATGTGTTATCAAGGGGACATGATTTAAATGGCACCGTTATAAAAGCCTGACATATCCACGCAGTCCTTCAGACATATAAAGACATGAGGGAGGTATGTAAGCCTGTAATGGGGCTGCTTTATTGGCCGACAACAGAGCACAGCGTAAACTCAACACCTACTGTAGTTCAGCTTTTTTTTTTTTTTTGTTAACCACAGAATTGAGCAAGATGTTCTTAGTTTAGCTGTAACTTGGAGGGTTGGGGATTTTGGAGGCAGAAAAATAAATTATTCTTAGTGTGTTGGTTTGCTGGTCAGCGCCCTGCTTTGGTCCAGACTGAAATATCTCAGCAGCTATTAGATGGATTGCTGTGACATTTCATGCAGACATTCATGGCCGCCTCAGAACACTCATCACCAAATATCCGCAAAGCTACTGATATTCCCATCAGCTGCACCGTGTGTTTAGAGCTACCGTGAGGAACTGTTAGACAAAATAAACTGGTGAATACGGTAACCATTACACTGCGTTCATACTATGTTTGCAGAATGGCAAGAACAGAAAAAAACACCTCTCATTACAACTTCGGAGTGTTCACACATTATTAGAAGGTGGCTATCTTTCTACTCATGCTAGGTTTAATAGTGTCAGTGGTGTGTAGTGTCTGTTGTAATCATGACGAAAAGCAAAGCACCTTTGACTGTGTTCTGACTGCAAGAACCGCCCTCTGGAATCCTTTCTGGGCTGTTTTCAGGGCAGAAAAAAAACTTACTATAGGGAAGGTGCTGTTGAGAAGCCCCTGAAAGAAATTGCCGTAGAGGGAATGAGAATGGCTGAAAAGTGCCACGAACAGGTTTCTCCCTGGATTCAGGCCACATCCAACCTGCCCCAAGTTTATGTCGTGCAAAAGCGCCACATGGTAATGAAGACCCTCTCTTTAAAGACAAACTCTAAATCTTCCCTAAATTCTGTCAAGCTGTTTTGTGGGTAAATTTAAGAAAATAATCAGAAAAAATATCTGTGCTATGTTCCGCTTGTATGTGCCACGTTTAGAGGATAAGGCCAACAAGTTATATGCCGTTTTAAGAAAACCATTTAGCTAAGAGAGTTGCTGTCATGGTCACAGGGCTTTAGTGTTGTTATTTATTTTTCCTCCTGTAATCCTGAAACGATTTAGCTCAAGGCATTATCACACCTAAATATAGACTCACAGAGCAGCTACAGTACTGGTACGCACTGTTTGGTTTCTATTCTGTCTCTTTTCCCTTGGTCATCAATTCTGTATATTCCAGTTGACAGAAACAAAATTAAAGATTTCTTTCACAAAATGCATTCCAGAAAACACTGAAACAGTGCCTAATAATATCCTTATGAACTGCCTGCATTGTAGACTTAATTGACTATTAAAAGACTATTAAAATATCAGAGACAGACACTTGTAAACACATATTACTATAACGGTCTTGAAATATCTAGTTTTCTTGTCTCTACACAACACAACATAGCTTTGAATATTTAATAAAGAAAATGCTTGTGTAGATAAATAAGTTCTCCTTTTTTTCCCTTCTTTTTTGCTCACCTCGAACAATCACTCACATAGAGCCTCGCCAGCTGACTCAGGCAGACGGAGGGGCTGGGGCCGGCGGTTGTGTTGGTGCCTGGGGCCCCGGCGGGTTTGTTTGTGGTTTGTTTGCTGGGGTGGTGGGGGGTGAGAGGTTTACCCACAGCGCTCTCCCTGGCACCAGCCTGTCCCGGAGGAGAAAAAACAGCCTCTGTTCCCAGACGGATGCTGCCTCTTTGGGGATGTGGCAGGACAGATATGTGAGCGGAACAGAGCCAGGGTTAATGACACGGGACAGTTGGTCAGTTTGCATGTTCAGCGATTAGAACAGAGACACCGCAATCATCCATGTGATTCCCCTTTGGCGCACTGTGATACTTGTTTACCACACTCTGCACTGAGTGAGACAAATGACGAGACCGACTAGAGACCATTTGTTGTTAAAAATATTGATGGAGATTTTAATTTAAATGTCCAGGGAGAGCTTAAAATTTATGTTTATAGTTCTGAAAACCTCATTCTCTGGCATTTGCTCTTACAAATTTAAATCAACATAAACTCAACAGTACAGCATGCAGCTGCCTCCATGTCGTCAAACTTGGAAGAGTCGTTTTAAAAATACTCAAATATCACTCTTAGTCTGTTTTGTATATTTCATATTACTCATAAGCTGTGCAACACTATGGGCTGTTCGTGAGGACACACTTCATCCTCTCGTTTAGAAATTAGACTTATACACAATTAATTAGCTTGTTTTGAAGGAATAATTACAGGAAGATTACAATTTGCATGATCATTATGAGGAAATGTTGATTTACAACAAATGCATTATTAATCTTTTTTTAATGGGTATGTTGAGACAATCAGAACACTGGGCTAATGTCAGGGCTAAGTTCATGGTTTGGTTTAAAACAGACAACATTTGCAGTGACATGAGACACAAAATCTTTATTTTCATTTAACCTAATAACCTCCATTGTTCCCTTACTTCAACCATAGGGCAGTTTTGCTCCAATCTAACCACTTATGGGAGTCTGGATGCAAACCCAGACCTGTCATGTGAGAGTCATATGCTTTGTACACCCTTCATCAACCCTAACCACCTCCTAGCAACTTGGAACAGCTCATGAATGTCATTTATTCAAAGTAATATAGCCTGTGGAAACGATCCAACCAGACAGTGTGTTGTCATTGTGATATAGTTGGGAAAGCATATATAATATAGAAACGTTTTGAGAAAAAAATAAGATTAAAAGTTGTGAAAACGGTATCAAAAGAAAGCATTAGTACATGTAATGAATAATAGCTAAATCAGCAGCTACAAAGAATATAAAAGTCACCTCTGTTCTGAAAATATTGTGTTTCTAACAAATAACTTGTTGAACTTCTTAAAGATCACAGAGTTTTCATACCAAGAGCTGTAGTGGAGTTTAACGTCTTCTGTATTACTAACCTTTCTAGCTCTCAAACACAGGTGGAGGAAACCTTCAACAACAGAAGTTACAGAAAGTAGAGGAACGTCAACCAGAGCAGAATTATCCCAGGGAGTTTACCTCTCTCACATATGTCAAAAGCAGGCGTAAACTAACCGTGATGTCACCCGTTGGTTTCAACGCCGAGAAAATGAAGCCCGGATTTTGCTACTTCCTGGTCACCGTTTTGGATTTTTTGGAGCCAGTGATGTAAAAAGCGTCATCAAACAGACTGGACCGGAGAGCAACTAGGGGCAGGATTGGCTGAGGACTCCCGCCCACATTTTACCGCAGAGGCTTCTGTTGCTGTCTATCAAGTATAGCCACGCCCCCTGGCTCCGCCAACTTTAATGATTTATTTAAAATTCAATATTGATTTATTTTAAGATCGGCCACCTGATCTCTCATTTTGACCATGAAAACTAACGGGAAAAAAATCCTGAGCTGTAGAAAATCAGTCTATCAAATTTTATTTTTTCCAAAAATGAATTGGGGTCTATGGAGAAAAAGCTTTTTGGAGCCAACAATAGCGGACGGCGTGATATATCAAGTTTTTGACACTTCCGGGTGGACTTCAATTCTGGAGCCAGATGCTACATCCACTATATATACAGTCTATGGTCAAAAGGCACTTTGTTGTTATTTTTGGAACTGTTCCAAGAGCAGAAATGTGTACTGTTTAGTGTACATACATTTTGTACCAAGTCTAATTATTTAGCTTTATAGTAACACTTTAACACACCCAGCACCTCCCAGATATGAAGCCTTGGTCAGTTGCTTTGCTCATAATTTATTTGCAAGGCATAACATGTATATGCAAATTTTAACTGCAGATTAGTGCATTTGTTTGCAGTCAAACCGTCTATGAATCATCTGTAGCAGTTAATAAATGACTGATAACATTGCAAAACACAGATATTAGTTGATATTGATGTATAAAACATTGATAAATTAATTTTAACTTGCCATATCTACTTACATAGATAAAAACTTGTTGAAAATATTGAAAATATTTTACACACTTCCAAAACCTTCAAATTGGACAATTTATTGAATAAGAGATATAAAGACATCAATGTTGACCAAGAACTTGCAATATGGAAACGTTACTGCGTTTGACGTCATTTAGAAAATCTTGTATGTTTTTAAGTCTCATATAGTAACGTTCAAAAGTTTGGGGTCAATTTCATGTTTTCCATGAAAACTCACACTTTTATTCATGTGCTAACATAACTGTACAAAGGTTTTCTAATCATCCATTAGTCTTTCAACACCATTAGCTAACACAATGTAGCATTAGAGCACAGGAGTGATGGTTGCTGGAAATGTTCCTCTGTAACCCTATTCCCAAATTTAATTAATTCAGTTTTATGAATAGCATTAAATCATAAGACAAGTTATCTCAGGGACTTCACGTATAATTTTCCTTCAAGCGGTACTTAGCAGCAGTTGAGATTAAAAATTCCCCTTTGACAGGAAGAAACGTCCAACGGATCGATGCTCAGGGAGGCCGGCCATCTGTCGGCTGTCTGCAGGTTGGGGTGAGGGGGGAGAGAAAGCAGAAGTTCAACAAACAATCACCATTAGACAGGTTAATGGGACCAGCGACTGCAGATCAGACACCTGTAGCTCTGGATCCAGTGGTACCTGCAGAAAAGTGATGGAAAGATACAAACACATAAAAGGCTCCAAATACTGCAATGATTGCATAAGCAGTATTTTTTTGTTTTGTTTTTTTTGTTTTTTTTACCAGGCATACATGGACAAAATCCGTTTAAGTTATCACTGAAGTGGTCTGAGAATCAATAGAGGAGCCTTTCATAAAAATTAATTGTTTGCTCATTACACTAAAACCACCAGCCACACATACACATTGATGTGTGAGAAAATAGAGGAGGTAATAGTGCGTGGTAATAGTGGTTTGTGTTGATGTACTTTATGGAAAAGTAACAACATTTTTGCTTTATAGCAATTTTTGACACCTTCACAGAGCTGTTTTAGGATTGTTGTTTAAAATTAGGCTGTTAGGTTAGAATTAGGATAACTAACTGAGGAATGTGTTATGTCCTCACAAAAATAGAAGCACAGACATGTGTGTGTTTGTGGGAGAGACTCAGGCTATTATCCACTTGGTCTGCCTCCTCCGTGATTTGTTATTCCGCTCCCTAATTGAACCGCACAGGGCTCCATAAAATGGGCTTCCTAGTAATTGTCTTCTAACATGGCAAGGTCAGGAGGCAGCATCAAGACAAAATGAGGCTGTAATAGTAGCTTTGAAAACACAGCAAATTGCGAAATGGATAGAGATAATCTCATATGGACACAGAATACAGAGAACAGAGTGAGAACAAGCAACATCCAAAATGAGAAAAAGTAAAACTGCAAACAAGCGCGACAGACAGAGAGCGCTTGTGTGGAAAAAATCACCAGAATAATAAGCAGCAATTTATATTCCGACGATGCAAAGTCCAGTTTTGTCCAACTCTGGTGCTGTAATAGGAGCCACCTTTATGTTAAAGTTTTGACTTCATTCCCTGTTGGCCCGGATGTGGCCTGACAAATCCCCTTTGCACTCACAAATCAGTCTACACAAGAGCCTACTGTATATTAAAATTTCATTCTGTGACAAAGCAAGCTTTCAGTTTGTTGAAGAACTGGAAACATGACTCATAGGTATTAACAAGGTCTTAAAAGAGAAATATCACGTGTGAAAATGAGTCAGAGAGCAGCTTAGCATAACCCCGACCATAATTGTTATGATTTATTACACAAATGTCGCCCAAAAGCATCATTGTAAGATTTTATATTGACCTGCTGAGCAGTGAGAACGTGACTGTTTGGTCATTACTTTGATATATTGTGGGACTTGGATGTTTTCATGTCATAGACTTCAGCTGCAAGTTGACGTTTAGACACCGTGAATTTCTTATTTTCCATAGAAACTGGCATATGCAGCACTGAACTAAGAATAGCTTAAATGGGTCTAGATGAGAGACACTGCTTTAGACTGATTCAAATCATATTCAGTAGTTACTTAAGGAGTTATTGCCCCAGGTTTATGTTGGTCTTTGGTGTTTCCCTTTGTTTGTCTGTGTTTTCCACTCCACCATACTGTTAAACACAAACATGTTTTATATACAAAAGTCTTTATTATTGCATTTTGTTGTATTCTCTATCAAGCTCAATCAATTTTTGTCAATTTCTTTCTTATAAAACGTGGGTTCCAGGCATTTTTCATGTCCTTCTTCTGGCCTCTTTTCAGTTTTCACCAGTCAGATGTAGAGTTCATCTGAATTTTACTGATTGTGCTTACCATAAGGTATTTTATAGGTTGGTTCCAAGTTATACTGCTGAATGCATCTTCTATAAACATGAAAGAATGAGCTCCTCACGCAGGCTTCCTCTGACTCTTTAGGAATCCTTGTTAAATAGCCTGGATTTCCTCAGGAAAAAGAAGAATATGTGCATAATGTTCAGTTTTACTAAACTTTGACCTGGAAAACTGTATTTCTGAGCAGGTGAACTTGACACTGTTGAGTGAACAAAGAGCTGAAATGTCAACAATCCAGGACAACATTTGATTTTATTTAGGCTTCCCCATTCAAAATATAGGCGGCTATACATAGACAGAGTGATTTGTGAACAGAAGCAGTGTACTTTCATCAACAACAACAATCAAGGAAAGTATTTGTTCAAGGTTGTTAAATTTTCCGTAGTGAAAATTAAGCTAAATATAAAGCAAGCACAATGATACAATGTTTTACATTTTCAGTGACAATAAATACAAACTAATTAAAAAAGTTTAAGGCATTTGAATGAACCAAAATAACTAAACACCGTTTTTATGCAAAGTCATCCACAACTCAAAACACATCTTGTTGAAAAGTCCTTACATTCGTGTGCCTGTCAGTAATGACATCTGATTCTTCCTGTTGTTGGAAGAAGCCCGTTTACTCACTAGATTAATCTTACTGAGAAAAAAGCAACAAAGAAAACAGCTGAGACAAGCTACAAACTTCATTACATACATCAACAAAGAAAAGCTACTGTACCATTATCAGGAAATGCAGACGTCACATTACTTTCAGTGGGGTGTCTTTCATGTTGTTGTCTGTTGAAATGAGTAAGCTGAAAGAAATGATGTACAATCCCAACAGCTAACCGCGGGTGCAGGAGGGCGGGTGGTGGAAGCTGTTTTGACTGACTAATGCTGACATGTTCCTGCCTGAATATAAGTGATAGGTTTCCCAGCTACTGAATTTCAACTAGACCTGCATGAAGTCTTTATGTCACCAGAGAAAACTGTACCAACTGGACAAAGTAGGAGACTGTCAAGGTCCTCCAGAGACCCAAAAAAGAACAGATTGCCTGGTTTCTTTCAGGTTTGGATAACATAATAAATGCATTTTTAGTTGAACTTTTCTTATAATAGACAGGCATGAGGTGGTAAAACATGAACAAGAATGGTAATACGCCTTTCTGCTTCCATTTTGGTGCAAGATCCAATGACTTTGGTAGTAAAAGTAACTCAGTGTTTAACAAAAATGACAGAAAGTTATAACTGAATGTAACTTCAGCTCTTCAAGCACATTGTAAATGTCCTGTAAATATTCAGAACTTGTTTTTGTTTTTTTTAAACAGAGATCAGAGTTAATTAGTTAGATTTTGCACAACACTGAAGTCCTTTTGTCCTTTAATATGTTTAGTGAGGTTACGGAGCAGATTGGAGGTGGGGCTCCAGCAATGTCCAAGCAGAACGCAGTTTGGCAAGAAATAAAAATTAAAAAACATAAATAAACATACAAAATTGTAAATAATTTCAAAAACTGAATAAAAATCTTCCAGAAAAAATCCTAAAAATATCTAAAGTGATTCCATATATATCAGTAAAAGTTCTATTTGCTTTAAGAACATTCAGAAAAATATCAAAAACAGAAACAGAAGCATTTTTTTTAACATTTCTCTTTTATCCACCAAACAAATGTTTACAAATTTTCCAAAAATGTTGAAAATGTTGATATCAGAAGTTTCACTGTGAAAATATATTTTTTCCACATTTTCAAACTTTAGAACAGGTCGATCTGACTCGCAGGATGACACAAGGGTTAAAACAAGATCATTTCAAGATTGTTTGACTCAACAAGATACTTAGGATACATTGTCTTAAAACAAGTCCCTCTTTCTTGCTGAAATGTCACTTGTTAAGTGAATTTAAATCAAGTGGGATGAGACATTTTGACTAGAAATGAGACAAACAGACTTGGTAAGATTTGGAGTTTTTGCAGTGCATAGTGTGACTCTTATTTTGAAGGGTTCTGTGCTTGCTTGGTATCTATTCCGAAATAACATAACAAAATGATAATAAAAATATTAAGTATAATGTAATAATATCAATATAATATAAATGAAATAATAGAATATGGAGAAACATGTTAAATCTGCACTTAATGCCCTGGTAAAAATAATTCTTTTTAGTGATAAGATTGACGATCGCTCTCCTTCTTAAGTATTGTAATCTATTTCACTGTCTCATTTATTTAACTGACAGGCTGAAGGTTTTCTGAGAATAATAAACAGCTCCATCATGACTGAGTGACACCTTTCCCTGCATTATTCCTCTGTTCCCTACAGTTCAAAGCATCTGCCATCCTGCCAGATTAGAAAAGGTGGATCAAAGATGTTACTTTCAGATGGGCGTGGAGGCTGAATACAATCAATCACAGTTATCATTCTGTGCACCTGCTCTGTTGTAAACGTGTCAAACAAATCATGCCACTAATCCCTGCATTTAACACACTTCAACAGCTCTTGCGTGCACAGCTTCAGACTAAAGCCGACAGTCAACAACATGACCAACGTGTCCATTAATATTTTTGTGGCTGAGGCTGTCTGTCTGGGGGATTTTAGCATGTGTGCCGATGAGCCAGTCAGTTTAAAACTTGATGGATATTTTGTCATTTTTGATCTTTCTTTCGATGCTGAGCATACTACAGCCTTACTCAAGCGTTTCCACAAGAGAAAATAAGACTAGTAAACATTTAATCGAACTAAAAAGGCCAAAATGTCTGCTGCAGTTTTGATATTTTGCTAACAATCCAACCATAGCAGTCATTTTTCAGTCTGTTCCAGTGAATGTTTTTGTCATGTCTGCTAAATAAAGGCGTCCCAAAAGTCATGCACAAGTAATTAGAATGAATTTTCCATCGCATTGCTGTTTTGCTTACCAAGTGAGAGTCTTGTTTTTTCCTTTTGAGCTGTGTCTCGGGGAAGTCTTTTAATTCAGGACCACAAACTCAGTGTTTACCCAGCACACCAGTTGATTAGCCTCAGACTAATGCCAGCCTTTTTTTTTTTCCATTTTGGGCTGGATAAAGAACTTAGTAATGTTATATTTATGTGAGTGTGTTCAGGCATTAATGGCACATTAGTTTAAGTTGGATCCAGAGGTTAAAGCAGCCCCTCCACTCCCCCAGCTCCACTCCCCACCCGGCTTTTATGGTCTTGTTTACTGTCATTTGTTGCACCGTTGGTTTCAAAGACTTTTCCATGTCATGGGTGTTCCTGTCCTGGGAGAGGTGAAGCGGGTTCATGGTTTTTTGCTTGTCCGGAGAAGTTTTCCATCAGAGAAAAAGCTGTCGTGGAACGAAGCAAACAGACGGACTTAGAGAGAGAACGAGACAGAGAGAGGGATGGCAGATGACTTATGAGGAGAGAAAAGAGCAGGAAAGGCTGCTTCCTTCCTTCGTCCATCACGATCACCAAGGGGCCGAGGGCTGCCTCTGTATTTTTAGCTCTAATCAGAGGGGAAATGCCACCTTGGGGTCCTCAGGGGTCAGTGGGGAGCAGACAGGGAGCAGTCCAGCATTTCCTGACCCATCCAGAGCCACACTGACAGGGACACCCAGGATCCTGCAGGACTCCACAGCCAGGGTCAGAGAGCACTGGAGTGTGTTTAGGTGTGTGTGTGTGTGTGTGTGTGTGTGTGTGTGTGTGTGTGTGTGTGTGTGTGTGTGTGTGTGTGTGTGTGTGTGTGTGTGGACGTCGGTCTGATGGGGTGAAGGTCCAGAGCAGGACAGGAGCTCCTGACAGATTTTCAATTTAAAAAAAAAAAATGCATATATGTCATGTTTTCAATAGACATTTAATAATTTTGGGCCCTTATTGAGCTATTTTCAGTCCAAGAATCTTAAACAACACTCGTGTCTGTGCAGCAGAAAGAGATGTGTTCACACTGACTTTTTCTTTGTGTTGCCACCTGTGTGTTACAGTATGCAGTTCATGCATTTGATCATGCAAACACAAACATGATAAAAAGTTGTAATGACTAAAAGTAATGAAATTTCTTTAAAAAATGATGAGTTTTTCTTGATCAGTTTCTTAATCTGACTTCAGGAGATGGCTTGGAAGTTCACCAGTAGTGCACCAACAGTTTGGCTTTTCATGAGAAGCTCCTGCCTTATAAATGCTCTTTACATCAAGTCCTGCACTCAGATTTCACCTAATATAAAAAAAAATCAAACTCAGAAATAATCAAAAGCAAAATAATTCTATATTCAACAGATGGTCTCTTAACTATAAATGTCACCATTCATTCAGGATGGATTCATATGTCGGGCTGATTTTAATGCTGCTGCTGACTGAGGTAGAGCTAAGCTGAATTCTTTGGGTATTTTTAGTTTGTAACAATATGTTGAGGGTCAGAATGTAAATATAAATTTCTCAAGTATTGAGTACTTATACCTATTTCCATTTCACTCCACTGTATTTCACATGGAAAATATATATTTTCATTAATTCAACAACTGTGCATATGATGAGCAGGTAAAGCACTTTGTATTCCCAGTGTACTGGAGTTTCAAATCTGATTTCTGTGGTGACATCCTCACACTGGAACATCATGCTTTATGTGAATTAGCAATGATTGATTTGCCAGAGCACAAAAGAAGATGGAATAGTAGATAGGAAGATGAAAATGATCAACGATGTGACATACAATGTGCATACAACGGAATGTAAAACTGTCTGTGCTCTAACGAACTACTTCAACGTTAATGCGTGAGAAATAGCATTTACTTTCTGTGTGATTCTGCAACTTTTTCATACAAAAATTATATCAAATACCACAAAACGTGAACCAGGTGATGTCGGCATACAGCTGAGTAGGAAGTGTAAAATGGGTTTATCAGAGGTAGAATTGTGGGAAAGATGTTAAAACACTCCACGTTTTTTTCTTTTTGTGAGGAAACATTCTTTTGTTTCTCAGGTTTCAGTCTAGAAATAAATGGCCAAATGATGTGAGCACACTGTCGGTTCCTGCTGATACGCTCTCATTAGTCGCCATGAGCAGTGGATAATCTTACTGTTTAATGCAGTCGCTGCACGCCTTTACGTCTTCCACCTCATTTATCTTTGCCATTTGTTTTTTTATGAATCAGCAGCTCCTCCAGATCAGGTCTCGTTCAGGGCCTCCTCAGTATCTGCTGCGGTGGTCTTCATATGTAATCATTCCCTTTGATTTCAGAAGTGAAAAAGTGACCTTGGTAAGATGAGATCTCACTGTCCTAGACAGTGAAGCATGCAATCACACTGAATCTATGAACACACAAACCCACAGTTCATCAATCTGTTACAATACAAGCTGCTGAAGGGGTGGCTGATCTCTAATCCAGATATTGAAAATTAGAGGCAGACTCCCTTTCCGGCTGCCTGGATCTCTCTCTCTGTCTCTCCCTTTCCTTTTTTTCCTCCCTCCCTCCCTCCAAATGGAGAATCCCTCTCCCAGATCCTCTGGTTAGGAAAATGTTTAGCGGTTGAGCCTCGCTTCCTGTAATTACTCCATTATTCACATCCCACTGGTGGAGAGAGACAGTAGGGCAGAGGGCGCCCGGTCTATACCCAGAGTACAACAGGGAATTGAGCACAGAATGTCAGAGATGCAGAGTTTGCATTCCCGAGCATGCTGCCACACACATGCAGCACTGAGTCAGAGCTGCTGCAAACATCACTGCAGTTTACGCTTGTTTAATGCAGGATTGATTAACACAGACTGATGTGAGGCCATCTGCAGAATGAATTTGTTTCTTCTGATCTCCAAAGGATAACCCTCCCCCACACACAGCGATCATGTCGGTGCAGTTTTAATGGAGTGGTCAATCAGAGAGAGTGAGAGCAGCCGGCCAAAGCAGCAAGGCAGCCTTTCTATTGAGTTAGAGCAGACATTAGCACCAGAGCTGTCTCTCGCCTTAGACTCTGTCTCCTCTCTGTGCATCTACATCCACAGCACAGTACAAAGGAGCCCTGCGCTGTGGCCTCCACTGCCCAGTAGCAGCCAGTGATCATAACCTAATTGGATTGATGTAACTTGTTTTCCAGCCCGTTCAATCTAATTTGCCTGGAGCCAGCCGCACAGAAATAATTGTCAATATGATCCGCTCTTTTTGCTTTGTCTCTCTCTCTCTCTTTCTGTGGATTTCCCAAAGAGGATGTGGAAGCAGGAGGAGGCTGAACTGTGCAGGAATGTACAACACTCAGCAGGACGAGAAGGTGCACGGCGGGTTGGAGCTGTACAGAGCCGACTGAATTTACACTACCGTTCAAAAGTTTGGGGTCACCAATTTCATGTTTTCTATCAAAACTCACACTTTTATCCATATGCTAACATAACAGCACAAGGGTTTTCTAATCATCAATTAGTCTTTCAGCACCATTAGCTAACACAATGTAGCATTAGAACACAGGAGTGATGGTTGCTGGAAATGTTCCTCTGTACCCCTATGGAGATGTTCCATTAAAAATCCATTAAAATTTCCAGCTAGAATAGTCATTTACCACATTAACAATGTCTAGACTGTATTTCTGATTAATTTAATGTTATCTTCATTGGGGGAAAAATGCTATTCTTTCAAGAATAAGGACATTTCTAAGTGACCCCAAACTTTTGAATGTTAATATATTTCAAACTTTCTATGAGATCCAGAATAGGAAAAGATGCATTGCAGCCTTTTATCAACACTCACCACACCTTCGACACTGAAGACTCTGGTTTGATGAAACTTTGAGAAGAGTGTTGAGTCCTCAGACAGTTTGAGAAATGCCTTTAATTTTAATGTCTTGAAGGTTCTCTCATGCACATTAATGCACCTTTTAGATCAGAGACACAGACTTTCTACTGAAAGCAACCTGAATCGGAGCCATTCATCTGAGACGGCTGTGACGGGCTAATCGCTGGACATCATCGCTCACAGAGACGACGCTGCTCCACAAAGCCAAAAACTACACATTTGCTCTAAATTGAATTAGAACCAAAATCAGACTTTCTTGATGTCTCTCCTTACCGTGTAAATATTGTACTGCACAAATGTGTCCTTCTTGATAGAAAAAAAACCCTTTAAAATATCTGAAGGAACCAGACAACAACAGTACAGAAAGTAACAAATAAGCAAGTTACAGCCAATGAGACAGATTTAGCTAAACTCGAAATATTACCTACTTTTTCCTGTTTCTTGGAATTATTAGACTAATTTCTGTGTAAAAAGGCAGTCTTTAAATCACACATTTGAATGCATATATTTATGATTATCTTATATAACTGGTACAGACAGTAAAGAGAGCTGAAGAAGACATATTTAGTTTGCAGGTACTGTGTTGTCCACGCAAACTGTGATGTTCCAAACAGAGTGTAGTATTATCTAATATTCAGGTTTTATGTAAGGTTTGTGGCACTGTTTTTCAACAAAATAGAATTACAGTTGTTAAACATGTTCATCAGTTGAACATTTTAGCAAAAACCTGGATTTCTCATCTTTACTGCTCTGACAACGTAGTGAGGTTTTTGCTCTTGTAGCAGTAAAATAAAACTGTATTTCTACAGTAAACCATTAAAGTTATTTAGACAAATATCTGATCAAGTTAATTTCTGGATCCTTCTATCTTAGATTGCCACTTGTGTACTTTGTGCCTTTCGTATGCATCTGTCAGCTCAGGTAGGGAGGAGGCTTCATTTACCAGGTTAAATCCATATCACAGAGTTGGTCTGAACAGAGGGTAAGTGACTCTTTTTACTGACGCAAAACTGTTTAAATTACATTTTTACTACTACAGACAGTTTTACCAAAGTTCTTGCCCCCTATAAAGTCTGACTGACTTTAGTGACAATCCAAAGCTATTAACTGAGAAAATAATCAACTAAAGTGTGCAGTTTATTTACATTCATCAGAGTGTTTTCAGGTAAAGTTTTTTTAGTCAAACAGCAGCATCATGTTGTATATAAACCCTAATTAGATCTGCTGCAGACCAAGAAGCCATATTCTCACATAAATAAATTAAAACTCAAACAGATAAAATGCAGATCCATCATATTCACCATATTTCATCAGCTACTGTATTATAGAGTATTTACAGATGGGAGTCAAATAAAAGGAAACACCTACATCTTTGAAGTGACAGAATCCAGTAGCTCTGTGATGTTGGTCAGGACACTTTGCTGCTATGGTTTGGGTCCACTGGTCACCTCAGAGGGAAGGTTAACTGAGAACTAGTATGAAGTTGTGCTACTGAAGAACTGCATCCTGTGATTAAACATTTCTTTTCCAATGGGAGTGGACTCTTCCAGGATTCACAAGACACAAGGGATCACTAAATAGTCCAGTGAAAATGATGTCAGTCATGATCTTCAGACACCAGATCTCAACCCAGTTGAGCACTTATTGGAGGTTTTGGAGCCACATGTTACACAACGCCCTCCACCACCATCATCAAAACTCCAAATGACCCCTTCAATAGAGTTTCAGAGACTTGGACAATCATTGACCAGGAAAATTTAAGCTTTTCCGGCAGCCTTCATGGCCTAACACCTTACTAAGACACTTTATGTAGGGTTTTCCTTTAATTTGTCACCCAGTATGTTTATATTATACAGGGGAAGTATAGCTGTCTATTCGAAACCATTTCAGGTTATGTTTTTGGCACAGAAAAATTTCTGCCATTTGATCCACACAGAAATCCAGTAGCTATTTCCTGCAATGGCTGTTTTATTGTGTGAGGGAGCAGTGCACACCATTGTTTGCTGTATCTCATTTTTATCTTTTCCTTTGACAAAGGGTTTGTCTTCACCACTAGCATCATTTACTTCACATTTGAAAGGAAAGACATCACGACAGTTATTGTACATCATGTGCTGTGTACTATTATACTCCCCTCAATGCAACCTAAACTCTTGTTTCAGCAAGAAATAGAGAGATTTAAAGACAGTAAGAGACTGTTTTGACATGAAATAGCCTAGAAAGCCATCCAAAAGATAAACAGTCCAAAACATCCTTAGAGTTTGTGCTTAGTCCAAAGCTGTTCCTCATCCAAATCCACCGTCAAAGAGCGCTCAGGCCTAACATAATCACAGAGTGCTCGTACCCAAACTGTTAAACTCTGGTCGACATCTGTGAGCATTGTTAAATGTTCTGCATATAGACAGAGGAGCTTTTCTCTTTTTATGTGTGTTTACACAGGGTGTTAACATGTGTACGTCTGCGTAAACAGACAAGACTACTCCAGTGTTCACTCAGCCAGGTCAAAGGGTTACAACAAAATTCACATGCCAACTGTCAAAGATTTTTTTTCCAGAGGTGTAAAATGGTGGCTGGCAAAAGTGGACAAAAGAAACTGATCTTGGAGTACTTGAGTAATGAAGTATCTCTCACCACAACTTTTGTGCAGACTCTCACAATGGTCCGTGTGATATGGATCCCTCTCAGACAGGCAAAGTGGCCACCTATTGTGAGAGTTGAGCATACAGGATCCGAGGCGAGCTTCTCTCCTCAATGCAACCGCAGTAATTATGATATAATTTTTCTTCAGGATTTCAGCAAGTCTTCTCACTTTACTCAAAGGGCCTGGAATTGGGCTGGAGTGAGGTGGCGAAAGCTCCAACGCTGGAGGGTGTTGGGATTTCACAACAGCTTTCTACAACCCCCCATCTGGGAATGTTTGGGTAGTTTTACACTCTGACACTTTGAAAGTTTGGGCATTTTGATACAGTTGACTCATTTACTCCTGCAGATTGATTTTGTACACTGATGACGATAACAGGTTTAGAATGTCTACATGTATTTATGGACGTGATTGATCTGAAATGAATGTCTGTAAGAGACTGTATGAGAATTTGCACTATTCTTTGCACTTAGAATTGTGACATATGTATTAGTGACAGTCCATTTGGGTTTTTTTTTTAGTTGTGTAACTTTACACTCAAATATAAAGAGAAAAGAGAAAACAGAGTTTTCCTGCAATTGCTAATTAGTAATGTGATGCATGAGTGGTGCATAGCTGTTCCATATTCTTTTACTCAGTATTTTTAAAGGAGTGGTACCAACTGTTGGAGAAAAAAAAACAGATAAAAGCTTTAGGCTCTCTCCCCCACCATATTTGCACAGTCCCTAAATAAAAAACAAAGTGGTTCGATTGGCTAAACACTTGACTGTTACCCAATACTGAACAGAATATGTTGCAATATGTCCCCACCTGGTTTAGTTGTGTCAATATTGCTTTGTGATCAAACAACCAACACACATGTTCCCTGAATTCACGCCAACTAAAAATACAGCAGTCACTTTGGGCCTTGTCCTTCATGCGCTGTTAGCATGCAAACTGACATCATCCAAACACTTAGCTCTACAAAATGACATCATTACTAAGATCCCACAACTTGTTGACACCCATACAGTCCTAGAAGAGGACGAGCACCCTGCAGCCAACAGGTTGTTCCAGCTGTTTACACAATAGGTTGTCTCTGAGATGGACTGATACCAGAGACTCCACGTCCCCCTGTGTCCACTGTCCTTCAATTGCATGACAGTGTTTCTATTCATGGTTTAGCCTTACTGAAGTCACTGTGTAAAGAAGCAGCCTCATCTCTGTCCCTGTAACCTCCCTGGTGTAGGGGGGAGGGAGCCATGGCCCTGGACCCGGAGAGATGGCCCATGTTTACCCAAAGCAGGCGGGCTACAGTGCATATGATAGCAGGTCTCCGAGGTTTCACGTCAACAAGGAAAAGCGAGAGCGCCAGTCTATTGATCCCTTCCATGGGGAGAGATAAGCTGTCGCCACTCATGAAGTCATTTCATAGGTTACATGCGGGGAAAGAGCCTGTCTATGTGGACTGTACATACACTGGGCTATTATGTCGACACTAATAAAACATGACCTTGTTGTGAGTGGAGCAGAAGGAAGTTGTAGCAGAAGTATTTTTCTTACTGTCAACAAATTCCATAAAAACACAGAAGCCCTAATGCATCTATCCTACTGATGAATCTAGTCATAGTGCTCCCCTGTGCCATAGACTGAGTATCATCCAAAGGTGGTTCATATGTTCTATGTTATGCACAACTCTACCTGTTGTCTGCCAAAGAAAAAACTTTGGCCACCAAGAGAGAAATCTTCAAGGACCATTTTTGACTTGTCCCTTCATGTCAGCTGGTATTTTTCCTGTTTCACAATGTCTCTAGATGAAAACAACAAAAGATCAGGAAAACTGATCATTGGGAGATAATTTTTGGTACATCAGAACTTATTTAACAAAGGTGTTTCTATAACTGACTACGTGCAGTAACTGTTTTCTAAAAAAAAAGTCTAAATCCACTTAAAGCAAGTGCAAAAACATTTTTGTAAAATGTAGATGTTTATATCAGAGATTTTGTTGTTTTTATTAACTGCTCTGGCTGCAAAACTTCTAAATGTACTTAAAAATATGCTAGGAACACACAGCTGCTGATGCTGTGTGTGACTATAAATGCATTGCTAAGAATACTCCCAGACAAGCCCACTGTGTTTTTCTGTTTGAAAGTATACTTTCAAATGACAATGTCTCACTGAAGCACTGTTTTAGAAATCCTTAAGAATAAAATTAAGCTATACATACGTATATTTCTCAGATTTTAATAATTTACAACAGTATGCTGTTTTATGTATATTACCTGTCTGATTACAACCCGTTTTCTGACATCTGTATCTGTTTTTTACCACCCCCCCCCCCCCACCCCAAAAAAAAAAAAGAAAAAAACCCACATTTTTTCAGTTCAATTCAATTTTATTTACATAGCACAAATTACGGGTCAAATTCTCTCAAGACGCTTTGACACTGTTCTGGTTGGAACTTCACAGTGGATTAGTACTTTCATCTTGTAGCTAGCAGATTCTGGTTTGCGTCCCGGCCTTCCTGGGATCTTTCTGCATGGAGTTTACATGTTCTTCCTGTACATGTGTGGGTTTTCTCCAGGTTCTCCTGCTTCCTCCCACAATCCAAAAACATGCAGAAGCTAACCCCTTAACGCCTGAATATATTTACAATTAATTTTTTTTAATTTGTGTTTTTGTTTACCAGCCTATGCTAGAATATGTGGAGATTGTTAATTTGTCTGTTGCACATAGCACAGATATGTGATAATAATAACAGATAGATAACAATAACTATGTCCGACTCTGACTGATCCTGTGCAACCAGTGCAAAAGGTTCCAAGGTACGTATTGAGCATGCACAAACCGGCCCTGAGGGAATGGATACGCTATCTCGTCTGCAGTCTGAATCGAAGTATGTTGTAAATTCGCGACAGCTGGCATCAAGAGGTTAATTGGTTACTCTAAATTGTCCGTAAGTGTGGATATGAGTGTGATTGTTTGTCTCTATATGTAGCCCTGTGTCAGCTGGGATAGACTCCAGCCCTGTGCAACCTTAATGAGGATTAAGCGGTCTGTAGATAGTGATGGATAGTCTGGTTGGCTTTTCCTGAGTACATTGCCCTAAACCTTGAAATCCTTTCACTGGTAAAGATGGAACACAATGATGCTTCATTCTGCTCAGTGGCCACATTTCTGAGGCTATTTGCGCCTCTTATTTCTCTCTATGACAGTCCGTGACATCAATACTTCTCAGCTCTTTGACAGATGATTCTGTGGGGCAGATGTTAGGAGGTCCTTCTGAGTTTTTCACTCATCAGGAAATGATTTCCTGTATGCCAAGAAAACTGCTTGTATGAGCCATTAGACATCCTGGAGGTTAAACAGGAACTCTTTCAGTCTTGATAAACAGTCTTGATACGTCTTGATAAAATGTGCTGGGGTTGCAATGTTGAGACCAACAGCAGCTGATCATGCATCACTCCTTTAATGTGACTGCTGCAATGTGTGATCCTGATACGGGATTTAAAGTTGGAAAGTTCTGCAGGATGTACTCAAAAATTACTGGTTTTGGTAGAAACAATTCACAAAAGAGTGCAGAAAAAATGGTAGATACTGTGCTGTTTTGTTCTCTGTCTAAATCTTGTTTGTCTTGGAAATGTTTTTGCTACTGTGAACATTTGCATCCACCGTCAAAAGTCACTATTTTATAAAGTGCTATAGAGTTACTTGGAAAAGGACATGGTTCTCACAGCATTAATCAACAGAAATTTAGAAGGCATGTTAGTTTTGGTTTCTGTGCCGACCGCTATTCAGTTATTCCCCAAGACACTCCGACAATGTTTTCAGAGCTGTAAAAAGGCCGAGGTCATGTGTTGGGGGTGAGGAGGTGGCTCACATCTGATGGCTAACTTTCCCTTACCTTGTTTCCTTCACTCATCACTCTCATTGGGACCCATTTCTGTGGCAATACTGATGGAGCGCCTGGAAAAATGCACCTCATATCAGATTGCATTTAAATTACAGCTAAGTATTACGTTCAGACAAAATAAAAGATGAATTTGTGAGGAGACAAGCAACAGAAAGCAGAAGTTTTGTGGGTTATCTGCCTGTATTGTTTCATCTTCTTTATCTACATATTTTTAATGTGCAAAAGCCAGATGTCCTGTAATCAGTCTGCGATATCGCGGTCTGCTCCGTCTCCTGTCGAGTCTGATTTTTCCTCTGGTTCATCAGCACACAAAGGAGGATGGCTGACAACGTCGCCACGGAGAGTCAAAAATCCATCTATGGATTTCAGAGTCCTGTTGCTCCCCCCCACCCTCCCCCACCATGTCCCCACTTCCACTCTCTTCCACTGCCAAATCAATTCTATGCAGGGACTTTATTGACTCAGGTAAAGGGGTTGTGATCCAGCAGTCAATGTCTGTGTCTGCACAGCGGAGGGAGGGATGGAGACATGCAGAGAGCAGGCAGCATTAATGAACCCTTCTTACTGGGGTCAGGGGACCAGTGTGTGTGTCTCAACGTACTTCTTCTATGCATACTGAAGTGCACATACACATTGATGCATACTTTACGTCTGCACTTGTGTGTGTGTCAGGCATCTTTCTAGGAGCTGAAAAGGCAGGCCTGGGCCTCGGGGTGCTGATGGGCAGACATCGATTATTAGGCACTGTGGAGCCACTGGTCTGTCTCCACTGGCTGGGCTGGTTTGCTGAGGAGCTTCTATGGCTGGGGGCTGCAGGGAGAGAGGGGCCAGGGGGGTTAAATGGTAATGGTGGTTGGGGGGTCAGGTTGTGAGGGGGTCTTCCTGCTTCTTTAATGATTAAAGGAGGATGTGACACCCTCCCTGGAGCCAAGAATCCACCCCGAGGTGCTTTAGTGCTACTGTCCTTGTCACAGCGGCCGTTGTCACTGTGCTGATATGCTGTTTGATTCTTCACTGGAGCCGTGATGAAAGTCCTCATCACACCTGGACAGACGCTTGGGCCTCTCCTGCAGCAGTGATCACATCAACACAGCTTCTAGCTTTTGACTTGAATGTTGCTGACTTCTGTATAACCTGGTGCCTATCAGGAAAAATGAAATGTGTGCTGATAATTTATCCATATCCTAACTCTCTACGACAGGTTTTCCCTTTAGATTTGCACCCTTTGTGACTTTAAACATTTAGTATTTATCATTTTACATAAAGTTTTTACCCGCTTATCTGTGCTTCATGTGTTATTGTAGCTGTTCCCCTCAATGGCGTTCAACTAAACATTATTAAAAGCTAATATTAGTGGAAAAATACAGAAAATGAATCACAAAGTCTCCTTGTATTTTATCAAACCTACCAAACTGAAAGGTAAGTTTCAGATAGAATTGACCACCTTGTAACTTTCTTATCTATCTGTATCTTACGTGTGAGCTACTGGATACCTTCTGTCTGTCTGTCTGTCTGTCTGTCTGTCTGTCTGTCTGTCTGTCTGTCTACATTTTACAAAGACTAAATTCCTCAGCATTAAAAAAATCTAATTACATAAAGCCTTTTCTCACTATTTTTTTCCCAATAGTGACGTCCAGCTTCTCTAAAGTCTAATTGGTGTTGAAATATTTATCAGACCTAAAGAACTGAGAGTATAACTTTGTGTCTTTTTCAGACTCTGTGAAAGAGGAAGCATCAATTTAGCCACACCTTTACAACCTGAATTACTATCCAACCTCCAAGTGCTGCTGCTGTCGTATGAATCACAATTCTTATCTGTCAGAAGCCAAGGTGGACTTAGCATTGATATAGCACGTTATTTGAGAATTCATTACCTAACTAGGTCCATTTCTTTATTATTTTTTCACAGTAAATCCTTTGTTTCTATTACTGATATTTCCCATTTTATTGGCTTACAGCACAATTATTATTTTTCTTTAGGTAATTTGACTGTGAAAATAAAACAGTGAATTAGATTTTCAGTCTTTTGTACCTGGCTGTTGAGCCCCAGGTGAAGTCTTGGTTGTTCTGCCTCATATTTCTTCCCTCGTCGTCTCAGCCTCTATCTTGTACAGTGCAGCTCTCTCTGGTGGAGCCAGCCTACCTCCACCAGCCCTTTGATCAATAGCAGCACAACTGTGTTGTCTCCACTCCCCCATTCACTGCTCTTCAAACCAGCCTGCTCTCTAACCCCTCCATGACTGCAGCTTCATTAAAAATACATCACATCCAAATTACACTGATCCCTTTACTCTTTTCATTTACTTTCACTGAATCTCTGCCCCCACCTCCCTGTCTTCTCCTGTTCTGCTGTGTCATGATGCGGAATAGAAGAAAAATCACTTACTGTGAAGCAGAGTATAATTTCTGTTATTCTTCTTTTGCAAGCTACTTTGGCATCCTGGGCAGAATTATATTCAAATTTTAACCAGATTTCAAGAAATTCTGCACAAAAATGCAAATTAATATCTGTCAAAACTAGGAGTTGTTTTGAGGACATGAACAGCATCTGATGCATTTTTTTAGTCCAATGCAGATGAAGATGGCACAACAAGAAGATGAAATCAAAAGAGCTCCAGCCAAGCAATGAAAAAAAATGACATTTATACTTCCGTTCAAAAGTTTAGGGTCAACCTAGGAAATTTCATGTTTTCTATGAAAACTCACACTTTTATTCATGTGCTAACATAACCGCACAAGGGTTTTCTAATTATCAATGAGCCTTCCAACACCATTAGTTAACACAATGCAGCATTAGAACACAGGAGTGATGGTTGCTGGAAATGTTCCTCTGTACCCCTATGGAGATATTCTATTAGAAAGCAGCTAGAATAGTCATTTACCACATTAACAATGTCAAGATGGTATTTCTGATTAATTTAATGTTATCCTCTTTTTAAAAAAATGCTTTTTTTTTTCAAAAATAAAGCCATTTCTAAATGTCCCTAAGCTTTCAAACAGTAGTGTATGTTTGTTTCGTGTATTGAGGAATGTTACAGTCTCTTTATTGCTGCATACAAATCTGCTGTTTTGTCTCTGCAGTAAAACAGAACTTTCAGTGGACACGAAACTCACATGCTGCATGTGCACCCTTATTACCTGGTTCTGTTGCATTTTGCATAGTTTTTGTTTCCCCATATGTCAACTTTTCTACCTTTTCCAAGAGATTCTGTGATACGTCCACATTTTCAGCTTTGTCATGAAGTTAAAACAAAAACTGCTCCCCTCATGTTTTCCCTGAAAACGATAACAAATCACCAACTCATTAAGGAGCGATTTTAACTTTCTTTTCCTGTTACTTAAAACGTGTTTCTGTTTTCATGAAGAATGCTGCATGTTTTGGATGTGTTTCTGTTCTTGCATTTTCTCTATCTAATCTGGGTGGCATTCCTCTGGGAGATAATAGTGTGTGTAGCTGAAGGCCACTGCCTCAGCTGGGACTGCAGGGCGAGTCCATACAGGCCACTCGTCTCTATCTCAGCAGACAGCAGCAGACCAACCTCACAGTGTGATGTTCTGATACCCGGCCTGCTGCACGCATACACACATTTACTGCACTGTCTGCCTCACTTAGTCTGCAGTCACGTCCCCTCTCGTTCTTACAGCTTAGTCACGCAAACATTTAACACAGAGAAATTCAGCAGTGAACACTGAATTGCCAAAGTAACTGTTAAAATCTGTACAAATTTGTGCTAGTATCAAGCTTTCTTGACAATAACTTCTTTTGAATCTTTGAAACTTTGGAGGAATAAGTCCAAAACAGAGGAGGCTATACATGCTAGTAGAGATGGCACTTTTAGTGTGTCTACTGTCAAAGATTACAGTTTTAAAAAAAAGGTTTTTGAGATTAAGGTTGATGGGACAAATGTGTTCAAGTAAATCTGAACAAATACCTTAAATGATGTTTGCTAATATTGTTATATTATTGCTTGGTTTTTAGGACCAATCAGTTTATACGTATGAAATTACTGTATGTGAAACATGCAAAAAATATTGTCAAAAAATATAAAATCACAACCTGTTTGTTCATGTACACCTATCAAAGAAGTTTTAAATGTCATATCTGTTGACATCCTTTACTTTTCTGGGTGCATTTTTCAGTTTCTCACAGTTAAATGGCTTGAAGACAGTTCAAGGAGGATGCTAAAGTCATGTTGTTACTTCAGTGGTTACTACAAAAAGCAGAAAGTGTGATGACACACTAGAAAAATACACATTTGTTCTACCTTCATGATTTTAGTGTCAAAGAGGACTACAGTGACTACAGACTACAGTGAGTCTGGAGGAACTGTGCTTCTATTGCATAACATGTTTGGAAGAGAAAAGACGAGAACACACCATCACAACAACCCTCAGAGCTCTGGCCTAATCCCACCTTCATCCGCTGTGCTGCAGGTAAGCCTGACCCAGGGTTATCAGACAAAAAAATGTGGGGATTCCTCCTCTGTTGTTGCAGATTTAACAGGCACCGATGATTGAAGCTGGTGGAAAACCCAGGCATTTTTCTTGCTTCAGCAATGAAATATTTGCAACAATAAAGAATCAAGTTTCTTTCTCTCTGATCTCTTCTGTCGTACATTACACACACAATTTGATGATTTGCTTTGGACTTTAGATTTTAAGGTTATGTGTAACTATGACAATTAGGTTAAATTACTGATAAAAACCAACATATTTGACTCAATGAAAGTTAAGACTTAGAATATCAGAATACTGAAAAGTCAAAGCTTTGTTATGACCAGGCTCAAAATTGCCACAACAAAAGGAGAGATGTACAAAGTAGAAAGATGAAAGCTTTTTTTTTTTTTTATTAAAACCACCTAGAGTCCAATGTCTTTCTCTCTGAAACTACAAACCATGCAATAAATGGATGACCTACTTCTCTGAACTTTTACAGATCAATATAATTAAAGGATGAATTATTTATACTTTCAAAACAAGAAGAATCCAAATGTCAAACTTCTCTATTTTATGGGGAATCACCTTGATGTACTTGTATTAACATCTGTTTATTAACATATAACATGGCACAGTTAACATGCACACATTTTAAAACATGCAAATATTTTTACCTTGTAACTCATTCGGCTGCTACAAGAAAAACAAAGCGGTGGAAATGAGCTAATCGCCGATGATAAATTGAACTGGCAGCGCAAGAGAAAGAGCTCAGAACAGACAGAAAGAGGAGAGGAGAGAGCTGTGGACATGGAGCTCAGCAGAGGGAGCTCTTTCCTCCATGTGTGTGTGTGTGTGTGTGTGTGTGTGTGTGTGTGTGTGTGTGTGTGTGTGTGTGTGTGTGTGTGTGTGTGTGTGTAATTAAAGCTGTGTTCAAGGAAACCAGTATTTGCCCGTGTTGACTATATGCAGTTTTTGGGAAAGCTGGGACTCCAAACATCATTATCATCATCATTCTTCAGATCATTTAAGAATGAGGCTGTAAATGCCTCCTCCTGTAAGGATCCAGAGTGGGACATGTTCACAAAAAAGAAATTACAGCTTTCACAATTCACAGCTCCATGAATACATGGTTCCCTGTTCAAAAACCACGACCACAGTGATGTTTGAGAAGAAAAACAGCTCTCCCAGACGCATGAAGAAGAAATCGTTGGCCTGCCCTGTGCTTAATATGTAAAACACATCACATGGCAAATACCAGTGGCCAGATTAATCAAAAGTAATGGACTCACTGTGTTTGCTGATGCACCGACTGAGTTTTTTTGGTCTCCGTATAGATCTTTCTCGCTCTGGTATCGAAGTCTGGAGCTGGTCCAGAGTCAAGAAATCTGATCTACACCCTCGCATTTCTGCATTCACTAGAAAATGACCTGTTCCCAAGAGTTTGGAGAGGAAAAGGTCTTAGAACATCACACTTAATAGCACACGCTCCTGCCACACACACATATGCAGGAGCGGCTACTGGCCACAAACACTGGAATAACAGTTCCACAGTAGTCAGCGTTGTTATCAGACCACACACCATGACACACACACACACACCTACCCGTCACTCCCATCACTCCCAAACTGCTACAGAAATTCTGCTCATCTGTACACACTGTGGGAGGGGTCGCCTGGAGGTGATGAGGGGAAGGAGTTTCTATGGCAACGGTAATGAGCGAATGAGGTCGAGTGCAAGGACCCGGGACTGTGATGTGCTTTGTGCCTCCCTTTGTCCCCATAACAGTAGAAATTAAGGGACGCAGGAACAACAGGATTGAGTACACATGACCTAATGAGGGTCCAGCGTGGGCCAGGACGCTGGGAGGGGGAGGCTGTGGAGGATCAGGGGAATGTGGGCTGGAGGGTGGGATTGGAGGCAGTATGTCCTTTTGGTGTTTGTTTTAACTTTGAAGGGGGCTTTGTATAGTGCAGTGTCCTATACATGATGTTCAGAGTAGTTCAGATATTCTTCTCCCAAAGCTGGATTTCCATCCAGAAATGTCTTCCTTTCTGTATTCTCCTCCTCTTCTTCCCCTCTTCGCTGACTGCCCTGACTCAAAGTGACAGTTGTTCTCATTAAATACGAAACACCGGTCACATGCTAAATTGACCCCGCAAGTGTTCTGGCTCACCCTGTCCACCACTGGGCCTGACTCCCATCAGCCCCCCTGGAAAGAACGACCGAAGCCCCAGAGGTGTCAGGTATGGCGAGTGGAGGAGGTCGGAATGGGGTTTTATTTTTAATCAGAGGATTTGTTGGATTTTTTTGTGGACTGCCTATTATCACCAGTTTATCCCTGTCAAATCAAAGAACTTTTACCTAAATATCTTCTTTAGCAGGCTGTTAGACAACAAGAGAAAGCTCTGTTTTGTGCAGATACCTAATCAAAATAAATCTTAGTCAAGCTGGAAGAGCTTTGTAAGAGACTAATGCGATTTGAGCAGTATTTAAAGCTGCTCTGTGGAGATTTTGACCACTAGTAGTGCTATTGAGCAAAGTTGTTATGAGTGGGTTCTCGTTTTGCTTGCATTTGGAACTGGTGCTGGCAGGAAAACACAGAGTCTGCTACACATAAGACTAATGAGACTCACCAACAATAAGCGGCTGACAGGAGCTGAAGTCAGTTTGTTGCTTCCAGCTGTTTGTAGGAGTCTGTCCTCTGGGTTTATTAAATATCTGAAAATTCAAACAGTAGCACCATCCATATAAACAAATGCTCATAAATGACAATTACATTCATTCACACGTGTAAAACAGCAGTAGTAGCTTCATTAATTGCTTATAATTATACATATTTTTAGACATGGAGACAGGATTGGTCAGATTCCAACTGCAAGTCACAATGTGGACTTTTCTTCACTTCTGACAAGCGAACTGTCACTCAGTCACAGCTGCTAGTAAAACTGTCAAGATATTTTCATCTTATTGTTCATAAAGTAATAGTTACAATATCATCACACGTGAATAGTATTTTCACTGCTTCAGAAATTATAAACTAGGCTATTAGTTGTTTGGACAGCTTGATAAGTTTGCCTGTTCATTAAGGTTTTCCCTTTTGTTTATTAGTATATTATGTGTTATACATCACGTGGTGTTCAATATTTTATGTGCAACAAATTTCATGTGTGTACTTTGGCTTTTTCTGTCACTGCACTGTGAAGCTATGAGCAATGTTGGCAGAAAAGTCCATTTTTGTCCAGTGAAGAAAAGTCTTTAAAATCTGTTTAGTCTTTAGTTCAGAGAGGAGGCTATTTCATTCTGTTATTACTTTGTAGGAAAAAGCCAATTATCCCAAGGCAGTTCTACATAAAGGAATGGCCCTTGTTGTCCTGGTAGTGTTTCCAGAAGTGCAATGAATAAAAAACTTGAGAGGTGAGGGCGCATGACCAGGATCAACCTTGAAAACCAGTCATACATTTGCATACACGATCATGCAAAATTTAACATCCCATGCTTATCCAATATATGACTGTCTTCTTATCCAGGGTTTTAATGGCTTGGCTATATGGGATTCAAGAGGTTTCAAAGTTGTTCTGTTGGCTTATGACCAGCATGGGATACAATATGTGAAATGTGACATAATCGAAGCATCAAAAAAGGTTTCGCACCTTCAAAAGTCAGAGTTTCTGATACTTCTGAAATTAGAGAGGTTATATTTCAGTGTCCAGCTCATTTGTTCACTGTGCTATTTATGTGACATTATGGTCACTATTGTTTTTTATGGCCCAACAGATTCAGAAATCATGACAGCCTGTTCTTCTCTTTTTTAAAGAAAAGAACAGGCCAAACTGTCATTCTCTTGGACTGCACAGTGGATTGGTGGTCGGCACTGTTGCCTCACAGCTAGAAGATCCCTGATTTGCATCCCTGCTTTTCCAGATCTTTCTGCATGGAGTTTGCATGTTCTCCCTGTGCATGTGTGGATTTTCTCTGGGTTCTCAAGCTTCCTCCCACAGTCCAAAAACATGCTGAGGTTAATTGATGATTCTAAACTGCCCGTAGGTGTGATTGTTTGTCTCTATGTGTAGCCCCGTGATAGACTGTTACCTGTCCAAGGGTCTCCTGCCTTCACCCTAAGTCAACAGGGACAGACTCCAGCCCCCTTACGACCCTGATGAGGATTGAGCTGTGTATAGATAGTGGATGGAACATTCTCTTCACTTGTTAGCAACCATATCTCCAGTCTGTTGAATTTTCTGCGTCATTTTTCCCAGATCAGACAGAGATACTGGTGATCTGTAAGACCTCAGCATAGCACTGTGTTTCTATGTCCTGTGTCTCTGTCTGACCATCTGTCCATCTGTCCATCTGTGTGCCCGTCTGTGCAGGAACCAGACCCAGCTGCTGTGTTATTGCACTTGGCTGCCTCTGACAACTTAATGGGATGTTTGATTTCCACGTCAGACTTCCTCTACCACCGATGCTTGACTTTTAGCCCTTTGATATTTTGACTTCCCCTGCTCACTACTCAAACTCAAAACAAACACACACATATTCACACATATGTAAATACACAAACACAACACTGACCTCATATCACCTGCGACACACATTACTAATTTCATTTATTCAAACATAAGCACCAAGGACAGAGCCAAGATACACACAGCGGCCGTCCGCTTTTAGTCTGGGGCCGATTATTTCAACAGTTTGAACTTATAGTGTGTAAAATACTACTCAGAGGGAAAAGGTACGTGTTTCTTTTCAGATCTCTCTGCAAGGCCATCAGACATCTTGTTTGTCATCACGTGCAGGCCATGAGGATGACCTATCCGAGAGACACGATACTCTGGGCTCAGCAGTATCACTTACACCTACTGATGACTATCTAGCAGTCAGCCATGTCTGCTCTCCATCTCCGTGACATATGATGATAAAAGACGTCTTCTAATTCTCATGAAGTGATGACTCCAGGTTTATGGCCCCATGTGCCCTTTAGACGTATCCAGTCTGTCAGAATGTTTTGTGTAACACGTAATGGGAATATTTCCATGTCACTCATTTGGAAATCCCAAAACAACCACTATTTATGTATTTAGCTCTGTAAGAATGGACCACGTTTCTCATAAAAAAATGACTAAAATAGTTAGGATGAACAGCAGCACTCATGGCATAATAACAGCAAGCATTAGAAGATGAATGTCTGTGAAAGTTCTCATTCATCCAGGTCATCTTAAGGTGAAGGGTTTAGTTCAGTCAACTGGACTTATTCTTGTGATCTTGAAGACGTTTCGCCTCTCATCCGAGAGGCGTCTTCCAAACTAGTTTTAGAACTGAAGAAGCCTCTCAGATGAGAGGCGAAACGTCTTCAAGATCACAAGAATAAGTCCAGCTGACTGAACTAAACCCTTCACCTAGAAGATGAATGTTTGTGTCTAGTGATGATAAAAGAAAAGGTTGTCAGAAATTAATATGGAATATATGGAAAACACAGAAGGTGCAAGGAGAACATTATGGTTAATTATGGGAAAATGTGGGTATTCAAATTTATAAAGTACACAGAAAATTTGCATACATTTTGGCCTTTTTATGAACTTAGGAGTATTAGTCACAAGAAAGGCTCCACACTGATAGCTGATTTTTATGAGGGGCTCAGCTTTGATTCATAATTTCTGTGCAGGAATGCTTTAGTCAGTAACATGTTACAGTAATGTGACTACTTTTTCCGGTAAGAAGTGTTTACAAATTAAAATTCTGAAATGACTTTGCTGTTGGTTATCTCAATGACGCTCCATCACTTTGATTTGGTGGTCAACTTGTTCTCTGTCTTAATGGTAGGTTTGTTGTCAGTTTGGTGTTTGATTTGCAGACTGGTCGACCAAAGGAGCAGCAGCTACAGGTATACTTTCTTTCAGGACTTACCAAATTCAGAATTAGATGGTTTGGATTCACATTTCTGAGATCAGGACTGCTGGAAGAACTCTGTGCTGTCACCAAAGCTAAAGTCAATGTGAACCAGCTAATAAATTGCTCCACAAAGAAGAGCTGTCTGCTTGTTGAACTACAATGTCTATTTTTATTTATACATGTGGGCTTCTTTACGTCTTTAAAGGCAAATTTTACAAAGTTGTGCTAAGAAACCAAACTACAGTAATTCCTGGTTTCTGTGTACACATGGGCATGGTATAAATTTTGTCATCTGCCCAAGTCTGACAGTGTTTGTTACTAGACATGACGAAGACGCTGCTGAAAATTCACATAAAGATCAAAGGAAATGGTTCCACGCTGTTCCTTACTAGCAAAGGATGTGTCTAAACTTAGAAGCTGCAATGGAGACAAGCTCTTACAGTGTTTCATGAAGAAAGGAGTGAAGGACAGAAAGATGAATTTGTGTTCAAAATAAAGCTGACGACTGAACGTAAATATTGGCTTTGTGAAGCGTCAGGAGCTTCACCATTATCTGGCTGGAGATTGCTACATACGTGACTTAAATATGTAGTGGGCAGCAGGAATTGATTGGACTCAGAAACACCTCATAGTTTAATCATTTGTTCCTTGTATGATTTCCAACTGATAAATCATGGTTATTTTGGAGTAGGATCGCAATTATTATCGTCAGCAGGTAACTGACAACAGTGTTCACGTCAGTGACGCCGTGCCGGCAGCTATACCTCGCAATAGGAAAACCTTAACAAATCCGTGGATCCAGACTATAAGCCGCATCACTGCCAAAAGTTAATGAGGTGATCCTTGTGTCATTTCTGACCTTCCCTGAAAATTTAATCCAAATCCGTTAGTTCGTTTTTGAGTAATGTTTCACACAGACAGACAGATGGTCTCCATGTTCTCCCTGTGTATGCGTGGGTTTTCTCCAGGTACTCCGTCTTCCTCTCACAGTTCAAAAAATATGGTGATTTTAACTGATAATTCTAAATTGTCCGTAGGTGTGAATGTGAGTGTGATTGTTTGTCTCTATGTGTAGCCCTGTGATAGACTGGTGACCTGTTCAGGGTGCCCGCTGCCTTTACCTGAAGTCAGCTGAAATAAACTCCATCCGCCAGTAACCTTAGTGAGGATAAAGCAGTGCGTAGATAATAGATGGACAACTGAAATTATGATGTATTAGTTGTCTTCCAGTAAAAAATTAACTTCCATGGCCTCCACCATTTCTATAAATGTCAGCAAACATGTCACAACTTGTGGAGTTTTGCCCTCATGAGATGGTAAATATTACAAAATGAAAGCATTCAGCAGGACTCTTCTTATAAACATGATTTCATTTAAAGGAACTGACTGTTTAAGACTTTCTATAAATGACCCGGAATTAGTGTAGTTTGTCTGAAATACATTCCTTTTTATGCTCAGGGTATGAAAATTAAAAATGGCTCAATTGACCACTATCAATTCCTGTGTGAAGACTTTGGTCTGTAAAAACAGTTAGTGGAAAAATGCCTTTCTTATCTGGTGCACCATGTTGGATGTTGCTTGTAAAGCAAACAAACAGCAACCAGCAACTGTGAGCCCTCTGTGAACCCTTCAGGCTGTGTGTGTTTGACTGTAATCACAGATCATACGGAAGATTATGCACACGTAAGTAAACAGAAGAAGCAGAGGATTAAGAATTTAAAAGGAAGACAAACATTCCCTGACGCTGTGTATGTTTGAGTATACACGAGGCTAGTGTCAGAAAAAGTTCATCCCTGTGCATGTGTGTGTGCATGAGTGAGAAGACAGTATGTGGTGAGGGGGAAACAGACAGCGAGAGGTCCTGCTGCTCCGTCTCTGTGGACACGTTCCCTCTGCCCTCATTAGATGGTTAACCAGAGTCCAGTCAGGCACAGAAAAAAACAGGCCCCTCCAACTGACCATCCGTCTCATCTCCAGAGACAGCAAACAAACCTTCCCGCAGCATCGATCCAGCGCTCCATGTGAATGCTCAAAACAATCCAAAAAGAGGAATGAAAGGGCTGGGTAGTTGAGAAAACAGGCAGGGGAGAGAATTTCCAATCGATTCGCTGCATATAACCACATCTGACATGCATGTCGGTAGCTGCTTGCTAATTACAGCCCAAATCTACACTAGGAGGTTGTTGTGTCACCAGGTCCCGGGAACAATCTGCTGATTGTTGTGTGAGAAGATTGGTCAGACAAGGGCCAGCCACTTTCCCCCCCAATTATCCCCATTTAGTGGTTCTGCTTCAAGCTGCCTGGACGGGGACGAGGGGAAAAAAGGAGGATGCAAAGGAAAAAATGAAAGACGTCAAAAGAAAGGCAGGAAAGAGACAGACGAGAAAAAAAACTGTGCGTCGACCGTCAAATCATTATGTCAACACAAAACTGTGGAAACTTGAATACCCTCATGTCGAGGTTTTTACTTTGCAGCAGCGGGTGTTTTGAGAGAGAAACAAGCGATGATCCTTAGCCTAATGAGCTCAGCTACCTCCCCCCACCTGCCTGCCCCACCAGCCAGCGGGGGCAGGAGTAGGGTAGGGGGGCAAAAAGGGTCGATTATGAATTGAGTTAATGAGCCTGGATTGGGGTTGGGGGGGATGGGGAGAGGGTAGCCTGAGAATTCACCCTTTCCCCCACTGTCTGTCTACTATTTCCTTCCACCACCGTTCCTCTCCTCCTTACAGGGTGGAAAACAAAACCTCCAGCAGGTGTTTTTAAAGTATGCTGATTGCCGGTGATGGATTCCTGTTGCTAAAAGTAGAAAGTGTCAGATTTTCCAAACATGACTGTACAGTGACATCCCTGACAGCTCCTGGGCTGCTCTCTTGTAACTGTTCCTGACCTCTGACCCCTTAGAAAGGGAGGACAGCTGGACTGTGGGTGAACATAATGATTTTCTTTATAGAAATATTAGCCTTTTGGGTGATACAAGACATTTCTCCACAGTCCACATAGCATATGTTATGTAACACTGTTCCTTTACCAAATTCAATATGAAGAAATAAAATGTTAAGTTTGCATGCTGCTCAAATTACAAGACAGCATATTATTAGAACTCAGTACTAATGGGAAAGAGAAAGCTAGTTAGCCTGGTTTGCTAATGATAGTATTGATTCGTTAACGACATTTTAACATCTGCCGGTTCACTGACATCTGGCATACATTCAGTGATGTGTCTGTCCTGCATCGTTAACAGGAGAGGGTCTTGCAAAGACTAAGTGGCCTGAGTTTCAAAACGCACCACAGCAGGTTTATTTTGTAACATGTAAATGTAAACCAAACATTAATGCAAAATGGAACACACTATGTATAAGTATACAAGTCAAAACAAATATCAAGGAAATACAGAGGAAGTCCTCTGAAAGTGACAGATAGTTAGCCTAGCGTGGTATCATTATCTGTGTCGTCGCATAATAGCAGAATTCAATAAACAAGATTCCAATTTCACAAGAGATTTCAACACTCGCTTAAGGTAATTTTTGACTGAGAAAACGTTAGCATGCATAATGGGAGATTAAACATCTTTACTTTAACAAGTTCATGACAACATGAAACATGGCTAGTACCAGTCAACATGGAAAGGTAATAACAGAATCACATCATTCTTGAAGACTTCTTTTCATTTTTCTCTTATGGATGGCCGATTTTGATTCATTTCTTCTTCTACTTTGATGTTTATTAGCAGTGGGCAAACAAAAATTTTACTTTCTTCCTTCTTCTTGGTTTATTACAATCATGTATAATGGAGTCTAGACCATCACCGTCTGATAATGCTACGAGGCTAGCTAGGGTCGTGGCACCACCTGCTCACTCACTTCTGTTGTTCTCTCACATTATAGGAAGGATTTCAGAAGTCAAAACTACCTGCAAAGGCCCTGTGACCTCCTGCCATGTTTAGGTTAGAGTTACTGTTATTGCCAGTTTCCTCATTGCTAAATAGCCTTAATCCAGACTTCCAAGTCGATAATTGCAGGAAAGCTGAATGTTAAATCTTGCTTAGCTCTGAAAAAATACACAAGCAAGCGAACATGAATGTTTCACATTAGCCAAAGTCCACTGTTACATTCTTCTTTAAATATACTTTTACTGGACGACCTTTCCTGATTTTATTTTAATTGTAATTTCCTTTGAACTCCTATTTCTTATTTCTTTCAATAATATTTTGGACCTTTTCAAACACTGTGTTGGTTTTTGATGATTTTACAACTTCTCTGTTTTGTTTAACTGCCTTGTGAAGCACATTTTAAATTAGATTTTGAAAAGTGCTGCATCAGTAAAGTTTGACATTTTTAAAGATTATTTTGTTTGGAAATGTATTAATCTTTATGCACAGTGGAGCATAGAAACTGCTTCAGTCATATATCAAGCATGTCTACTAACACCCTGCAAACTGGAAGACTTCTTCTTGTTGATAATTACAATGTTGACAGAATAAGTCAAAAGATCCAAAGATCAGTATATACTGATTTCATAAAAAAAAATATATATATATATATATATATATATACATATATATATACATATATATATATATATATATATATATATATATATATATATTAATTTCTTTTAATGAATTATTAAAAAGTGAGTCAGAGAAAAACATCGTCCTAACAAAGAAAGCAGCCCTGAATGTGTTGGTGTTTTTCCATCCCCTTCCTTGTCTGTCCTTCCACCCATGCTGGTGTGAGACTGGAGAGGTGAGCCTGTGGACACGCTGAACTCTGTGGCCGTGCTGAGCCTGGATAGAGGTCAGAGGAGAGTGGGAGGATGGTGGAAGGACAGGGGGGAGAGGGGAGGCGAGGTGTGTTTGGGTTTTGCTCTGAGCCTCAGAGAGGGCCTGGCCTACTTAGACTGATTTCAGACCCAGCAGTAACCCGTCGGAGCTCCTGCGTTTCACCCACTGAGCTCGCCTCAACACTCCGACTTGATCACTCAACCATGTGACTCCAGCCTGGAGCCAAGAGGACTAGAGACAGACAAGAGGGGAGAGACGGACAGAAAAAGGCTTAATTTCATGAGCAGCAACATTGCCCGCATTTATCAATTTCATTTTCAATCTAATAGAGCCAAATTTCATGGCTGCCGATTTCTATCAAACCACTTATCTGCACAATTTATCAAGTATCCTCAAAGACTCTGCTTATTAGCTGAGCCCCTGAGGATGACAGAGGGTCAGAGCGATGGACAAAAACCCTCTTTCTGCATTTGCCCCCTCTAAACCAAGCTGAACTTTTCCATCGCAGATAATGGCAGACTGCTGATCTTCAGCTCCGTATCAAAAGAAGGCCGTTTCCCACACTGAGGCCAGTCTTTTTCCCACAGACAACTCCAAATGCACAGCGCAGATAGCCACGCTCTGTCTCGATGTGCTCAATATTAGCCATGCCAAGCTTATCATCAGCACATTCTGACACAACTCTCCACAGGCCCCCCATTCATTTGCTGTTTTCATCCTCCTTTACCCCAAAAATGTGGATTGTTTGCTGCAGAAGAAGAAAAAAGAGAACTCAAACAAGAGAGCTTTTTGTGTGTTTTTCAGGCGCCAACTTCAGTAAACAAAGTGTGCTAATAAAAGAGCTCAGTTACAGTCTCTTATTCTCTTTATTTGCTTCAGTCTTGTTTGCTGAGTCACCGCAATTTGAAATTCCCTCACATTACATAAACAGGGGCATTGTCCGAGCGCTGGTCAACAGGATGTTTGATGTTCTAATGCACCTCAGCGGCCACACTGTAGCGCATTGTTCAGAGACCTAACGTGAGAGACAGACAGGATGGACAGGGCTGGAGTGGCCTGGTGACATTTCAGTGGCGACATACTGTGACCTTTCAGCTCAGAGTCCTGCACTGAGGGGACACAAGCTGCAGGGCCAGCACTGATAGCAGAGATACCACTGTGTGTGTGTGTGTGTGTGTGTGTGTGTGTGTGTGTGTGTGTGTGTGTGTGTGTGTGTGTGTGTGTGTGTGTGTGTGTGTGTGTGTGTGTGTGTGTGTGTGTGTGTGTTTATGTAGAATACCAAAAGCAGACACTGATGGCAGCGATGTCTCCCCGTCTGTCTCCATGACTGCAACGATCCATAGCCGCTGCCATGAGGGATGCCGGTCGGAGCAGGAAAAATTGCTAATGAATTCATGTTGTTGCTTTTTGTTCAATGGTTCCTTGAAAGTGTGAAACCTTTATGAAAAACTATCTTTTGACTGAAACCTCACAGGGTCACAGACTGCCCAGTGGTGTGTGAGCACCACTGGGCAGGTAAGCAAATTTACAATTTGCTTACATGTGAAACAAACAGCTATTTAACCCAAACTCAGATCTATATGATACAAATATGGGTCTCGAAATCATGGGCGACTAATAAGGTACAAATATGTGACATTTGTAAGTACTACTGCTGTTTTGTAATTAATAAAAATATCCTTCAACCATCTTCCTTTGTCTTTTTGTTCCAACCAAGTGTATCATGTGTACATCAAAGCTTTATGACACTTAATATATTAATCTCAATATTAGAGTGCTTGTGGGCCAGAACTGCAGAAACCAGCAAATAAAAAGAGTTTAATTCATATTTTAACAGTTGCACCATAAATACACTGAATCTTTTTTTAAAGAATACAGTTTTAAGAATAATCAGTTATAGATTTAATACTAAAAAATATTTCTTCCACTTAAACTATTAGCAAGTTCTGTGATATATACTAATACAAAATAATAGGTGAGTTATTATTTAAAGTACTTTGAGCTGCCTACCATTCCTACACTGTACTTCTAAACATTTTGTTTCAGCAATTGTTGAGTTCTGTAATTGAATATGTTTCACTTAGCCTTCCAATAAGTTAGCAGTAGCTTTTAGATGAGGTCTTTCAGCCATTTTAATATGTTTTTATCAAAAAAATATGTCTGTTTTTAATGGGAATCTTGGACAATGCTACTAACACTGCTGATAATCAGTGATGTTGATGTTCTCATGTTTTTGTTCACATGATATGTATCATTCTTAGTTCCCGATCCAGGACCTTCACTGAGAAAAAATCCACCATACTGGTTGACATATTAGATTACCCTAATTTTAAGAACTAAAAAGCACAACTTTGCCTACTTTCATCAAAGCAGAGTGTAAATACTGCATTTGTGTAGCTTGTCTGTCTGTCATATATCCAGACTCTCTCCTGAGAGACTCTTGAAAGTAGTTTAATTGATTTTTTAAACCATTATTTCATAGCATGGCTGTTTTTGCTTTTTTAGCTCCTCGTCATCAGTTACACTAACATTCCTTGGCTGTTTGACAAATGACTTTCTGTGTTTCTGCAGCAACACAAGGAGTTCTGTCTCTCGCTTTTCCACTTCCAAGGAATAAATTTAATCCGATGCAGGAAAACACATTCCAGGAGTCTTCAAAAAGTCCTTCAGGTTAGACTGGACTAACTAAACACTTGCGGACTGACTGACGCTGACAAAGGATAAACACACTTATCAGATGTGAATACTTCCAAATTGGTGAGTCATAGTAATACAACCAACTCCAGAAAATTATCACCTGAAGTATTTTGAATTTGGCTGCAGCAGCATTTTAAGAATGCAGGCATCATTTTATTCCAAATACTAAATACTATTTGGACACAAATAGTAAACGGAAATCAGTCTAATAGGGTAAAATCTGTACCCTTGTGTAGTGACTTAACTAAGTATTTTTTGTGGACATTAATCACCTTCCTTTGAACACTGGGGCCACTGCCACTCACCCAAAGCTCTATCTGCAATAAATTAAATAGGAAATAATGGTCTTACTTGTGTTAGTGATTATAGAAACTTTCAAAAGAAGCCTTGTTACTGGAGCTAACTGACTGAGCTAGTTCTACGATGACCGATAAAGATTTTTCTCTATTGAGCAGCATGTGGTGCAGTTTCACAACAAGAAGGTTCTCAGTGGAACCTGCTGGTTGCTGGTCTTTGGTCTGTGTGGTTTGCATGTTCTTCATGTAACCTTATTGAGGTGACCAAATCAACTTTCAAACTCACAGATCGTTGCGAATCCTCTGTAGAGATAAAAGAACATACTGGAAGGATGACCATCTCAGCAGCACCTTATCGATCAATCTTAAGCTTAAGTGAAAGGCACATGACAGCCTGTGGATTTAAGGGACTCTGTGAGCATGAGGAAGGAGATCGTCTGATCTGATGAGATAAAACTTGAGCTCTTCAGAAGAACTCCAAGAACTATGTCTGCTGAACTCAAGGTACTGTTCATAACCTGCTGATGCAGTTCCCACGGTGAAGCATGGTGGTGGCAGCATCATGCTATAGGGGTGTTTCTAAGCAACAGGTAAACTGGAGAAACTGGTCAGACTCGAGGGAAGGATGAATGCTATCCAGTACAGAGAGGTTAATGGAGAAACGTTGTACAGTATAGCTGAGACTGGACCATGTTTCACCTGGCAGAAACACATCAACCTGAAGAATGCAGCCAAGGCAACACTGGAGTGATGCTAGGATTGTCTTTGAGCCTCTGACGGCCCTTGATCAGCCCGTCATTAAAGTGTTAAGTAGCAAAGACAGTACAATAAAGTTACTATGATATTAAAGCTTGGATGTAGCTGAATTGTCCTAGCAGGCATTTGGCATTTGCTTGAGTAGGAAAGTGTAAAGGTGATATTTTGGAGGATTTCTATCATCCACTCATCCTTTCCTTTATCTGTTTAGTCTGTTCTGTCCTCGACTGACCCCACTGCTGTAGAAAGCAATGTCATGTGTTGAATGTTTCCTTCAGAAAGGATTTTATCATTTTATATCACAGTGGAGCCCACAGCGAGGGATTCCCTCCTCAAACTTTGTTGACCTCCACAAAAAAAAGGTAGAAATCATCTTTTCTTTCTCCATATCTGTCTTGATATTAAGCCACTGGTCCATATTGTAGCTTATCTATGAGGGAACAGTTCAATGGAGGCTTTGTGCATTTGTCTGACCAAAGTTCATTGCCAGGCCATTGGCTAACAGACAAAGCCTCAATAAACAGATTAGAAATATGTGCTTCTGTTAGATTCCAAACAAGAATGACATGTGCAGCTACTTTGCCAATTTTTGTTATGAAGCCAACATTTCATTGTGGATTACTTTCTATCTATCTGTTTACTGTCTCATGACTCTTTATCTCTGGTTCTTTTTCCATCTCTCACTTCTCACTCTGTCTCCACTGCTGTTGTCCACTGCAAACAAGTCAATCATTTGCAGCCATTTTCAATCAATACTGTTACTTTTAGGTATGTAGAGCACCTTCTTAGAAGGAATCAGAAATTATTATTAGTTGACTTTAACTAGTTTAACAAATGTTGATAAATTGAATAGTATGCAGCCAAAGTAAGAATGAACCATGAAACGGTCTAATTTGAAAACAGATCATCTTTCTTGCCTTAAATTTAGAACTGTGGTGAACAACACACAAACATACATACATACAAAGTACTTGCCAGAGTTGTGTTGACAAGAATTTGTTTTATTTCAAATGAAAATTAAGATTATGTGTGTTATGTCTTTGCTAGATTTTAGTGGAGATATGCTTACTGGCTTATTTGCAGAGACCTAAAGAAAATCTGTGGCAAAATATGAAGCCTGGCAAAGAAATAATACTAGAAAATGTCTCCTATTTTTCCTAACTAAGGTAACAGGTTAATTCTTGTCTTTTCAAGACAAAAGCAGGAATGTAAAATTGACAGGCTGCGTTTTTATTAGAAAGTACATATCAATATATCTTGGGACTATTTATCTGCGGGTGCAGTGGCAGCTCCTCAACAATGAAACTGTTCCAGCAGGACTTCCTTGTATAACCACAACCTGTCAGTTTTACATAGCTGTTTTTGCTATTAATAAAATGTTATTGGTGTATTTTTCAATATTGGACAGAGTTGCTAAACAACCTAACCACGTCTCTCATATTTAACACAAAGATATGAGCAGTAGCAAACCAACAAGCCCTCCACACTAAAAGACCCCATAGTTAATGTGTTTGTGGTAGAAGATAGGGTACAACCAAACTGTTAAAAATAACTTTGCTGCCATGGTTAAGACATGGTTTGGGTTTTACTATGATTTTTAATGAAACAAATAATGTTGCTTTAAAGAGGGATAAAAAATCTCAAGTCTCAGTGTTTTATTACCCCGTCCATCCACCCTCACTTCTTCACCACAGTGACTGTCAACTGGGAACCTCTTACTGTAGGAGAAATTAAATGACTGAATATAGTGACTTTCCCAGGTAGACCTCTCCATATCATCTGTACAATCTAATGATTGAAGAAATAATGTCTCAGTATAGATAAACTCTGAACTGACAACATTTTGTTGCGTAGTTTATGTATAGCAGGTGTGAGAATGTCATCATGTATTTGACTAATTTAAGTTTGATTGTGCAGAATTTTTCAATATTTCCAACCAGCAAGCAGAGATTAATGTCGTTGAGCAAAAGCAGCACTCAGCAAATCTGACAGGAAATTCCCAACAATGATCGATTCCATATTTGCTTGACCACCGAATCCTTCATTTGACTTCAGGGTGGAGAGGAAGGAAACTGCTTCAGTGGCAAAACCAACAAGTGATGATTTCAAGTTTTAGTTTTTGCCTACTACTCTTCTACTGAAACAACTTACAACATTAACTTAGAAGGATTAGTGATGTAGTGCTTGAAAGTCATGTGGTACTTCCTCACTGTCTGTCGTCATTAACGTCAGGCTGCTGTCTTCAAGTGCTTTCTTACACCTGTTTACCTGTGAAGTTTTTTTTCTTTTAGATTTGGGTTCCTGCCAGTCTTTCAGCTTTCTCACGCATGCATTTATTTCTGTCTTTTTTTTCTTTGATTAAAATAAATGCTTCTCCGAGGCGAAATGCACGGGGAAAACAGTGAAAAATAAAGCTTCAGCTCCCTGCTTTAGATGTGATGTTGATATATGACGGACAGGGTTCCACAAAAAGGTTATTGTGTGGCTTAATTGTGCCCGGTCGATCGTGACAGTGGTGGAGAGTGAGGTAAGGGTGCTGCCCGGATCGTAGGCTGGGCCGATCCCTACCCTCATGTTGCAACGGTTCCACAGCTGTCATCGCCTTATTGTCCCACCAATTACCCATAATTACTCCTGGCAGCGTCAGCGCCATTCAGCAGCGCTAACAACAGGCATTAGCTTCCTGCCTGTCTGATCAGGGAAGCTGCGGCTGTTTTAGTGTTGCCTCGGAGGAAGAAAATGCAAATGATCTGCTGTAAAGGTCACTGTAAGAGAGTGAAACTTTCTTCACTGCTCTCACTGAGCTGTGAGTCAACAACCATGTCAACAGTGCTGGACACCTTCTATCATATCTAGCTGATGCTTCATCCAAAACCCTTGCTATTTAATGTGAGAAAGAGCAAACATGAGGCAAATGCTCAACCTGATAGCTCCACCGAAAATGCAGAAGACGTGTCAGAGTAAAATTAGGTTTTTAACCAAATATGAAACCTTATAAAATAAGACCATTTAATTAGTAGCCTTTATTATTAACTTGTAGAGCCTGATGAACACACTATGCATGTAAATTCACTTAGTTATTGCTTGCAGTGAAGTGTAGATATCAAATGAAATTGCACAGCCTGACCTTTCTAACAATGCCAGTTGCTCGTCCATCCATCATCATAATTCCGATCTCAATACAACTGTGTATTTATCTCTACATCCATTAGTGTTGCTTGAACTCTTTGCCATATAAACGAGTTTATCATTGTGTGGCGCAGTAACAGCACAAGATATTAACGTACCTATGCAATATGCTGGCATCATCAGACAATGACACCAGTTTTTAGTTATGCTCATTATTTGTCCATACAGAAATAATCATGTAACAAAAACAGATGAAGCTTCTGCAAAGTAAGATCTTTAATTATCTTTTAATTTCTTCACCTGTTTTCTTACTCCTGCCTCATGGTTGAATAAGTCACAAAGTTCCTGTTGTTTCATAAGCAAGGCACTACCACACGTCCAAATAAAAAGCAGAACTCACCCTTTCTGGTGATACTAGTTGTTTCTCTGTGTGCCAAACAGTAATCTGCCTTGTCTCTGCATTGTCTGCAAAGTCTGAAAAAAGCAAGATACAGCATGTATGGCTAGACCTTATAATGACCAAGCTAAGACTTTAAAAGTAAAGGTGGTGACATTACTCTGGAAGTATTTCTGAGTTCATGAGGTTAAAAAGCTGTTTGTGTCATGGAACACTTGAAGATGATACTTTATTGATCTATTTATTGATAAATCATTTATTGAAATTGGACAATTTTATTCACTTGCTTGCTGAGACATAGAAGAGACTGCTACCCAGTATTTCTAAGTCTTATGTCTGTATAAGCGTCTATCCAAAGGTAACAAAATATTATATCACAGGATGTTTTGTGCTTGTTTGCTCCTTTTGTAGTGATTAATATTTATTTTTACAAAGAAATTCCTCACTAGGTTTAAAGCCACCAGCACACTCGACTCTATTTTCTTGAATGTTGGGGAAAACTTGACAATGAAGGACATGATTTGTGGTTTTATAACCCTGCACCATGTCCTGCAATGTTATGTTAGTGCAGTGCAGCAGAGTAGATAACTGCCATAGAACTCACATTGTGCTACATGCCCTAAATCATCCACTGTGAGGCTCATTATGTGGTACAGAGTACACTGCAGATGTTTCTGCTCTTCTAGTTATCACAGCTTTGTGTGTCTGTCTGCTACTGGTTATCCAAACCAGGGGTTTAATCATTACTGAAGGCCCAGACATGTTCCCATGCTGCGACTGATTTCACTGTCATTTTTCATCCGTGAGCGGCTGGAACAAACTTTACAGCTACAGCTCCTTCACTTAATCATGTTTTATGGCTCCTGTGACCCTTGCTGCCAAGAGAAGATGGTGGAAGAATGGCGGGAGCCTTAAACTAATAATTATAAACCAGCCCGCTTCCTCAGATAATACACAAAGCTGGAATGGTGGCAGTGGATCATATAGACATATATACAGGGAGTAGAATAAATAATGTAAGACTTAACTCTCAAGAAACAATTCCAAACACTGCAATGAAGATGTGTCCAAATACATGGCATTTGTTAGCTATGAAAGCGGCCTGGCAAGCTGCACTTCAGCTACTCTCTGTGAATTTGGAAAGCAATTTGGAACAGTCATCTAAGCTGAAAACAGTCACGTTATCTGTGCCAAACAGAAGGTGGATGTACCAAAAGAATGCCTCTTTTTAATGAAAAAGAAAAGAATTACAAAAACTATAGATCTATTGATACTCCAGATACGGTTTGTGAAACATGACCTTGTAATATAAATCAGTCAAACATTAGGTAGTCTTACAGAAATAGTATTGTAGTATAGCATTATATACTGTAATTCTTTATGAAATGCAGTGCTGTAATGACACTAACTATTTATGCTCACTTATTTTTGTCAAAAATACTTCTGCATTTTACGCAACAAACTACAAAACATTTGCTACTTCCAGGACATCTATGCTGTCCTAGAAGAAATACAAATTCAATATTGTATACAACAATATATATGTTTACATCAGCCTTTGTAAGCTCGTACAAAACCCAGCCAGGTTGTGACAGTAAAATCAGAGTGTGTTGAAGTGAACCATAGTGTGTTCTAAAATTCACTCTTCTCCACTTAGAAAAAAAAGAGTATTTTCTTTTGCAAAATCTTCACAGTGTCATTTTAAAATCCCTTTTCAATGTTCATGTTATTGTCCACCCCCTGCAATGCCTATGAGTGCTGACACTTTGCCAAATTGCAGTATTTCACACACAATATCAGAAAAGGGTGGCACATTGAACAAGGAAGTTCTATTTTACGATTTTGCGGCGTGCCTGCATAACTTTTACACCTCTCTGTGCCAGCGTCAATACTGGAGGCCTCCAAACCACACTGCACCCGCTTCCAGGACGCACACTGTGAACTCACAACAACTTTCCTGTAGAATTAGTTTATTAAGAAGACAGACCTTCATAATATTCTCACGAGGCAGGACCAGGGTCGGTTGGAGAGCTGTCGCCGAGCTCATGGCACCAATGCCAACACCTCTGGGTGGAGACAGTCTCAGGAAAGTGGTAACTCTTTGAGTACAGCCAACATTTCTTATTCAGCATGTAAGATTTAAACACAGAGAACCGTAAGTCCTGAGTTGATGTCAGACATCCTGGAAGGCCTCCTTGTTGCAGTGACCCGGTGAATTTCTCCATATTCAATTAACTTGTGCTGTGGTTTTTGCACAGTGTATCAAATGTGAGAGAGGTTTTATTAAGTGAATGTAGATCTGTAACGTCTAAACACGCTGAAACACGGCTCTCCAAGTCTTGGATGTGACTCAAATCAGAGAAGACACAGCTGAAGTGAACCCAAATCTGTAAACGGTCAGTCTTGGGCTCCACTCAGCTCCCACAGTCAGACTGAAGAGCCTTTTTATGATCTGTTTATGTTGCTCAAAGAAGCCGCCATTTTCCAGACCCCCACCAGTTTGGTCCCCTGTACCTCCCTCCCCATGGATACATCAGGAAACTCTGTATCCAGCAGCGTGGGAACATAGTAACCAGCCTTAGGTGCTGACAAAATGGTCCCCCTGACTGTACACAAACACCTCTTCATGGGAGCACCCATGCTCACGCTGTCAGACACAAATACTCACAGCGCTGTGCTTCCACCCCGCGTCCCCCTGTGCTGTCCTCACCTGCAGCAATAACTTTGTCACATCATAAAAAAACAGTCGCTAAAATGAACACCATTTCCACATCCACCTTGGCCTGAGGTAGCGTGCGAGGAAACACCCCGCTCTGTAGACGACGCCAGCTTTCACCGTGTCTCCTGCACTTCGCTCTCAGACCTGCACAGCCGACCAGACAGCATAACAGTTTCATTGTACGAGCTGCATGTATTTCTGCCCTTTTGGCTCTCTGATACCACAATGCACGTATTATTTACATGCACATTATGCATGGTGGAAAATGCTTTCATCTCAGGGCAGGGTTTCGCAGCAGCTCTGGTCTCTTGGTTGTGCAGATGTATTGAGTGGAGACGAAGGTCTGCGCCTGACACAAGCCACACTCAATCTGGACTGAAGGAAAGCAGCGGCGGCCGCAGGCGCTCTGCACCAGGAACCTCATCGCAGCTCTGCCTGCGCTTTCCATTCATTTATTTTAGTTCCCCTTCTTCTTTAATTGCCTGTTCTCACAGAGCTCAAAGGTGGCCAGGGGGTTAAAACAGCCATACATAAGGAACTTTCCATGTTCATTAGATTGGCTTGCATCTGCCTGATTAATAAGATTTTGATTTTGTCTGCCAAAAATCACTCTTCTAGCAAACCCTTATAGCTCAAAATGGCATTAATAACGGTAGCTGTGCAGGCGGAGGCTTAATTCAAAAAGCTCAAGCTGCTTTTACTTCTGTAATTATGTGATTTATACCCCCACCAAAACCTATCCCGTTTTTTATTTTGTTAAAAATTTTCCACCTCAATTTCCAGTTACATCCTTAAATGCTGAAGGAGCCCAAATTAAGCGGCCACAGTGGCAATCTGGTTCCTATTTTGGGACGTAAAAGACTGAAAATGAAAAAGAAAAAGAACAGAGAGAGAAAGAGAGCGGGCTGCTGCCTGCCACCACCAAGATGCTAACCATTTCCATGTGTCTGTGTGTCTTTGCTAAATCCCCCACTCCGCCTTCGCCTTTTTTTTCCGGCCGTGTCCCGCTGCTTCTTCCCCTCGCTAAACAGACTATAAAGAGCACGCATGGTAGTGGGAGGGACTCAACAAGGTGCAAGCACTTTAGGCAGCCAACCACATTCTTCCTTCCGGGGCTCGGCTCCTCTTTGCCTTCCCTTGATTGGCTGTGGCGGCTGCACAGATGTTCCTTCTTTAATGATTTTTGTAACCATTAAGTTAATAGTTGTTTATGGCAGTGAAATGCAGGAATGTGGGGGGAAGGGGAGGAAGGGGAGGAGGCTGATGGATAGAGAAGCAGGGGACTTTTAGAGGGAAGGGGGGGTATGATGATGGGATAAAGATGAGGAGGGGGCTGGCAGACTTTGGGCCAACTGTGGTGGAGACTGTGGGTTGACGTTACAAGGGGGATGGAGACAGGGGCTTCACACATACTCTGTCATGTACAGACGCAAACGCACACTTACACTCTGCCACATGAATCCTTCATGGACCATCAAAGTCATGAACACAGAGATCCAGACACAAAGGCTCTTATACTCTGGATTGTTTCAAGGACTGATTCAGTACAAAGTCGAGATAGAACAGCTTGTCCCCAGTCAGATACAAAAATGAGAGAGTTTGATTTGTAATGACATGATCCACTGTAACTTAAAACCTTGCAATAGATCATTTGCAACCAGGACTTGTAATAAAGCTGCAACATCTGAGGAGCTATTTCTGGAACTGCATGTTCCCATTCATTTTTCCTTTAGAAAATGTTAGGTGACTCATATGTAGAGCACTTCTACAGCTTGGATCAACATTAAAATCTCCAGGGTCAGCCATTATAAGCCAGGCCTGGTTCTATAGGGGTGCAAAGCATGCATTGCACACTCAATTGGATATTTTGCACCTTAATTTGAATGATAAAGGTATTGTCATTTATTGTCAGTAGTAAGTATGAACTCTTTCTGAGTGCACTGCGTGATGGTTGGAGTGAAGATCTAAGTTGTGCACGTCTGCTGCTTGGTTGCCTCAAACTGCAGCTGGACAAATTCAGTCTGCAGAGTTTTGCTAACTTTCCAAATATTGCTACATGGATATTCAAAATGACTGGGGATGCTGAAGCCAAAAACTGGCAGAAATGCAGCCTCCACAGCTGCAGACACCGAGGCATGTTATGGTGACTGCAGTGATATCAGCAGCTAGGTTATGATGAAGACTCCAGCCAAAGGTAGCCCAGCTGTTTCAAATGAGGAAGCGCCTGAGCTGGTTGTGTCTAAATCAATACCCAACTTATCTGTACAGAGGATTACTGCCTTTTCCAGCTGTGCTTCAGTATTATGTTATCATTGGGGACCTCACTTAAGACAGTTAACACATTATCTCTTATTATCTGTTAATTATGTTGATTACAGTTGAGTTTCCAAATGCAGGTGACCTAAATCAGGATATTAGAGCACATATTCATTCACAAATATAGTATTTTCATATTCCCTACTTAAAATACAGCCTTTGAAATACTTTATTACAGAAATTTTAGTAAGTGGGAAATAGGAATACTTCCATATCTACACGCCTTCAGGTAATTTCTTCAGCCCCGGCACCACCCTTCTCTCTTCTGAAGCCATTTAATCATTACGCAACATGGATTGACATTTCAAAATTCAGCCAAAATATTTTGCAGAACTCTGAGCAAAATCTTAGGCGAACTACCCTGACTCATAACCACATAAATGTCCTTCCTGATTATGCTATAACCTGAACATGCTTTTTCGGCTTACATTATTTGCTTGTAAGACAACAAACACAGGCAATTCATTTGAAAAAAATTCACCAAAGTCTCACTTATTTAAAAATACATTACATTTCTTGACCTTACCTTCCAGCCACGATGAAGTTCCACATGCATCTTTCATATTGATGTGTACAAGTACAAAACACGACACTGGATTTTATTAAGTAGTGATCTTATTATTTGGAGGGTTTTGCTGACTGGTAGCTTAGCCTCAGTGACGACATAAAGACTTCCAGAGATCTTTGCCCACTCTGTTGAGGCCAGTTCCTGTGAACTGATTGGCAGGTGTTTATCCTGTTTTATTTGGTTGTTAATCCAATAAAAAATGCTGAGTATTGTTTATTCGCAGTTCTATAAAGGCTTTAGTTAAGCCATTAAGAATAAGGCGTTTATTGTTTTCGATAAAACTTCAGCATGTGACAGATTCCTCAGTTCTACTTGAATAAATTCTAAATTGCTATTTAATTTATTTGTACAATCAGACTAGCAACTGTTGTGCAAATAATAGTGACCAGTTTAGTCATACATTTGAATGGGAAAACACAGCGCATAAAAGGCCTCTGAAAGAAGGATGCATTAATTATGTGAGACAGCAGGAGATTAATGGTTACTGGAAAACACTGTAAAGAAAACAGTACATCTTTCAGCTACTTTGGAAGCCCCTCAGTCTGTGTGTTTATGCATGTTTGTGTGTGTATGCTTATCACTATAGCAGAGCACACATGTAGCACATTACACATTCATTTCCCTCGTGGTATTTGAACTTTCCCTCAGACTTCTGTTGCCATCCCACTTCCTCCTGCTGCTTTGTTTCATGAGTCCCAGTGGACAGGAGCATCCATCTCAATCCGGTCAGGCATCTGTCCATACTGCAGGAGCCTCCACTGTATAAACACATGAGAAACACAGCGGTTACTGCCTTCATTCACTCTCAGTCACTAAATTAATGGAGGGGGGCAATCCACAGCTTCATGGAAGACTTTCAGAGCACCACAGTGGGGCCCCAGTCTCTGGCCAGGTACAGTCATAGGGAGGGGCGTGGCCTGGAGGTCAGAATGAGTCCCAGGTGTCCCTCAGAGGAGAGGTCGGCTGGTTGTGGCTGGGACTGTGGCTATCGCTAACGACGCTAACACAAACCTTCTGTCACAGCCATATAAAATGCTGCCCCTTATTAAGAGGGGAAAATGAGGGATGTGTTTCCTATAGGGTCCCTTGAGGGGCTCTGTGGAGCGTGACGTGGAGGGATTGTGGGGCTGGAGAGAAGCACTAATATATACTTCTGCTGTATGTATCTATTAATCTGTCCTCTCTAGGGCAAGACATCAAATCTCCCATGAACGATGTGGAGAGTCAGCAAGCACGTGTGTGTGTGTGTGTGTGTGTGTGTGTGTGTGTGTGTGTGTGTGTGTGTGTGTGTGTGTGTGTGTGTGTGTGTGTGTGTGTGTGTGTGTGTGTGTTTGTTTGCTGATTTGGTCGTGTTTTGTTTTTTTTATGAATGAGGCCCCTCCTGAAGCAGACTCTAAGCACAGCTCACATTCATTACATGAGACACAGTTATTCCTGCTTGAACCAAATGAGCTGAGATTAGCTGCAACCTTCCCGTATGGACGTGTACATCTTGTTAAGACCAGAACACTGAAGTAATGAATGTAAAACACATTCCACTGTAAAGATTAAGCAATTAATCTGTTCATGTTGTAAAATGTTTGCAACAATTTTCTTTTGCTAAAACAAAAATCTGTTATCAAAAGTATTTCATTTGAATTCATTAATCACCCCAGCTCAAGATGTAAGACCTTTATTTGTCACAAGCACAGTTATACAACACAATATAACACACAGTGAATGTATTGAGCATCTGTATCATATTGAAACAGTAATCATAATAAAAATTATATATATATATATATATATGTTTTGTTTTGTTTTGCAGGTGTGTAACTTTACTGTTTTGGTTCAGTCTTCACTATTCTCATCAATAGCATGTAGCAGGTAGTGGAAAAAACTCCACAAATGGACATTAGTAACTAAGTAATGAAGAAACAATCATTAAACAGTTAAAAAAAAAACATTTTAATGTGAGTTGATAGAGACCAAAACAGAGTTAAATCAAGAATGGATCTTGGACTTTCTTTTGTCAGCTGTCCAGAATGGCTAAAGCAACACTAGTGTGGGTCCGTATCTACTGGTGAGAAAATGAGCTTTAAGAGGTGGTAATACATATGTGTCAGCATGTTGTGCTTTTTCAAATAAAGCCAGTATTGCACATTTGAGGTTGGGTTAGCAGAGAAATTGATTTCTCTGTTGGCACAGAATATGCACATTTGAACATTCCTACAGTGAATGTCAACAGGTATAATCAGTATGCATGTACTGTATAGCTTTATGTACCCCAATACTGAGTAATTTGGCTGTTTATATGTTTTGTGGTTCAGGAGTGACAAAACTGACTTTCTCTTTGACTTTCTCTGATAAGCACAATAGCTTTACTTTAAGCAAGCCCTGATCCAGGCAACTGTAACCCAAACCACAATGTTACAGTATAAATATCCTCTCAACTCCCCCAGTTCTCCCTGCATTACTGTACCTATATGCATCGGCTTAAATACCTCAGATTTAATGCTACACTTCACCTACCAGTCTCACCTCCTAAACAGCTGAGCGCTACAGCGGCTGCCTAATCCCCCCCAGTTAATCCTGTTTCTATCTGCAAGTCGGCCGCGTCCATCAACAGGAAATTAACCCCAGCTTCCCTGTAATGTGAAACAGCATTGGGCTCCATAACAGCAATGCTCATTCACAAGTCTTACACACACACACACACACATACACACACACACACACACACACACACACACACACACACACACACACACACACACACACACACACACACACACACACACACACACACACACACACACACACACGCGCGCTCACACACATTGTTAAAAATATGCCCTGATGCCTGGGACTGGGGTGAGGATGAAGTCATCAACACACATGTAAGAGTTAGAATTCGGATGCACACACATGCACACAGAGAATTTCATGCAGCCACACACAGGCAGTATTCCCACCACTAAGTGGCTGCGGAGACAGCAGTGTTATGGCTTCATTGTGGGCAGACGTACAGCTGGGAATGTGGGACGTGCAGGCTGGAATACCTGGCGAGGCAAAAAGTCTGGGAAAGGAATGCTGTATTGACAGGAAGGTATGGAGAGGAAACTCTTGGTATGTGCAGTGAAAACAGAGGCCACAGTTGTCAACTGACAATGTCCTTTATGGCTAAAGGTGGGAGTGTTTGATTTATGTGCAGAGAGGGCGGTGAGATAAGGTGGAAAACAGAAGGGTTTAAAGAGATTGATATCTAATCATGAAGCAAAAGAAAAGCAGTATGCTGGTCCAAGTCCATGTGTGTGTGTACAGACAGCAGAAGGGAGCGTCATTAGTGCTGATAAGGTTTCATTATTGGCTGGTTCACTCCAGGTGGAACATTCGTCAGCTCCACCTGGGAGGCTGCCACGTCCTCATAATGTGCTGTGCTGCTGGTGTTAATGACTCCTGTGGACATTTGTGGATTGACATCATTGTGCGTCATCACTCACAGAAGACACATGGGTAATGTTTGCATATAATGTTTGACGCCACAAAGTAAACACAGGCCATGAACACTATATTCACCACAGAATCAGTAGAGGATGATTTCAGAATCAGAAGTTATTAGAATTCATTCAGTGATATAAATGGTAATCCACCCCATCAGGCTTAATGAGGAGACATTTGGCAGCACAAATGAACATTCTGCAGGTCTGCTAAAGCTTTGTCGTCATCCAGAGAGTATTTACCACATAAAATAACTAAAATCATTCATTTTTGAGGATTTTAAAGCTGGATAGGCAGCATTTGTTGGCATCGTTGCAAAAAAAATTCCATACAAACCTGTCAGCAGCTTGCGATTCAAGTGGTCAGAGGGGAAACTAGACTTCTGGTCTTTCGCTTGACTCCATTTTCAGGCCAGTTATGGGACACTTCATTTTGCTGGAGAACTTTAAATCTATTAGGATCCAAAATGTCCATGATAATACTTTACCTTTACTGTGATGAAAGCAGATACTAAGATTAAAGACGAATGATCCTAGCAAATAATGTCATGCAAGTTTTTTCCCCTTCACAAGATGTTAAGAAGAGCTGAAGTTTGTTTCTTCCATCTGTTTAGAACTATTTCCTCTGAGTTCATTGAGTACCTGCAACATCAAACTGCACTAGGATCCAAACATGCGTCTGTAAAGAGAAAGAGTTGCACACATTTGCACCAGTAACTTCTTTAACATCATATTCTTATAAATTGACCCTGAGAGAGCATTTAGAGGTAAATCACACACTGTGGGCCTACTTGTCTTGTCACTGTTGGAGAAATCAAAAGTTAACAGACTTTTAGTTATTTGGAAACTTTCAGACGCTGGTATTAGTTATATGTAGCCTGTTATTGCATTATTAAGTTTTATACATCACTTAGGACCCATTTACATGACAACATTTCACCAGAAAAAGAAAAAGTATTTCCTTTACCTTGTTGGGTTTTCCAGACAATGGAGTCAAAAAAATCTGCGTTCCTTCCAGCGTTACATTGGAACGCTGGAAGGACTGAAAACGCTGTCGTATCCACGCCAAGCTTTTGGTCGGTGATGTAACTTTGTAGAGGCGCACCCCACGTGACCACTACCCTTTCCTCCACAGACCAGAAGAAGTACAGCCGCAGATATAGAGGTGGGTATATATCGAAAGCATCTTCGTTGATAAGCAGTAATGGCGAAACAAATACATGCTTTGCTGAAGGAGATTCAATACATTCAGTAGACTCAGCAGCACAAGCCAAGCATGGAAGTCCGCCGTTGTTACTGTTGTTGTCCAGTTCGTGCATGGCAACAAGAATAAAAGTGTAATGCGCATGCACAAAGCAAAGCATGATGTAAGCGTTCTCTCTGAAATCTCTGGCTACTCGTTCACACGGCAACGACAACTGTTTGAGGAAAATCCCACTCTGGAGGCTGTATTCTAAAGTTTCCATTTTAGGTCATCTTAAACATTGCTTCTGTGTAAACAGGAGGCCGCAATGCATAAAAAACCTTTGCATTTCATCCACAAATCGTTGTCGTGTAAATAGGGCCTTAGTATGTTGTCTAGTCTTGTGTGAATAGCTAATATTCATTAAAGAGAGTAACACTAAGGACAGTAACATCACAAACAAAGTGTTTGCTTTTTTGCGTTTTTCAGATTTTTATGTAGTGCAGCTTTCAATGTCTGCACTAAATCTCATGGAAATCCATTCAGAAGGTGTAAATCTACTGATAGACCACTACTGCAAAGCTTCACAGCTAGCGTGCTTAAAAAGACGTGTACATGAATGAACAGGCTGTCTGACTGCATCTCTGTTTTCATACATCACAACAAACAGGACAATATGAAAAGTGGCTGGTGTCCAGGTCTTCCAGCATCAGTCTGATTAGGACAATAAAAGCTGGAGGTCACTCCAAACAATCTGCACAGAGATTTAACATGACGTCTTAAAGTCTGACAACCTTGAGTGGTAGTGAACCACAAAAAACGGAGAAAAGAAATCATGCACTCATACAACATCTGAAAGTGATCTACTTTCCAGCTACTAACTTACTCTGACACCAACACTCATACAGCCACCGTCTAAAAAACTCTCTCAGAGTAACACCAACACTATCCCCAAACCCACATCTACTTAAGCTTAGAGTAATGTATTGGCAAATGCTCCCTCCCCATAACATTAAATTCCTCAGGCTCATTAGGTAACCTCAGTGTGGGTTTGAAACTCTGAAGACATACATGGACATTCCCTTAAAGCGAGCTACAGTTAAAAATAAATCCATACATGCAGGGAGCATCAGTGTTTGTTAAGGCCAGAGATTAATGTGGAGCAGCCTGGGTCTATTAGTCTCTGCTTTAAAGCTCTGTGCACTTCAAACGAAGGAGCAGATGTTGCTGATTTATTAACACAACAAGGAAACTGCTAATGGTATCTGCACTTTATTTGTTTTGGCAAATTACAAAGTAGCAAAGTCATTTGAATTGACAACCATGGTAATGCTGAGAAATCTGTCAGGTCCAGCGTCTCAGCCCTGAGCAGATGGACGGTGGGCTTCATCCAGCGGCGGCAGCAGATTGTTGGCTCACAGTCTGATGTGCCACAGCTTCAGGTCGCAGTGGTCACTACAGCCCCATACGGCCTTCCATACAGTTCTATTGTCCGTACACAATACAGACAGAGAGCCACAACACGGGCACTAGGGCAAATACTTGTACACACACTGGGGTGAGACAAAACGCTCCAGCAGTGAGGCTGCACTGAATCCCACCAAGATTTAGACACTGACACTTTTAAAGAAAATGTTAAGGATGTCACCAGATACCATTTTTGAATGGTTTGATTTTGTTAGATTAATGTTTTAATCCCAACACTTTTCACTACAGGATCAGGCTATGCAGTTTTTCATTTACACTAAAGCCCTTTTCAGACGTGGGACATGTAACCCTGCAGGCTTCATCGACCTGTTAAAATGTCTTCAGATTCAGATTCAGAAAAATGTATTTGTCCCTGGGGTGACGGTTAAAAAAGCATGTAGAGCAGGCAGTGCAACAATGACGTAATATAGACATAGGGACTAATATATACACAAATCTAGAGCAAGTGATATAAGAACAAAAAGAAAAAGAAAAAATAAGAAAAAAGACCAAAAACACAACTTGGTAACATACAAGTGGAAATATGTCATACTAGTGCAAATACGAATGGAAAGTAGGTGCAATATGGCAGTGAGGTACGTACAAGAATATATCACTGCAGATATTAATTGTAGAGTGCAAAATGTTATAGTTCACAGACAGGTCTCACACAGAAACAAACAGAGGTCACGTTTAGATTAATATTTTTACAACTTCATTCAAACATAACCACCACAGTGACAGAGAGCCACAGTATGTGTACAATATTTGTCATTCATGCATGATCGGACAGAACATCAAATTATGTATAATGCAGGATAATGCACTAATAAAAGGTTCAGTCTGATTGCAGCTTATCACACTGTTCAAATTACGAATAGCCTAGTTTATGTATGTTTTCCTAAACATGTAAATTCTTTCCATGTGTGATGATAATCTGCTACTTTACAAACAGTAAAATATCCTGACAGCTGTGATGGAGCCTGAGGACTACTGCTGTGTAACAAATGATTTGACTGTGGCCGCTAAACTGTGACTGTGTGACAGTTCATCTGTCTGATGTGGAAAAGTTCAGACTTGCTGTTAGATTCTGATTGATCCTGTATCCAGGTCAAGGATAATTTATAGCTATATGTAATAAATGAAGTTCACCCGTGTTGTTCCACCTATGTGAATGCATGTAACTCTCTCTCTCTTTGGAGACTCTCAGATGAATCCCGCTGTTGTTTTATGATGCAGGTATTTAATAAATCCTTTAATGATGCTTCAACAGGGCAGACTTATATTAATGAACTGAAGAATATATTCTCATTTTACCGCATATGGCTACCATTGTGTTTTTTATTTTTGCACGTTTTATGTCTTACGTTTACATGCACATCTTGCCAAAACCATAAAACTGAAAGTTCATTTAAAGTACAGCCCGGTGAATGTAGCCTCCTTCCCTATAAAAGTTCCTACAGTCATCTGTATTAGAGGATGAATCTATAATTAACCACCATGCCTTTACCACACTTTTCCCAAGGAGATGATTCACCACCTTCAGACTTCCGTGAAAATGTCAACACCAATTCTCCCCAGCTCTCCTCAGGGTGCATTTAAACAGCAATCCAATTAAAGCCGCATGCTAACCATCGATGTAACTGCATCAACAGCAAAGGATCATTTGGTGGAAAAACACATTGTGGCCTTCTGGTTAACAGAGGATGTTTTCCATTAATAGGAGGGAGCTCTCACTGGCAGACAGTAAATGAGCCAACAGGCCTCTGTGTTTTCACATGTGAGCGAGACTGGGCAGCATGTTTTCTGTGATGTGTTTCAGCACAGACAGGAAAATGGACATAGAGTGTGCATGTATAATTGTGTTTGTGACAAATAAAGGTCGTGTAGAGTGATGGTTGCTGGAAATGTTCCTCTGTACCCCTATGTAGATATTGCATTAAAATCAGCCGTTTCCAGCTAGAATCATTTACCACATTAACAATGTCTAGACTAGATTGATCATTCATTTTAAGTTATCTTCATTTCAAAAGTAAGGATATCTCTAAGTGACTCCAAACTATTGAACGGTAGTGTATGCAATAGGGCTGTGTGATGTATGCATGTGAATGGACGGGATGACTTGAAATCAGACTTTTTCAAATGTGTCTGTGTTCAAATGCAAACAGCTCGTGTTCTCAGTGCAGACTATACATAGTTCTCCTCAGCATTCATGTCCGTTGTGCACATGTGTGTGTCTGTGTGTGAAAGAGAAAGGAGATGATCCCTATTTAGAAGGCCGGGGGAGACGAAGGGCGGCATCATGGAGTGGTGGGGGTAATTTTCATACCTGTCCCATTGGTAATGGTTCACAAATTTAATGGGGCCCCAAATAAGGCAGAAGGATTCGATGAAGCTCCTCTAGTGTGGAGAGAGAAGAAGGGGGCAGAGAGAGAGAGAGAGAAAGAGAGAGAACTGCATCAGTACAGTAAGAGAAGTTTAGATGAAATAAATCCATGTTTGTTGGTGGTGCGGCATCACCAATCTCCACAGAAGTATTGCAAAGAGCATAGACAATTAAATAGAAGTTTACACCATGGCAACCAAGCACACTCACACTGCATATGACTGTTTGAGAATGACTAATTAACCTCAGCATGTCTTTGGACTACAGTAGGAAGGCAGAGAAAGCCTGAATCAACATGTAAACTCCACACAGAAAAATACCCCACCAGAGATTCGAAATCAGGGCCTTCTAGTTGTAAGACACTGAGCCACACCAAGAAGTGCATTTAATTGTTGAAATGAATTAATAATTAATTTAAGTACTGGATCTACAATTTTCTTTTATTTATGTACACTTCAGTCATTTTTCATCCTCGATTAGTGACTGCATATATGACATCATACTTCTTATCTGATAGGCCATGTAAAGGACATGGAAATAAAAAAAATATTGTTCTCCTTTACTGTGTAGCTTTTCTCGGATGACAAGTTTTTATTTTTGTTTTAAATTCTCAAATTTGTATATTTCCAAAGGGTTACTCATTAAGATACTGTTGGTCGCTGGATCTGACTGCTGATGTTAAAATAAACTCCATCCAGGACCTGGTTTCATGGTGAGCACATTCACATGTGGTTTTAGTCTTGAACAAAAAAAAAAAAATGTAAATTTTACATTATATTTTTAGGCCGTATTCTTATCTACTGCAGACTTGTGTGTGCAGCAGGACAGAGACAGACAGACGGAGAGTGAGCGAGGAAAAAAAGAAGGATCAGAAGGGAGGCAGCCGAGTGAAAGAGGGGTTGGAGAGCTGCAGGGTGAAAATTGCAGGAGTGGGATTATGAAAGATTACTGTGCAGGAGCAGGAGCAGGATGTGGGGGAGCCAGAGAGAGTTAGCTTTCATCTGGTCACACAAGACAAAGGAGCTGCCAGTGACGAGGTCGGTCCCCCTGCAGCCATGCTGGATGGTGGATGGGGTGTTGGGGAATGGCAGTGCGCGTGTGGGTGGGTGGGTAAGGTGGGTATAAAAGTGACAGAGAAACACAACATGATAAAAGTCCTGGCCTAAAACAAAACAGTGTTTGAAAACTCAGCAAATTATTTGAGATAGTCAGTTACTTGTAGTGGCTGACGTAAATCAAAGTGGGACTTTTTGCTTATTTTCAACTGAATGACGTGGAAACCCAAACTGTGAGAGCTGTGTACTCACACACACACACGCACACACACACAGACATAATGATGGAGTCAGAGGGGAGGTCTCCAGATGAATGTTTGTAGTCTAACAGAAGCCTCTGTGCAGGCAGACAGTCTAATTACACCTCTGCACCACACCACGCTACTGTCTTACTGTAGGTTTAGCACAGATGAAGGGTTTCTTTGTGAGTGTGTAGGAAAGGGAGAGAGAGTTCACGTCTTTTGTTCACTTGAATTTGTGTATGTATGCGTTTGCAAAGTGTGCATGTGACTGTATACGTGTGTGTGTTGGTGCAACTTCTCAGGTTCCAGCTCCTTCCGTTCAGGCGTGAACTGAAAGCATTGCATGAGTTGTGTGTGGGAGACTAAGTGTGTGTGTGGAGGGTTTACATGCATGTTTATATATCAGTCACCAGCCTATCTGACTTTGCCATCTCCCCCTCTTCTAACTCACACTCATTCATTCATTCAAGCAGGTCTGAGAAGGAGCAAGAGTGCCACTGTCATTTGTCTATGTCGTCTGCTCAGCCATATCTAATGACCACTAACAGGCCATCTGGACTACCTCAACATACAGACCTTTACTCCCATTTCAGCAGCCACACTGTTTACACTCTCATACATTCACGCACATGAACTCACACACGTTCCCTTCTCTCTCTCTCCCTTTAATGTTTTATCTGTGTGTACATAAATGCATGTGCATAATCACTTTGGCCTGTTCTGTACATATACAACACACATCTGCAAACACAGTGAGATACACAACAAAATCAAGTATCACGTGCAGGTTTGCAGACTGTTTGTGCACATTGTGCATGCACAGAAACCTACCCTTTCACACTGTGAGCGCACATGCAGTACATGCACACACACACACACACACACACACACACACACACACACACACACACACACACACACACACACACACACACACACACACACACACTTACAAATTTGGACTTGCTGTTTTAAATGGAAACATTTTTAATAAAACATATAATAAAGACAGATGTTTTTTTTTTTACAGTGAATCCAAGTTATCCTGACTATAGACTGTACAACAAAGATGGATCCAGGCCTGAAAAGCAAATCCAGTGCACAGGTACTTTAAACCTTCATTCTTTGTAGCAGCCAGTAGGGAGCGACTCTTCTAGTTGGAAGAAAATTTTATTGTGTAGCAGCCAATGAGAAATTGACTCTACTTCTCCTTTGATTTGTTGCCTCGATAAACAATCTCATAATGGGTCTCAAATGCTAACTTCGAGACTTTTGGAATTCAGTGTGATGTTCACTTTGTAAGTTATAATACCATTTATGGTAAAAACAGATAATAAAGCAGGACATGTTTTAGAACAGGGCCAGCTCGTGATTGATCCATCACTACTACACTGATCAGCCACAACATTATGACCACTGACAGGTGAAGTGAAAAATATCCATCATCTTGTCTTAAGGCAACGTTCTGCTGAGAACGTGGATGTGGATGTTTGACATGTACCACCGACCCAAACATTGCAGGCCAACAACCTTCAACCCACCCATGGCAACAGCAGTCCTTGATGCCAGTTGCCTCCTTCAGTAGGATAATGCACACCGACACACTGTAAAAATTACTCAGGAGTGGGCTGGGGAACACAACTAGAGTTAAATTGTTCACTCGGGTTCCACACTCCTCAAATCCCAGTCTCAGTTAGCATATGTGGGATGGTCCAGGATCAGTTTGATCTAGGTAGGCCCCACCCAGCAACAGGACCCACAGAATCCACTGCCACCATCCCGGTGTCACAGCACATCCCCAGAGGTCTTTAGTCCATGAACCACTGGGTCAGAGGAGTTTTAGCAACAGAAAGGGGACCAACACAGTAATAGGCAGGCGCTCATAACGTTCTGTCTGATCGGTGTATCTCAGTGTATAGTGTCCTGGAGTTCTCAGTCACCTCCTCATCTGTTACATCTAGTTTCAAAGGACCAAGATGGCAACAGCCAAATGCCAAATTTGAAGCTTCAAAGCATGACATCACTGTGTGTGTGTCGGCCTTTATGTTTTGTCTGTCATGGCATTGTTTCTGGAAAGAGACGTTGTTGATCAAATTTGAAAAATAAAGTGTCAGTCAAAATTGAAAAATTTTTAAAAGGAAAAAGCAAAACAAAATTTAATGCATGCAACAATCTCTTAATGCTGTGTTTTTTCAGTCTGACATGTAAGAAAGCAAATGGACCATGTGGATTAAACTCTAAAGTGTTTTTACAGTAATGAAAGCCATGTCCATAGCCTAACTCAAACAAACTACAAGTTTAATCAATAACTTACCCTGGCTGGAGAGTTAATTTCCACCAAATGTAGGACAAACTTTGAGAAAAAGAAGGAAACAAAAAGCAACAACAAACAAAAGAAATTGCAAATGAGTGTCTATTTCCATTCACTACCCTTAACTTACACAGATATTCTGCTAGTTATATTATTTCTTTACATACATTAGCTGTTAACTATGTTTTCACAGCTATTTGTTGTGTCTTTTGTGGAGCACAAACTTCAGTGGACATTGAAATCACAAGTCCATGTTATTGTAATTTAAGCACTGTTTTTCTCTGTGTTTTTTTAAATGTAGGCTTCAAGAATGTAATTTGAAACGTACATAAGGTCGTAGATGGAAACACACCTAGTAAGTTTTTGTTGTTGTTTGTAAGACTGTAAACTGTCTCTACCTCACATGTTATTCAGCTTAAACTGTCATTTTATCAGCTGATCAAAGCAAAAAGCTGCTAAGAATCTGAAATATACGCAAAAAATGTCACACATGCCTATTTTATTTTATTGTTTTTGTGCTTTGTGTTTGAATGACTGAAGCTTTAAGGTCTGCAGACATGAATGGGAGCCAGTATGAAAGTCCCACATCAGCATTCTCAGCTTGTCTGTACATGATATAAGCTCATGCTACTATAAATAATGCAGGGTTGCTCAGCGTTAACAGACATTTTGCACAATTTCACCCATTATCTGCACCGGTTCAGTAATGACTCATAATTTTTCTGTCACAGAAGAAGAGAGACTGTAATGGACAATAGTGTCATTCTACTAACTCAAAAAAAAAGTTGAAAAGCGAAAAAAGAAAGGATTTTAAAGCAGAAAGTTAGGAGCTATGATGGCAGGACACACCCCTTCATACAGTGTGTCACCCCCCCTCAGGCCCATTCCCCTCTGTGCTGTGATGGCTCCTCTGTCTTGGGAGAGCTTATAGCTGTCTCTCAGGTATCCTCAGCTAAGACTTTAATCTCAGCCAGAAACTAGAGCCACACACAGCACTAATGGGCCATAATGGCTGACAAAAACCCACGGAACAACCTGCAGGGCTCTCTGGCTTTTCACAATCTGCTAATTCCACTGTCTCAGCCTCGCTCACCCTGGACTCATTCACCCTCTGCCTCTCTTTATCTCTCTGTCTTCCTTCCTGCGCCTTTTTTTCCCTTTTCTTCTTCTCACTGATATTCTCTCATACCTCTGATCTTACTCTCTCCGTCTGTGCTGGCATTGGGCAGGTCTGTCAGCAGCACTTGATTCCACGCTCGGCTGCATACTTGTGTCTGACTGAAGGTTTGTTTTGGGACCTGCTGACACCCCCACTTAACAGATTCTTCTAATGTGTGCGGGTGTGTGTGTGTGTAAGAGCATCTTTGTGGGTGTGTGTTAGTTAACCTGTACACATAAAGAGGCTGTGAGTGTGTTTGCATGTGGTTTTATCACAGTGATATATGTCCATAAATGTGTTTGTAGCTGTGTAGGCATGTGCATCCACCCACAGTGCATCAGTCACTGTCACTTCTGATGTAAAACACTGAGCAGAGTGGCAGCAGCTCCACAGCTGAGGGCCTTTTGACAACAACTCCCTTTGTTGGCCTTTCTCTTGACTTAAGAGCTTTTCTCCTTCAGTAACCTGAACAGTTTATTATCCACAGCAGCCATTCAGCGGCACAATGCGGGTGTGGCGAAGGCTCCACAAGTAGCAAGAGAGGCGGAGGAGGCTTTGCAAGCTGTGTTTGTTTGTTGCTGCCGTTAAATCAGTTTGACCTCCCTCAAAAAATGTTGCGCTTCAGTCGCAGCAACCCAGAATATGGTTTGTTTTCGTGGTCAGTTGGATTTGTGTGCTTTTGTTTGTGTTTTTGGTGATCTTGACAGTCACTGCAGTGATGTAGGGCCCACATCCAAGCATATGAAGTGGAAAGTGTGTTAACACCAGGCGTGTAGTGCAGCATAAATCCCCAGAAAAACAGTCGACAGTGTGACATTTTTCTTATCCTTAAGATTAGAACTCAAAACATTTTTGTTTCAGTCAACTTTATCTCTCTTGTGTCTGATCTATCTTTAGTTAAAGCAAAGTCTTGTCTTTCTCAAATAAACTACAATAACTTCAAGAACATTTTATTCTGTTTTTATCAGGATGTATGAGTGCTTTAATCTTAAATTATAGTTGGACATTTTGGAGAAACACACACTTCTCTCTGTTGTTAGTACAAAGCCTGTTGCTAAAAGTAACCAAATCCACCGATCAGCACCATGAGAGTATTATTGTTACTTGAATGAGTAATCGTTAATTGATTATTTTACATAATAATCAAATCAAGGTATTTATGATAATGGAAAAGTTGAGGATTGCTGTACATCCAAACAAATTACCCATTCCTCATTAAGTCAATTCAGTGCATGTAAATCATTGTGTATTTTACTGTTGCTGGAGCTTTAAATTTGGCATCTGTGGTAACATTCTTGTAATTTTTGCACTTTTAATGATGCAGTTTCTGATTAAATTCATACAAACGTTGCCAAAGATGAAGCGGGAAGCAACTGTAAGCAACAAAGATACATTAGGCTTCAGCAGCTAAGAATAGAACCAAAAAAACCCTGAAGCCGTCCAAGAATAGTGTAAGTAGAAGAACTAGTCCAAAACAGGAAGCGATCAACAACAAGACATAGGTCATAAATATCTGTGTAATTACTGTCACTGCCATCAGAGGAAGACAAAAGTTCCACACTATAAGTTTAACTGCACAGTCGTTTACTGCTGTTTTATATTTCTGTTACTCTGAATTTTCAGTTGCTGAGAAGCAACAAATGGGAGCTCCACAGTTTTACATGAATGTCTTTTGATTTTACAGCTAATATTAAAAGGGACAGTTGAAAGAAACTGTCAGCCTGTGGAAAAACAATCACGTTCTCTCATTCAATTTGAACAGTTATTGGATTATTACTGGTTCAGGTGGTTAAATATCAACTTAAGGACATTTAACTTATTATTTCACATTAAGGACATCTGAAAAGAGAAAAAAGCATGTCATGGACCAGAATTTACAGATTCATCTACTATCTTACTCAATAGAAACTGACTACACCAGAGATTCCTCTGAAACATAAACGTTTTGTTGTGGTTTTCATTTTCAGATTTAATTTCTTGTCTTCATCCTTCAATAAGGATTTTATGTCATATTTTTCTTCATCAAAATTAATACCGTCAAATGAATACTTTGGTCAATTTAGGTTTCTGTTTTGAACAGTTTTTGGAACTTCCACACAGCTTTGATTTTATGTTTTTCAGTACAATACAAAAAAGTAGGTGAGAAAACTTGCTTGAGCTCATATTATCTGGAACAAAGTGAGAGAACTATCTTTCTTAGCATGTTGTAAAATAAAAACAGCTCTAAACCATTACTAACCACTGAAAGGAGTTTCCAGCATTAAAATAGTGTGATATAGCAATACCAAGCAAGTACTTAGGTGTGAATGTTTTATTCTTCAAAAATCCAGTTTATTTTGGTGGTTGGTTACCGTTTGTGGTTTACCTTTTGATTCCTATGATTCATAGAGAACCATTGAAATAGCTTGAGTATCTGATCTACTGACACACTGGCACATCCTATATCATTTCTAGGTAATTCATTCCCTCTTCCGTCTTCTTTTCCCACTGTAATATTATCATGAAGGTACTGACTGAGTCATCTAACCACAAAAGCCGCCAGAAACCAACCAAATGACAGGCTCCTGGAGCCAAGCAGCATGGGAGTTAGAGGCAGGCTGGGAGGAAACGCTAGCCACCATTGTGTTAAAAGAGACGCCGAATTGGAGAAAACAATGCGGACAGTACTTCTGTAGACAAACAGGCGTCAAGCTGTCACTCAGATGTGGTGTCAAACAGACGCCTACTAGCTTTTGGTGCTGCTGCCAGGTGATGCAACATGAGGTTGTGTAAATGTGTGTGTGTGTGTGTGTGTGTGTGTGTGTGTGTGTGTGTGTGTGTGTGTGTGTGTGTGTGTGTGTGTGTGTGTGCGTGCGTGCGTGCGTGCGTGCGTGTGTGTGTGTGTGTGTGCGTGTGTGTGCGTGTGTGTGTGTGTGTGTGTGAGGTTTGAGTAAATATTGGTAGAAAAATCACAATTTTTTTCAAAATATTACTCACAGGGGGCAATAGAATTTTCCACTGACATTTAGTCTAGCTGTCCAGTTGTCCAGTTGCACCATCCATACTTAGGCTGCAGTAGACCATTATTACTCCGCCAAGGAATGTAAATTTGTCTGTCTGTCTGTCTGTGCGCAACATTACTCAAAAATGAATTTGGATGAAATTTTTAGGGAAGGTGAGAAATGACATAAGGACCAACTGATTAGATTTTGGCACTGATGTGGCTTATAGTCTGGATCCATGGATTCATAAAGGACTTCTGTATCATTGTGAGACCCACGTGGTGTCACTGTAATTATGACTACAAGTGAACACTACATCAGTGGCCTGCTGACAATCACATGATTGTGATCCCAGTACAAGTCCACTTCAGCGGACTTATCTATCTGAAATCATACAACGACTGAGCAGCCTTGGTGGAGTACTGCGCTCTCTGAGTGCTTTTCTTGTCTGACATTGCCACGGAGGCTTCTATATTGGCCAACATTCGTGTTGGGCTTGTACTGTTGAGTCTACTGAATGTACTGAATCTCCTTCAGGAAAATGTGCATTTGTTGCTCCATTACTGCAATCAGTGAAGACGCATTCATTATGTATGTCATTTAATCAGCCCACCTCTACATCAGTGTACTTCTAGCTTGGAAAATCCAAACTGAATCTCCATGTAATCTCCTATTTCCATGTTAGGAGATACAGGAGAATCAGTTTGGCATTGGGCGAACTGAATCGCGTTTCCCTCCCAGGAAAGTTTGGTACCACCAATCATAGCACGGGAGGCGGGAGTTAATGCTGCGTCATCTTCCGACGATGAGGAGACAGTGGATGGCTCGTTACTTTCGGCTTCTTGCCATTGTTTGTACAGAGGAAAATCCCGTTCCAAACGTGTGAGTAAATTTAAGCAACTTTTTCACATACGCACCGACTTGGTTTGGCTCCGATTTAAAGTTATTCCTAACACCGCTAATCGTTCGGAAGGAGTCTTTTGTTGCGTAGCCTTTTCAAAAATAAGTGTTGTACTTGAGAGCACCCCATGTATTCGCAGATTTTTGTGACAAAAACGGCAGTAATCATTCACCGCGACGCTTTCTCGGCTGCATGCCATTGTTGTTTGGACTACATGGACTTCAAGGTCGATTTGTTTGTGCGTCACATCCATGTTAGGCTGATTGGTTCTTTCTCGTTCAAGCTGCATTCGTTAGCCCCTCCTTTTTAAAATCGTCTCGTATCATCACAGTGCCAGAATGCCTTTATTTGTATTTATATTAATGCATAAATAAAGTCAGTCTGGATTTTCCAGGCAAGTGTACTTCTTCTGGTCTGTGGAGGAACGGGTAGTGGTCACGTGGGGTGTGCCTCTCCAAAGTTACATTGCAGACCACCGGCTTGGCAGCATACTACAGCGTTTTCAGTCCTTCCAGCGTTCCAATGTAAATGCAGATTTTTTTTTCCACTCCATTGTCGTGTAAACCCAACAAGGCAAAGAAAAAAAAACTGTGTTTTCAGGTAAAACGTCATGTAAACAGGACCTTATACATGTAACTTTTAGAAAAGAGGCACCACTGTCATAGGTGACAATTCTGTGCTAATTCTGAAATATCATATTACCATAAGCAGGGTGTCTGCAGATGATCTTCCTAAAGCTTCTTCAACATTTATCAAAGTCTCAGCTCCCCTCAGCTTGCTGGTGCATGCCTTCCTTGGAATCTTTCCACTGTTTTTTGACCACTAGATAAGTTCCATCAGTCACTGTCTTCTACCAAATTACACCTAAACAATGCTGGACCCCTCAGAGTCTAGTGGCCTCCCTGGCTTCCATCAAAGTCACACAGAATCTCCCATTTTCCTCCCATTTGCAGGAAACTCCAGTAAGTCTGGGAAACGAGGTTCTAAGGTTTCATAAATCATGTTTGCTCTCCTGAAAAAGGAGGGTGGGATGTGTGTGCATATCCATTCACTGTGTGGAGCTGGACTCATTAGGAGGCTGTATCAGACTGTAGCTCTCCCTCTTGACCAAAACTTCTTCCTCTCCACCCAACCAATCACAACATGACCCTGGACAGAGCTGGTTTTAATCAGCACGAGTGTGTGTGTATAGGTTCTGCTTTGGGAATATTTATAGCCACAGTGTGTCCTTATGTCTCCTTCTCTTACATTCATTCATTCAAAAAAATTCTTTCTAATTGATGTAAAGTAACTTTAAGCATCACAGCATAATTTTAGTCCAGGAATGTGCAGCTACAAAGACAAAGTGCCCTCAGAAAGCTAACATCCCTCCAACATTCCCTGACAGCTTTGGCTTGGCACTACATACCATTTCATTTCAATCCAGTATGGAAAAAACATTTGCGGGGGAAGCCATTCTCATGCCACAGCTTGATGTGCTGCCTTTTTCAAGCTATTTTGGACCAGATTCGTGGACAAAAAAAAAAACTCCCTGTGTCTGTGCCTCCTGCACTAGTAGATCTGAATGTGTGGAGGAACCTTGATGGATGTTCACAGATTTGATTCAGCAGGACAGCAGAGAGGTGAACTTGCACAGTTTCACAGCTTCGCTATACTGTCAAAAGACACGAGTTTGACATAAAAGCAATCATTTAAATCTTATCTGACTTTTCCTCGGCTGACCCTGAGCTTAAATAGTTTGCTTTGTGTAAATAGCTTGCTTGTGCTTTGTTGTTTTATTTTACATTCTGTGTTTGTTTCTTGCTAAAGTTGCATCTGAAATCACTGTCCATTCCACTATATAGAGCGCTATATTTACCAACCGCCATTTTATTTGAATGTCCGAATGATTGTTGGTGTCTTCAAATGGAACCCATGATCTTGTAATAACAACATGGGAAGACGTGATGCCTTCAAATTAAATTGTTGATGAGAAAAGTCCATAGTAATGTCCCTCTTTTGTGGTATTTATGAATGGAAGTTTGAAAGTTCAAAGTTTATAAGTTGTCTTTTTTAGAAATAAACAGAGGCTGTGGAAATTCAATTTTCATTGAATAGCTGGTAGTATATCGCAATTTTAGCTATAAGAAGATTTTCTTTTTTCTTTTTCTTCCAACCATTTGATTGCTAAATGGTTAGCCTCGATGGCTTCTAAACCCTAACAGACACGTGCATGTTGCTGTTGCTCAGCGGCAGAGTTTTCATGCCTTAGGGTCAATGTTACCACTTAAGCACTAAACGTTTAACTTCAGTTGTGAACTATGAGAACACCAGTACTCGGAAACGGCAATATGGATGTTAATAGAAGCCACTGTGACCAATCATTTACTGCAACAGGATAGAGAGTGAAAAGGGTAACGTAGGAAATACAAAGCATGTTGAAATGATGAGGCTGTTGGGATGTCAACAATGTCAAATTAAAAATAACACAATAAACATGACCCAATTTAAAGGCATCGTGTAAATTTGTTCACTATACAGTACCACTGAGAATTCTAAAGTGCATTCTGATATCAATCCCATAAAGTAGTCCACTACTTTGTACAGATGCCAAAATAGACTCTTTTTAACTGCAGAAACTTGCAAGAAGTACCAGCTTTTAGGGAGCACCAGGCCTGTTTACATGCTCCAACTGCACGAACTCTCCTGTAGAACCTCTTTCAGGGCAGAAAGAAGTCCCTACTTCAAGGTAGGAACTTCTAAAAGACCCAGATAAACTGTTGTGTGTTGGTTTTGTTGATAACTTGTTAAACTTGAATAACACATCAACTACCAATTTATGCTACCAGTCATAAGTTTGGACACACTTTCTCAATCAAATGAATGAGAAAGTGTGTCCAAACTTTTCACTGGTAGTGTACATGCCCTCTTGATGTCCTCCCTGCATCAAAATCAATAATGTAAAAGTCACCATATAGGCCAACAAAGCAAACCCTTCATTGTTCTATGTCTTTATAGAACTGGAGATACATCCAGTAATTACTATTTGTTCTTGTTTTAACAAACCAGGGGCTGACGTTTCTATTGGATCCTACACTCTAATTTAAACAGAAAAGTTGAGAGAGACATTGAGTGTCCATTATGTTAGGAGACATTAGTAAGTAAACACAGATGAGATTTAACTTGCTCTGTGTTAACATTCTCTTGCTGAGAAGACAAAGCATGTTTCCTACTAAGACTTCTTCCTAATGGTTTCTCCTTTTTCATTGCTCTTCTACTGTTACTGTCATTCATCTTTCTCTGGTGTTGTCATTCTTTCTCCGAAATTTTATTATTTTCGTCCATGGTTCCCCTCTTTTTCAATCTCTCTCTTAACCCTACATTTGCTCACTCTGTCCCTCTCTCAGTCTCTCTTTACCAAGCAGACTATAATCTTGGCTTGGGCTCCAGCATCTCCTCCTACCCTTCAATCTTGTGCAGCCATAATTATGGCCACACCAAGCAGAGAGGCTTCTAAATCATTCAGAGATGGTTTGGCTTCCTGACTCCTTATTTTTTTCCCTCCTCTCTTTCTTAAATAAAGTGGGAGAGAAGCTCCATTTGGGCTTGTTCTGAAGGCTAAATTATAACTGTGCAGATTGACGTTCCTCTCTTGCTGAGTCGCCTTTTGATATTTTATCTTGCACTATTTTGAGCGCTTTATAAAAAAAGATGGGTCGACGTTATAGGGGGGAAAATGTGGGTTCCAGCTCTCAGGCAGACTTTTCTAAGCTCCTGTCACTTAGTTTGAACTCCTAGACATCGTTTCAAAAAGGCTCCAGTTTTTGACTTTTATAACTTCACTTTTTGACAATGGACCCTTGAATATTCTGTGACAACTGAATGACTCTTCGCCACATAATTGCTCCAACTATAGTGCCCAACTTGTGGAATCTTTAACCCTTTGAGTCCTAAGCTGTTTTGCCAAAGTTCAGTCACTTAACAGGCTTATGGAATAATCATTACTCTGTAATGGCTTTGCTAGACACGTCATATTAACGTTAATATATTTTATGACTTTACCACCAGGGTTCCCATCATGCATTGGATGCAAGAAATGTAAGGGTGCAATGGAGTAAGTGTTGAACCTTAGGTGGATGATTTAAAATTATAGAAATTATAGAAAACTTTTTAGCCCTCTGCACCACAGAGAGTCACGGTTCATTAGCTACAGGGATCAATGCTTCACAGCAAACAACTTGAAGAAAGGAACCTAAATTAATTAAAAGGCAAAGTTTAAGGTAAGACAGAGCAACAATATTATGGACTTTTTTCCTAATTAAACATCAAAGAAACAGCTATTATTAGCAACAGCAAGTTGTGCTCAACCAAACCTGATTTGTGTATTTTGGCTTAAATGAGCAACTTTTGTTTCGTGTTAGAAGTGTTTAATGCTTCATATTACCGGAGGCTGATTGAGGTTAATTCCTGGCTTGCTAATGTGTATCTGTCTCACATTAAGGCCAGTAACCTGCATGGCATGCACTTCACTTTGACCTGATAACCTGCAGAGAGGAGGAGGAGAAATGACACAGCGAGCAGAGATAGGCAGACAGATAGGAGTGCTGTGCTGGTGGAAGGACAAGGAGAGTAAAACAAAACATGAAACAAACGGAGGAAAGACAAAGGTGGTGGAGGTGGGTGGGTGACATGAAACAAGGCGTCCATGTTTTCTATCTGCTGCACATCAGTTTGTGATCTTCTGTAAATACATTTCATATAAGTTTATTTGCCCAGACCGAATCCCTGCGATGGGAAGAAAAACAAAGTTCAAACGCCACTAATGTGATTATGGTGAGATCAGAAGACAGATCCTATCACTCCCCTCGCTTCAAAAACACAGAGTCGCACCACGAACTCCACAAGCCACCCCTCACATGTGACAGCCGCGGTGTATGAAATGAACAGAGCGGAGGCAGTGTGTACTGATTGAATCAAAAAGGAGGCAGCATGCTTGTGATGTACAAACGAAGCAAACAGATATTAAAAATGGATTTCTTGTAGCATTGAGCCCTTGTTTAAAAGCTAATGAACCTTGCAAAGTACTATTTGCAGTTACAGTAAAACATCACATGGTTCACTGTGGAAGTCCAGGGGTTAGACAGTAAATGACAAAAAAATAATGCAGACAGCAACCCACTGATGTGACTTTATGTGAGGTTGATTTGGAAACAACACAACAAAAAATGGCACATAAGAGACAATTCTAAAGTATGGTTGAAAAAGCAAAGCAGCTTTACTCAATTCTCAAGACTCTAAATGAAAAGTTTGTGATGAATTGTGTTAATAGATTTCACATCAGGATTTGTGTAATAGCACAATCAATTGACAGTTCAGTATGTATGTCTTTTTGGAGTCACAGTTTGGCAAATTTTTGTTCACTTTAAAATATGCATAAAGTATTTTTTTCATGTATTGTCCGAGAATGATAACAGCTCACTGACTACTGTTCCTGCAGTGACAGTTGAGGCCCTCTGATTATACACACTGATGACTGTGTTTCCATGGACTTAAGTGTCCTGATCATGACGGTTTATTGATAACAGAACCAGCACTGCTGTTTCCTTTGTTCTCGTGAACTGTTCACCTGCGTTACACAGCTGGTGAAAGAATGCTCTGCTGAAATTTTCTTTCTGCTTAAGGTCAAGAGCTCCACAGTAGGGACCTTTTCCCATCAGTCTCAGCTGCATCACCTGCTGCCTTGTCCTTGACACTGGTCAAGGTGGAGGATGTTTCATATTTTCTGTTGCTCTTGTCTCACATTGCTGTCAATAATATGGATAAACCAAATTGATAACCATGATGTTGGCATTTAATTTACAGTTTGATTCATAGCTGCAGAAATGTCAGATTAGACTGCTGGTATATGTTATAAACATCAAGGCACCGCACAGATAATCAGTAAGCAGGATATTAGTATTTATTATGTATACAGGAATATGAATAACCAGATTTCTCTGTGCTCCATGTTAATGCTAAATCTTGATTATGATCAATATCAGAATAAACCTCATAACCAATGTTTTGGCATGCATAAAACAAAACAAATTTGAAAATAATGTTTACATTCAGTGCTAACTCCACATGACGGCTGGTACATTTACCATTACAGTGTGAAAAGAACAGGCCCAAGTTCAAGCTGTCTAGGAAGACCAATTTAAACATGTAGTGAGTTCACACATCACATTAAATTAAAAGACTAGCTTTAAAGTCTCAGCCTTCTAATGTTCTTTATCACATTTAAAAAAAAACAACTGGTGCACTGAAAGACACATGGAATGCACAGAAGCATGGACTTATGGCTGTCACTGTTTGGAATACAGGGTGTACTGAGTGGATAACTGAGATAATTACACAAATACATTTTAAATTGCTGCAGAATAGCAGCAGGCATGCAGTGACGTTTGAAAGTTTAGGGAGGGAGACTGATGCTTTTGAATGACCTCAGGCCATACCTGTAATAGTACATATAAGATAAGATAAGATAAGATAAGATAGACTTTATTAATCTCACAAAGGAGAAATTTAACATTACATATGCTGACAGACTTCATAGTGGAATAGTTCCTCCTTTCTACAGCTGCCACAGAGCAGTTCTGCTCTAAAAGGACAAAATCTGAAGTCTTTGTTTGATGGAAAACATTTAGTTTTTTAAAAACTTTAGAGACAGAAAAAGTTTAAAGGCAGAATTTGCCAAATCTTCAGTAATGAAAGATAATAAGAGTGGCTAATAAACGTTCCAGCATGCGTGTGGCCAAAAAAGTATTTAATCATGATATTAAAATTCTTTTGATTCAGACATGAACTGTCTTTGAAGAGTTATGGAAACACCCAGCTTAGTGCAATTTCTGACTTTTACTGGACAGTAAATCATTTTTTTAAACATGAGACCAAAACGTATACTTGACAGTGAATTTCCGTAATGGACTGCATGTCTAAAAGGTGCTTTATGAACTACACTTTACACGTAAAATGTACAGTGTATCCATTCATACCATTTCCTCATGTTTCTAATATTTGTCCTCCACAGAGCATACGTAATATGTTTAGAATTTCCCTACCAGTGTTTTATGACAGTATATTTTTTAATCTTGCATGCTAACCACAGGGACATGCTGCTGATCATATACCTCCCTTCTGCATTACACCACACACGGCCACAGTAACCCTGCACAATGACTCCCATTTACAGCGCCTGCTGGCTCTCTGTGCTCCGAGCTGAGAGGCATTAACATTGAAACGCCATCAAAGCTTCAGAGGGATCTCTGAGGAGACGGGAGCTTTACGGTCCATCTCCAGCTGCCGGCTCCCGCTTAGCTCCCTCACACCTCTACGTGTCAAACAGGCTCCAGGGCCAGTGCTGCAGCACAACACGAGGAAAAGACGGTGGTAGGTGGGAGCGGTGGGAGGGGTGTTACATAGTCTCTATATTATATTAGTGTTCATTCATGAGCTGGAAGGGAGAAACGTGCCAAGAGTTGGCAGAAAACAGCTCAGCTAGCTTCCATTCACTCCCCTTTCTCTCTGGATGAGAGACAGGCTGTGTTTATGGCCTCTGTTGGTGATTTAACAGGGTACATGACCTTGGGGGAAACTGGAGTTTGGAAACAATGTGGGGCAATATGGGAAAAATCAAAACATAACTCCGGTAGAGCAACACTGTAGGTTATGTAAACACATCCTGCTCACACTGCCGGTGTAATTTAGCGATGGTGGGGTAATGGGAATGTGTTGTAGGTTGGGCACATGGCACAACTGCAGGAGGTACACTGTGCAGCCTTCAGTACATTATAAACGTACTATTGCGTGTAATTGTAGCATTTTGCAGGCTATATGTCAGAGCTATGGGCTGAGAGTAATTTTAAGAATAATATACTTTTTTATTGCAACACAAGATAAAATCTCTTGAAAAGTGACACACTCAGAAAAAATCTTTTCACCTCAGTGCTCCCTGAGCAGCTGCCTCCTCATCTACTCACATCTGGATTCATTCACCAAAACATTTTCAATGGCCTTACTGTTCACACAGCACACTTTAACCACCCTGTCTGAGACAAACCAGGGCTTTAATGAATGAACAAATAAAAGCAAGGTCTATCTCTGGGTTTATCCTAAGTAGTACAGGTGCACCGAGGATAAGGCTGAGGGGAGGGAGACGCTGTCTGTGGGCTGGTGATGATAGAACAGCTCGTGAGGGAGTGTGTGGACAGAGATAGTAAGAGCAGAGAGTGTGCAGCTGATGCACCACCTGCAGCCTGTTGCGACTTATCATCTCCCATCTGGCCCCTGGAGGACAGGCAGAGGAGGCACCTGACTCAGCCAGACAGCCTAGCGAGGGGAGCCTCTCAGTGACCGGGAGGTGGTGGTGGGTGGGGGCGGTGGGGACATTATGCCTGACTCTGGACACATGGAGCCAGTTTGCCTCACTAAAAGCTAGTGTCATGTCTGCAGCATCTCTACCTTGTCATTATCTGTCCCTGCATGCCCTAATTTCAGCCCCCATGGCTCCCTGGGACACCTATAATGATGGCAGCACAGAGAGGAGTGCTGGTGCCAATGGAACAGGCCCCGGGGCCAACAGTGGTGAGTCACACAGTAACAAGGAGGGATGAGCACGCAACCTAGCTGGACTTTCAGATGCAGGGAGAATGAAAGGTTGCACATGGCATCGACACGCACTACAACACGCAAACCACTACCTCCGCTTCCCGTCCCACCAGTCATCAGATCCATAATTGGTTGGGGATCGTGCCCCTTAGCCTGGGGACCTGCAGGCCACTCAGGCCCTGTCTGGGACTGAGGCCTGTGGAACTGCTGCATCCAGGACTAATTCAAAGCTCTGCTGAGCCCAGCGCCCCGCCAGGCGCTCCACTTTAATGTCAAGGGGGCATGGACGAAGCCTACGGTGCGCTGTGCAATTATCAAGCATGATGGGACATGGTGAGAGGAGAACATCTGGCACTGGTGGACGGGGGCGGGACGCACCTCCAGCCTCCCCCCTCCACCCCCTGTTCTTCTGCACAGGAGAGGTTTTCCTTTGATCTCCAGCTGGAGCTGTCTGCTGTGCCTCTCCAGATCAATCACACCGACGCTGGATTATCTTAGCCGTCAGTATCGTCATACTGTACCGGAGTCGGCCATCTTGTAGAGTAAAACACACATTAAAGGTTTTCTGGGCCAGAGGTAAGAGTGGGCTGTGTTCACCTATTAACCCTGCTCCTGCTGTACACCGCCCAGCAGGTCTCCTTCTACTCACAGACATTTCTCCTGCTGCAGTCAGCAGTCCTGCTGTCTGTCTCTATTTATCAATTTTCCCACTGGCAGACAGACAGACGGACTCCCAGATACTGAGAACAGGGTTATAGTTTAACTTCAAAGTGCCCTGCACTGTAACCAATATTGAACGTTTCTTACTGGGGGATAATTCACTGTCCAAATGAAAACAAACTGCTCTGTCATTACAACAAAGGACGTTTATGCTTCATAGGCTCTTTCCATAATTAATTCAGATCTAATAACACAACACATGGTGTGAGGTGTGTCACAGACAGCATAACATTTGCACAACACCTCTGTCTGTTTATACGGCTGATGTCTAATGTCTTCCTATGATTAGAGCTGTGAAAACAGACCAAAGACATAACAAATGAGTGAGTCTTTCACAGACATGTGTTCACCAGTGAAGACCGCCATCTTGTCATGTTTAGGACGTTATAGAGCCATGTGACATCATATTCCTGACTCGCGGGCACACTGTCCTTTGTCCAATTAGGGATGTTGTGGAGTAAGGTAATGGAAAACGGATGTGTCCGCTAAAACAGAAAAAAATAACATAAAGGAATGGCTTAATTGGAAAGTTAAACAAAATAGTTCAGTAAATCTCTGTGGCTTCTTTGAAAGTGGAGGATTGAATTGAGAGCAGGAACACTATGGACTGAAATAAAACCATGCAACAAAAACAAAAGGGAAACTTTCTGGCTTCCAGCAGAGACGTTCTACCAAAGGCCTGAAAGCTACATCCTGAGCACACCAGTGATGTCATCTTGGTGGAAAGACAATATATGTTCCCACAATGTTAAGAAATGGTGATTTATGTTCTTTTGCTTTGTTGTGTGCAAATCAAATTGTATCTTCTTCATCCTTCCCTCAGTTGCCCAGTGCCCAGAATTGGCCGACATTACAAACAGATGCTCTGCAAAGATGTTTGGAGCACTTGTTGACATGAGGTCCTCTGGTAACCAAAATGAACTGAATTATATTTATTTTAATAGGATTCACTAAAAGCCTTTCAAAGTCTCTGTATGTGGGAAGACATTTTCATTGGAGAAGGAAGTGATATGCCTTTGATATACTAACCAATGGTTATTGAGGCAGGAAAAATACCCCTTTTATTTTCCTCCCATTTTTTCATAGATAATATGTGTAACTCTCACTTGTCTTGCAGACAATGCAGTTACCATAGTGTTGAATGCTCTTTTCATACTGTAACTATAGTGAATCACCAACCTTTTGTTTCAGATTGCTTAAAAAATTCCACATCTCACATAGTCACTGTGTTCTAAGGGCCACAAATAGCATCTTTCACCTCTCTTTCTTTCTTCTCTAAATATGGGTTTGGAGTTTCTCAGCTTTCAACAACTAGCTTGAGGCACGTCAAAAGACCATTTCTTTCTGCCACTCCCCACCTGGAAATACACCTCCGAATAACATGCTCAGTAGTTTACGTCATCCTGTAGCCGGGTGAGAAGAGGTGAGAGCCTCAAGGGGCTGCTGTGGCGGCCCCTGCCATTGAAACACAATAAAGAATACACTGCATACATTTATGTGGCTATGAAGCACCAAAGCGACAAAATGTGAAACACAATTTTTAGAAAGACAGAAAGGCCAAAACATTTTGACTGTACATTTTTATTGGCTTTAATTTTTACCTTATCATGTTTTTCCATGTTAAAATTCCATTTAAAAACTTATTTCATAATGGCATCAGCCAATTTCATGTTTTTTGATAGTATTTGTCATAATGTCATCATTTAAGCACTTTCCACAATTATTTACATTCAAATGACAGTGATGTTGCCATTACTGCCCCCTCAATCACGAGTTCCCCTCAGCAAGCAAGTTTAAAACTACTACCAAGCTTAGCCTGTTAGCCCCTGTTAGCCGAACAACAAAAATGCTAATCGATAATCACCTATCAGCTGCTAAAAATACAAACACACATACAATAGACCTTACACGGATATATATACCAACCTCCTTCATGATCCCCAAGACAAACTCCCCAGTCACTAGTTCATTTAACCAATTAGCTCCCCTCGGCTTTAGCAACATCAATGCTAAAATAACTAGATAAGCCCTCAGTAGAGGGCAGAACCACGCCCTATGCTGGCGAAAACCCTGTCCTCCCTATACAACTGATGCAATATGTATCAATTTTGATCATCGTACGTATCTCCCTTCCTACTTGATCTGCTGACCTGTAACTCCACAACTGAGCAGGGGACCTTAGACTGATCTTCAGTGCCAAGTTTGGTTATCCTGACTTCAGCGGTTGCAGAGATATCGGACCGGACATAGCCACATACATACATACATACATACATACATACATACATACATACATACATACATACTTATCCAGCCAGATACCGCACCAAATGCAATAACCCCGCCGACGTACCTGTCGGGCGTGGTTAATTAGGACTAAACCAACTACCTGCTGTAACCAACGACCCCTTTTATTTGCCTCAATGATCCAAAGTCACCATTTGCCAGGGAATTCAGTCAGTTTAGCTCCTTTTAAAGAATTCCTGAATCATAGAACTAAGTGGGTCACGGCTGTTTTGTTTATTAGTTTTTTTTAAGTGCACAGATATGCTAACCGCCCTCTTTAAGTTAGCTTATCAAGGCTACACATGCTATCTGCCTGTAATTGACTCAGCATCGAACTGATGAGCCGGTTTAGCAGTGTTGTATGGAGAATTAGGAAAAGCGGAGGCTACAGAGACAGGCTTGTATGATAAACTGAATATTGTATAACTAGACTGGATTTGTACTACAGATATCCATAAATCAGATATCCACTGTGACATTATGTCAGGCCAAACTAATTTACTTTTACCATGGACTTTCTACAGTTGATTCAATTCAATGAACCTACATTTTAGAAAAAACTTTAGATTGAACTAGTCCGAATGAAGATGTAGATATCTCAGACTGGAATGCAACTTCTTCACAATGTAATTACAGCTTTCTTGATTTAGACTAGGTTTAAAACTTTTGGATTAGGTGAAATGATATTGCAGATATCTGTAGTTACGGCAAGTGGGAGGCAGAGGAAGACTTGTTTTTTAAACGTACTGCACATGACAGCCGTTGTACCGCCGTCAGAGCAGCCTGGGTCAAAGTCCTAATGAATTTCAACCATGATTCTCTAACGAACAAGCCTCTCGTTCTTCACAAGCTTCTTGCTAATAAGCTTTTTGAAAGTATTTTCTAATGATTATATACACCATAGCAGCATCTGTTATTTTTGTTATTTCTACTGTCATTTTTCAAATGCTTTTCAAAATAACTATCCATTGAGAAGTCTCACATGACCTTTTAGATAACTGCAACATTTTTTACAACGCTAACTGATGTTTTTATGGCCATAATGGCAATATAGATAGCTGGAATAAAAATTCTGCATGGTCACAGAGTAATTACGACTAGTCATAAATGATGGTGTTGACATCTGTAACATGTCCTGGATAGTCAGACTCAGCAATCTATTTTAACACAGCTTGCCATACACTTGCATGCAGTCCTCCAATAAGCTAACCCATCAAGACGATGCTGTGCGCAGGTTGCAATGGACTGGTTAAAAGTTTCAGTTTGTTCTACCTTTTTGATATCTACCACAGGTAGACGTACATCTGCAAAGCCCTGCTTTAGCTTTAGCTAGCTTCCTTTAGCTAGCTCCTGTTGGCTACAGCGACCACGGACAAATATTCTCTGTAGTTTCACAAAGCTGTGCATCTTTCTCTAAGGAACATTTTTATTATCAAAGCATAGTCGAGGTGGCACCTAATTAATGAGCTAGCAGCACCATTAGCACATGGATAAAAGTGTGAGTTTCCATGGAAACATGATATTGTCGGGGTGACCCCAAACCTTTGAGCGGTAATATATATTCTCTATAACATGATATGAATCCTAAATCTGACATCATCATGCACATTAATGTGATATTGCAGTATTGCAGGGCCCCCACAATACCTGTAAATCATGTCATTACACTGTTTGAACAGGAGAGGTTAGGCGTAATTACACCCCTGCAGAGCTGCTCGAGGCGCAGAGGCGCCGGGACGAACTTCAAGCCTGTTTATGTAACAGAGGAAAATGTGAGGAATGACAAAAGACCTGCAACAAGAACAGACCGACAGAAGCTTTTCACGGAGGTTAAGAGGCAGGTAGGAGGATTCCACACATTGCTGTCCATCATCCCACAGGAACAGGTTGTGTGAAATGACAGACACAAAGGTCGCCGGACACAGACACTCCGACAGTGCTGTTTGTGCATGTCACCAGGCTACTAATCACACTGGATGCTTCTTTAGGACCGCTGTTCCACATTCTGCACACAGGCATGTTACTTTGTAGACTGTGTCAACTTTTCCATCCTGTAGCTGATGTTCCACGTGTTCTGCAGAGTTTGAAGTCTTTATCATATCACTTCCCCCACCACAACACTGATATCTTGACATTTGCCTTATGTGGAATGAGTGAAAAAAACAGAAAAGGGTGATAGCTGTGTGATTTGAGTTCTAACATAGCTCAACTCCTAATCTAAGGCTTGTGTATAAAAAAGTCTCAAAGCCTGGACCTCTTCAGATAGACTTGTACAGTGCAGTCTTTAATCAGGAGTCATTTTACTTACATTTGTCCAATACAAAAGCAGTGTTTCATCACAGTGACTGCATGATTTTCTTTTTAGTTTTATTCTCTCAGGACAGACGCATCCTTTCAGGGTCCTTCCAAGGTCATGCAGACATGGTCTCAGAGATAGGGGAAATGGCACCGGACCAGGAGATATCCTCGGCGTACTTCTCTTGTTCCTCTCCCAAGGTTTTATTGGTGAACAGCAAGCACACAGCAGATAACGAATGAGAGCCTCCAACTCTGAAACATGTGTCTGCCAGTGTTATCATGCAGACAGATAGAGAGAGGGAAAATAACTGGTGGCTGAAAGGTTTTTTTCTAAGGGTTTCTGAAGGTGAAACATTCTCACACATCTAGTATTTGCAGTAGAATTAAAAGCTGGAAGGTATTGAACATTCAGGATTATATCAACCTTTTCTTAAATATTAGATTGCATACTTCAGTCTTGTTTGGTTTATTGCCCATAGAGCTACCAAACGGCATATTATAGCTTTTAATCTGAAATACAGAAAGTATATACCTTTCAGTGAAAAAGAATAATTACAGTGATGTGGAAGTCTAATTAACCAGCAACTACTGTGTCTTTCCAGAAAATTGCTGGACTAGATTAATGTTTTGCTGTCTAGGAGTTCAAGGCAGCCCCTCTGCTCACCAGGCCTCCGTCCATCCCCAAGCTCTGGCCCGGTTGGGCTCGGCTTGGCATAGCCCTGTCCCTCTGAACCCCAGAGGACTGGCCCCGGACCTCGGTGCACACACAAAGAATTCATTGAAAGGCAAAAAGCGAGGGAAGACAGTTTCTCAGGAGAAGGACAATGGGCGTTCTCCTCCATTTGGCTCACTCTTTCATCCTTGGTCGTCCACAAGGGACGCAATTGTTTGGACACAATGCGATATGGGGCAAAGCTTTAGAAGACGCATCGCTTTTAATTAACTGTTGGTAATGATCTCATTATTGGGGCCGAGCGGGTTCCCTGGGCCCAGCGTTGCGCACAGAGGTGAGTCTGGGGTCACCGTTCTGAAGGCCCCACGCTAACCGACAAAACATGGAGGAATTTGTCATGCCGCCACGGTGCATCAACTCAGACACTGTCAAACTGGACCACAGAATACAGGAGAGAGGGGGAATGATCTTGTATCAGTTAAACAAACAATAGGGGGGTTGAGCTTTTCCACTGGTCTTTATATTTGGACTCATTTATGCAGAACATTTTATCAACTGTTACAAAATGTAATACAGCCTACAGCATACAGCTTGCACATATAGGAACATTGTGGATTACAATTTAGCAATAAATACTGAAACCAAAAGATTACAAAATGCATTTTTTACACAAAAATGAATGAATGTGCAACTTCTGAGAATGTAATATAACTGAATTGTTTAGTATTAAATGATTTGGTCTCAGCCCAGTCGGCTGCTTTTAGTGGCCATTAACAAGCAGAGTTGGTGTGCGCATATTTTGACTTTAATGAGAGGGGACACGTCTTTAAGAAAGTCAGTCAAGTCCACTTGCCTTAATTTTTACCACTCAGATAGTCCTTGTCCTCCCTGATCTTATCCACAGTGTTGGCCTCTTTTTTCTTTTTACTTTTTATTTTTACAGTCAACATATAACTTAATACATATTTTGTGATTTTATTATAAAAACTGGGGAAAAAAACTATAAAATAAGCATTTTCCACCCTTAGTATACACAAATTTTCTTTCAGACAACAGAAAATATGTGTCAGAAATAATCATGTCACGCTGATGTAATTCTGGTTAAAAAATAGTGTAGTAATATGCCAAGTGTAAAAGAATCATTAATAAAAATATAGACTTTTGATGTGTACATTATTAACAGCTGTGACTTGTTTTTTATGGTTGACATGTAAATCAGTACTTTTTTCTATGATTTTACTAGATTTTACCAGATATTTTTTTAAAAAAGCATGTAAGATCTGCAAAATAAAAGTGTATTAGTTTTAAAAAAGCACTCCTGTTAGCAGTGTATACTTACCCACCACTTTGTAAAACCTGTTTTGAACCCTGTGGACTCTCATTGCGATGCATGCCGCCTGCTCTACTGCATGCAGTCAAACAGGCTCCATTTACACAGGCACAGACAAGTTACCAGCTGTAGAAAATCACAATAAAAAATGTATTAATATGGAAAATAATTTGTAATTTCTTCCTCCTGCCTCTCAGGCACCTGGCTGTACTAAGTAGAGGAGGTAAAGGAGATAATGAGAGAGGGGAGGAGGGAGCAGGGACAGAGCAGCAGATAGGAGCAAGCGAGTGTAGGGGAGGAGAAACGGGGGATTTTCTGAGGAGTGTTTGGCGTCTTATCTCCAGACAGGCCAGAGGAACGGCGGCTCCCAAGGGGACGATCCTTAACCGCTCCTATCTGCTGCCTCACATGCACTGACCTACCGGCACTTATGTGTATGTGTGTGTGTGCGCTCACATGATCCCTGCACAACAGTCTCCACATGCATCCATGTACTTTGAAGGTAGAGAAAGAAGGGGGTTTTTGCTTTTGTTGTTTATGTGTTTTGTGCTTATCTGATGGTGCAAAGCGTCCTCTCATCCGGTTTATTTCTGGGTGTCTTCCTCTAGGGTTTGTCCTTTTCCTATATCTGTGCCTGTCTCACTGCAGTGAGCCTTATCTGGCATCGCAGAGGTCACGCTGGTGGCTCTGTATTCTCTCAGCATGTCATAATCAGAGCTCGACTGCACAGAAGCCGCATACAACTGAGGTCGTCTTTGTTTGTCTTAAAGTTGGTGGGAAAAAGTTCCACTCTGGAGTGCTACTCTAAATATGATTTTCTGCGCTTTGGTCTAGTTTCTGAAGAGGAGCCACACATAAACAAAGACTTAATGATACTGTATTTAATAAAGGCCCAGCGCCACACACCTGAAGGTTTGAAGGGTGTGGTGAAGGCACTGAATCAATGGGTGTGGCTACACCTTATAGCAGCTCTAATTATGGGATAACAGTGTGGAACGTTTGTCTCTGTGTGTCTCCACTTTGAAAATGAGGCAGTAACATGGGCAAGATTCAAGCAAGCTCTTTGGCAAACCTCTTTTGGCAAACCTGTTTCTACCTCCTTATAACACTCTGCATTCCTCTGCTGTTTGCTGTCTAGTATGGCAGTGATGTTTTTCTCAAGAATAATGGCAAGAAAAGTCTCGGTCTCCTCTTCTGTCCACACGTACCACGCCATGTTTACTCCGAGAGACATAATTGCGGGAAAAAGTGTTTCCATTGCGCTTTTGTGATATTTTTCAATATCAAAAATGTCTGAAAAACCACCATGAGAGTGTAAAAACTTTTTTGCGATATTTTAGTCCTTTTCGAAATTCAGGTGTTTCCATTACCAGTTTTTTATTGCGCTATTTACATTTTGTGCATATCTAAGGGTAATGGAAACCCAGCTAGAGATGATTAGAAAACTCTTGTACAGTTATGTTAGCACATGAATAAAAGTGGGAGTTTTCATGGAAAACAGGAAATTGCCTGGGTGACCCCAAACTTTTGAACAATAGTGAATATTTACCTTCATTAATTTCTAAGAAAATATCTTAAATTAATTAATACAATATGTATATGTTATTGCAGTACAACCAGCAACATAAAAAAACTTTTTAAATTCCCAAAACAATTAAAAATGCAATAAAACAAATACAGTAAAACTATAATAAGGCTTGATTGCAGTAGGATACAACATAATTTAACTTCCACAAATATGCAATTTGACTGCTGTTCTTTAAAAATTGAATGGATAATGAAAAAAATAAGTTTCTTATTATGGTCTGATGTAGCATGTTGCATTCAAGCTATAATGTTTGAAATTCATACACTTGTTTTCTAGCTTCTTTCATATATGTAACCCTCTCCATCAATCGGACAGCATCTGAACGCGTGTATGAATTATACATTATTAACAATTATTATTCATGTATGAATAGGAGCTCTGGTCACTTTTCTACTCTTAAATCTACTAACATTTTCATATCACTTTCAGCATGGTACAAGTCTGAGCTGATAGCAGTGGCATTAACACACAAGTAGCAGTGTTCTGAGTTGTCATTCACTTTGCCCTTCACTTTCACATTTACTGGAAACAGCAGGGTGGTTAGGTTTGTAGTATAATAGATATGTAGATAGATAGATATGCATGTATCTATCTATATATTGATCATCAGGGTAGAACCAGAACTCACTGGAGGGATTATATATATCTGGTCTGACCTGAGAAAACCTTGGGATCCACCAGGAAGAACTTGAAAGTGTTGGCCGGGGGGGAATGTCTGGGATGACCTGCTTCGTCTGAGGCCTCCATGACCCAACCCCAGGTAAGCAGAAGAAAATGGATAGATGGATTGGCTACGAACACAAATGTTCATTAAAGTAAAACTTTCCTGTGAAATTAATGTCAAAGTCAAAGTAATGAGACTCACCGATAATAAATGTAATCCAGGTTTTGGCAAAATGTTAACAGGATGACATGACAATGATTTTAGGATAAAACGCAAATGCTTTGTTATGTTTCGACCTCCCATTTGCATAGAAAAAGAGTTTTAGATTACCTAAAATGGAGAGTTTTGAAAATGACCTTCAGGGTGGAATTTTTCGCAGCAGCAGCAGCTGCCGTCACCGTATGAACGAGTAGCCGGAGTTTTCAGTGAGAACACTGACGCCACACTCCTCTTTGTGCATGGGCATTACACTTTTATTGTTATTGCTATGTGCGAGCCAGATAACAACGGTAACAATGGCGGACTACCATGTTTTGCTTGTGCTGCTGAGTCCACTGAATGTATCAAATCTCAGTCAACAAAGTGTGCATTTGTTGAACCATTACTGCAATCGGTGAAGACGCATTCAACATGTACGTCAGATAATCTGCCCACCTCTACATCAGCGGCTGTACTTCTTCTGGTCTGTGGAGGAACGGGTAGTGGTCACATAGGGTGTCACATGTTTGTATAAGACTGAAAAGACCCCAAAAGTTCCTCAGTTCGAGGATTCCTGAAAAACTCCCTGCAGTGATAAAGTCCCCTGCATGCTGTGTTTGATAATTTATTGTCACAGTTAAAAAGCCTGGATAATCATTCTGAAACCAAAAAACATATTCAACATCAAAGAGAGAATTTTTACGGTCAGAAACCAAACTGTGCTACATCCTGCTTAAATATCAAATTATTTCTTCTTTAGTTATTTCTTTGAGCAGCATGTAGTCCTGTCTGCATTACTGAGATGTCTGAGATGTTTAGTAACCAACAACAGAGCTCCCCTGTACTTGTCAAAGCACAAAAAAATCTGTCTTCATCTTAATCTAGCAGCAGTGCAGTAAAAGTACTGTAGCACATTTTTAAAGTCTTATTAAGGACAGACCACTACTTGTGCATTCTCCTGAAATCCATTTGAAAAGTGGCCAGAGGAACTTGAGGAGCCCCACCAGCAAACTAAATGCATCTGACAAATCTCATGCTTTATGTGTTCTTTCTGCACTGCTTGGGGCGACACAGCTAATTCAATTGAAGACTGAATTATTCTTTAAACCGCTTTTATCGCCCGTGTCTCAGTGTTTCTCGGTTACTCCATTTAGTTGGGACGGCTGTGACGGGGATGAATACACACACTGTTTATTTTATTCATTATTTGGAGGTTTGCCAAGGAGCCTATTAGGGCTAATAGACCGTTCTGTGGTGCATTATAATATAAACAGAATGTTTTACATGCCCATAAAGACAAAATATGAACGCTCCTATAGTGAGGCTCTAACTGGATCCATATAGGCCACAGCAGCTCTAGACCCAGAGCAGGGAAGACGCTGGGAGGCACACTCAGGCTTCTTAGAAGCTTCAAAGGAGGGGCGTTTCCTGGACTTTTTAAGACTAAACACAGGGAGAGCACGCAACATAGCATGTGTGTGTTTAGAGTACCTGAGGGCTGCAGACTGCACACTTGGACATTGGATGTGTGTGTGTGGTTGTGTGAGTAAATCAGTCTTCAGGCCTATGAGTCAGTCACCTCACTTCTAAGACCCCTTTTCTAAACATAGTGTGGTGGGCTATATGTCTTACTCCTATATGTCCATTACACTCCTATATGTCTCTCTGAACTAATTTCAACAGTTTCTACATCCAAACCATCAACATGTCTTTTAGATCCTATCCCAACTAGACTCTTCAAGGAGATTTTACCTTTAATTAATTCTTCAATGTTAGATCTGATTAATCTCTCTCTAGTAACAGGCTATGTACCACAGGCTTTTAAGGTTGCTGTCATCAAACCTTTGCTTAAAAAGCCCACTTTAGATCCAGATGTGTTAGCTAACTATAGACCGATATCCAACCTACCATTTCTCTCTAAAATTCTGGAAAGAACAGTTGCAAATCAATTGTGTGAACACCTACAAAGGAATAATTTGTTTGAAATGTTTCAGTCAGGCTTCAGAGTGCATCATAGCACAGAAACAGCTCTAGTGAAAGTTACTAATGACCTTCTCATAGCATCAGATAATGGACTAGTCTCTATACTTGTTTTGTTAGATCTTAGTGCAGCGTTTGACACAATCGACCACAAAATTTTATTACAGCGTCTAGAATATTCAATTGGCATTAAAGGGACAGCACTGGATTGGTTTAAATCCTACTTATCAGATAGGTTCCAGTTTGTGCATGTCAACAATAACTCTTCTGAGCAGACTAAAGTTAATCACGGAGTTCCTCAGGGTTCTGTCTTAGGACCGATACTTTTCACATTATACATGCTTCCTTTAGGCAATATTATTAGGAAGCATTGTATTAATTTCCATTGTTATGCAGATGACACACAACTGTATTTATCTATGAAGCCAGATGAAACTGATCAGTTAGCTAGACTGCAAGATTGTCTTAAGGACATTAAAACCTGGATGACTTTTAACTTCCTACTGCTAAATTCAGACAAAACTGAAGTCATTGTATTTGGCCCCAAACATCTTAGAAACTCGCTTTCAAAGCAAATAGTTACTCTGGATGGCATCACATTGGCCTCCAGTACTACTGTGAGGAATCTTGGAGTTATTTTTGACCAGGACATGTCCTTTAACTCACACATAAAGCAAGTCTGTAGGACTTCCTTTTTTCACCTGCGTAATATTGTAAAAATCAGGAACATTCTGTCTCAGAGTGATGCAGAAAAATTAGTTCATGCTTTTGTTACTTCCAGGCTTGACTATTGCAATTCCTTATTATCGGGTTGTCCAAATAGCTCTCTCAAACATCTACAGTTGATCCAAAACGCTGCTGCGAGAGTACTGACAGGAGTTAGCAAAAGAGATCATATTTCCCCTATACTTGCTTCTCTTCACTGGCTTCCTGTTAAATCCAGAATAGAATTTAAAATCCTTCTTCTGACATATAAAGCTCTTAATAACCAATCTCCATCATATCTTAAAGATCTGATAGTACCTTATTATCCTAGTTGAACTCTTCGCTCTCAAACTGCAGGCTTATTGGTTGTTCCTAGAATTTCTAAAAGTAGAATGGGAGGCAGAGCCTTCAGTTATCAGGCGCCTCTCCTGTGGAACCTGCTCCCAGTTTGGGTTCGGGAGGCAGACACCCTCTCTATTTTTAAGACCAGGCTTAAAGCGTTCCTTTTTGACAAATCTTATAGTTGGGGCTGACTGGGTGACCCACAGAGGTTCGGCTTGTGTCTTCATTGTACAGCTGACTCCCTCTTGGACGTCCCTTCGTTCTGCCCCTAGTCATGCTGCTATAGGCCTAGGCTGCTGGGGGACTTTTCTTGACGCACTGAGCCCTTCTCTATCTACCTTTACATTTAATATGTATACCGTTATTGCAGTACATTCACTCTGTTTCCCCCTGTGCTATTTCTCCGAGTGTCCCTGGTCCCAGAGCTGGATGCTTCAGATCTGCGGTCGATGTTCCACCAGCTGGTCCAGTCTCCACCATGTCCACTGTGGGATGCTGCTACTGACCTTCCACCAGCCCTCTGCTTCCAATTCCCTTTTTCCACGAGTCAACTCTGCATCGCCTTCAATATACTGTTATGCTAACTTACATACTGTTTGAATTTTACTGCTAGCTATATAAGGAGTATGTTTAATGTCAGAGCCGTACATCATAAGAGTAAACTATGAGTCAGTTTTCAATGTTAGCTTATACTTTGTCTGTGTCACATATCCTGTCATGCATGTATTCAAATGTGTGTTGTGTTTTCCTTGCTTTCTCACCCCTCCCTCTTCTCCCATCCCTCCCCCTTGCCCTCTTCTGTTCTTCTCAACCCGCCCGGCCAGCAGGCAGATGGGTCCCCCCTATTTAGAGCCGGGTTCTGCTCGAGGTTTCTTCCCTGTTAAAAGGGTGTTTTTCCTTGCCACTGTCGCCTTTGGGCTTGCTCTGGGGGTCAGGCATATGGGTTCTGTAAAGCGTCTTGAGACGATTTGACTGTAATTGACGCTATATAAATAAAATTGAATTGAATTGAATTGAAATTGAATTGGGCATCCCATGTCAAGTGGTGCACTAGAGGAAGGAAAGAGGAAGACTTCCTGATAAGAGTCAGATAAACATTTCCAGGGCGAGACAGTAACACACTCTCTCAGGCTTTACTCTGTCCAAGCAACAACACAAACCACAAGAAGAAGAAGAGCAGAGAGGGTTAGAGAGTGTCTGATGAGGTTTGTCTCACCGATCACATCTCAGCACCTCAAACACTTTCCACCTCCGCAATGCCCGGTTTGCTTCTCTTCTGCAGGTGCCGTGTTTGAGTCACGCTGCAGTGAATGCATGCAAAAGACTTTCCATCTGTTTTTTTTGTTTGTGGTTACTGACATGACACGTAACACACTGCCAGGTCCACAACATCCAGGCTAACATCTGTGAAGCCCATCAAACACAAGACCGATCTCTCCAACTGTTTGAAATCCTTTCTTTTTCTGTAAGCATGGCTGAATGTTTATCAAACTTCCAGAAAATGGATTATGGTGTGGTGATGGTGGTGGTCAGTGGTGAAACTCACTGGGAGGGAACTGAAAGGGCAAGCACTGGTATCAGCTGTGGTAATCGAGTCAACAAGTATGAAATCAAGAAGTAATTTTTGGATCAAATCTGAGTTTTGAGCCGTAGCATGAAGAAGAATGCATTTTATCAACTGAACACTGCTAGAGTGCTTCTGATTCTCTCTCAAGTTGATACAGAGACACTACTGGTTGCTTTTACTACCTGCAGAACTGACTACTGTAATGCTCCTATCTGGTCTCCCCAAGAAGAATAAATCTCCATTTCACATGTTTCAAAACTCAGCAGTACGTGTGCCCTAAGACCACAAGGAGAGCTCACACCACACCAACTTTAAAATCTCTGCACAGAAACCAGCCTATTATAGAAGTGATTTTAAGATCCTTTCATCGGTTTGTAAAAATCGTAATGGTCTTGGTCCTCAATATTTAGCAGATTTGTTTTCATCATATGAAAAGCCCCCGGTCTTCATCTTAATTAAACCAAAAGTCAGAGCAAAACTCAGCATTTTGTTATTGTGTTCTATATCTCTGGAGCAACGTTCCTACAAACCTAACGGCACAAGGGAGTGGCGAAATTTTTAAAAATGTGTTTATTTTATTTACTTAAATCTTTGGAATGGAAAGTCCCATAACAATAACATCTGATTCTTTGACTGAACAACATATTTTATGATCATTTTCCAGCATTGGAAATACTATAATCTAACATGAGAGACATTCATTTCCATATGTGAACACAAACACTCATGCAGAGATTGTGTCATGCAATGACAAACAACGGACCAACAGCAATCCTTAGTCTTTGCAGCAAAACAGTCTGGCTGCCTTCAGTGTGACATTAATGGAGGAGTCTAGATTTTATAGTTGAGTTCTGTTGTGGCACTTTCCTTCTTTAAAACCAGAAGTTGGAAACAGTTTTAAGACATGTGTTTACTCACTTTTCTGTTGCTGAGAGTTGTCTGAAAAATTCCATACCACCTGTTAGCTAAAGCTAACAGATGGCTAGCTTAGCTTAGCACATCAGCCTGAAACCAAGGAAAATAATGAGACAAATAACCTCTCAAAAACCCAAACTTTCTTGCACTACTGTCTTTGTATAGATTAAACAAGCAAAGTCCAAAGTTTTTGTTGTTTGCCACTCCTCGTGCCTTTATGCTAAGCTAAGTGAACCATTGGCTTGCTCCAGCATCATATTTAACAAGCACATGCAAATGTGGTGTTAATCTTTTAGTCCAACTCTGGGCAGAACAGCAAAAAAAGTATTACCAAAAAGATGAAATCATTCTTTTGCATGTATTAACACAGTACAGAAAATGTGAACGGGTCTGTGTGAAACCATATTTTCCCTTTGATATCCTTCACCAATGTTTATGAAAAGAAAGATGTTCCCTTATAGCACATAAAAATATTAAAGATGTGGTTTTCTAAAGGGAGAAACTCCTGTACTGACTTGAATCTTGAACCAAATTTCACAGAAAAATGTTAGGATTTTCTTTCAAGAAGAGCACACACAACTTTATACAAATCATACATTCACAAGCTGTTGTTTTGTGCCGAGTATCACCAGAGTTTACAGAAAAGAAGATTAGAACGTTTCCAGTAATAGAAAGTTAAAAGAATGGGAAGGGAACGCGAATGAGCTGTAATTCGGCAACAGAATGTCTCTAATGCAAAACTAAATTATTTCAACTGCAGTGTTAGTGCTACAAATGACATCTTAAAATGTTTTTTTTATTGCCATATGATTACCACCAATTTTTAAATACTCGGACGGCATGTAACAACAACCTGCAAGAACAATAAAAGCTTTCAGAGGAAGTTGGTGCAATGGGAACACAGTAAATCAATCAAGGTGGCATTTTTCAGACATTTTAATGCATAAATATTACATTTTCTTCTCTAACTCAAAGGTTCCTTGGATCCCCTCAAATGAGAACTTTATGTCGCTGTCAAGCTTTATCTCATGGCTTCTTTACTGCATTGAGTTCACTGTACTGTTACTGTTTTAGAATTCCTCTTGTGGGACAATAAAACGTGAACTGAAGTGCCCCCTCCCACCCGTTTTTTAGTGTTTGTCCTCGCTGTGGAACATTATTTTTAGTGTCGCCACAGAGCACAATGGACGGTGCAGGACAAAGACGAGGAAACACTGCAGGCACACAACATCAACAAACAACAGCACATAAAATACATAAATAGAGCAAACAAAGCAAGATTAAACAGAATGAGAGAAAGTTTAGATCAAAGTGGTGTGTCCAGCTGTATGCTGCTCAGTGTCGCCTGCTCTGCTCGCTCTGCTGGCGACAGCAGCAACCGCAGCTAAACATATAACAGTTACAAAACAAACAGCGGGAACAAAAAGAGGAAAACTGCCCTCTGATGTCAGAATGCACCCCAGGACAATTACGTGCCTCTTCCAATCTCTTTAGTCTTATTTTCCCAAATGTTGGCTTGCACTCGCTAATTCGCTGCCAGTTCCAATTAGCCGTTTGTCCAACCACAGCGTTCATCTGACTGCAGAGACCATACATGAAATACACGCTGTATGCTTTGTGGGTTGGGATGCCTGCTTGTGGAGCTTTACGCGGGGATGATTTTGATTAAATTTAGGAAAATGAGAGCTACGTGTAGTGATAGTGACATACAGAGAATGGTATTGTGTTTGTTGGATGGAACCCCCACAGACTTATGGGTACTTTTAGGGACCCCACTGAGTTGTGTTTTTGTTTTCAGAAACTTAATGTAAGGCTTTTGCAGAGTAACACCTCCCTCCTTCCCTCCATTGCACACACACTTACACTTGCAGATATGAAGGTTATCTTGAAATGTGTGGCGGTGTGTGTTTTTGTGTGTGTGGCTCCTTTCTTTATCTTCTTGTTACTCCCTTAAGCGACAAATGAAAAGAAGAAAGAAAAGATAAAGAATAAAAGTGTTTACGTGTGTGTGTGTGTGTGTGTACTGTATGTATCTAGGCATGCGTGTGTGCGTGCGTGTGTATGGTGCTAATGGCTTCAGCGTTAGTTGCTGAAGGCCTCTGTCTAAACATCCCTCGGGGGGTTCTTAGTGGACAGCATAAACATTGTTTACATAATGAAGAGCTGGAAAGACCCTCAACTGCCCCCGACACACACACACACACACAGTTCACCACATACCTCTCTCGACCACGCAGCACCTTCATGTTCGGCGTGGCACTAAAACACCACTTGCAGATTCAAAATGAAGAAATGGATAAGATGCTTTAATTAACACACACAAACACACACCTACACTCACATCCGAAGTACACAAACCCCACCACAGTAGCTGAGTGTTTGTACACAAACTACTGTCTGCTGCTAATTGAACCACCACACCCTCCTCTGAACAGCCCTCGTCTTTCATTAAGCAGGTCTCCTCCAGGGGGGATCCAGCGGACAGCACAGTAAATATTTGCCCTCTATCTGTCTCCACTCCTCTGCTGACATGAGCGTTCCTCCCTCCTCCTCCACGGTCCATTCTCAGTCCCATCCCTTCATCCTTTTCTTCTTCCTCCCTTCTGCAAACAGAGAATGAAAGCGAGGAGCCGTGCAGGACAAACAAAACACTGCTGGTAAACATTCAAAGAGCTGCTTGTTAAGCTCAAACACATGTCACGCACTCTGATGAACCATCAGTGACGCATACAGACACACACACACACACACACACACACACACACACACACACACACACACACACACACACACACACACACACACACACACACACACACACGTGGTGCTGTGAACGAAACAGCTGCACCATAATGGATGCTGCTCTTCTTTTCATCATTAAGATGCTTTTCTATAACTTGGGCCTTTTAAGGTTTCCTTCATCTTGGAAACAGTCATTGTGATGAAGTGCTGTTGTGCAATGATAACCTTTGTGAATTAAGGATAGTGGTCCTTTATAAATGTTACGTCCCGTGAACTAGGGGATGAGGGGAGTAACAAGTAGTAAGAATGAATATATACAGAGGCAGGGATAACTGGGTGTAACCTCAACAGAGAGGAATTTATTTGCCACAAAGGAGAAACAAGAGCTCAACACAAAACAGGCTTCACAAATCCAACACTGGGCGCCCAACACGCAGCCCCTCAGTAAGTAGACCCTTGGTGTTAAACAGAACGCGAGGAGACACCAGCTCCACACTCTGGCAGCTGATCTGGCTCACTGGCACCAATGATCAGGCTGTCCTCCCCATTTAGCCATCCCGGCTGATGGTAAGGAGCCACAGGTGCACCTAGCCACTCCCACCTGGTGTAACCTAGGAACAGGAAAAAGAGAAGGGAAACACAACCCTATTTACACACCACAGAACGTAACAATAAGAAAGATGCCTAGTTTTAAAAAAGATGAAAATCCCGAAAAACGATGAAAATATTCAGGAGATACGTATGTATCTTTGCAGAAAAACTATATGTCTTCCCTGGATGCATTTTTATTGCATGCACTGAATCAGAAATACCTCTAAAGTTGGTTTCTGTCACCCAAACAGTACACATTATATGCAAGGGCGTCACTTTGTTTTTAAAAGTGGGGGGGATGGAGACCACAGCACTTTGAGAAAATGTCGAAGAACGGCGGCAAGATGTCACAGGCTGGATACGAACTCACAACCACCGCACCAAAGGCGGAGGCTCAAGCTGTTGAGCTATCAGTACATGCAGGCAGAGGGGTCTGTGGGCCGCTATAGTACTAATTCTCCCGGGCCGAAATTTTGCCCCTGCACGCCTCTGGTCAGAGCTTCCACTTGGCACAGGCGCAAATTTAGCATCTGCGCGTTTTTTTTTTTTTAACTTCACGAAGGTGTGCTGCGTGTCTGTGCAACTCTCGGCCGAGTACGGATGGTGCGTTCAGGAGCGTCGGAATTTTCTATACTACTGAAAATAACTGGGTTTACAACGGCTTACATGTGAAGAATTTGAATGTGTTGGAGACAAAATGGGGCTGCTCAGCGGTGTAGTGGTTAGCACTTTCGCCTTGCAGCAAGAAGATCTCTGGTTCGAATCCCGGGGTGGGCCTGGGATCTTTCTGCACGGAGTTTGCGTGTTCTGCCTGAGCATGCGTGGGTTTTCTCCAGGCACTCCGGCTTCCTCCTACAGTCCAAAAAACATGCTGAGGTTACTTGGTTACTCTAAATTGCCCGTAGGTGTGAATGTGAGTGTGATTGTTTGTCTGTATATGGAGACCTGTCCAGGGTGTCCCCTGCCTTCACCTAAGTCAGCTGGGATAAGCTCCAGCACCTCCTGCGACCCTAGTGAGGATAAAGCGGTGTATAGAGGATGGATGGAGACAAAATGACCCCTGACAAAAAAGTGGGGGGTCACGTTCCCACCGTTCCCCCCTAAACTGACGCCTATGATTATATGGATGCATGTCACTATTTGACAGTAAAGATGAATTTCCTGAATAGCACTTGTGCAGCTCAGTGTAATGACAGGGATTGACTCCTACTGACTCCCAACTAATCAGAGCTTGAGGAATTTTGTTTATGTAAATTGTCATCCTCTGCACAGTTGTCATGAACAGCGAAATTAGCTACCTAAGGTACCTTTTTTGTACCAGGCTGTAAACTTGATTATTTCTGTGGTAAAGTTGGACATTTTACCCTCAGGGTCTATGAGAGTAACTCACGTTTGTATTCACGCCAAGTGGCCATTGAAAGAACTGTGCTTTCATGCTGACTTCATTTTTTAGCCCCAGAGGTTTGTGATTGATGTTGCTGTAAATTAGGGCTGGACCCGAATATTCTGAATATCCGATCGCTACGGCGGTATCCGGATATTAATTTTGGTATCCGAATATTCACGTCCCCAGATTTGTAGTCTCTGAGCCTGTAATTTACTTGTTTTCTAAGCTAAACACTCCTATCATCACTTAAATTCACTTTGGTAGCAAACAAACACATCCCCATTCAATGGTGCAGGAAACTTGTCTATGCAAGTGAGTATTGCACATAAAACTAAAGTCTCTCTCTGGACATTGGTTAAAGCTCTAAAACTTCATCTGTATGTATCAAATTTACATAGTCAGAAGGTCTTCTCCCATGATAAAAATCCTTCCATGCCTTAAAACTGTTCATTTGTACACCAGTTACAGTGTGTGAGCCAGTGAAGTTTCTTCTTACAGGAAATACTGTAGCCGAACTGCAACCAGAGCTCCCAGCTACCAGTAAGGGAGCTCACATCCCCAATGTTTTAAGAACAGAGATTTATATCTCCATGTCCTCAACATCTTCAGCAGCCAGCGCAAGCAATTGTTGCTTTGTTACGACACTGAGCATGTTTGTAGGACTGGTAAAGTCATGTGAAAACTTCAAACTGCGTTGTAAATGGCACACATTTGTTCCAGTGTGAGACTGTGGTGGCCTACCTTATGGTAAATACCAGTCAGAAAGCATTTGTGACTGGCTAGGAAATACTAGCAGCCCAAAAGAGCAAGTTACTGGAGACCAAAAGCAAAAAGGAGAGTGAATATTACACTTAAACATGACAACAAACAGAGGCTAATGCTGCTCATTGTCTGCTGTGTACAGCAACTGTTTGCTGGCATTATTAGCTTTATCAGCTTTACATATGAGGGAACAATCAAAGGGCTTGTCCCTAAGGAACCCCTAAAAATAATTTATTTCTGCCTGAAGCTTTTCCAACAGTTTGACCTTTAAAAGCATATGGCTGACACTTTTACAATGGCCTTTAATTACTAAGTATGAATGCCATATAATCAGTCACATAGTTGTTGGTTTAGTTCAGACACTCTATTTTAATGTGACTTTATGCTGAAGTGTTTGCACCAAACCAACCGTCATAGACTGTAATAGAGTTAAACCTATTACGTTCAAGTTTGGCACCTCTGGCTTTGACATCATCCTGCTCTGCTGGAATGGAAACAGTGAGTTTATGAGCAGAAACGTCACTGGCTGCTACACGCTAAAGCTTCCTATGGGCTGAGCAACTGGCATGTACACTGTGTCATTTTCTATATGCTATTAATGCTCAGACATAGCACATGCCAGTGTGGCCTTGCGGGTTGGTTAATAGCAAAAACTGAAATTACAGTCAAACAAATGAGGTAGCGGACGTTGCCAGCCCTGTCTGTGCATTACAACATAGGATGATGAGAGTCTTCTCTGTGGATCTTCGGAAGAGTCCGAAGTCCTACAATGGTTTATAATGTCAATCAATGACACTTGATAAACCTTAAGCAAGGCCTCAAAAAATAAAATTGACCTTTTTTTTATTTTTAACATTGCAAAGAGCCGGCAGACTTACCCTCAAACTTTCAGCTCATGCGATTATTCACCTCTGTTTATGTAAATGTCAGGATCTATGTTTAGTGGAGTGGCCATTATGAGCTGGCTCTGAAACACAGCCATAAAATGAATGGAGAAACCGAGGGAAGATGAGAGGCTTCAGAAGGTTGGCATTGCTCAAATGATAGGGTGATGAGACCTACAAAAAGTGTCCCAGACACTCCAACAGTTTGTGAGCCGTGGCAGAGGACAGACGCTTGTCCACAGTTGGTGTGTAATGATTTTAAAAATGTCAGTCCATGTGGTGATACTGGAGTGAAGGAGATTTAATGAGGAAGCTACTTGCTGCTTAACTTCCTCTCTGTGTCTTAAGGTTGAATTTAATTAATTCAGTTTTGGTCTGTTTTTGCAGTGATAGCAGACACAAGTTACGGTCTTCCAGAAGGTACGAAATTTTCACACTAACTGATATAAAATCACACAGATTGTCCCCATTAATCTTCTTATATAGGTATCGTTAAAATCACAGAGGTTATAAAACCGTCAAAATCAATATATACATCACTGTTCAACAGTTTCGGGTCACACGGGCAATTTCATGTTTTCCATGAAAACACAGACTTTTATTCATGTGCTAACATAACTGTACAAGGGTTTTCTAATCCTCAGTGAGCCTTTCAACACCATTAGCTAACACAATGTAGCATTAGAACACAGGAGTGATGGTTGCTGGAAATGTTTCTCTGTACCCCTATGGAGATATTTCATTAAAGATCAGCTGTTTCCAGCGAGAATAGATTTACCACATTAACAATGCCTAGATTGGATTTATCATTCATTTGATGTTTTCTTCATTGCTTTTCTTTCAAAATAAAGACATTTCTAAGTGACCCCCAAACTTTTGAACAGTAGTGTATGTGGTAAAATGTATTTTTTTAAACATACATTTGTCATTGCATCCAATTTAAAGCTCAGAAACACCATGGTGTATGGCTGATTCTCCTTCTAACATTTCACTGGTGCAATTTCAACTTGTTCCTTCACATTAAACATACTAGACCATGGGTGTCAAACATATGGCCTGCAGGCCTGATTGGATCCTCTAACGAGCTGGTTGATGACTTTGCAATGTGTGAAAATTGCACAGATGACATTAACTGCAATTTTTCTGTAAAAATCTCTGTTATTTTAAATTTGTCCACCGCACTGCCACAACTTCTGTGCATTTTTTATGTACAAATTTTATGCATTTACAAGGCAGGGGGATAATTTAACATTCTGCAGCCTATTGGTAGCTTGAAGCTGAGGACAGTGTTACCATAAATCCAAGGTGATGTTCAGTTTTGCAAAATTTTCCATTGTCATTATAGTTTACAGTTTCTTGGACATATGAGATCAATTACAGAATTGCAATTAAGTAGATAATTAAGATATTTTGCGATGGTTATTATTGACAGATCCCACTGAGACCAGAAACCACAACTGAGCTGAAATGACAGAGCTTTTGTTTTAAGTCAGTAACGTCTGTTGTCTCTCAGAGCAGTCAGAAAGTCCCGTTGAGCTGGTTGAAACCAGTTTAGGGGGTTAAATGACAGGTTTGGAGCTGCTGGAATTACACAGTTTGCTAGAAAGCTTCTGGTCTCAGAAAATTATGGCAGAAATGAACTGTCATTGTGAGATGCTTTTATGTTTTGAATGGCGTGGCGGGTGTGCAGATCGGACGTGTTTTCAGTTCTTTCTTTTTCAGGTTAACTATGTACAGGGAACGTACACATCAGGACAGTGGTCAGTCGTGTTTGTGTTCTCATGGCTGAGAAGAGAGAAAAATGCAGCCAAACTTTGAACTCAACATCGAAAACCAGCTGTTCTTCCCGTGGCCTCCCAGGTGTGTGTGTGAGTGTGTAAATGCAGGCTTGTCACCAGGTGCCTCTTCTTATTTCTTCAGCACTGCTAACAAACACTAATTACCATGCTAAACCATTCCCAGGCCAGAGAGAGGTACACATTATCATGACAAGCGCCTCTGGCAGTGCAGCACAGAAAACAACACCAGGCAGAGAAATGTGTCCAAACAGAGGTGTCAGAAAGTACAAGATGTTTGATTGGGCCTTTTACAAGCTCATAATGTAGCAGAGCACCTTGTAATGTTTCCAGATAGTCCAACTAGAGGTGGAAGATGTCAGAGTAATGACATGGAGGAAACAGGGTGAAAATCAGGGCTCAAACATTCTCCCTCAGTGTCCTTGAACACATCAGCGAGTCCATTAAAAGACCATAGACGCTAATCTAGAGCTGATTTTAAGAGGTTTTAACAAAGCCCCCAGGAACAGCTCTAGCCTGTGCAGTAATTTTGGTGTAATGACCAAACTGCATTATTACAAATTCCACATTCATCACATGATGCACACTGGCCTTAAAAATTATATGTCAAAGACTTAGTCATTGGAAAAGGAACAGATGGAAAAAACGAGAACACATTTTCCTCAGGGAAATGTTTCTTTTTATTATCAGAGATTAATCTATTTGGTCCAGTAAAATTCTGAAAGCTTAAAAAGGCTGGATTTTTTTTAACCCCATGTGTGTGCATGGGAGTTAAATGGAAGTCAGCTGGTGCAGGTGGCAGGAATCTCACGCTCTCAAATGGCTGGACAAAGAAGAGCAATAATTCAATTAAATTTTATTTCTATATCACCAATTACAATTCAGATTTTGTCAAGATGCTTTACAGAAGCCATATGCCTGAATTCGCAACCCCGACGGGTCCAAAGTTGGAGAAACATCATTGTGGAATATTCATAGTATCTCATGGCAAAAACTTGGAAAGCGAATGAGAAGCATTCATTTAAATGATCCAGTTCTCTTTAGTATAGTTTGGTCCACTACTGTAACATAAACATGTTGAGTCCATCTGAAACCAATCTACTGAGTCACATGACTCATCTCAACAGAACCTTCTCAGCCACACAACTAAACAATTAGGACTCAAAGAGTATAAAATTGGTGTATTTATTTAATAGAAAATAATAAGGCAGCAGGGAAACCAAAATTGTGGCAGAACTCGTTTTATTAAATACAGGAGAGCAAACATGAGAAAAAGTCTGAAAATTAGATTAATTCATTGCAACGATTTATACTGAAGCAGAAACGGAAAAAAACAAGACAACAACTCTTCTGTCATTACAGATTTCTTTGTGTTTACTTCCATTCAAACCATAAAACCTCCCCTCCTTTAAATTGCATTCCTATATAACATAATTGCAACTGCTAATAAGGAGGTTTGGAGTACATATAACTGCATCCAGATGACATTTTACTTAAAAAAAATGAAGAAACAGCGATTTACATATCTGGTGAGCTATGCATTAACGTGATGCACACATTTCTGAGGAAGATTATTGACATTTTTTTGGAAAAACATTTTTTTTAACTGCTCTTGCTGGAGGGGCTGTGTTGCACCACCTCCAATTTCTCATTAAAATACTTTAAAGGTTCAAATGTTTTGGTAGATTCAAGTCAGGCAACATACTTGGTCAGGTCATTGTTTTCACCTTTTTCCAGCCTGTCCTCAAACAAAAAACGACCACATAGGTCGTCTGTACACGCCCGTATTACAACGCAGTGTTACGTTTTGACATATGCGACCTCTAGCGGTTGAGTAAATATCGACACTCTGGAGTCGCAGGTGAAACGTCACCATGAACAAACTTTTATCTAACACTATCCCTATCCCTAACCCTAACCTTAACCATAACCCTAAAAACGTGTTGGGAAAGTGAGAAAAAAGCCGTTTTGCGACGGAAAAGCCGTTTCGCGAATTAAATCCCGTAATGCGTTTGTTTTCCCAGTAGGGGCGCAAACGTTCATACGACCGCATAGGTCGTATTCTGGTGCACGGTGCAAACGACCGATGCGGTCGTGTGAATATGAGGACTTGTTGCCTTTTTCCTCTTTAGAGACTCCTGTGTAATTTCTAAAATGTGCTTTGGGTGATTGTCATGCTAGAATATATATCTTCTAACAAGATGTTGTCAGTCAGCATCTTGATATATCCACAAACAGTTATGGTGCCGTCTATACATGTCATCTCCCCAATGCATTCCCAATGCAGCCCCATATAATCACACTCCCACCTATGGGCTTTACTGTCAAGACTATGCATTCACTGTTGTGGTCCTGGGCAGGTTCATGCCAACATACTAGACCTCATCTGAGCAAACAAATTTATCTTGGTCTCATAAATGTGCTGCAAATATTCATTTAGTAAAGGTTAATCCTATAAGTTTTGTATCAAGGAGCAAGCAATCTTCTTTTTTCTTGGATTCTGTCTATTGAGGTTGACATTATGTGATGTCTTCTACATGTCTGAGTTGTCACAGAACATCTGATTTTCATTGTCATCTCCTGTGCAAAGTCTGTAGTTCTTGCCCATCTGTATTTCAGAGCTACACAGTGCAAGCAGTAGATTGTCCACGGTGTCATTTTAGGAGGACGACCACTGCAGCTCTGATTAACGGTACTACGGCTTGTTCTTTGATGCAGACATGCAGATAGACACAGGCCATAGGTCCAAAACTGAGAATGTTCTGCTGCTCACAGTTTATTTAGCAGGTATGTTTGTGCAGTTGGTCTGATGGAAATCACAGGAATAGTGAATTTTGCTTCAGTGAACATGGGTTTTATGACTTGTGTGTCAGTGATCACAAGTGTATTCACTGCTGCCTCAAAGACTGGCTATTTTGGTGCCTGTATTTACAATATAGGCTAACATATTTGTTGTTAATTTTTAATGAGAGTAAATATTTTACTGCTCAATTTAGAAAATAATAACTATATTCATGCTGTATGTGTAAATTGTGTTTATTATTTTCTTGTTGTTGTATGCAATGTGTCCTTCATGTCTCTGTGAACAGACCCACTCATTTAAAATGCATACTTGCCATTTTAATGGATCTTCATAAAATCCAAACTGACAATTTCATTCTTCAGTTACACAAACAGGTTTAATACATGGCAGCTCCTCACAAAGTTATGAATGAGGTATGTATGACTCCTTTACTGGGGACTGCTGACTCCACCCTGATTCAAATGATGTCAGAGCGTAGTGTGGCGACGATACAGCGCCAGAGTCCAGTGCATTACTCCCAGCACTGTCCAGCCTCTGCTAGCATGATATTTATTTACATGGAGCAGATTTCATGATTCATAAACTCAGTGTGTGTGAATTGCTGATTGGTTCGTGGCTGCTTCCTTCACTCTCTGCCTCCTGACTGTTAGATGACATTTACTTAAACCTAAATCATGATTTGATTAAATGAAACACTGAAGTGTGGCATATAATTTGGTCATAAATGAGGGAAACTACAGACAGGGAAGATAAAATCTCACTCTGCTCTGACGCCTGCCACACAACCTTTACAGAATTACCACAGTGAACTACACAATGTAAGCCTTTCATTAATGTCTGCATGTTGGCGTGGGTGTGTATCCCACTGACAAACAAAATCCCTATACCATACTCACCCACATTCATTTTGCCGAATCACCCGCTTTACCAAATAGACCTCATAAACTCACATGCAATTACATTTTGGTTTGGCGTCTGGGGTAGCAAATCAGGGCATGGAATTTAAGTGAATTAACTAAATGCAAAGAGCTACACACATGCATGCTTCCACTGGCATCTTGCTGTGTGGTACCGTCTTCTCCTGAAAACTCGTAAAGTTGCGGGTTTGTCGAAAAACTCGTTACATTTTCGAGCCTCTCAGCACCTCTGCTAATGGCAAACATAAAATTGCAACCGTTTCTTTTGGGCCAGACGAGCTGCCAGTGGGATTAATGAGTCAAAGATGAAGAAAGGGGTGATGCTTCGGTGCTGGTGAGTCATCACATGACAGCAACATGAACTTTCATAATTAAAAGCTGTGGGTCTGGGTTTATATCAAGAAAAACTCCACTTTTCCACTTGCAAGTCTGATTACTTTCTGAGAACCTTATGGAGATGTTTTCTCTGTGCTAATGTCATAGTGCCTGTCTTGATGTTTCCCTCTATATACACCGCAGTATTTACTGTACTGCAAGAGTTTTACTGCATTCTTTGAAGACTCATTTTGGAGATGCGTGTCATGTCTGGAAAACATTGGCTTTTATCATTTTGAGAAGAAAAAAACATCCCTTCCCTTCAACTTTCCTTAGGTTTTCTTTCTCAGCAACAGGAAGTCTGGTGGTGTTTGAAACTGTAACTAAAACCTGTTTCCCCATCTGTCTTCACCTCCCCCATCTTTGATGAGCATAATTGGGAGTTGGTTCCATGGAAATGAAAAGGTAGGGCTGCCCCAATGATGTATAATCATCATGAGTAATAAAAACGGAGAAGGAGCACAAACCAGGAAGGAGAGAGGGGGACGGCGGTGTTAAAACAAAGAGGCAGCAGTTTCTGGAAACGACAAAAAAAAGAGATGAATGTGTCCCAAATAGAAAGCTAGACATATGCATGAGTGTTTGCGTTCCTGCAACTGTCCAGTGCAGAAGAGCAGAGACAGACTGAGGGGGAGCGAGATGGAGTCAGTAGCATCTACTAAACTGTTGCTGGTAGGCTGCTCCCGGCTGTAACAGGATATCATAATGAGCTGGCCCTCCCGCTGGGCATTTCTTCCTGTCTCTGCAGCCTGAGACTGTCTACCTGAAGCTAACTGCTACTTCTGCTCTGCCTTCCTGCCATTTTCCTTAAAGGTGCCTTTTTCTTTTCACTCCTCAACTTCTTTGTGTCAGCAAGTGAGTTCCTGCATGTTTTTAAAGTGGCTTTAGTCCAAGCTCGGCCTAAATAACTGGTGGAGTCACACTTCTTAAAGTTTGAGACAGTCGCTTCTCCGCCCACAACAAATGACCCGCAGTGAGTTATGGAATGCTTGCTGGAAATTCCTTCTAATGGGTTGTTTTCTCGTGATCATGTGATCACTGTGTCAAAATTGCATTACCATATTGGCATAACGACCCATGTTTTACTGTTATTATGACATACCTGCTTTGATAATGATCTCCAGAAAAGGTTTTAGCATTATGTTGTGCTTATTCAGTGATGATAACAAAAAGATGCAGCAGTTTGTTCTGCTGAGATCATGAAGTAATAAGAAACACTGTTTCACGGTGATCGTGAATTGACCAATTTGTTAGGGTTGGATGAACTGCAGCATTTAATTTCTTATGGTTTTAGGAAACATAGGTCCCTGCAGCCCAGAAAAGCCTACTACCTGTCTTGGATAACAATCTCTTCTACAACAGGAGTTTGTCCTAAACAGAGCTGCTGTATGAGGAGCAGGTAGAAGCTGGTTGGAGCTGTGATGTGTGTTACAGTCAGCAGTGGTGGGTTGGAGAGCTAGGACACAGCTACCATGGAGACAGACATGCAGGGGAATGAGTTTCATTAGCAGAGCGCTCAGCAGGCCTGTCAGTCACTCTGCTGCTGGAGCAGAACGACGCTGAGCTGCTGAATGTGATGGAGTCCAATCAACAGCATGCAACACAAGCCATCTACATGCAACACAGTAGTTCCATAGGAAATCACTAAATGTAGAAAATCACTCACATTGTGGGGTTATTTATACTCATTCATCTTGGGCAGATGTGAAGTTTGAAAAGGCCCTTCAAACTTTGGAGTGTAGTTACAACAGAGAATTGATCGCTTACAGCAAATACAGTTAGATTGTGTTTGTTGACGGAGTTCTTGAAAGAACTAGTCCTTCCCTAGCAAGTATTTTTGAACTTCAAATCTTAGATCAAAATACCAAAAGGTGGTGGGGGAGCTGTGTGACAGCATCAGCAGGGTAAAGCCTTGATTTTATTGCCTTGCACATGGACAGCTGCTGACACCATGAATGTGTAGCTGTTGGTAATATATTACTCTTTCAGTCCAAAGCAGATCGGTGTCTCTGTATTCTGCAGTACATGCTTTGGTTATGCAGATTCTGAGTTTCTGTCAGTTTAAGATTCTCCAAGCAGATTAGAAGGTAGTATAATAGCCACAGCGACGTCTGTAGTGTCTGCAGTTCTTATAATATATTTAAAATTTAAGTCCAATGTGAGGAGGTATGGAAGATGCAATTTCATCATCTGCCCAAGTCCATGAGAGTCTGCATGTTCATTGTTGATTTTGGAGCATTGAAAGTTTAGCATGTTCAGCATTCTTCGTGTTAACATTTGCCAATTACCACTGAAATCAAAGTACGTCTCAGACTGAAACTTGAACCTAAGTACTTTTATTTGTAAACCAGGTGTTTTTGGAGAAAAGTGAAGCTTTGATCTAATGGTGGTGCTATGTGAGAAGTCATGGAACCCCGTGGAGATCTTGAATCTCTCTCTAAAAGGCATTGCAACTGATCCAACAATGAGATGTTTTAGTTTGGACCAAAGTGACAGCTTGACAGAATCATGTGTTGTTGAAAGCTTTATTCTATTACCGAAAGGAAAATCAAAAGAAAATATCTGCCTTCAGTCCCATTTAACAACATCCCTCAGGCCAGTCAGGATATCGCAACCAAAATACTGAATAGTCACTTTTAATCCTTTTACACTTGGGAATAAAACCCATTTCAGTGCAGTCATGCCAGTCATGAAGGGGTAATAACATCTCAAATTTGATTATCCACCAGCAGATTGTTTCGCTCCAGAGTTCTACACAGGTCGTGAGAACCGTCCAATCCGGGTTGTGTCAGTGTCGGCCTCTCGATCTAATTATTTAGTGACTCTCAGCGAGGAAGCTCCCACTGTCGATCCAACCCACAGCGCAGCGTCTTGGACCACACTGCTGCTTTCTTCATTGTACAACTGCTGCACCATTCAGAATGAGAGTTCAGAAACTTTGCCACAGCTGAGCCATGGGAACTGAGAGAAAATGTGGAAAATGATCCAGAATGTGGTTATGAATTCATGTTTCATTTTAGGCCATTTGAGGCTGATGCTCTTATTCAGTGAAAATGAATGTAGCAGGAGGAAAAGCTCTTGGACTGGAAGCGTTGCCGCAGATGCTTACGAATGAGTGACAAATTGGTTCTGCCACCCGTGATCCAGCTGGGACTCAACAGTTTGGCCTCGGTGTGCTACTTTATTTATTATGAGCAACCAATGAGAGTCCAGTGCAGTTGAACCTCACGATGAGCCGGCTTTACTAATTATGATCGCCACTAGTAAAGAAGGTTGCCGTCTTCCTTGGACAGTTTCAGCCATTCTCCCCTCAGCAGCTCAGACAGGGAAGCCTGCCCATCAGATTGTCAGCGCTAATCACACCTCATCTGGTTCCTGTTTGCAGTTTTACAGGCCTGCTGCCATGTCCCGCTCAGCTCACTCGTGGCTTTCCCTCTCTGCTTGCATACACTGCAAAAACTCAAAATCGTACCGAGTCTGTTTGTCTTATTTTTAGTAAAAATGTCTCATTCCACTTGAATTAAGACAAATTCACTTAACAACTGATATTTCAGTAAGATGGAGTTGTTTTAAGTCAATGCATCTTAAAAATCTTGTTAAGTCAAACCATCTTGAAATGGTCTTGTTTTAACCCTCGAATCGTCCTGTGGGTCAAATTGATCTGTTTTAAAGTTTGAAAATGTGGAGAAAAAAAATATATTTTCACGGTGAAAACTTCCACATTTCCAACATTATTTGGGAAATTTTTGAACATTTTTTGATGGAAAAAAAAAGAAATGTTAAAAAATGTTTCTTTAAGAAGATTTTGGGGAAAAAATAAACCAAAATCCAGCAAAATTAATTGGATTTTGGTTGATTTTTTTCCTGAATGTTCTTAAAGAAAATATTAGAACTTTTACTGATAAATATGTAATCACTTTAGATATTTTTAGGACTTTTTGGAAGATTTTTGTTCATTTTTTGAAAATATTTACAATTTTCATGTTTTTTTATTTAATTTTTTATTTCTTGCCAAATTTGGGGATTAAAAAAAAACTTTTGAGGATAATTTTTAAGGACTTTTCTTCCTGAAAGTTTTGCAGTTTTTTTTTATAAATTTGGAGAATTTTTTTGCTGAATTTTTGGATTTTTTTTCAGAAAAGGCAACAATATTTTTGGTGCCGTAAATGAGGACAGCGGGAGGGTTAAGATGCCAAAGTTTGACAATCCTAATTTTTAAAATCTCAATATTCTAAGTATCACATCTTATTTCAAGAAATCTTACCAAGCCATTGTTCACTTGTTCTATTGTCAGATTTTTTTTTCCATTTATTTCAAGGTACAAGTTCCTTGAAATAGGTTTTTTGTTTCGTTTTGAGAGGGGCATTTTTTCCAGTGTATTCATCGGCCTGGCACAAACTCTTGCAGGACCCTGCAACTCAGGTTTTTCTCCAGGACCCTACAACAGGACTGTCATGGGGTTTCTGATCCTCTTCTGCTGTAACAAACACATGCACAAAAACCTCCAGTGACAATGTGGTCTTCATTGAGTTTAAATGAGATTACATGAAACTTTAATGATCCTTGTGGTGAAGCTGGATTGTTGCAGCTGTACGTAATTCGACACAGCGAGGAAAAAGTACGAGGAGCAGAGCTAGAATTGTTCCAGGTACAACGTATTCCTGTAAAAGCAGTAAGTGTGGCGGTTCCATCCTGCCACTGTTTCTGGAAGGAGCACCAGAGGGCAAATCAGAAGAATAACCGTCATAGTGTTTGAAATTAATGAAGATGACATCACACACACCCTTGGTCACGAAAACAGGGAAACGGATGATGAAAAATTCCTGGACGCTGCTGTGAGAACGGAAAGGTCCTGCCAGCAGCGGATACATCTCACACACACTAATCCACTCTTAGGGACACACATGCACAGCAGACCTACTCTGTGAATGACTAAGTGTGTAAAAACACACATACTGCTCACTATTCTGACGTGATGTAAGGATAACAACGGGACCTGAAGTATGAGTTCAGCTGACTTGAGGTGATGTTTCCATATTTTGCATCTGCATATCTGTTTATTTGCCTTGACACATGCATCTGTATGTTTTTATCCAACATCATCAATGAATCTAAATTGGAAGCTGTATTTAAATAATGAAATCACTTGAAAACTGTGTAAAACTTTCACAAAGCTGTCTCACAAACCTGACTTTACAGGACTCTGAAGCTGCCAGCGTAGACTTTAGCTTCCTTCAACTCCACACAGCTTGACTGTAAATGCAGCTTTTTTTTATTTTAATGGGAGCAGATTCTCCCTGTAACGCCATATTAAAAGCAGAGGCAGTTAACTAGACTTCATGTTTTTTTTGTTTTTTTTTCCACTGTGCCAGACAGAGGCTCTAACATGACTCCAGTCTGTTAGTCAGCCAGCTCACAGTGTTTATGGACTTATTAACAAGAACATCAGTGATGGTGTCAATCACTAACTGTTTCATAAAGAGGCAGGGGCCGGCTCCCAACAAGATGTGGGTTTCATAGCTGTTGTTGCTCTTGTTTTCGCATGGGGCACCGTCGCTGGGCTGGTGAACATTTGGCTTGAAAATGCATTTATGTGGGTCTGTGTAACACTTATCATTCCAACCCTCTCTATATAAAATCCAATCGTAGGAAAACTGGATGATCAGCTTAAATGGTCTCAAACTGTATATTTTAGATAGCTAAGATTTTGGAATTGTGTTTTAGTTTCTAGTTTATTTGTGTCATTTTACCAGGCAGCTGTCAGCATAATCGCCAACACATGACAAAGTGTGTTAGCTCATGTAAATACACTGACATACAGCATATATTGTGATAGTTATATATGGCAGCCTAAATGTAACACACTAGAGTAAGAAATGGTTTGACTGTTCATACCTAATTAAGAGATAGCAGAATTTAAAAAAAAGCCACAAATCTATATACACAGATTTGATCATTTATAAAATCAGGTGCAGGTTGAGTTGGGTGCCCTTTCAATCAATCAAAGCCTTAATAAATATTAAAATTGTAATGCAAAATATTTGAAGAGTTCATTTGCAAAAACAGGTAACTCCGTTTTATAAATTTGCAGAAAACTCATTTATTGTTTACTTTAGATAATAATAATAATAACGCTAATAATTTATTTATTCTATATTTTGTCATGTATTTTTCTACTGAGTCAAGTCTTCCGTTTGATTGATATTATCTCAAGTAAACAATAAAATATAAGGTTTTCTGACAATTTATCAAAATGGAGTTATCTGTTTTTGCAAATGAACTCCTCATTTACGCTTTTAATTTTTCAACACATGGCGATTTTACAAATAAAGTAAAATTGAATTTTACATTAATCTGATAAATACAAATTACAGGTACAGAGTTGAAACACGTCAAACAATTTTTACACATTTTGAGAATATGTAATTCAATTTTGTCATTTTTCAGTTGATACTTCAATTTATACAGAAAGTGCTACTTAAAGTACCTTTTATCAATGTCAAACCCAAGAGAATAAAGTAAAAAACAAAAAGTATATAATGTCTTAAATAGATCTGCTACCAGAACATTACATGAACTACGTACGTGCAAAAGTTGCATAAAAGCACTGTGTCTTAAATGGTAAAATGCATTTCTAGTGACCTGGGATTCAAAGAACTGGTTACAATCAAAGATGACACCAAGGTTCTGTGCTTCATGCTTTTTGTTCATAACCAGATAGAAAAGAAACAATTTCAAAGAATACAAATATTACTTAAGTGTGTGTATATTTAAAGCACAGAACTAATTTAAAATCACATATTCATGCTAATTGTCACCAGGAGCAGGGCCGGCCCTAGGACTTTGGTGGCCCTAAGCAAGATTTTTTTTGTGGCCCCAAAACATCCACAGGGCAACTACCAAATCACGTGCACAGCTTGTAACTGGGTTAAAACACACATGCACATGATTGACAGCAAATATTCAGCCCACTCCTGAACTTCCTTTTTGAAGCCATGATGCCATCTCTAGTGCTACTGCTTTTCCATCTGTGGCTTCTCCAGACCACTGTAATTGATCAAGTTTGAAACGGTGCCGTGGTGTCACAGTAGCCTAACTTACGCACGAAGCATGGAGTCACCAACTGACTGCTGGTTTATTTTTTCTTTCCTGTATTTTTCCCGTATAGTTTTCTAATAAGCCAGTTTAAATTGGTATGTTACCATGATGATTTATGTTTTATTGGAATAAAGACAGGCATGGGCGTAACCACCATCTCAGAAGTGAGGGGGACAAATTTTTCACAGCGATTTATCATTCTCTTACATTTAATTGCACCGTCCTTAGTGGCTAAAGAACCACATAATCCCTAACAGCCACAGTACAATACCAGGGGACCAACTAGGCTAGTTCTTTAAACTATAAAGTATAAAACTTTAAACTATAAAATCTAAAGTTTTAGTGGCCAAACTCTAGTTGAGTTGACAACAATGTCCCTTGAACATCTACTGGACGAGTAGCCAAAGGTGCCAAACACTGAACATGAAATGATCAGTACTGCCTGGTTTCTCCCTGCAATAGATATCTTATTTTCAGGAAGTTATAATCTCTCCTTACCTGTAAAGCTACATCCTTGTCCCTGCTGCTGGCCTCTGATCCATCTCCTCCCTGACTCTGCTCTTTCTGTTATGGCAATAAACATAAAAAAATGTGGTAAGTAAAATTCTGAAATAGCATTAGGAAGAGTAAAAATTGCAGTAGAATTTAACCTCAAAATCACTTTAACCCATAGATACATATTTTTTTCTCAGCCACTTATATATTTTTTTCACCTCTGCAGACCCTGCATGGTCAACATTACTGCTGGCCGCCGCCTCTGGTCCATCTCCTGCCTGACTCTGCTCTTTGTTATGGAAATAATCATTAAAAAATATGAAAATCAAAATTCTGAGATAGAATTAGGAAGAGAAGGAGTAAAAAAAATAGTTGTAAATTTATACCATAGATAGCCTATTCTTTTTTCTCCTCCCTGACTCTCCTCTTTTGGGACCAAAAGACTTAAATACATGGAGAGCAATTGTGAGCACATCTTCTGCCCAGAAATGAAAGAGCACTGGGTTTATTCCAAGAATAAACTAATTAGCAGTAATGTAACAGAGCAGTAATGTAACATTTAAATTATTGTTAACTAGCTTAACATATTGATATATTGCCACGTTTTACCTTGTCATCACTTAGCTAACAAGTCTAACACTGTTTGTATCCAACAAGGTCACACAACTTACACAGTTTGTTTGGAAAAAACTGTGTAAAGTTTTTTGCTTCTTGCTGGCTCTGGCTGGTTTGCTAAACATTACTCCAGACGCACGTTCAGCACTGCTCAGCACAGCAGCACGTCTCCTGTGGAACACCTGCGTTAGCATGCGCTCATGGTGCATTCAAAGACGGCTCGGGAAAACACGTTACTGGATGCTAATAACGGGTTTAGCTGTTGTAACGGCTGAAAAAAGTGCGGGGGGACAGAGCAGGCGTCAATTAACCGTGACGTCACCCGTTGGTTTCAACGGCGAGAAATGGATTTTTTGGAGCCAGTGACGTATAAAGCGTCATCAAACAGACTGGACCGGAGCGCAACTATGGGCAGGATTGGCTGAGAACTCTCTTATCCCGCCCACGTTTTACCGCAGAGGCTTCTGTTGCTGTCTATCAAGTATAGCCACGCCCCCTGGCTCCGCCAACTTTAACGATTTATTTAAAATTCAGTATTGATTTATTTTAAGATCGGCCACCTGATCTCTCATTTTGACCATGAAAACTAACGGGAGAAAAATCCTGAGCTGTAGAAAATCAGTCTATCAAATTTTATTTTTTCCAAAAATGAATTGGGGTCTATGGAGCAAAAGCTTTTTGGAGCCAACCCTAGCGGACGGCGTGATATTGCAAGTTTTTGACACTTCCGGGTTGGCTTCAATTCTGGAACCAGATGCTACGTCCACTATATATACAGTCTATGGGACAGAGGGCCCCTCTGGCAACCACGGTGGTTGCCAGGTTAGTCCGAAGCAAGTAATGTTAGATGGCAGTCTGTGGGTCAGACCAGAGCCTTAGAGATAGTAAGAGTTGCGACACTCATGCTCTCGCAGCGGGGCGGTCACGTGGTTCATGTAAGCCTGAATAGTTCCAAACAGGCAGCGCTGTCATTTCCTTCTATGGGACTGAGAGCGGCGATTTCACGGTAAAAAAGGAATAAAATCACACGTCCAAGTACTTGTTTGATTATTAATTCATTGGAGTATGTATGTAAATGTCAGTTTTACATTTTGAGCCGTAAGGTGACATATTAAAGACACTTTTGGGGTTTTGGAGGGAATGTTTCACGTTCGTGTTAGCATGGAAAATCGACTTTTACACAGAAATGTAAGATGATTGAAGATGTTAATTTTTGCCCAGCTGGATTATTGTATTTCCAGACAATGTCTATATTTCTCTGATTCACTTACCCGTAGTCTGGGAGTCATTGAAAAGCAGAGTAACAACAGTCCATTCAGCAGATAGTGTCCAGCCACTTCTGATGAGGCAGGAGTTGACTCACTATAACCATTTTAAGACATACACAAAATATATATTCAAGAATAACAACTCATTATGCTTTGATGAATGAAATAGTATGTTTTATTGACAATGGGAGAAACGATGAGGGTCTTCATGTCTTCAGTGAGGGCTCTCGGGATACTGGAGGATAGATAGATACGATAGATATCAATAAATATATTTGTTAAATACTTACAAGTATAAGTTTATGCATTATAAAGGGTCTCATATAAAGGACGTAGTCTTGACAATTAAAAAGAGGTAGCGATGTAGCTAGGTAGCTTTCAAAGAAGAGCTAACAAGCACATGGCAATGCCTGAAAGTCGGTCATCTGCCAATATTCACAAATACAGATAAATGTATGCACCACAAAGGGCTTCTGATATAATATAAAGACGTTAAAATTAAAAAGAGGTAGCAACTCATCAACAATTAATCCGTCAATATATCCCTGGAGATAACTTCACAGCTAACAGCAGAGTCGAGCTAAAAAAAGTAGCAGAAATTCGGTCGTCAACCAAGATAAAAAATATATATAATTACACTGCGCAAATACAAATAAAGCTCAGCATATGCATCATAAAGAGCCTCTGATAAAATATAGGCAATTGACAATTCAAAAGAGGTAGGCATTTCATCAACTTACCTCCACATATACACAACGACCTGCAGTGCAAATGAACGGTGGCTATCACTGTCGAAGCGGTGCTTGGAACTAAACAAGCCTCCACAACCCGGAAGTAGACCGAAAGAAAGCGTACAACGGCACCCTATGGGAGTGTCGCAACTCTTACTATCTCTAGGACTCTGGGTCAGACCATCAGACACAGTCAATTCGGGGGCCCCCTCGTGGCGGCGGGGCCCTAAGCAGCCGCTTAATTCGCGTATAGGGAGAGCCGGCCCTGACCAGGAGACACTGGGTTACTTGCTAAACTCAGGTTGTCAGTAGGGGGATTTTTCACTTGAAGTTCTTATTCTAATCTAAGTTGATTGCCACCTGACTATAGCTCCATGCTTAGCGCCCAGATATGGCATTAGCATCAATCTTTTCCTCTGAGTCTCTTCATGAAAGTGTTATTTCTTAATATCTGACCCCTAAATAACCACCATTCATCTTTACAGACCAGAAATCTCCATAAATGTGTTCCTTTTCCTTCTAACACTAAGTTCATAATAGCTGTTTCTTATCTATTTTTGGACAGTACATTTGAGTCTTGATTGTAGTGTGCTAAAGCTAGCCCAGGTCCCATCAAAGTCAACCCATGCCAAGCCAGGCCGGGCCTCCTGTCATCTAAATGGGACAGGAGTTAAGCCAGTGCTTCCTGTCAGACTGGAGGCCTCTCAGGTTCCACGTCTGGTCTAAATTATGTCTGTCTGTCCCAAACTGCCACACCAGTCCTCCCCCTCCTCCCCCACACCGCCATCATGCCCAAAACTCCTCCCCCCTTGTCACTACTGCCCTGAAAGCAGGGCTGGAAAGAGTACCAGATACCCTGCATGGGTACAGATACACTGGAACTCTACAATTCACCTAAGTGGAAGTAAAATTACAGGGCTTAAAAATAGACTTTTCCCAGTCTGTCCCAATCCAATTCTCAAATATCATATTAAAGTTGACGCCTTATATTTGAAGAAAAACGACAACATAAGAAAAGCAGGATGAAGTCTGTTCGCTCTCCCTACAGAAAGATATGCCACAGATCAACCACAGCTAGTGCACTGAAAAAACTCCAAATCTTACCAAGTTTGTTTGTCTTATTTTTGGTCAAAACGTCTCATCCCACTTGATTTAAAATAAATCCACTGAACAAGTGACATTTCAGCAAGATGGAGGGACTTGTTTTAAGACAATGCGTCTTAAATATCTTGTAAAGTCAAACAATCTTGAAATGATCTTGTTTTAACCCTCGTGTCATCCCGCAGGTCAAATTGACCCATTTAAAAGTAAAAAAATGTGTGTGGGGGGGGGAATAATATTTTCGCAGTGAAACTTCCACATATTCAAACTTTTTTGTGAGATATTTGAACATTTTATGGTGGAGGAAAAAAAATGCTAAAAAAATGTTTCTTTAAGAACATTCAGGGAAAAAAATCAACCAAAATCCAGCAAATTTCGCTGGATTTTGGTTGATTTTTTTTCTCCGAATGTTCTTAAAGAAAATATTAGAAGTTTTACTGATGAATATGGAATCACTTTAAATGGTCTGTTTTTATATAGCGCTTTGCTATACCTGCAAGGTACCCAAAGCGCTTTGCATGATACGTCACTTTCACCCATTCACACAGACATTCACACACTGATGGTGGGAGCTGCCATGCAAGGCGCTAACCACGACCCACCAGGAGCAACTAGGGGTTCGGTGTCTTGTTCAGGGACACCTCGACATGAGCAGCACGGGCCAAGAATCAAACCGACAACCCCGCCCCGTATGGGCGGCATGGCTCAGTGGATTTTTTTTGGAAGATTTTAGGATTTTTTTTGGAAACTTTTGGTTCATTTTTTGAAAATATTTTCAATTTATATATATTTTTTAAATTTTTTTAATTTTTATTTCTTGCCAAATTTGGGGATTTTTTTTTTAAAAAAGAAAACAATAAAACTTTTAAGGGAAGCTTTGAGGGAATTTTCTTCCTGAAGATTTTGCAAATTTTTATACATTTGGGGATTTTTTTTTGCTGAATTTTTGGATTTTTTTCAGACAAGGGAACAATATTTTTTGGTGCTGTAAATGAGGACAACAGGAAGGTTAAGACACCTAAGCTTGCCAATCCTGGTTAAATATAGCTTAAAATAAGTTTTCCAGCTAATTTTAAGATCTCAATATTCTAAATATGAAGTCTTATTTCAAGAAATCTTACCAAGTCATTTTTCACTTGTTCTATTGACAGATTGTTTTTTCACTTATTTCAAGGTAGAAGTTTCTTGAAATAAAGTTTTTTTTCCTTGTTTTGAGAGGGGCATTTTTTCCAGTGTGTGCATGTTTACACAGAACATGAAGCAAATTTTCAGCTGTTGCCAATGCCAATTTGACCAGTGGACTGTTAGTAAAGTGTGTTGTTATTCAACACAAACAGCTGATATATCGAACGCACAAAGATAACCTGTAATCGAGTTATTGTTTTACAGCTGTTACTTTTTGTTATTCCCACCCTGTTGTGTTTGGTTTCTGGAGGAACACACCTTCAGGCGCCTTTGTGAGTGTTATCATCTGTGGTGTTTCTTGCAGAAACAAACCAGCATGTGACTCCCAGATCCCTGCACAGCTGCTCAACTATAAGAAACACACAGAGAGATGTTGTACTAATATGGCCCTAACCTGACTTGGTTCAATCTGACTGCTAAAACATCACATTAGCTGTGGCTGAACTTTAGAGAAGCCTCGTTGGGGCGGCATGGGTCAGTCGGTAGAGTGACTGTTTTGTAACTGGAAGGTTGCCGGTTCGATCCTTGGCCTGTCAAGCTCATGTTGAGGTGTCCCTGAGCAAGACACCAAACCCCTAATTGCTCCTGGTGAGTCGTGGTTAGTGCCTTGCATGGCAGATTCCGCCATCAGTGTGTGAATGGGTGAATGTGATGTATCATGTAAAGTGCTTTGGATAAAAGCGCTATATAAATACAACCATTTACCTCATTGTACATATAGCATGTGAGTATTAAAGGGATAGTTTGGCCAGCAGCTTGTTAGCTTAGCTTAGTAGAAACATGTCCAGGGATGTCACAATAGTCAGTACCAAAACCACTGAACATGTATGATTTTCAATATCGGTTTTGAGAGCACAGCAAAACATCTTTAGCCATGAAATACACATCTCCTTTTTTATTTTGAAAAAAAAAACTTGGAATTTCATTTAAAAAAATAAAAACACAGGAATAAATCAGAGATTGCTGTTAGTATTGATAATTGGAGCTCTTTTTGGGGAAAACCTGGTCTGATTAGGAGAGACGGCATCCATCCCACTTTGGCTGGTGCAGCTCTCATTTCTAGGAATATGGCTGATTTTATTAGTACTCCTAAAGCATGACAACCCAGAGTTAAGACCAGGATGCAGAGTTGTAGTCTTACACACCTCTCTGCAGTTTCCTCACAGCTGTCACCCTCCAGTAATTCAGTTAACTTTATTGAGACTGTGTCTGTCCCCCGACCACCAAAATTCAATAAATTACACAAATCAAAAATATACAAAAGAAATAGTAACCACAAAAATTTAATAAAAATTAATACCACTATTTCAACAGAGCACAGAGACAGGAAAATTAAATGTGGTCTGTTAAATATTAGATCTCTCTCGTCTAAATCTCTGCTAGTAAATGAGTTGATAACTGATCACCAGATTGATTTGTTCTGTTTGACTGAAACCTGGTTGCAGCAGGAAGAATTTGTTAGCCTAAACGAATCAACTCCCCCTAGTCATATTAACTGTCATATTCCTCGAATCACAGGCCGAGGAGGAGGAGTAGCAGCAATCTACCATTCTAGTTTAAAATTGAACCAGAGGCCTAAACCTGATTACAGCTCATTTGAAAATCTCACTCTTAGTCTCTCTCATCCAAATTTGAAAGCTCAGAAACCAGTTTTATTTGTTGTTATATATCGTCCTCCTGCTCCTTATTCTGAGTTTTTATCTCAATTCTCAGACTTTTTATCTGAATTAGTGCTCAGTTCAGACAAAGTTATTATTGTGGGTGACTTTAACATTCATGTTGACATAGACAGCGACAGCCTTACAACAGCTTTTAATTCATTATTAGACTCAATTGGGTTTTCTCAACATGTAAATAAACCAACTCATAGTTTTAATCACACTCTTGACCTTGTCCTGACTTATGGCTTAGAAATTGAAGAGTTAACAGTATTTCCCCAGAACCCTCTTCTTTCTGACCATTTTATGATAACATTTCAATTTAAAGTAAAGGATTGTTTAGCAGCTGAGAACAAATATCATTACAGTAGGTGTTTGTCTGACAATTCAGTATCTAAATTTAAGGAAATAATACCCTCACTGTTTAATCCAGCAACATTTACTGATAAATCAGAAGGCAATTATTATTATTTTACCCCCACAGAAGTGGATTATTATGTTAATAATGCTTCAGCCTCACTGCGTACAACTCTTGATAGTGTTGCACCTGTAAAAAAGAAAGTTATATCTTAGAGAAGACTTGCTCCTTGGTATAATTCCCAGCTGCGGACTTTAAAGCAGGCATCCCGAAAGCTGGAAAGAAAGTGGTATTCCACTAATTCAGAGGAAGTGTATGTGGCTTGGAAAAATAGTCTAGTAATCTATAAAAAAGCTCTTCGTAATGCCAGGACAACTTATTATTCATCTTTAATAGATGAGAACAAGAACAACCCTAGGTTTCTCTTTAGCACTGTAGCCAGGCTGACAAAGAGTCAGAGCTCTGTTGAACCTTGTATTCCTTTAGCTTTAACCAGTAACGACTTCATGAGCTTCTTTACACATAAAATAGTTATGATTAGAGATAAAATTAATCTGGCCCTTCCTACAAATGTCACAGATGCTTTTGAATTGGCTGTTAGACCTGATGAATCTTTAGAATTCTTCACTCCTATATGTCTCTCTGAACTAATTTCAACAGTTTCTACATCCAAACCATCAACATGTCTTTTAGATCCTATCCCAACTAGACTCTTCAAGGAGATTTTACCTTTAATTAATTCTTCAATGTTAGATCTGATTAATCTCTCTCTAGTAACAGGCTATGTACCACAGGCTTTTAAGGTTGCTGTCATCAAACCTTTGCTTAAAAAGCCCACTTTAGATCCAGATGTGTTAGCTAACTATAGACCGATATCCAACCTACCATTTCTCTCTAAAATTCTGGAAAGAACAGTTGCAAATCAATTATGTGAACACTTACAAAGGAATAATTTGTTTGAAATGTTTCAGTCAGGCTTCAGAGTGCATCATAGCACAGAAACAGCTCTGGTGAAAGTTACTAATGACCTTCTCATAGCATCAGATAATGGACTAGTCTCTATACTTGTTTTCTTAGATCTTAGTGCAGCGTTTGACACAATCGACCACAACATTTTAATACAGCGTCTAGAACATTCAATTGGCATTAAAGGGACAGCACTGGACTGGTTTAAATCCTACTTATCAGATAGGTTCCAGTTTGTGCATGTCAACAATAACTCTTCTGAGCATACTAAAGTTAATCATGGAGTTCCTCAGGGTTCTGTCTTAGGACCGATACTTTTCACATTATACATGCTTCCTTTAGGCAATATTATTAGGAAGCATTGTATTAACTTCCATTGTTATGCAGATGACACACAATTGTATTTATCTATGAAGCCAGATGAAACTGATCAGTTAGCTAGACTGCAAGATTGTCTTAAGGACATTAAAACCTGGATGACTTTTAACTTCCTACTGCTAAATTCAGACAAAACTGAAGTCATTGTATTTGGCCCCAAACATCTTAGAAACTCGCTTTCAAAGCAAATAGTTACTCTGGATGGCATCACATTGGCCTCCAGTACTACTGTGAGGAATCTTGGAGTTATTTTTGACCAGGACATGTCCTTTAACTCACACATAAAGCAAGTCTGTAGGACTTCCTTTTTTCACCTGTGTAATATTGTAAAAATCAGGAACATTCTGTCTCAGAGTGATGCAGAAAAATTAGTTCATGCTTTTGTTACTTCCAGGCTTGACTATTGCAATTCCTTATTATCGGGTTGTCCAAATAGCTCTCTCAAACATCTACAGTTGATCCAAAACGCTGCTGCGAGAGTACTGACAGGAGTTAGCAAAAGAGATCATATTTCCCCTATACTTGCTTCTCTTCACTGGTTTCCTGTTAAATCCAGAATAGAATTTAAAATCCTTCTTCTGACATATAAAGCTCTTAATAACCAATCTCCATCATATCTTAAAGATCTGATAGTACCTTATTATCCTAGTAGAACTCTTCGCTCTCAAGCTGCAGGCTTACTTGTTGTTCCGAGAATTTCTAAAAGTAGAATGGGAGGCAGAGCCTTCAGTTATCAGGCGCCTCTCCTGTGGAACCTGCTCCCAGTTTGGGTTCGGGAGGCAGACACCCTCTCTATTTTTAAGACCAGGCTTAAAACGTTCCTTTTTGACAAATCTTATAGTTGGGGCTGACTGGGTGACCCACAGGGGTTCGGCTTGTGTCTTCATTTGCACAGCTGACTCCCTCTTGGACGTCCCTTCGTTCTGCCTCTAGTCATGCTGCTATAGGCCTAGGCTGCTGGGGGACTTTTCTTGACGCACTGAGCCCTTCTCTATCTACCTTTACATTTAATATGTATACCGTTATTGCAGTACATTCACTCTGTTTCCCCCTGTGCTATTTCTCCGAGTGTCCCTGGTCCCAGAGCTGGATGCTTCAGATCTGCGGTTGATGTTCCACCAGCTGGTCCAGTCTCCACCATGTCCACTGTGGGATGCTGCTGCTGACCTTCCTCCAGCCCTCTGCTTCCAACTCCCCTTTTCCACCAGTCAACTCTGCATTGCCTTCACTATACTGTTATGCTAACTTACATACTGTTTGAATTTTACTGCTAGCTATATATGGAGTATGTTTAATGTTAGAACCGTACATCATAAGAGTAAATTATGAGTCAGTTTTCAATGTTAGCTTATACTTTGTCTGTGTCACATATCCTGTCATGCATGTATCCAAATGTGTGTTGTGTTTTCCTTGCTTTCCCACCCCTCCCTCTTCTCCCATCCCTCCCCCTTGCCCTCTTCTGTCCTTCTCAACCCGCCCGGCCAGCAGGCAGATGGGTCCCCCCTATATAGAGCCGGGTTCTGCTCGAGGTTTCTTCCCTGTTAAAAGGGTGTTTTTCCTTGCCACTGTCGCCTTTGGGCTTGCTCTGGGGGTCAGGCATTTGGGTTCTGTAAAGCGTCTTGAGACGAGTTGACTGTAATTGACGCTATATAAATAAAATTGAATTGAATTGAATTGAATTGAAAGTTGAAGAAATATTGTGCCAAAGCAGAAAAATATTTTATGGAGACAGTAATTCTACTGCAGTACCCAGCTTCTTAAAACAGGAAAAAAGAATGTAAGAAATAAATATACAAAAAGCCGTTTACCTTTAAAATTCACTTACAGTACAAAATTGACTTGACAGCTGCTGTATCTTTAGTAATATAGAAAACTATTGTCATATTTTCACATTTTTGGTACTGACTTGGTACCGAATTAGAGCCCAAGTTAAATCACGATTGTTTCCTCTGCACAAATAAAACAAGTATTAAAATGTCAGGTATTGCAGTACTGCATGGGGTAATGTGCCTCATTATTCTTAGGAGAGTCCTCTCAAGACAGAGATGTAAATCCTTAAAATGATGAGAAAGTCTGCATGTGCTCTAAAGTTTGGGGTCACTCAGACAATTTCATGTTTTCCATGAAAACTCACACTTTTATCCATGTGCTAACATAACTGCACAAGGTTTTCTTATCATCAATGAGCCTTTCAACACCATTAGCTAACACAATGTAGCATTAGAACACAGGAGTGATGGTTGCTGGAAATGTTCCTCTGTACCCCTATGGAGATATTCCATTAAAAATCAGCCGTTTTCCAGCTAGAATAGTCATTTACCACATTAACAATGTCTAGACTGTATTTCTGATTAATTTAATGTTATCTCCATTGAAAAAAAAACTGCCTTCTTTCAAAAATAAGGACATTTCTAAGTGATCTCAAACTTTTAAATGGTCCTGTATCTTTTGGTTAACAGTTAAAGTTTTACACAGTATGTTGCATGTTTTTAAAAAAAAAATCCACCATCTTCTATTGTATTCAGTAAAAATGTTACCCGTTACAAAGGCGCAAGTATCGCTACTTTCACTTCACATTTTCCTCTCATGCATTTTGATGCAGGCTCTGCTAAGTTTCTGTAAAGTTTCATAACAGCTGTAGTTGGCACAAGTGATGTTTCTGATGTAAAATGACTTTTATATTCAAAACATCCTGGAAGTGAACTGCAACAAACCCTCCTCAGTTTAAAAAAATGTGTGCAAATGCAGTGTTTTACTTCCACTCTGGCCTCTATCGCTGGCTTCACGCTGCAGAGGTCTGCCCAGTGTTGAGGAGACAGCCTTAATCTGCTTCTCACTCCTAATGCTCCACAGATGAGGGACGCCACCGTCGCCTTAACCACACAGGACGTTCCTGGCTCCTGGACCGAGCTGGGCTGGGGTAGGAACAGTGTGGTGTTGCCCGGCAGGAGAAAGGAGAGGAGTGGCGGGGCAGAGAAGAAAAGAGGGGCTGCGGTAAAAAGCATTTTCCTGTACACCCCACAGGGGAATGAAAGCAGCAAAGTGGGGGGAAGGAGGGGATTATCACAAAGATCTTTAGAGAGGGAAAAACTTTAATGTTAAAAAGGTTAAAGTGGTCACATAACCTCCCACACTGAAAAAAGAGAGCAAATGAAAGCCAGAGCTCCTGCCTCAGCTCACAGGTTATGGAATTATAGAGAGCTGCCATGGAAATATAGTGTTTTTTTTTTTTTTTTATTCAACATGTCTCAGGGTAAATCAAAGGCCAAATAAAATGACATTTACATTAACGTGTAGGAGTAAAAAACAGTCAGTTAGGGAAACAGCCACAGGAGGTAGATAATCAAGCGTGTCGGATGTCTTATCCTGAGACTCTAAATGGGTTTTAAATGTCCTTTTGTGACTTGAACTTATGAATCTAGTTAAAATGGGCTTCATTTGGCCCCAGGGCAGAGGGGCCCAGTTAGATATGATCTTCAGTGTGGCCATTGCATGCTCAGGGTGCGTTTTAACAACAATGGCTCTTCTGAGAGAGCCCGTAAACATGTGCCTAGGACCTTGACCCCGGCAGTAAACAGTCTTTCCACCTGATGATGAATAGCAGAGCTGGGCAGGGCGCAGGACGGGCCTGTTGCTCTTTCTCTTTCTCCCTGCTGCTGCTCTGATACTGCAGCATGCACAGGCCAAATCAAACATAAGAAACTGAAGCTTCTACATTTGGGCCTTTGTCTTAATATTGACAAATTCCATGAAAAGACCTGAAACAGCGACGAATGAATGTTACTAAAAGCATATTATGGTGCAAACTGTTGCACTGGGTTTGTCTCAGTCCCACATAAAACATCCTGCAGCCACATATTCTCAGCAGTGCACTAAATATGTATTAATCCGCAGCTGAAAGTAGTCCCCAGCAAGTTTTCTCCTGCTTAGGTGATGCTTCCTATAATCTACAGTACTCATTAATTAATAAGTTGACAAAACCACTGTAAACATAGGCTCATAGGTTGAAGCCAGAAAGTACAGAGAGTTCTTCCAGGTTTGCATTAAGTTTTGTTTTAGGTTTTTTCTTGAGATTTTCTCACAATACAAACAATATAGACCTGGCAAACATGGGGGGGGGGGGGGTATTAGGAACACAAAGTGCCATGAACATCAGTTGCTCTTTTTATCCCATGTATTGTGTAATGATGTGTGCAATCACCACAGTATTTGGCACAGATCACATCATCCTGACTAAAGGAATAATGTACTGCCCCTTTCAGACAGGCACTGCTTTCTACTAAACTGATGGCAACTGAACAAGTTCACTTCATGCCTAAATGAGCACCGTGGTTCGTTTAACGTAGAAGTCTCAGTTTCAACATGGCACTGGTCTGGACTGGATGCAGTCATATTACCAGAGAGGATGCACAAGACTACCATGTACTTTGCGGTGTGTGAGGTGACTTGGTGAAGACTTTTAAAAACATTTTTGCACCAATATTGGTCCAAACACACAGTTTATATGACAGTTTCTAGACAGAGTCTACAGGTCAAATTACCAAAACTCACCTATAATGAATGCAGCCAAGGTTTTTCCTGTAACATTTACTGAAGCTCAGGTTCAGTTTACTGCTTCCAGTTGTTTGTAGGAGAATTTTTTGGCTCAAGCTAAGATTAGCTGTGTCCAACAGGTAAACTGCTGCGGGAGAACGTGTGATTTTATGATCACATTTAGCCTCATTTTGATTTTGTTTTTTGGCCTATTTGGTCTCATCTATGTTATGGTCTGTAACTGATTGTCGTCCAAGAGATTTTTAATCCCAGTGAGTAATTTCTCAATGAATGAAGTGACTGTAGCCATCATTGTCTGATCCTGACATTTCACTCTCAGCCATAGAAACACACACATACATACTCCTGGATTATGGAGTTCAGCGTTTTTGAGGCTGTATTAACTAAAGGGAAGCTCCTGATTCCCAGTTGGGTGAGGAGCGGATGGAGGAAGACTTCTGTTTGTTTAGCCTGACCTGTTCAGTGGCCATCCCCAGAGACAAGCCCACGTCTCGACATATTTATGTTTAGAAGTCAATTTCCCCATTCTGTCCTGAAGACAAGGAGGCGCTCTGGGGTTTTTAGTGAAGACCTCCTTACATTTATTTACCATCAGGGAAATTCTCTTTTCTTGCAAAGTCAGCCAGTGATGCATGTGGACTGTATCAGGTATCTCACTGGAGCTTGCTAAAATGGGTGTAGTGGCATGGAAGAGTGGTTTTCAATCTGACAGCCATGGCTAGAACGGCATAACACATCCTCATATTTAGATTGCGTGTGAAAACCGAAAATTGTCTTGGGCTATAGAGACACACATTTTCAAGAGGTGTCCTGCTGAGAGCCTTAAGCACTGAGGTTAGAACGAGGGCACTCAACACTGAAACCACGAGCCACACCAAACCTGCCTAGAAAAACACTCACAGCACCACAGAGTAAAGAAACAACCTGAACAGTCTCACCAGTTCCCTCTGGATGCCAGACTGACCCTGCAGGGCTTAAGGTAGCTGCTTTAGAGCAGATCCAGGGACTGACAAGCCAGATAAGTTCAGGGCCTGCTGTTTATCTCTGCACGCTCCGGTTTCCAAACAGAACACAGACTAGTAAGAGCACCAAGAGGCCCCGACCCTGATGGATTAAGTAAACTTTGTAGAGGGACAAGGCTAGAAGAGTCATTTGTGCATGTGGTTGCAGACTGTTGATCTTTTTTTAATTAGTTCAGTATATTTTACAAACTACAGCAAGGACCTTTAAACTTTCTCAAAGCACTAAATATAACTCAGGGTAAGGAATTATTTTGACATAAATTTCTTTAAAATCCTGCTCTGTAAGGACAAGTAAAAGTTGATAAACCAATAAATTGAAAAAGAAAGTTAATCTGTTAAATGTCCACACTGAGCAGTTTAACAAAGGTATTCACCTTTGTTAATTTGCTCATAATTAGACTCAACCATCCATCCATCCATTATCTATACACAGCTTAATCCTTATTAGGTTCATGGGGGGCTGGAGTCTATCCCAGCTGACAGAGTGTGAAGGCAGGGGACATCCTGGAAAGGTCTATCACAACACAACAGTCTATCAAAGGGCTACTCATAGAGACAAACAGTCACACTTGCATTCACACCTATGGACAATTTACAATTATCAATTAATCTCAGGTTGTGGGAGGAAGCCAAAGTACCTGGAGAAAACCCCGTGCTTGCACAGGGAAAACACAGATACTCAATGCTGAAAGATTCCAGGGCCAGATCGGGAGGCAAACCAGGGATCTTCTAGCTGCAAAGGCAACAGTGCTAACCACCATCCACTGTGCAGCCATAGACTCAATTAATCTGTAGAAATTTGTCACCAAAATGCAGACACATCTAAAGGTCTGTGAGCTGCAGGGTGACAAGAGTAAGATAAACTGCTCAGGTATGATTTTCTATGATATGTTTTCCTACAAATGATGATTAGCTGCACACAATAGTGGAGTCCTGCCGTTTATATGTGGACATTGGCTCATAGGGAAGCTCGGTTACAAACAACACTGGAAAAGGTGTGAACAACACAACAAATGATTTCACATAATTTTCAATATAAAAATATAACTTTCAGGAATATTATTGTCAGCAGCCAGGCAGTTGTCTAAATGGTGATCTTAAAGGCCTGGTGGTCATGTGAGTATGTAGGACACAACAGTAATCCTCACTTTTCATATAATGCACTTTATACTACTATAGGAGGTAGCATGTAGTATCTAGCACTATATGCTACTGCAAACACACTCTTAATACATATATGGATGGTAGTCTGCATTGAGAATCAGGCCAAAGGTCCTGTCTATGATATGTGCAGTTTTCTGAACTGTAAATAATGCAAGGATATGCCAGATGATCCCCAGAATAAAAACACTAGCTCTCCAAATGGGCCTAATATGTCCTCTTTAAATGATTCTTAAAGTCCAAACCACATATTATCCATATTTGTGCCAAAAATAGTACTCTTTCACAGTCTGCTAGGACTGTATGATTCTGTTTTTTAATGTCAAACATGTCAGTCTAACCTTAGTCTGACCTACAGTGAAGATAAAGCATAACTTACAATTGAAACCAGATGAGTTTACCTTCTGTGTTCCACAACTTTCCAAAAATGGAGCAACTTAAAAACCAAGTGTACCAGCCCTTTACAGAGAGCGTGTTTCTCTGGTCTAATCAGGTGTGTGGACGTGTCTGTATGTGAGTATATTTAGGTGGAAGTAAAGAGGACATGATGAGGGTGGGGGGAGCTGACCCTTAAGTGTCTGTGCTACAGGGGGCAAGTTAAGGGCCTCATGTGCTGGATGACTGGCTAATAAGTATCCGGTCATCCCCCCTGGGAACCTACCTGCTCTGGATGTAGAGGTGGTGGTGATGCTGGTGTCAGTCAGTCTGTACTTTACCACTGGAGTTTCATATTCAAAATGTAACAGTTGGGGTTCGGTGTAAAAGCTCCTCGTGTTTATTCCTCATATATTCTCCTGCATTGATGTCTCACTCAGCAGCCCACTATTAGCTGTCCAGATTTTTCATGGCTAATATAGACATTTTCCCAAAAACAAATTCCGCTGTTTAACATTCCCAAGAAAATGTCATAAAGCACTCCAGGAAGAGAATAATTATCCAGTGTTCCCCACATACAGCAGCTCCTAAATGACACATTTAGAGCCCTGAGGCTCTACGCTCAACATGTGGGAGCTGCGTCAGTTAGCGAGCACTCAAACATAAACAAATAGATAAATTCATGTTGTCAGGCTGATGGGATTGCAGCGCTCCACTTGCTTTTATCACTCAGACTCCTTTGGCGGTGTGAAGTGGTGGGTCTTCTCTGTCAAAATACACCGTGGAGCATTTTTCTTTTTTTTTCAACATGTTGGACGACCGCTCACGACAACGCCAGAATAAACACTGGATGAAGAGGGAGTAGTAAAATATGTTGAGATATACAGTCGGCCCACAGTATTTGGTCTGAGAGATAGTGGCATTTATCAGAGTGAGCTATGGTAGATGAACTTCTCTTCGTGTCTGTGTAGTTGGTTGAAAGAGATTCCTGTTGTGAAGAAAAACATCAGATGAGCATGTCTTCATGTTTCCCTTAAAAGCTGCACCACGAGGCATCAGAACAGACTGTCCTCCACAAGGAAAGCCAGGTCTAATACTAGATCAAAAAGACTGGCAGTAGAGTTTAAACTACTGTATTAACAAGAAAAGCACTCAGAGATCACAGTACTCCGGCATGGCTGTTCATTCCCCCATATGGCATTGTCAGAAATGCAGCAACTTTTTTTAGAAATGCAGATTTTGTTTATTAGTTACTGATGATCAGAAATCATGGCAGCATAGAATGTGTCCATTTAATATAGTAGATGTACCCACAAACAAAATGAGCTTGCAGTGAGCACAGGTGTGTGTTATGCATGTGTACATTATGTACGGATACAAAATTACGTGACCAAAATATGTAGCAGACGGTAGGAATAGATAGGACTCAGAAACACCCCCACAATTTAATCCATTGTTCCTTGTATAATGTCGGATGGATCAGTCCCGATAACAATCTGCTGACGCAGTGTTCACTTGTTGCCATAGTTACAATGACCCTGTGCCGCTATCTTACAATACAGAAATCTGTAAGAAATCCGTGGATCCAGACTATAAGCCGCATCACTGCAAAAGCCGAATCATTTGGTCCTTGTGTCATTTCTGACCTTCCCTGAAAAGTTCACCCAAATCCGTTAATCTGTTTTTGAGTAATGTTTCAAACAGATAGACAAATGTACGATCGTCACATAACTCCGCCACGTTCCTTGGTGGAGTAATAATTATTAACATATCATAACCAGGGACTGCTCAGTGGTGTAGTGGTTAGCACTTTCACCTTGCAGCAAGAAGATCCCTGGTTCGAATCCCGGGGTGGGCCTGGGATCTTTCTGCATGGAGTTTGCATGTTCTCCCTGTGCATGCGTGGGTTTTCTCCGGGCACTCCGGCTTCCTCCCACAGTCCAAAAATAAGCTGAGGTTTATTGAGTACTCTAATTTGCCCGTAGGTGTGAATGTGAGTGTGATTGTTTGTCTGTATATGTAGCCCTCTGACAGACTGGTGACCTGTCCAGGGTGTCCCCTGCCTTCGCCCGAGTCAGCTGGGATAGGCTCCAGCACCCCCTGTGACCCTAATGAGGATAAAGCGGTGTATAGAGAATGGATGGATATTCTAACCAGCATACAATCACTGTGCAGTTGTAATATACTCTAATGTATGTGTGGTATAGTGCATTGTGCCAAGCTCAGATTTGTTGAATGTTTAGCTGTGCCTAATCTGTGGTAGATTCTCAGTGAAAAGTTGAGATTCTACATTTAAACTCATCATTATGATTAAGCAAAAACTCACAATTCTTATGTCACACACAGAATTCTGAGCTAAAAGTCAAAGTTTTGAGACTTTTTAAGTTTAAAGTAAGTGGTGAGAGAGCTAAACTGAGAGGAACCACTATCTGGAGATCCAGGACTTCTGATTCTTTGCTTTGGTGGAGATGTTGCACGAGTTGCAAATAACTGAGATACCACTTGTTCAAAAAAAAACAACAACAACGAATGAACCACAAATTCTGCAGCTACGTATCTTACAGGAAGGGCCAAAGTCAGTGTTATTGTCATGCAGAGGCTCCAGTCCTTCAGTGGATGTGGCACCATGCTGAGGAGGTTTTATGAGTTGGTGGTGGTCAGTGTCATGATCTATGCTGCAGTCTGTTAGGGTAAAAACCTGAAGAGGGATGACACCAGAGTCATGGACAATGTCTCTGACTGTTTTCACAGTGCTCTTTGAGCCTGAGGGGCATGTTCAGCAGAGACTAGGATGGTTGAAGGCTCCATGGACATCACAAAGGATCCATCTCGTGGCTATCCTGCTGTTATTCCCCTTACTGTGGAATTTCAATTTCAAATTTTTGAAAAAAAAATAAAGGTGTATAGCTTACACAAGCTTTGCAGCTGCAACAAAAACGTTGCACAAACTAATCATTTATCTTGTTTGTTTAGTCTCTGCTGGTTGCCTGGAGACCTCACTGAATCAACAGGACTTCTTGAAGTCAATGCACTTGATTAGGAAATAGTCCAGCACACCAAAATCACCATTTTTACACTCCCTCTAAGGAATAAAGGTTTTTAAGTGTCTCATCTGAAGATATGTCCAATGTCTTCTAGAAGCACTGTCAAAATGTTTGATAAATAGAAAACATAAAAATCCTGAACCGTTTTACTGACTGACATACATGATGCTCATGTAGAATCTTGCTGTAAAACGTTTATTTCTTTTTCTGTCATGTTTCCATTGGGATCACACAACATGATAGATTAGACATATAGAACTAGGACAGAGCTGACATCTTAAAATATAACTTAATACCTAATATATGTGTGGTTTGTCATATGTGTAGTTTTGCTCTTTCTGTTTAAAGAAACCAGCCCAGGGACTGAAAATTAGCCAACTGACATTGACAGAAACATCTTATAACGTCCTCTGTCCCTGTAGTCTTAAACTGTCTAAATAAATATAATGTATCAGCATGTAATGAGAGTTCCACCTTGCAGCTGCAACAGCAGTTTTAACTCTGGAAGAATCTATGCACCAACTGCATGTTATTTTAGACCACTTCCTAAACTCTGATAGTGGTTTTAGCCGTACTCGCACAGAGATGTTGTCAAAAAGACACAACCTTCTCTGCTTTCAGCCCAGTAATCCCTGGGATCTACACTCACAATGAACACACATCAGTCAGCCAGTGAGTATTGAGTCCCAAGGCTATGCTGCCAGCTAAAGGTGCACAACTCTGTTAGGTAGAGTAAACCGGCCACCTGCCAAGCCAAAAGGCTTTGTGGGAGCCATTATCACCGGTCCTTAGCATGCACGCAAGCTTTAGGACGTCACCACACCTCTGGGTGCCCCTCCTTCTGCTCCTCATTCATGTTTATTAGTGGTATTTGTTTATTTTCAGACATTATTTCTATAATACGTGAAACAAAAATAGATTAACAGTTGTTAAAGTGTCCTGAATTCTAATTTTCCATCTGAAAAAATCTCTCACCAAAGCAGCAGTTTTGCATCAGACTTGTACAGATATGTTAAATTTGATGTACAAAGGCTGTTTTAGTTTTACCACCAACCCCAAAAGAATGAGTGAGAGAAAACTGATCTTGTTTGCTATTATGTAAAGTCTAGACACTAGTGAGTCTAGCTGGCTTACTCCTCCCAGTAACCCAGCATTCCTTCTAATGCTACTAAAGAGTCTTGGTGAGGTGTTTGATCACCCTGTGTCACTAGAACAGCTCTGATGCTCCTTGTCATTGATTCTCCAGGTCTCTGGGACTGAAGGGATGAACACCACTCTTTCAATAAATGTTCCTTGTTTTGGTGTTATAGTGATATTAATGGAGAGGGCTGTCGAACACAGTGGTCCAAAATGCCCCTGCCATAGGCGTTCAGTTGGGTTGAGGTGTGGTGACTGAAAAGGCCTCACATCATTTTCACCATTCAGTGAGCCCTCTGTGGCCTCTGGAAGAGAGCGCTCCCATCAGGTTAGAAGTACAGGATAAAGATGATCCTTCAGAACAGCTTTGTATTGATTTGAAGTAAGCCTTTACACTAATTAGACTGGTGGACCCAAACCATGTCAGCAAAAAGGCCCTCATGACATAACAGAGCCATTATATCTCCTTACAGTTGGGTTTAGGGTTTTCTTTTAATTTGTTACATTTTAGTTTGTGAGAAGGCTAACATTTCATATCACAGCTCACTATTCAAGACAATGTTACGTTCATTAAACACACTGGCTGGTTTCCTTGTGTAACATTCATATTAATTTTTTAATTGCCCCCTGGGGACAAATAGTTTTCTGAATCTGAGACGTTCTGTAGTTAACATAAATCGTTAACCTGTTGCGTGTTTAAATGCTGACAGGTTTTTAACCAACCCTACAGGCTGCTTTCCTGCAGCGTATATATGTAAAGACAGTTATCATTTAAAAACAAAAAGTCGGCATTTGCCTGCATCTGTCTAAGACTGTAGCAACAGCAGCTGAAGGAGCAGTCAGTTATCCACAGCACACTACATGATGCTATTCATGTCATTTGAGGAGATGACTGGTTGGAGGCTCTGTCGGCCTCTTTGGCAGGAAAAAGGAGACCTCATTGTTCAGCCATCTGTCTTCAGAGGCCCTCAGCTGACAGACAGGGGCCACTGAGTGCCCTTGGCGGCACGAGAAGGACAAAGTGTGTCACAGCATCACCCATGGAGCTCCAGAGAAAGTAGATTTCCACCTGACGGCTTAGAGAAGCTCATCTCCAAGCTGTGCAGACGTCCATACGAGTGTGTGCTCATGAACCATTTTGTTTGCACTTTCTTGTTAGTCTTTGCTGGAAACTCTTCTTTTAAGAACATAACAAATAACTTTTTTTTTTTTGCTTTTTCCAGACACTGACATTTAACTTCAAGAAGCCCGCTCCATCCTGTAAACATTCCCAACATTATTATTTTTCTTTTCGAGCAGATTTATATCTAAATGTTAACAACATGCTGGGGTAAATGTTTAGAGGGGGAAGGGGAGGTAAATGAGGACATACGCTGAAGCCGTAGTTTTATCCACTGGAAGGAAATGAATTGGCTAAATATTTAGATCAAGTCTTATTCCAGCGGATGCCTGTCACCACAGAGGATGATTTGTCTCAGCCTTCAAGCTCATTTCTCAATTAAAAATCCGAATTTTTGTCTTCTGGAATGACAAGTCCTGTTTATTTTCTGGAATGTCTCTATTTGTTTGTGGTTGGGAAATGGTAAACAGCCTTCAAGTATCAGTGATATGATTTAGACCACAGCTACTTCACACTGGGCCCTAACAGAAGCTGCTTTGGAACATTATCGCAGCTTTACAGCAGCCTGTTAGCGTGGTGGTACGTGAGAGCTGCAGTAATGACTGTTTTCATGATCAAATTATCTGACAAGTCTGACGTCTGGATCATCACACTTTCCCAAAGTCCAAGGTAATGACTTTAAATTCGATTGACTCCAAAGATATCTAATTAAGGGCCTGACTGAAACCAGATTTATGATGAAAGCAAGAATTTAGCATTGACACACAAATACAAATATGGTACTTTTAAATATACCATTCAATGGGGGCATTTTTGGAAGCTTTCAAAACAATCACATTGACTTCATGCAGCCATGGACCCATTAAAGGAGAATATTAGCTTATTCTAATTTACTATTAATGTGTCGGGGAAATAAAGAGGTGCACAAAGAAGTGTTTGTCAGGGCAAAGACCTCAAGCTCAGTGCAGCTTTAGGAAAAATTACAATTCATGCTGAACAGTTTACATCCATCTCTCTTTCTGTTCCTGAGTTACAGGGTTGCATAATGAACAGAAAGTGTTTTTGCAGAATGAGATGATGTCACAGTAACATTCACCTTTGACCGTTTGGATATTCAGCGTAATCATGTCATGATTTTAGCCTAGTGGACGTTGGTGTGAAATGTTGTCATAATTAGTGTATGAGTTATGTCCAAAAATGTGATCGGTGTGAGGTCACAGTGACCTTTGACGAAACCTGATCAGTTCACAGTTGAGTCCAAGCGAACTATTATGCCAGATTTGAACAAATTCCCCTGAGGAGTTGAAGAGGTATCTTATTCATGAGAATGGGAGAGACTTAGTGACAAATCAAACACATCAGGGCTCTGGTCACAGCTGTCACTGGGATGGAGACATAAAAACAGATTTTTACATAAATCATTCAAAGTTTGTTTTCGAATTTGATTGAAGGTAAACACAGAAATACAAATAAATCAGAATTATCCTTTAAATGGTGGATACAACGCCACACCTTACGTCAGTGGCCACTCTTTGTACTGCAGTTCAACATGAATTTTCCCCATTAAGTCCCATGACAACAGAAATTACGCATTCAACTGCAAAAATGAAAATTGCTGTTCTTTGTATTATAATAGTCTGAAAAGTCTGTAAATATAAAGCTATAGAAACAAAGGCAAATAGAATATTCTTACTGAAAATATTATCAAAAACCGCATCTATATTGGACAGTTACACAACTTACTATTTACATTCAGTGCTAATGTTAAGTGTCAGTGTTGAAGGTAGCTTGTATGTATGGAGGTAGGGGTTGGATGGCGATGGAGGAGCGGCATCTCAGGACACTGCAGGACCACAATAGTCACGGGCAGAAACTAAAAGTATTCCTCAAATGTCCATTCGAGGCTTCAAAAATGGCTCAGTCCCTACAGTCCCCCATGTTGAAATGTCCGACTTACAGGAGAAATAATTATGTCTACAGCCTGGTACAAACGACGATTTTGGTCTCGAGAGCTAAATTCTCAGTTCATGACAACTGTATAGGGAGTGAATGTTTATTAAACTCATCTGTTTCATTAAGGCTTAAAGTTAAGCATAATTAACTACAAGACTGCTTTCAGTGACAGGTCAGTATCATCCCATGACAGTCCAAGGGTGTTTGCATGGTCTGCTTCAGTTTCACCTCTTCCTCATTTTAGAGTCAGATGGGAGTTTGGCAGAGTAAAGTACTGCCACCACACTCAGCTTTAAAACTGCTGCTTTGAGAAACCTATACACTAATGTTCAAAAGTTTGGGGTCACCCAGGCAATTTCATGTTTTCCATGAAAACTCACACTTTTATCCATGCACTAGCATAACTGCACAAGGGTTTTCTAATCATCAGTTAGCCTTCCAACAGCATTAGCTAACACAATGTAGCATTAGAACACAGGAGTGATGGTTGCTGGAAATGTTCCTCTGTACCTCTATGGAGATATTTCATTAAAAAGCAGCCGTTTCCAGCTACAATAGTCATTTACCACATTCTTTCTTTCTTTTCTTTTATTTAACATTAACAATGTCTAGAGAGTATTTCTTATTAATTTAAATTTGAATCTTTAAATCTTCATTAAAAAAGACTGCTTTTCTTTCTAATATAAGAATATTTCTACGTGACCCCAGACTTTTGAACAGTCATGTTTGTGATGTCAAGGATGATTTGTTCACCTTTATATACTGTCTATGAATGCAACTAAATGTGAATTATTTTTATTATCTCTCTGGTTTTTGAGATGGCATTGAATGATGACCAGCCTCAGTAAAGTTGACCTTTGACCTTTGGGATGTAAATGTATAATATATGTGCATGAAATTTTGTCAGAATTTAGCAAAGAAATTCGTGAATCATGGACGAAAACATATTTGTTGAGGTCACAGTGACCCTTAACAACCAAAATCTAATCAACTCATTGTTGAGTCCAAGTCAGTGGTTGTTTCAAATTTGAAAAAATATCCTTAAGATGCTTGACAGATATCACGCTCACTAGAATGTGACAGATGCTCGGATGCACAGACAACCTGAAAGCGTAACGCCTCCGGCTGCAGCTGTCACACATAAAAATCTGCAACTGTTCTTTGTTACAACTGCTGCTGAATACATTCCACTGACCGAATGATTAAGCAACTAATCATTTCTGCACTGCAATCAAAGTGTGTGTATTCCAGCAGTGGGACAGGCGAGCTGGTGGAACATGGTGAATGTGAGGACATGGAGGGAAGAAAACCAAGGCAAACATACTGGAGATTCAAAAAAAAAAAAAGGAAAAAAAAAGAAAGTCCTGTTACTACCCTGGGAGGTGTGCATCCACTACTGTGTTCAGGTGTTAACAGGTTCCATGTGTGTTTACACTTCATATATTGTTCCACATGCTGCTGCCGTCACAGTGGGAACAAGGCTTTTCTGGACTATTACTGCATCAGTGTGAGCGTAGCGTGTGGAGAAACACAGCGACAGCAGCTCACAGGTTTAAATGGCGGCATGTTGTTAACAGTGCTGCAGGAATGTGGCCCACCTGAACATGGAGGATGTACAGGAGGCGGAGGTGATGCTAGAAAGAAAGGAGATCAACAATAAAAATACACTGACAAACTGGTGGTGGGGCTGGGAGGGGGGGCAGCTTGAAGTCGCTTCAAAACAAATTGGAGCTCTTTTGATGGAGGCTGCTCGGTCACCTCATTAAATTTGCATGTGAATACAAACAGCTTGACCGCCTGGTGCTGCACAAAATGGCTGATGCTAATGACCGCGCTGCTGCTGCTGCTGTCGTTGCTGGCATCGTGGAGGCCGAGCTGTGTGTGCTGGTGGTGTGTGTGTGTGTGTTGTTGTCCAGATGGTGTGTGCATGTAATTAATGCACAAAGCAGCCAGATGCAGAACCAAAGAAGAGTCTCCTTGCTTATATGCGACTGTCTAAATCAGGGATGTCAAACTCATTTTGGTTCAGGGGCCACATACAGCCCAATTTGATCTCAAGTGGGCCGAACCAGTAAAATCACAGCATAGTAATCTATAAATAACCACTACTCCAACATTTTCCCTGTGTTTTAGTTTAAAAGAGAACATTCTGACAATGTTCACATTTAATGAATTATCTTTTTACATAACATTATGAACACCCTGAAATTTCTTAGGAAAAACAGGTTCTGTTTTAACAGTATTATGCCTCAGTGTATCATTTACACGTACATTGCAACTGACAGATCCCACTCTACCTACAAAGGCACAAAACAGTCAGTCTCAGGTATCTGGAATTGAACAACTGATCAGAACAACTTGTCATGGTCTAGAAATTATTTAAAATTTGCAGTTTTACAAGTTTACAACTTACAGTGCATGTCTTCTCTGTAATTTTTACACTTTGTGAAGTCATCCCGCAGGCCAAAATGGACCATTTGGCGGGCTGTTTTGGGCCCGCGTTCCGCATGTTTGACACCCCTGGTCTAAATGAAGAGAAGGCATCTCAGGCTTACCTCTGGTCATTTCCTCACCTTCCAGCAGCCACCTGACACCCATGGGTGAACCGGCAAAGTGGAATCAGGCTAAAGAAAACAGCAGTCACATTAGGCAGCCAGGCAGAGGACATTGTTATTATTAGGAGGGTAATAGTCCTGGGGGAGGCCCTGAGCGTGGGCTGAGCCTCCTAATGCAGGCTGCTGTTAAGTGGTTAGCTGCTAATAGTGTTTTCCTGTCCTCCTAATGGAAAGAAACAAGGCTCAGCGCTCAGCACAGACACTCTTCGTCGAAGCCGACTTCCACTTTCGAATACTCACAGGATGTCACTTGCGGTTGCCATGGTTACCGGGGAGCCCAAAAGGGTGTGAACTTTTCAACCTGAGGGTCTCCACATCGTGCTCTGTGTGCCGTACATAGCACACCGACTGTGATCGCTGCCACGGTTGGACTTCTTGAAATGTAAATACTCACCAACGCGACAGAAACCTGACCTCAGACTCCAAACAAACTGTCAGAAACAAGCTTTTACCATTCTACTGGTTTCTGCTTGCGTTATTTTTAAGTCCTCCTAATGGTTCAAATACTTTGCTCAAGTAATTAGAGAAGCTGCACCACATGTGACATTCTAGTCCCAGCAAGTTTATCCTTAAAGAGCAGCAGAGCAAAGCAACCAGAAAACTGAATAACTATTGAGTACAACTCTAAAACTTCTTTTTTTTTTAATTATGTTACCTAATGCTTCTGCTTCTCTACCTTTCAGGGTGAAATGTGTTTTTCTTTTTACGGTGTAGCATCTTTAGCTGGAACTACTTTCCTATTAAAAAAAACACACACAGTCCCTCTATAACAAGACATGTTGCTACTGAAGTTTTCAAATACACTTTATGAAAATATATAAAAGACAGATATCTTAATGCCATATACAACACTTTATTATTGCTGACTAAGGTTGCTGTTATTTTATTTGTATTAAAGTCAAAAAAATCCCACAAATCTACAACTTAATGTGCATTTTATTTTCTGACTTCCCTGCCCTGTCTGTGGGACTTCACCGCAGTTCTATTAGCTCCTATTAAAGATGGAAGACTTCAAAGCCACCTCACAAAGTTTAACTGTTAAACAATGTTTTGCAGTTTATTAAAACATCTGGCCACTGTAGTTTTTATCTTTAGACTCACACCAGAGAAAAATATGGATTTGCTTAGAACACATTTGTTACTCTGGTGAGTATTTCCAGCAGCAGGACGGCGTTTGTAGGATTGAGGCTTTGGGTAAAAACAGTTGTTACTGCTAGGGTGCTGTCACCAACGATGCAGCACGTCAGAAAGTATTACCCAAGCCACTGATTTAACAGCATAATAGTACTGAAATCCCTCACTGCCACCCTGCTGAGGACAAATGTGAGCAGCTTACTGGCATTAGAGTGTTAAAGAAATAGCTTTATCACTTGTACCAGTAGGTGTGGCTGGTAGGGAAAGAGAAAACCTGATGTCTGGGGGGTCAAGAACAGCTAAGCCAAATGTAGCTGCTCAACAGTAAAACAAGACTTTACTATCAGGTGCACTACACACACACACCTGTATACGACAATGCTTCTCTCCCTTACACACACGCACACCTCTGTGTCGCTGATTTTAACAAGATCAGACACTGTGCATGGCAAAAAAAAACTCCCAACAGCCACAACAGTGTGTGCGTGTAAAGCTAATAGAACTCTTGTCTCCAAGTCAGGTAAATATAACACAAGAGGGAACCGTCAAATAAATAAAAAGTCACTTTTAATGGAAGGTTTTTCTTTCACACTCACAATCAAGCTTATAGTCTGATCACAGAGAGAGATGTTGGACATTCACCCAGAATAAGACACACACTGGTCAGTTTTATCAGACAAAAATATATATATATATATATTTAGAATCTTTACAATAAGCTTGAATCATGAAACGTACACAGAGGAGTGTGCACACCTACAGTCAAACACTGAATTTTTTACTCCTCAAAGAAGTCCTTTTTGTACCCTGGTGTCAGTGTAGAATTCTTGTTTAAGCAACAACTTTTTTGTTTCTTTTTCTTTTCTTTACAAATGTGCAAATAAGACAGATTTGGAATCCTTCAGCACTCAGTGTAAAAAAGTCCAGGATCCTCGGAGCAGTGACAGAGCTCTTACTCCACCTCAGTCCTGCCCTCTCAAGTTTAAATACAGCTCCTCGTTGCTTTGCCTTTCATTTTCAAGTAAAGTGCTCCTCTAGCAAAAACCACACGGCATGAGATCAGTCTCGTATTTTTCCGCCACTGGTTGAAAAAAAAAACTGAAAACATAAACCCAACAGTCCAATGGAGGAAAAACATGGGAATGTCTTAATAAAGTAGAAAAGCTAAAGCCAACGATTGAGAGGAAGGGAAGGTGACAGCCACACAGTCCCCAGCAGGAAGTCATACAAACTCCAGCTTGCCGTGGCCACTGTACATCCCCCAGTGCACCAGAGACAGGATCTTGTCGTTGCCGAGGTCGGCCTGCCTCATCTTGTCACAGGTCAGACAGCAGTTCTCGTGGCCTGTCACAGGCACCATGCACTCCAGGTCCAGCTTGGCCACGTGGCCCTTCTTAGTGTGATGGCCATGAAAGCTGTAGTGGAGCCGCGACAGCATCTGTTGCCGCTGGTCCTGTAGCCGCTTGTTCTCGCTACGCAGCATTCGTAAGGCCAGCATGATGAGCAGCACTAGGATGAGGCCGCCGGCGATGGGCACGGCGATCACAGCTGCCCGGAACCACACCTCCTTGGCTGAGGCCAGCTCCTGAACCCGGGTCACCAGGTTCCTGTTGTTGCTGTCCGGCTGGTACCGGCTATCTGCACAGACATACAGAAAAACATCTGGTTAAACATCTGCATACTCACACGGTTTCCACTGCTCCATGCTGCTCTATACAGATTTACGTACCAGCATGTTTGGTTTAAAACCAAAACATTCTGAATACGAAATGTTGTTTGTAGCTTAATGAGAAGGAGCTGCTCGGCTCAGCAGTCATGCCAGTAAAGAAACCACGGAGAGAGAAAATAAGACAGACAGACAGTCGAGAGTGAGGAAGTGAGAAAGGCCAGCAGGGGCAAAAACAAATGAGTCACCTTGTCCCGACTCAGAGCCAGAAATTAATTTGAGCTAATAAACTACAGTCTGCTCTGCTCAGGGTCACAACAGAAAACCCCTCAGGAGAGCTGCCCTTCCTCTCTGTCTCTCTATGCACCTTTTCAGAACTCTACAAACTAGTATTTCTGCCCAACATGTAGACTTGGGAATATTCATTCTATGAGGCACATTCCTACTCAGTGGGAAAATTACATGGTGCACACATAATAAAAAAGAATATATCTGATCTCTTTCCAAGTGCTTAAAGGTAAACTGGCTGCTCCTTGCCTTCTCAGGCGCAGAGCTGGAGCCCATTAAAAGTCAAACTGAAGTTCTGTTAAGCTGGAAAATAATAATAAAAAAAAAGGTAGGAGGGGTCAAGGGTGGCCTACATGTCCATAAACAGCAAGTGTTTGAAGAACCCTACAGCTCAACGTATTGCTTCTGGAACTGGAAAGAGGAAATCACTGAATATTTGCTGAGGAGGAATCGTAAAATCCCCACAGAGTCCAATCGTTTTAGAACCAGTTAGAGAAAATTTCATATCTCAATTTCAGTGAAAAACAAACATGCTAACAGCCAGTGACTGAGCTCTGCGAGGCTTTTTCTTTACCTGTTAAGTCCCTGGTGTGTGCCAGGTCGTGCAGGCCTCTGTAGTTGCACATGTCGTCGTGGCAGCACTCCAGCACTCCACTGGCCCCTGTGAGGGCGTCTGCAGCCCTCTGGATGCTGCTGCTGCAGATATCTGCAGCGTTGGCGATGGGGTCTAAACACCCATGGGTGAGGGGGGAGTTTGCATTGAGTGGGTCCAGGACCTTAGTAAAGCAGGCGTTCAGTTCTGATTTGCACATGTATCCGGTGGCCACACAGTGCGGCGCGTCACAGTAACACCGTATCTCTCCTGAAAACAGGAAAAAAATAAAACTGTTAGGAAAACTTGGCAGCTGTTTTCTTTTCTTTCGAGACAAATCTCCTGAAATTTTGCCTCTAACATTCAACAGTGAGGTACCCTAAGATCCTTGCATTGTTTCACTGGGTCAACAGCATCAAAATGTTCAGATAACTTTGCTCTTCAACAGTTAGAATTCTGTTTAAAGGTGTATTCTCTCCCTGCCCTAAGTAAACTGGGGTCATTTTGGTGTAGGTACGCTTGTATGAATGAATATCCAACAACAGTCCTAATCCTCACATGAACTTTTTCCACACTTGCAGCCCATTTGGTTTGCAAGCCTTTACTTTAAATCCTTGTCCTCCAAAGTATCTGCTAAGCCCTGCAATAAGCAGCCAGGTAAGTTTAACAGCGTACACAGGGTATTTCATATTTTGCATGTATTCACCAATCACACCTTCTTTAAGAGCTTCTCATGTAAATGGACCTTTTTGTCTGTATTATAAAAGAGGAACCATGTAACTTATAATTAGTGGTTTGTTTGCCAAAGTCAATTTCTTTCAACCCAAATGGAAACTTGTAAAGAGGAGGTGGGGGGAGGTCGGAGGGCTGTGCAGAACCCCCCCCCAGTTTGCACGCAAAGCTTTACTTGTGGTGAGGACTGCCTGGGGGTAGGGGTGTGGTGGGAGGGGGGTGGCAGGGTGCTCTGAGGTCCCATCTAAAGAGCTTCCAGCAACCTTATCATTACGGCAGCCTGCTTTTACTCGGACCCACTCATTACTTCATCCACGGCCTCTTTTTCAAAACATAAATCTGGGTTAAGGATCTGCCCAAACAAAACAAAAGCATAACTCTGGAGAACTCATATTTATAAACTTTACCATCTCCCTGCCCTCTGGTGTCAGTAGAACATCTTTACAGGACCATAAATGTGAATGTTATTTATCCGACAAACACATTTTGTACAGTTGTTATATTCTGCATTGGGCTGGGGACTGTTTTGGATCAAACTCTGGAAAATTATCAGACACAAATGCACAAATGAGACAATGCGAGTAAAACCAACAGGCTTCTCTTATGTTTCCATAAGAGAAACATAAGAGGGTTGAAAGAGAGTTTTAAAAAAATACAGCCGCTAAAGCTGTATTATTTCAGAAACTCTCTGTGGCAGTGGTTCTGTGAATTCACCAACTTGCCGTGCAGGAGCACATTCATCAGATCAATGTTTTGCCTGTGAATGATTGGAGCAGCAGGGCCCAGGCAGGTCATTTGGAGAATATTTCATTAGAAAGGAGAGGCCCCTTTGTGGGCTGAAAGGGGGGAGAGAAACAGGCCGAGCACTCAGCGGCTGTTTAGCTCTGCTCAGTCTTGTATGAATGGCAGCTTCAAAAAGGAGTTAAACACGAGTTATCCAAGTGAAAGATGTCAGCTACAATTTGGAAGAATCAATCACAATGACTCAAACAGCTTGGATCTTATTAAAATTGGACTTTTAACTGGAAAAAACAGCGAGTTGAGGGAAACAGTTTCGGGAAAAAGTAAATAAATGCAGCTGAAGTCTTTTTTTTTGTTTCTCCTGCAATTATTGTAGGTTTTATTAAAGGGCTGAATGTGATAAACATATTTTGGAATAAATCATTTTAAGGAAATTAGTTTATCTTAAATAGAAAAACAGCTTCATCGCAGCTCTCCAGAGTAGTTTATTCCTCTACTTGTTCATTATTGTGTTGCTAACTGAGATGGTTTGATGCTAGCTTGTACTGCGCCAAAACACTATAAGTCAGAGGGAGCTTTATCTGCTTTTATCTTTCCCAAATAGTCTCTGAGCTGATTTGAAGAAGCTAACAAACATGCCCCTGTGCTCAGAGCAAAGTCTACCCGTACCTTTAGTCAGAAGAACGGCCATGGCACAGAGCTCCAGTTGTAGCCAAATGGAAATGAAACTGGACTGTCGATCCATTTACACCGAATTACTGCGCAAGAAAAGTCCTCGTATTTCCAGTAGCAGCAGCAGAGTCAGTCCGTCGGGCACCAAGCCGCACCACGAACAGATTTACATGGAGCTACGGCGAAAAATGAGGCATTCCTGCACTGAAACACGGCAAACTCACAACCCCGGACCGAACACCGACTGACAAAAAAAATCTCCCCAAAATGTCTCCTCTGCAGCATAGAGACAGAAAAGTTTTTAAAAGCGGTCCGACATTACTGGAGGACGTAAAAACACAGCGTCTTCAAGTAGAGCGAAGAAAAGAGGGAAATACTCCTTTAAAAAAAGAGTGAAATGGGATATAAAGTGGTCACCACCAGTCCTCTTCTGCCGCTGTATGCCGCCGGTCACGGTGAAGCATCACTTTAGTATTCCTGGACGGAGAAACGGTAGAAAAATACAGAGGAGTCTCCAGGAGCTCGGACTGAACACAGACTCCGAGCGGCGGACTGAGCAGGAGAAATAGCTGCTGGGACGGAGCTCCGCCCCCTCAGCCCTGATTGGTTGGACCGCTGACAGAGACGTCTCAAGGAGCATCACAGCGCAAGCATCCGGTCGTTATTTCAAAATAAAACACGTCAAGTTCATTTACAGACACTAATGCATTTGAGTTTGACATAAATCCCCCCCCCCCCAAAAAAAAAATGCACAAGAAAACAATTGTAAAACACATTAAAGTGGAATACAACAACAATTAAAATATCGGGCCAAACCTATGACAGAGCAAAATACTGATTCAAAGTCAGTGAATCAGTGGCTGATGAATAATTAATTTACTGGCAGTATCATTATAATTATAAACCTACATTACCACAAAATATATTAAAATATGTTTTCATACGTATTTATTGCCACTTTTACTGAGTCTGGAAAATTCAGCTTTTCTCACTGTGCATTGCAACCATGTGTTTTCTTGACCTTTTTCACTTTAAACATGCTCTTTTACACAAATCTATAGCTGTATACGTAGCTGCACATTTATTTTCCTTCTATTAATCTGCTGGCCCTATTTAAGTGAATGTGTTTGTGTTGAAAGAGAAAATTAGTCAAATTCCCTGTATGTGCACACTAAGTTGGCCTGTAAAGCTGATTCAGAAAAAGCAAAACCCGTGATCATTTCTGGAAATATTATAATTAATATTGACACAGGATTTTTTTCTTCAGTACACTTTAATCACGCACTGAACATTTTCCTTGCAGTGACCAGCAGGAAGCTTTTATTTTTTTAGTTCAATTTACATTAATTCAATTATTACGGTGCCTGTTGCTTTCTAGCTTGACGAGTCCCGTCTGTTCATTCATGCTCCTTTAATACAATATTCCATATGTCATTATGGGATGCCGTTGGTCTGGGCAGCAGACGGCCCAGCAGGTTAACTACTAGTACCAGTCACAGATCTCACTCAAAGTGCCTCCTGATAGCACTGAAGCAGATATAGGACTTACTGTTAGAAGTGAACCAGAACATTTAATGCATTTACACACCAATCAATAGTTGAGTAAAATATACAGCTATCCACTGGTAGAATAAGAGCACATCTGGAAGAGTGTGCATGCTTCAGTTTAAGTATACTGCAGAACTCTGTGTATGCTGTCTCCTATTTCCTTGTATATCAGAAGAGATGTCAGTGCAGCATGAGGCGGGTCGGTGTGTCCACCACATAGACAGTCTATGGTCCACCAGCAGCAGCAGCAGCAGCAGCAGCAGCAGCTACCTGCAGTGTCATCGTGCAGGCAGCCAGGTTGACGCCGCGCTGATCTGCTTCCCTTCAAGCTGCAGAGAGGAGCGGACAGCCGCTCACACAAATTAGCAATCCAAAAAAGCACATGGCGCCACCGAGCCGACACACACACACACACACACACACACACACACACACACACACACACACACACACACACACACACACACACACGCGCGTGTGTGTGTGTCTTGCTATCATTGTGGGGACATACCATTGACTCCCATTCATATCTAACCCCTAACCCTTATCCTAACCCTAACCTTAACCAAACCCTAACCCTAACCAAAACAATGGCTAACCCTAAAGAAACGTTTTTGCACTTTTACTTTTTTCAGTAACAACAACATGGCCAAGAAAACACTGTTTAAATTTGTGGGGACCAAAATGAGGTCCTCACAAGTGACATAGTTTTCGGTTTTCCTACAGTTGTGGGGACATTTGGTCCCCACAATATAGCAAAAACATGGGCACACACACACACACACACACACACACACACACACACACACACACACACACACACACACACACTGTTAACAATGCAAAACACACATGCACGCGTGATCTATATCAGCCCCAAACTGCTGTTTGCAGTTAAGATAATAAAAAAATATTTGCAGGACATTATAATGCAAGTTAATGGAGCCACTCATATATTCAACATGTTTAAGAAGTGTGGTTTATTTGAGCCCCCCTTCCTCCCTGCAGACACTGACAGTAGGTTTCCATGCTGAGGGGGGGTCATCAGAGGAGATCCAAAGGTTTACAGCTCTACGCCTGTAGAAATCAAGCATCTGCAGGCCTTAATTGTGGCCAACAGACAACAGGATGAGGACACTGCTGCAGGGAACACAGAACACTACACACTGCAATTACCGTAATTATCTGCAATTCCACAGAGGCGCCAGTTCACGACTGCCGTTGCATCATTTATCTGCACCGAGAAGTGCGTGAAAAGGGTTTAGTTGACCAAAAAAATAGTTCAAAATGCTTCAGTCTCATGAACGCCTCATGTGCAGTTTCTGTGATGCTGGGTGTATTTAGGAGGGAAGTGCAGCCTCTAGGACTGTCAGTGCGCTCAAACATCAATGATCTGGAGAAGTTTCAGATAAATTTGATCAGAAATGTCCCTTTAAGAGGCTAGAAGTCTGTCTTTACATTCAATCAGACAGTTAAACATCTCCATCTGCTGGTCAAAACTGGTCATGACCACTGGATTTAACTTTAACAAGCTAATTAACTAAATATATGGATCCACAGAAGCTACTGAATGCTGCCTATTTTAGATACTGTGTGCCCTGCCAACCTCTATTAATTCATTACAAACTAAGACAGTTCCTAACACTGGTATCAATGCAGAGACAGAAACAGACTTATTCTGAAGCCAAATGAGCACTGATTACAAAGTACAGGAAGCATATGCACCATCAGTATCCTCTTCATACTCTTTGTTAACTTCAAGGTGCCTCTGATTGTGTGTTTAATTTAGTCTTATTTTAAGAAATGCATACTTTCACTGATCTGTTGCTGCAAACGTGCCACTTGACAGAAGTGGTTTACATGTGGATGGATTTCTGTTCTGACATTCACACAGATCCAGGAATGGACTTGAAAAAATCTTTAATATCAAAATCAGACTTCTCTCTTTACATATACAGAAAAGGAAAAGATAAAAAACTTACATATTCATGTCTTGTAAATGTCACAGAAGAGCCAAGTATATTTTTCTCATAAACAATATTAATCTCTGAGAACATCCAAGTTTTTCTCTTGGATATTTATGACTTCGATTTCAGGGTTGTTGTTGTTGTTGTTGATGTTGTTTTTTAAAAAAATGTTCTGACTTTAATCTCAACCAACTAAAAACAAAGGCTATAATAATAATAATAACCCAGTAATGACAGTGTAAAAACACAATAATTAGCTAAAACAAACCAATAAAAGCAAAATTACCAAGACATTTTTCGCTTGTTCTATTGGCAGATTTTTTTTTCACTTATTTCAAGGTAAAAGTTCCTTGAAATAAGTTTTTTTCTTGTTTTGAAAGGGGCATAAACTCGGCACAAACTCTCGCACTTGTTAACTCAGGTTTTTCTCCAACAGGACTGTCACGGGGTTTCTGCTCCTCTTCTGCTGTAACAAACACATGCACAAAAACCTCCAGTGACAATGTGGTCTTCATTGAGTTTAAATGAGATTACATGAAACTTTAATGATCCCTGTGGTGAAGCTGGATTGTTGCAGCTGTAAGTAATTCGACACAGCGAGGAAAAAGTACGAGGAGCAGAGCTAGAATTATTCCATGTACAATGTATTGTTGTTTTATTGGTATATATGTCATCACTTTAGACATTTTTTGGGATTTTTTTAGAGGTTTTTTACTCATTTAAAAAAAATATTTACAAGAATTATCTTGCCAGATGAGTTTTTTTAATTAAAACTTTTAAGGGAAACTTTTAAGGAATTATTGGATTTGTTTCCCCTGAAGGTTTTACAAATTTTCAGAAATTTGGAGAATTTTTTTGCTGAATTTTTAGATTTTTTTCAGACACGGAAACAATATTTTTTGGTGACTGCAAATGAGCACAACAGGAGGGTTAAATGAATCAGCTTTCATTCTCAAAAATTCACAATACACTCCTGACACGGAAGCACAACATGTAGATAAATCATAAACAAACTACAATGTGTGTGCCTTTAGCCAGCCCGAAACCTTTGTCGTGAAATGTTGTCTATCAGTAGAGTCCCAGAGTTGACAACCTTTTCTGCAGAAAGCTGATTGTCTAAATTTACATCTACAAAGTGGTATTTTACAGCTGTCCTTCACTGGCTCTGAGTCACTCCGTCTAGTCTGAGTATGTCTGTGGAAGGAGAACCAAACTGGGGGTGCATTTGAAGATGAATTTAAGCAAACAAAAATGAATGAAGCTTTCAACATTAAGAAAGGACTGACTTTCAGAGCCTGATTGCATTGTAACATGTGATGTCTGATTGAATCAGTGAAGAGTCTTGTAAAGTGAACCTGCTCCTACACTGTGAAATACGATGTTAAAAGCCCACCTGTAAGAAAACTAAACTGTGTGTGTTTTCCTGCTGGGAGGATGAGCATCAATGAGGTTTCAGCAGGGGGGCATTTCATGTAAGAGGCCTTTTAGGGTGTGATGGCACCCTGCAGGCTGTGTCTGCTTTCACACATTAGGAGACACTTGAAGGTGTGAGGGGCTACAGACGGGAGAGACTCTGTTTAACAAAAGCCCCCCCTGCTGCCGAAGCAACTGCTGCTGCTGAGAGGAGGGGAACAAAGGACCAGTCTACCTGAAATCTAATTTGAACCTTAAAAAGTCCCACCTTGAAAGCAAGCCTGAGGCCTGAGTTTGCTCAAATGTCTGCACTTTGACGATGAGAACCTGAGAGTCGGTGAAGACTCCCAGCGGGGCAGAGAAGCTTCCTCCACACCTCTGCTGCTTCCTCTTCTCTCTTTGATGTGAGCCATATCCACGTCTGTGAAGATTCAGAGACAGGCAGACTGTCTCCGTCCTCCGTGATCTAGTTTACTCTGCTGAACATGATGGAGCAGATATTCTCTGTATCCCAGCGACTCCTATGAAAACATCCAGCAGACAGGCTCACAGCAGCTTTGATGTTTCAGATTGGGTTAGAAGCTCTGCATTCAGAAGCACTGGGGCGGCATCTGGTTTTATCCCAGACAGGAAATTGATGGCATCCACCTTTGTCTTTTACTCATTTCATAGAATTAATCCATCTTATCTTCATAAAGGAATGGCTTTGTAGGTAATCTGTGCTTGATCATTTGAAGCGGTCGACTATCAAGTTGTGCTTCTCTGCTACTGTACCCAGAAACACACTGGAGTTTTACACAGTTTCAGGTCGTAAATAATTACTGTCTGCAGAGAGAAGCTACTTTGGGACAAAACCACAAAGAATACAGTGTTTTATTCTTTACTCCAACATATTGGGATTGTCCTGAGCATAAAACCTAATTCAGATAATAGTATTTACAAAGAAAACAACAGTTAATTATGCAGCAGAACACAAAAATAATTAAAAACAGTACTTAAAAAAGAGCTAAAAATGCAATTTGTTAAGATGTGTGCCTGCATGTACAGCTCAAACTACAAAGGAAACGACACAAATGTGCAAAAGAAGAAATGCATGAATAACGTTACTGAAATGAAAATGAGCAGATTTTTCCTCCAGCACAAACTTTAATTCTGAATTGTGTCGTTAATTTAACAAAGGATAAATGTGGCAGCAGTGCAAAGTACAAAAAAACTGATGGAGGGACAAATACACAAATCTGTAGTGATAGTCCCTCAGAATGTTCTTAATAACAGTTCAGGGGTTGTTTCAGCTTTTACACACACAAAGACGAAACAAAATGAAAGCAGTGTTGACGGGTAAAGTAAGAGTTTCAAATCATAATTTCCTCATATGTAGATATATACCACAGAAAATACTACAATTTATAAAAATCAACTTGTTTTGAAAGATTTTTAAACAACATAGTTAAAAAAACAACACATCAGTGCTTTAAAAAATAGAACAGATAAGGTATTTCCAGAGCTCACAGTCTGCATCCTGTGACTCCTTTCAACCATAAGAGCTGCAGAAGAAAAGTAAAATGACTGTATTGAGATTGTGAACTCTTGGAGGGGAAATGATTGTGCAGCTACCGCCCTCTGCTGGCAGCTTGTTGAATGACCGCTAACCTCAACTGGAATAGGCTGAACTTGCAAATCACTGCTACAATGCTAAAACAAGTCCTGCATCACACATTATTATCCAGTTTCAGTGCTGTATGGTATGATGATTGTTGTATTGTAAAAATAAAATGGTCAGTGTCATGGCGATGCCAAACACTAGCTGATGCTCATCAAAACAAAGTCTGCAGCTGCACCGATTCTCACCATCAATTTGCTGAATATTACAGTAGAACAGAATAGCTTTCTTGCCATCATACATGGGGGCGTGACGGAAACATAAATAGCTTCCACTGGACGATGCATTACTAACAAGCAATAAGAAATAAAATACCAACAGTAAATAATAAAATCAAATGTACATATAAAACAAGACAATGTTAAAAATGACAACATGTGCAAAAGAGTTCAGATACACACCACTGGGAGGTAAATAAATTAAATGAAAACCAACAAAATAGAATAAATATGGTCAGAAAATTGCACAGAAGCAGCACTTGATTCATTAAAAGTGACAACGTGCATTCAGGTACACGGGTGTTTTGAGCTGACCATGGCTCTGTTTGTCTTGCATTTCACTGATCTCAGTCTCTTCCCTGATGGCAGCAGGTTGAACAGCTGCTGGCCAGGTGGGTGCACTGGACAAAACGCCCCACCCAAAACAAGAAAAACAAACTTATTTCAAGAAACTTTGACCTTAAAATAAGTGAAAATAATCTGCTAATAGAGCAAGTGAAAATGGCTTGGTAAGATTTCTTGAAATAAGATGTGATATTTAGTATGCTGAAATCTTAAAATTAGCTGGATAACTTATTTTAAGCTATATTTTACCAGGATTGTCAAGCTTAGGCATATTAACCCTCCTGTTGTCTTCATTTACAGTCACCAAAAATATTGTTGCCTTGTCGGAAAAAAATCCAAAAATTCAGCAAAAAATTCCCCAAATTTCTGAAACTTTGCAAAACTTTCAGGAAGAAAACTCCAACAATTCTTTAAAAGTTTCCCTTAAAAGTTTTATTTAAAAAAAAAATTCCCCCAAATTTGGCAAGAAAATTCTTGTAAATATTTTCAAAAATGAGTAAAAATCTTCCAAAAAAGCCTAAAAATATCGAAAGTGAATACATATATATCAGTAAAACTTCTAATATTTTCTTTAAGAACATTCACAAAAATGCGAATATTGCTGGATTTTGGTTGATTTATATGTGAATGTTCTGAAGAAATATTTTAAACATTTTTTTCCATCAACAAATGTTCAAAGATTTCCCAAAAATGTTGAAAATGTGGACATCAGAAGTTTCACTGTGAAATTTTTTTTTTTCCCACATTCCACAGGCTGACACGAGGGTTAAAATAGGCCAGACATGCCAAAAAAGATTAGTGGTTTTTCACTCAAAAAAAGATTTTTCCTTTCATGTAACCTCCTAATCTGAGATGTATTACATTTATTTTGAGTTTTCTTGTAAAATTGAACTCAAAACAAGATCATTTCAAGATTGTTTGAATTAACAAGATATTTAAGATGCATTGTCTTAAAATAAGTCAAAAATGTCTCATCCCACTTGATGTAAGATAAATTCACTTAACAAGTGACATTTCAGGAGATGGAGGGACTTGTTTTAAGACAATGCATCTTAAATATCTTGTTAATTCAAACAATGTTGAAATGATCTTGTTTTAACCCTCGTGTTGTCCTACGGGTCAAATTGATCCGTTTAAAAGTTTATAAATGTGGAAAAAATGTATTTTCACAATGAAAGCTTCCACATTTTCAAAATCTTTTGGGAAATTTTTGAACATTTTTTGGTGGAAAAAAGAAATGCTAAAAAAATGTTTCTTTACAAACATTCAGAAAAAAAAAATCAACCAAAATTCGCTGAATTTTGGTTGATTTTTTTTCTGAATGTTCTTAAAGAAAATATTGGAAGTTTTACTATTAAAACTTTTCTATTACTATTTTTAGGATTTTTTTGAAGATCTTTATTCATTTTTTGAAAATATTTACAATTTTCATTTTCTTTTATTTTTTAAATTTGTATTTCTTGCCTAATTTGGGGAGTTTTTTAAAAAACAAAACTTTTTAGGGACACTTTTAAGAAATTTTCTTCCTGAAGATTTTGCAATTTTTTTTTTTAGAATTTTGAGGATTTTTTTGCTGAATCTTTGGATTTTTTTTCAGACAAGGCAACAATATTTTTTGGTGACTGTAAATGAGGACAACAGGAGGGTTAAGATGCCTAAGCTTGACAATCCTGGTAAAATATAGCTTAAAATAAGTTTCCCCAGTTAATTTTAAGATCTCAATATTCTAAATATCACATCTTATTTCAAGAAATCTTACCAAGCCATTTTTCACTTGTTCTATTGGCAGATATTTTTCCCACTTATTTCAAGGTAAAAGTTCCTTGAAATAAGTTGTTTTTTCTTGTCATGAGAAGGGCATTTTTCCAGTGTGCTGATGCAGCAGGAGCTTGCGATGTTCTCCAGAGGGGGCAGAGGGCAGCCGATGATTTTCTCCGCTGTCCTGATAACCCTCTGCAGAGCCTTTCTGTCTGCCAACCAGACAGTCCCACAGTAGGTCAGCACAGACTCTATGGTGGCCCAGTAGAAGGACACCTGCAGCCTCTCCTCCAGGGGTTTCCTCCTCAGCACTCGGAGGAAGCAGAGTCTCTGCTGTGCCTTTTTAACCAGTGCTGCTGTGTTGGCTGTCCAGGTGAGATCCTCAGATATATGAGTCCCAGGAACTTGACGGAGGCCACTCTATCCACACAAACCCCGTTGATGGATAACGGAGCACGAACACTCTTATGCCTCCTGAAACCAATGACCATCTCTTTGGTCTTCTTGGTGTTCAGCTCCAGGTTGTTCCTGAAACACCACCCTCACTGTATGCCGTTTCATCACCCCCCCGAGATGAGGCCAACAGGTCATTCTGTGTGGTTTCACCAGATGGTGGTTGCCGCACCATTTTCAAATTAGTCCTAAATTTGCATGCCATTAGATAGTCACAAAAGTACTTTCTATGCAAAATTGTAGGCCTGTAGCTCAAATAATTTTTGAATTGTGGGGTTCTGAAATTTTCAGAATTTGGGCTATAAAAAGCCTCGCCAGTGTTTTTTGCATCTTTAAGTGGTTATTTTGAAGGTAGTTTTGTTCTTTTTGAAATGTTAGTTGTTAAAGGTGACGACCTTCAAAAAGTGTAATGCCCTTTTTGTGTCACAAGGTCTAGTTTAGAGCCATACCTGTAGATATCATGACATGTTGACACCCATTTGCAATGCATACATGATTATAACATACACATACAAATTACATGTACTAACTTGAATTCAGGGAGCTCTGTAGTAGTTCATGGTTGATTAATTTAAAAATACAACAATAATGTTGAATTTTACAGTATCAGTGCAGTGGGATTAAACATGTTAAATTTAATTGTACAATGTCACGTTACAAGCTAAAGAACCTATACCTAAGTTATAACTTAGGTATACCTAAGTTATACCATTACACTTTTTGAAGGTAGTCACCTTTAACAGCTAACATTTCAATAAGAACAAAACATACATAATACTACCATTGGAATGACTACTAATACTTGTATCCCTATTTAAAGTACTGAAAAGCAAAAAACAATTTTGACATTACCCATGCCATTTTGAGTAAGAATATCTCAGTAACTACAAATATAACCCTGCTGCTTTTTTGTACAGTGATAGAAGACAGATGGAACTGTCTTGTAGAAAAATTTGGGGTCTCTGGTACCTGTCCCACACTGAGATTTTTGCCACCAAAAATAGCAAATTAAAAATCTCGTCCAACTTTGGGAGCTCATATTTTCCAAAGTGAGGTACCTAGAAAGCTCCAGTTTGCTAAGTTATCACACAAGTTTGTGTAGAATGGAACCCAGGGGTGTTAGAACACTTCTGTGCAGTATTTCTAGTACTTTTAAGGTCCCAAACCCCCCTCGTGAGTAGGTGTCTCTTAATTTTTTTAGCATTTTTAGCAAGCCCCCATGGCCTGCAGAGTGTAGGGAAACACCTGGGGATGTTTGTGGGGCACTAGCTACATGCAGAGGCCTTGTTTACCAACTCACAACTCTCTGGTATGTCTAGAGGCTGAGAAATAACCACTTAAAGATGCAAAAAACGCTGGCGAGGCTTTTTATAGCCCAAATTCTGAAAATTTCAGACCCCCACAACTCAGAAAGTATTTGAGCTACAAGCCTACAATTTTGCATAGAAAGTACTTTTGTGACTATCTAATGACATGCAAATTTAGGACTAATTTGAAGATAGTGCAGCAACACCCCCAAGGAATATCTGGTCATTTCACCTGGAATAACCCCAACTACAGTAGTGTCATCGGTGAACTTGATGGTGTTATATACTACTACATACAAATTGCACTAAAACAGACAGAAAAACAATACTACAGTGGAAAAAAATAATATTAAAGCAAAAGAAGGATACTACAAGTGACAAAGCAATACTCAAACAGACACAGAAACAATGCTATAACAGACAAAACAACACTAAAACAGGCATAAAGACAATACTAAAGCACCCTGTGTATTTATTTTGAAAAGCCAGCATATTTCAGAGTCTCTTGTAACATTCTAGAACTTTTATTTTGATACTGTACCTCAGTGCATTCTGTTAATGGATTTCAGCTGACTAGCTGAAACAATCATCTAAAGATCATCTAAACAATCATCTAAATAGGTTGTGGTTTTTTTTTAGATGATTGTTTCTGGTTCCAGAATGGAAGATTCTAGAACTCTCCACTTTGTGATGTCACACCGGACTTCATGTGTGACATCATGTGTGACATCAGCAGAGTTGTGTAGGAATGTAGGGACAGTGAATTGTTACAACCACGCACTTCCGTCTAGAGCCAAAGACAGCGAGCAAACCAGCGACCAGCGAAGAAACCAGAGCGAGGAATTAACCGAACTCAACAAACCAGCAAAACCTTCGACCGTCTTCAAGAACTTCAGTGTTCTTGAAGAATCCGCAACGTCGAAAGGTGCACTATATAACTTCTGGAACAATTCATTTCTGGACCAAAGATGGATCTTTCGAGAACATGTCAGTGCCATGCCCTCAGGGAGCTGCTGCAGAAAGCCACCAAGGAGAAAGAAACACTTACACTTCAACTGCAAAGCTCCCAGAGAAAATACCAGGAGACGAAAGAAAATTATGAGGGTTTGGGTCGTGACTTCAGCTGGAGGGAAAAGATTCTCACAGAAAAAACTAAAGGCTTGGACGAAAAAGACCTTTTACAAAATAATTCAAAAAAAGAAAAAATGTTGCTGGCCCCCCAAAAATAAAGAGTTGCTCATAGAAAAAAGAAATTGTCTCCACCTTAAGCAGCAACTAAGGAAGGAGCAATCCAAATTTCCACAAAACAAAAATGATATCAAGATGGAGCCTGACGTTGAAGTGTCAGCCATTTTAGAACTGAATTTAGAATTACAAAGGAGTCTGTACAAGATGCAAGCATCTTTGACAGACTGCAGAAAACAGCTGCAGTCCAAGTCTGAGATGAGCTGAAACATGGAGCAGCTGCTCAACAGGCAGCAGATAACAAAAAATTACAGGAGACTGCAAAGTTGGAGTGAACCATTAAAAGTCAGAACGAAACAATCAAGGGACTGAAAGGACAGTTGATCTGTTTTCAAGAACTGAAGAAGCCAGAGAAAGAATGAAAAATTAATTTTTGAAGGAGGCTTTGAGGAACAGGAGTGGAGTCTTCAAGCAGGTGCCTGAAGATAAATTAGATGATCCCACGACTGATGTTTTAAAGTCTGAGGCTCAGTCTGCTCAGACTCAAGTTGCCAAATTCAAACATATTGTGAATTTACCTGGTGATACATCAGATTCAGGTCTGTCATCCAAAACAATCCAGGAATTCAAAACAGATAAACCAGATCCTGTAATCAATAAGTCCCACCTGAAGTTGAATGCTAAACTCCCTCAGATTCAGGTGGCCAAAGCAGACGCAGTTCCTTCATCTAAAACAGCTCAGCCTAAATCTGAACTGATGTCTTCCCATCTGCCACCCATCACCAAGAGGTCTGGGGCTCCATCGTTGGTGGCCACACTTAAAATTAAACAGAGTGTGTTTCCATCCCCTAAAGTCACAGGACCAGTCAGTGTCAAGTCAAAGACTGAACCAGACAGCTGTCACATCCAGCAGCTCACAAGGGACAAGCCACATCCTGTCCATCTGCCACCTATAACCGGTCATTCCTGCCTGAAGCCGAATGCTAAACCCCCTCAAGCCTCATTTCCACCAAAGAGAACCAGGTAAGAACCTTGGTTCAATGTAAGTGTCGGCTCTTTTTGGTTCAAATCTCGTGCCAGGTGTTCGCCAGTCTAGCCTTTTTTTAACCCTTACCACAGGTTAAATTTGGTCCAGCTCTCCGTTTAAAGGGTTAGATTCTATCTGCCCATTAGTATTCCACCTAACAGGTTTCAGCAGAATAAATTAAGCTGGAGTCGAGAGACACTCGCCCAGGTTCTAACTGCCTTGCATCCGAATGTCTCACCCCTCTTATCTGATAAATGCTATCCCACCAAGCAGCCTTACTAAGTAGTAGAATTGATCTATCATTCACATTCGTTATCGGTCAGCTTCTCTCTAAGGACTTGCATGCACTTGGTGCTATTCCTGGGTTCGTTTTAGAGGTTTGGAAAGAACTAACCTCAGGGGTAATGTTTAAACACTCACTTTGGACTAAGTAACCTTTAAGAACCATTGGATTGAATGCACACAATCAACTTAACTTTTTACCACTATGCAGATTTTCAGTGGTTTATAATAATTCCATTAGGCTTCTCTTTAAATGCAATAAAGCGTTTTATTAAGCAAGTTTAGCAAGGGCACAGCATCAATTCATGATTAAAACAATTAATTATTTCTGATTAAAAATGATACTAAAGTATCTAAATTGAGCGTACCTGACAATCTTCTCTAATTATTAAATTTAGGAGAGAGAGCGAACAGCGTGGCCACTACCGTATCACTCGGTCTTGACTTGCATCTGGGAAAAGCCTTCAGTTGTCCAGAGGACTCGGTACGATGTCTTCTTTGTGGACAAAAGGATCTTATCCCTCGGCAGGGGGGAGCGGAGGAGTCCTGTAAGCCAATCGTGGTCTGGCAGTTATCTCTGGAATCGGCTGGAGCGTTAGTGCTTACGCCCCAGCTGTCTTCTCTGTGGTATGGTGGTGATGGAAAACCCTCATCTGTTCAGGCTGTAGTGGATCACTGGGTCTCCCAGCCCCGGGGAGGGGAACAGCCCGGTGCTGTTGCCTCCTTTGCCTCTTCGGGTGTAGTCGGTTCTCCCCTCTATTGGTTTCTTCTGGATAACTGCAGAACCTCTTAGGACTCTCCGTTTGGCAGAGTGTGGTCTTCGCTTGTTGAACAAAGTCAGAAAAAGACTTTGCTTCCAACGATGTCCTCAGCGATCTCTGGAGCCTAAGTCCCGCGTCGTCTTCCCATCTCTAGGGCAATAGAGGAAGGTGAAGATTCTTCAGAACTCCGGCCAAGTTCCCTTTGCAGCTGTTCTCGCAGCTCCGGCGAACATCTCCCGTATAATGTCTCTGCGCTTCCCTTTTTATACTCTCTCTCGCTTCTACTAACACATACACCGTTTTACACACAATTCTACCTCTTGGTACGCCCATATCCTTGACTCATAGGTTTAAGACACAACCTTTTTCCTGTTACACACACAACAGTTGCATAGAATCATGTGTTTTACAGCAAATACATTTAACACACACTCAGTTGCTATGACAATGTTCTGCTAGCAGGCCTCAGCCCATCCTGTCATCCTGCGGAAACTCCAAGTTCCTCATTTCTAAGGGGACTTCTGCCATTCTCACTTCTGCTTTTCCAATCCTGTGCAAGCAGCTCAGAACACTTAATGTCACAGCTTAAAGACACAATCAGTTACATTGAATCACTTCTTAACTCATACTTCATTGTTAAACACATAATAAATCATCTGAATCATTACTTTAATCAAATCAACACTTCAAAAATGTATATATATATTTCAGCAAGCATAATCATATGGTTAACTTATAATGTTTCTTCTTAAGATCTTTATTTGTCTGCTTCAAAACCTTTGTTACCTTAGGGCCATAATGAGCCTGAGTCCTCTCTGAGACCTCAACATCTGCATCATACTTGACACAGGGAAAAATTGACGAACTGGAGACGAAAACGATAAAACTAGAAGGAGAGAATCAGAGACTCGGGGACGAGAAAAAAGAATTCGAGCAAGGAAAGACAGAAATAGAGTGGAAGTATGAGAATCTGCAGAATGAGAACCAAGAACTGAAGCAGCAGAAAACAGAAACAGAAGACAGAAATAAAGAGCTGCAAGAAGACAAGGTGAAGCTGCAGGAGGAGACTGAAGACCTGGAGGTGAAGCAGCAAGAAAATGACCAACAGAAAACGAAAAGAAAGAAGAAGGTGGGCTGCTGGAGCTGGCTGTTCAGGAAGTCCTGGGATGGACGAAACATGAGCTCCCTCTGACTCACCCCTTCCTCACCCTCCACTCCCCCTTGTCTCCCTCCTTCAACTCTCATCCGTTCTGCCTCTTCCTTCCTCCATAAACTTCGTACCCTCGCTGTCGCCCCACACCTCCTGTTACTATTGTACACCAGCATCAAACAACCCATCCTTTTCTACCGCTCTTCCTGCTACTTCAACACGCTGTCCATCTCCAACAGAAATAGACTCACTAAGATTATGGCTCGGACAGTCAGCAGGGACCCGGACCATCCCCTCCACACTTCCTTCTCTATCTGTCTATCATTCTATCTGTCATTCTATCTTTCTGTCTATCTATCTTTCTATTTATCTATTTTTCTGTCTGACTGTCTGTCTGTCTATCTGTCTAACCCCCCCTAAAAAAATCCCTAAAAAATAAAAAAAAACTCAAAAATATTTCTTTATGCTCCTTCATATTCTCCATGTTACCTCAGTGTAATGGTGAAGCAACAGTAATGTCTTTAAGCATTATCGTGTTTAAAGACATTAAACACGGTAATGAACCAATGACGTGAACCGGCTTTAAACCTAAAGCCGGTTCACGTCAAGGAAGACGCTTGAAAAATTATGAAAAGAATAAAGTGTTAAAAATGACTGCTTGCTTCATTGTTGGGTTATGCAATATTCAAATTTGATGGAAGACTTCCTGCCTGGTTCCTGTCTCAAAGACCAGGACCCCCAGAGAGCCTAACCACTTCAGACCTGTGGCCCTCACTTCTCATCTGATGAAGACGATGGAGAGGATTGTCCTCAGGAAACTTCGTCCCCAGGTGAGCCCACATCTGGATCCACTGCAGTTCGCTTACCAACCGAACATTGGAGTGGATGACGCAGTCGTCTGTCTACCTGCTGCACAGATCACTGACTCCCCTGGAGAACACCGGCAGCACTGTGAGGGTCATGTTCTTTGACTTCTCCAGTGCTTTCAGCACAATCCATCCTTCTCTGCTCAGAGTGAAGCTTGAAGGAGCGGGAGTAGACTGGCTGCATGGACCATTGACTACCTCTCCAACAGACCACAGTATGTGAGGCTTCAGGACTGTGAGTCTGATGTGGTCGTCAGCAGCATGGGGGCCCCACAGGGGACGGTCTGTTTCTTTTCACCCTGTACACATCAGACTTCCACTACAACTCTGGGAGCTGTCACCTCCAGAAGTTCTACTTTTCATTCCCCAGCCTCATTTCCACCAAACAGAACCAGGTAAGAACCTTGGTTCAATGTAAGCGTCGGCGCTTTTTGGTTCAAATCTCGTGCCTCCGAAAAACCAGTTTGCTTTTCCATCAGCAAGGAGCCAAGTTGAAGCCACATCATTGCGTCACCGTAAAACATCATCGATGAAACGTAGCCGTTCTGTGACGGTAGCCCACCATAAACATGCAAGTGCTGTTCCTGACCTAGCAAGCCTACACTGCCATACAGAAGCAAATAATCTGTTAGTAGCTAACTGTCTTCATCGTAGTCACAGGCAACAGCGAGTACACTGCTAAAAGCAGGTCTTCAAAAACAAGAAAAAAAAATATAAAAATTAGGGATATATTACTTAAATTAAGCAAAATTATCTGCCAACAGCACAAGAAAATTTGCCTTGTCAAGATTTTCCAAAACAAGTAAAAATATCTAACCTCAATGAACCCAGAAATACCATAAAATTAGTATATTCTCACAAAAACAAGTGCATTTTTCTTGGAAGAAATAAAAAATATGAGACCTCTTTTCTCAATATGTTGAAAAATATTCTTAACTTAAGTAAATGTTAGTGCCATTGTCTTGACGTAATGATACGTATTAGGTATTATATTTCTTGAAACCAGTAAAGTTATACTAAAATCTAATTTACTTTTCTTGATGGAAAGGCAACAGTTAAGAGTATTTTTCTCATGATGTACAATAATTTTCTTAAAATTCTTAAAATGAGCCAAATGCTGTAGAATTCATAAATCATATTCATTCTTATAATCAGTGATCCTGACTACAAGAACAGTAAATGTCACTTGCTTAAATGAAGATACAAATCCAATGTCTTAAGGTGCAAGTGAAAAAATACACTCACTGGTCATCAAAAGGCTGACTAAATAGTGTGCAAACAGCTATACAAACTGTATCCAAAACATGTTACAGAAGAAAGTGCTGTGAGTATTAGGAGACCTGAACAAACCAACTCATCCCACATTTACTGGAGCTACAGAACAATGTACAAGCCTACTCAGTGAACTTCCTCCACTCAGCCATAGCTTTTTTTATATGAAGAAGTCATGTCTCGGTCATGATGGCATCCATGAGGACTTCTGTCTGCAGCACAGAGAGGAGTGTGGCTATGCACTTGGGGTACATGAGGTGAAAGGTGTAGTAGCATGCCATGATGTACATCACACTGTCTGAGACGTCCTCCTTTGGGAAGATCAGCACAGGCATGGTGCCGATGGCCAGAATGCAGTTGCTCTCACAGACGATCACCACAGGGCTGGAGAGTGGTCTTGCTTTCAGATAGGTGTTGGGGTCTTCCACAGACTGAAACACAAATAGAAATATGAGGTTAATTAAGTATGAATTGAAGCTTGTATGTGGATGTGACAGAAGGATGGATGTGTGCTAAGGAGCCTACTACGCAGCCTGAAACTATAGCTGTGATTCTGTTTTGCCTGACTAATTTAAGTCCTCCAAATATGTTCTTTGATATCTGAGACATTTTTTCTTTGTTCTCTGCCAGGCTCTAGTAATGCAACAGCATTCTTCATAAACAGCTTCACCGGGTTAAGGCAGCAATAGCAGCAATCCTCCGTAAACTCCATCATGTGTGTGTGTGTATATATATATATATATATACACACACACACACACACACACACACATGATGGAGTTTACGGAGGATTGCTGCTATTGTTGCCTTATATACATACATATATATATATATATATATATATATATATATATATATATATATACTTCTCAAAAAAATTAAGGGAACACTTTTAAAAAACATTATATTTCAATGTGGGGGAAAAACGAACTGGATCTTAGCATTGATATGGACTGGATAATGTGTTAGGAATGAAAAGTGCCACATTGTTTGATGGGAATGAAAATTATCAACTCCCAGGAGGGCTAAATTCAAGACACCCCAAAATCAAAGTGAAAAACTGATGTGGCATGCTAGTCCATCTTTCTGAAATTCCTTGGCAGCAACTCAAAATGGTATTCAGTAGTTTGTATGGCCTCCATATGCTTGTGTGCATGACTGACGATGCCGGGACAAGCTCTGAATGAGACGACAGATGGTGTCCTGGGGTATCTCCTCCCAGAACTGGACCAGGGCATCGCTGAGCTCCTGGACAGTCTGAGGAGCAACCTCATAGTGTTGGATGGAACAAAACATAATGTTCCAAAGGTGTTCTATTGGATTCAGGTCAGGTGAGCATGGGGGCCAGCTAATGGTATCAGTTCCTTCATCCTCCAGGAACTGCATGAGTTCTCCTACTACATAAGACTGGGCATTGTCGTGCACCAGAAGGAATCCAGGACCACTGCACCAATGTAGGGTCTGACAGTGGGTCAAAGGATTTCATCCTGATACCTAATGGCAGTCAGAATGCCATTGTCCAGCCTGTAGAGGTCTGTGCGTCTCTCCATGGATATGCCTCCCCACACCATCACTGACCCACCACCAAACCGGTCATGCTGAACAATGTTACAGGCAGCATAACGTTCTCAACGGCTTCTCCAGACCCTTTCATGCCTGTCACATGCACTCAGGGTGAACCTGCTCTCATCTGTGAAAAGCACAGGGCACCAGTGGTGGACTTGCAAATTCCTGTGTTCTATGGCAAATGCCAGCCGAGCTCCACGGTGCCAGTCAGCGAGCACAGCGGACACTAGAGGACGCTGGGCCCTCCGACCACTCTCATTACATCTCTTTCTGATTGTTTGATCAGAGACATTCACACCAGTGGTCTGCTGGAGGTCATTTTGTAGAGCTATTGCAGTGCTCATCCTGTTCCTTCTTGCACAAAGGAGCAGATACCTGTCCTGCTGATCGGTTGAGGACCTTCGACAGCCCTGTCAAGCTCTCCCAGACTAACTGCCTGTCTCCTGGAATCTCCTCCATGCGCTTGAGAATGTGCTGGGAGACACAGCAAACCTTCTGGCAATGGCATGCATTGATGTTTCATCCTGGAGGAGTTGGACTGTCTGTGGAACCTCTGTAGGGTCCAGGTATCGCCTCATGCTACCAGAAGTGACTCTGACCCTAGCCAAATGCAAAACTAGTGAAAAACAGTCAGAAAACATTAGGAAGGAAAAAAAACTGTCAGTGGCCTTCACCTGTAAACTCATTCCTGTTTTGGGGGTTGTCTCATTGTTAGCCCTCTAGTGCATCTGTTGTTAATTTTATGAACACCAAAGCAGCTGAAACTGACTAAAAAGCCCCTCAGTTACTTACTTGACCAGATCAGTATCCCACATGTTTCACTGATTTGATGCAATACTTAGATTAAAAAGTGTTCCTTTAATTTTTTTGAGCAGTTTATATATATATGTATATATATATATATATATATATATATATATATATATATATATATACACATATATATACACAGTGCCTTGTGAAAGTATTCGGCCCCCTTGAACTTTTCAACCTTTCGCCACATTTCAGGCTTCAAACATAAAGATATAAAATTTTAATTTTTTGTCAAGAATCAACAACAATTGGGACACAATCGTGAAGTGGAATGAAATTTATTGGATATTTGAAGTGGAATGAAATTTATTGGATATTTTAAACTTTTTTAACAAATAAAAAACTGAAAAGTGGGGTGTGCAATATTATTCGGCCCCTTTACTTTCAGTGCATCAAACTCACTCCAGAAGTTCAGTGAGGATCTCTGAATGATCCAATGTTGTCCTAAATGACTGATGATGATAAATAGAATCCACCTGTGTGTAATCAAGTCTCCGTATAAATGCACCTGCTCTGTGATAGTCTCAGGGTTCTGTTTAAAGTGCAGAGAGCATCATGAAGACCAAGGAACACACCAGGCAGGTCCCAGATACTGTTGTGGAGAAGTTTAAAGCCGGATTTGGATACAAAAAGATTTCCCAAGCTTTAAACATCTCAAGGAGCACTGTGCAAGCAATCATATTGAAATGGAAGGAGTATCAGACCACTGCAAATCTACCAAGACCCGGCCGTCCCTCTAAACTTTCACCTCGAACAAGGAGAAGACTGATCAGAGATGCAGCCAAGAGGCCCATGATCACTCTGGATGAACTGCAGAGATCTACAGCTGAGGTGGGAGAGTCTGTCCATAGGACAACAATCAGTCGTACACTGCACAAATCTGGCCTTTATGGAAGAGTGGCAAGAAGACAGCCATTTCTCAAAGATATCCATAAAAAGTCTCGTTTGAAGTTTGCCACAAGCCACCTGGGAGACACACCAAACATGTGGAAGAAGGGGCTCTGGTCAGATGAAACCAAAATGGAACTTTTTGGCCACAATGCAGAACGATATGTTTGGCGTAAAAGCAACACAGCTCATCACCCTGAACACACCATCCCCACTGTCAAACATGGTGGTGGCAGCCTCATGGTTTGGGCCTGCTTTTCTTCAGCAGGGACAGGGAAGATGGTTAAAATTGATGGGAAGATGAATGGAGCCAAATACAGGACCATTCTGGAAGAAAACCTGTTGGAGTCTACAAAAGACCTGAGACTGGGACGGAGATTTATCTTCCAACAGGACAATGATCCAAAACATAAAGCCAAATCTACAATGGAATGGTTGACAAATAAACGTATCCAGGTGTTAGAATGGCCAAGTCAAAGTCCAGACCTGAATCCAATGGAGAATCTGTGGGCAGAGCTGAAGACTGCTGTTCACAAACGCTCTCCATCCAACCTCACTGAGCTCGAGCTGTTTTGCAAAGAAGAATGGGCAAGAATTTCAGTCTCTCGATGTGCAAAACTGATAGAGACATACCCCAAGCGACTTGCAGCTGTAATTGCAGCAAAAGGTGGCGCTACAAAGTATTAATGCAAGGGGGCCGAATAATATTGCACGCCCCACTTTTCAGGTTTTTATTTGTTAAAAAAAAGTTTAAAATATCCAATAAATTTCGTTCCACTTCACGATTGTGTCCTTGCTGTTGATTCTTGACAAAAAATTAAAATTTTATATCTTTATGTTTGAAGCCTGAAATGTGGTGAAAGGTTGAAAAGTTCAAGGGGGCCGAATACTTTCACAAGGCACTGTGTATATATATATATATATACAGTATAATATATTTTTTGTGAATAGTATGTCTTACTGTTTAAAAAACATAGCTGAAACTGAACAATTGTATTGGTTCAAGAAATGTCAGCTGACTTCTGGTGAAAATGGGCCAAAACATTCCCCTCTGTGGTTATAATGTAACAATATTTTGACATATGATGCATTTTGTTGATTTATTTCAAACACAACGTGCATAAATATTTGACATCACATATCATCTGATGTGTATGTAAATGTAAAAATTCAGATTTTAAAAAATGCTTTATAAATGCTATATTTCAGCGGTTGTGTATTAAATAAAAGCACCAGCAGGGGTCAGCAGAGGGACGGGAAACTCATGGAACAGGTAGATGAAACTGGATCTGTGGAAATCTTCCTTAAGAGCTTCAGTTTGAACGGAATAGAAGTGATCACAAAGGCATCAGTAGAAGATTGATATTCTAGAAGTTCTGATTTACTTTGCCAGTGACATATTTTTCAATCGTACATCTTTTACAAATGTGGTTAACCATGCATGTCGACAGAGTACAGGGTGTCCCAAAAAATGTGACATCATTTAGTGTAGCTCAATGAAATTGAACAGTTTAGATGTTGAACATCACAAGTTTATTATGGGACCAATTTCATAAGTGTTCAATATGTGCACTGCCTGTGACATGCATTTGCATTGAAGGCACAGCACACAGTCTTGGGTGGCTGAGATCAAGCATATTCCAAGAAGCAAAACGACTGCTCTTTGGGAGTGAACGGCAAAAAAGAACAAAAATAAAACATTAAATATAAAATCTCAATCTGTTTCTATACATTATGTGAAAATTTGAGGGTATTTCAACAAAAATTGCCAAAATTATTGGCCTGTGAAACTGTGTCAAATTCTTTGGGACACTGTGTATATCTCCTTTGCGCCCCACAAGTCGTGTCCTTTTCCACAGCGAAAGCTGATCTGTTCCAACCCCACAGTATTTGGAATAGCATCCCCTTCTTCCAAGCATTATATCAGGGGTCATTCTAGGATCAGAGGTTTAGGGGTGCTGAGCACCCAAAGTTGCCCGGCCAGGCAGGATAAATTTCACTGTTTTGTGCATTTTAACGTAATTTCATTCCCACATTTGTGAAAGAAAAGCATAACACTTTTTGAAAAAGTCTGTGACTAAACCATCCAATCTGAGAAAGGTTATTTTAACCCCCGTTTCATCCTACGGGTCAAAATTGACCCGTTTTAAAGTTTGAAAATGTGGAAAAAAATATTTTCGCAGTGAAACTTCTGATGTCCACATTTTCAACACTTTTGGGAAATTTTTGAACATTTTTTTGGCAGGAAAAAAAAAGAAATGTTGAAAATGTTTAAGAACATTCACATAAAAATCAACTAAAATCCAGTGAAATTCGCTGGATTTTGCTTGATTTTTATGTGAATCATGTGAAGGAATTATTGGAATTTTCTTCCTGAAGGTTTTGCAAATTTTTTTGCTGAATTTTTGCATTTTTTTCAGGCAAAAAGATTTTTTTTGGTGCCCGTAAATGACAACAGGAGGGTTAAATGCTGAGTCACTGGAATCTTAAAAGAAACATATCATAACCCTAGTTTCTGAGAAAGATGTCCTGTTTAGAATGAAGTCCACTGATATCTATTAAGTGTGCTTCTGGAACGCATTTAATGTGGGAAGAACACATAACATATATGTAAAATTATATTGTGAATGAAATGTTTTTCTTCGTTAGGTTGACAGTTGCTGTTTTGCGTGCCACTATTCTGTTTTTTTTCTTACCTAGTTCTTCCTGACCTTGCACTCTCTCCTCTCATTCCCCTTTTTCCATCTCTCCCTCTTTGGACTGACAATCATACACAAATAGATTGTATTCAATGAGATGAAAAATTACATAAATATGAACAAATACCAATAATAATACGAATACATTTGGTGCCCATAAATGAGGACAACAGGAGGGTCAACACATGCACTTCACACAACAGCTAGCTTCTCTCAGTCCAGTTCAAACAGACACTGGCCACCTGTATTTTTGTTGTTAAAACATTACGTATCAAAGATGTACTGTATGGTTCTTATACTTTTCTGGTTTGTTAAAAAAAAAAAAGACATGCAATATAAAAAAATCTCACAAATTTTAGGGGTGCTGGGATTAAATTTGCCCTCCGATTGGTTCCCTTGTCTCGACCACCTCATAATTCTCTTCCTCGCTGTTAATGGCCGTTCTGTGATCTCCCTCCTTTCCTGGTCCTTCCTGGTGTTTTATTTCACCCTGTTCCATGTTCTCTTCATCACACGGGCTTCTACTGCTGTAAAACCGCAACAAATGCGTCAAACAAGACAAGACTGAAGCTAGAGGGACCATCAAAAAGCCAAGAACAACATGGCCCCGGAGAGGCATATTTTATTTCATTTGTCAATATACTTCAGGAAACAATATACAAAGCAATGATGTGGTCACCTTTACTGAATGTGTGGTGAAGTTCTGTTATCAATAGATAGTATGGTGGGGGTAAATAAACAGGCCTTTGCAGCTGAGGACCCTGCTCTTCAACAGTGGGGAACAAACAAATGAGAGGGATGGAACGTGCTAGAAAAACAATCCTGTGCATGACATGCTTGTTGAAGATCTCCTGCTGTTGGTCAAAGAGGATGAAAGAAAAAAAAACTGGGGGGTGGGGTGGGGTATCTGCAGGTTCAATGAGGCTTAAGACTTTCAACAAGGCACTAGCGTATGAACCAAACCTAACACTCCAACAAAACAACCAGTGCTCGCTTTAGTTTAACATGTTTATTACAATACATACATTTCACATTTGACCTTGGCCCTCTCGTTGCCCTGCGCTGACTCCAGAGGCGCTTCCACGTTCGCCCACCTCTGATCCGCTGCGGCCGTAATACCACTCCTGAACTGGGTGCTGATGAAAATGTGTGGCTATCATTGTGAATAACTGCTCATCACTACAACTCTTATAAATAAAACCTTTTTTATTCTGTCCTCTTCTTAAAACTCCACTGTTATGTTAACGACTGTACAAAGGAATGAACCAGTGGTACCACCTCAGCGTGAAAAGTCGGAGAGGGGGAAAAGAGGAACAAAAAACAGTAGGAACACAAAGAGGAAAAAAACCCAACAAAAACAAGGAGGGTAAAGTGTGAGGAGAGGGCATGGCAGGGCAGGGCTGAGGCCAGGGGAGGGTAGTGGGAATGGTCCAAAGCAGCACGCCATCACATCTCATATTTAAATTTTTTTTTTTTTTTTTTTTTTAAATCACTCACTCCACCACACCACCAGGCACTGTTTTTTTTTCAGACTGGGAAATGCAGGGCCACCAGAAGCTGCAAACGGATCACTGAACCATTGTTGGCAGTCGCGGTAGATCTGCGGAGGGGATGTTTGCCACGCCTGAGTACATGTTGCAGTTCACCCACAGAAGGTGGAGGGAAAGAATCTAGACAAAATAATCAGCTCACCCAGATTTGAAGAAAGAAACAAACTACGCTGACACCTGTGTGTTATGCTTTATGCTAGGCTTGTGTGTAAATAAATGGCTTCAAACATCCTCCTCCGTTTCCATGCAGGTCACACACACACACACGCTCAATGGTTCAATGATCTTTGAACGGACAAAATGAAGCTTTAAGTCTGCAGACGAGTTAACATGAAGGAAAGGCTAGCTAATGAATGTAGCCGCCTAGGCGTTGATTAGTTTGGATGTCAAAAGCTTTGATAGGCATGGCTTTCCATGGCTTCAATCTACAAAACATATTTACAACATAGATAATAACATCTACAAGAAATCTACATTTTTTTCCCACAACATGGGCTTTTACAAAACTCAGTCTTGTAAATCACCCACCCTCACCCTCCTCCTCCCACCACAGCTCTTCACTTCTCCCTCTTGGATCTCCCAGCCCAACGGTCCAAAGCCAACCCGACTGCAGCTCCTGTGTGTGAGTGTTAAGACTGGGCTCAAGAGGAACCGAACAACTGCTCTCCCTCCAGACTCCAACTATGTGCAATGGGTCTCCCTGCCCCCTCTTTCACCCCTCATTGCCTGCTCCGACTCGCAACCACAAGTCCTCAGACCATGAAAGAATTCTGATTCTTCAACTTTTCAAGTTCTTTGATTTGCTGTCTCAGAAACAGTATCCTGTGGGAAAACAGAGAGAACAACAATTAGTAGCAGGAAAACTGAATTCACATCAACAACAGATGCAAAGTACCTCTGAACTGCATAGAAAAGCTGGAGGTAATAACTGTGTTTATTATTCTAAAGACAAGCTTCATAAGTTCAACCCCTCTGTTTCTCTTAAATGTGATAAATGTAAAGTCAGTGATGGTACAATGCTGCATTTATTTTTGGACTGTCCGTTAATCTAACAGTTCTGGGTTAGAATTTTTGTTTTATAGGAGGAAGCTCCCTTTTGTCAGGGGGTTTGCTCTTTGTGGAGCCTCAGAGGATTCATCTGTGCTCCCTGCACACATACAAGCAGCTCTCCTAATGGGCATGGTGCTAGCAAAAAAAATTATTTAAAAAAAATTGGAAAACACCAACTCTACCATGCTTCAGAAACTGGTTGCATGAATTGGTTTCAGTCATTCATTTAGAAAAACTGCTAAACAGTAGTTTTAAATTTCAACTCAAGATGGAGAAAATATGGGATCCCCGTCTGCAACACCTGGAATCATCCTGACCGCATTTGTATGCTTGATTATTTTACTTTTATTGCTCGCTTCTCTGTACAAAGATGTTTAAGGATTGCTAATGATCAATGGCCGGATCTGACTGAGAAGTCAAGGACCAAAGGCTGGCTGTTAGAAAGGATGCAGGTTTAACCCGTTGCGCTTCAGTGTCCCGCCCGTGGTACACTTTGAGATCTGCATAAGCAATTTGCTAATGTCTGAAACTGCAAACGCGATTATATAAACACTATACGTCGATGGAAAGCTTAGATTCTCATGAATCCGCCGGTATAAACCACTTTCAGATGTGATTACCACAGCGGGTAATATAAACACATTTATCCGACAAACAACGAATATCCATCCATCCATTCTCTATACACGGCTTCAACGCACACAGCACGACTCACATTTCCGGGTTCATTATTACACACAGATGAAAATATTCCACAAAAAACGGCCGTAATCCAACCTTGGACATCCAGACGAAACAAGCCAGTAAACTATTTTGTCCAAAACATGTCTTGAAGTCGGTATATAATCCACGAATCGGTCGTTTTCAAGGAAATGCACCTCGCGATGCGCGTCCAATATTCCCTGTATTTCTCGTCATATTTTTTATTTACAAATAGAATATTAGCGATTTTTGGTACTGAAAATGGCTGGAATTGACTGCAGCTAAAAGGGTTAAAGGCCAATTCACGCTTTCCGCATGACTGATGTGAATTTTGAAAGCCGAATGCAGATGCAGTTCAGTTCATACTGCAATAGGAATGCATCAGTCTGCCCTGTAGATGGTCACATTGCCCACACACTTGGGGGGATGATGAAATTTGTGTCTTGTGTACCCTGGCAGACATACGGATGCAGAACGTATGAATTGGTCTCAAGGCATTGGCTTCACTTTTCAGACCCACAGTCTGCTTCCATCAATTCTGTTACGATCTATGAAACTGCTAGCCTAGCCGCGCTAGACCCAGGTCTGAAGACGCAACGGTCTAGGAACTCTCGACAGGGAGGGAGGCGGGCTAAAAGGTTGTCTTTCAAATCACTCTGCAGCAATTGGGTAGGTATACAACCAATCAGCGCAACGAATAGGCTGACGTAGTTCTTAGAGCGCCGGAAATCAGAGGATGCAGGAGTTCGGTGAAGCCTTATTTATACAGTCAATGGGTGAAGCTCAAGTATATTACAGACATGTTAACAGAAAGATTAATCAGAGTCGGTGCTAATGGAGCTCAACGACTGTTGTCGTTTTTGTTGTCGACCCTGGCAGAGAATTAGGAGCATCCAACCTCGAGGCTTACCGAGGGTAACTAGACTCACCCTGGCAGAGAATTAAATTCGTTGTCGTGGGTTGTCTAGCGCGGCTAGGCTATGAAACTGCCAGACTAAACATGGATTCTTACCTCTGCTCACGCAATGTTGCTTGTATTTCACAGACTCGGACCAAAGACCGCAGGTTTTTGAGCTCGGTGCAGTTCTCAGACATGCAGATGCTGCCCATGGTGTGGGCCTCTTCACGTAGTCTTGACGCCTTTGGGATTGTCACAAAAAATTTTATTTTAAAACACATTTTGCACGATCAGAACCTCGTGTTGAAAAATCTGGTGAGATACAGACCTGTTTCTCTGCGTGTTCTGCAGGCCATCCCTGTACATGCTTGATAAGGTTTTCACTGAAGTGTGCAGCAAGGGTGGGGGTGAAGGAGCAGGAGGGCCGGGCTCCTGAGGCCGAGGGGGGGGCGGAGGCAGAGTTGGGGGCGTTGCTGCTGCTGGAGGCGACATGGTTGGGACCTGGGGAGGGACTCCTCTGACTGCTGGAATTATTGCAAGGTGAGGAAAAACATCAGCATCTCATCTTTCACTTTGTCAGCAACTACTTTCCCTGTGATGCCGACTTCCAGTGAAGAGAATGAAAAAAATGTAGGTCTCTGTTAACAAGCAACTCCTAACAATTTTATTCAGCATCTCAATGCAGTAATCCACAATGGTACATGTTTTAAACGACTTACGGTATCAAAACGGTCAAAACCACAATTCTTATCAGCTCCAGAGGACATTGGCATTATGTTGTCAGTATCTGATGCTTATCTCTTCAATTAGCGTTTTCCTGTATGTGATTGTAATGATGTGCTCATTAGTGTGAGAACAGACATTCACCGAGGCTGTTTTGTAACTGAAAGTGATCTGGATTGACCAGTGCCACCCCTCTATCAAGTTTCATGACATTTGGCCTGTCTTTAGTGAACTGTGTCCTGCTAACACACAAACAGCTCTGAAAACAAACCTCTGGGAGGACTAAGTCTTACATTTCCATGTTGTGTTGTAGTAATAAAACATAGCACCGGTTCATATTTAAACTAGGGCTGCAGCTATTGTGCATATATAATATATGCACAATACAGACAGTGTGGATGTTGGTCTGTGTTCCGCCCGGACGGTTAATTCTGTTGCACAGCGCGCTCATTTCCACTTTTGATGCCGTAACGTACAAAGACAGAGACAGACGATTACTCGATTAATGGACAGCTGCAGCGCTAATTTAAAGCTTGACAGTCAGTATTTCTCCTTACCTCGCTGATTCAATACAGTATCTGATCCATGTGAAACACACTGAACTATGGTTTTAGTTGCACCCTCCACCTCAGTATCTGCAGTAAGAATTCTCATCCTGAGTGCCCACCTCCTCTAAGTGAAGTGTCTTTCCAACTACATCAGCAGCACTTACACACTCTGTCTTTAGTGATTTGTATAAAACCATGTGTGTTCGCACCATCCTCAGATCAACTCTGGAAAGACATCCTGGGTAAGTTTGCATGCAATGATTTCATGAATCTTCAAGCAATTTATGCAATAAACAATAAAAAACCTCTGCTAAAACTATATTTGCTTTCTTGTGGAAATTGTGCCACAAAAGAAAGGAATGACTTGAAAGAATAAAACCAGAAACTGAATAAAAGAGACACTCGTTGTTCCATCATCCACCAGCAGATGGTGCAACAATACCACACAATGAAGACCGTCTAGAAACTGCACCTTTCAGGAGCTGATGTGAATGGGCCCCACATTATGGCAGATGCAGTATTTTTACTCTAACAGGTGTAGATGGCATCAGTGCCTTTAGACATATACGGGTTTGACTAGTTATGCCTTCCTCTTTTTCACAATAAATATAAGACACTGTAAGTATTTAATTACTCAGGAAGCAACAAACAAAGCTTTATAAACCAACAAATATAATCCATGACATCTGGAATAGCCATGCCAGAACCCACAAACAAGCAGAAACCCATGTTTAGCAAACTGCTCAAACATCAGCTGCCCATAAGTATTTGGTGAGTTGTGTGCTTCTACTGACCCTTGGCGCTGGAGGGTGCGTGGGGAGGCCGTGGTGGCGTCGTGGCTGTGCTGCTTATCGCTGGAAAGGGGCTGCTGGGATGTGGGCTGGTTGTGAGATGCCAGCTTGGCTGTTACCATGCTCACCTACAACACACCAAGTAACTACATCAACACAACTCCTTTCCATACGGTCAAAGCATAAAGCATGCAGGTGTTACAGTACCTGTGGTTTTTAATCAACAGGATTTTTACAGATATGTGACATTCCGTTTATTTCTGTTTATATTATCTGTTTATATTACTGCATTTCAAATGAACAACTGGCATTAAATTCAGTGTGATCTGCATTATAATACAATGTAATATAACATTCAATTCTATTGTGTTTAATGTGGAGCATTCATTTAACTAAAACGAACGGTCCTGGCATAAAGACAATGTTTCAATATAAAGCATGTAAGTGCAATCACATCTTTTCACAACGTGAATCAACTGACATTAGGTGTGAGGACTTTGTAGTCGACTTCTTTTAGGATCTAAAATACTGCAACTGAATGTTGTCCTCTTAGTAAATTCTACCAGATTCTCAAGCCTGAAGAAATAGAAGGCACGCCTAAATTTCCATCAGAAGTACTCCATGTTCATACATGCCAACCAGTGATGTCACTTGTCCTTGACAAGAGGTGCTTTTCCCAGGGGAAATGTCCTGATATTCACTCAGCTGGTAGCCTTTGTCACCAAACTGGACACTATATACGCTTGCTGAACACACTACATTTTTGTCTTACTTTCGGTTGTGAGATGACAGGCTGCGTGCTGAGGAGGGGCTTTAGAGGACCAGCATTGGTCTGTGGTGTGCTGATCCTTGGAGAAACATAGGACCTTGGCGATGAGGCGTCTGATGTTAATGACATTGGTGACTGGTTTGATTGCTGAGCTGTTGAGATACAAACAAAAAAACAATAACAATCTAAAAGATCAATGCAATCTGCTCACTGACAAACAGAAAATATACAGGAAGCCCATTACACAACACAAGTAACAGACAAGCCCACAGTGGTGACACACAGCTACTTTCTGTACAGAGTTCATTTACCTTGGTTAGAGAGTTGAGCAGCTTGAGAAAGGATAGCAGTGATATTGAAAGCTGATGGTCCAGCAGTGAGGATCTTGTGAAGCATCGACTGTAATGAAGCTTGTGTGACAGCAGCTGTGAGAACTATAGAGAGAAAAAGACAACGTTAAGACTGACAAAATCAGTTTGGGTACTAGAATGGCTTACACACTGCACCACAGTGAATCTGACAAATGATTTCAGCAGCATGTCCCATTATAAATACTAACAGGAACACTGTCTCTTTCTGTGAAAATAAAAATACCATAAGATAAACTTCATTGATCCCTCACCTGTAAATTTTACACTTTATTGCAGCAAGATAGATGAGGCAAGGAAGAAGAGATTAGGTTAAAACATTCTATGTTTATTATTGATAATTATGTACACTACTGCCTGGAAAGAAAGATGTCGCTCCTGGTTTGGATGAAAATAATTATTCAATAAACATGCCACTGCATAGGCAACTTTTTTTCAAAGTGCAAGTTGAAACTCTCATGTCGCATGAATGATGATCATTAAGCTGTTCTGTGTTGCTCCAAACACCACTAGCTACAGTGGTGGAAAGTTGAACTTTTATTTGTTCCATGGGTCTGTCAGTCGGTTCCTGCCTGATGTGTAAGACGAGTTATTTAGCTGTTGTGTATTCCTCTGACAAAACTGAGGAAGAAGAGGCTGGTGGAGAGGGAGCAGTTGGACTTCAACACACCTGATGATCAGAGTGCAGGCAGACACACTGCCTGAAGAAGTGAACAGAAACCTGTAACACATTCAGTTACAATAGCTAATGCAGTAGTAGAATTGAAAACTCAATGAACATTAATCATTAGTTTGTTTTCTAAACACTGTATGAAAATGATCAGCTGTGCATTAAAGACGCGCTGTGCTCAGCCTCTAAAAAGACAGTGCACTTAAATGTGCTGTTTTCTCCACTCCATACCGCAGTCACCTAGCAGCATCTACTGCAGCTGGAATGGTGAGCTGTTCAGGGAATGTTGCTAAGTGTAGTGTCTATCGATAAGTGACTGTTCATGTAGTGAGGTGCGACAATTGGAGAATGATGGTTGCACCAGTGTGACTAGTGAAGGAGAACTGACAGTAAAGTGACTTCTTAATAAAAGAAGGAACCTCTTGGTGCCCTTATTATGAAATCACCTATGTTACTGTGACAGTAACAAATCATATTAATTCACAACAACTGAAAGACATCTGGCAATTTTTATGCATTTATAGGGAACTAAATTATTGTAGAAAGTAAAGTCAGCTCCCTATTATACATATAGGATGTGTTTTGTGGAGTGTTGAGTGTGATTCAGCACAAGTGATTCTGCTTCTAAATTTTACAGCAACCCAAAGCTGTTCGATCCAACGTAATTCTGCAACTCTGTATGCCTGCTTACAGTCTGCAAGCTGCTCTGACTGTGGCTGGCATCTCTGATGTGTGAAATTCATTTGAGATATGAAATGCAGGTTTCTAGAATTACTGACAGTTGACTATTTTTATTTGTTATAGACTTTGTCTCAGCACACATAAAAACTACGTTTCTGTGATAACAGAGAGACAAGGAGAGATCTTGTTTTCAAGTAGCTGTTTCAACAAAACAGCTACTACTCTCTATAGCAGAAGAATGAAAAAACAGATAATTGCCTTACTGACCCTATTTCAACATGACTGGTCCCCCAGTTACAAAGAAGGTTAGAAACATCCGATGTAAAAATACAGATGAGCTGAAGACTGCTGTCAAAGAATCAGCATCAAGCCACATTAAAGCAGTAACTCACAGTAAACGAATCCCAACCAAGTACTGAGTGTATAAAACATGCTTTTTAAGATGTAAATCTTTTTTGGAATGTTCTTAAAGAATATTCTAATAATCTGAGACAATAGATTTAGGATTAATAAATCAAAATTTTGAATTAAATGAATTCTTTCACAATGCTCTAGTTTTTCGAGATGCAATAGTAGTATAACAAGTGCTCCTCAAACAGTGTCCACAGCTGGCTGAATGTAGACACGGGCTGAATGTGTTATGCGCATCTAATTTCTGCATTTCCAGTTACCTTCATTTATTTTTGCCATGTCAACACTGGCATTGTTGAGCTGCAGGGCAGTCTGAAGTGCTGGGAGAAGCTGGCGAAGCAGGGTGGGGTCCTGGAGTAGTGGAGGAGCTGGAGACTGCAGGACTGGGGACACTGGTACTGTGGATGCAGATGATCCAGGTGGTCCCGACGAGGGGTTCAAGCTCCCTGAGCCTGAAGATGATGACTGGGACTGGGTGGCAAGGGTCGCAGCAGGTTTCTCCACCTGAGCTGACTCTGTGGAGACGGCAGAAAAATAAAAGTAAAAAAAGAGGATGTCATTTTACCAACAAAGGCAGTGTCACAAATCTTTTATCTTCAAAAGTGTATGTTCATATTCTTCTGACTCCAGAACAGCATTCATCTGAATGGCTAAAATTCAGAGACTAAGTTTCCAACACAGGGGGGTCAGGCAAAAAGGTGAATCAATCCCAACGTCTGCGCTAACACAACATTAATCACTGATCTGCAAGTGAACACTCCTGGTAAACTACTTTGTAATGTGACTACTGTACATCTACTATTTATCTTGCAATTCTGTCTGTGAAAATTCTGTCTGTCAGTGTTACAAGCTGCAGTGTTTTGGCATCTTATAAAGCATACCCACATTGATCCGCTACTCCAGCTAGATTTTGCAGATTGTATTTCATTGTTTGGTGGCTCCACTGAACACCTTGCCCCCCTTAACAACAGGTCCTGGGCTTGGTACTTACTTTTTTCCCCCCAAAGTGAGACATGTGCTTCTAAGTTCAGTATTTTAGGAGCGCATACAGAACTTTGGATGCAATCGGGATACAAGAAAGCATTTAAAAGCAAACGGAGTTCACTGATTTGAATCCAACAGCTATTCAATAATTTCTTTATTAAAATATATATAAAAAAATTATAATTAGTTAATTATCTATACTTCAGATTGCTTTAAGCTGTTTAAATAACATGGACACATGTAAAATAAAGCATTGCTTTTTAGCTTAGCCTTTTGATGAATATGTATACGTAGCTTTGATTTTTATTAGCTTCAGACAGAAGCAGTAAAACATTGAGTGCAGTATTTATGAGTAATAACTTTAAGTTTGAGGCCACAGCTGTCACCTCTGTGTATGGTTACCACTGTTACAGGTGTCGTTCTTGTTTGTTACAAGCAAGTGCAGTGTCTCCTCTTGGATTTTTTTCAGCAGCGGCGGCAGGATCCCTGGGAGCTATGGCGGCGCAAACAAATGACACCTGACTGCAGATTTTACTTTTACAAACTATTTATTAAATGTCCAGTTGAAAATAGCGTTTTAAAGGCTGAATGTAAAAATGAAAAATAAAAAAAAAAACAATCAAAATATTTGAACAAGCTCATCTGAAAATGCAGTCAGCAGTTACATCATGGTGTGTGGATATTAGCTTAATGCTATTAATCAGTTTACTCATATTAGCGACACTGAGTTAGCAACGGGCCCAACTACCTGAATCTACCGATATGTTACATAACATTAGCTGGACATCAGTATTTTGTGAATGCCTATTTAACTTGCAAAATCTATTATGAGTTATCTTGAGCTAATAGCTTTTCTCCAGTAAGTCGCTGCCCTATTTTCCAAGACGACATTCCTCTGATTCTCTGACCTGGTGCCTGGGTGCTTGATGTGACGTCACTTTCAAGTCCACGCTCTTACGAGGAATTAATGTCGTATTAACCCGACGTATCATAGAGTAGATACTGAGCAAGATAGTTATCTTTAGTTTACCTTAGTACTCGCAAGTACCCAACACAGTGCAAGACTCTGCTGTTAAGGTGGAGACATGCGGCGGTGGTGTATTTGTGACAATTAAAAAAAAGAAAGAAAGAAATTTGAAAGAGCGGTAGCTAGGATTTAGGAATGGTCCTAAAGGAATGTAGAGGAAAATCTAAAGTGTCTATTGTCTCTGCTCTGCTGCCATACAGCTGACAAACTCCTCAGCAAATCCAGTTAAAATTATAATGCTATATTACTATGAACCACTCCACCTCCTCTGTTACTGCGGCTCACTTAGCATTAGGACAGCTATTTGTTCTCTCCACTATAGAGCAGCAACATCTTTATAGTAGATGATTGACATGCTCACTAAAATCCCATTTACTACCTGGGCTTGCTTGAGAAAGGAAGTCATAGTTGGATGACATTATTACAGTTGTCCAACACTATATCTTTAGTAAGCATCTAGAGCAGGGGTCGGCAAGTAGATGTGGCTTCGGGCCAAAATGTTTGTAAACAATCGAACAGCGGGCCAACCTGAGGGGGGTGCGCTCTGATACCGCGAGCAGAGGAGCTTCTACAGCTGATTGCCGCTGCTTGGGACACGCGTTTCAATTCTGATCACAGATGTATTAAAAATGACTCCCGAGACACACATGTTTTGCACACACTGTTGCTCAGTGAAATCTGGCTGGTACAACTGTGTCCGACCAGTGGCGCAAATGCGGAAATGCCCGGCAGCAGCCGACCACGAGAGTTTCGTGACGGCCTGGCTTGGCTCCGTGCCAAATTAAATTTTCAAAACATCTGGCGGGCCAGATATTATTCCTGATGGGCCAGTTTTGGCCTGCGGGCCGCCAGTTGCCGACCACTGATCTAGAGGATAACTTGGATGGAGCACCAGCATTAATCCTAGAACTGACTAAATCTTTTGATAGCAACATGAAAGATGTCCAACTGAAAGAAGCCTTAGATCCAGATTATCTGTGCTCCATTGGCAGTGTTAGTTTAACATTAGTTTACCTTCTTAACCTCAGCTGCTGTCTACACGTTTGCAGTTTGTCTCAAACAGTCACTATTGCTTCGTAGTTCATAATTAGTTTCTTCCAAGAACTGGCAATGTCTGATAACATTTCTGACAGACACATAAATGTTACTGAATTTGATGAGCTTTTTGTTAATGGCAGTACCAAATGTCAAACTGATAAATTTGTTGAATAAGACTAACTTTATTCAGCAAAAGAAAACCTTTACTGATCAAGAGCTGCAGTGTGTGAATCCACAGAAGCTGCAGGTTATTGAATAAAACTTTACCTGAAAACACTGACACAGTCCAAAAATATGCTGAGGATAACTAATTTTTCTAAATTGCCCGTAGGTGTGAATGTGAGTTTGATTGTCTGTATATGTAGCCCTGCGACAGACTGGTGACCTGTCCAGGGTGTCCCCCGTCTTCAGCCTAAGGGTGCTTTCACACCTGTTAGTCCGTTAGAGTAGTTCGTTTGGACCCAAAAGTTGTTACAATGTTGCTAATTTCAACTGGTTCGGTTCGCATTCACACCAGTGTTTTCACAGTTGAACCAACTACGATGAATGTTATATCTCCCCCAGTCGTTTGGCGGCGCTGTTCAGAAAAATAAGGTGTTTTAGATGACGCAGGTGAACGCTGATTGGCGCGGCACGTGAAGAGGGAAAAATCCCGGAAGAAAACATTCCATGGCTCAAGGTTTATTCGTAAACAAAGAACTATGCTCTCCTGTTCGTTCTTGTTGCCATATATTCGTATCATTGCTTTATGCAGCAAGCACAAATACTGCTGTTGTTCCAGCATGAAGCTCGCATTCGGTACGAGAACATTACACAGTCGTTTTTGGCTACGGAAGCTCCTGTAGACCAAAACGTCTGCTGCGCCATCAAGCCGGTCCGAATGGAGACAGGTTTGTGTTCTCACCAGGAGCGAACCGAACTGGAGTTCACATAGAAGCGGACCGAGACCACCTTCTAGAGGTGGTCTCGGTCCGGTTCTTTAGTCCGCACCAAAAACATCTGGTCTGCTTTCACACCAGCCCAAACGAACCGTACTTGCTGGTGTTGCGGACTCCAGTCTGCTTTTAGCGGTGAAAGCACCCTTAGTCAGCTGGGATAGACTCCAGGACCCACGGCCACCCGAGTGAGGATGAAGCGGTGGATAGATGATAAATGGATGAAAACACTGCAACTGCTCCAGCACAGTAATAGCTTCATCCTCTTTGTTGTGTTATCAACCTTTGCTTAAAAAGGATGATTGGATCTTACTATAATACTTCATATTAACAGACATGTTGCTCCTGAATCCAATTTACAGTTTGCACATATCTATATTAGTGATGTACACAAGTATCTAACTAGTGTAGATACTGAATTTCACTCTAATCTTTCCTGTATTTTGTGCTGCTGCACCATGAATTCAACATAAAACAAAACTTACAATTTTACAATAGGATTTTAAATTTTACAACAACTATAAGGGCACATAGACCTCCACCAAGGCCAATGCCCTTGCCCTCAATTTCAAAGAAAGCGATGCGAGAAAAAAAACATAGGAATTACTGTGAAGCTGGCATCGGTAGTTTATCTGTAACGCTTTCTAATGAAAACAGCTTGTTGCTCCATTATGAGGATACCTCTTGTCAGCTTCCATTTAGTTTTTATCACACTGTGACCTGAGGGCAGAAATGTCAGTCTTGGCTGATACATTCAACACACAGGTCCTGCTGCAGGACTAATTGTCATGTGCACAGCTACAAACACTACATGGGGCTGAGTTGCTGTGAGCCACGATCATCAGAGATGCTACTACAGCCATGCTGCCCTCCACGTGTCTGTCACTACAGTCAAAATTTAAAGTTATAATATTTTCAAGAAGTACTCACTTGTCTTCACATTTTACTGCATTTAGTATACGAGTGTACAGCAAGTGTTACTATCAACACAATCTTTCAACAACACACGAACAGGTGCGCCGACTGCGACATAATCCAATGACAGCGTAGTTTGAGTGATTAACTGCTGCCAACTAGCGATGATTTTATGAACATAGAATTGCTGTGGTGAATGTACAAACAAACAAACATGCCTCCAGGACATCAAACTACATCACTGATTGTGTCTTTTTATGTCTTTCTTTGCATTCAGTTTTCAAAAGTATTTATTTATGAATGCATCTGACATCTGGTGTCCCAGGCAGTCATCAAAACATAAACCTGTTGAAGGCAAAACGTTTCTGGGAGTAGTTACTTGATATGCAGAAACAGGTTATTCATGATAAGTGGGACCTATTCAGCACAACCTCAAGTCTGTTAGTATACACGTATACTGAAGTAAACACTTATGTTACTTCATTGAACAGTGCTACCACATGATAAAAATGCTCTGTAACATTTTGCCTGGAATTGGCCTGTCGTATCTTTGGGTGAATTCTGATAACACCAGAAGACATCTAAATAAAAAAAGATTATTGTGATACATACAACACCAGTGCTTTTGCTTCTAGTGCAGAAACCAATACAATGTGCAGTGGCAAATGTAGATCAAGTTCGTATATGGCCACTACACAGCTTTCAGAATTCACCTTCAAATTGTTGAAATACATCCTACAAAGAGGAGTCCACCCAAACAGCTGTTTCCACCGGCATGCAGACTTCTTAGTCATGTCATTAGAGAAAGGAGCGCATACTGAATATATGTAAGAACAGGGACAACAGGCAGACTGATGCATGTCACATAGTGCAAAATCTTTGAAAAAAATCTAAAATCTCACATTTGACAGTACCACAACAAAAAAGAATATTCACCAGAACCACTCAGTTGGAAATGGATGCCAACAAGCAGAGTGATGCTTAACACCTGACTAACAAACAGCAACCTCTCCAAGGCTTACAGTGCAAGAACTTTGCTCATTATATATATATATATATATATAAGACTAAAACTCAGAATGTGCAGGGTGACAAATTATTTGGCTTATTATGACTAAAGTTTTGAGATTCAACCCAACATGGCTTTCTGATCTCCGCCAATCATGGCTTGGTAAAAAAAAAAAAAAAAAAGGTCTGAAAATAAATGACTATGATCATCAAACACACTGTTATTAATCATGATTTGATCTTCCAACCTGATAATACTGACTGGCTGTGGACTGTAAGACTGCGTCCAACTGGAGTCAATCAGTTGCAATGTCCAAATCATATCAATGATTGATCAGAAAATGGGATTTTTCTGTGTACCTACTGCAACTACACAAAAGCCACTGAATTACACAAAGCAGACACAACAATTAAAACCACTGACAGCTGAATGAATGATTTGACTATTTTTTTGTTGGGAAACCTGGGGCCTGGCATTCATGTGGACGTTACTCTGACCATCCACTTTAAACATTAGATGGTATTCCACTACAGGAAATTAAGCCAGGTGCTACAGTAATGGCAAATGTTTAAAGAAACAGATCCCTAATAATCCTTTTCAGCTTTTCTGTTTCCATTACGGTGGAAGACAGCTTTGACTGTGACTTCAAACTGCGAATGCCCCAAAAAGTATGGCAGAAATTAATGGAGAAGACTGAAAAACTCAAAGTATATTAAGAGGACAGTAAAGGGGTTTGTCGTCCTCTCTGAGCGTAACCAATTGCATCAATCAGAGTCAAGACCTGGGACCACATTTTTTTATTTTTTTTTTTTACTACCAATTCTGAACTAGATAGATTTCTCTTCCCTGAAAACAACACTGAAGAAGCTTCTTGAGTTGGGTTCCTTTGGTCAGACCATGCACAAAGGTTGGGTTGTCCTAAAATGGCCTGCAAGATCCTGTAGTAGAAAGTTACCCGTTTTGCAGACAAAGTCCACCTCTCAATGACAATAGTAACCACCGGTCCAATGCATCCTACCACAAAGCAAACGCTGCTTAGGAATCGTATTGGGGAACACAGTAAAAAGCCTCAAGTGTTCACCCAGCCTCCAAAGCCTTAGGACCTAAAGGATCCCGCTGCCAGACACAACAGGACAAACACTAGAGGTTTGTTCAAGTTCATGGCCCAACAGGTCAGAGCTGTTTTGGCCAGCAGAGGGGGGCCTCCACAACAGTAGGCAGGTGGCTTTAATATGTAGCTGTGTGGTGACACACTATTTACTAAGAGGATTTCTGATGACAATTAATGTACTCAATTAGTCTTAAAACACAGCAAGACTACAAAGCCTAAAGCATCAGCAGCTGGCATGACTCAGCCAGTTATAGTTCTCAAATGTTTGGTAAGGAGCTCCGTAGCATTCATCTGCCTCAGATTAGCACAGCACTCATTACTGACTAACAATAACAGCAAAGTTGACATAAAGGACGTCAATGAAGCAGTTACACACACTGATAAGTAAAAATTATGGATTAGTAACAATATATGCAACTCTTTACTAGGACCAGTCAAATCCAGGGGGCTGCCGATGCTTGCATGTGCCTCCCTTCTGTGAAGTCCCTGTCCTTGGGGAAAACTGTTGATCAACAGCCAGTCTTTGGTTGCTTCCTTTTGCCTCTGCTATCCTGTGAAACATGGAATACAACAGAAATTCTTGGTCATGTTTGTATTCTTTATGTGACACGTACATGCGACTAAAATCAGGCCCAACTTGGCTAAATATCACCTACCTCTCAAAGCCATGTCTTTGGGCTTCTCCCACTGGGACACTTCCTGTCCTACAGTTATAATAGTATTCTCTTTCCAGAGGAACTGAATGCTGCTCATGACCAGCTCAGTCAGCCACGGTTCGCTACGGCTGCAGAGAAAGGAGCAATACTTTAGGAACATAAGAGCCAATCAGACAGAAAGGCAATTGTGTCTCTCTCTCTGTGTGTGTGTGTTGGTTGTGTGTAACTGATGTGTGTGTGTGTGTGTGTGTGTGTGTGTGTGTGTGTGTGTGCGTGCTGAGAGGATCTGATGCAAGAGCTTGTAATTTACAAAAGATGTTTGGTTACAAGCAGAAAGCTACGGCTGGCCTGTTTTCACACAATCTTTTCAAGTGGGAAGGAAGGTTTATTTCAGAGACAGCTTCAGATTTATAAGGTATCTACAGTTTACCAGTTTGTCCTTTAAAAGACTGTTGTGACTGGTTTTTTGTGCTCCATCTCCAGTACCCAGTTGAAATTTTACGATGTACTCCTTCCTCTATTATGTTACTGTAATTTATTTTTATTATGAGACAGCAATTTGAGACTTGCACATAAAATGTATTACTATTTATACTGAATCATAGGCAAACTGGACATCGCTCAACTTAAAAACTTTCATTCATGTCATTTATGCTTCTCAAGAGCATTATAACTGAAATAAAGCATATTAAAGTAGGAAGGCTCAAAGGGATTTGATTGTGAATTAAAGTGTAAATATTGTGAAAACAATGGATGTTTTTAGTCTTAACATTAATAAGACACAACAAAATTAAGTATCAAATGCAAAAAACTACAGACGCTCAACAGTCTATTAAACAGGAGACGACATAAAAAAAAAATCCATCTTCAGCTCCCATACTACGGCAGAGGCAGTACTTACTGTGTCTGAGGTCTTGCTAGGGTTAGAATGTGAGTTGGAGCTATGAAGGGAACTGTGGTTGTGAGAATTTTCTTGGGGAGAATAGCTGGTCCCTGAAACAAAACACAAGCAGAAGGAAATATTCATCACTAACAGCCAACAACAGTAAAATGCCAAGTTGACTGACCTAACTGTGAAAAGCCTGGATGAGAATAAAAGCTGTCATGTTACCAAATTCCTTTCACTTTAGACATATGCACAGTATCAACATATGCCGCTCTTGGTAAAGTTTGCCGAACTACAAAGCACTGCAAACCCAGAACAATGATAAACTTCTTAATGTATTTGACATCTCCTCTGGAGCAGTGATGATATACATTCCTGACTGTAGCTGGGGCAGAGACCTGCAGTAGAGTACCGTGACAGTAGGGACAGAAATCGTTAAGATTTGAACGGTACTACTACTTTACCAATACTGCTTATTGATCCGGTACGTAAATAGCATTTATCTGCACTTTCTGTTGTTTCTTTGTTTATAAGAGAAAAGATACACAAGAACAGAATAAAGACTACTTTATTTCTCATACATACTGTATATAAATTAATTGAAAACAGACACTAATGTTATGTTGATGGGAATCAGAGCACTGTGAACAGTGTCAAAGGTTCTACTCATAAACAAACACCACGCATTAAACTGTCGTGCAATATTAGAATTTAAACCCCACTTTGAACAGATACTAGGTGAATCTTCATGCTTCACTTTAGAGTATAAAATGAATGCAGGACTTTGACAGTCTTATTACTGTGTGATTTTATTAGTTTACTGAAAAAACAGTTTCTGTACTACTTTTACACAACATTCAGCTGCAGAAACAGTGAACATAAAGACAGAGTTTGTCTGCAGCCCCTAAATCACTTAATCCTGCTGCTCCCACTCTAAAGTGAAATTCTGAAAGCAGTTCAGATGACACTCTGAATTTCAGAAAAACTTATCAACACAGCCAGTTAAACAAACAGCTGGAGAATCCGTAATTTTAGTCTACATTTGTATGACGTATTTAACTGAGTTTTTGGGCTGCAAATCTAACATATCTGGTTAACATCAACGACATACAGATGGCGTTATTTCTGCTCTGACATAAATGACTTGTTACTTTGTAGCAACCACACTTGCTACATCAATTGGAGTGAAGTTTAATCAGATTACTGATTCCCTTGAGTCTGCACGAAGACTTTTGGAGCTACAGACTCTGATGAACAGAACTTTGTTTTGGATTTGGAAAGCAAAAGTGCATCATAGACACATACACATCAGACATGTCTGACAGTGATGAGATGAAATGTGCAACGTAATGTTCTTCTTCCCAAAGTACTGTTTAGCGCATGGTGGAAGCTGATCAATCCTCCGGTATTTGAACATTTTGCCCCGGGTTCATTCATTACTGCGGCTCCTAACTGGTAAGCATTATTTTTCAAAATTTCTTTCTTTTTTTTTTTTAAACAGAAAACATCTGCCTTAGCGGAACTAAACCCACAGGATGTATTTTAAGTCCATTATTGCAACAGCACAGATTCAGTTGCTCTCATGCCTGCTTCCTTAACAAGGCATCCTAAGTTTAAATCTCTTCATCTAATTCAAAGAATGTTGTCTTGATCGATGATGTGAACACCATGAACTCCATGACAGGTAACAGAGTGCAGCAATCAGACGGCAAGACTGAATTTGCTTTTGCACATCTAATTTCTCAGCTCTGCCAGCTATTATGCTAGAAGTGTAAGCTCTTCTTTATATTTAGACATTTGTCCAAAATAAAATTAATGAAAAATTCAAACTGCTTTGGGAGACACATTATATCAGTGAAGGAGATCACAGCGGAATGTATGCTTGAATGAAAGACTTCAGTGGCAAGGCTTTCCCGCATACAGCAAAGGGAACAAAGGATGTACTGAGTTCCATGGTCCAAGACTATAATCAGTGACAATCTGCTCACGTACAAGATCTGCAAAATCTTGGCATGACCAGTGGAGCAAAATAAACATTTTAGCTCGTGAAGTAGAACATTTAGACAGCATTTGATTCTAATCTATGTGCAGCGGAACAATAGAAACCAACATACGACACAGATAAAATCTGATTAGTTTAAAAAAAAAAAAAAAAAAGCAAGTGAAGCAGAAAAATGAAAGTGAGTGTGCTTCAGCTTGCTGCCTGTGTGTTTGGCTATTCCCTAATCAATTTAGCTGTGTCTGACTGCATGCAACCGTAAAAAGTTGGCAAACTAATGGATGGTCATCATGTATCTGAAGCGCGTTCAAAGTACAAAGTGAGTTACGTCTTCAATACCAGTCCAGTCCCCACTTCTCGAGTTAAAAACAACTCCACAGTCCAGATGAATGGCACCAGTCAACTCCAGTAAAGGAACACTTGTTATGAGATGAAACACTAAAATAGTTATTACCTTCGCAACATTACAGCACTGAGTCAAAATTTGGCATTAACTTCACATCTGTAGCTGCAGCTCAGTTTATACACTATTAACTTTGGCATGTCTGTGGTAGCATCGTTGTCTTCCGTTAACATTCAGCAATACTGTGTTGTGAATTTAGGAGATACATTTAAATTCTTTCCTGCATATAATGTGTGATTGGTTTTGAGGCAAAACTATGTGTGTGCATGTGTTGAAACATCTTCACATATGCGCCTGCAAAAGACAGCCGGTCACCAAAGATCTAAAGCACACACCCTAATCAACCTTTGATTCTTTGTTTCTCCCATTGAATATCAATTGCTAGCTATAGCTGACCTGATTTGTTTTGTTTTCAATACTTATTGTTGGCAGATGATGAAAAGTGATCAAGTCAATTTTGATGAGAACTGAAGCACTTTGATGTTATCTGGTTTGGGTTGTGAAATTATCCCATAGAATAGCAGATTACTGACCTTGGCAGACACTCACGTTCTCCAAGTGCCTTCCAGTTATAAAATAATAGATCAAAGGTATACCTCGACTTTCTGTGCTGACTCAAACTTTGAATCTCAATAAATTTAATTACTTGTTTCAATACCTGTCTGGGAAAGAACACTACTCCTCAAAAGAACTACAGACATCCAACTTGTGAGCATGCAGCAGCTAACAACTTCAAACAGTGATTCCTTGCAGCATTTTTCTAAACCTGGAAATGAATAAGACTAATGTAAGGCTATGTGAAAATCTTTATACATCAGGTAAGAGATTTTATGGCAATCACCAGTGTTCTTTTACTTATTTTTTTCTCAGAAACTGTCCACAAACTAATAGGTACCTCTAGACTGTCCATAGGTGTGAATGTGATTGATTGTCTCTATATGTAGCCCTGTGATAGACTAGACTAGTGACCTGTCCAGAGTGTCCTTGCCTTCACCTTAAGTCAGCTGGGATAGACTCCAGCCTCCCCTGCGACCTGTTGAGGATTAAGTGGTGTAGAGACAATGGATGGATGGAAACTGTCCACAAAACTAGGGATAGGCAGTGAAACGCTGCACTAAACAGTACCGGGATTAATTATCAAAGAACAGAAGAGTGCAAACTCAAATTCTGTAGCTTGTGCTATTGGTAGTAGCAAAATAAGAAAACTAATTTCATTATTGCTTCACAAACACTATCTTGTATATTTTTGTCTGACGATACATTTGTCGATGTTGTATTTTCATAACTCCAATCCAGAAGAGAGGCTGCTTCTTAGACGTCAGTGATTGCGCTAGCCATTCGCCACAGACGAAGCCATCCTCAGGATGGCGAAGTCATTTTTAGCAGTTTAGCCACAGTGGCGAAGGTAATTTTGCCTAAGGGGCTCAACACACAGGAAGCGACAACAGTCGCACTTATTCATCTTCTATGGCTGCAGTGCGACGGGACGAACATCGCTTTCCCCCCTCCCGCCAACGCGACGGCGACATTCGTGACATGGGAAATTTCGCACATGTTTCACGTAGAATGGTGCACTCGCTGGCTGCGACTCGATACTCAGGGAAGTGAAAAATGTTCCAACTTTTGTCGCTGTCGCCTGGAGCTTCAACCAATCAGCAAGGGTTTCACTCACTTACCAATTGAGCTTACAGTATGTTACACAGTACAGTCCGCTCCTATACATTCATGTCCGCTCCGGTTTCAACAACTGTTTTTCAGCCCTTTTTCAACATGAAGGAGCAAATCATTTTAGCCGTTGATTTGACTTTCCCGAGTCTTATGATCCTTCCCTTAATGGACTATCGTGATAGGGCGGACCCGAATATCCCGAATATTCGTTCGCTACAGCACTTATCCGGATATTAATTTTGGTATCCGAATATTAGCTATTCGGGCCAGCCCTAATCGTGATATAAATAAAAAAAGCTGCTGCATGGGAGTTGGTTGACGCCAGGGGTAAACTTTTATAGCCAATGTCAATGATAAAATTCGGCTAAATCAAAGCAATATCTTCTGGCTCATCATCTTTATGCTTTTTCTGTCATGAAACTCTTTGAAAACGTTAAAAAATCCCTCTAATTTCACGCCAATCAGAAGATGAGGGAGACAAAGCGATCTGTGCTTTTGCACAGCGCGCCGTGTGTCGCCGTCGCCTGCCGCTGCCAAGTATCGTGCACCGTTGTGTTGAATTATCTCCTGTTGCGATGACTTTCGCATTCCACCCTCAACTGTCGCTTCCCGTGTGTCGAGCCCTAATAAATGTGAAAAAAGGGTTAACTTACAACTTTTTCGTAATTTGCCGAGCGATAATTCAAAGAAAATAACAAATCGCGTCTCCTTACCGAAGAGCGCTACCGAGTATAACCGGAACGACCCGAATGCTTCCGATCATTAATAGATGCACACTGTCATGTGTCTCGTCTCAGCCAATCAGAAAAAAGGATTCGGACTACAGCTCTCGCTCTCTGCACCTGCTTACTCCATTTCCACCAACACCCCTCCCCCTTGCCACACACAATCCCCTGGTCCTTGTGTACCCAACTTGTAAATCCCATGCGTTTTTTTTTCTTCCTGTATTATTGCTATTCAGGCCTTCAGCTGCTATTTTGGCTGGCAATTAATTGGTCATTTCATTGTTTTTGAATCTGTCCATTTACTTTCTCAATTGAGTGATTAATTATTTGTTCTATAAACTGTCAGAAAAGGGTGAAAAATATATTGTATCAGTATTTCCCAAAGCCAAAGATGATGTCCTCAACTGTCTTGTCTTTTGTCCACAACTTCGCCGCGCACAGTACAGATACTGAAAAAGTGTGGCTAAATGTGGCTAAACAAAATTCTAGCACTTTAGCCACAGTGGCTAGAGACAAATCTTCCCTAGTGCAAGCACAGGACGTTTGAGTGCAAGTGATGAGGCCAACTCTCAGTCTCGCTCACACATTGCAACAAACACATGCAATCCCTTGTGACAATAGCGGAGAAAAGCTAATGTGCAGAAGTGCTGTTACACTTCACTACATTTGATGCAGACTATGCTCACTGCCACAAGTGCAACAAGTAAAAGCAGAAACATGACTCTTCCTTCCAGACATCCAGTCAGTGAAAGTTCACAGAGGTGGAGAAATGCAGTTTTCCACTTTCTAGTTTCTGCCTCCTCCCAAGAACCCTCACACAGATTTTACTAGATTACACAAACATGAAGCAAAGGCTCCATATTGTGCTCTTTTTCAACAAATTCGATCAAGTTTTATGCATCTCCAGAATGTGTCTTTCAATTTTTCAGCTAAAAATATTGCAAAGACAGATCACGTGCACAGAGCTGAGCTGCTACTGTCCACATTCTGTTTAGGAACAAGACTGTATCTGCGACTCAGTGCAGAGTAAAACAGATTACTCTGCAGCTGATATGAATGAATGTGTGAGACCAGGACTTTCTGTTGCTTCCAACTTTCTCTATAAGCAATCATTTGATATAGAAGTATTGCCAAATTCACAACACAGCTGTTACTTAAAGTCTCATGAAAGATGCGTTTGTCAGTATTTCAGTCAGGAGGAGCTGCAGCTTCTAAAGTGACTGCTAGTTCAACTGAAAAACTGAAATACAGTTTCATCATTCTCAGCAGATTTAGTGACTTGAAAACTGTGGATAAATGGTCTTGCTTGGACTGAATCTTTGTACGGTCAAAGAAAAAGTCCTGCGTTCCATTTCTTTTAGCAAACATGACGAGTGAAAGGGAAGAAAAAGCAATATTAAGTCTGATCTTAATTTCTTCCAATTTTTGTTTTTAAAAATAAAAAAAGAAACAATAAGAGTACCGTTATAGTACTGGACTGATCAGCGGTATCAGTAGGAGTAACACTGAAGTTAAAATCCCAATGATACCTCTCCCTAATGTAAATGAAATTGAAGTAGTCTTATACAAAGATTTCAGTAAAACAGGCAGCATCCACAACAATCTCTTAATGAAGGGAGGTACATCACATGTCCTCAGTAATTTAGAATGAGAATAAAGCTTTATTCTGATTCTGATTTAAGCAGCACTAAACTATACTCAAGAAGTGCTCAAATGTAAAAAAAAAAAAAAAATTATTAAATTAGTCTAGAGCAGGGGTCGGCAATCTTTAACACTCAAAGAGCCATTTCGACCCGTTTCCCACAGAAAAGAAAACACCGAGAGCCGCAAAATCCTTTTGGCATTTAAAATGAAGACAACACTGCATATATCGCTTTTTTTTACCTCTATGCCCTTGTTAATTTTGACTAATTAATTAATTTTTTAAAAAATGCATTAAAAAATAATGCATTTAACCGCACCTTTCTCAGTTCCCAAATTTCTGGCACACCGATAACACTGATGAACACTCCAGCCAGGTAGGTAGCGCTAATGAACCTAAAGTCTGTTTTCCAGCCGTGAAGAAGATTCACAGGATACACTGTCAGCGCACAACAAAGTTTGAACAGTGATTGAAGATGAGAAACACTCTGAGTGTGTCGAGCAGAAAGTTTCTTTTAAAAATCTTCCTGATGGCAGCTTGGATAAAAACGTGGTTATTTGGAAATTGTGCAACAAATAGTTTTCTGATCACTGCAGCACTTCAAGCCGGTGTATCCATCTCATAATGGACCACTTTTCGAGATGCTAAAGGTGCTTGAGTTTACAAAAAGCTTTAAAATATTGAATATAATCGCGATAAATCAACTTTGAGTTTGTAGTAGACAGATAAATATAAATGAAATATACTTGTGCAGGACTCTGCTGTGAAGGCGGAGACGTGCGGCGGTGGTGTATTTGTGACAATAAAAGAGAAAGAAATTTGAAGGAGCGACAGCTAGGATTTAGGAATGGTGGCCCGCCGCTACTGAATGAATGCAGAGCAAACACTGGGATCCGAAGATCAACAGGACTCCAAATGAATACACTGTTAACCTTTCTTGCTCAGCTCCCGACCGTGGTCAGGAAGCCCAGGGGAGGACAGTTCTCCAGGGCTGAAGTTACTGTTGTTACTTCGGGGCTAACCCCCTTCACTTCTTCAGCAGTCGTAGAAGGCAAAGACACAGGAGCCCGGCCTTATTGAAGAATACTGCAGCCTTTATTGCGAATTAACAGTGGCCGAGCCATAGAGTCGCGCTAACCCAGCAGCTACACACCTCTTCTCTCTTACTCCCTGAACCGACTGTCGTCTTCCTCGCTCGCGCTGCATTCAGGGTCGCTCGGACATCTCGCTCTCCCCCTCTCACACACACACAAGCTGCTCTCTCTCTCCCTCTCTCATAACGGAGCCACACACTCTCATAACAACACACAGGCCGGCGGGTGTCGGAGATTGGCGGCTGGGACGCATATTTTGACAGACAAAAATTAAGACGTTTTATTTTGATGTTACAAGATCACAATAATCTTTAAATTTAGAATAACATTTTTAAAATTAACAATCTAAAATAAAATAAATTTTAATTAAATAGCCTGCTGAGTATTATTATTAATTTTCCAAAGCTACAGGGAGCCGCAACAGAGGGACGAAAGAGCCGCATGCAGATCTGGAGCCGCGGGTTGCCGACCCCTGGTCTAGAGTATATAAAGTACATGAATATATATGAAATACAGAAAACAAGCAACAAGGTTTTGCTCACAATACAGCAGACTTGCATTCAGTCTTTAGCTGAGTGCGGACACCGGCATTGAATCCGGTCAACTTCTCAAAAACAAAAACATCTGATTCTTACTTTTATTAAATGAAAAAATATTAGCTAAAACTACGGGTGTCAGAATGCTATATATTTGACAGTGTACCTAAACCACTGAATAGGGCTGGGCAATAAATCGAATTCATTCGATTCGCCTTTTTAATAGCCTCGTAAAATCGAGACGAGTGTAAATATATAACAATACAGATTCTTCTTCTGCCTTTCACGACTTGTGCACTGGCGTTTGCTTCCACCTCTCATCTCCTTCCGCCAAAAACACTCACACCCCCGTCATGGCGGACAGAACAGCAGACGAAGAAAAGGGCCTCATGTTACATCGATTCTATGGAAGTGGTTCGGCTTTGACAAGACTGACACAGAGCAAACTACAGTGATGCGCAAGGTTTGCAAAAGTACTGTGAAGAGTAGCAGCACAACTAACCTCTTTCAGCACCTCCGGCAGAGGCATCCTAAAGAATGGGAAGAGTGCTCGCAGCTACGGGAGTGCGGCATGGCTAGCACTAGCCATAGCAAACAGACCGCAAAGAAACAACAAAAATAGATTAAAATCGTAATCGTCCAAGATGAGTTTAAAAAAAAAAAAAAAAAAAAAAAAAAAATCGAGATTTTACTTTTTGGCCGTATCGCCCAGCCCTACCACTGAATTATCACAATTCTCATTGCCAAATTTGATATAAAAATACAAACAAAAGCTGTTGCGCACACTGTGCCAACACCACACATTATATTTGACAGACTGAACAGTAATGATGGTAGCTTAAATATTATGAGGACTTGTCACTGATTTTCAACTTAAACACCACATGTCTCCTTGCACAGCTTGGTCTGCTCCCCCCCTTCTTTAGTTGCAACAGGCCTGAAGGCTGTCCTACGAAGTGAGATTAGTGGGTTAGCGAGGTATGTTTAGCTTAAAACTTTTCAGCATCACAAAAGTGTCTCTCTTAACGTACTAGATCACTATAGTAACTGTCGATGTGGAGCTAACCTGGTCCAGAGAAGGTTATGTTAAGAGTTTTGGACTTAAATTGGCTGCAAGAAGCATCTCTCTGAAACCAAATTGTTTCCTGAAAACTCTCTATGAGCCATGTAGACTGCCAGATGAGGGAAAATGGTATTTGCAAAAGTAATGTTGAGACATATTTACCAATCCCACTGAATTAACTCATCGAGTTACAGTAACACACTGTATGTGACTTGTTGCCATGGAACCCGACATGTATTCAGCTGGTGATGCAGACATTGCATGTTTTTGTGTTTGGTCCAGATTTGCTGACAAGTCCATTTACACTACAGGTATTGCAATTAATATAACAGGAAAATGTATTATTGTATTGGTATTTAGTATAGATATGTTCTATCAATAACATTACTTTAACTATGACATGGCCAAAAATGTAAGCGCCTTATAGGACACTGTCACATCTAGTTACACTTTAATGCAATGTTCTGTTTAAATAAAAGTTCAAAGTCTAACAGCTATAAAGTGCTGTTATTATATTGAAAATACATGATCTGAAAAATAAATACATTAACATACGAGTTTCCAAACAGCATTCCTGTCTTGCACCATTTCCAGTGCAGCACTTTTTTTAACCATAATATATTTTTATATTCCTATTGTTCTCCATTTTAACTACCTTTTGACTGAAGCAGCTGCACACAATCATTTCATTTTGTGAAAAAGAAGAGTGACATGACAAATTAAATGCCCCTCTTGTGTAAGCACACACAGAGTTTGAAGCAAAAAGTCTGAATTAAAAAAGAAAGTTGATAACCACCTTCTTAATTGTCAAATTTGCTTCACAGTACGGCCCTCTGTTGCTGAACGTACCACCATCATTCTGCATTTTGTTTTTATTGTCCAGTATGTCCAGAATCTACAACATCTACAATACCCTCAACACTTTTGGAACCATGAAGGGACAAGTTTTGTTATATTTTAGATGAAACATTACGATGGGCAGTCCCTCCAGGAATTCACAATGTTGCGATTGCGCGAAATCAACCAATCTCGGCGAATTTTGCGCGGCCTTGCAATTTTGTCCAATCACCGCAACTTTCCCACAATTTTGGCCCGCCTCCAAGGAGTTCCACCAATCATAGCAGCTCCCAGCACAAACCTAATGCACGTATGTCACCAAATTCACTTCCTGTTTATGGTTTGAGGATGCAGACATGTGCGATACTAATGTTTGTCATTTACCAACAAAAATTATTGCTGAAGATCGTGACAAACAATTAATTCACTGATGTCCTTCACCAAAGCGAAGCTAAACTGTTTTACAACCGTACAATATTGTGGTGGAATACAAAAAAGAAAAAAAAAATCTTCGATTGATACATTAAAAAAAAACAAAAAAAACACGCAACATATTAGAACGGCTAAAATGATCAGACAACAGACCACATAAATCATCATGATGGAAACTGTTGCATCCAGATCCATTAAAGCACTGAAAGAATGAAGGTAAATTAGATTAATTATTCCACCAAAGAACACGATGGAGTTATGGGACGATCACCGGGTGTGAATCCTTCCTCTGTTACCAACATCACTCAAAAACAGACTCAGGGATTTGAATGAAATTTTCAGGGTCAGTCAGAAATGACACAAGGACCAAGTGATTAGACTTCGGCAGTGATACGACTTAAAGTTTGGATCCACATATTTGTTAAGGATTTCCCATTGAGGTAGCGGCACGGTGTCTGATGGCAGCACGGTAACAAAGGCAACAAGTGAACGCTACCTTAGCGGCCTGCTGACTATCACATGATTGTTATCCTACAACAAATCCACCACTGTGGATGTATCGGAAATGATACAAGGAACAGTTGATTAAATTGTGGGGGTGTTTCTGAGTCCCATCAATTCCCGTCGCCGGCTACATATTTAGGTCACGCGATTCGGTATGTACACATGGAGAACACACACCTGTCTTGGTAGAGGACTGCACTCTCTCAGTGCTGTTCTTGTTAGTTGACGTGACAAGTCATGAGCGTGTGTGTGAACACGTGTGTGCCAGGATGTGAAATTAACTTTTTAAGCCACTGACAGATATGTCCGAATATGATTCATTCAATAGTAAATTAGCATTTTGTGCCGCAAATCTACCAACCACGCCATGTTAAACCAGTATCTGGCTGCTGCTTATTTCCCACCGTGGTATGCCAGCTTTTGTGGAAATGGGTTGGAACGCAAAATAATTAATTTCGGAATAAATATTGTCAATTACAGCATTAAAACATGTTCTACAAGCTGGAAAAATGCAGCTTTTTAGCAATCGTCACTGTCTCCCACAATTTCATCATAACAAATAAGCTTAAAACATCGCAATTTTTATCGCAATTTTTTAAGAAAAGATGCCGTGAATTCAGGCATTTCCGGCCGCAACAATCACCAAAAACGCCCGCGAAATCCTGGAGGGACTGGATTGGGGTGGGATGAGCGATCATTAACACTACCACTACCTCCATTTCACATTGTAGCCATCTAATCTCAATCTGCCTACAATCTTCCATTAATGATTGATGATGGCATCCACCATCGACCCAACTGTTTTATCGATCTTAACAGGGGAACATTCTACTTAGGAGCAGCTACTCAGCTACCATATGATACCGTACTTTGCCAACTCAATAAGTGCAAGCAGGTGAGACCAATCGGTTCAGTAAGAGGTTCTTTTGTCTCTGCGTTGAACAAATTCAGCTACTTCAGAAATGGATGTAAAATTAAGCAGCTCTCACCAGCAAAGCAGCTTTAAGTTAACATGTGGTATAGTCTTAGCCCAGCCGCGCTAGACAACCCATGGCAACGAATTTAATTCTTTGCCAGGGTGGGTCTAGTTACCCTCCATAAGGCTCGAGGCTGGATTCTCCTAAAACTGGCCGGACCAATCACCATGAAGTGTAGAGTCAGAAGGCGGGCGTAACTAAGTGACGACAGAGGCGCGACGATACTGACAGAAACAACCGCCGCACAATAAACAGTTATCTTTCGACTCTGCTTTGGCCACAGCCCTTAAAGATTTGAAGCTAAAATTCAACTTCAAAGATAAACAAAGGACGGCACTGAAGTGTTCCATTGAGAAGAAAGACGTATTTGGACTTATGTCGACGGGATATGGAAAATCCTTAATATACCAGTTGGCTCCGCGGCTCCGCTGGTTGGGAAGCTAATGGGACTTAGCCACAATCCGCCGGTGCTCTCGGAACTACGTCGGCCTATTCGTTGCGTTGATTGGTTGTATACCTACCCAATTGCTGCAGAGGGATTTGATAGACAACCTTTTAGCCCGCCTCCCTCCCTGTCGAGCTTCCCTAGACCCTTGTGCCGTCAGAAACATGGGTGTAGCATGGCTAGGCTAGTATAGTCTATGATGTAGACCCACAATTTGTTTTGCCTTAAGTCTGATAAGACTACAATTTTACTTCAGAAAAACATAACTGCTTTGGATCCAAGTAGAGGCACGCTCGTTTTAGATCTGACCGGGCTACTCCACAAAAAAAACACTGCAGGAAACTCTGCAACTGATTTAAGTTGCTTTACAGAGAAATTATTCTAAAGAATGCCATTGGGACATCAATGATAACGGGAACATCCTTCATAATTAGTTATGGATGCTCTCAGACAGCTGCTTGCTGTGGTGTACATGATGTCTTTCTCATCATGAAGCCTGTTAATGCAATCCATCCTGCCTCACTCCAACACAGACCAGTGTCTTCACTCAGACTTTGTCAGAAAATGTAAAATTTGAGGCTCAATCTTTAAATTATTACCACCCCTGTGTGCAAGTTACATTTATTTATATCCAAACCATGCTTTAAGCTGATTAAAGTGAAATAAAAAGCATCTCTCACAGTCACACACGCCCTATCACTGTCATTAAGCAGCTAACAAGCAAACGCTAGCATCAGGCGAGCTAACAGAAATAGGCTACTGACATTACATTTCCTCACTTTAAAGTGGAACAAACAAAGGACAACGTAGTGACTTAAAGTGTGTGTCCACTAGATGACACACAGTTTGTGGCATGCTGGTCCAGTTGCGGTGCGTTTCCAGCTGCGATCCGGTGTGTTTACCTGCAGCTCATTTGCATAAAGTAGACTGGACTTCTACTGTCCTCAAACATCTAAACTAGCCTTCAGTGAACTAAACAAGGACAGCATCAGCTGCTGCAGCTTATTCATCTACAGTTGATCCAAAACGCTGCTGCGAGAGTACTGACAGGAGTTAGCAAAAGAGATCATATTTCCCCTATACTTGCTTCTCTTCACTGGCTTCCTGTTAAATCCAGAATAGAATTTAAAATCCTTCTTCTGACATATAAAGCTCTTAATAACCAATCTCCATCATATCTTAAAGATCTGATAGTACCATATTATCCTAGTAGAACTCTTCGCTCTCAAACTGCAGGCTTACTTGTTGTTCCTAGAATTTCTAAAAGTAGAATGGGAGGCAGAGCCTTCAGTTATCAGGCGCCTCTCCTGTGGAACCTGCTCCCAGTTTGGGTTCGGGAGGCAGATACCCTCTCTATTTTTAAGACCAGGCTTAAGATGTTCCTTTTTGACAAATCTTATAGTTGGGGCAGACTGGGTGACCCACAGGGGTTCGGCTTGTGTCTTCATTGCACAGCTGACTCCCTCTTGGACGTCCCTTCGTTCCGCCCCTAGTCATGCTGCTATAGGCCTATAGGCTGCTGGGGGACTTTTCTTGACGAACTGAGCCCTTCTCTATCTACCTTTACATTTAATATGTATACCGTTATTGCAGTACATTCACTCTGTTTCCCCCTGTGCTATTTCTCCGAGTGTCCCTGGTCCCAGAGCTGGATGCTTCAGATCTGTGGTCGATGTTCCACCAACTGGTCCAGTCTCCATCATGTCCACTGTGGGATGCTGCTGCTGACCTTCCTCCAGCCCTCTGCTTCCAACTCCCCTTTTCCACCAGTCAACTCTGCATTGCCTTCACTATACTTGTTATGCTGACTTACATAGTGTTTGAATTTTACTGCTAGCTATATATGGAGTATATTTAATGTCAGAGCCATACATCATAAGAGTAAACTATGAGTCAGTTTTCAATGTTAGCTTATACTTTGTTTGTGTCACATATCCTGTCATGCATGTATCCAAATGTGTGTTGTGTTTTCCTTGCTTTCTCACCCCTCCCTCTTCTCCCATCCCTCCCCCTTGCCCTCCTCTGTCCCTCTCAACCCGCCCGGCCAGCAGGCAGATGGGTCCCCCCTATATAGAGCCGAGTTCTGCTCGAGGTTTCTTCCCTGTTAAAAGGGTGTTTTCCTTGCCACTGTCACCTTTGGGCTTGCTCTGGGGGTCAGGCATATGGGTTCTGTAAAGCGTCTAGAGACAATTTGACTGTATTTGACGCTATATAAATAAAATTGAATTGAAATTGAATTGAAATGATTTCAGAAATATTTTTCGCTTAAGTTTTTTTGAAATAATAGAGAAAGTTTGTGGCCAAGCCACTGTGTTTATCAGACTCATCTGTTGGACGGTCAAGCTGAAAGTAACTGAAAGCACAGTTACATGACCACGTAGTGGTCCGCTCATGACCGTCCGTTATCCGTGCGATTTTCAGATGCGTGCATTGCCGTGCAGGAAAATCGCATGTAGTGGACAAGCAGCATGTGTTTTTGTTTTGAAAAACTGTTTTCTCCATGTCAGTCATGTTTCATTTGTTGAATTTGCTCTTCCTTTGAAAACACTGCCTCCGCTCTGCCTCCACCTCACTCTGTTCACAACTTGCTCTGCAGGTGAAGTAGATGGCTCCATGACCTGGCGAGTGACGTATGAATCACGTGATACAATGAATTGATAATGAAATTCGTTGCCAACGCTTTTAATTAAGGATGTGCGTGACTAGTCTTTTAATCGTTTAACCGCCTACTCATTTATTAAACGTTTAGTATTTTTACTAGTCGGTTAAACGCTGCAGTAAGCATCATGCACCTTGTTCTTCGCGCCTCTGCTTCTTTGTAAACAGGCTGAGCAGTCAGTGAGAGAACTGCTCCTCCTCCCCTCCCCTCACACATAGCAGGGGGCAGGGCCACACAGTTTGGGGAAGAAAGTTTGTTTGGAAAGGTAAAGTGGGAAGATGGCGACGCTCTCGCGTAAGAAAATCAGCACCATTTGGCAGTATTTTGACGCAGCAGATGACAACAAGGTCACCTGTCGGCTGTGTAAGCAGAAACCAGTGTTGCCAACTTAGCGACTTTCTCACTAAATCTAGTGACTTTCCAAAGCGTCCTAGAGACTTTTTTGTCAAAAGCGACTAGCGACAAATCTAGCGACTTTTTCTGCCGTTTTGGAGACTGACAGAAAACTCGGATCATTCTGCAGTTACTGTCCTCAACAAGCAGCAGGTGCTGCTGTGAGCTCCTGCCCATCCGAAAGCACAGGCTGTCAGTCCAGTAACCCCGCAGCAGTCTCAGTGTCTTATTAGGGGAGACCCACATCACTCCGCGGCCAGACGGCAGGTGAATCGCGCATGCGCAAAGTCACTACTGATCCCATCCAGACTTACGGAGCGAGATATAAATGAAAATGTTTCTTCACTGTCATTACGTGGCTTTATAGACTAGTCGCAAATAAAATTTGAGACTAGTCGGTGGGGAAATTAGTCGAAATTCCCATCCCTACTTTTAATAATCGATTATTAGCGATTCGTTGTTGCAGCCCTAAACTATACATTTTTAGTAAACAAATCTAATCAGTTAGGAAGTCTACAGCCTACATAGAACTCTCACCTGTGGCTTAAATTACAACAGACCACTTAATGAGCTAGTGTTATTGAACATTTCTAACAGCTTTTAATTCACCCTTTCTACTAAACTCAGCATGTACGGAGTTGGTAGCAGGGTTCTAAACATACTGGTGGTATTGACAGTGTCAACCACCAAGAAAAGCTGCAATTTTTTAACAACTCTCCTCAGATCAGTAGTTCTGACTGATGTACTCTGTTAAACGTTAACTGTTTGGACCAGAAAATGTCTGTTATCGGCATAAACTGACACAATGCATTATGTGACGCTACATGACACTTCAGAGTAGGGACAGATACTGTGATTGCCAGATTTTTTTCAAGGGAAGCTTCAGTTCGATATTCACTGTACAACAGATTTAAAACATGTGATGGAGCAATACCACATGAGATACCATCAAATGCGTGACTGATACACATGGAGGACGGCATGAATTTGTGAAGCCATTGACATGTCAATTTAAACCGTGGGTCAGAGAAGCTGTACAACATATTTTTCAAATTGCAGCTTTTGTAATTTGCGATTTTCATTTAAAGGTAATTAAGAGTTGAGCTTACTTCAGAATGACTTTTCTGAGCTGGTATCAAGGGGGATCAGGCCATATTCTAATGGATTATTAGCGTAAACCAAGCAAATCAAAACCTTTCCTTCATTTATTAATTAATGCTACATTTACATTGCTGCCCTCCTTTGCGACAGCCCATAGTGCCACACTTTTACTAAGTGAACATGAAGAAGTGTCTTCCTTCTCTGGTAAGAATGACTGAGACAGAACGTCAAAATACATAAATCTTATAACTCATATGCCAACAGATTGCCAGTTCTCCTCTCTCTGTCACCAGCAAAGCATCATATTTTAGGTTGGGGCTAGGTATCACTTTCGTTGGTTAAAATGACAAAATACGGTGGCAGACCATTTCTGCTTTCACTAATATACGGTAATTCCGTGAGTAACAGGACAAGGCCAAAGTTAAACTTGCCTGCTGAATAAAGTGCTCTCAGGAGTCTTTCCACTGAGCCAGACTTTTGTGGATAAAGGATTTCTACCCTGTAACGACCACAAGTGCTTCAATAGTGCCGAAAATTGTAATCCATCCTCCTCTAGCTGATCACCCCCACTGACCACTGTGATGTTGCTCCAGGATCACCGGCTTCTAGCTTGATTAGTGCTAACACCTCATTTCAATAGCATTCAACAAACCTACAGAATCCAAGCTTTTTATCAAGCCTAGTAAGGTTTACAAGTCAACATTTCTAAGTAACTCAAGTTATAGAAAATTGAAACTTTAAAAATTAAGTTCTGGTTTGGTAAACTGATTAATCAGAAACCTTTCTTAAAAAGCATGACCTACGGTATGGTCTTCAACGTTCACAACCTACTGCTACAAACTAAACATTTGGTGTACAGCAAAAAAAATAAGTACATTTAACAATGACAAAACAAAGTTGCTAACACCAAATTGTAACTGACAACACTTAACTGTTTTGTCGCACACCTAACAAACACAAGGTAATACTAGCATTCATTTGGAGTCACGTCTGATCACTGACAATAATCATGAATGATAATCACTCTCCTCTCTGCCTCATTATACTCCAACACACACAAACCTTTTTCTATGTGCCGTTTGTTTCTGGACAGGTAGCACACAACTGGTTTATCAGAAAATTGGTTGGTGACAGCTGCCGAGCAACTGGTTGGCAAAGTGATGAGTAGAAACTAACTAATAAGAAATCTGTCATCTGAAAACCTTTAGCAAAGAGTGGAAAGATCCAGAAACATTTGAAGGGCTTTGGGAGACTGCAGAGCTGGGTGATTGTTTTCTGTTGGTCCATCACTAGGAGCAAAGTGTCTGACCTGACAGTCCCTTAATCTATTCCTTAATGAAGCCTTGTTTTAACTATTTATCTGTTTTTCAAAAGCTATTAATGAGTTCATGTGTAAACTTTGTCAAAGGCTATTTTGCTGCTCTGACATTCATATATTAAAATATAAGACTTACTATTCCCAACAGCTCACTTTTAAAGGTAGAAACTACAATGTTTAAGAGAGCAAGCAGGTACAGCTTAACTCCCCAAAATAGAGTGCAAGTTTTAGTTTTATAAACAGCCAGCATCTGTGTCTTCGGTCTTAGCCACTTGTTCCCACATACCTTAACATATAACAGAGCAATAAAATCTGTCTGCAGATCCAGTGACTTCATCTGTGTTTCTCTGGGTTATATTTTCAACTCTTGGTCTACAAAAGGACCAAACACACATATCTACCTTACTTCTCTGTTAGCAAGGAAAAGCCTCAAACTGTGTTTATCCCCAGCTGCTTTGTAATTATATGTCCGTAGTAGAACTATCTTGAGAACTGATACTTTGGTACCAAGCTGATGCCAAAAATCTGAAAACATGAAGGTACTTGTTTTTCTATGGTTCCAAAACTACTGACGTTCTTAAGATACTGGACCATAAAAGCAACATGTGGAACATAAGCAGCTGCGAGTAACAACAGGTCTGGTGTGACTTGTAGAAAACCAACAACAATAACACCAAGGCACATAAAAATATATTTTGTGTTTCAGTTGGATGTTTTGGGACAAGACACAGATCACCAAAATCAACTACACAAATGGTGTCACAGACCTTTTAAAATGAAAGATGAAAAATTTCGATCGTATCAATGCACCTTAAAGACAGGTATCTGGATGTGTACACAGAATTCAAGGTGAATGAGTCTCTGCATTAACATTTGGTCAAAATTTTCACATCCTTAACATTACTGTTTAAAATCTCAGCAGTAACGTTTGCAAACTGAGGCAGCTGAATCCTTTATAGCAATACCTGACAATGTTCATGAAGACTAGTCTAGAGAAGGCTTATGACTCAACTGGGTGATGCTCATGTGAGCATTTATATGTCAGCACACTGACTATGCTTTTGCAAATAAAAGCTTATTTTTGAGTACATTGATTTATTTACTTTTTAAGTAAAAAATTTGGAACTAAGAATCGGGGAAATCCAGTGGTGCTGGTAGAGACGACCTAGTTTGACATTGCTAGTTGGTAAACAGACTTATGTATTTCACCATTAGTTGTATGCAGTTCATCAATGTACCTTCTCATGTACAACTAAGATTAAACCCAACTTTGCAAGAATACATCGAGTCTGACATACAGCGTGACGGCCAGACAATCAAATTTTGAAAAATGTTTTGTTTCCCTGTATTTTATCTTGGCAAGAAAACACTAGGAAACTGAGTATACAAGAAGACTTTAAACCAGTCTCCAAAATATGAATTCTGATGGATTATTCCTGAAAACCCATTTCGGGAAAATGTACCTCTGACATACTCCAACTAAAACTGCCATGTGTGTATGAACAACTCTAACAGAACTTTTACTCCCCCAGCAAGACTGCTCTCCAACACTTGAATTCCTGGCTAGTGTGTGGACTTCATTTTCATTCCACTGCATTATAATTCTAACTGATTCACAACACATCTGGCTTTGTGGTTACTGTTGCAGAAACCACAATGACTATACAATCAACTACTGACAGCTGAGGTTGATTCAAGTGGTTAAAGTTGAATGCATTCTGGTGAAATTAAAATCGGGTTGGTTGCTCCTAAAGTTGATCAGTGCATCGATTTTGTGCTCGTCTGATTCAAAACTGCCACAGCTGGAATATCTATCACTTCATTACATAACAAAGTATATAACAGGTTGTACTTACGTCTAAGGGAAAAAAAATATTACATGGCTGCAAAGTTTCAGTGTTGAAGCTGTTGTAAAATCAGCATATCACTATGAGAAAGGACAACGCCCCCGATGTTTCTGGCTAACATAGGAGCACTACCAAAAGATATTAAAGTAAGCAATTTCTTTCTGATCTCAAACCTTTTTCTTCCCAATAACCATTGCCTCACCTCCATCCCTGTCTCTGGCCCGGTGTGTGTGGACAGCCTTTGCTCTGCTGTGCCCTGTGCTGTCGATGTGTTTATTTTCAGGGCTGTCAGACCTCCTGAGCATTTTGCAGGGAGGAGTGACGTCTGAAGAGTCTCGCATCTTTTCATGCCGGTGGTCCCCTCCTGGATGGCTCTTGGACGAGTATTTGAGAGTCTGTAGACACAAATCAAAGACTTCACTAAAATCTGGTGTCTTGTGTGCACAACGGTCTCATACTTTAATCATCATTAGAGAATCTCTCAAACTCGTGATACCCAGATAGACACAAGGCTTTGCAGTTTTAACTACTACTATGTCAAAGCACTTAGGCATCAAAGTTTTAATATTTCAAAAATTAATTTGCAGAGCTAATCTCCATTCATGGAGCTAAATATTGATGAGATGTGGGCAGATGATTTATCCATTCATTTTTTTTTTTTTTTGCTAATGCAGAATTATTAAATAACCACATTAACTGTGTTTGTATTACTGTTTTAACAAGGTGCTATTTTGATGTGAAACATTTGTGATTTCTTGTAACGACGAAGTAAACAACATCGTATCAACAGACAAATAACAGTCTACGTTTCCAGCTCGGCAACTCCATTTTTAGTTTAATTGTTAATACGCTGGTTTGCAGTTTTTATGTCTAGTACTCTGATGTATAGAGAGATTAGCTAGCTATATCCTTAAAATGACAGATTGCGGTCAGGCCCTAATCGGACTGGCTAGCAAGCAAGCTAACAGTAACAGGCTATCATTAGCTTCGAGCTGCAATAAAACTCGTCTATATCTTTTCGAAAACCGTTGAATTCGACGAACACACTCAGTTGTTAATGTCTTTATCTAACACTATCTACGTTATCCGGTAGTTAACGCGCTCAAATGGTTATTTCAAGCATAATCTTCTACTTTTCATGTTATTTTCCGCACTGACTGGGGCCTGTTGTGCTCTCCAGAAGCCTGAACTAGAGTGTCCATTTTAATCTTATTTGCTGCTAGCAAGCTACGGTTCGCTAACAAGTACCTGATAGGGCTGAGAATCTCTTCGGTCGCACCTGCAAATACAAAGAAAACAGTTGTGAATGCGAAGGTTCAAATGGCGATGATGAGAAATGCTTGAAAGTGCTGCTACGGCGGAACGTGCAAGTTTCGAGATACTTATTTTGGTTTCAGTAAAAATGGCGGATTGTCAAAGCGTAGCTACGAGGAAAAGGAAAATCAGAATAAGTAAAAAAAAAAGATGTTTACCCATCGCCGAGTCTCGGTTGTTTCCTTGCATACATTACCATCAATGCCGTGTTAGTGTGTTTGGAGTGGGATGTGAAAGACTGTTAACGGTACTGTGTTTTTCTTGTTGATTCAGCGACCTGAAATCGTCAATTATTTCAACCTAGCTTGTGGGTATTGCAATGCTATCGGCAGCACTGGTCGAAAGAGCGCCCTCACTCAGTCCATCTCCCACTCAGACACACAGCCGAGTGTATCTGCCGAGGAAATGTAGCCGTGGAGCTGCCTGCTGGGTTGCCAGATAACACACATCCACCGCTATGGGAACGCCTTCACGGAGTCAGTAATGCTAAAAAAGAATGCCGTCTATTCATACTTCTAACATTACTCTCATAAGATGTTATTGGTTGTAGACATATGCAGGGATTTATTTTAATTTCTGCCGGCCGCTATTGTAGCTTTTGTTGCAATATTAGCAAATTTGCAAAGCAGATATAAAGTGAGGCAAAAATAAAGTGGATAAGTGGCCAATCCAAATCCTCTGATGTTAGCCAAAAGTATAAGGATGATCATTATATTCCTATTTTTTTGTGGAAGAAATTGAATATTTAGCAAATATAAATTAAATACTTCTTACAAACGTGAATCTTATACTGACCTGGCAACCTCACTGCAACCCCATTTTCCACCTCCCCCTTCCGATAGCAACATCCGGGACACACGAGTCGAACAGCCTCAAAACTTGGTAACCCTTTTAGTTGTCCCGCTGACTGCGGCACATTCTCATTTTGTTCACACATTTTCGTTATACAACTAGAATAAATGAAACAGCAGGTCCATTTGTAAATAAACGCCTTACATATCATATGGTTTATTGGCCATTATATGTCTACAACGGACAGTGACTTGTTCTCTTCTGACATCTAGTGGTTGTATGTTGGCATCGCAGGCATATTTTATTCAGAGATAGCTCTACAAATACTAAACTAAAAAAATTCGTTGTTACATTGTATCTCACAAAAAGATTTACAACTTTTTTCATATTTTAATGCCAAATTAAATATTGGTAAAGGCCAAATGTTTTTTTAAATTGTTATTTAATTTACAAAGTGCTAAAGCAAGGCACTCCAAAGGCAAAATCACAAGAGAAGCCAGACATGGACGCCAAAACTAACAACGCAACAAAAAAGTAAAACTACGATTTTAAAAAGTGCAAAATGTATGTACACCCCTCCCCAAATAAAACAATAACAGCAACAACAACAACAACAACAACAACAACAACAACAACTTAATAAGCATTAAAAGACTTTATAAAGAATAAAAAAAATATGGCATTACATAAAATCAGGTCTGTACTAACTGGGGTTTGAAAGCTAATTTAAAATAGGTCACTGATTCTGTGAGCTTACGCTGCTCATTCAAAGATTTGGGGTCACTTAGAAATGCCCTTATTTTTGAAAGAAAAGCAGTAATTTTCAATGAAGATGGCATTAAATTAATCAGAAATACAGTCTAGACATTGTTAATGTGGTAAATGACTATTCTAGCTGGAAACAGCTGATTTTTAATGGAATATGTACATGGGGTACAGAGGAAGATTTCCAGCAACCATCACTCCTGTGTTCTCATGCTACATTGTGTTAGCTAATGGTGTTGAAAGGCTCATTGATGATTAGAAAACCCTTGTGCAATTATGTTAGCACATAAATGAAAGTGTGAGTTTTCATGGAAAACATGATAATGCCTGGGTGACCCCAAACTTTTGAACGTTAGTGTATCTCTTCAGGCAGTGTTTTTCAAAAGATGATGGGCTCTGACGGAAAAAGCACAGTTAGATTTCAGCCACAGCACTGGAACATGCAGATAGGTTCCACCTGAGGATCTAAGGCTACAAGATGACTCATATGGGGTCAGTATTTCTGCTACATAGCTTGGGGCCAGACCATGGGTCCACAATGGAACCACAGTTGCTCTCAAAGAGGCAGTTACTTTGGGGGACTGAATAATATAATTTTTGATTTAGAGTTATCAAAATCAGTTATTCTTAACAGCAGATGACTCTGAGACAATCTAAAAGAGCAGCTAGGCTTTTTGTTTTACCAGGTCTTAAATATATTCTAAATGAATCCTTCCTGTCTAACAAAAATATGTATAAGTCCCTTGGGAATAACTCTTAGAGTGCTGTGTATATGTAAAAGTAGTTTCTTAACCTTCTGGAGTTTTGACCAGGTTACACTGATGGTTCACAGTGGCTATCTGTCACAAGAGGGCTGCTGAGCTCCATTGTTCCCAGACAATATCGCCCACATCATATCCCAGGCTGAGGACAAAAGAAGCTGCGGTTCAGCATTTCGGCACACAGCGCACTTTAATGTGGGAACAAGGGGGCACCAATGGGGGTGTTTCCATTGTTAGCACATTTCTGGAACTTGTTCTCTCTCTCTCTCTCTCACACGCACACGCACACGCACACACACACACACACTTTTTTTTAAATACTGCAAATCCGTATCTAAAATAATGTACTGATAGTATCTAATTATTAATTTTCAGTTTTTAATTATCGGAAATGGAAGGTTATTGATCCATTGGCTCATCCGCTTGACTGTGACCAAAGAGAAGCATTTCATCTATTGTGTGGCAAAAATCTATTTATTCAATGAAAATTAGGCAGAATCAATTCAGAGACCTTAGAAAGGACTTTATGGTCTGAGTACTCATAACTTTTTTTTTAATCTTAATGTGACCTGTAGGGGGAGGTGTCACACCACTTTTATAGTTCTTGTGTCAATGCAAAAAAAAAAAGGAGATCAGATCACTTCTTCAGAAGATAAAATTAGTTTTAAGAAATGCATTCAAACAGTCAATCAATCACTTTGTTTCAACTACTAAAAATAGAAATATTTAATTTTTTTCTATCTATCTATCTATCTATCTATCTATCTATCTATCTATCTATCTATCTATCTATCTATCTATCTATCTATCTATCTATCTATCTGTCTATCTATCTGTCTGTCTATCTGTCTGTCTGTCTGTCTGTCTGTCTGTCTGTCTGTCTATCTATCTATCTATCTATCTATCTATCTATCTATCTATCTATCTAATATAAAAGCTGACAAAACATCAGATAAAGCATTACAAAACATCAAGACAAAACAGCAAATCATCGTCAGTGCATGGGCTTTTAATTTACAAACAAACAAGCAAAAAATAAACTAAATGCAAAACAAACAAACAAACTAAATAAAACCAACACATCTCTGACATACTACATTATTTGTAGATATCAGTGATTTTTATAAGTGTGGAGAAATATACAGAAGGTCGAAGGTGAGACAGACTCTCATTATTCTGTGCAAGTGCAATATTAAGTTTGTAAAGTCTCTTAGAATTGAGGGGTGGTTATAAAAAATAATAAATTCTATTAATTTCACACAGTTGTAATGAATTTTGAAATTGATTGACTACACTTGTAATGATTCGCTTTGGACAGATAATCTATCTTTTGGACACACCTTTATGAATTGAAGTTTCCAAACAACATTTGTATATTTGTCCAGAAACATTTGTTCTCAACGAGTTTTGCTTTCCAAGTACGATTATGTTTTCTCCTGCCATCAGAGATGCGAATTTACGATGGAGGCGTTAGCTGATGATTGACAGTAAAGCCATCCAATTATAAGGTAGAACCGAACCTCTGACCACGCCTTCATCCAAAATCAACCAATGAACGAGGTGATTGGGCGGCCACTGCGCGCAAAGCCATGTACGGAGCAGGTCTCAGATCAGCTCTGTGCTCTGACATGTTCCCCGTCAACGCTGTGTCTAAATATACAAACCGCTTCCAAGTCAGCGCCTTGACTGAGCACTTTATCCGTCTTGGAGAGTGGTACATTTACTGAGGCGTTACGTTTTGAAAGGTTGTACTCCATTGGCAGTCGCCGGAGAGAGCGAGGATGAGTTAAGGAGGTGTAAAGGAACAGAATAAGGCTTCGGAAGTGGAAAATTGAACAAATAAGTTGTTTTGTTGTGAAAGAAAAACATTGGGGGAGTTAAGCTGCACTGTGATCAGCAAGGAACCATTCAACTCCGACCTCCGATGCAAAGTGAGTACCAACATCACATTATTGCATCAAGCTATGAACTTACATTCAAAATGGTCAAAACAGTGAAAACCAAATACAGTTCCTCCGGTTATTTTTGAAATAGAAATAGTCACTGTTTTATGTTTTATGGCGAATTAATGCTCACCTAGGGACTCAGGAACAGGACGAGACTTGGTTTGTGAGGCTTATGAGGTAACCCACCAGCGAACTTCTGTTGTTGCTAACATATAGCTAGGTGTGTAATATAACATAAGCTAACGATATTTTACTTAACAGGAATGCTAACCCAATGCCTTATCCAAGAGTTTATGCGCTCTCAGCCGTGAAATTCTTCAACAGTGTAGCTTTTTGGGGCTAATTGTTTCAATGAAAGTTCACCTGACTGCTCGTCTTTTAGTGTTTATGTGGGAAAGGGAGCGCAGAGCGAACTTATTGTTTCATATTCACAAGGATAAGCTTATGTAGTGATATTACAGCTAAGGCAGAACCTCTGGCGACTTCACAGCTTAGCATAGAAAACAAAATAGTATGCTCACATACAAACAGTAGTGACAAACATTTCCCCGTGACACAACCCTCAACTTCCACAAAGCGCACACACCCTGACCACACACTTCTCCAGGAAGTACACTGCAGTGAACATGGTCAGAGGGAATACAGAGCCCCTGTGCCCTGCAAAGTCAAGTGTGGTGACACGGAGCTTGTCACTGGCTGACAGCGACAAGCCTCTGACTGGGCTGCCACCCTGGGAGACTCAGCACTTGGCCAGCTTCCATCACATCCCAACTCAGCCATTTGTTTTGCATGCTTTGAATGTGGATATTATAGCCATGCACAACAACACCATGTGTTTTGTCTCTCACAGGATTCCTTTATAACCATTATTGCTTTGCAGTTATGATATGAATGAGATCCCATAGCATGAAATAGTTCAGACTTTTGTTTATCTTTGCTTCAGTGTCAGATTGCCTAATAACCCACTTGTACGCCAAAATGTCACGTGTTTTCCTGATGTGGTTGTAATTCGGATAGACTCAAGACATCAGCAGTAATTTCTTCAAAATGGAACTGCTCCTATTTTGTATTCCACTAAGTCGTTATGACAGTTACACTCGGCATGCTTCTTGAATTTGCACATTTAGCAGAAAAGGTGCAGTGTGATTTCAAGGGAAAATTTGGTTAATTGGTTTAAATTTCAGATAGTATTTTTACAGGTAAAGTAAATCAACCTAAAAATTGCTCAGCCTCATTTCAGTGGTAAACATTGCCATCAAAATGTTATGTTTTAAGTGTGTTTCTAGTAATGTAGATAGCTCTGTTAATGCTCAACCTCACCGCTGTCTGGCCTGGCACAATGTCTGCAGCACGTCCGATTCATTAATGATTATATTGGTGTTTTCGACACCGTTATGGTGTTCAGGCTGCGAGACATTAAGACTTCAACCCTATTTCCTTGTATTTCTTTGTGCTACAGAGGGGACTCTCTGGAGAGCCGACATTTCTCTGTGTAAACCCCAAAACCTCAGTGGTTTATCTGTAGTTTTGGCCAGCTCATCTGCTCTCACTGGGAATAACCCACTTCTACTTTTAAATCTTGCCTAGAAAAAGGTGGGAGGCCTTTAGTTTGCATTCCAAATGGGGAGGGAGAGTCTCTTAGGAGACTTTGATTATAAGTATTTTTGGTCCAGTTAATTACTCTGTCTTTTTTGAGGTCTACAGCATGACACGACAAGGATGTGATGGTTTCCTTATGCCTTTGACATGATGAATGGGTTCACAGATGCTAGACTATTGATTGAAGGTGTTGAGCTGCAAAGTTTTTCCACCTGGAAATGGTCTTTGCTGGGTTGGCATGTGTGAGTGCCTGTGGTAAGAAAACAGTTGCTTGCATCTTGAGTTTTTTGCACACAGTTCTGGAGTGTATGGAGGCAGCCGAGGTCAGGGTGGGGTCGGATGTGGCGGCTCAGACGCGGCCTGGCGTAGGAGAGTTTGCACTGTGTTGGTTGTCTGGACAGGTGTTTGAGAGTTGCAGCTCTGCATAGCTCGCATTCCCAAGGTTTTGTTCCTGGCGTGGATGGTCATGGAGTAGGGGGAGGGAGGTGTGGGAACCAAGAATGCTATGTGTGCAAGGCTCAGCTCCCAGAATTCATTTGAGCAACCTGCTGATAGAGACAAACGCTTCCTGTCATTGCAACAACCCAGCTTGTGTTGATGAGAAACCTGTCAGCGGTCCACTGCACTGCTTATAGCCGGGAACAAAGCCGAGAGTTGGCCTCCATAACTGCTAGTCAGCAGGAAGGCTATTTTCTTGGAGCTTAAGGATGGGTGGGATACAGTGGTTTAAGACTCTTAATCCAAGCATTAGTCTGGATCACTATCAGCTCACTCAGAACCATGGGAAATTGCCCTGCCTGAAGAGAAGTATTATTTCACCATTCATGCTTTATTTCACAAAAATTTTCTTCCTACTTACTTTGTCAAACACCTCCAAGAATCATATGTTTGATTCAAAAGGATCTAAATGAACCCTAATCTGAAGTGTTAGTGCAAAAAGTAGGCAATGGCTCCTCTCATTATGACTGTCTTAAATACAGCAATTTGACACTTCAGTTTCCCCAGGAATGCAGTCTTTCTGGTCCCACAGAAAATGTAAATGGGGTTTGTCAGATGTTGTGGCCTCTCTTAATAGTGACTCTGTTCCAACTGCTCTGCTTGTAGAGGCTCATCAGACACTGAGTGTTTTCTCTACACAGGTCTCTGAGCGCTGCCTCCTGACATATTGAGGCAAACCTACTTTACAGCCAGCCATTGCTAAACTTGGCATCATATGAAATATGAATACAAGCATGTCTTTGCAGTAGCTTAATCCATTTATGAAGTCTGGAGCCACACTAATCAAAATGTTTTTGCATTTCATATTTAGTTGTTTTTTCTCTGACGTCTTAAATGTCATATTTTCTGTGATTGTGCTTCGTTGCAGTCCTTGTTGTAAAACTGACCGCTGTAAGTAAAAAGATTAAAGTTCCAGAAACTAGAAGAACAAATTCTCCATCAGTAGAAGACGTCCCCTTTGAGTCACTGTGCCTTGGTTTATCACTAACTCTTTGTTTTGATTGTAAGGAACTGAGCAGCATGTATACAGAGAACAGTCCATCTATACATTCACTGGTGCCCTTCCTCTTTCCATTCATCCACCCCTTCATTCAGCTTATTGTTCTTTTATTCATTTTACTCACCCAACCACCTATCTGTTTGTCTGCCCATTCAAGCATATTTTTATCCAGCTATCCATCCATAATCACCATCTTTCTCCATGGTATCACTAATCTCTGAGCCTGCAATGGACCTGTTAGCCTCCTGCTGCTCTGCTGATCCCAGACCCAGAGATTAAAGTTATATACTTGGCAGGGTCACAGTTGATGAGTATCACCCGTAGTGATGCTGTGTTGTTTTGCCCCTGCCTGCCCTGCAGAGGTGTAGGATTTCTGTCAGTACCACGTAAGCCTCTGCGGTGCTGCACAGGAATGAGCCCACCCAGCAGATGCCAGCCATCAGACACTGATGTTGGCTGCGTTATATTCCTGCTCGTGGACGTGAAACGCTGTGCTCACGGTGCAGGCATGCTGCCCTCCTGACTCACTATGGGCTGTGTTTTGATGGAGAAAGCAGAGAGACTGAATGAATAGCAGTTGCATAAATAAAAGTTCTTGTTGTGGGAAAGTAAGTTAAGCACTGAACACTGTGGGAGGAGGTTCAGCTATAATGTGTTACTGTATATAGTTCTTGACATGACTGGTCTGAGAGTGTGGTGTTTTGTTACAGGACACTGTTTCATTTCTGTTTTAAGACCTGCACAATTAAGATATGCAAAGCACCAGCTATGCAATGCAGTGGTCTTCTTATTTAGCTACATCTGTTGTCACCTCCTTGATTTACATTTTAAGCCTTTGGACTAGCAGGAATTTGTACTACAAGGCATTGCTGTGAGAACTTTGCATACACTTAAAGGCTTTGCCATAATCTCACAAATTACATGTTCATCGGTTTTGTTTCTAAGTCCATTGTTTAAAACCATGACTTTGTTTAAAAGGAAATGTTTAGAAATGAATTGTTGCACAAGCATGTAGAGATATGCTGTGGGTCTGTTTGAGCATGTACCAATTTGTCAGCAGTCAGTGAAGGCTATAGCCTTACATAGAGAAGCAGTGGGTTCTCTTGACTGACGTCAAGCTTATTTGTCAAATGGTGTTTTATTTATGAGGGTTTTCCATGCATGCCCCCTGCCTAGCTTTGCCACACATATTCCCCTCATGGCGGCCCTGTGAATAATTCAACATACTTGGAGCAGACAGAACCAAAATAGCCCAAAGTGTGTACTTGTTTGTGGCTCTGTTCAGTAAATCACAGCAATCACAGAGGATTTATGTAGATGTAGTTTGTAGTTATGTTTGTATTTTATGTGCTTGTGGATGGAAAATTGATTTAAGGACTTCTTTGGATTAATGTCAACTATGCAAGCAAATACCCGAGTAGTGGTGTAGTGGTTTATGTATTTGTCCTGAACCCTTCGGTACAGAACATTCGCTTCAATTTGAAATAGTGTCCACTTGGTACAACCTATGAGCTAAACAATGACTGTCAGAAGTCTACTTATAGCAGTATATTTTCGAGAAAAGGAAAATTCATACATCCAGAATGCTTTGGAAGTGCGCTAGCTATTGTGTATCGGCTATATCATGCTAGCAGGTTAGCCCTGAAAGCTGCGATCGCACTGTTGTCAGCTGACCAGCCACTGTATGAAGTTTGGACTAATTGAAAGTCCCAGGAACCTTTGTCTGGTGATAGTTCTAAAAAGTTTTCTCGGATAATGTTGACGAAAAAGAGAATGGGGGACAAAACATCTTGGAGTTGTCTTATTGGTCTTCTTTTTTAAGATTTGAGAATAAGCAACTCCACATACAGTAGAGCTGTACGTAGAGCTGCTTAAACACTTTAATATTTCATTATTTGAGAATACATAGAAAATGTTTTTATGCATGTTGTCAATCAAATTCTATGTTTTTTTGGCGGGTTGATACAGGTACAGATTATTGGTGATCAAGAAGACTGATGAATATTTGGAACCAATTTATATTTGTACTGAAATTAAAGTTTTTATACTAAACTTTTGAATTGCACAACTTCAACACAAAACTTAACTGAAATGCCTTTTATTTCTATGTTACGTATTTTATTAAAAATACCTTTTCACCATATTTTCTTAAATATTGATAGTAAGTTATTACTTGAAGTGCAACTCATCATATAGTCCAGGAGTCTCAAGAACCGCTGATTAGCTACAGATAAAGAGAGGCAACTGCATCAGAACCAAAGAGTGTATTTTTAAATTGGTTTATTTTATCTGGCAATTCGCTACAACTGCTATAAATACTTGATCTGCTAATTGGCCAGGCAGTTAAATGGTTGATTCCTAATGCATTTTTTGTCTATTTTCTCTACTGTATTTGAAACATACTGAACCGTGACTCCAAAACCGAGGTATATGCTGAACTGTAATTAATTTGTACCCTTACAGCTCTGTGCAACAGATGTGAAATTAAGGCTTCTTACTTGCGTTTTTGTCACTTGACCTCATTGCTTCAAATTTTCACCATCAGCATGAGAGATTCTGTGTCACCTGTCAGTGATGAGTATCCACTGCTGTATTAATGGTCCATGAGGTTGCAATATTCATGTAGCTTGTGTTGATATTTAGAGTACTTGTTGAACTTGGCTGCCATACACTGGTCCTGTGACCCATGTTTTCCTTCCTTGCCTTGATCTCTGAAGATGACAGCGACAGTAACTTGACCGTGAGATATAGGCTGTAATTCATCTAAGGGTAATGAGATCACATTTGTGCTGTAACACACACATACGAGATTGATGTCAACACCATCTGCCTCTTGCGTGTTGCTGTGAGAGCCTCAAAGATGGAGGCAAACACAGCTTCTCTTACAGATATTGCTATTTTTTTTTGGGAAATCTCATTGCCACAGTTGCTTTAGGGTAAGGTCACAGAAAAGGTATTCAGCAGAGGGCTTCACGCTGGATGTTGTCTTTCTTATTTGGACCGAAGCCACCTCTCTTGTGTCCTCTGCTGCTTTGCTTTCAGGGATCTTCTTGTGGTCAGGGATTCTACTTTCACCACATGATTACTTGGGTTCTTGGCTTCAGTAATGATTCATATAAAAACACAGATGCTCTAGTGTTGCTTACTCCTCTGATTTTAAATTTTTTTGTAAATCTAATGCATATATATATATATATATATGTATGTTAGGGCTGCACGATATATCGGAAAAATATCGTTATTGCGATAATGGTAAGTGCAATATCCATATCACAAAGTTGCGTGATAATTTTGATATATAAATCATGCTTTTTGCATGCATAGACGTTTTCTTGTGACCACTTGAGTGTGACATTAAACCCCGCACCCCCACCCCGAATAGCACTTTTGCTTTGGCTAGAGCGAGCCTTGTGCTCCCAGCGGAAAGGGAACGCACCACAAAACAAAATGGCAGGACAAGAGAAAGACGACTGTAACGAACACCTTAAAAACACCGCACCTCTGAAATTTGGGAGTACTATGGCTTTAGGAGACAGGATGAGTCACAGACGCAAGTACTTTGCACGTCATGCCGAAAAATTGTGACTACGTCGCGAGGAAACACTACAAATCTGCACAACCACAAGGAACTGTATGCCATTTTCTTACAATCTAAAACACCACGAGCTACTCTGATGAAGGCAGACAAACGAAAGGTAAGCACACTGACAATTGGTGAAAGTTTTTCTTCTGTTCCGCCATATGAAAAAACTTCCAAGCACCACCAAGATTTAACTGCAGCCATTACACTTTATATCGTGAAAAGCACACTCTCCGTCAATGTCATGTGCAAAAAAGGTTTTTTGGATATGCTGAAAGAATTCGACTGCAGATACCAAGTGCCATCACGGAACTATTTTTCCAAAGTCGCCATTCTGCCAGATGTACGGGGCATGCTTAGGGTCTGTAAAAGCGGCGCTAAATAATGTGGATTTCTTTGCAAGCACCACAGATTTATGGTCCAGTCGTACTACTGAGCCCTACATGAGTTTTACTGTTCACTTTCTCACAAACGACTTCGAACTCAAAACACGCTGCCTTGAAATCTCCTACTTTCCCGACTCCCACAGCGGTGAAAATATAGCGGCTGCCCTGTGGGATGTGTTGACGAACTGTGGGCTTCAAGAAAAACTAGTGGCTATCACAACGGACAATGGCGCTAATATCCAATATCGCAATATATATCGATATTGCAGTTCTTGACACCCATATCGGATATTGCACATATTTTCAATATCGTGCAGCCCTATATATACACAAATTAAATCGTTGAATTACTGTATTTGATTAAACCGTGTTTCATTTTCTGCTGCCACTCCAGATATCCGTTTCACCCTTGACTTTGCTGCAGTAGAAGCATTGATTGACTGGCAGGATGGTGCTGATTAGGTCAGCAGGGTTTTCTCTTGCTGCCTGTTTTCTATCAGTTGGCAGGGACTCTTTCCAGACAGCAGGCCTGGTTTTCACAGCTAAATCCCCCTTTTGTGTGTGGGGCGTCTCAAGTAGTGTCAGCTGTAGTTGTGCACACTTGTTGCTGTGTCTCCTGCCACCTCCTTCTGGCTGCAAGGACCCCAAGGCTCCATTTTCACTTGTCCGTTAACCTCTCACCCCCTTTATTTGTTTCTCCATTACACTTCACAACATGTAAGTGTTTTCTGAATGGCAAAGGGAGTCCTTTGTACATTTGTGTGTGAATGCATGCTTTTGTCTTTGAACTTGAAAGCATGTTCTCAAGCTTCTTTGTATGTTTGTGTGTGCACATGTGTTTGACAGGCATTCATTCATCTTTAGACCACTGGGCCCACCCTGTGTCTGTTCCCTTGGTGCTCATTGAGTGCAATTAGAGCAACCTGACTGTGAATACCCCTTCAAAATTGCCTATTAGAACCATTAACTGAACAGTCTTCCCTCTTTGATGGTATGGCCCATGTGGTTAAAGCTCTTCAGTCTGGATGATGGAAAACAAGTGGATAATATTGAGCAATTTAATTCAGTGAAATAACATGCTGTACTCTGATCTCATTAAGTCAAATAAGTGGGGAGTCTTAATCCTTCACATGTAAGCCTAGTAAGGTTGCACAATTAATTAAATATTAATTGACAATTTTGGTTCAGCATATTTAAATGAACTTGATTGACAGCAGTGTTGTTTAAATTGTGACCTCTGCACATAGAAAACTCGACTAAAAGAAAACGCCACATGTAAATAAAGTCACCTGTCTGAGTTTCTTGGGTTTCTCTGTGCACACCCATTTGCAAACTTCTGCTGCAGCCTGCTTATCAGCATTTAGGGAACATCGGTTAATTGCATTGTCTGTCATTAACAGATGCTCAGCAGTAAAACATTCATGTGCAATTTAGTGTATATTTGTCTGCTGCAGGGGGAAATGAATTGAGGAAAAGGAAAACCTAATTTTGAGTCCTATTTTGATGCAAAGATTTGTACATTGTCACAGATTTAGCACAACATGGAAATGAAAGAAAGCAAGACTCAGTTATGTCCTTAAAATAGTCAGAATTTAAATTTTAATCAAATTAATTGTAATTTCCCTTTTGAACACAATCGTGCACCCCGAGACTTTAACACACGACAGCTTATGAAAATACAAACAGAAACACACCTTTACTAATTAACAACATGTATGTTGTATAAAAATACTATCTAGTAAAACAGTACATTTACCACCCTACATGGAGTAAACAGCTGCACTTGAAATGAAGGTATAGCAAGCAGTAAGTAAGAAAACACTGTTGTATCCAACAGAGCAAAGCCTTGAAGATTACATATATTTCTACCTGATGTCAAGATTATGTTACTTTTAAATTAAGAAATAACTCATTTCTCCTCTTAAATTGAGATAAATTCATCATTTTGCATTACCAGCCACAACTGCCCCTACAGTTGTACTGTCTATACACTTTAATATTGTCTTCTGGAGGCATACTCTCCTTCCAGTCCACCATATATTACACAAGTTGCCAGTTTATCACTTTTGCCAATCTGGAATTAAACTTCTTTCACATGGCATAGATGATATAAAGCCAACATGAATGGCTGCCATAATTTGAACCCAACATCACCACAGTCGTAATTTGGTATTTGCCCTTTTTCTAGGAGCCATTCTACAGTTTAAACAACTGTAATCATTCTTTGCTGCCTATCATACGGTACCTTTATATCAAAGGAGGGAGTCTTCTGCTAACTTAGCTCTGAGCTCACCACTAATTGCTAAGTAACCTTTTGGAAGGGCCTTTGAGTGGAGGTTTTTGGCTCTGGTGAAATTTAAGTGTGATATTTATAGTTTGCTTTGGATTGTTGGGCTTTGATAACAGAAGGCATGTGGTGTTCATTCAGCAGTGTGTGTCGGAGTGGTTTACTTTGTCTGCAAAAGAGGGTGACTCAACCATCATGTAGTCGGTAAAGCCAAGAGTTTAGATTTGAATAGAGTTTGAATAGATCTGCAGGGCGGAGCTGGTCCTGTTTGTAGGGTTACTGGGTCACAGAGTTTATGGCGTTTTGTGCAGTTTGTTAAAGTACTGTAGCTTGTCTGGATCCACATGTTACTGGAGAAGTCAAAACCTACTGATGCGTCCTTTGACTTATTGTTTTAGCGCTCTAGCTTGTTTGGTTCAGGAGTGCACTGTAGGAATATTTACAGTTTACCATTAAAAGCACCATTTACCACTAAAAAAATACATTTGTAGTGTTTCATGAAATTGAAGGTGTCTAAAGTGAACCAGGATAGCCAAAATATCAAAAGACATGTTTCCTCAGTTTGTTTGTTTCACATAGATGATTTGAATAATTACTAGCTGTGTTTCCTAACAAAACCCGTAGGAATCGTTCCGGTGTGTCTTTATTAAGGTGTACTAGCTTGTTGTCTGTTGTGTCGGTTTCAATTGAAAGATAATTGTATTCTTGCACTCTCCCTTTTCTCTTCACTATCCCCCTTGTTGTTGCTTCATTTTTTTTTCTTCCTCTCTTCTCGTTTCTCTCGTCCTGCCTTTCCCCTGTCAGGTCCGGCAAATTTATGTATATTTAACTAATCAACAAGTATTCAAACTAAAAAAATTACTGTACAGTATCAAGGGGAGTCTTATATTTATAAACTCCCCTTGGAAAAGCAAACTTGTATGGCACAATGCAGCAGCCAGATCCCCATTCTGCCTGCTCTGTTGCCAGACAGGACAAAAAAAAAGAAAAAAAAAAAAGTGAACCAGAATGCTGTCAGTTTCTTAGTTCACCTGTAAAACTGGTCTTTCACACAGTTGGTTATTATAATGGCTCTTTTTCTGTTCACCCAGTTTCCTCTTTTATTTCCGGGGTCGTCGGCACCAGACAGAGACAAAGCAGCTCTTTCTTTGTCTGTTTTGAAGTTGTCCCTTCAGCCGCTGGATGCTAATCTGACTGACCATCAGCAGCTTCTGTCACAGTCGGGGAAAGACAGATACAGAGAGAAAAGGCTGAGACAGATAGCGAGGAAGGGGTTGGGGTTGTGTGGGGTGGCATGGAGGGTGATGACTGGACCATTTGGCATCCAGTGAACAGAGGAGTATTGTGTGCCAGTGGGTCGCTGTGGAACAGGCTTTTTTTCTTAACAGAATGAATCTGGTGTTAAAGCTTCAAAGTTTTGTGTGGGAGCTCTGCCAGGGAGATATTTACCAAACTTACACCTGAGAGAGAGTACTCATGAGCAGTGGATTGTCAATCCTTAAAGGAGGAAAAAGGATTGAAAAATTTAGATAGTTTTTAGGTAGTCTATTCCAGTTTTTAAATTTTATTTTTGATGTTGTTCTTGATACTGTTTACTTTCTCATTGCTGTAACAGTGGAGTGGATCAAACTAAAATACACTGATGTCATTTCATCATCATCATCTTAAGACTGTGACACAGGATCACACTGTGGGATGTCTTCAGATAAGGCCACTGTGGGTTAAGTGAATACCAGTGTTAGGAAGAAACGATTATTCTTTCAGAAAGATAGTTTAGAAGACTTTTCCAGTTTTGTAGATTTTCAAAAGATGTGTCATAACTTTTTTGTGAACAAAGTAAATTTTAGAATGAGCTTTTGAACTTTGAATTCTCGTTTCCTTTAACTTTTATACATTTAGTTAACTACTTTTCAGAAAAGAAAGACACAGTTTTCAAGACTTCATCTCCATTATTTACAAATGATTGAAAGTTCACCTGAAATCTTTGAAAAGTCAAAAACAATTGCTAAAAGTAGTAAGAAACCCATCTTGATATGATTAGTAATACAAAAATTTCCCTGTCGTGCACCTTCACATTTTTCTAATTAGGCAGACGATGCCACATAGAAAAACATGGCAGAGGACCAAGACCTACTCATAGCTGAAGTCTAGAAATACAGGAACTTATACCATTCATCACACAGAGATCAGACAGAGTTATGAAGAATTCATTGTGTGAAATTAAACTAACTGCTGAAATGCAACTTATCAGTAAAATGCCATATTGTAAGTGGTGTAAACAATGGCCAAACGTCTTCTACTCTAGTTTAGTTACTGGAGTAGACCAGGTAGACGTGTGTTTGTGATACACTGCCCCCTGCAGTTTGGGAGCAGATGCCGCACGGAGTATAAAGTCACTCATGGTCTCTCGCGCGGATTTTCGTGCGGCTGATGTCTGCGCGGCTCGTTTGTGCGGAAAGCGTAACCCAGCCACTATATTGTGTTAGTTTCCGTAGTGATGGTTCTGTCATGAACTTATTCTGTGCACATTTACTTCAAACAAACACTGCAAGCTTAACATTTTGCTGAGGAGCATGATTTCAGCCCGAGGGAGGAACCAATAAACAGTGAGCTCACCCTCTGTAGTGTTTGGAATCAAAATCCACATAATCTTGGTCTACTGCGGCTAAAGATGTGAATGCTACTGCCTTAATGATTTTGACATTAAAGCCTGCCTGTCTTCACTCTTTGTATGTTATTTTGCCACCTAGGTTTTGATCAAGGTTGAGCTTAACTTCAAAATCGTAGTGACACAGTTCACTTGTAGAGCTACAATGAGGTGCGATCTCTGGTGTGTTGGAGCCTGGATTCTCTCATCACCAACAGCCTACACCCTGTCCTTGTGGAATAATCCATACAAAATAATCCAGTAGACACATTTCATCAGCCAGGTAGGACAGGCTGGTACTGCCAAAGTGTCACAGTGAGATGTTGGTTTGATTGGTGCTAATCTGGTCTTTAATGAACACAATTAGACTGGAGTCTAATGCTGACAGTGATGACAAGAGTTGTTTGTGAACAACACATACATGGGTGGATTGTGTAACCAGATCTGTGTGAATACCTGTCCACTTACTTGACTCAGCTTACACTGTAATAAACATAGTTGAGCCCTGTATTTGCTCTACATTGCAACTACACAATATGGCTTAGCTTTCAGTTATATTGGAAATGATTGAGTTTACTGATGCAGCATTTGCACACGCTCCAGACCGCTTTGGATTGAAAAGATAATTGCACCAGGCAAAGAGAGAATAACAGGTGTTTACAGAGGAGAGATGCAAAACTAACATAGCTACTGCTTTGAGTTAATGTGTGTACACTGACACTATGTAAACATTGTTCCTGGTGTGCAGCTGTAGTAAAGATGTGCATCACATCCATCCTAGAGTTGAAGCTACATTTTGTATGTTTAGACATAAATTCCTCTGTCTGTGTCAGTTAATAAACTGTATATGATCATGCTTCACCTGCTTGTGTTACAAAATGACCAAACCCTAAATAGGGGAATGAGAGGTGGATGGAGGTGTTGGCAGGGAGTAGCTGTGGAGTGATGGGTGGTCTCCAGTACTCAGTAACACAGTAGCGCTACTTGATACATTTTCTTCTTCCATGTGGTATGTTCATCCTTTCCAAGTCTCAGGCAGAAGTTTCACATAACAGCCCAGCATTGGCAGCCCTTAGAAGACCGATTATAACCGGGGAGACATTCATAGCTTCAACATAATGCGTCTTCTCTTGCAATAGTCGTTACGTTAATGCAAGGCACATGTATTCATTTTTGTCATAATATGAAGCACATTTTGCTTGTCACATAATACAAAATTATGTTTTGTGTAAGAATCACAAGTTATTCCTGCTAGGGAATTAAAAATTCTGAAATCAATTTACAGTCTAATTTAGAAAACCATATTTTTCAGTTTCCAGAACTGCCGATCGGACTGAGCTGGACATTAGTATAAAACACTCAGGACCACTTCTGATTCGTCAGTTTTCTGAACAATATCACCTTAGAGCTTCAACAAGGTTGCTCTTATTAAGACTGTGGTACAAAGACACTGAATAGTGTCTTAGCAACAGTGACAGAAATGCTTGTGTGTGTGTGTGTGTGTGTGTGTGTGTGTGTGTGTGTGTATATTTATCTTTGAGTGTATTGTGCACACCTGGGTATATTTGCTCGTGTGTTAAAGGTCGTTCATCAGTTTGCTCTCTCCTGTCAGTCACACCTTTGGTAGCCGTGTGCACTCTGTTTATTTGCAGGTTCTTGTTCTGAACAGACACTAGAATTTCTTCTTCAAGAATCAACAAAACACGCTGCAAGTTAGAGGCAGTCTGAAGGGCTTTTTCCCACCATTAAGCTGTTGACATTCAGTATTGATTCACACACATCCTCGTTCATCCCCACCAGTTGTTTTAAAGTTGGTGAAGCCTAATAAGGCTTGGAAAATGCTTTAGTGGATCTGTGTGATTTGGACAGCTGCAAGTGTGAATGGGTGAAGCGTATGGGTTATTGCGTAATGAGGTATTAGAGCATCTTAGTCCGGGCACTATTCACAGAAATGGGGATTATCACTAGTAGAACTAGCCATCCCAGTAACACCAGTACGCTCCGTCTCTCTCTCTGAGTATTTCCTTCTGTTGTAGTTCTCTAGCATTTTGCAGTGTTCACCACCCATGCATCATTCTCAGCACGGCATTTTTCCATTAAAATCTAAAGATAGCGACCAGGTACTCCTCCACTGATTCAAGAGTTATCTGTTTTTTTTCAGCCAGAGAATGAGGTTATTTCCAAGAATGTGTTATCTAGAAACATTCAAGATGTGTCAGTGTTTTGCTATGATAGCTACTCCCTATTTGCCCTTCAAAATCTGTTTAGAGGTGGTTTTCTTCTTCTTGCTGAGCTGATGCAGTCTTAAAGTGACCTTTGTTTAGCATGTGCAAAGTTCATGAACTTAAAGAGTGGTTTCACTAATGTAAGGTCTCTGTGCCAAATGAGGTCAAGAAAAGCAGTGACACAGTAGCGAAGTTCAACCAAGGTTTAGTTGCATTTGTGAGCAGTGTGATCCCTGGCATTTTACTGGAGACGAAACTAAACAAATCAGTGGCAGTGTTGCATCACCAAGCTGGATAAATGGGTTGTTCCTCAAAGGATGCCTTCTAACCTTGTAACCTAAGTCGGTGGAAATTACTCTCTTGTCAGTGGTGGATTTTTACGCAGCATTCATGGCTTGGCTTGGACCTTGGTTTTGGGGTGCATTTTTGTTAGAGTAGACAAAACCAAAATTGCAGAAATGATTATTTTTCATTTATTAAAAAATAGTTTAACTGACTCAGACACACTTTTGGTTTTCCTGCCAGATGTGTGTTTGCATCCTGTTCATGAATGTGGCGAGTTCGCAAAACTGGACTTTTTATTTCCCACTCAGGAGTTGTTGGTGTTACGTAGCTCTCTGTAGTTCTGGAAATCTGTTCATTGGTGGTGAGCACAATAACTCCTGAACAAGTCCTGCTTGCACTTACTTTTAACAGAGCAGTCACCGTAGACTGACTAAATGAAATACTACAGCAGGGTTTTTAACACTTTGACAGTTTGCTTAAATCCTGGTCTAGGCAGTATAGCTCATGATAAAATGTGACATTCAATGTAAGTCAATATCAGTACTCTTTGATCATTTTTAACATGAAGAGAAAAGGTTAATTTCCACCAATTTAACCTTTTTCTTAAAATCTTGACTTATTAAAAATATTTGTAATTTTAACACAACAATGAAAAATACACTCAAATGCATTTAGACATATAAACAGCAATACAGTACTTGTTTCACCTTGTTACACAATAAGGAAAACAAGTGAAACCAAACGCGCATTGAGAGCCATCAGGGTGAAGAGGCTGCGTTGGATGTAAGTGTGACTCTTTGATGCAAGGGGACAGAGGATATAGGTGTTCTTAGACTGTAAACCCTTCTCACAAGCACAACCACTGGTCCATGCAGGATATAGTTTAATGAGTATGGTCATGTGTCTGCTGTAAAAAGCAGATAAATGATAGTTGTTGCTTTTGCACAGTCTGAATCTGCACTGAGAGCCTATTAAACTGTCATACATTCAACACATTCTGGTGATACGGGGACCCTCGGTTTATGACGTTCTTCACCTACAGCGATTCTTGGTTACGTAGGAACTGGATATGGGCAGTTCCTCAGTTTACGACGTACTGCATTTCATTGTTACATTGAAACTGGTTACGTGGAACTAGTTGGCGAGCGGAGCGGACGAATACATCGTCACCCAGTGCTATAAGACACCTTTGTTTCCATTTACCAGTTGTACACCACCTTGGATCGTGCTACCTTCCCTAACTTTTTGTCTGTCGTTATGGCTCCCAAGCGTAAGTCACACTCTTCTGATGGCAGTGCTTCGAAGAAAAGGAAAGCCATCTCCATGGAAATAAAACTAGATATAACAAAATGCAAAAAAAAGAGTAAAAACTGTGCAAAATTCTCTGCTGTCATCTTATAAAGTGACTCGTACACACATGAAAGTCATTGGTATTCACAATTTTTTGAGAACTGATCAGTTTCATGATGCACATAACAGCTTTGTTTATATTTTTGCTGGAGCTCTGACTTGAGGTGAAAATTGAGTTACTGTACACTGATATGTAGGAAGGGAACTCTGGCGTAAGTTCAGGACCTCCTGTACTGTCTTAAACACTTGGAATACGTTTCTGCAATGCCAGCTTTCTGATTCACATCTCATATTCATTCTGGCTAACTGAGAAACTGTAATGTTTTAACACAATAGATCTGGGAGAATCAGCTAGTTATGGCCTCAGCCTTAGGTTTGTCAGTACTAATGTGGCTGACCTGTTGAGCACACATGCTTGAGTTGACCAGGGGCAGTGCCAAAAAGTTCAGTGTGGAGATCATCATTTTGGAATGTGAGCATGTAAACAAATAGACTATTTCTCACAATAACTGTTTAGCTCTAAACCGAACTTCACATATCACACAGACCAGGATGAATACACACACCGCCGCACGCCTGTTAAGCACACATTTCTTTTTTTGTACTCATACATTTAAAAACTGTATCAACAAATGCTTTCCTCCTGTAGTTTTTATCTTTAAGAAGCATATTTTTAAAATTGCAGACAAAGCAACCTGTCTTGACATAGCTCCAATTTCAGTGACAAAGCAGCATAGAGATGAGAGGCAGGCTGCGGTAGAAAATGATACCATTTAGCTCTAGTGGAGGAGGAAGTGCTGCGAGTACGTCACTGTGTGTGTGGAATGTGGAGGAGAGTGGAGATGAGAGCGCTTCACAGTGAGTGATGAGGAGGGAGGGAGGGTCCATTCACAGAGAGATGTGTGTCAGGATTGTCTTCCTGTGTCTTTGTGATTATCAGGGTGCTGACAGGTGCTGATTAGCCACTTAGAAAGGTTGTCACAGACAATAGAGATCGTTATTGGCTTGGTAAAATGTCTCTCAGCTCCGGCAACACTCACACAGTCTGATGGATGGAAAAGAGGAGGGAACATAAAACTAAAAGAAGTTGCGGCTAATTACCTCAATTACAGGAACAGTGAATAGAAAGCCTGAATCCTTAAGTCAAGCATTAGTCACACATTCAAATTCCCCTGATGACCCTTTTCAGCACATTGTTAAATTTTAGTCACTTGAAAACTTATGGTATTTAAATGAGGTGAGCGGCATTGAGAGTTTGGGGCACCACTCTGTCATACTCAATTGAGGCTTTGTTCTTCATTCCCCCTCCCCACCTCATGCCTCCTCACTCCTTCCTAGCAACCAAGGCCCATGCAAAAGGCTTTGGTGTACCGGGAAATTAGGTTGCACACACCCTTGTTTTCATCAGTCTGATGTCCACATGCTGCATAGCTGGGTGGAGGAATGTGTTAATTGGGGGATGCAATGGAGAGATAAAACTGGAGGCCTCCAGACTGGCCTGCCTGCCTTTAGTCGCCTCCTGATCCATTTCCTCATACCCTGCCTCAGGTGAATTCGGCATACCGAGTTTCCCAGCAGCAGAAAGCGGAACCTCATTCAAAATCCCTCTAAATCTCTCCGTTTGTCTTTCTCCTTAAACTTCACAATGTCTTAGAGTCTATCTGCTCATTGCATGTAATAACTTGCCTGGTGTTAGTTTCGTTCTCCTTCTCAGACATGCAGAATTACCAGCAGCCACTAATTCATGACAAAAATAGGCTTATATTGAAATATACAGTAGCATTCTGTTTTAGTCTCAGATTAGGGAAAGCTCTTGGTGGTCCTCAGTGATACTTATAGTAAACTGCTTAAAACACTTGTATTAACTTAGTCATGTTGAGTTATTGAGTGTAGATTGAGATTAAAAAACTATTTTGGCCATTAAAAATTACATCTACCACACAAATGTGCAAAAAGCCTAAAAAAAACCTAGTACTTTCTGGGGCAGCTTATCACTGGCACACATGTGAACTGCAGATTTATTGCAAAGCTTATCCATTATGAAGTGAAATGCAGCTTCACTGCTTCTATTACTTTATAGAGTAACTAGGAAGGCACTCAGCGAGCACAGTCTTCTACCAAGGTCAATGCCCCATCTGACAGTTGTGGAGAAAGTGATCTGGAATATCCCTTGGTATTTTACAGATAAACCAACAGACACACTGAAAACATGCCTCTGCCTCAGCAAGAAATGATTTTGTAATCTGGATGCAGACCTTCAGTGATTATAAAAAGCTGCTGTGTGTTCACATACAGTACCAGCCAAAAGTTTGGACACACGTTCTCATTCACGGGTTATTTTTTAAATGATTTTATACATTATAGATGAATACTGAAGACACTATAAAGAATACATAGGGAATTATGTTGTAAACAAACTCTGTTAATCTAAAAATAAAAAGCATTTAATGAGGTGTGTCCAAATTTTTGACTGGTCGTGTTTACAGGGCATAATTAAATCACTTCACACCAACAGTCATTGCAGTGTCTGTCTTCTTGATAAATATTTTTTCCTGATCCAAAAGATTAGCAGAAAGATTGTGAATTTTGAGGTCTGTTGTACGCCTACATAAAACTCACCGATATAGTAGCGACGACAATCTTACACAATGACTGATGCACATCAGATGATGACTGTCCAGTGGTAACTGACGCCCTAGTACATCTTAACCTGTGCTTCAGCTGCAGCAGGCGCTGCAAATTATGCCTTTAACGTTTTTGTTGCCATTAAAACCAGCTGCACGCAGGCCTGTTTTTACAAGTCATTACCTGAACTGTTCCCCCTTCCTAAAAAGATTATGAATTGATTTTCATCCAGCATGTAAAACTGGCACAGACACACCTGTGATGTAACATCAACTGTTGCCTCGTGTCTGATCTTGAGTCAGACTATGAAATCAAATTGATCGAAAGCTCTGTTAAGCCAAATACTTGCTCAGAGCCCCTTTACTTGCTCTGACAGGTTCTGTCCAGCCCCCCAAACATCTAGAGTTACAAGTCAAAACCTATCTATTCGAGAAAAAGAGCTGCAAGAATATGCAGCTAGATGGGGACCAACACATACAGAGTCAGTGATAACAGGTCAGTCATTATTTTGTCTTACTGCTTTTACACTGCAGCCTGACTCTGAAACTCCTTCACCTCTAAAAACAAAATGTGACTGCAGAGCCATGGTCGTCATTTTTTTTTAATAAGAAGGAGACAACCTGGGACTCATCATGCTTCTTAGGACCTGTTTGGACACTGTATACAGAATCTGTGTATATGTTTGTTAGCACAGTGCATGTGATATCACAGGAGACATCAGTAATGTTTTGTAACTGCTGCTGTGGTTTTCCAAGAGGTCAAAGTAAAGAAGATTTAGTAAGCCGGAAGACTGGGCACCCTGAGCACACACACTGTCTTAGGCTACAGATTGATCTGTGTGTGTGTCGGTAATTTGGGAGGTTCTGATTGCTGACACTCCATTATAGCTCCTGCCACTATGCCAGAGGATGGCTGTAATGATACTTCCATTCTAACTGTGTGTGTGTGTGTCGCCAGCCTGCCATGGAAAATGCTGCATGTGCAGTTTTCAAGGTTGAGCTGTCTGTGTATATATATATATATATATGTCAGGGTAGAGACTGCGATTTGGTAGAATTGGAGTTTCTACCAGTAGAGATTGTGATTGGAGTCACTACCAGTAGCGTTTGCGATTGTAGTCTCTACCAGTAGAGATGGAACTTTAAATCTGACCCCTGACCCTAACCTTAAAAGTCTAACCTTAGCCCTGACAAATCTCTACTGGTAGAATTGGAGTTTCTACTGGTAGAGGTTGCGATCGCAGTCTCTACTGGTAGAGACTCCAATTCTACCAAATCTCAGTTTCTACCCTGACATATATATGTGTGTGTGTGTGTGTATATTATGACACTGCATTGCTATGATTGATTCTATAGATCCATCCCATCTGCTCACTGGCACATGTATGTTCATGTCTGATGTCTTGGGGATAATAAAATCTTGACAATGTGATCTACTGAAAGGATGATTTAGACTCAAATACTTAAACTTAGTTGACACTCTGCTGTTTCATTCTGGATATGTTATTTAAAAAAGAAATCCCATTGCAATTAATTTTAATGTGTTTTGTGATGAGTTGTAACTTTAGATGCTAAAATTGTTATGGTAGTTTTTGCATTTCTTTCTTAGGAAATGGTATAAAAATGATGATCTGATTTTTGCTGCAGTCTGTACACAACAAGCATGTTTATTTCTATGTCTGAGAATACTAGTTGTAGGCCAGTGCATCTCTGTAACACCACAATGTTTCATTCAAAATCGTTTGTTGTGACACAGTTTACCTTTCATCAAAGAATTGCAGCTCTTGCGTTTTGGATTGCACTTAATCATGTAACCAATTTGATAATATTCAGGTTAATTTTTGATCTTTGTGATAAATATATTGCCACAAACATTGATTTCAACTTGGTATATCTGCCAATCAAATCATGAATGAAAGTTTTCTGCGATATTATTTTCTGTGTTTGTTTCTGCATTGCCCATCTCTGTTATGCTGCTCCATCTTTCTGCTTCCACTTTGCCATATGAGCTCAGAGTTGTTGGCAGCCTTGGTGCCAGTCTGGTGATGAACATGGCAGCCGGCTGACAGTTGCATTGTTGTACCCAGAGGAGCAGCTTTGCTTCAATGCAGCATCTGCTGCCAGCAAAGCTTCCCACACATTGTCTTTCCACCTTTCTTCGTCTGCTCCATCAGGATTTTTCCATCTGGTAGGAAATAAGGAAATATCAACAGACACTATCATCATGTCATGTTTGTTTTGTCTAGCTTCTTGTAGCACCATGTATATGGTTGAATATATATTTGTGAATGTGTAGGCTTCAAGTTGCACAAGTTGAAGTCACAGTTTTATTATGGCCATTAGCATTGTCTGTCTAGGAAATGCTGCTTTGGTATCCTTAGGATTTGTCTCCACAAGTGGAATTCCAGCCATGTTTTTCAGTCATGTGTCTGTCAGAAAAGACACCATTTCCATGTAAACGTGTACCAGGTCTTGCTTTATTCGTGACATGTGAGTATACGCTACCGAAAATACATTTTTGCACTTCAGGCTTGTTAGTAACTGTAGTGATTGGGCATTGCATTGCAGGTGAACTCCACAGTACTGTACCTCATCATCTGTATAGAGACAGAAAGAACACTGAAGCTGCTTTACTTTGTTGTTAAACAGCAAGGAGAGTAGTTAAGTATATTTTTAATATGCAATGTTTTATTGAGTGTGGACTATTAATGGTTTGAAGCAGGGATGCAACTGAACAGATTTTTGTCCATGGCATGACCGAATCACATTAAATACAATTTGTTAATGTTACTATATAACTAAATGTTTCTGCTATCGTTTGTATTCAGTTAGCCATTTGGAGGATGGATGAGTAAAATGAGAAAACTGATAATGGATTGGAACTCCAGCCAATTTCATCCTCACATGTACCTCAACATGGAACATGTAGTGCAGACAGATTAAAGACATCTGGTAGCCCAGTCAACAAATGGAAGAATGTCACTGGGAATAAATATGGTCGAATTTATGACACCACATACTACATATTGTCATCTCATTCAACTTTAGCATAACAAGTGCAACTATGCAATAAGTGTCTTCATTGTGTGAGAAATTAAAGATTAAAGTATAAACAGTGGCTTTCTGCTAAGTGATGAATGTGAGGAGAGAGTGACTCTGGCCATATAGTTAGTCATACAGTACCCATCCTGAACACTTTAATTTATCAACAACTATTCATGCTTGTCAGTGATACACCGATTCTCTCACTAGACTGATTTTCACAAGTTGTCTCTGACACTTATCTCATACGCTGCCAGCATAAATTGATAATGGTGTTGTTAGACACACATGCACACACTCTTGACAGATCTTCTCGAGTGTCCCACTCTCGCTGTCGGATCAGTGTAGAGTTTCATCTGATGAGGTAATGCCAAGAGAATCATAATACGCATAGAGCGTAGCCCATCTATATGTGCTAACCTAATAGTTTCCATGAAAACAGCCACCCCATTAAAACTCATGCAAATGCCTCAAATAATTTGCATCATTATTGTTCTTACTATGGCAACCATGAGCTTTACAGAATGTTTGCAGAGTTTGCATTACAAAATTATCATGAAACTTTCAAGGAAATTACATTTTTGACTCCATAACTCCATAATAATTAATTGTAACTTTGAGTTTTTTTGTACGTCTGAACAATTAATCAATTTCAAACTGGAATTATAATTTGGATAAATGTTGTTACGACTCACAGGGCTCACAGTTTAAACTGTCGTATAAATGGTTTTCTAAATTCAAGTTGTCATATTTTCAATACTGTCCTGTGTGGTAATGGTCCATCACAACTTTTAAGTCTGTTATACATTTAATATTAAACTGAAGCTTGACTTGACTATAAAATTACTGTTTTTATTAAAGTACCTGACATGTGATTGTACTTGCTGTGCAGGGCTCTCTATGTATGCTTCAGCTTCCTGTGTGTCATTAGGCTCAGAGTGGGGCTCAGCTGTTGGTTGCTGCAGCGCGTCTGTTTTCCTGCCTGTGTGTCTTTGTCAGGGTCAGGTCTGGGTCATCTTGACGACTTGCTTCATTGCTCTCAAGGGGATCACATGTCTACATTAGGGGCTGAGTGAACAAGTGAGGACTGGTGCCCACATCTGCTCAGGGTGAAGGAGAAAACAAAGGTGTGTATCTTGTAAGATGCTATAGCTCTTGTATCGTTGGTCCTTTTTCGATCATAGTTGGTTTTCAGTATGCATTTGTTGTTTTACTGCTGCCAAGAAACAAAGCTCTTGACCATCTTGATATGTGCAGGATAAATGAGAACAGTGTGTATGCAGATGGAGTCATGTAAGCATAAATGCAAAGACAAGTGCCTATTCCCCAATACCCAAAGAACAAAAATATAGTGTGGACCTGGCATCAGGTTGGACTTCAATGTCTTCTATAGTGTACATCACTAACTCATTTCATCTCTCATATTTTATTCTATCATGTTTTAACTAGTGGGCTGCACAGTAGAGTAGTGATTAGCACTTTCACCTTGCAGCAAGAAGATCCCCGGTTCAAATCCCGGCCTGAGCCTGGGATCTTTCTGCATGGAGTTTGCATGTTCTCCCTGTGCATGCGTGGGTTTTCTCCGGGCACTCTGGCTTCCTCCCACAGTCCAAAAATATGCTGAGGTTAATTGGTTACTCTAAATTGCCCATAGGTGTGAGTGTGAGTGTGTGTCTGTATGTGTAGCCCTGTAACAGACTGGTGACCTGTCCAGGGTGTCTCCTGCCTTCGCCTGAGTCAGCTGGGATAGACTCCAGCACCCCCCATGACCCTAGTGAGGATAAAGCGGTGTATAGAGAATGGATGTTTTAACTACACAAGAATACCACAAAGAATATTGCATCCACATACAAACATAACTTGACTTCTTTTAGAAATATAGATTGCATTCAGGTTGCATACAGCTATCTGACTGGAGCTTAACTCTTGTGGTCTGCACCAGCGATCCAATAATAGAATTCATATTAACATATATTTAAGGTAAACTCTCGTGGAAATACCCTGCATATTTTTATGTTATGTGTAGTTATAGAAACATCCTGTTGTAAGTGTTCACTGATTGTGAACACTGTGAATGTGGCACAGTCTACAACACGTTGGAAAGGAATAAATATAATATGTGCATTAATTCTGCTTGTTAGAACAATATCAGTATTTGCAGTGGCTCAGTGAATTTATTTGGCAGTTTTAAATGTTGGTATGAACTGACTTTAGTTTAATCATCTAGTCTAATGTGCTCTTTCCATTCATCCACTGCACTGACTCAGACAGTTTTTATATAAAGATACATTTTTGGTGGTGTCTGGATTCTATTCTGAGTTCATATTTGGATAATTCAGAGCCGTTTTACTTGATTAAAATGGCAACATCAAATACCAGTCCTCTAGTTTCTGCCTCCTCCAGACAGTTTATCTGTTCTAAACTGTGTATCTTTGTCCACCCTCAGAAAGGTTTCTCACCAGGATATCCTCACGTTGGCAAGACTGGGCCTGTTTTCCACGTGGGGAGTCTCTCTGGGCCAGTGATGGCATTCAATAAGACTTTATCTCCGCTATTTTACAACTATGGCCTCAGACATCCTTTAAACCTGTCCCTTTGCATGCTGGGTACTGTGTGGGAGGGTGAGCGAGAGTGATTGAGGACGAGGCAGCATTGAGGATGCTCAGTGGTTTGGAATTTTCCTGCCAGACTGAAGGAAAGTGTGGATGGGAGAGCTGTCACCCTGGCTGATTTACACCTGTGTTTGTGTCCTGGGAATGAAGAAAGGAGGAAGAGGGGCAGCACAGTGCCCCACATGCAGTGCTTTATAGGAAGAAATGGCTCCAGTGGGTGGCATAGTGGCATCTAGATAGACAAAAGTTTGAGTTGATGGCCGGGTTCTGATTACTGAATGATGAATGTGGTATAAAAATGGTTGTTATTGTGTGGGTAAAGCACATTTCATCCTGTTTTGAGGAGGCTTTGAATTGTTTTTGTCTGTGAGAAAAGTTGCTTTTCTCTGTAAACCACAAATGTGGCTCCATGATTATACCCTTTCCTTTCTCTCCAATTTTTCACAAATGGCTTTGCTTACTACACAAAGCAATGCTCTGATTACAGTGCATGTTTCCAAAATGTCTCTTTCTTTATCAATAATCTAAATGTAATATCTGTCCTGTTGTGAGTGGACTTGAGGTCACTGTAGTGGCATCTGATTATCACTCTGGAGAGCCAAAATGATGCCACATCACCAGCCGGATGGCATCTAGTAAGTGTTTGTTTTCTATCATAAGCAGCTTAGCACAAGGATTATCAGTAGCTGCAAGTAATGTTTTTGTGTCACAGCAGCAGGGATGGCCTTTGTCTTATTTGCAGAACCAAATCGTGAAGGTTAGGCTCACTGTCACAGAATATGCCAGTCACTGAATCATCAAGAAAGTGATACCCAATTCAATAATCTGGAGTTACTGCAGTTGCTATAATGGAAAATGGTCTCATTATACCTCAGTTTGAGTCTGAATACCTCAGGATGTTGCATCACAGGACAGCAGAGCTGCCAAGTTAAAACGCAGCATTACTTTAAAGCCACCTCTCTGGGATTAATAAAATAAAAGCCCTACTTTTAGACTGGGCTTACATGGTAGTTTTGTAATCTAGCAGCACATGCATATGTCCATGTCTACCTGTAATCAGGGATGGTGACTGACACACATTAGTACTGTGTTGACTGTACTGAAATGAGCGTCTTTGTAACTGGTGTGTCAAACTTTAAACGTGTGATTTCATGAGTGTTTGGGTTACTGTTGCAGCCTAACAAAGTTTCCTCTGACTGCCTTCAGCTCTGCACCTGCAAATGTGAAATGAGTGTATTTTAGACTAACTCCTTCTATTGTCCTGCTGTACCTACAGTGGATGTGTTTTGGGTTCAGATAATTTTATTTTTGGTTAATCTGTTGACTACTTCCTTAATTAACTAATTTGTTTGGTCTATGTAATATCTGGCTCATTTTGCACGCTTCAAAGGTCCTGCTGAAAATCAGCCTTACTCGCATCAATCCATTGATTGAGAGACAGTTAGGTGAGACTCAGCTTGGCTTCAGAAACGGAAAAGGGAACAAGTGATGGAGTATTTTTCCTCAGGTGCAATCTGTGAAAGAATGATTGAAAAACAACAAAACCTTTTCCTTTGTTTCATAGACTACACAGAAGCATTTGATCATGTCCAACATCACAAACTATCGCATATCATGGAAAAGGCTATAGTCTCAGCGCATGAGAGGACACTACTTGCAAATCTGTATTGGCACCAAATAGTGACGGTTAGACCTGCAGCTGGATGCTCAAATCGGGTAACGTTCGTAGAGGTGTTAGACAAAGTTCTATCCTATCGCCAGCACGATTCAACTTTTACAGTGAGTTTCAGCTGTCCGAAGCTTTGGAAGAAAGTAAAGCCATGATGCTGAATGGAAACAGTATAACCAATGGCTTATTCCATCCCAAAACACCAAATATTCAGGAAGGGGGTTGCAGCACCATCTTCAATTTTAGTGTGAGTGCTGGTGGTGGAAGATCGTGATAAAAAAGCTTTGTGTTCAAAATTACAGGCTTATACTCCCAATAATTTTTGAGTTATGGAATTTTCAAATTTTAATAATTTAGGCCAAAATGCCCTCCCCCCAATCCTCGCCTGGAATTTTTATGTTTTAAAATGCTTATATCTCTGCTTCTGGGTATCACAGAGACTTAAATTTTTTTCTCCAAGCTCCCTACATGTTGGTGATGTCCTAGAAGCAACACACACACTATTGTACTTATTGTACATAGTACCCTATAGTGTAGATTAAGATTCGCCAGTAGCCAGTAATGGCCTAGTTTGGGGGTAAAATTGAGCATGATGCAGTGATGGCTAGAAGTTGGGACTTTGCATGGCTATAGTAAGAGGATAATTGAGTTTCTGTGCAAATTTGCAGATCTCTACCGCCTGTGCTACATTGACTTCAGGGTCCTTGAAAATTAGGCACTTTTCATGGGGGGCAATGTTCAGCAGTCCATATCTCTCTAAACCAGTGGTTCTCAACCCTGTTCCTCAGGACCCACTGTCCTGCATGTTTTAGATGCTTCCCTGCTCCAACACACCTGATTCAAATGATCAGCTCGTCATCAAGCCTCTGCAGAAGCCTGATAACGAGCTGATCATTTGAGTCAGCTGTGTTGGAGCAGGGAAGCATCTAAAACATGCAGGACATGGGGTCCTGAGGAACAGGGTTGAGAACCACTGCTCTAAACAATGTGCTTAGAGGGCTCCTCCCTGTATAAGTTATAAGCCAGTCTGGTCTAGAGCAATACTAAATGGTGCTAAGACATTAATCTGTAAGATTTCTGGTATTTTTAACACCCTTAACCCTACTCGCGAGTGGTTTTTACAAATAATTTATACATTTTGGGCAAGCCCCCCTGCTCTGTAGAGACTTCTCCTGAGTGTTTGTTGTTTCTAGGACATCACCAACATGTAGAGAGCTTGGAGAAAAAATTTCAAGTCTCCGTGATACCCAGAAGCAGAGATATAAGCATTTTAAAACCTAAAAATTCCAGGCGAGAATTGGGGGAGGGCATTTTGGCCTGAATTATTAAAATTTGAAAATGCCATAACTCAAAAACTATTGGGAGTATAAGCCTGTAATTTTGCACAGTTTTTTTTTTTTTTAATCATGATCTCCCACCACTATCTTCCAAAGCCAAATTGAAGATGGTGCTGCAACCCCCATCTGTGAATTCAGACGGAATTGGTCCAATATCAGATATGCAGACAAGACAGTGTTGCTTGCCAACAATATCCAGTCACTGCAGGGAATGACGCTGTCTGCGCCACATGTAAAGAATATGGGATGGAGTTAAATCTCTCACTAGAGAGCTTTGTAATCAGTGCAGACGGTAATGATCTTGAGCAAGTCTAGTGCCTTGGAACCATGATAACAGAATATGGGAAATTGGATGAAGACATTAAGAGAGAAATTGGAAGGGCAAAGACCAAGTTTTGGGAATGCAAAGAATTCCTTTATAGAAACATCAGCATCTCACTGAAACGAGTACTGCTGAGATGTTATTTGTGTTCTGGACTAGCTTATGGATGTGAGGTAATTCACAAAAAACATCCAGAAGACAATACAATCCTTTGAGATGTGGAGCATTAGGAGAATGTTAGTTGGAGTGAAAGAGTGACAGACATGGAAGTGTTAGAGAGAGCTGATACAAAAAGGAGCCTGGTGTGTAATCTCCTGCAAAGGAAAATGAGTTATGCTGGCCATGTTCTGCATGGCAGTGCTGGAAAGCTCCCTGACATAATTCTTGAAGGCGCTATTGAAGAAACACGTGCAAGAGGAAGGCAATGTAGTGATGACATTAAGAGGTGGAATGCAACACAGTCATACACTGAAGAAAAGAAGGCTGCGGAGAATAGAGGCAAATGGAGATCTGTGGTGTCCAACCTTTGGAACGAAGACAGCACATGATGACGATTAAATGTCAGTAAATGTTAAAAAAAAGTCTGTCATTGTTTGTCAGAGCCCAAGATGCCCTCCCCAAAAGTCTTGTTGTGCCCTTAACAACCCCCCCCCAAAAAAAATTAATATTAAATTTTGTCACATAGGAGGATAGAAACAAGAAAATATACTTAAAAAAAAAAAAAGATTGAATCAGGGAATTGAGACTCTTTCCTTAAAAAAAATACTCAAGCCAAATAATTTACTGTCAGAATAGTTGACAACTTTTCAATTAATCTGCTAATTGTTCCAGCTATAACTCTGAGGGTTTTTCTGTCAAAGCATGGTGACCTGCAGTTCAGTAATGTGTCCAAACAGATGATGTGAGGCTGCAGGCTCGAAACTTCTTGCCTGGGGACCAGACAGCCTTTATATTGTGTATTACAAATACACATAAAGTCAGTCTGGAACTGATCCATTGAACCAAATCTAGCCCAGAGGCGGGACGACCAATCACAGCTTGAATTGGAGAGAGCCAATCAGCGTTACATATGTGTGACGCAATCACTAAGCGACCTAACAATTGCCTTTCCGCCATGATGTTTTGTAGTTTTAACAGCTTCCTTCGCCGTACAGGGGTCCTGAGGAAAATCTAAGCTCTCCCTTTCAACAGTGGAGGGCAGCATTACGCATTCTATCGTACAGCCTGCCGGAATTAAAAATACATCCTTTTTAAAAAGAAAAGCTTTAAGAGCTGCTTCTTGTTGAGGTTTTAAGGACAAATTCAGCCAGTGCAAAACAGAGGAAAGCGCACGAGAGAAACCTCGCTCTGTTGCGGTCGCCAGCTCGGCCCTGAAGATGACGCATCGTTAACTCCCGCCTCTGGTGCTCTGATTGGTTCGGTCTGATCTGCTCGGAGCTTGAAAACCTGTCAAAATGTGTCAATGGAGGAGGGCTAGACCGTATTCCCGTATATCCCTTATAACGGGAATACAGTCTAGCTAAGCTAGGCTAAGAAACTTCTGCTGCTCTGCTAACATGCTGCTCTGTACACCTGCTGGAAGAATGATAATGTGGGGCTGATGCTCTACCACTGTAGTCTATGTAGATTGAAGCATTTTACAAACCAATTAATGGATTGCAAAGAAATTTATGATCATCAGAGGAAGAATCCTAATAACTCCAGCAATCCCCGGACTGTTCCTCTCTCAGCACCATGAGGTGACATTTGTGGTTTTGTTTGAAAAGTCTCACCAACTGTTAGCTGGATTGCTTGACAGTGGGTGAAAATTTAAATATTTCTAATAATTTGGCTATTGTCTAAATGCCTGCAAAATTGATGACACCCATCAGCATCAGCGCTGCATTAAGTGCAAAGTCCTGCATCACAGGGGTATGCAGGTGTAAACTCTTCAGAAGGATCCTTTTTTGTGTTTTGTGTGTGTTTTTTTTTAAAGATGATCCAAATCTGTGAGTATGATATTTTGCAAATAACATAAACTCAGTGCTAACTCATAGATAGAGCTGTGCAATGGCTGCAGTCAGATAGTATTTACTCATATAAAACCCGACTTTTTTTCAGGATTGTTATATCAGCTCTGATCGTTTTCTTGCTTCAAGCCTAGAATTTTATGCTTGATAGTATGAGGGATTATTTTAGTGGCAGTGATGAGTGAAAGCCTTAGAGTTATTTTGGGCCTAAATGATCCAAACCACATTAGAGTGTGGTTATGTGCGGCATACAGAGAGAATGATTGGAGTTGATGATTTCCACAATATTTTTTAAATCTGTCTCTCTACACACCTGACATTCTGTTCTCCTTTCCTATTTATCAGCCTTTTTCTTCCCTCTCTCCTGGTCTGTTAATTATGCCTCTGTTAATAGCTCACGTCCACTCCCTGCTGTAGCTCTGTTCACTCATTCTGTAAACCCTGGAGCAGGTGTAAGTGCACACATGCAGGGAAAGCTTGCGGACCTGACTTCACCCTGTCGGCCTCTCTGCCGGTTACCTCACTGCTTACTTATGTGATTTATCTCATCTGTCCATCGGTCCGTCTGTCAAACCAGCTGTCCCTCTCTCTACCAGTGCGCCCCCACCAGAGCACTGCAGGTAGAGTAGTTCACTCCAGTAATATCTGGTGAGGATGTAGGTTACCCAGCAACACTGGCATTTAGAGAGCCTTCCAGATTAGGGAGGCTTATGGCTACCTGCTGTTCTCTCTCTGTCCTCTATGCTTCTTGTTATAGGTGCATTGTAGGTGGTTTGTTATTGTTATAGCAAGAATGAGGCCTTTGAAAATCCAGCATCATCTAATTAATGTCTGCGGCGGCTGACGTTCCAGAGTGCATACCATATGCATGCTCTATAGTGTTTTGGTGGAAGATCAACACATTGGCCTCTTCCTCCCTATAAATAAATGCCATTAAATTCAGGGTATTTTCGTCCTGTGGGGCTTAAATGCAGCACTCTCATCATCATCATCAGTGACATTTTTTGATTTGGCAGAGTGTCTTTTACTCTTCTGTTCTCCGCACCACATCCACTACTACTCCACCCATCCAACTTAGAGTAATTCATTGTGCCGTTTCATGTCTAGGTGCAGTTTAATTGGTCATTATCAAATCTATGACCAACTTCAAGCACTATGGATGTGTGTGTGTGTGAGAGAGAGCGAGACAGACGGTGGAATGTGTAAGTGGCGACTGATAGTGACTGTGTGTCCTCCTCTCCTTGTTAATGGGTCAGAGAGACAAAGAGCTGCTGTTTCTGCATGGGAACCAGAGGGGAGAGATGGGAGGAGGACAAAGAGGTGGAAGAGGTGTTAAGACAAGGAAGTAGTTGAGAGCACAATGGAGCATGTGCAGCAACACACCACCATTCCCAACTATTTCCCTTCAAATTGCTGCTTTTATCTGACCATGATATAGCCTGTATTATTATGTGTTGACAATAGCTGGAAAAAAGTGCTACTATCACAACAATAACACAAATGAAGAGTTCATTTGCAAATACCGATAACTCCATTTTGATACATTTTCAGAAAACTTTTTTTTATTGTTTCCTTGAGATAATATCAAACTGAAGTTGAGTGGATTTGATTTAGTAGAAAATACATGACAAAATAGAGAAAAGTAAATTATTGTTATTATTATCACAAGTAAACAATAAAAAATAAATTTTCTGAAAATGTATAAAATGGAGTTATCTGTTTTTGCAAATAAACTCTTCAAATATCCCACTAGTTTCATACATGCATAAAATAAATGATAGCTGAATTAACTCCGCTATCATTTATTTTATTATTTATACCCGTCCTTTTCCTACTGTGGAAAGTCAGAATGTTGTCCAGCATTGTTTAATATTTGCTCTGCCTTTGCAAAATGTTGTCTTACAGATGAGGTTGTGCATAATGCTTGCTAATTTCACTGCTCTTCTTTAACTTGGAAGATGAGGCTAGATCAGCAGAATTAGGTTATGAACAAAGTTACATAATACTGCAGTAAATTTTTCACTTTTAAAGAAAGCACATTAAAAAGAAAAGAAGACGAGACATAAAAGAGAAAAGCTTAATTTACTCCACTGTAGGCCATGTGAGCCCAGGACAAGTGATTTGTCATTCAGCAAATACCCTTTTTCCTCTTATTACAGCATCTTGTTGAAAAGTTAAAGATATCGTCAAACAATCTCCTAAACCTATCAACCCGTACCTCTGGCCGCAGATTTGAAAGACGAGTCATCTTTTTAAAAAATGCCTAAATTGCACCTTTTATCACATGTAGACAACAGAAAGAATTTAAAAATTTTCAACTGTCCTTGCAGTAATTATTAAGTAATCTGTAATATAATGTAAAAAAAAATAAATAAATCAAAGCCTAACATTGTGATATTTCATCAAAATCACTTTATTGTACATGTTTAATTCATAAACAATGCCTATAATTAACCAATTTCAACTGATTGCATAAAAAAAACAAAAAATGATGACACAGCTGAAAAGCCATGAGTGACTCAGCTGTGACCAACAGTCATATGACAAAAATCCAGGGACTTCTGATCTGACCTTTGCACAGAGTTTACACACAGCACAGAGAAAAGGAGAGGTTTGGAAACAAATAAGAGACTAAATAAACAGCTAAATAAAACATTTTATCATTAAAATAAATGCAGAAAGGCTCCAAAACAGTACAGCACAAGTTGTAAACAACAAACCAACTAAATGTGAAATATGCTTAGTTTGAAATGGTTGTGAAAATATAAATAAGGTAGAAAAATATCCATTGTATGTCAGATTTTTTTGTTAGTATTGGTAAGGCCTTTGGGCATTCAGAAAAAATGCTGCATCTCAATTTCTTATTTTGTTTTTCATTTATTGTAAAAATAATCAAATCCAATCAATTTAGCTTTTTGTTTCTTTTTATATGATTTATGTCATTAGAACTTTGTCATGCTGTCCAGAAGACACGCTTGACTTCTCTCTACCTCTGTGCTGTTTCCATAGAGGGGCAGATATTGAAACTTGAGCCCTTAGTGGGGCAAAATGTGACAGTGACAGTAAACACCCAGAAACTGCCCGAAGTTCAGAGGGTCAAACAATGTAGTTGCAGAATCATGTTGAGTAAAAGATATCACATTAGTGAGAAAGCTGCCGCTGTCAGGAACATCTGAGGCTTTCACATGACACAAAGCAACTGGAAAATAGTTTTATTCCACAAAATACACTGCAATATATCATTTAATAACAGACACTGTACATTTTGCCCGTGGGCCGTCTGTACTACATAACCATCAAAACAAAACTTTTCTTTTTGGCCCCTCCTTGGTTTTAGCTATAATAGGGCCTTGGCAGGCGATGGATGAGATTACTGGTGCCCGTCTTTATTGGCACCCTGAGGCACATTAGAGTTCATGATGAGGACAGACACAAACACACACATGCAGTTGTACACAAAAGCGACAATGTGGACTTCTAGTGGTTGCTGCTTTTCCTTAATATTCTTTTTCCTGTGCAAGGATAAAAGAGATGTTTAGTGAGTTGATTCCTCCATCTAGTGGCTATTTGTTGTCAATACACTTTCAAAAGTTTGTCATCCACTGTAGAAACGGTGAGCAAAGTGATTTGAGTAGTGTTCATAAATCCACAAGAAGAAGAAATAATGAATTGCCAATTACAATTTTTAAAAATTTTCTAATATCCGTCTGACCATGTCTGGACAGTTTTGGAATTAAATTGTCATCAGTGTAAACCACAGGAACATTAGGGAAGTTTGTTGTGAAGTTTTCATGTAATAGGGCTGTCACTACGGACTATTTTTCTATCTGCTAATCAGTCAAGCATTATGCCTGTTGGTTGGTCAGTCAAAATGATTAATTTTACTGCTAAAATATCGAAATGTCTATTTCAGTTAAGTTCATTTTGTTTTTAAAATTTTGAGCATCTAGAAGTGCAAGATTTGAAAAAGCTCTTCCTACTAATGAATAGACAACACTCACAGTGGTTTTCCATTGTTTTGTTTCTCTTTCAGATGTGTTGTACTACCTTTACAAATATGCCATTGAAACTGAATTTTGAACCATCCTTTGGTTCATTCAAGTTGCAATCCAATAGTGATGTGGAAATAAAACATTAACAGTGAATTGAAGCATCGTTCTCATTGATTATGCTGTTAATTCTCAGTAAGTTTCATATAGTGTAGTACAGTGGCTTCACAAAGTATTAAGACATTCTGCTTTTGCACATGTTTTTGTTGCCAATTGTGATTTTGAATAGATGAAATTTGCTTTTTTCTGCTTTGAGTAATCTACACTCAGTAACCCATAATGACAACAACTTATTTTTTGATTAGTATCACTCAGGACCACCAAGAGTTTGCAGTTAATTCTGAGACTAAAACAAGAGACCATTGTGTTCTTCATGAATCATTGCAGGCCTGTCAGTGAGTAACTGTAAGTAAATGTTATGAGTGGCATTTGATCTGAAATAGTTTGTAATGCTTTTGTAGTAAAACCACATCCAGCCAGCCAAAAGAAACTCTTAGCAAATTTAATTTAGTATGTATGGTTAAAACTACAGAAACAGTTGTGGAAGCAAAAACACTCTGAGATGCTTTAAGTTTGTTCAAAAAGCAAATATGGATATTTCCAGGATCACTTAGTTAACACCCTTCTTCCTGTTTATTATTGAGCTGTAGTCTGAAGTAAAAGAGGGTGGAGCGCTGTGAGCCTTCAGGCCGGGAAAAACTCGAGTTTCAGGTCTGTTCAGGTGAACTGGGACACCTGGCGGGCGGGTGTCTTCCTGTATGGGAGGATTTAGTCTGTGTGTGTTTGATGCCTGCTGCTGTCTGTGAAGCTGTGTTTCTGTTGCAGGAAGAAAGTGATCTGGTAAGTCCCTGCGGAGCTTTTCTGACTTTTTCTTAGTTGTTCATGAACTGCGTTTGTACACGTTCGCCATTTGTCAGATCGGTTCAGATTACCTGTCCTGCTCACTCTTGTTTGTGCTTTAACAGAAGACTTTCTCTAGTATCACTTCATGTGTGCTTCTGTGGTCACTGATGTATTGTGAGTCTTGGTTTATTTCATTTCTAGTTTCTGTTAAAAGATGAGTAGAAAATGATTATTTTTGAAAGAAAAGCAGTTATTTTTAATGAAGATAACATTAAATTAATCAGAAATACAATGTAGACATAGTTAATGTGGGAAATGACTATTGTAGCTGCAAACGGCTGATTTTTAATGGAATATCTCCATAGGGGTACAGAGGAACATTTCCAGCAACCATCACTCCTGTGTTCTAATGCTACATTGTGTTAGCTAATGGTGTTGAAAGGCTCATTGATGATTAGAAAACTCTTGTGCTGTTGTGTTAGCACATGAATAAAAGTGTGAGTTTTCATGGAAAACAAACTTTTGAACGGTAGTGTAGTTTCAGAATAACCTTGTTGTCATGGGGTCACAGTTAACCTGGAAGTGTGAACACTGGAAGACTTTGCAGTTGTGAAACCTCCAGCAGTCATTCATTGCAGTATTCTGCAAGGAATAAATTGTTCACTGGAGACATATATTCATATTGATTTTCTTGGAGCACTCTGACTCATAGTCTTCCATATCGGTGAACTCTGTCTGTCTGAAATACATCTTTCCATTTCTGTTGTAAATTAGATGAATCCCTCTTTAATGCATTTTTTTTTTGTATAATGAAACCCTCCAGCCAATAGTGAGTCGAGGCAGCTTAAACGGGAGAATGACTTCAGATGTTTTAGGCCCTCTGGAAAGACAGATTGACCTAAACACAGATTTATATCCGTGTGTGTGTGTGTGTACACATACACATAAGCAGATGTATTTTATGTGGAAAGACTGGACTCTTATGAGCAACACGTGGCCGAGTGCTGATACCGTCTGAGCTGTCAAAAAAATCCCACCTGAGACCACGAGAAGAGAGCTCACTTTTCCCATTTCTCTGTTAACCTCTCACATTGGATGAAGCCATTCTTGTTGATATGAACTTTTCTTCGTCACGGGTTAACGTCGTTCATCGATATTCCACATTTGCCCTCATAATCTGTTTCCATATGCCTTTTAGCTGCATGCATATACTTCTTCCTATTGCTCATCGTTATTGCAGCTCCTCCACAGCAGTCAGTCATTCCAGGAACATCGGTTGTGCCAGGTACCGCCAAGTCTTAATTTAAGCAGCCCCAATCCCTCGTAAAGCTAACGGCTATTAACGAGAAGACGTATGGCACACTCCAGAAAACACAACCCTGTCCCGCCAGCGTCACGCGCCTCACGCTTAATGGGAATTGACGTGGTGACATTTTGGCAGCGCTGCAGCGAGGCAGGAGAAAGACATTATTCAACAATGTGTTTTTCCACAGAAGAAACAGAAAAGGCAAAAGGCTGCCTGTGCGGCGCTGGCATCAGGAGGATTTTAGAATTTCTTCTCTTTTTTCTTGAAACGGTATTTCCATTTCAAAATGTCATGTGGATGAACATTCCCCACGACCACGGTTTAATACATTGCAATTATGCACAGCCCATTGAAATGTAGTTCCACTGCGCCTGTGTGTAAATGAATGTTCGCCTTTACCACAGCTGGATACACTGCAATTATACTCTTATGATTGTGTCATGTATGCTTGTGTGCATGTGGCTGTAACTCTATCTACTTCTGTCTGTCTGACTTTGCACTTTGTGGTTGCTACAAGCCATTATGATGTAGAGTAGCTGAAATACAAATTGATTTTACATCCAATCTGTCTTCACAGCGATCCCATACCAACACCCAAAGCTGAAGCTCACCAATGAGGCCTGACGTAAAATAATCTAGTTTTCCGTAATAGCAACATAATTCCCTTTAAATCCGCATGGTAGGGCATCTCTCATTTTCTGTGTCTTCAGCTGTCTGAGTCTCCCTCTCACTTTCTAAACATCAGCACAGCATAAATATTTGGAAACCTCTTTTATTGACTGCAAGATCACGTGTTTTCTGTGAACATCACTGATCTTTATGAGAACACACAAAGCATGCAAAAACAAGATAGTGTGTCCTTCAGTGTAATTAGACATTGTGAATTTTATCACTCAACTGGAGTAATGAAGTAAAGACAGGACTCCTGGAATAGATTTAGAAAGTTGTAGATAGTCAGTATGCCACTGTTTTATTTATTATTAGTTCATGTCTTTGCAAATTTTTACCAAGGTGCAGTAAGGAGTTGGAAAACGACATGCTGCAAGTAGACGATTACTTGTTTACCCGACCATGTGTTCCCCTTTCAGTTTTTGGTCGTCTGTTTTGGAACTCCAGCAGATTCAGAATGCATTGTTTGGGAAAAACAGGAAGATATTTTTTAAGGAGTGGGTTTTATCTGTCAATCGTGTTTTGGTTCTGGCTGAAATTATTCTGTACATTTGAGTATCAAAAGCTGTCAAATACTGAATGCTGGTATTTAATATGTTGTCAGAGTTGTGCTCTATAAACAGAATTACCTTAATTGCACTAATTTCATTTAAAGTCTTATGTAGCTGCTTGTGTTTAATTATCATTTTATGTTTTAGATCGTCTTCCGAACACTGCGCTTCTCTTCTATAAAGTGGAGGGTAAATGGGTATTGTTTTGGTGTGCTTTCTGCCAATCTGGGTATCCTCAATTCTGACATTCTCAGGTGTAAATCTACGATGTTACCTCAGGTGTTTGCTGATGGCTGAGGGGACTGGCTTCAGGGAGGTATTTGCGGACCAAACAATACCAGTCCTAATCATGTGAAACCCTGTCAGAGTAAAGTAGCTTGTTCGTCAACATCAGAGCTCTTCAGGAACACAATGCAGCAGCACAGTGGACAATAAAATTCAATCTCCTTCATTTAACAGAAGACCAAGATCATTGTAAGACTATAGCCTCGTTATGTTGAAACTGACAGTACAGTGTCGGTAACCTGAGCAGGTGCCATGCGGACTGTCTAATACATTTTCTGTCATATCACTAAGGACCAGTATAGATAAAGTCTTCAGGCTGAAGCTGATCAGCAGACCCTGAAACTGGTGGATAGCTTTGGAACAAACTGGTCCTTTGAGCTGTAACCAGAGCAGGTGTGACAGAGGTGGTTTTGGATGGGGGTCAGCCCTGCGATGAAGATGATCAGGCTCGTTCATGGTGGCCCAGTAAAATCCAGCGCCAGTAGCTGGCCTTCCTGTCACTTGATGCGGCATGAACGAGGACAGAAAAACCCAACACCCCAATGGGTGCCTGGGGAAGTTTCAATGGCGCTGAATGGCAAAGTTGACCTCTCCCGTGTCCTGTTCCTGTCCAGGTCCAGATGGAGACAACATGAACGCAGGACCGTTCCACTCAGTGAACCCTGTGAATGCTTCGAAGCATGACATGTTTTTCTTCTTGTTTCTTTTCCTGATGAGAATCTCATTGCCTTTTGGCTGATTGTTTTGAACAATGAACTTTCCACTGCCCTGTCCGCTCTTAGGAGGCAATGAAGAAGCAAAAGATTGAATAACAAAACTGGTTTAACTTTGGGGCTGCACAGTGGTAGAGTGGTTAGCACTTTTGTCTTGCAGCAAGAAGATCCCTGGTTCCGGTCCCGGCTTTCCTGGGATCTTTCTGCCTGGAGTTTGCATGTTCTCCCTGTGCCTGTGTGGGTTTTCTCCGGGTACTCCGGCTTCCTCCCACCGTCCAAAAATATGCTGAGGTTAATTGGTCACTCTAAATTGTCCGTAGGTGTGAATGTGAGAGTGATTGTTTGTCTGTATATGTAGCCCTGTGACAGACTGGCGACCTGTCCAGGGTGTCCCCTGCCTTCACCCGAGTCAGCTGGGATAGGCTCCAGCTCCCCCGTGACCCTAGTGAGTGAGGTGAGGTTTAACTTTAAAATTCAGAGCAGACTTTGAAATTGTTGATAGGCACTTAAAAGTGACAGGTCTTCACTACCAATCATTCACCTCCTCACGGTTATTTCTCTGTGTTTTTGTCAACATCCAGCTGAGAGTCTGACGGCTCCACCCATGTTCCCCCTGAAGCTGGATGAACAGGCTTGTTTTTGAAAAGAGAAGAAAAACAGTGTTCTATACCGCTCCGTTTCCATCCTGCCACCTACCTATCCATCAGCGTGAGCTATTTTCTATTTAAATACTGATTCAATCTCAGGTTTCACACACTGGACAAGGCTGAGCACGTACAGACCGGATCTCCGGACGTTCATTCATGTAGATATTTGTGGAGACGAGTTGCTTCAGGTTGTGTCCCACCAGGGTTTCCAGTGTGAAAATTTCCTGCAGTAGTGAAAGTTCCCACTAGATGGTGGCAGAACCATTTGAAGATATCAGGCTTCACAGGTGTAGTGGGAGGATCATGTCATTGCAATTAAGTGTGTCCCATCTCTTGTCCACATGGCAAAGTGTCGTTTTACTTCCCTTTTGACCATCTGATATTGTGTGATCTGAGCAGACAAGGTTAGAGTATTCTGACAGTAGAGAATGTTTCTTTAAGTCTGTCTATTATGATCCTTTTGGGCCTTGTAAAAAGTCCCAGGTGTTCCCAGTTCTGCGACATGCTTCCTGGCCTTCAGAAAGCTCCCTGCATGGAAAGATGAATCCTTCCTCAGGTTTGGGACTTTGTGGTCATTCTTTTAGATGCAAGAAAAGGTGAACAACTAGTATTACAGAGCGGCATGCCTTAAGGCTATTCATGCACCCTCCCTTCATTCCTCCTTCCCTTGTCTTTCCTTAAGTCTGTCATTCCAATCACAAAGTTTATGACAAAACCGTGCCGTAGTCCTCTCTGTGAAACACTGAACTGATTTATCATGGGTCAGTGCTCTTGGCGTGAGCTCAGTGGCTGTTAGGTTTGCTCCCCTGTTCAAATCGGCCTGTTGGAGAGATTTTGTGGTCATGGCTCGAGGCGCCGCTGCCCTTCTCTGCTGGTCCTCTTAACCTCTTTTATTGAAGTATACAAAGGGTTGAACAGCACTGAACCGATTTCAGCAGGTTTTTCGTTTGTACTTCATGGTCATGAAAAGCTCATGCAAATGACTGACAAATCTGGCCTGCAAATTGGCGCTGGCGTGATAGAGTTGCAGGATTTTTGAATTCGTCTCCCAGATCAACTCTTGTTGGAAAATCGATTCTTTCTTCAGTGCGGTTTGATGAATGCACCATATTTTGTACATCTCAATCCAGAAGAAAAATATTCTTTCTCTGATATGCTCTCAATGACTTGCTTACTTGCTCACTCAGGCATCTTCTGGACTGCATTGTCTAGATGCTTTTTCCACAAGGCTCCACCTGGGGTCTGCTAGGCCCTGAGGTGAGTTCATCACTGTACGTCAGACAGGCGTGGTACCATTGTGCTATGTGGGCTGCCTTCTTGGCGTGTTTGAGCCCCGACCTCGACATGTGTTTGTACACATTTGTTGGACAAAACACCAGGAAACAGTCACGTCTGTACAGCTGTCAGTGTGGGCGCTGAGTGGGAAATTCTTCACAGAAAAACACATTAGTAATGAATTTTTTCCGGTTTGTTTTTTCAGATGCTAAGCCACACAGCTTTTCAAGCTTGAAGTGTGTGTGGTCGCCACCACTGAATGACCAAATGAGCTGTAAGGGCGCAGGTGTCCTGGCCGTCTCTGTCTTTGGTCGAGTGGACTCGGCTACCGCACACGATAACTCACTGTCCTCCCAGAGCCAGTTTTTACTACACTTATCAACATGGGAGACGCAGAATGTAACCTTTGTCACTGCTTGTGTTTAACTGGAGGATATTCTTTCAGTGAAGGGAGCTGCTTAAAGCACCCCGAGGCCCTGTAGTTTGATTGGGCTTTGGTGCATGGGAGCTGACATATAATGGATCATTAGGCTGCATGCTGTAAAGAACCTAATTGTTTTCCATTCTCCCTTCTTCAGACAAAGCATCCATGCTGGTTGCAAGCCTGTGTAGACACTAAAGGACCCTTGAGAGATTTCTAGTGGCCTTTTGAAAAAGGCAGCGGTCCCTTGAAAGGATGGAACAAACGCTGAAAGCTGTCTTACACTGCAGGAACTTGCAGGCTGTTTCAGGCTGGCCTTAGCCTTTGTGCATGTTCTGATGGCAAGAACTGCCCCTGAAGAAACTCTTTTTGGAATTTTTTGGAGGAGAAAAAAAGTACCTACTTCAGGGTACACACTGAGCAGCCCTAAAAAAGTGCCATGTGGGTCTCAAGGCAGGATTGATTAAAATTTGGAGAAGACTGTTGACTGATTAAAAACCAAAGGACAGCGAGCACAATTTTTCTGCCTTGTCGATGTCCCCGTAAACATTTGTGCCACCTCACACCTGCCCTGAGTTCCTACAGTTGAAAGCCACTTCAAGATGTTTCTAACCCTATTGCAAGTTGTCAACTTCTTGGCTGGTCACATTTAAGCAGACTTCATTCTGTTTTTGGCTAGTTTGCAATGTTTTTTTTAAATATATATCTTGGTGCAAGTCATACAGCGCAAATACAAGTGTTTCAGCTCTGTCTGAAATTCCCACTGCCTCATCTGCTGTCTTTTAGGAGAATATAAGCTACTGTGTGTGTCTACATATTTATCCCCTGCAGTGGGAGTTTTCAATGAACCACTGACATTTTATTTGTGTTCTACATCCCCTTTCTTCCTGTTCCTGCTCTATCTGGCTTTCCAGTCGATCGCCATCATTTATGAAGCGTTGCTTTTCCGCACCTGTTCACAGGTCTGTTGCATTTGCTTGCTTACTTCCCCTCAGCATATAAAATTTCCCTGGTTTCCGCTGGATGCTGAATAAAGTGTGGTGTAACTGTGTACGTGTGTTGTATGTGTGTCTTTATACAGTACACACACCAGGAAAGGTGTTTTTGACTTATGCACAAAGTGGGATGTTCAGCAGCTTTGAAAAAAGTGTTGGGTTGTAAACACCTGGAGTCAACTGTGAATCTACTGTCAACACACACACGCAGTGAGTCATTCACTGTCAATGGTTGGCTCGTCTACACACAGATGCATGTATTTGCTAGAAGAAATTCATACCCATGGTCCCAGATCGCTGTGCAATCCCACACCCACAGCACAGTAGTTGACTGACACACACAAGTATGCGGCCGTTCTGACACTTGACAAGTAGGCTCTAAAATCTTGTTCTCTTGCAGGGCTCCATGGCATAAAGCCTGTCCTCAGATTTAGCTGGTCCTTGGGGATTGCTGCCGAGCTGCTCACCTACTCTGACGCACCGCTGCCATTTTCCACAGCCTGAGGGGAACCAGGAAGCAGCCGGCAGGAGATATGCCTGCCCTGGCTACTGGAGCCGGCCACGAGCCAGGTACGGACCCTTTGGCCAGGAGCACAGTCAGTAACACCAGGCTTTCTGCAAAAAACACATAACCAGTAACATGCTTTTATAAAATGTAGATCTTCCAGAAGAAATTGCAAAGATGCTTTACTTCTTTGATTCAGGGTATTGCGTCAATCATCAGTACACAAACAGAAGAAAATGAATGCATGTACCAAGTGTGACCCTTGTTGAAAAATGAATACGTCTTTATTTAAATGTCAGGATAGCCTGGTGGTGTGCCCACTACTTTAAGTGGTGCCTAAATTTAATTTCAAGGTAGAAGAGAATTACTCCTAACTTGCCTCAGGCTTTTTCTCAACTCGAGCGGACCGTCTAAAACTGCGGTTGGAAAATAAACCAAAGTCTATTTTCACTACATTTTGTGCCCAGAAAAATGAAAAGCATACCGCTGCAAATTTACAGTTTAACAACAGAGAGCAAAATAATGTCAGAATACACACAGCAGTCTTTATCTCCCAGTTTTTTTTCTGACTTCTGTTGTACAAAGTCTGTGCATGTGTGTGTGGGTGAGTGTGTGATGTCAGAATGAGGAACATGTCAAGCTTGTCATCGCCGAGACAGCTGCCAGAAATTACCACCTCTCCCCTCAGGAACGCTATCCTCCCCTCAGCCTGGCTTAATGGCCGGCTACATCACCACACACACGCACACACACACACACGCACACGCAGAGGGCTGCAGGATAACAAAAGGCCGAAAGGACGACAGACGTTAAGTCCTGCCCTGATGGATAAAGAGCGTGTGCGTTACTGCGTCCAGACTTTTAACAGAGTTACGAAGCCCCCGTCATCCTGGAAATTTATGCAGGCAAAGTAGAAAGCCAGACCGTCAATTACGATTACAGTCATTTTGGGCAATTACCGGCGAGGGCTCATGTTTCCAAATAAAACACGTAAAGGCTCCTCCGGCCCATCTCTTCTGCTTCCCCCTTGATGGTCCTGTGAAGTTGTGTGTGCAGGTGAAACATGATGAACATTATGGATGATCGCTGGGTCACTGATCTCCTGGTGAAGTCACACATACTTGCGGCTGGCCTGGCATCAGGACGACCTACGAGTGTACAAAAATTTGCACAGAATATTGGTGGTGGTTCACTTGGTATTGTAGTAATGCTGTTGATTTAAGGCATGAAGCTCTGTTAGGATGAAAATCTTTTGTATTTACAGTGCATGTCAAAAGCCAAATATTTTATCTGCATTTAAATCAGATGGCACCTGAGACTATAAAAAAATAACATGACAAACATTTGAAGGAATGTGATGTGAAAGTACATTTCAACATTCAGCAATCTCTCCTCCTCTGTTAATGCTTTCTTAGAAGATTCCTATAACTCCCTAATAGTTCTCTGTTATACTATTTTGTACTTTTCTAGTACCCTTTTAGTTACAGCTGGAAGATGAAAGACTGTCAGTGTAATATTACGTTTTTAAAACTGTTATTTTTTTGTGCTGACGTTAGTTTAATTGTGTTAATTTATCCTGGTGTTATGAGCTGTGTTACATGTAATTACATTTTCTTGAGTTGAGTGAAAGGAACTTTTTTTTCACAAATGTTCACAAGGACTTCATGTATATGTACATGACACCATGTGCTAACTATAGTTTCTAAACTTTTTTTAAAATTATCTGAAATCTTCCCCTGGAAGCACCTATAGTCATTTAATGCATTTGAAATTACTTTTTTAATCATATTTTGATTATGATGAAACAGTTTTCAAGGTGGATTCATAATAATTGTAGGCTGAACAGACTAAAATCTTTATCATATAAAGGATTGTCAGAAAAACAGAGCGAGATAGAAAATGTAATCAGTTGCCATTGTAAAGAGAATACTAATATAAAGATTGAAATCAAAAGATACAGAAGCTGTACAGCTAATACACTTAAATAATAATCATGTCATATTGGCAACACAGTACTAAGGGATGTTATCCCACATCATAGATTATCCATAGATGCCTAAGTATATGAATAAACAACACAGAAAGATTTCACGTTATAGTTATTTGATTGTGTGGCTGTAGAGTGTACAGTTTACTCACCTTTAAGTAGGAGCCAAGTTGCAAAATCTGACTCAAAACAAATAAAGTGAGGATAATATGGCCAGAGTACGTCTCTTACTTTGCCAGTTATCTCTGTCTGAAATGCAAATATGTGAGATATAAAGACAGTTCCTGACTTGATCCCAAATCCCTCCAGAACCGTAATTAATAACACATATCTGTTCTCTCTGCTGCACGCCAGCACTGTGTTTAAAGATTCAGCTAGCCAGATTTCTCTTGAAAAACAACTAAATTTCAAATTTGTCTCCTCCTACAAAATTATTTGGTTAGCTTTCTTTTTCCAGTTGTGCTGCAGATATATACACCAAAAGCAGCAATGAGAGTGGGATTCATGTTCAAAATTAATAGTAATGAGTTAATCACTTAAAGCTCGTGTCCGGAGTTTGAATCGCAGCGTCTCCCAAAACACTGGTGGTCCCTCCCTCCCTCTGATTTCGCCCCTTTATTTGTGCACGCACGCAGTACATGAGAGAAGTGCCCGGAGTGCTGCAGCATCTTGCCTGTTTTGCTGTTTTCCACTCTTCTACATTTAGTACATTTAGTAAATAATAAAGGAATTACGTTAGAATGCTGTATTGAGTCTAACTTGTCCTAATACCAAAATAACATGAATCTGCTAGGACGAACGAGTAAAGTTTCAATATGTGATTACACTCGTGTATCCCTCTCGATGACGTTGTTTATCAAACTTAGCGCATTTACGCGTGTATATGTGTTACATTGTTTATTTATTTCTATCTAGAGTTCAGAATTGCATGACTCCTCTGACGAAGAGTATGTCCCAGACGCCCCAACATCTTCCTCCAGAGGTCGGGCATCTAAACGAAGCCGTCAGGCGGGCTATGGAGGCCGTGGTCGGGGAGCGAGGCGAGCACCCCGAGCCAAAAAACGTCCTGCAGTCTCTTGGCCTGACAAGCCGTGGGATTGGTAACTTTTCTGGAAGTTGCTGATCCCTGATGCTCTCTCCTCCACAAGCAAAACAAATGTGCTCGTGGTTGCGTAGTGCGTAGCTCGCCCACCTCTGCATGGGCTTGCTTGCTGTGCGCGTAACCGTTGATTGACAGCATGACAAAGCTGAAGCTCGAACTTGATTGGTCGGCAGCGACTGGCGCTTTTTGGAATAACATGGGGGTCTATGAGAGGAAGGCGGAGCTCAAGAATAAATTTTCATATCGCGTCATACTAACATTATATTATAGTATCGAACTAGACTAACACATTTAAGCTTTGTTAAACAATGATACATAAATTGAAAACAAACGGAAACTCCGGACACAAGCTTTAAGTTAAGATGACTTGATTGTTCGATGATGCAGTAATGTACAGTAACCTCTGAAGAGTTCATCTTTGTAAACTATAAATTCCAGACAAGTTGCAGTAAGGAAATTTTGGACTGTTGTGTGATCAATCAATCATTAAAAAATTTATTTGTAGAGCACTTTACAACAACATAATAGAAGATCAAAGTGCTTTCCAGAAAGATAAATAAACAAAACAATATAATTTTGGACTACTATAAAACCATAAAACCCATACAAACACAAAACTATGAAAGCCATAAAACCAGTTCACAATAAAGAATTCAGTAGAAACTTTGAGCTATAAAGTCATTTTGGACATTTTCAGTGTGTAGAAGTATGGCAAATTGCTGGAAATCAGTAAAATACTTAAATAAGTATGCAACACTCATCACTGCATTTTTAAATTTGCTTTTTTTTTTTAACAACATGCTGCCTTTTATAGACATCTGTCGGCTCTGACTGGCTGACATGACGCACATTCCACAGAGACACTGACACGTAGTAGCAGTCAGAACTTCAGCACATTTACACTTTGTTAGATTGAACATTTTTTATCCACAGCTGTCTGTGAGCAGCTTCAGCTTTCACCAGTTTGCACACTAAAACTCCAAGCACGTCAAACTGATCAGTGAAGCACTGATAAAAGAGCTAACAAATGTTCAGTCTTTATTAAACAGCCTTAAATACACAGTAACCTTGCAGTTCTACAATTTTAGTTCAACAGACTTGCATTATTAAGAATAAACAAAACATGGCTCTGACCAGGTTGCTGGAGTGGACACAGCTTCACATGTTGATCTTCTCATAAACTCTCAGCCATTCCTGTTAGTTTTCCATCCCTGACATGCACATCGCTGAAAACCCCCCAAAAATGAAAATTAAAAAGATCAATCTGCTGAATTGAGCTTAAATCATTGGTGCCTTTGATTTATCCTGCTGTGTAAAGCTTCATATGCTAATAATCAAAGTACTATTACTGCTCTGTTGTATATTATGAGACTGTTTTGTGGATTGATTATATAACAAAACATAATCGTGTTTACAATTACTTCCACGTCTTTGCCAGAGTATGTAACTTCAACAGACAAACAATACCTCCTCCGCATGTGATGGCAGACGATAATTACAGAAACATTACAGCTTCTGTCACTACCTTAGCTTCTTTTCTTTGCCATCTACCGACCCCTCAACACCCCTTGCCACACATAGATGAAGTACTGTGCTCAGACCTTTAACATAATGGGAAAATATTATCATTAATATAACTATTCTTTAGTAGCAGTTCTCCCATTTCAGTGCCAGACTTAGGCAGGAGAATGTTCAAGTGTGAGTGCAGATTTTATTAAAATGCTCATTATTGGAGTATTTGGAGAACAAACACATGGGCAGACAAATGGAGGGCACATGTAAGATCATACCATCTCTCCCTCTTTCTCTCTCCCTCCCTCCTTTCTTTCTCTCTGTCTCAGCCCAAATAAACAGCAGGTCTCTGTATAAATTAGAGTCTAATAAATGAAACCAAATAGTGAGAAAATAAACATGAAAAACAATAAAATGTAGGAAAACTGGCCTTAAAATGTGGCCGTGGGGAGTGCTAGAGAGGCTGTCCTGGTGATTGGGTTACGGTGGACTCATTTCACTGTGTGACTTTGTGGCTTTTCATAAATGCTTGGGAGGCAGATTAAAGCTAGAGTATGTGATTCTAATCCAATACACTTCATGTCAAATTGTGTGAACACTCCTCACCGTCTGCTAGCTGTCTGCTCTGTGTGCTGAAAAAAAAAAACAAAAAAAAAAACAGCAGCCCAGACTCTGTAAATGGGAAACAGAATGGCTCAAACTGATTCACACAGCAGTATTTCAGCATTTGTGCTTGTGCAAAATGGGAGTGAGTGGGATGAAAGTTGCAACAGGTGAACAATCTACTAGAAAATAGTTAAATATAGATTTTGTCCTGAATCAGACTCTACCTAGCCTAGCCACGCTAGACCCATGCTCTGAAGACGCAAGGGTCTAGGCACGCTCGACAGGGAGGGAGGCGGGCTAAAAGGCTGTCTATCGAATCACTCTGCAGCAATTGGGTAGGTATACAACCAATCAGTGCAACGAATAGGCTCCTAGAGCACCAGAAATCAGAGGATGCGGTAGTTCAATGAAGCCTTATTTATACAGTCAATGGGTGAAGCTCAAGTATATTACAGACATGTTAACAGAAAGATTATTCAGAGTCGGTGCTAATGGAGTTCAACAACTGTTGTCGTTTTTGTTGTCGACCCTGGCAGAGAATTAAATTTGTTGCCGTGGGTTGTCTAGCGCGGCTAGGCTAGTTGTTTCCGGTTGTTTCTGTCAGAATCGTCGCGCCTCTGTCGTCACTTAGTTACGCCCGCCTTCTGACTCTAGACTTCATGGTGATTCGTCCGGCCGGTTTTAAGAGAATCCAGCCTCGAGCCTTATGGAGGGTAACTAGACCCACCCTGGCAGAAAATTAAATTCGTTGCCGTGGGTTGTCTAGCGCGGCTAGGCTAGACTATACCTATAATGACATGACTTTAGTTGATGTCGGCCCTTTTCTCGATGATCAAAACACTTAGTGTGACTGTAAAACCTAGGGCTGGTGCAGTTAGCTCAATTCATTACTGAACAAATATTTTTCTTCAGTATTGCTACATAATTTTTGTGTCATAATATGAGTTCCTGGTCAGCTGCAGTCAGCGCTACAGCTCTTGAAAATGGTGGCGGCAGCTGCATTCAACTTTGTTCAGTGTAAAACAATTCCAAACACCCAAGGGCTCTGTAGAATCAGAGTATTGCTACTGATCACAAAACCAAAAGGTGGTTTGTGCACGAGAGCAGTGCATGAGCACCTAAAGAGAAAACCGGCGCTGGAGGTACTTTTCTGTCAGAAAAAATGAATCAAATGAAATTAAAATCTTTATTATCATATTATGACAGTACATGTAATGACAGTGGGAGCACTGCTACCACTGGTGCATGACAAAAACTGCTTCAAGATTTGAACAGAACCAAGAATCTATCAACTTAATGATAAGATATAAAATGTAGGAGATTTAGTGGAAGTGTAGTGGAAAATATACACAGTAATTGTAGTGGATAACTACATATGGCACAAATGAAATTATTTATTGCACAGATTAAGTTGGTGTGTGTAGTTTTTGTTTAGTGAGCGTTTGTGTTCAAAGCGCCGATGGCTTTAGAGAAAAAGCTGTGTCTGAGTCTGTTTGTCTGGGTTTTGTGAGACCTGTAGCTCCAGCCAGAGGGCAGCAGGTTGAACAGGTGGTGACCAGGGTGAGATGAGTATGATACAAGTATGAAATAATAACTAATTAAGACTACATGTTAACCAGAAGTCAAAAGTCCACTGCTAACTAAACTCCTAAATAAATACCTTTTTACCTTGATACCGGCTAACTCACCAGGCATTAGCTAAAAATGGTGGATGTGTGGGGAATTTGACACTATTTTTATTCAACGATACTACTAAAGTCAGAGAACAGTTATGCAACAGGAACAACAAGAGTTGCTTTAGCTGCTCTGTGCTCATAAAGTATCCACCATGACCACGTTACATGTTGTATAATATACAAACCTAACTTTTTCACTTTGTTAAGGAGTTTAATAGAAATTTGGATTTTTTTTGTAACTGCACCAGCAACTTCAATACCGAGCCCTTGTTTTCTGTTCATTTTTGCCTTATAAGAGTTTCCAGTTTAATTCTACCATTTTGCACTTTAATACGTAAACCTTTGTTGCATTTCATGCTGCGCTACATTTACAAAAAATACAGTTTGACGTAGTAAGTGAACCTAAATGAAATGGTCATTTTCCTTTTTTGGAGGGGAAAAAAGACAGTTCAGTAAAATAATCAACAGATTAAGCAATAGAAAAATAGTCAGTAGCAGCTCTGTTTAAATCCTTGCTCTCCATCCCTCAGCATTCAGAACACCGTACCCCATACTTTAGGATGCTCTAATGTGACATTTTGCTGGCTGCTGTTTTTCTGGCATCTAAAACACAAACACACATTAATGCACATTCTAACAAGACAGCCAAGAGGAGATGGAAAATTAGCTTTTAATTGTGCACTTCACAGGCCTGATAATGTGGAGTCTGCTCCACAGGGGCATTCAGGCAATAAGTCAAAACCCTGCTTAGATTAATCTGAAAACTCTGTAACCTCCCCTCCAACAGAGCTATGCAGCTGCTCTCCAGGTCTTTTCTCTGTGCCAGACAGCTGCTGTTTAGTCATTTCTCCTCCTGTTCAGCAGTGATGGAGTTTGGTTGTAGGCTCAGTTGGGGACAGATAACTGTTACGCCTCCGCTCAGTTTGGCTCGGCTCATCTCAGTTTATTTCAGCTCCCACTCAGGGATACTCAGACGGACGAAACCTGCCCACTCCTCTGTCTGCTGCTCACTGTTTATCTCCCCACTGAACTTCATTAGTTGCAAGGTTGAATTTCAAGGATTTTTACACTGGGTGGGTGTTTTGTTGCATTTATACTGTGGCCTACCAAAAGTTTTAAACATCCCTACAGGAAGCCCAGTCAGTCTTAATGACAAACCTTCATGGCAAAGAAACTCAAAAGCATAAAGAGACTCGAACACTAATCGAATAAAAATACACTGAATTCCAAAGTTACTTGTTCTGAAAAAGAAAATATTCAATAGCACTCTCGTTTTTTTCATTGCTGTCCAAATCAAATGCTTAAATATAAACTTCACAGTTAACACTTCTCTGTCTGCAGTGACAGGTGAGGTTTTGGTACGTTTGGTAATGAACTGCACATCATTGTGTTGTGTATGATTATGGCAGCTCATTGTCTACAAATAAAAAGCTTTTTCAGTTGCTCGTGAAGTCTCTCTGCTCTCCTGTCAGAGATCCTCAGACACACAGCATCTGGTTTATGGCATTCAGAGGTCAGAGAGCCTCCTGCAGTGAGAGTGGGTGTTTGTTCCTTGTAGCCCCATTTCCTCCCTGCTTCTGGAGTTATGTGATTGTAGCTTTGTGTTGGAGTGGTTCAGCACTGAGGGTGATACTGTGATTTAGAAGTATAAACAGCTAGACTTAAATCTGTCTCAGACAGTGGTGGGTGAGACGTGCGCCATCTCTGGTTTTACATGGTTCTGATGTCTATATTGTATGTGTATTATAAGACTCATTTGTATGATGGTATTTCCAGTACATCCAGAGAACTTGACCGTACCACTATGCTAGCCCATGCTAGCTTGTACTGTATCTATGTATATGTACAAAAATGGGATATGTTTGAGGTAATTTAAAACCAGTGACATCATCGCGTTATTCTTACATCATAGAACACTTACAACTTCCTATAACTGTATCAGAAGTCAGGAGAAATTAAGTAATCCCAAAGGCGAAATTGCTTTGTACCCAGCGCCTAAATATGTGGAAGTTAAAAAATTAGACGAAGGTACAAATGGTACAATACAGGAAAGCACTGGAATGTATAATCTGGAGTGTCGAGAGGAGGGACGGATGCAAGCAGCGACCAAAATGGCACTTGAAAGGTTGCTGGACATGTAGTATGAATGTAGAGTTGTTAACAGTTTACTATGTGGCCAGCAGAACCGTTCCTTATTATTAGGGTTGCACCATGTGTTGTTAATAAAAGCAGTAAGCCCTCTGCCTTGTTCTGTGCCAATCTTGGATTTATTTCTGTTTACCATCTAAAAGCCATTAGTTGTATGCCTGTCTCTGTGAAACATATAAAAGCCAGTTCATGCTTTATGTGTAGCTAAGAGCATGTGCCACGTAAATTCTGTCATTGATGCGAGTTCATGAGAGTCTGGGTTGACTGAACTGTGGATGTCGACAAGCCACCCAAAATAATGTATATTGTAGGCATTTGAAGCGCGCTGACTCTGCAAAGAAATAACTGATGCCTAAAACAAATGCTTGTTATTAGGAGAAGTTATGGGTGGAGATTTGCATTCAGTTACTCCTTTTTAATTTGTCAAAACAAGAGTTGTAATTTAAGTAATTGCTGCTAGGCTTTGGAGGTGCTTTGATTTGTTCAGGCTTTCCTTCAGTGGTGTCCAAACGTAGCCGAATATTCTAAACTGTCCAGACATCCTGTTATGTCCACTGTGCTCAGCATAATTCAGCAATAACCACCAACACTGTGCTGCAGCCCAGTCTGTAAGTAACTGTAGAAAGGTGTGAAGTCACAGCCAGACTTTTAGAAACATCCACAGGCGCCCTGTGTGTTTTTCTGTGTGATATAGGCTCAATGTGACCTTCTTGTTAGCAGACTGAAAGATATCTGTTGTAGTATGATGAGATAGTAATAGAGGGTTATAGCTTCCTCCTTCCCTTATATATTTAAGTCATGATTCATTTAAAGACTATTTAACAAATCTTTGTCAAAAATAAGTCTTTGTCCTTTATCCCTCGTGTTGTCCTTACCAAAAAATGTTGCTGCCTTGTCTGAAAAAAGTCCAGAAATTCAGAATTTTTTCCCCCCAAATTTCTAAAAAATTGCAAAATCTTCAGGAAGAAAATTCCTGAAAAATTTCTCTCAAAAGTTTTATTTTTTTAAATAAAAAATCCCCAAATTGGACAGCGAAATTCGTTGGATATTGGTTGATTTTTTTCTGAATGTTCTTAAACATTTTTTTTTAATTAGTTTTTTCCACCAAAAAATGTTAAAAAAAATTCCTAAAACAATTTTGAAAATGTGGAAGTTTTCACTGTGAAAATATATATATTTTTTCCCCCACATTTTTAAAACTTTAAAGCAGGTCAATTTGACCCGCAGGACGACAGGAGGGTTATTTAGGTTAAACTTTTTTTTAAAATCCAGTGTTGACTGTAAATTCTGACACTGACTAATTTTTTTAATCAAAATCTTTAGTTCATTTTAATGAGCTGAACTCTAAAGTATACATATGAAATGTAGGTTAGTAATTGAATCACATGTAAAATTGTGGCCTTTCCTGCCCCTGTTGATCCTCCTTGATTTATTGAATGAGACACTCATTGGTGTGATTAACTGAGTAGTTGTGGTTTGAAATCCCAATACTGATGCTGAGTCAAATGCTTGCTGACAAGTCATTCCTGTGTGCCATAACCACGTCTGCATGGTGCCCCTTAAACCGTACATCAGAGACTTACCCGAAACCTTGCACACACGCTCTCAAACACGCACTTCTAAAGACCTCGATGCCCTTTTATTAACCTTATTAAAGTTAACTGTGTTATTCCAAGCTGTACCTGCATGTTCTATCAAGGTTTATGGCCCCCGCACAGCATTTAAAGGTAAGGGTGTTTCAGTCATGCACAGCTGCGGAGGAGGTGGCCGACACTCGCATGAAAGAATACACATGGAAATCTTTCGATGAGACAATGCTTTTACCAGATACACTAATAACTCACTGGCTGTATGTGTGTATGTTTGTGCAGGGGCGATAAATGAGTGATTCCAGCCATCTTATTTTCTCCTATCTTTAACACCCCCCCTTGGGGAAGTGATAGCTGTATAATGATACTGGGTAATGAGATGCAGATAATCTCATAGTGAAGCGCTCTGTGACTTCATCACATTTTTGCTCCCACACACACATACACTGGTTTGGGACATATGCATTTGTAGAAACACAAATCTCTAAATAATATGAGTGATGTGATAAGAATATGGCCATATTGTTTTTTTCTCTGTCAAGGTTAACAGTAAATTTTTCCATCCTGATGTCAAGAATCCGGAGCATCTGGTCCTTAGTCGGTTTCAACTCGTGGGAGACATTAGGGAGGGTGGGGGGAGGACTTCGCCTGTGTTGGAGGTGGGGCGGTGGATCCTCTGGGAACTTCCAGCCATTTGTCGTGGTCGATGGCCAGTAGCCGGCTCAGTGCCGCAGTGATACAGTACCGAAACACAAGGATTTGTTGCCACTGGAAGAGCTCCCTGTTTCCACTTAGATCAGAACTAAAATTTCCACATCATTTTACCAAAAAACAGAAACACAGTTAAAGGAACCAGATATAAAAGAAAGGAATCGAGTGAGTACGACTAAGAGAGAACAACAATGACTTGTATTTGTTTGAATATGAGGAATTCTTTCTCTTTTTGTTGAAGCATGATGACATCCTTCAGCATTCCCTTCCAAAGCACACAGGGTACTAAATCGGTCATTGGCGGGCAGGACATGCTCACTTGCGTTAGAAAGAATCTGAGAACAGCTTTACAGACCATGTGCTCTGTTTGACAACCAGGCAATGGGATGTTGAGTAATAGCCTGCAACTAGGACACTGAGACAGAGTAAGATTTAGAGTGTAAATTTAAAGCACAAATTTTCATAAGTGCTGTCATCCATTTATGATCAGAATGAAGTGTTTCAGGTGGTATTGGCACGTCTTCATGTCTTGCTTGAAGTACAGAGCTGGCCACAGTGTTGGACAGAACATGCAGGCTTGTGCCAGAAAGTGCGCTGCTGTTCCATGGCCACAATAAGGAGAGGTGGCAGGTCATTTAGATCTGGCAGGCTTGTTGTGGATTCTGTGCAGTGTCTACCATGTTAGAGAGAATCTAAGCTTTGGCGCTTGGACTGGGCCAAACAGCAGCCTTTCATCTCCATCTGCAGAAAGAGAAGTCCTGAATGACCGCTGCCAAGCTCAGCCTTCCTCCAGACTTCAGGACCTTTTATCCAACAAACACTGAACTGGCAAATTTTTTCTTTATCTGCTTTGCTGTCTATGTCACAATCTGTTTGTCCTCTGAAATATTTCTAGCATTTTGTCTTTTCTCTGAGTTTAATTTCTCTCCTTCTCTACCTTTCCTTATTTTACATCATTTGCTTCTTGCTAGCTCTGTTGCAGGTGCTTCCACTTTAGCCTGACTTGTCTGCAGTGTGACCGTTAAACCAGTTGTAGCTGAAAACACCACGCTCCTCAGGTGGTGATGGGTCCTGCAGACTGTATGCATTCAATTATGTTGATTAGACTTGTCCTTTTGTCCGAAGCTCTGCTTTCAATGTGCTGACAACCCTTTGAAGTGTAAAGGTGTGACGAAACATGGACGGTTGAGGCACTTACATGATGTTTGATGACAAAATAAGATGAAATCCAGTTAATATATAAGTATGTTTGTATATTTAATTTGGCTTTTGCTGCCTCTGAAATGCAACTTTGATAAGGACCTGCAACCTGGATTTATTTATTTTTTATATGTTTTGCTCCCTCTGAATTAGGCGTGATTTCAGCATGAACCGTGGATTCTTTATAGGGCCTGAACTGACATACATCCAGAGTTCAGCCTGTGGTATTTAAACCGTCGATACATGATTGGAGTGACGATTGATTGCACCTGGATCAACCCGCGGTACTTGCTGAAGTCATTTTCCATGCTGAGGACCCCTAACTAACATCTTGCAAAAGCCACTTACTTTTTTTTCTTCCAGATGATTGAGTTATTATGCAGAGACCGTGACGCTGAAATATCATTGAAGATGATGTTGGAGGGCTCCGTCCTCTGACCATTTTTAATGTGGAGAAGCGGTTTGGTGTTTGGAGCTGGTAATGGGAGGCTTGCGGGCTTGAATAGATCATGAACTCCTGCTGTTACATTCCAGGGCAAGCCTTATATATTACATCTCCCCATGCTTTTCTATGGTCCACCACTGTCGTATCCCAAGTAGAACGCTGCTGGACTGCTGGATTGTAAGTTATGTTTCAAGATCACAGCGTCTGCTTAGCTAATACATCTTGTAATACTATATAGTTTATGTCTGGTAGGCGACGCCGCATAGTCACTTAATCTTGATGGGCAAAGCTTCTATTCTGTGCTCCTTTTTTTTTTTTTGTTTTTTAACTTTTTTTGACTTTCTTTCTTTAGTAGAAAGACAGTTTTATTAAAAGTTTAGGCAAAGATAGTGAAGGGACAGAAGATGTATGGGTACAGTGTGCAGACGACATATTCTGTCCTGTCCTGGGCTGGCTGTGAACAAGGAGCCCTAAACACTTCTCCTTTTGTTTGGCACCTAACTCAAGGTAAATCCATCTTCCCACCCACTCCCTGTCTGCAGTTTCTCCCTTCAGATGAAAACATGTTTGCATAAGTACAGGAATCATCATCATCCTAATTGCCACTTCTTCCTGTTGCAGAAAGTCTTTTCATGGTGTTCCTTCTCATCTTTGTCATTGGTCATCTTCTCTCTTCGTGCATGCTTTAATCAGGCGGTATTTATATCAATGTGTATCTCAGATGTTGTGTTCCTTCACTGAATCTTGCTCTCTGCCTCTGTCTTCCGTTGCTATGCTTGAGGCAACTCTTCTTTCTGCTGCAGCTGGACTTTAAGGAGGTAAATAAAGTTTTGAGCGGATTAGTCTACAGTGTGCAGCTGCTTCTCTTACTGCCACCCATATCTGCCACCATTTGTTTTCCACAGATGGCCCTCAGACACGTTCACAAGGCAATGTTTGAAATACCGACCAGCTAGAAAAGCTCCCACGTGTTGTCACAATGCTCTTCCCCCAGCAGTCTGGTGAGCCTCATGGACATTGTGCTCCCTATATGTTTCTGAAAGATATATGAGGGTGGTCAATAACTCATTCAGCACCTGGGAGAAAGTGCAGGGGGAGGAAATGGAGTCAAAACCCAGCGTTCATTTCCTGTATTTGAACAAGTTCATTTTCACCAGACAGACAGACAATTTGTCTTTCCGTATGTGCATCTGTTCTAACATGGGAGTGGGTTCCCTAAGCATCAGTGCTGTTCACCTCACCATGTAAATTTACAGACAGACTGATAAATTCATCTCCCAGCGGTCTGTATCCCCCAAGGGTGGTGAGTGTAAACAGTGCTGAAGTTACAACGCTGTGGCAAGGGCTATATTTTACACACTTTATATTAGTAGATTACTTCCTGTAATTTCCAGGTCATGCAGTGCTCTTGAAAAGCCCCTGAGCTTGTTGACTTATGTGACCTGCAATTTGATGCATATCATGTTTAATGCATTTCATTGTCTGGGATTTTTGTGTTTTACATAAAGGGGGTTTGTGAAAAACACTGTTATTTTCTGTGACCGCTGTGGAGGTGTGGGTGTGAGAGGGGAAGTGCTGTTTGGCAGTTAAAGTGGTCACTTCCTCCATATGGGATGCTTTGCCTCTCTGATTTCTCTGAAGAGTGTTTCGGCCATCCTGCACAACATCATGCTGGCCTGCAGGACCTCTGGGTTGGGCAGGCACTAGCCACAACACAACCTAGTGGTCCACTACTAGAGGCTGCCAGGTTCACTACACACAGCCGCCGCACGAGAGGGTCCAGAATAGTCTGGCCAACACAAATCAAATGAAGCCAGACCAACCCGACAAGAAGCAAACTGGTCCACCCTTTAGTGGTAAAGAGTTGGCTCAGTCCCGTTGTGTTTCTTCTTCTTTCCCCCTCTCTCATTTTGTTTCTCACTGTCCAGGCTGGACACTGTTTACATGTACATGAGCTATACATGTGCTCATACATCTGGTCTAGGATTTATTTCTCTCTCTACTTTTTATAGTGTCCACACACAGTGATTTTACCACATCTGTGATTGTTTTTTTGGCATATGCCCTCTCCTTCTCTCTTTCCACCTCCATTTCTTCTCCTTGCTTGTCCATGCATTCTTATATTTAATTTCAGTTTTGCCGAGTCCTTGTTTAGCTCTTGGCAGCTCTATACTCGTTCTGTTGTTGTTTGAATCTGGCTTCTCTCTAGGTCACAGGGTTCAGGTTGACACACTGACCCCAGAAAGTCAGTACAGTGGGAGCTTTTCTTTTATCCTTTTCCTCCATTATGTTATTATTTCTGACCAGCTAATGGAGTCGATGTATTTCCCATAATGTGCCATTGGCACACATCACATAACCTGTTTCAGTTTCCTCTGCATGGACAAGAAGGAATTGTTGTCAGAAGGAATAAAGAATTGAGTCATTGCGAGTGTAGACAGGAGGGGAGACTTCGCACCTGGGGAGAAAAACGCTTTGGGACTCTCACTCTCTCTTTCTCCCCCTTGTTCTCTTCTTCTCCTCCTACCAGTATCTCAGCACTGCCAAGAGTAATGACATTACCATATCTCTCTCCCTCCGACTCCCCCTGCCCTTCCTACACCCATCACCTCATCCCATGTCTCTTTAAATCCTTTTTTAAATATATTATGTGAGATGTTCTGTTGGGAGTTCCAAGTTGTAAATGATTGAGAGGGCCAGCTGCCCTCAAGCAGCTTGTTTAGCAAGAAAGCAAGCTTTCTGGTGATGAGGACCCCAGAACCAGGCATCCGATGATGGCATACCAGGGACAATATCACACACCATGCTTGAGTAAAACCATGGGGTTCGCTGTAATAACACTGTTGCACATATGTGTAAAACCTCTCTCTTGTTCAGTGGCTTTTCCCTGTCCTTTGTTTTACTTTTTTCCTTACCACAGAGCCTTTGTAACAGTGAGGTATGAGGCGCTAACACTACACAGAATCCATGTTGGGAGCCTGAGAACAGGGGAGAATATCATCTTGATATTTCCCCTGCACCTACTCAAAGATCTCAGAGACTCAAACCGTGAATCACCTCTAAATGGAAAGCAGAGGGATTAGAGTGGCAGATGACAATTCATCCGTCTGTGTGCCCAACAGCAGCAGCAGAGCATGACATGAGCTAAGTTAGCCAGCCATGGCCAACCATCCTGCCAGACATTCTAAGCTGCCAGCACGCTTTTGCTGTAACCGGGTCAAAGCCCGCCAGTTCAGGCAGCCAGTCATTCATCCAGCCAACGACGTCTACCATTGTTTTCAATCAATCATCTTCAGCTATGAATTACTCCAGTTGCGTCTGTGGTGTTTTTTTTCTCTCTGCTTCCTCTCTTTCGCTCTGTCCTCTGATGAAAGACACACTCTGAGAGGTAGCCAAGCCGCTCCAGTTTGTTTTGACGTTTCGATGGCTTCGCCGTGAATGTGTTTAGAGTTTCTTCACATGATCAGTGTTAGTTCAAAGGGTTTCAAGCACTGTGTGGTTGGGTTTGAGGAGTTTGAATCTGGGGGGCCTTTTTCTGGCACGTTAGTTAAGGGGTCTTTGATGCATATAACCCAGTGTGCCTATATGTCTGCATGGGCTGGACCTTTATTGTATCCCTTAGTGTAGTGGATCACAGCCATGCTAAGGACCAGAACGGAGCAACAAACAAGTCTCTGCTACTACTCTCCATCAGTTGCACTCCAGAACTCTGTTGTGTTTGGAAAGAACCCCACTCACTCACTGGTTTTGTGCTCTCTCTCTCTGAGTGCTTCACCTCCCCTCTGTTTAATCTTGAAACCATCAGCTCCCCAGTCTGGTTCTCTTTAAAATGAATTTGAAATATTCATTCCTTTTATAAGCTGGGTTAGTAAAGCCCGAAAGGCCTTGTGGATTTTAGCATATGTTGCTCTGAGGCGGTTTAGATTCAGCTATGGGCCTGATTCTCCATGAACCCTGTTTCTCTCACTGTCACCAAAAAACTTTGCTCATGCTTTGGTAATGACCTGTGTATTGGCCACATTGGCCTGGATAAATGCAGAAGTCTGCTGTCTTTGTGCGCTCATGACATCAGTTGGTCTACAGCCAAGCCCCTTCATTTCACTCACTTCAAATTCACTTCCTTTAAGGGCAAAGGGTTACTTCTAAATAGTTCACTTAGATTTTCGACAGTTTCTTGAAAAAAAAATGAAAGCAAAACATGTTGACAAACCCATCAGAACAGTCGCACCAACAACTTATCCTGGTCACTAACACCAAAACTTCAGTTTAGCAAACACACATGCCCTTTACTCAAAAAAACTGAGTGTTTACAGGCAGGGAAGATGTGTAGATGGAAAGCCTCCCGAGGCATGTGTGCCATCTGTTCAATAATGCAAAGAAGAAGGTTCATATTGAACTTTTCAACTGATCAAAAAGTAGTGGAATGTCTAGTTGTCCGACATGGAGTTTTCGAATTGTTTCTAATTGGGGACAGCAGTGTTCCTCAAACAACAGGAAAGGCAGGGACAAAAGCTGGAAGTAGAGCCTGGGAGGAAATACTTTATTGCCTCTATGTTTCCTTTTGCCTCCAGTGACAAGCAAACAAGGAGAAATACAGTCTTTGAAGTATTTTGCAAAACTTTCAATATATTTTTGTGTGATTTAATGAGTTAATTTGGAGAATAATTAAAGAAAGTGCATCCATGTATAAAACATCTGATAGTTTGTAGTGTTTGTGACATATTTATAAAAGATAAGATTGACCTTTATTAATCTCACAGTGGTGGCATTTGCAAATGGAATAGTGCACATGTATAGGGAACATCAATAGAAAATTAAACAAACAAAAAATAACACCAATAAGTGCTGATTCTTGAGCACTAGAATAGACTTTTTTAATGTAGGTTTACACATCTGTCCGTTTTCTGTCTCTTGACTGTGTGTCTGTTTGGGTGTATATGTATTCATGCACACGGAGCGTCTGTTCTTTAAACAGCCGCTGTCCTTTATTATTATACCACAGATGTCTGCACATCTGTGTCTACGTCTGTGTGTTGTGTGTGACTGTGCATGTATGCTGTCATACCTCCCCCTGCCATGCTGACCCTCTGTTTCCTCCTCCCCCCTCTGCAGGCCTGTATGAGCTGCTGGCGGCCCTGCCATCCCAGCTGCAGCCTCATGTCAGCCGCCCTGAGGACAACACCTTCCTTCAGGACATGTTTGGAGAGAGAAGCCTCCACTCACTTGTTAAGGTAAAACAAAACACACAACCAACAAACCCACTTCTTTCAGTTTGAAATTATACTTTAAAGTATTTAAGTTCCTTGTAGTGGTTTGTTTAAGATATTCTGATTTATTACCCATGGTGCTCTTACCATGGCACTACAAGGACATCAGGCACTTCTCCTCTGCATAAATACCTTCTATGAAGGTAATAATTTTAATCTTACTAGTGTAGAAAATCATGTTGTTGCAGATCATGTGTTGTTTACCCTGCATACAGATGTACACATATAGTTTAAAGAGTAACAGTTCTGTCTACAGTAATCTCAGCATAAAAACTGCAACTGACAGTCTTCTACACACAGTAGGTTCCTTAAAATGAAATTCTAACTTGCGCCAAGTTTAAATTTATAATTAAAATTCATTCAATCCCAATAATAAAAGAAAAAAGTTGAAAGAACAACAGAAAGAAAAGATCCCCCACATCTATCCAACCAACTCTGGCTTGAAGCTCGACCATTGGCCACGTTTACATGAGACCTTTAATTCCTCTTTAATTTGCTATCAAAGTTAATTCAGCTTTAAAATCTCCTTGTAAACACTTAATTCCGAATTGAAAAGTTAATTCCGAATAAACTTAATTCCGAATAAACTACCTGGTTTATTCCAATGTTAATTCGAATAAGCTCATTTCTGTGTACATTCTATTCATGTATACAGTTAATTCTGCTTTAGTTAATTCCGGTCATTCTGCGCATGCTTGGCTCCTCACATAACGATGACGTAGCGACGTACACGTTCTGGCTTTCTTTCGCCACAGCTTGGTCTTCTGCCACCCTTCTCCGATATTCAGTCTCTCTTCTCCTTCTCAAGTGATGCAACAGAAGTAGTACGCCATTGTCGAGTTGCTGTTTCAAAACGACAATAAAAAGCAAAGCGAAAAGCGTGCTTATTAGCTGTTCCTCCATGTTGTTGGGGAAAAGACAACAAATGGAGTTTGTTTTCGTCCGGTAAACAGGGATACGTCACATCCACTCCCTGCCCAATCAGAATCCTTTCCAACGCCCAAGCAGTAAAGCGGAATTAAAGGGGAACTTCGGTTTTTTTCAACCTGGGGTCTGTTTTCATATGTCATTTAATACAAGTGAGTGATGCAGAAATTAATTTTCGACATAGCTCCAGTATTTAGCCAGGCAGGCAGCTTAGCAGCTCAGCTAGCGAAAAGTATCGGGCAACTGGCCCCCCGCATCAAAGTCCGCCCTAACGTGCCTTTCCCCCCCCACACTGACCGGCTCAGATAGTCTCAACGAGTGTCCCACAACATACTAGAGATGAGAAGTGAACGAAAACCTCCACATTACCTGGAGATCGCTATTTGTTGTCGTCTGTATCCAAAGCTCAGGCCGCAAGAAAGCAAATCTCGCTCCGAAATCGCGCGATAGCTCGCGAGCTAAATACTGGAGCTATGTCGAAAATTAATTTCTGCATCACTCACTTGTATTAAATGACATATGAAAACAGACCCCAGGTTGAAAAAAACCGAAGTTCCCCTTTAAGGAAGGGGAATAAACGTGTGGTCCATGTAAACCTTAATTCAGAATTAATATTTCCATGTAAACGTGAATCAAAAAACTTTAATTCTGAATGAGTTAATTCCAAATGAATAATTCCAAACTTAAAAACTTCATGTAAACGTGGCCATTGACTGTATATAGACATAGACAAACCCTCTGTGGTGTAACTCACGGGTTCCCTGAATAGGGTTTTTGAACTGTCGTACAAAGACTCTGACCGTCACTGTTTTGGCAGAGTCTGTCTTTTCCTACCTCCTGTCTAATCCAAAAATGATTGAAGAGGAGGAACATGAGTGGAGCTCAGGTGCTAACATCTCTACGCCATGGACCGTCCTATGACAGCACCCACTCCATCACTTTAAGCCTTCGTACCATTTAAGGCCATACACTTGTCATGATTGGGGAAATTAGCTGCAGTGACCAAAACAGTTTTAGTAACAGGCTGTTTATTTCTTTTGTAAAGTTGGACATTTTAACATACGGCATCTAGAAGGATTTACGTTTGGGCTGCACAGACCGTATGAGAAGAGTGAATCGGGAACCTCCCTTGAACGCTGTCTGCCTCATCCACCTTTATAGTCACATCTTTCCCTTCATGAGACAGAGGAGAATCTGAACCCTCTGTCTCCCACCCGTCAGCCGATTTTACACACATTTATACACACATTTGCACCTTTGCTTCATGCTTCTTTATTCATACTTCCTCCTTCCAGTCTCCTTCAGACATTACAGTTTATTGTCATTCCAGCAGTCTACCCACCCAGATCTTCTGACTGCCCCGTCTACCAGCATGAATGGACCTGTGGTTTGGTTACTGCCTGTTAAACTAGATAGCTGCAGACTTTAGGGAGAAGATGAGCACACTTGATATCTTTATATGCTTGCAGACAGACTGAAGTAATGAATGTAACACATTCTGTCTGTCTACTATAACCTCATCTCCACTTGGGATTCTCTGCAGTCTGTAGCCAGTCTCTACCTCCACCCTCTGCTTTTGGAGAGAGAACCGAAGGTAGAGTCTTTTGCTGGATAGTGTTTTTGTACTGTAAATCTGCATTTCAAGTCGCTGTTATCCTGCAACTATATGTAACAACAGCTCCATTTCTTTCTTTATTTCATTGACCTTACAGAGAATGCTTATGGCTCAATTGCTAAGAAAACTTCTCTAATCGTAACATTTGACTGTATCCTTTGTATATGGTCTTCATTTTGAAAGAACACTCAGTACTGTTTTCATGTGTTGGCATGATATATTTCTCCCTTTGGTGGTCTCCTTTCCTCCAGGCAGAGTCATTATGTCACAGAGACAATTCAGAGAGAAAAATTGGCATAATTTTCAGCCCTCCCTTTAAAGAAATCTTTTCTGTGTAAGCATGTTTGTTCAGGATCCAGAGCTGTAACGCGCCAATGTGAGCGTGTAAAAGTGGCTGAATTATGGCATACCTCAGACGCTGAAGTAAAGCCCTGATGTCGGGACTTGAGGAAACCAGAAGGGTTTCATTTGATGCCTGGATTGTTATGGATGGCCAAAGAAAAAGGCATCTTGAACATGGATAATGATGGGCAGGGCCTGTGCATGTTCAGTCTCTCATTCCCACCGGCCCCAAAGAAAACACTGCATAGTGTGGGGCAGATAGAGTGATACTAATGAAGGTGGCATTATGTTTCTGTAATATTTAGCCAGGCATGAGGGTGGAGCTCTCAGACTTCACCTTGCCCTCTAACCTCTCCTTATTATACCTAGCTAATCTTTCAAGAGGACCTCAGAGGGGAGGATGTGTCAGTGGAGTTCAGACAAGTGTGCCATGTCCTCGCAAGCTGTTTAGCTGAAGTACTGAAGACTTTGAATGAACTGCACAAAGGATTTTCCTTTTGAATACTCCCAATTACAGGAAGCAAACATTAAACTGGACTGTTGTGGTGAAGAGGGAGCATATGTACAACCGTTCAGAAGCTTGGGGTCACTTTGAAATTTCCTTATTTTTGATAGAAAAGCATTTTTTTTTCAAATGAAGATAACAATAAATTAATCAGAAATACAATCTAGACATTGTTAATGTGGTAAATGACTATTCTAGCTGGAAACGGCTGATTTTTAATGGAATATCTCCATAGGGGTACAGAGGAACATTTCCAGCAACCATCACTCCTGTGTTCTAATGCTACATTGTGTTAGCTAATGCTGTTGAAAGGCTCACTGATGATTAGAAAACCCTTGTGCTGTTGTGTTAGTGCATGAATAAAGTGTGAGTTTTCATGGAAAACATGGAATTGTCTGGGTGACCCCAAACTTTTGAATGGTAGTATAAGAGAAGCTCTCATTTTACCTGGCTGGAACAAGTAGATTGTGGATCCAAACCGCAAAACTTTTTGCTCTTGTACAGAATAGGGCTGCAAATAAGAGCTGTCTTTATTGTTGATTCTTGTCTAAATTAACTGATCACTTGTTTGGTCTGTAAACTGTCAGAAAATGGTAAAAAAAATAAAAAATAAATAGTGTTCACTGTTTTTCAGAGCCCAGGATGAGAACCTCAAGTGTCTTTGTTTTGTTCACAACCCAAAGATATTCAGTTTAACAGCATTGGTCAAACAAAGACACCAACAAATTTTTACATTTCAGTTGGAATCAAAGAATTTTAGCTTTTTTCTTAAATAATTACTCAAACTAGTCAGTGATTACTTTAATTGGACACTGCTAATTGATCAACAGGGGGATTGGTGCAGCTCCAATGAAGAGAAATTGGAAGTTGTTTAAGTATCTTAAATGTTTCCATTAGAGATTTTCCTGAAGATGCAAGGTCAAGCACAGAGTGCAAGATATGAAATATTCAGTTTGATGTAGGAACATCTCAGAGTCCTGCAGGTGAAGCTGGACAAGTTTACTTCAATGATCCCTCCATAGAATGGTTGTATGGATAAACAGGAACACAATGTCTCTGCAATATCAACAATGCCAAAAGCAGAAAGCTATGGTAGCCATGAAATGTTCAAGTACATCAGTATGAATAGTAGCTATTGAATGAAATTAAATGTTATTTAATTCAAATGGACTGAAACTTCCTGTGCTGTTGATTCTTGCCTATTGGTCAATGTGCACCACGTGGGTTTGCGTGTGTGCGCTGTGGTGCGACTTACATAAGCCCAGTTTCATTTTTTAATAGACACACCTTGTATAACATCAAAGAACCACATTGTTTCTTTAACAAAATTAGCCCTTTCCGCCAACGTATTTATTCTTTCTTTTCATTCAGTGAAGAGAAACTGAGCTGCTTTTAGCGTCTCTTATCATTAACACAGAGGCATAAGTGGAAACTGCCCTGCTCCAGACAAGCAGAACTGTGTGTTTCCTCTGCTTTCTACTTGGTACTGAGATGTGAGCCAGCCTGTCAACTAGTGAGCCAAATGGACAGACAGGCAAACTTGGAAACACACACAAGTACAGAACAAGCATCTCACCTTACAGCAGAGACCAGCAGTCAGACGCAGCGTTCAGGTGAACATGGCTAACGTCAGTGGCACACCATTAATAAAACCTTAATTGTCCTTTTCCTCTAAAGCCCCACCACCAAATCACAACAGATTCCACCTTTTATTCCACAAGGCTGTGAAGGGGATACTTTGGGAAAGGTTAAACACCGGAGAGAAAACACACATATCATGTTAATCTGACAGGCTCTGCAACTCAGGTTGCTCATATGGAAACGCTCAGGCCTCACCTGAGGTAATTACAGTGCATCAGTTATTGGTCAGTCTGTCTGGAAGGAGAGAGAAGGTCTAGAGAAGGAGGTGCTGGAGATAGAGAGAGAGACAAGAAAGAAGAAGAGAATTTAGTCCCACATGGAGCCTTAAACCAGACTGAAGTTCTTTTTGTCTCTCCTCACCTGCCCTCATCAGACAGTTTGGACAACCTCTCCCAGCCCTCCTAATGCGATTATGTCACAGAGATGAAACAAATATTTTCTAATATTGTCTTTCAGCAGGGCTCTTAGCTCACAAGTTTGCCTCGTTATACCTACTTTTCATCGCTGCAGCATCGGAACTGACATGAAATGTGAGTGCGGTTGTGTATAGTTAGCATAGCTAAAATGACGCAGACAGTTCGACTGTTCAATTAAAGGGGGTTACTCAAATGTGCTTTCTATAAATTCCACCACGCTCACTGTTCCACTGCCAAGTTCCCGCTCCACAAAAAGCCACAGGAAATATAATGCAATATTCAATTTCCACCTGCCTCAGGTGGGGTTCTCCTTTAAGACCAAGTTTCTGTCAGCAGGCCTTTAAGTAGGCTCTGAGATCCCTCATTTTGTGGTCAGTCATTTTCCCATAAATTCTGCTTCTGTTAGTTGCTAATAGGCTTGGCCCTTGCTTCGTTGTTTCACAGCAATATTGATGTGTGCTTGCCAGTTTGTTCTTCAGTGCTGCAGGTCTTTAATGACATGTAAAGGTGCTGCAGTTGATGCTTGTACCCAAGTGGAAAGTTTCAACTATTCTTGATAAATGAGCTCATTTTCACACAACCTGGACTATATTCCTTGAGTACCAGACAGAATAAATAATAGGATCAAGCTGTAGCTAGCCCTCCAAGCTTTATGACACACCCTTGGGGCTGTAACTAACGACTATTTTGATAGTTGAATAATCTATCGATTAGTAAAGCAAATAAGTATTCAGATTATGAATTGCCCAAATATTCAATGGCTTTTACTTAGCTGTCAGCTTCAAAGTTTCTCTTGAGGTTGTTTTAGACATATGCTTGTGGTAAATACAATTAAGATGCGTTGTGTACTTTTGTAATATTGCAATTTCTGATTTTGAAAAAGTGTTAAACCTGGTGGTTGGAACTGGAACACACATTCAGCATGATCCTCATTCACCTCTTGTATAACGGGCACACAGAGCAGTCCAACAACAATAGCAGCATTAGGAAGGAGTCCTATAGATTCTGTCATAACTTACCAAGAAACAAATGCTCTGTTGTCCTGAGGCTGAGATAACATTGCCGGTTTAGTAGTAAGATGTCCAGCTGAGCTCCACTGCTCTAACTGTTGCCTAAAAACCGTTCTCCTCAATGCTTAGGCCTAATTTTGATTTTTGATTTGAGTGTTCCAGCAGGTCTCCTTGCTGAGATCGGCATTGAATTTAGTCTGCATGCCCTTTGACTGTTAGAATATGGTCCATGTTTTTACATAGTTACTTTGGGAAGCAGCTCACATCAGGTAGTGACACACTTCACATGGCTAAACTGTAATGCTTTCATGTCAGAGCATTTAAAAAACATGATACCACAACCAATGAATCATAGATTGCATTCACTGGCAACTAATTTAGTCAGATTACTGATGCCCAGTGCCCATCCTCCACTTCTTGCCAGCAACTGTTTAAGCATTTATCTTCTAGATCAAACCATGCCTTGCCCTTGGCCCTCATTAAAAAGGAAGATCACCAAAAAGAAATCAGTCAAACTCCTCATCTTGTTACTAAAGTCCTCTGTGAGCTTTTCAAGCCTGACAACCGCTAATGCAGCAGTGAAACCTGGCTAGTAATCTCTGGTTCTGGCGACCTGTCCAGGGCCTGCCTTCGCCCGAGTCAGCTGGGATAGACTTCAGTCCCCTGCAACCCTAATGAGGAGTAAGCAGTGTATAGATGATGGATGGATGGATTTTATTCTCAGTGAAAAGCTTTGGGCTTTGGTATCATCGTGATTATAAAGTGAAGAACATTAGTTACCGTTATTCAGGTTGCCATGTGTTGCTAGAAAATAGTCTTTCTGACACAAGTCACAAATCTGAGATTTGAAAACCTCACTTGCATACTGAAAATTCCATTTCCTTGCACTGGTATACTCCACAAACTAGCATCTCTGAACTGAGCAGGAAAAAGGAAGATGACATTAGAAGAAGCCATAGTAAAAGTGGTGATATGGACAGGGAAAAGAAAGAGGGGAGCTTATTACAGTCGACCAGCACAGTATGCTGCTGACTACTGAATAACCTTAAAACTCATTGACTTGAGCCATGTCTAGCACAGGAGGGACAGTTAAAACGAGAAGAGAGCTATACATCCACCAGTCCTCATTCTATCAGTCAAATATCTGTACTGGTAATCAAGCAAAATCTCTAGAGTGATCCCACAACCATTATTCCAGGTCACTTTGGTTGACCTCAAATTTGTATTTCTTTGGAAAAAAAGCTGCACAAAGTGAAACCAGAAGGTCTATATGATATGAAACAAATCTTAATAGGACATGGAGCATAGAAGCAATACATAAAATATGGAAAATGGGGTTCATGGTGCCATATAGTGTATTTATGGCTCCCTCTTGACCCAAGAACTGCCTCAAGACATCATGGGCTCACCTGCAGCTTTTAAAGACTGTCTGAGCATATTTGTATGTTGTATTGAGTGCCTCGTGAGTACACAAATCAGTCTGAGTCAGGACAGCAGATACATTTGTGCTGGCATTATTCCCACCATCATTATCGTGATATCATTATACTGCTTATTAACTCATTGGCGACTATATATCATATGATGCATGCCACTTTCCTTTGTTTTTTTTTTTTTGCTGGTAATGATTTTATACTGTGCAAATTTAGATGCTGAAACGGAAACAAACAACATGCAATTTATATTTTATCTGTGTCTCGAAACGTTTTCTGCATGTGTGTATGACTGTGTCGTGCAATGTCCTGGCTTTACAGACTACATCATGTGTGTGGTGTGTCGGGGGCCTCTCTGCCTCCTTTTCCAAGAGCTCCAAGAGGAAATGTATCCCCTTATGTAAATGATGCAGCTGTCATAAATACTTGGCCAGCTGCCCTGGTCTCGCTCTCACTCATCCATTGGATCTACTGTCAGTTCTTAATTAGCGGTCACATTCTCCAGGCCTTTTCCACAACAAATGAGAAACAACTCAGGCCCCAGGCCCCTGTGTATTGTGTCTTGGTCAAGGAAAGGTGCTGGATTTGTGTGAGTTCTTTGTTCAAAGTCCATGGCTCTATAGAAACAAGTGCTATGATTATATATACCATTATAAATAATTTCTTGATGGCCAAACATACTTGTGTCTGAAGACACTGTTGCACAATGAGACTTTGTCCAGGCACAAGAACTTTTAGCATATTGGAAAAATTAATCTCATGAAAAAAAAATGTCAGAATCATTGTCTTCTACAATTCTACAGATTGGAATATCCAGAGCTAATCCAAATTATTGATAGTGGTTACAGATCTGTAAAATCCATTAAAACTGCCAATTTTTGATACTGTGAATAATTCTATGCACTGATTGTTGAGTCAATCTAAGTTCGGACACAGAAGTTGACAGAATACACACATTTGCTCCAATCCAATGCTTTCCTACCTGTTATTTCTCATCTCTCCATTTTTGGTAAAAAGCAGAAGTGTAGAAAGTCCAGTCAAGAGGTACTGGTTCTGTTCTGTTGTGTGTGAGCAGCAACTCTCAAGAGTTAGGATTCCATGTGAGGTTTTGTGATCAACATCAGAACCTGTGACCACTTGCAGGTGTGCATCTAGTGAAAATCATCTTTACCATTGACCTGTAGAAGCAACACTGTGTCTCAGTCTGTGATAATCTTCATGAACAGGGTTTGGATGGACACACCCTTACGTCAAAGATCATCAAAGCTCATAAGAAATGGGACTATGGCTTTGACCCAGAGACCAAACAGCAGTCTGTACTGAAGAAAATATCAAAGAGGAGATGATACTGCTATGCACTGTGAACTCATCACCCAGGAAATGTGGTGTGATCGCAGTTTGTTCTGACAGTTTCTTTTTTTTTTAATTTGTCATGAATAACTAATCAAAAGTAATATTGAATTGAACCTTCAGTTTTTACATCAAGTACTTTGTGAAAAACAACATTCTACATTTAGCAGACTTAGTGAAATACTTCAGCAGGTCAACCACCATGAACACTATCTTGGTGAGTATGAACTTCATTTAGCAGGACTGGCCAGTTGTTCCCTCAACAGACTAACAGAATGGTACTTTCATCTGCAGAATTGTTCACAAACTTCAGCACAGTGTCCAAAATCTGATGCCATCAGACAAGAGCTAAAGCCAGAAGTCTGTAAGCTGACCGACTGTGACATGAGAAAAAGCACATCTCAACAATTCTCCTTCTGCTTCTTGAGCAAACATATCATTTCACAGCAATTCCAGTTGCAACTCTGCACATCTGTCTATTATCTCCCCTTCTCGTCTCCCCAACCCGGTCTAGTCCACCAGGCCATGGTGCCTTGACAAGGTGTTCTGGATCGAACCAAGAGATCAGACCCGGGTGGATTAACAGAGGCATGATACTGGATCCATTCTGGTGGGTAGATATACAAATGAGTGGGAGAGAGATCGTCAGCTTTAACCGGTCCATTGGTAAGTTTTGTGGGCAGTGGACATTTACCAGAGGCCTCGAGACTCCTTGCAGGACTCAGGAACAGAAACACTATCCAGCACTGTGATCTCCAGACCTCTTTGTCCTTTCATCAGCACACCTTTCCATCTGTCAAACTTTGACTTTCTTGCATGCGCTCTTCCTTTTCTGTGCCAGACTTTGCTTGCTGTAGTATCTCTGGATTAGTGTTTGTAAGCCCGGTCTTTTTTCTTGGCAATGCCTCCACGTTGACAATCGAGGCTACAACGAGTCATTGTTCTTCTTACTGCTGCGTGTGCTTTGATCATGAACAAAAACATAAATGCAGTTTGAAATACTGCATTTTATTACGTAAAGTTTTTTGAAAGGTCTCTCTGGTGTCTGACCCTAAACCCCAACAGTGATCCTGAGCAGTGGTTGGAGTTTTTGTCTGAAAAAGATGAAGATGGATGTTGTGTTTTTCCTCCAGTCCGTCCTAATTGGCATTTTCCCATATCAATTCTTAACCATGTTAGTGTTTTTCTTCATACTTTCCTTCTCATATGTTGCTATGTGTATTTTAAGCCTGCAGGGTATTTCTGGAAGCAAACACAACTTAGTCTGAGGCTGCTGTGGAGACGGGACATACTACTTCTTTGTAACATTCCTTTTTTGAAGCTCTCAGTGAAGGTGTTCATTCATTAATCTTTTCCCATCCTCTGCTTCTTGGAGCTTCCAGGATTTTTGACTATTTTGATTGTGACTCTTCTGCCTTATTTTACATAGAAGTAGCACTACATTTCTCATTAGAGAGGTTTCAGAATCCCAATTTTGATTCGGCTGTGTCCTGGATTGCGCTCTGGTTTGAGCTAAGCCCTCCTTGGCTCTAACACACTGTCTCTCACTGTTTTTGTTTCTTTTTTTCCTCTTTTTTTATTCCACCAGGCCACTTTTCCCATTCGCCAGCAGCACTGCTGCCTCACCAAGGGGACAGAGAGTGTGCTATGCAAAAACCTGGGTAATGACTTTAAAATATATTACTGCGTCATGGACAGGCACTTGGAAAGTGTCCTGAACTGTAAATAAAAGCATTTCAATCTCGCATTTGCTCACCAAGCGGAGGAGAAATTCCACAGTAACTAAGTAAGTCGAGGTGGTGGAGCAACAACTACCTAAGCAGATGTCACTAGGACTGTGGTATGTTGGAGTGCTGAAGACACTGGCAACCTTTCTCATTTATTTCATCTGTTTTCTTACAAAGATGATCAGGACAGATGAAGTAACCGGAGCTGCCTGCCTGTCCTTTTACGGGCTTCTACTGTAGAAGAACAGACAGAGGAGTCGGAGCACAGGGTGGAGTTTTTGGGTCTTCATGAACAGTACAGAGTAACAGTTCAAATATGACGTGGCAATGTGAAATTAAACAGATGAGGATAAAAATTTCCAGGAATTGCCCTTGAATGGCAGAATTAAATTTGATGCCATAAAACATGGAACATACTGACAGCAATTTAACTCAGCACCACTTAAACATTTGACTCTACTTAAACTTACATTAGGAACACTACAAACAGTTTTTTTAAAAAATCTCTATCCCCACCTTTATTGCTGCCCTTTTGCAGGTTCTTGCTCCACTCTTGGTCATTGCAGATTTACTGTATTGTACATACTATATTACTATATGTTTCACTTCACATCTTAGTTGTCTGAGGGTCTGTAAAGTCACAGCTTTTTGTGTACTACAGCTAAGCTAAACGACCATCTCCTTCCCTCAAACCTCCAACAGATTACCTTCATGACACGCCTAATGCACCATGTTTTATAGCCGAGTAATGTCGGCTTTACACAGGGATTTGAACCTCTAAGCTGACCTTGAAACATGGCTGCTCTGTTGGCCAAGACACAGTCCTAACAGGCCGTGATTTATCACAGGAGACTTTGTGGATAAGTCTAGCTGAAATGGCTGTAGCTGTTTAAGGCCAACAGTTAAAGTGGGATGTTCATGGGCAAAGAGGGGCATGCATCTGCACTGATATTTCACACAAAGTTGTGTTACAGATTTTTCACCATGAAGTCATTAAAGTGTCTTTGGAAGCCTAACAATGTATTTCGGAACTACATCATGTTTTTAATTACAGGACGTTTTCTCTGTGGGTATTTCAAAAGAGATGACAGCTTGAAGAGCCTCAAATGAACTCATCAACTCATGCTGCCTGTGTTGCTGCTAATCCGAACTTTTCCAGAATTTTTAGGCTAGTGCCAAAAATTAAAGAAAAAACATGTTTTAGTAGGGACGGATCCCATCCTATGATTGTGTCATGTCATAACATTCTACTTACTCAAACTAGCATTCCACAGTGTCCACAGTGCAGCTACTGCAGAATGCTGTCTAGCTAGAAAACATAGTTTGTGTAGTGAGGAGTAAAAAGCATGTCTAACAATCCTAAAACAGATGTTTTAATTGCACACAGCATCTGTAGCTGCTCACAAAGTGACAGCAAACAAACTGCTTTTCATGTCTCTTTCTGTCCTGCTGAGTGATTCTCTGTCACAGATTGTCACGGCTCCATCTGCATGTCTGTGTCTGTGTGTGTACATGTGTGTGTATGTGTGCTTCCACATGTGTGGATTTGGCCTTGCAGACACCAAACTGGCCCAGGGGTTTCTCTGTCACTCTCCCCAGCCAGAGAGCCTTCTGTTCCACCATCATGCTGGAATGCTTTCTAGGACTTCCAGCTGGAGGCTCCAGGCCCAGGGCCCAGCTATCAGTCAGACCAATGGCCCAGCTCCTCTTCACCATGCTGGTGTGAGGAGAGACTCAGGAGTGGCTGCTGGGAGGATAGTCGTCCCTGTCTGTTCTTTGATGGGACCTGACAGCAGCCTGTAGGCTGTCAACGCATTCCTGCACAGCTGCTCTTAAATCACAAATGGGATAGCTGTAGTGTTTTTTTGTGTGTCTGTGTGTGCGTAGGCTGGAGCACAATGTGCAACTGTGTGTTTGATGACATGTGCGTGGGTGCAAGCGTGTGCTTGTGTGTATGAATTATTCCATCTCTGCTTCACATATCAATTTTTGAGTGATGAAGTGTTTCTGTGTGTGTAAATGAGTTAACGTTAACACACGAGTAAGACTTACTTTCCATTTTAGAAACTCTCCGGAGATATAGCTTTGTCTCTGTACATTGTGCAGTTGTAGTGTTGAGGCTGATAAGGAAATGTTTAGCCAATTTAACCAGACTGCTGAAATGATTTGGAATCCTCACCAGGCCACTAGGGCATATCAAATGCATGGTGGAAAACTGGATTGTTTGTACAGTGGCGAAGCTAACTGAAATACTTAGAAGCAATTTGTTGTGTTCACTCGAGAGACTGAAAGATCTGTGTGTGTGCTTTTGGTGTTTAACGTACCGTTGCTTCTTATTTTGGTCTTGTGTGAGTTTATGTGAGTGTAAGATGGTGTGGATGGAGGCTGTACATGTTTCCATATATGTGTGCTTGTCAGAGCATATGACTACTTGTGTGCACTTTGCCATGGCCTCTGTAGCCCAGTGTTGACCCTCTCTCTCTCTCACACACACACTTACTGATTAACACAATCTGTCCTTTCAGATCCATGAGCGGCTGCAGCACTATGAAGAAAGCAAACCCATCCCTGTTCTGGACAGCGCAGCAGCTCTGGCCCGTGAAGTAAGCTTTTTTTTTTCTGTAAAGATCGCTGATAAAAGAAATAGACACTCCATATTGGGCACCAGGTGCTTTCAGAACAGGTTTAGAAGTATGACACTAGGTCCAGAAGTTTCTGGGAGTCATGTTGATAGCGTAGCCCTGCGACAGACTGGCGACCTGTCCAGGGTGTCCCCTGCCTTCACCGGAGTCAGCTGGGATAGGCTTCAGCGACCCTAATGAGGATTGAGCGGTCTATAGATGATGGATGGATGGATGTTGGTAGCATGAACACGAGTCTTCTAAATGACAGTCTTCTCATAAAGCTGGGCTGTATAGCTGAAATTTGTATCTGAGTAAATTTTCATTTTTGTGGACATTCATATTTATTGTTCATTATTAGTTACCTATTTTTAGTCAAGACCACCACAACCAGGCTGAAGCCACCATACTACACTGATGTCAGGGTTCTGAGTGTTTAATCTAGATCAGGTATCACTGGACAGGGACCACACACCAGCCTCCACACACACACCAGTATGTCAAGTCTGTTAGCCTTTGGAGCAAGTCGTTGGGGGTGTGTCACTTTAGTGGAGGTTTTTAAAGCATAAAGCGAGGCTGACAATGGCAGTCACCAGTCTTCGCCAGCCACAAGTTCTTTAAGGGAGGTATAAGTTCAAAGGCAACAAGTGCCCCTGGTGGCCCCAGTCTACCACGCCTTGGGAGACCTGCAAGGACACCACAAGTAGAGCAACATAGGGTGAAAGGTCTCTGATATCAAGGAATATGATGGACTGAGCTAAGATGAGAACATACTTGAGGTTTGGTCATGCAACTGAAGTTTACATTTTTCTTTTTTAATATGTGTTTTTTTTCGGTTTGCTTCTAATGCATTTAATTGAAACTGTTAAGCACTATTCTTCCTCTGGTTACTATCAGCAGTACATATCTCTGGTGCTTTAATGTCCAGGCCTATGATAGTTGTATATATTCTGTTGGTGTTCAGCTGCTTTTAGATCTGACTGTATATGATTCAGATCATTTTCATACTCATTGTATTCTATATGAAAGACACTACAACACTAGTAACAGTTGCATTTGTCTCATTTATTTAGATTTTCCTTTAATTTGTCGCCCAACCACAAAACCATTGTAACTTTTCTTCGTAGCTTGTCATATTTTTTGTGTTTGAAACCCATGCACACATGATTTTTCTTTACCTAAATCCAGAGAGATGAAGTGTCAGCTGCTTGATAGTTTGTCTTGCTGTATAATAGCCTTGTGTTGTGATGATTGAACGCAGAAACTTCAAATCGAGTGCCTCTTGTGTGTCCATAACATACAGCCACGCAGCCATACATACTTCCTACCCTGTTCCTTTCCCAGTTTGTTTTCTAGAATTGGTCACTGTTACAATAACACTACGCTGTCCCCACGCTGCACTCACCGCCTACCCTGCTGCCTGCTTTCTACCCAAATGTCTCGCTAACCACCACGAAATCGGAAATCCAGCCCCGCAAAGCCAAACTGATCATTTTCCTCGGGCAGAAACCGGATAGAAACACGCGATCGGAAGAAAGCTGAAGATGGATGGACACACTGTGACAAATCATTTTAGCAGACAAACTATAGATGACATATAAACAGAAGTCAAGGGAGGAGAGACCACATTGAATAATAAACAAATTCAGAGAGCAGACGCACCATTGCAGCATCGCTTATTGCGTGCAGTCTCGCTTCATTGGTTAATCTTGCTAATAAGACTCACTTCTGCCATTACATGAACAATAACATTAGCAACAGCACCACTCATGAGCATTTTCTTCCACTGGCCCTGCAGATCTGGTGAAGCTGTAAAAGATATTTAGTTTGATTCATCGACTAAATGTCCAGTGTCGTGACATTCGTTACCGTATTGTTCATCTGCAATATTTATTGAAAGCCACATGTGCACATAAGCTTGCAAGTGCCTCACTCACATCCACATGTGCGCACACACACACCTGTGTAAACCCAAGCCCCAGCCTGGCATGGTGAATGGAGAGGAGGAAAAGCACTTTTACTGGTGTGTGGTTTTGTTTGAAATCCCCAGCTCTGTTTATTGTAATCAAAGTGCCTCCGTCTATTCCACCCCTTCTAAAGAGCCCACAGCCATACATCATCCTAATTAGTACTGAGTCAAGGGAAAGACGAGAGAAAGAGGGGCTGAAACCTTTACAGCCGGTTGGTGTAAAGACCGAGGAGGACAGAGTCCAGAGTGTCTTGAGTGTGTCACAAAAGAAAGGCCATCTTGTGGTCTAGAGTGGTTTTCCTGACCTAACGGGCCACAAGTGTCAATGATGGACTCAGAATGTTCCAATCTGGAGAGGTCACAGACACCGGTACAGGCAACATAACTCCCAAACCACCCTAGACCCTTATCCAAACCAGGATGGCAGAACCTGAATCTGTCATAATCTCAAAATACCTTTTATAGCTCTTTTTTCCCCCTGAGAGTTTGTTCTTACCCTGCTGTTAGTACTGGCAAAGGACACTGCTAACCAGATAACACCAGAACAAGAATTCCACCGATTCAAAAACCCAACAGAGTGTGAAGGTTCACTTCTGTTTCTCTTTCCTCATTCTTGGCTCGGCCTTTCCAGGTTGTGGCAAGAGTCCATAGACTGTTCAAAAGACCCCCAACTATCAGCCTCCATCTTCTCTCCCCCCTTACAGATTTTCTTTCTCATTCTGTTTGTCAAATTACAGACTTTCAAATTTATGCTTCCTGGTAAGTGTCCCGCAAAGCGTCTCCCTGGGATTATCAGGTATCGGGATACAGCCCAGAGATGGTGTATCAAAGCATCTCACAGCACACCACAATCCCGAGTCTGCCCTCCTTGACTAGTCAAAAAAAAGAAACACTCCCGACCCAGAGCGTTGCAGTGTATTTTTAAAGCAGATTGTTTTTCACCCGTGTCACCGCTCCAAATGAACGCTATTGAAGTGGTGGCTGAGGACTAAAGTTCAAGCAGAGAGATCTACAGTTAGATGAAATTCATTTCAGGCTTGGGTTTCGGGTAATGGAGGCCTAATTTATTGGCTAACATAAAATGACACTTCAACCCCTGTCTGGCCCCGGGTGCACTGTCTAGAGCGCACAGCAGGTGACTGCCACTGCTCAAGCACACCAGCACCGCCGCTGCAGCCTGAAACACGATCGATACTTGGCTGTGGGAGAAGGAGCTGTATTACATACATATAAAGACATGTCAGTTGGTGACTGCACACTCGCTTTCTTGAAGGTACAGACACAATCATTACAGCACACAGTCTCTCTCCAGCCCTCATCAGACCTGAAATAGAAACACTCCTGCTTCATTGTGGAATGTAAAATACCACATCACATTAATCAAAAAGGGCAAATCAGCTTCACACACGACCCAGCTCTCTGGAAGTTCCAATCTGTCGATCCACCCAGACGCTATCAATCCTGTCGAAAGCCAGACAGCCACATCAACAGGAAGCTGAATGCCAGCCTTTGTTCCAGATCACTGTCCATCCCTTGAACTACGACTGTATGTCCTGGTGACCTTCTCTCGTTAAAAGTGCTTTTTCCTCTTCTGGCCAACTTCCCAGCATCTACTGTATATACCCACCCTGCTGTTACCTGGAAAGACCACTGGGTGCCATCAGAGAGCACTGGTCTACAGTCCATCCATTTAACATCTAAAGGGAAAGAAACAGATGGAGAGAAAGGGTTTCATCAGTGCCAAGTGGCTCTTTATGTCGGTTTTACATCCAATATTTAGCATTTATTTAAGCATTGGTGTTGTTAATTTTAAAAACAGATTCCCAATCAAATGAATTCATTTTAACTGCACTGCTTTGGCTCTGATGCAGCCACCTCTGTGTCACTTTGTGAGATCGAGCAACGTCCTGCCCGCATGACTACTTAGTAGGTTATGTGACTTGAGTATTAGCCTATCAACACTGAAAGATAAACGCTCCAAAGCTGTCTTCAATAAACGGATAGAAAACAGATGATTTTATTTTTTCCTGCTATGTGTCGTATCCAAACATCAGTATTTTTTTGATTGTTTCATATTATGGGAAGCATTTTTTTTATTTTATAGACTTAATACTAAATAATTAACAAAATAATCTACACTGAAATTAGTGATTGGTGGCATCACCGTCCAAACACACTGAGATAAACTGTTCAAGACACACTGTCTCTGATACCTCCTGTTTGTTCAAATAATTTTTTCATGTCATTCATCAAACATATAATCCAAATAATTATACATATATTTTATGTTTATGTCTAAAAAGGTTCAACATATAAATGTACATGCTTGTATGTCGGTTAACTTGCTGGTTACATAACAATACTTTGTGTAATTTTGTTTTTTCCAGTGTTATAGTTTAAGCATTTTAATAATGACCACATTAGTAATATTTCTGGATTGACTATTAGAAGCTTTTAATTTCATTTTCAATCCCAGTCTCTTTAAATTTGATTATTTGCATGAGGAAAATTCCCATATTCACTATTTCCTTTTAATTTTCTTTTTCTAAGAGTGTGAAAGCCAGTATTTAGACCGTGAGACTTTAAAACATTTATTGAAGCCAATAAAATATAATAATAGCCAAACATATCCGTGCAAGACTGTGTAAAATCTAATCTAAATGCAGCCTCAGAAGTCATTGTCCTTAAATGGTTACTGTAGTAAACCAGTGGATTATTGATCAGTTACACTATAAGTGAGGCCAAAATGCATTTTATTCATCATATAAAATGCATTATGCTGCCAGCAGAGATCAGGTTTTTCAAGTAAAAGGTTTAATACAAGCAGGGTTAATACATTTTATTAAAAGCCATTTAAATGTAAGGTTACCTTCTTGTTTTGGCAGCCATCTATCACAGTAGTGAGACCTCAGCCGTTCAGGGTCAATGAAGAGCTGTAAACTGACATGCTGGGATCAAACTTATCTAAACACTGCAGCGCCTGCCATGACATTTAACAAATGAAATACACACAGTCTCAGAGGAGGCCAGCATCACTTTTTGCCCTTGCTCTCTGGGAAGGTCTGAGGATGGAAAATGTGATTTCAGCAGGGAAGCATGAAGGTAGACAGTGGAATGTGTTGTCAAACATGTCCCATCTGTCCTCCATGCTGAGTAATGGGACAAGCAGCTCCAATAGAACAATACTGGGGACTGAAAGCGTACAGCTCTCTGTCTGCTTCTGTCTCCCTCGCTGGAAACTGTGTGGCGATGAGATGATGGATGGTTCTGTATCATAGCAGGAGATGTTGTCTCACTAAAGACACTGACCTCGATTCCCCTTACATTTCTGTCTGTCTGTCCTTTTCAGGTATTCTCTCACTTTGTCAGGTTTTCTTCTCTTTTCTTTTCTCTATTGATCCAGTTGTTTGTTTTGGCTTTTTTTCTGCTTTGGTGCTTTTCTTAAATTGCCCTTTTTGTACCTTTTTCTCACTTTAATCTTGTCAGATTCATCTTTTTCTTTCTTCTGTTTTTTGTATATTTGGTAAAAGGAAGTAACACACTAGCATTAGGTTCAACAAGAGTAACCTGTGACCACTGTTGCTTTTCATTAGCAGGATATCTTTTCCTTGGGGGGGGGAGTTCAAAACTAATGGATATAATGAAAAGACCCCCACACCCCCTCAGCCAAACGCACATGTTCCTGTCTTCGGATAAAGTGACATAGCATCCTCCCTAACCCCGGCCTAACCCTCGCCCCCTGCCTTTACCTCTGCCTCACCTCTGTTGCCTTATTCCTGCTCCACAGGGGTCGTTAGTCAAACAAACTCAGGTTTTTCCAAACCCTGTCGTCACCTCAGCGAGCGTCACACATAAAGCTTTGCATTTTAGGGTGATTTCACTGTTCAGCTTATCTGTTATGTGATGACAACGCAGGCACCAAAATGATGCATGTGTCTCTTCATGCTTCTTTGCTGCTCTGCTTCCTGTTAAGACTTTTAACACTCTAGCATCAGCCAGCATGTAGCATTATACTGTGTTGTACTTCTCTCTGTTTTATCTATTTATGGTTTATTCTTCAATATCTGTTTCTTTGTAAATTTTATTTATTCAACCCAAGGCAAATTTATGCAAGCTTGACAGTCTACTTTAGCTTTTTATCTTGATTGGAATGAGAAAAAATTTCCAGAAAAATCACCTCAGCAGGAAAAACGAGAGAGAAATGTCAGGGCGAGCAGCTGAAGGAAGAATCCGTTTCCCAGAGTGGACAGACATGCAGGATATAGATAAGACACAAGCAACATTAGTGAAAATACAACATAGAGAAGCAGAATGACAATTGTAGAGGCAGTCACATGCATCAGGTATAGTATTTGTTGGCTGACAGAACAGATGTCAGGACGGAAAATCACTGAAATACCCAGTGTCTGAGGGTTTTATTTAAAAGTCACACCTAGAAAATATCTTTGTCACAGTTCTTAAAAGAATAAAAAAAATAGGATGTATGGTGGAAAGAAGACCACAGTATCACATTTTTTAGACTTTCAGATGCATGTGTTGGCCTCCAAAGTTTAATATTAGTCAGAACGTCACCAGCTGTTACTTCATTCCTCCATTCATAATTTATGATATGCTAAAAAAAATGATGTTTGGACTAGTATTTCACACCAATGTATTTGTTTTTTGATGCATTTATATGCTAGAAGAGAAATCATGAAAAAATAAGAAGTCAACAATATGGCTGAGGATTTCCAGGTACAAATGACTGTTTCAGAAATATTAATTCAGTCTTCCGGAGTTTCACACGTAACGCACCTAAACAACCAATCCTGTCAACTTGCAGGGTGGGACTTCCTGTGTCATTGTTCTTCCAAATAAGTTTCCTGTTCAGACATCCATGGGCTGAATTACTCTAATAATACAACTTGCCATTATGTAGTGTGGAGTAGTTTTCCAGTGTTTGAGAGGCGGGACTTTAAAGATCTGCCAATTCTAAGAAAAGTAGTGTAGAATTTTGTCCAAACTATTTTTATGTAGGTTGAGATTATTTGAGTTTTTAAAAATCTTGTGAATACCTAACATTGATACACAGACATGAAGTTTGGAGGTTATAGAGGAACTGTAAGTTTTCAGTCATTGATATATGTGTTCTAATTTTTGCCCTTCAACTTGTGAGCAATCTCAGCTGTCCATGGTGGTCCAAAAAAACAATTCATTTTTTTCCATCAGATTTAATGTCAATTTTTTACATCCTGGAAAAAAACCCAGAATTTATTTGACATGATTTGTGATTAATAAATCTTTTAGTCAGAGTCTCATTTTATTAGAGCTGAAACAAATGAATCAAATGTTAAAGTCTGATTGCAACAGTCCAAAAAACACAGATATTCAGTTTACAGTCTTGAATGCCTGGCAGTTGGGCTTGAAACTTGAAAATCTACTATAACTGATCATCAGAGTAGTCGATGATTAATTTTCTGACTCCTCATGTCAGCTCTGTATTCATAATTCTTCAGATAATGCTATTTGAAGAAGGTGAAGTGAAGGCCAAGTGCACCGATAGAACTATTTAAGGACACATTGATTTCTGTGACTTCCAGCGGCCCTAAGTGCAGTAGACAGGGGCTCAGTACAGGCGGATCTTTGTGTGGGACAGCTCTCTGCTCCTCTCCACACTCACACTGCATCCAGGAGGATCATCCATAAATCAGAGCGCAGACAGAGGAGCGTGGCCTGGGCTTTAGAAGCAGAGTCACTCGTCTCAGAGCTACCAGACATTCATCATGAATGTAGTCCAGCTCAGTCCCACTGCTCGGAGATACTCTCACAGCTCCCATTGTTTCCAAGTGGACTGGACTGTTTTCTTTAGTTCCTGAGATTCTCATTGAAAAATGATCCTGCAGAATAGTAAATTTAATCACAAGGAAGGTGGCAACAAGTGGGAGTTATAGACCCCAAGACAGAGTGTGACATTACCTCCCGCTAAGATTATTTAGCACAATATCACCTTTCCTGTCAGCTGCTTGAGGCCACCTGAATGTCCAACCACAGGCAGCATTCTTTAGTGCACTTTTTGCACAAGCTTTTAAGGGCATACTCTGATGTTAATGACTCTTTTACTGGGTAAAGTTCTTTGTGTGTGTCCGTTATATATTTTCATGCATGTTTTGAAGTATGACATCAGACAAAGTTAATGGAAACGGCTAAAAAAAAAAACAGATTTTACGCTCACTTGATGTGGTTTTTCATTTTTTCAAAAGCCCGCTAATGTGAATGATGGGAGATGGAACCACTTTGTACGAATAAGTTCTGACGTAGCGAGCAACTAACTCGCATGGTTTATCAGCTGATTGAATGATTGATTGATGGCTAGTGCCCGTTGACATGAAAAGACAACTTTGCTGACTGAAAACAATTCCTTAGGACTCCTCTCCATTGTTATGTTGTAACTCGGCACACAGCTGGTTTTGTTTCCAACTTCTTCTACTCTGTTTATTGAAGCCACTAACATAGCCCATATCGCCACCTTCTGGCAGCACTGCACAGCCTAATTCATGCATGCTAAAGCACTTTTTTTTTTTGATTTTGACGGTTCATAACCTCAACAATCACTTGTTTTCTTTTCCAAGTTCAGCTTGCTACATAGATTGTTGACTACAGCATGAAATAATGTGAGGAAGGTTCCCTTATCTTATCTTTCCTCGGTAAAACACATGTGGTAAAGTCATCTCATCTGCAGATCTTCTGCTTTTCATCACTCTTGCTTTCTATCAAAGGGAATGAAAGACTGTAAACGTGGCAACTGTATGGCACAGGCTCAGTAATGAGACAAGGCAAAGCTTCCGACGCTGAACCATAATTCATTCTAAATCAAACCCTCTCCGTTGGTATTTACGTCTGCTATTGAACTCGTCTGAAGTACAAATCCAACAAAACTGACTGAATGTTATCAGCGCATTAGTTAGAGTGTCTTGATATATTGTATTGTGAATGCATTTGTTTGACAATTTTGTGTTCTTTTCTTTTTAGTTGTCTGAGGAGCTGGAAGGAAAATCAGCCAATGGAGAAATCAAAGAGCTTCTTAAACTACTGGAAAAACCCCATGTGAAGGTGAATTTGACTCCTGTTTTTCATTACAGTCTTTATTCATTATGTATTCAGTAAATTTTAAGAGAATAAAATCACGTCTTCTTTATCTGGGGCCGTAGTATCGTTTCCAAAAAGCAACAAAATATAAGGCCTTTCTTTATTTGGATCTGCTGTTTGTGTAATACCGGCATTAGTGTTTGTGATTATCATGCTGTACACAAAATAATCCGCCTGTTCTTGTCTCCTTGGCTGCAGCCGCTGGCCTCGTTAGCCAGACGCAGACAGCTACAAAATAAATTTACACATTTTTATTTTCTAATGCATAACTCTGGCCATCCATCAGGCCCTCCAGGTGTCTGGGCCAGACAGAGCTGCCTTCACGATGGCGGGGCTGAAGGAGAGTTGGACGGGCTCCTTTTTTAATGTGCTGTCGTCATGCTTGTTTGGGCTCTGCCAGAAACAACAGCTCACTATGAAGTTCTCCCTCACCACAATACTCAGCACACACTCAGAGTACATACAAATATCCAATACTTCTTAGTGTCAAACAGCAGGCTTGTGAAGGATGGGGGCTAAGAAGTGGATTTTTGAATGTCTGTTCAAGTGATGATAATTCATGTCTGAAATTCTACCACTGCAGCTACATTAATCTGTTCAGAGGAATAAAAACAGAGTAGATGTGCAGGCACACGTACTGTAGCAAAGCGTGCGAAAATGGGGTCAAGTATGACTGGCTTCATCAGTAATCGACACATGCAATCACACATACACGCATGGTGTAATACACACTCGACACTGACACGCAGCCGCTATCCTACAGACAAATAGCTGGAATCTATCACATCTTTGCTCTCCTACTTTGCTACACAGGGACATTGTGATCTCCTTTGTCTTTGTCAACCCCAAAGTGAAATGCACCGGCAAACGATCAGCACGTTCGCCACGAAGCATGCCTGTGCCAGAAATTCTGCGTTTATTATTTTAATTATGCTTACGGTGAAGGTATTTGGCGTGGCATAGGTCAATTCATCAAAACACAGAGCTTGTGAAAGTCATCGATCAGGAACTTCTGCAGCTCCAGCTGATGAGGTGAGGAGAGGTTAAGGCAGGAGATGGGACTGAGTGCCAGGTCCACACATGTACAGATCTGAACTAAAACCTGTGTGGATGGAGACATTAATCAAGTGGAGGGTACAGACTTTATGCGATATATTCAGATTTTAATTCATTTTAGTATCAAAATTCCTTCCGTCTTGTCTCAGCTTAAGTCATTAATGGAATTTGAGATTTTTAGATCTGAGTGACAGTCATATTGAAAATTGATCTTTGATCAAACTAAACCGATCAGATTTCTTTGCTCAGTTTTCTGTTTATTGTAATCAATAAACGGAAAAATTGTAGACGCTCATTGGAGTGTCTACACTTTTTCTCCTTTTGCCTAACAAATGCAATGTCCCCTGCAACTTATCTGGCCCTCACAGTCAATCTCAGAGCCCTTACTCTGACATTAGCTGACCATACAGCTTAAATAAATGAGCATTAGACCCAAAAATTCAGTTACGGTAAATAGTGAAAAAGCCTGTGTTGGTGGAGGTGTATGCCTTCAGGTGATATGAATCAGTCAAGCATAATCCAAGAAGTTCAGTTCAAGTAACAGATCTATGTTTTTGAAGATTTAGGGCCAATTACTGCACAGCAGCTTATGATATTAAGGGACAGGATTTGACAACTCCAGAAGGCAGGTCTGAAAATGGCTTTAGTATTGGTCTTCTTTGTGTTCATTGCAGACGGCAGTTGGCAAAGCAGTTGGCTAGTGGATTTAGCTTTACAGAGATCAAAGAGCAACTTCATATCTTGTACTTGCTGACCTCCAGTGGTCTAATCTTGCTGTTGTGATGTAAAGTGTCTGTCCTGATGTGTCAGCACGCTGTGACATTTCTGTGTGTGACTACAGGTGGAACAAACCTTAAAGTTTCAGTCAGACGGAGAATGGTGACCAGGTGTAAAGCACATTAGTTTTATTTCTTCTCTCTTATCAAGATGATGCCCTGCATTTTGATTAGTTGTAGTTTTTTTGCAGAACAGACACTTTTCTAAAAGCTGGCTTTTATCTAGAATGCAGGAAGGCTGTCATCGTGGGGCTGTGTTTCATTTCAGCCAAACAGTGCACTTATGGGACAAGTGTAGGTTAACCTGCCACCATTTTTGTTGGCTTTGCTACGCCCAACTGGGAAAATTGTTACCACGAAGTAATAAGCTGTGCAGATTATGGAAAAAAAAAGATGGAAACTACTACAAAGAAAAGGAAATGCAGCTGCCATAAAGACTGGAAAACTACAGTAAAGTATAGTAGCAGGAAAACCATTGAGTGAAATGCAGTTTATTTTTAAAGTCCCTCTTCAAATGTTGATTAAACTTCAGCTCTGTTCATCAAAGCTACATGTTTTGATGTTTTTTCCATTGGAAAAAATCCCTTCCTATATGAAGGATGGACAAAATGTACATGAACACTTTAATAACTCAGAAAAGTCTCTTATCCAATTATATTGCTTTGAATTCTGTGTCAGCAAACTCTTATTTTATTCTACACAGTTTAGTCAGATTCAGAGAAGCCCTGTACTTTAAACAGGGATATTGATAGAAAAAGGGAATACATTGTTGTAAGTAGACTGTGACCTAAGACTATACAGTAAGCTCTGTTATACTACGACTTTCTTTTATGCTGTATTTATATAGCGTGAGACTTGAGAGAACTGCATTAAAATAATATACACACGTGGACAAAATTGTTGGTACCCCTCAGTTAAAGAAGGAAAAACCCACAATTCTCACTGAAATCACTTGAAACTCACAAAAGTAACAATAAATAAAAATTTATTGAAAATTAAATAATCAAAAACAGCCATTACTTTTGAATTATTGATTAACATAATTATTTAAAAAAACAAACTAATGAAACAGGCCTGGACAAAAATGATGGTACCTCTATAAAAGATTGAAAACTATTTGACCAGAGTGACATGATTAACTCAGGTGTGTCATTTAATTGACATCACAGGTGCTTCCAAACTCATAATCAGTCAGTCTGCCTATTTAAAGGGAGACAAGTAGTCACCCTGCTGTTTGGTGAAAAGGTGTGTACCACACTGAACATGGACAACAGAAAGCAAAGGAGAGAATTGTCCCAGGACATCCGAAAAAAAATTATAGACAAACATCTTAAAGGTAAAGGCTATAAGACCATCTCTAAACAGCTTGAAGTTCCTGTGACAACAGTGGCTCATATTATTCAGAAGTTCAAGACCCACGGGACAGTAGCCAACCTCCCTGGACGTGGCCGCAAGAGGAAAATTGATGACAAATTGAAGAGACGGATCGTTGGAATTGTATCCAAAGAGCCCAGAGCAACCTCCAAAGAAATTAAAGGTGAACTCCAAGGCCAAGGTACATCAGTGTCAGATCACACCATTCGTCGTTGTTTGAGCCAAAGTGGACTTCATGGGAGACGACCAAGGAGGACACCACTGCTGAAAAAAACTCATAAAAAAGCGAGACTGGAATTTGCAAAAAATGCATGTTGACAAGCCACAAAGCTTCTGGGAGAATGTCCTTTGGACAGATGAGACCAAACTGGAGCTTTTTGGTAAGGCACATCAACTCTATGTTCATAGACTCAAAAAGCAAGCATACGAAGAAAAGAACACTGTCCCTACGGTGAAACATGGAGGAGGCTCAGTAATGTTTTGGGGCTGCTTTGCTGCATCTGGCACAGGGTGTCTTGAAAGTGTGCAAGGTACGATGAAATCTGAAGACTATCAAGGCATTCTGGAGAGAAATGTGCTGCCTAGTGTCAGAAAGCTTGGTCTCAGTCGCAGGTCATGGGTCTTCCAACAGGACAACGATCCAAAACACACAGCCAAAAACACCCAAGAATGGCTGAGAGAAAAGCGTTGGACTATTCTAAAGTGGCCTTCTATGAGCCCAGATCTGAATCCCATTGAACATATGTGGAAGGAGCTGAAACATGCCATTTGGAGAAGACACCCATCAAACCTGAGACAACTGGAGCTGTTTGCTCGTGAGGAGTGGGCCAAAATACCTGTTGACAGCTGCAGAACGCTCATTGACAAATACAGAAATCGTTTAATTGCAGTGATTGCCTCAAAAGGTTGTGCAACAAAATATTAAGTTATGGGTACCATCATTTTTGTCCAGCCCTATTTCATTAGTTTGTTTTTTTAAATAATTATGTTAATCAACAATTCAAAAGTGATGGCTGTTTTTGATTATTTAATTTTCAATAAATTTTTATTTGTTACTTTTGTGAGTTTCAAGTGATTTCAGTGAGAATTGTGGGTTTTTCCTTCTTTAACTGAGGGGTACCAACAATTTTGTCCACGTGTGTATATTATTCAAATCCTTGCCATGCAGAAGGCCTAATCTGTAAATTATTTGATATATCATGTGTGTTAATGTTTTTGTTTTATATGTGACAGACAACTTCTCATCTTTGTTAGGGTGTCCTGCATTGTGCCACACCAACACTCGTTGCTCCACATTTAGTTTGTTTGGATCTGGTCATCCTACCAGAGAGGGCAGTAGACTGCTGCTTTTTAGCCTGATTTTTAATTTGTTTTAAAGCCAAATTACATCAGATTTCATTCACTTACCAAATGAAATTGCATCCATTAACATGAATTGATGATTTTGAACAAATAGTGAAATATCCCGAAACCTTGTTATGAATTTTTGTGCTAAAATTAACTAAATTTGGCTCCGTAATTGAGAGAAAACAGTGCCACCTCTCCGCTGGCAAATCCTTTTCCAATCCAGCTTCAGCTTTGTCTGCTCAGGAAGAGCCTCATCAATATTTACTTTTTTCACTCTATTTGCGTTCTCTCTTCACTGCTCTTGCTCTGTTCTCCCACCGCCTCCTAACGGCGCTGGGCCGACCTCAGCTCCAGTGCAGAACGAGGTCAGCCAAACAATTCCACACCAAACAATGGAAAATATTCGGCTACTGCTTCCTCTACTGCCGGCCGGTGCACCTTGGCAGACAGCTCAGCAGCACAAGCCAAGCGAGACGACCTGCAGTGCAATGGCATTTTATCCACTGAAACTAGGATTACGACCAAACCATTTTCAAAAATTTCAGATGCCACAAAAAGACTTCCTAGAACACAGCCAAACAGTACTGGAACCTGTTCATTGAGACATTGCCGTATGATGCTACAAGGACTCAGGGGTACCTTTAGACTAAAATCCAAACAGCAGAAAGCTAAGCCCCCTATTCTTACATTTTTTATTGAGTTCTTGTCCTTTTGAAGAGAAAGCCATGTTATGTATAGGCTTTCTTACAGTGTATCTTTCCTGACACCGTTTTCCTGAAATGAGGTCTTTTAAAATAATAATGTCGTCTATCAGTTTTTAGGGAACCTGTCATGGCTGTTCTTGTCAAGTGGAGTGATTGGCATCTGCGTTCACATACGTCCACAGATTCGCTTCCCATCCACTTCACAACCTCTACTCTTGTGTGTTGGTTCGAGTCCAACACGATGTTTTTGAGCGCCTGGGCTTTAACCGCCCAGCTAAACACTGGCTTCTTCTGGAACATTCAGTCAACAATAGATTAGTTCTGGCAACTTGGTTCGGACAGGGAGCTTTGACTGTAACATACTGAGGTATGGAGGCATTTTCTTGACATTGTGTCTGAAACCGTAAGCAGCATGTGGGCTTAAAAATGGAGTATTAAAAGTTTGCTCTCTTTCTGTCTCCATCTGTCCTCCAGGGCACTTGATACCGTACCAGCCAGCCCCGGTGTAAATCACAGGGCTGGGGGTGTAAAACACAAGCAGATGGCTGCTGCCTTTGAATGGCGTCTCTGTGCGATAGTAACTGTATCACTCTTAATTATGGCTGAAATGATCCATTCCTAGGGTGGGGATATAAATCAGGCTCTTTAAAAGTCCCCTCTCTCTTTCTCTTCTTTTCTCTTTCCCTCTCTACCTTCAACTTTCTCTTTTACGATTTGCACATGAAAAAACAACTTTCACCCATATTAGCCCCCCTCAGCAAGACTAATATTGACAGTGATGAAAGTGCCAATTATGATGGCCGACTGGTTCCACCGGCGGCCAGGTTTGTGTATGCACGCTTGCAGAATGTGTTTGACTCGGGGCGGTGCATGCTGGGGTTCAAGGCTCAGAGAAGGTGGGCGTGAAAAGTCGTGTCCCAGCTGGTCTACAGCAGCACCTCCGAGGCAGAATGCTCACGGCAGGGTCCCTCCTGCCTGGGGAAAATGGTTACCTCGCACCAATCCTGCCCCGCCAGCTGAAAATCGAGTGGACCGGTAACAGGGCTGGGTCAGGCCAGTGCCAGGAATGTACGGACAGGTTTATTTAGTCAAGCTCAGTGATCTGTTTTTCTAGGATCCCTATTATGCCTAATGAACACAAACACATGAACCGGGAAAGAACTGGATGCCTGGAAAACAAAGCTGGTTTTGCTTCCCTTCATCTTTCTTTCTGTCCCTCCTTTCTCCTTTCCTCTTCAGGCTTCGGCTGCAGGGTCTTTACAAGGATATAACTCTAGATTTGATTAGGCGGCTAATCCACCGACACTGAGGCATAACAAGACCCACTCATATCAAGCCAGGAAGAAAGCTTCCATACAGAGACCTGTGTGTGTAACATTTGTACCTGTGTTGTTGTACTCCATGTCAGCGGTCACCAGCCAGGGCATGTACCATGTGCTATCTATTAGCATACAGCTGGTATTGCTACTTCCTAGAAAGTTTTTACAAGGAATTAGCTGTGGCTCTTTTACGGGTTGTTAGGCACGGCCATGGGGGAGGATGTGGAAGTGGGGAGCAATGCCAGACTGAAGGAAGTGCCATCAATGAGAAGACACTCACAGGTCAGGATAGCAGGCCTGATGGATGGCGTTCAGAGGAAACGGCAACTGACAGGTTAGAGGGGACATGCCGACAGGAAACAGAGCCAAGTGAAAAGTTTTCTGTGGAAGTTTTCTTTATTTTGGAAGTTTGGTTTGATCTAAATCAAATTGCTGCTCTTTGGTAATCAATTAAACATTAAAACATAGCAGCAAATCCTCACATTTCACAATAACATCTGAATTACATATTCGCTTTATTTCTTGCACATTTGAGTTCAGATGGATTTATTTATGACAGTTGAAGTTAGATCAAAACTTTTAAATCGAAATAGAAATGCAATAGGAAGTTTTGGTTTTAGAGTCTAATGCTAAACATCGTCAACAAAATGCTGCTCGTTTTTGGACCTCTTGGTTGAATCACCCTGCTGAGAGGCTGATAGACACCTGGCTGACCCCCATGTGCTGTGACCGCGATCAGGTGCCGTGATTGACAGCGAAACTCCGTAAAGAGAGCCACAACACCACATGTATCCAACCTCAAGCTAGAGAAAAAAAATTCTACAGATTTGCTGACTTTCACTAAAGGATGTTTTTGGAAAACTATGAATTTGATGCAGCACCAAGGTAAATATTTTTTTTGTACTCTTATGTGGAAGGCAAAACACATATAAATAGTTGAAAGAAAACCAAAAAAGAAATTATGGCCAGAATGTCAGAAGCATTCCTATATAAATATGCCCTGTGATGCTTGAGTGTAGTTTCTATTCATAGACGATAGCTCTGTAATGTAGTCCTATATGTTTGCAAGTGTCTATGTACATGTACTATTACCAGTTTTATCACACTGTTGAGGAAACTGCAACTGCAAATTCTCCATCCATGCCTTGATACAGACATAATTTATATTTGATATCAAGCACAGGTTTGGAAATCCAGTTCCCATCCAGAATGCTTTTATTGTCCTCATCTGCAAACAGTTTTGGTTTCTAGTGTTCCAAGAGAATATTTCAGTACCATAATGACAGCATCGCCAGTCATACAATACAATGCAAAATGTGTGTTTATGTACGGAGCAGATGAAAGCCAGAAACACGCTGTTAGCCCTGTTCTGAGAAATGAACAACCTGATGCTGGGAATATTTTGAGAGGAAAAGGGAAAGATAAAACTGAAGAAGAGCAAATAAGAAGATGAAAGAGGATTATGGGCTTTTGAAAGATGTTTGGACGGGAGGATGAAGAGTTACTGGAGCATTGCAGGAGAAAATGTTGTATTAAATGAGTATTCTTGTGGGAATTTGAGCAATTCTTTTTTTTTAATTTTTGGTGAGGTTCTGAACTTCTCCAATGGTTTAAGTGTTTGGCTTACTGTTTATATGAAATTACATTTAAATGAAGAGATGAAATAAGGCATTTGGTTTTGTATGCTAAACAAAATTCATAATTTATGACCGATTACTTTTCAGCTTTGGCGATTGCTTCTTTTGGTTCAGTAATATTGTCCCAAAATTTTATACAATGAGTAACACAAACCGTCAGATACTTGTTTACAAGTTAACAGATTGGAGCAGTTCGTTTAGAGATGGATATTTAGAGTAGACATTAGGGATGATTATTTTGTTGTTGTGTTCTTGTACGAATGTTTGACCAAACTGATGCTTTGTTGATAATATCTGTTGTCATCTGACTGATCATATTTCTTAACCCAGTGGACTTGTTTTATCTCAGCGTAGTCTCACACAAAAATGCATGACAGCTACATTAGTCTGCAACACAAACCTGTAAAATTGTGGAGGTGGCTCCATCCAAGGCACGTGACGCAGGAGCATCAGTTCATGTAAGAAAATCCATATTCAGCAGCTAAATGGGTGAAGAATGTACACAGGAACAGGAATTTTACCAAGGAGATTGGGGCTCCAGTCCTGTGTGTTCATGTCGCTGTCACTCTCTTTTTGCTTTCATTTCCTTTTGCTGTTAAATATCTCTATTTTTGTTTGCTGTTTATTTTTGCTTACAAAAAAATAAGTGGTTAGGTTTAGGCAACAAAGTTACCTGGATAGATTTAGGGGGGTATTTAGATACACCCATTCAAATGCTTTTCATTCTCTTTTTTCTGTTCTGTTCGTTGATGCTACAAAACTTCTCAGTGAAGTTTAGACACCAAAGGTACTTTGTGAGGTTTCGGAAAAGAGGTGGTTTGAGTTAAAGTATACCAATGTGAACACCGAACGCAAAGTTCTGGTCGTTTTCTGTGGTTCAGTGCCATGAATAGTCACTAAAAACATCGTATAATTTGACCCCCTTTTATCCTAACAATTCTTTCAATGTTGCTAGAACTGTTTTTTTATTTTTACTTTTTGTCCCTGATCTCGGCAATAAGCTAAGTAGAATATAAACTTTATTCAACAATGTATGCCTAAGAAGAAAGTGAAATGGGGAATGACATACAGTACATTAAAAGTTCCCCAGTATGACTCAAACATGGGAGTTTGTGGTTAATGGATGCTACCTTCAATTTCTAAATTGTTAAGGTGCTCCATGAGTATGTATGTAATTATGGTATTGATGGGAATTAAGATTAGAAATTTAAAAAAAAAGAGTTGTAATAAACTGGAATCCTTCTTTAAGGCTGCAGTCAGCACTAAGAGAATAAATAGAACCAAGTCCTCACAAGTGTACAGGATGCAGACAGATAGTGTGGGTTTGCTGGTCAGCTTGTCTCCGTGGACACACAGCTCCAGTTGTGTCTCCTCCTCTCATCTGCTCCCAGTTAGCAACATCTTGAATGCTGTACTGCAGCATGCTCCCATGTCATAAAACACACTGCTCCTCTTCTCACCATATCCCTCTTTTTCTCTCTCTCTCTCTTTACTTTTGTCTGGCACATGGGGTGGAAGATGTTTTTCTCACTTTTCTCTCCCCTCCTCAACCACGGAAAAAGCAGCACGCGTCCAGCTGCATCTTGGTCCGGACACACAGTCGTTAAATAGTTTGAAAAATGAATGTCTCAATGGCATCATTCTTGTCTGTGCACCGTCTCTTTTTATGTCTGCTCGTGAACGTGTGAAATATCTGAGGCGGCTGAGAACTTCATTACTTTGAGGCTGCCGCCGAACAGTGCAGAACATCACTTCTCTCAGTGTTCACCGTGTTGCTCTGGAAAGCGTTGGCTCTGAAAACAGTGGCCAACGTTGCCCTCCCACCCTTCTACTTGCAACCCTTGGTGTGCAGTAGCCCAGGGCCAGTGCTGGTTGCCTTTAATCAGGGAGATGTATGGGAGAGAGAGCAAGGGCCTAATGGCAATTAACGCGTATAGCTACAAGTTCTGGCCCTGAATGCTTTCAAATCCATCACACAGCACTTGAAGGAGACACCCTGATTCTTAACTATCCTCCCTGCGGTCTGCATTTTCTCTGTTCTGCTCAAAGAAACATAGATAGATTACATTTTTAATTGCACACATTGCTCTACTTTATTGAGCTAATGAGGCTGAGGTAAAGTTTAGGCCTTCATGTCTTGACTGATAACCCTGGCAGATTGCTTCTTTTCTCACATCAATCCTTCCATTTTCTCCTTCTTCTAGAGCCTTCTGTCCGTCCATGACACAGTTGCCCAGAAGAGTTATGACCCTGAACTACCTCCGCTGCCTGAAGACATCGATGATGACGAGGATTCTGTGAAAATTATAAGACTGGTCAAAAACAAGGAGCCTCTCGTAAGTAACTTTGTCAATCATCTTGAGAAATGATGAATTTGATTTGGATGGAGTGGTTTTCAGCAGTAGACCTGCACTAATGATTGAGCAGTTAATCAATTTCGTTGTCAACTATTAAATTAATCGGCAACTATTTAGATGATCGATTTGATAATCAGCTCTAGTCATTTTTGAAGAAGATATCCTTGATTCCAGCATTGTGGAGGACATTTTTCACTATTGTCTGACATTTTACTGACTGAACAACTACTTGGTTAATCAAGAATATAAATGACAGATTGCTCGATAATGAAAACAAGTCTTTTTCAGCTTCCAGCACTTTAAAACATGGTTTAGAGAAGATGATGGTTTAGAGCATCCCTCTGTCAATAAAGGTGTAAAGATCCTTTAAGAAAATGTTTTTTGTTATTAACATCCTGTTATCGGAGCTTTGTTTGCATTTGCCCTGGAATTCCAACTACCTCTTTTATCAAAGCAGTGACCACACCACAAGTTGAGCTAATACCATGCATGCTTTTGAGGTACTCGCCTGTGGGAATCCAACCCACAACCTTGAAGTTGTAAGCACACCAAAAGCAGCCACAATTACCCTGCTCTTGGTCATGAGTATTTTCAGCCAGTCTAGGCTCGGTGTCTGCGAACGGCTTCCTCTTCTATCCTGGTCAGTGTTGCTCTCTCATTGTGACATGCCTCTCCTGTCCACGCTCTCCAGACATCGTCCCAGACGTCAACAACCACCCATCTGTCTGGGCCTCGTGCCCCAACTGCACTTTAACATCTTGCCTGGCATTCTTATTTTCTCTCCGCCCCTCAACATCCTGGGTGTCTGCGTTGTCTAATGACTGCCATTCCATGCATTCTCTGGACCTTGTCAGCAACTCAGGCTCATGGGAATGGGCTTCTGTAATTCCACCAAACTTAATTGGTGCTGGTTTTGGTTGCATCACATACCTTTTTTTTTTTGGCTTGCTTTCATAATTATCCCCGTTGTGCCTTTGTTGTTATTTCTCAATTCTGTCGACTGACCTCAGCGTCCCGCAACACATAAACACTCTGCGACACAAGTCCTCGATGGCCTGTCAAAGACCTCCATCTGTCATCACAGGACTTTGTTGTGTGCTGAGGCCCTGCCCATCTTTGATCTGTGCCGGACATGTCATGGCCCTGGCTGCCTCTATTTTCACTTTGTGGTTTTCAACCTGACCACCATCTTGGCTCCAGGCCGGCGCACTACTCTCACCGCACCCCGGGGGAAGGAGAACACACCTAAGCCATTTTTGGGTTCCTGCCTTTTGCATGTTCTGTGGAGCTGCTGAACGTAATAATGTGGCTTGGAGGAATTCTCGCTTTCTCTCTCTCACAACACACATCGTCGCAAACGCTTCCTGCTCTGACCTCTCCCGAGCCTGTTGGATCGCATTCCCTGAAAACCATAATGCGATTTACGCCCGCCCCGGTCAGCTTAATCATCGAGCTGGTGTTATTCCATTATGCGACTTGATGCTTATTTGTCTAAATCATTTGGCTCCTGAGAACATCTGAAACGCACTTTACAATGTGTGATATTGTGTATTGTTGCACAACAGTGAAGGTGTTAATTATGTAGGATATATTTTTGCAGTAATGTAGTGGCTCAGTTTGCACACTGGTTATTGTGTGTTTCAAAGTGACTGTATCTAAATAAAGAAGGTGCTGTGCCTCCAGGGTTTTTTGTGGGTCAGCAACAGGTCAGTTTTATAAATACTCTTCCAATTTAAAAGAGGTTTCATTTAAAGTGGCTTTTTAAATATTATATTTCAACAGATTCACCACAATATTGTTGCAATGGCAGCTTGATTTTCTACCAGTATATTTAATTATGGTCACTTCCTACTGACTTTGAAGGAAAACAGGCAGCACATTTGGTTTTACAGTAGGAAATCAAGGCATTGGACCTCCTGTTTGTATTAGATAAAGCACATTTCATTCATCAAGGTACCAGGTATCAATATGCGACTGCACGTTATTCAAGGGCAGTGATTAAATCAAAATAGAGCTATACGTTATTATCATAAATGTTTGAGTAATGGGAAACAAGTTTCAGTCTGTTGCTGTGGAGTTGTGCCCAAAGATCCACAGGGAGCAGCTGCTGCCCATAATCTCCCATGGCTATAATTTAGGCCTGACCATGGTGTGGACAACAGGATTATGCTGTAGTATTTTTGTTTTCTTTGAGCGCATGAAAGAAAACAATGAATACTAACGGATTGCTTTTGTGGCAGCAAGTTGAAATGTTGTGTGCGATATTATGTATTTGTATGCATAATGGGACGGAAAGAATAGGCCAACTTGAATCATCTTGCAAGATTCAAACAGCACGCTAATATCTGGTCTTATTTTGGGCAACTGCTGGGAACTCCATCATCTTGATTGTATCACCTTTGGCCCTATGACTCTTCTGTCTTGTGACCAGTGAAGAATTATTATGTCCCAAGGGAGTCAGGCTTGCATGCATCAAATAGTTCCTGTGGGAAGTGAGCAAAGTGCTGCATATTGGCAAACTTTGTGGAAATACATAGAAATTCTACCTTCCTCTGTGTAGGTCTTTTCTCACTAAATATATGCTCCATAATTTGTCATTTTTACATACATTAACCTTTCACACCTAGTCAGCTGCAAACATTTCCACATAAGATATGTTGCGGAAAGAAGCGAAACCACTGAGCACACTTTGAACTCCACAGCCTTCATGCATCTCTGTTATAGTTTTCTTTTGCTGCCTGCCAACATTTTGAAAAGGGTAGCTTTTTTTCCTTTTAGTTGTCACTAAAGCAAAAGACATGTTATCACTCATGCAGTCCTTTGACAATACAATTACTGCTTGTTTGGATGCGTCACGTAATTAGCTGCTTTGTAAATTGATAAAATTTCTGGTAGGCCACCAACAGCTCTGTACTCAGTGACACCACATACACTACCCTTCAGAAATTTGGGTTCACCCAGGCAATTTCATCTTTTGAAAACTCACAATTGCACAAAAGTTTTTAGTCATCAATTAGCCTTTCAACACCATTAGCTAACACAATGTAGCATTAGAACACAGGAGTGATGGTTGTTGGAAATGTTCCTCTGTAACCTATTTAATATTCCATTAAACATCAGCTGTTTTCAGCTAGAATAGTCATTTACCACATTAACAATGTCTAGACTGTATTTCTGATTAATTTAATGTTATCTTTATTGACAAAAACTGCTTTTCTTTCCAAAATACGGACATTTCTAAGTGACCCCAAACTTGAACAGTAGTGTACGTACATAAATGTACCTAAATATGCACATATTTTTTCCACTTAATTGTAGATAACATCAAGTTTCCCCTGTTGTCTGATTAACATGCACATAATTATTCCTATTCTTAGCATGACGGCTCACTGGCAAGTGCAGCCATAAAATACAATGATTAGCATATGTGCACATTCATTGGAATAAGAAGGAAAAATATCTCAACTCGCATTTAGGGCTGGGCGATATGGCCAAAAAATAAAATCGCGATTTTGTTTTAGTCATTTTTGTTGTTTCTTTGCGGTCTGTTTGCTATGGCTAGTGCTAGCCATGCTGCACTCCTGTAGCTGCGAGCACTTTTCCCATTCTTTAGGATGCCTCTGCCAGAGGTGCTGAAAGAGGTTAGTTGTGCTGCTACTCTGTGTTTTTTTAACAGTACTTTTGCAAACCTTGCACATGACTGTAGTTTGCTCTGTGTCAGTCTTGTCAAAGCCGAACCACTTCCATATAATCGATGTAACATGAGGTCCTTTTCTCGTGACCAACTCTTGGTCTGCTGTTCTGTCCGCCATGACGGGGGTGTGAGTGTTTTGGCGGAAGGGGATGAGAGGCAGAAGCAAACGCCAGTGCACAAGTCATGAAAGGCAGAAGAAGAATCTGTATTGTTATATATTTAAACTCACCATCAAATTTTCAAATCGTCAGGTTTTAAAAAAGGCGAATTAATTGAATTAATTCGATTTATCGCCCAGCCCTACTCGCATGTAAAATATACCCTGTTTATATGACATTTTCAAAAAATATTTAAACTTTTAGCTTGACAGGTATGATATTCATTTTGGGCAAATGTCGATATTTCATTGTTCAAGCCTTTATCGACCGATACAAATGATAATGCTAATATCATCATGCATCCCTAGTGCGAACATCCATCAAAACTTTGCATTTAGTATGAAATTGCCCTGCTGAAAATCTCAGATTACTTTGTCATTTGCAGAGGTGAAAGTACTCAGTTTTCCTAACCGCCTAATTTGACGGTAAATGTTATGGTTCTGCTTTTACCCATCTACCTTTGGCCCCTTAACTGTCATCCTGTACGTCTTTAAAGTGTTGCTGACCCTAATGAACAGTTAGTTCTTACATTGAGAAAGCAGCCAGCAGGTCAGATGCTCACAGTGAAGTCACAACCATTCCACCAACCAATAAAAACCCTCTAATTGTGCATCGTTCGCATTCACTGCTGCACCAAATTGATTTGGATGTGCCCTTTAACTTGCAATTTCATATAATCAACCTGAAATTCTCCAACTTGACATCATACAACAGGGTTGTACAATATCTTATTTCTTATCCGCCTCTCTTTACTTTGCTCTTTTGTTTTCTGTTTCACTTCTTGTCTCTTCCTCTCATTCTGTAGTTGTGGGTAATACAGGGACTGGGCTGCAGTTAGCACGCAGGCCTCTTTCTTTGTGATTCATCCATTACATTAATTGTGATTAGTTGAATGGATTGTGGTCAGTAGCTTTGATTAATTGCTGTCATTTGTCGGAGCCTGACTTCATGGCAGATTTTAGTGACTGTTAAAAGTCTGTCTTCCAGTACAACTCTCTCCTTCTCCTTCTTCTTCTTCTCCTCCTCCTTCTTTTCCACATTTTCTATAGTCTCCCTGCTCTCCCGCTGATCTCCCAAATGGAGCGGATTTATTAGCTCAAGTGTCGGGACAATGAAATAATTTGGTTTGGAGAGGGGCATAAACATGTGCATGCATTCATATACATCAGCTTAACCATGTGTTCTTATTGAAAGAATGTGTTATTTTGGATAAGGTTTCAGAACAGTTGAGGTGGGGGTCTAGACTGGAGCGCTGAGGGGGTTGCGTCAGGGCTGAGTGTGCGGTGGTGTAGCTGATGTACTCGGGAAGCTTGCCTCTGGTGATAAAGGGCTTTGGTGCAGACTGAGTAATAGGAAAACTGTAGACAAAAGTTGGAGGAAACAGAATGCACTGGTGTTACACAATTCATATCCCCTATTCAAATAAATAAATAGCAGATCCAGAAGCTTAGCTCAAGAAAGACCTAAAACATGAGCTACAACAATGTCCAGCCTAAGTAGTTGAAAAGTGTTAAAGTTTTGGTTGACGTAAATGTAGTGTGACTTACTGAATGTCGATTTCTGGTATGAGCCTGCCATTGGCTGTGAATTTCACCCCTATTTCTCCTCCTCTTTCACAATCTAAGCATCGCCGTTGTTTTCAAAATCCCTGTCACAACTGAAAACAACATCACCAATCTCTGGGCAGCAGCCTAGCACACTGAAACGTTCTAGTTTTCCCAAAGGTTTGGATCATGCAGTTTGACAGCCCTGCTAGTGGTTTTTTTTTTAGTGAATATCTATTGTAGACCATTTGTGCGTCCCATTCTTAGCCGTGCTAAAGATAATTATGATTTTTTTTTCAAAGAAATGCAAGCATGCCAGAGCATTATCCACTATTACAGAGTGATAATGAGGTGCAGCCAGATCATTCTACACAACACTGTCAGCTCCAGAGAATGATCTTGCCGGAAGAGAATACTGTTGATGAATCCCTAAATCACCCTTTTCTCTGGATTTTTTTGTGTGCAGCAGAAACAAGTGTCCCTTGTTTGGTATTAATGTAGCGATGAACGATAATCTCACTGTATGAATGACTGACTAAACAGCTTGTTAAGTGACATTTCTTTGCTGTGTGAGTCACTGAATCCCAGCAAGGCATCCTGGAAAATCCAAATCCTTATGCAGACAAAATGCGTTAAGTGGCAGAAGACGACTTTGAACGGCCACAGAAGGGTACACCGCAGCAGCTCAGGGTGACCATCGCTATGATGTGAGAACATTAGAGGCCGACAATCCTGCTGTGGCCGACTCTGTTCCTCTCATTTGGATACACTGGAAGCCCTGTGACGCAGATGTGAATAGCAGACTTGGAGATGCTCGCTGCATATGCCCTGCTGTGCGCTCGTTTTATGCATCATGCGTCCATTCTCTCAGTGCCACTCAGTCGATGCCGGCTCTCATTGCTCTTGGAGTAACGTTTATTCTCTTCTCTCACCCAGTTCATCTGTAGTTATCCTCCAGCCAGCACGCCATCTATCTTTACCTCTTGTTCACACGCTTTATTTCATTTGTTTCATCTGGTTTTGCCATCAGGCCTGCTTATTCTTATTCTTCTTATTCTGTTCATTTTTGTGTATTTCAGTTTTTTTGCAACATACTTTATGTGAGATGATGTAAAGGCATTTGTTCTTTTAAGATGCTTATTATGATGCATGTGACTTTTCCCTTTTGTCCCTTTGCCATCTCTATATGGACACTTTTAAGTCAGGAGTGCGGATTTTGTGCACCTCTCTACATTCCTGTTTTGTCAGTATTGGTACAAAATTGTCACTCTATCCATCCTCAATCCTTCAATCCCAGGTTGTTCAGCATCATTAGCAGCCATAAAGTCCCGGCTGCCAGGAATGTGACAGGATCAGTGTCAGACTGTATCACTCTCCTTCCTCTCTTCTTCCTTTTTTCTCTCTGGTCTATGTCGTTGCACATGCGGGATTGGTTTTCCCATTACGACTGGGTGCAGCTAAATGGAAACAGTAGAATGCAGGGTCTGTGCCATCCAGTTGGCAAATGCCAGTCTCCATAACGTCCTGCCTGGCATCAGCTAGTACCAATCAATACAACTATACCACTACTGGGGCCGGCCACCCAGCCAACCCAGCCACTGGATACCAGTGGATCAGCTGGACTTCTCATTATAGACCCACAAATAGCACTGGTTGGACTTCAGTGCAATTGTAGTTGCTGTTCATACGACATGTCCAACATTATTATTGTAAAAGCTCCAATTGCATGATTGATGTCTGTGGACTTTCTTTATTTAATAAGGGAGTTGATAATTGCGACGAGACAGGAAAGTCTTGTGATCAATTCAGTTTGTGACGTAGTTAGTTTTCCATGAATGGCAGTCGCTGGAATGAGCCATTGGCAATTTGACATGCCATGCTTTTCTCATCTGCAGCAGACGGGCCTCCTCTTCTCTCTGACACAATTAGGACAGTCGGATCGTGGCTGCTCTGATTCGTCTGGAAGGCTTCACAAACACACTGATTCACATAGTTGCACTCAGTGTCTGGCTCAACTGAGCCTGAATGCCATTCACATTATTATGTATTTAATCTGTGCTGGTGTGAATGTATACAGACTTAATGCATTAAGTCTGAGTGTAGCTGGAAACCTTGGAGAGAAGTTCTTAATTGAGACAGTTATCAAAAGAAGACACCAGATAGATGTATATGTTTAAAGAAAAGTGACTTTTCTATTGTTTGCTTACATCAGAATGTTGAAAGCAAAGTAATGAGACTGACTGGGAATTAATGGAGCAGCTAATGAGATTAAAGCAGACAGCACACATGTTAGTGTTTTACAGATAGACCCATGTGCTTTAAAAGCAATACATCTTTTATTTGATGGATTGAGCTGCAGCGTCTTGGGAGCGCTGCAAAGATGGAAAGCACTGGTGTTGACTGCTTGTGTGTGTCTGTGTGTGTGTCTGTGTGTGTGTGTGTGTGTGTCTGTGTGTGTGCTGCTACTAATTTTTCCATCTTCAGTCTTTGGATTTTTGTACGACCTAACCTGTGTTTATGTGAATGTTTCATTTATGTGTATTTGCACATGCCTGAATGTGCCTTTCTATGCAAGGATGTGTGTGTATGTGTGTGTTTTTGCATGTTACAATTGTTTCTGTCAAATAGTAAGTAGAACTGCTTTTTCACAGCATCCATCCAGACTTGCTTAGAAGTATACCTGCACCACCAGCAAATAACAGTTTTAATTCTGCTTTGGGAGCACTGTTTTATCTGCTTTTTGGTCCAACTTACATGATGTAATAGTCAAACATTCTTGAACGTGTCACAATGAGATCATATTTTATGTCATTTATCATTTCTAGCATATCACATGTTTTCATGCTGCAGGTAGATGTCCCTGAGGAGTTTAATATGGTTGAGTGAGAACTTTGTGTTGTAGGAGATTGCAAAGTGGGTGAAATTCACTCTCAAAATGTTTGTAATTCTGTCTAAATTTATTCCATCTCTATAATATAAAGCTCATTTTGTGGAAAACCTATTTAGAGACTTTATGGGTAATGTAGGCTAATAGTAGATGTATTTTTGTCTCATCCCATGAAATAAATAAGGAGTATTACAAAACTTTGTAAAGCAGTAATGGAAAATCCTCTATTTGTTTTCTGTGTTCTTGTACAACAGTCGGTCCAGCGGCTGCTAAACCACCCTCACAGCCTGTTGAGTTGTGAATGTGAAAACACGCACAGCTTCCAAAGCCACATCTGAGGCATTCCCAGATCCTAATCTCACTGCCCTCTTAAATAAAACGTCTTCCTCCCATCATGTATAATCATAAACGTGAACACACATCCAGCCGCTCTTGCTCTTTTCCGCTCCGCGTTGTGAGAGCCAGCGAGCTCGGAGGCTGAATGTGGCCATTGTTGCCCACCGGGCCGGGCGCTCCTCAGCAGCACTGCTTCCCAGCCCACTTTGGAAATGAGAAATGACATGTGAAAGTGCTGTTTTCTTTGCTCGGGATAACGACAGGGAAAACACTAAACAATGCCAGAGCGCAGAGATGGACCTCTCTCTGTGACACAACTGTCTCTTTGTATGTGCTCATACAGCTCTCGCACACACGTACAGTACATAATGACTAAATATCTGGCACTGTCCAGCTTATAGCGAGGAGACGACAATTCCACTCAGACTACATGAATCACCCCACTGTCCACATGATGATTCACGCAAACAGTATGGAAACAAACACTCCACCGGGTGAGAGAGCCATACATTTATACACAGATTCACACACCCAAATTCACTGCCACCTGTCTGAAGCACTGAGGTGGGCTGCTAAGTGTGTTTTTTTAGTAACTAGGTAATGACTTGCTCTAACATTAAGGTTTAAAGAGGCAGAGGAGGAAAAGGAAAGAGGGGGTGTAGAAAGACAAATGAAGGTAAGCTATCCTGTCAGAGCCCTACATTACCTGGCAGCTTCTCCTGAAATCCCTCATGCTCACTATAATTATCATAATAAAGACCTGCAATTTTCCTTTTTCTCTGTATACTTGTTAATTACGACTGGTAGGTCACGACTGGGGTTAAGGAAATAAAAATAAGAAACCAGAGCCTGCTGTAGTGCGGAGAGGGAGACTAGGAATGAGGGAGGAAGGTTGGGGTAGGGGGAGTAGCTTTTATTAGTTGCAATCACAAGTGATTTAATAAAACAGGTGGAGAGGTACGCAACGGGTCACTCAGTGGGGAACAGCCTGCAGCAGCAGCAGCAGCTCTGTTGCATCACCTAGAAAAATCATTTGACATAAAACCTCACGTACCTTTCACTGCTCTCTGCCTTCTTTCTTTTTTTCTTACACTTTGCAACTATAACAGGTTTTCATCTGGGCTCCTGCTAATTCTTTACAATGCTGTATTAATCTTTATAGGTGGCCATAATACTAAATGGATTTTCTGATCTAGACCGAATACATTAATATTACACAATTTTACTCTTTCTGAGCAGCCCTGGAGTCGATGGCCTTCGAGGAAGTATGTAAGAACTCATAAATATGCCGGGCTCAGTGTGTGGAACGGTCACGCGTGTTATGTGCGGGGGGCTCTGTGCCATCTCAGTGAGGTAAGATGAAATGACACACTCCAACACCAGATATGATTGGAGGTAATTGTATTTTAATGTCCAAGGAGACCCATTCCCACTTTGTATTTGGTTTTTCCATGGTCGACATCTGGTGTGAAGAACGCCAGCATGTGTTTCCACTACACTTGTATTTATACCTCTAAACATAGCAGTCAACACAGCAGTCGGCAGGAGTTTATTGTCGCCGTTACACTTTTGCTGTTAAGTGACATCATGTCAAAACATGCCGGCCTCTTTGGCCCTGCCGCTCGCGTTTGTTTTCCCGTGTCGCTCTCAATTTAGAGGGAGAAATAATGTTTGTCAAATGCCACGGCGTTCAGTTCGGTTCACGGGGCGATGTTTTGAGTGTTCGTTATGGGCCGAGGGTAGTGTGTTTGAAATGGAGCAGTGTGCTTGTTTTCCCTGGCGGGTTAGGACCAGTGGAGTGGCCTTAGCTGTGGCTAAGGTAAAGAGATTCTAGCATCCATCTGTTCCACTGTGGGCCTTACTCGACGGGCCACACATAGCTTGCCCCAGACACCAAGATGTGTGATGAGCCAGGCCAAGACAACTAGCCAACCCTCTCGTCATCCATACAACCAGAGTACAAGCCAGCCAGCTTCCATCATGTCATCCAGCCATGCATCCAGTCCATCAGCCAGGGGGCACTCTAATTGCCCCGTAAATACTTAGTTTGCCAGACGTTCATTGTGGCCACTCTGAGCCAACAGAACGTGATGAGAAATCCAACATTCAGCTTGTTTTACTCCTCTTATCTGCTGAAGTTTCATGGCACTACTGTGCGCTGACAGCTCGCTGGACAATCTTGCCTCCATTCCATTCCCTCTAATAAACACGTACTCTCATACATGAAGGGATCCAAATTTCAGTCCCTATTCTCCCTTTTTTCTGCAGTGTATGAGGTGTGAGCCATTTGTCATCACATACTTAATATGGCTGCCATGTCAGCATGTGTGCTCAATTGTGTGCGCTGGGAGGGGTGATGGTTTGATATGGACAAGCGTCGCTCCACTTCTCCTCATCACAAAGCAGAGACTAATCCGTTGCATTTGGGCCAGCCCAACAATAACAATCAGGCATTTATGTGTTAGAAATGGAGATGCAGAGCTGTGAGCCGCGGCTGCATATGGAGCTGATCACGTTAGGAGTGGAGACTTTCGGATCACCTTACTGATGACTAATTGACCAGTTAGAATGCTTTCCTGGGGTCAAGATGCCCTCCTCTCATCTCTATTTATAATGTTGTATTTCTGTGCTGGCTGTTCCTCAACGTTTAATTTCTGGAGAGACCCATTTTCTAAGTCTATTTTATACTCATCCAGAGAGCAGACTGCCGCCATGGTTGACAAGAGGACGAGGGAATCTGTCCCTAACAACATGAAAGTCATTTAACCATCTTGCGTGCATGCCATGCTATCTTTTTCCATGTAAATAATGGAGTTGAGCCACTTGATGGTTAAGTGGCGCCTTGTCTCTAATTGCTAACATAGCGTAGGCCATTCATCAGGCTCAGCGACTGTCCAACATCAATCATCCAGTCTTTTGAGGTTTCTCTCTGGCCTGCTTGGCCTGACTTCAGGTAGAGCCCACGGCTTCGCTCTCATAGAAACACACATACAGACATGCTTGCATGCACAAAAAAATACACCTCCACACGCTGTCACTCATGCATGTATATGCTTTGACAGACGTAGATATTCCCCTTCTGACTTCCTGCTCTGTTTCCATGCACGAGGAAAAGTCTGAAATGGCTTCCATGTGCCAGTAGGCGTTGAAGGCTCGGTGTAAACCTAACCATCAGCCCGTGCTAATACTTAGCTGCTACACCAGGAAGCCCATCCTGGAGCTTGAGGGTCTCTGTCTACCTTGCTTCCCACAAACATAACTGAGCTTATTTAGGTTCTAGCCTAGAATGTTTATGTATTTGTTTAACAGAGCAAGCACTCCTCATTAGTGGACATGCATGGCTGAATGCCGATGATAGCACCCATAGGGTATCATGGCACAGGGGAAGGTGATGCTGAGTTCAGGAGGTTTGATTTGCCCCTCTTGCTCCAGCTGCCTCTCAGTGCTTCCAAGGCATTCGTCAGGCCTCCAGGAGAGTCTGATATACCCCTGGAGAACTGGGAGAATGAAAGCAGACTGTAGATTGAAATGAGGTGGAGGTGGAAGGGCGGTGTGTATCAATTCCTGAGGAAAAAATAGGGTCAGCCAGAACTTGAAAATCAAAAAATAAAAACATGAATATGTGAGGTGTTGTTGATTTTTCCCACAGTTGGTGGCTGAAGCCATAGTTTTTTATTAGGTACTTTTTCTGTCTCATGCTTACTGTATGCAATTAGCAATTGCCAGAGTGCCTTCACAAATGTGAAGTGGGACACTTTTATTTCTGAAAAAAATATTTTTTCTTCCCCCATTTTGCCTCTATTTTTTGCCGTACTCTTTGATTTCCGTATTTATCTGGTGTTATGTCCTTACAAAGACAAAGCTGAATGTCTCAGTGGACCTATGCAGCAAAAGGTGCGATAGGTTACTGTAAGCTGAAGCGGATGCAGAGGAGTTGACACATACATGTCACATATCTCGATGCATCATACAGAGTTATGCCAGTGAAGTACAGTATTGCTGTTTTGATTTTTCATCCTGGAAAGCCCGGCGCAATAGCTTGAATTTTTCATTTGCAATGGATTTTGTTGTAAGAATCATTTTCTTTACTCATTAAGACACTTACACCCCGCTTCCTTTCAACTCTGACCCCGTTCACTCACCCGCTGTCCTTCACTCGCCTCTCAGTCAGTTTGTCGGTCTTGACTCTGCTCTGGTCTTCCACTTACCCTCAAGTCTGTCTCGCTCGTGCTACCACTGGAGTGCTTTGGCCTTTCTTCATTTTTCTTATCAGACGGAGCTCATTTGGCTACCGTACCAGTGCTGAGTTCAGACAGGGGCTGGCCAGATTATGAAGGGAGACTCCCCCTCCCTTCATAAATCCCCAGCTCTCTTGTTACTGGCTTGGCTCGACTATGTGGGCCCATCACGTTGGAGGGCAGTGGGTCAGATTAGATTCCTGAAGTATAAAGACTTAACTACGACTACAACTTCAAATAACTGCTACTAGAGAGTTAGTGAGGTGTAAAAAGAAAATGAGCATGGGCAAATGTGTCCACTGATACCCCTGTTTGTTTCTCTCCTGATGTAAAAACATAAAGACTGGTAGTTTGAACAAAGATAAAATTGTCTGTGCTTCCCAGAAATTTAGGTTCATGACCCCATTCGTTCATATTTGCATGCTAAATGTGCTGCCCTATAATCACCGCCACCACTTGCAATAAAAGTCGTAAACGTGGTCTGTCTAAATGGCATCAGGGTTTCAACATTTGATTTAAGCCATATGTGTCAAAACACGATTCATATCTACGCACCATATGTGAGCAGATTCCATAGATAGCCGTAGATGTGCAGTGTAGTTTGTGCAGACAGCTCATTGTCGTTACAGAGTCCAAGGTTGCTTCTCTGCTGTTTAGTTAGCCTTTACACTGCCACCAGGCACCCCAAGGGACACAATAAAAACATCCATCACGCCACTGGCCATCAGCCAGCTCAACAAAATGAGTCAGAAAGAAAAAATAGAGAGAAAGTTAATCACCACGTCTGCATACTCCTGTGAGATTTCCTGCATACTCCAATCTCACCATGTTGTCTGTCACAGTCCGTCTCTTTCCCTGTAGCGCTCTATTCTTTCAGACACTCTCACAAAAATGCCTCTCTGTCCGTCTGGGGGCCATTGCAGCACAGACAGCTGCTTTAAGTCACACTGCAGGGGTTATATGTGACCCTGACACCGGGTCTGACAATGCCTTCCCCTCTTGCTGACCTGCTCCACTGATTTCTCTCCTACTGAAACGTCTCGAGTTTCTTTAATTAGCCCAATTATTCTATTAGGTTTGTAGCTCTCGGCAGACCCTACCACTGTCTTATCCTGATGTCGTTCCCTGTTTCCATCTCTACACACACCTCAAAGGCCTTGAGGAAACCATTATCTAAGAGGGAAACCATTAGGTATGAATAGGTTGTGAAAACAACCAAGATGACATCCTAATGGCATCACCAAAGTGGCACAAACCAGAGGCTCTTTTGGTCTTTGAGGAGCATTTTTTTTTTAATCGCTGTTGATAGTAGTAGGTAGAACTACTCTGGACCTGTCTAAGGAAGGCAAACAGAACAATGACAGACTCGAGCACCGTGACGCATCTCGAGCTGTTGTTGCACTTTAGTCACCGACCCTGGCGATGGACAGTTGAAATAAAGCACACCAGCTGAATGGGGTGAGGAAGGCTCCAACCCTGTTCTTTTTTTTGCAACAGAAATGAAAACAAACTTTGAGGATGATGGAAATAACAGCTAGGTAAGGGTGGGAGGATGAGTTGCAGCCACGACAAACTATGTGTCGACTAGACGACACATCTGTCTGGTTCGGGTCGTCAGGCCAAAGCAAAGATGACGCCACACTTTAGGTTGCAGTTTGCGGTCTTATTCTAACCTAAATTCCAGTCAGGCTGGTGCCGAGAGGGTGTTTGTGGGAGGTGCCATGACAGGTCGGCATCCATTAAGGCTATTGTTTTATTGTAAAGGGATAAAAGCTATTTGGATTTACTGGTAAATGCATCACCGCTGAACACTGTCATTTCGAATGAGAATGTTGAAACACTATACTCCTCTCCATGTGTCATTTTGGCTAAGGACCAAGCTCATAAAAGAGGACAGAGAAGGCTTGAGTGTGTGCTTGTGAGTGTATTTTGAGTTTTCTACCTTGGAACTTCTGCCTTCTCTCCCAAAATCATCTGGACCAGCACAAATGATCAGTACCTTCTGTCACCATGACTGGCAGTGATTCTCCAACAAGCACATCTAGCTACCCTTTCCAGTTGGTCCGTATGCCATCCATCCATCCATCCATCCATCCATCCATCCATCCATCCATCCATCCATCCATCCATCCATCCATCCATCCATCCATCCATCCATCCATCCATCCATCCATCCATCCATCCATCCATCCATCCATCCATCCATCCATTAACTATATATCTCTTAATCTTTATTAGGGTTGGTGGCCCAGCTGCCTTAGGGTGAAGGCAGGGGATACCCGGAGAGTTCGCCAGTCTATCACAGTGCACTAGAAAAAATGTCCCTCTCAAAACAAGAAAAAATAACTTATTTCAAGAAATTTTTACCTTGAACTAAGTGAAAAATTCTGCCAATAGAACAAGTGAAAAATGCCTTGGTGAGATTTCTTAAAATAAGATATGATATTTAGAATATTGAGATCTTAAAATTAGCTGGGAAGACTTATTTGAAGCTATATTTTACCAGGATTGTCAAGCTTAGGTGTCTTAACTGTCCTGTTGTCCTCATTTACAGCACCAAAAAATGTTGTTTCCTTGTCTGACAAAAATCCAAAAATTCAGCAAAAAAATCCCCAAATTTATAAAAAATTTGCAAAATCTTCAGGAAGAAAATTCCTTAAGTTTCCCTTCGAAGTTTTATTTTTTTTTTTAAAATCTCAAATTTGGGAAAATATATAACAGTAAACGTTCTATTTGCTTTAAGAACATTCAGGAAAAAAATCGACCAAAATCCAGCGAAATTCACTGGAGTTTGGTTGATTTATTTTTCTGAATGTTCTTAAAGAAACCTTTTTTTTTTTTTTGCCAAAAAATGTTCCAAAATTTCCCTAAAAAACTTGGAAGTTTTCCTTGTGAAAATATATTTTTTTTCCACATTTTTAAACTTTAAAGCAGATCAATTTGACCCACAGGATGACACGAGGGTTAAACTTATTTAGAGTTTTCTTGTAAAATTCAACTCAAAACAAGACAATTTCAAGATTGTTGGACTTAACAAGATATTTAAGATGTATTAAAATAAGTCCCTCCATCTTGCTGAAATGTCACTTATTAAGTGAATTTATCTTAAATCAAGTGGGATGAGACATTTTGACTAAAAATAAGACAAATAGACTTGGTAAGATTTTGAGTTTTTGCAGTGTGCCACATATAGAGACACAAAACCAGGCACACTCACTTACACACCTACAGACAATTTAGAATGAAATTAACCTCAGCATGTTTTTGTGAATTGACTGTCCTATCCAAATATCCGCGGTGTCCCTCATGGCCAATATGCCATTGCTTGTGAACTTTTCATTCTAATATTACTTACGATGCTGATATCATAACATTGTTGTTCTGTTCTTTCTTTGAAGGAAACTCAATTTCCTCTGTAACACTTATTCCATAATGGTGTGAACATTTCATCTAATCCATACAGCCATCAGAGGTCTTGACGTACTTTGCTCATCAGCTTAGTCTCCTTTCACTGATTTGTCCCATATAGTGTTATGTCCTACCACCATAACCTGTTTTACATCAAGGCCTAAGGATGCAATGCAAATACCAGTACCATCAGTATATTGGTCCAAAGAGATCTGCCTTTATGTTCCAGAAAATTTGTAAAACGAACCAACTGCTATTCAGTGGACCATGCCATAGATTTGTGCGTAAAAATAATTTAAAGACTCCTTAATATGCTTTTGTTTATTCTTGTTGTTTTTTTGTGTGTGTAATAGGTATGTAAACTTAAAAATCTCAACGTCCATGCTCACATAAAACGCTGCTTCTCACCTGCCTGACATGCCTCATTCAAAGTGAAGGGTTTTCTTCTGTTACTTATTTACATCACCGTATGACACACTCACATCATGTGTGCTTGGCTATTTTAGGACTCCCTCAAACGCATGATGAGAAGCTTCCTCACAATCCGCCTTCATACATCCATATATATAAAGATCTCGGTATACGGTGTGACTAATCACAAGAAACTGGGATTCCAGAGGAGGGGCCTTAAAGAGACAGCGGCTAAACTAAAGTGTTTCAAAGAGTGGTTGAGAAGAGGTGCTTCAGCAATGTACAGTCTGAGAAAAATGTGTTTTTGAACATTAATGCATATAAACACATTCTAGGAGCCCCCAAAAATCACAATTAAAACCTGTATATATCCATAGTGTGGCCTCTTTAATACACACCAGAAAAGCGTCCGCATCAGTAAATATGATACATTAGATTGGTTCTGTTTGTCATTTACAAGATGTTCAGTATCTGTTTACCCCAGACGAAAGCACATCGACTTTCTCTGGAGAAGTAATCATAAATCAACCATTTTGGTAACAATGAGCATCCTGTGTGCCCTTTAAAGCTCTTGAATTCCAACAACATACTTTTTACTGTCTTTTTGGGCAACTGATATTTGACATTCGAACAGTTATTTAGAGAGGTAGAAATGCAGCTCAGTGCATCTCATTTTAAATTCCTCTCTTTTATTCCTTTCCAGGGAGCAACAATAAGACGTGATGAACACACAGGAGCCATCCTCGTGGCAAGAATCATGAGAGGAGGGGCAGCTGATAGAAGTGGTCAGTTCCAACTCAGTTTCTCTTTCATAGATGTGCACGTGTTTCTGTCTGCCAAAACATTGGTACGTGGAATCACATTGGAAAGTTAAACACAGTACAACTAGATTATGTCCAATATACAGCAAAGAACTCATGGATTTAAGAATTCTCTGTAAACCTGAGTGCAACAGTTCTCTGCCATAATTTGTTTAAATCCACTTTGCAAAAATGAACATGAATGATAAGTATACTGACAAGCGCTGCTATTTGTCCACATGTTTTGCGTTTGATTTTGTATTCATTGTGTCCAGTCTGTTTTTCAGCTTTGCCACAGTCAAGCCAAAGGCAAATTTCCACATGTGTCGACAATAACGTTTTGATTCTTTTCCAATCTCAAATGCCACCATGACGATAAACATTAATCTGGTGGGCTGTATACATCCTCAGGCTTTGTACATGCTGGATTTTTACACAGTAGCTCATTTATATAAGGACATTAAAGTAACAGAATATCAGAATGATTGTAGATATCTGAGCTTTGTGTTTTTGTGTGGTAGGGCTGATTCATGTTGGGGATGAACTGAAGGAGGTCAATGGAATCCCTGTGGATGACAAGAAACCAGAGGAAATCATTCGTATTCTGGTAAGCCTCATCTTTTTCGTATTTGTGAGCCTGGATTTTGCCTCCTGTGTGTGCTGTCCAAAGGTTTCTCCCGTGTTTCAGCTCCACTCCCTTGGCGAAAATACCATTCCTTGTTTGTGATGGCAAAAACCTCCCCTAACTCATCCAGGACCTGGGCGTCCCGTCACTGTGCTGAAAACCAAACACTAGCCTTTCTCTACAAGTCTTTCCTGGCCTTTAGACCACATGCATTGAGCCACACGGTCTCCCTGGATGAGGTTGATGCTGTGTAGTTCCTCCAAGTAGCCTTTGCCGCAGGCCTCAAATGAGCTCCGTCATGGGCTTTGACTCTGCCAGGGGGGCTGACTGGAGAGGATAGACAGAATCTCTTAAACTCTGGAAGCCTTCTTAGACAAAAAAAGCCTCCAGAGCAGATGATAGCTCTCGACACTCCTCCTTTTACACCCACCCAAACACACACACACACACACACACACACACACACACACACACACAGTACTTCTGCCAAGCAGAGTCATCCAATCCTAATAGCCCTTCCATTGTTGAAAAATCAAACAGTGCCTCGCATTATAAGACTTTTACTGGATTAGGTGCTTTGTAAAATATTTGAAAGCCTAGATGACTGCTGTTTCCTCCACTTCCATTTAACCTACTCTATCTATCTTGTCTTCCTCCCCTATCTAGGCCCAGTCACAAGGAGCCATTACTTTTAAAGTTGTCCCTGGTGTCAAGGAAGACGCGCCAGCCAAGGAGCCAAAGGTAGGTCCTGTCCTGGCTTTATCATTATGTTGATTAGGTTACATTTGTCAAATTTTAAAACACAGTTTTCCCTTCTTCAGCATGATCTTTTTTTTTTTTGTTGGATGTAGAACATTGTTTTTCAGCCACCTGAGGGAAGTGATGTATGTGCAAGGAAAGACAAGCTGTAGAATAGTGATGAAAGAAAAAAGTGAAATGTTTCCGCACTGGAGTTTAAACCTCTTAGAAATGCAGTCCCTACAGTAGGAACTCAATGCAACAGAAGTCAGTACACCTTTTATTACATTCAAATCTTATTTTTATTTCATTACTTTGCATCACCACCTTTGCTTTTAATGACGGATTTAGTCCTCCTTAGCATAGAGGTTACTAAATCTCCAGAATCTCCTTTTATCTTGTATTTGTGTTGCTCTTCACTTTTCCTTAAAATACCCCAAAGGTGGTGTGTTGGATTCAAGACAGGAAACATATTTGGCCAGGTCTAAATTTTTGCTTTTTCTTCGTGATTTTAGCAGCGTGCTTTGGATTGTTATCATGCTGGAAATTTCTTCTTCTGACAAGCTTCAAAAGACAAGGAATAATTTTGTCTTGGTATATCCACAAACATTCATGATCCCATCATTTATTCCCAACATTCATGTCATCGCATTAACATCTTTTGCATTAATACAGCCCCATATAATCACACTCCCACCTGCTTCACTGTTGGAATGACACATTCACTATGGAAATCCTGGGCATGGTCGTGCCAACAGACTAGATGAGCCGAACAAATTTATCTTGTTCCTATTAGGGCTGGCCTGAATAGTGGTTTCTGGTCTCCGTATATTCGTCCTATTAAAAATGAAACGTCCGACGGGGGGAGGGGGAATATTCGGATACCAAAATTAATATCCGGATACCGCCGTAGCGAACGGATATTCGGGATATTCAGGTCCAGCCCAAGTTCCTATATTACCAAAGAATGTGTTTCAAATAGTCATAGATTTCTTGTCACATTGCCTAGTAATGTTTTGTTGCAGTTTTGTGGCAAAGATCAAACAACTCAAAATCAAAAGCTTTTTTCTTTTCTTTTTTTCAATGCAAATTTCTTCACACTGCCTAAACTGTCACAGAAATTCCAGTTTCCTTTAATAACCAATGTGCCAAGTCTGAAGCACTTGCACATCTGTTTTTCAGACTAGATTGTGAAAGTACTTCACTGTCGATGGAGTCATTTTTGGAGGATGACCACTGTGGCTCTGATTAGTGGTACTATGGCTCATTCTACAACTTTTGATTACTGCTACAACTATGTTTCCACAGGTTTTTAGTTGATCAAAGGCCTTCTTGAATTCTTGTCCATCTGAAGTCACACGATGAGATTATTCATATTCCTCTGTCAACTCTTTTCTGTGTAGAGCCATGACACAGACATCAAGATAGATACAGTCCATAGATCCAACACCGAGAAGGTCCTGGTGTTTCTAGACCATTTTAAAACCGTAGGCATACAGTTAGGCCAAGTGAAATTCACAGGTGTTGGCAATTTTGTCTTAATGATCACAAATTTTATGACTTATGTGTCAAGGATTGCGGGTATTGTCAGTATTGTTACAATGAATTTCTACTTCGGAGCCTATGTTTTCAGATACATTTGAAAGTATTTGTTTTAGAATATTCATGAGAGGAAATATTCTCCCAGCCATTTAGAAAGAATGCAATTATTAAGAGGTGATACAATCTTGAATCATGAAATGTAACAATTTTTACACAATGAGATTATTCGTATTCCTCCATCAGCTCTACAATTTTGAATCATATGAAATTTAACTGATTTTACACAGAGTTGTACATAATAGGGTTCTGAAAACCTGCTAAGAATACATGTCTGTTGGTACCAAAAAAGTGTTGCGCCAACGTTTTGGACAACATTATCTTCAACAGTGTAGACAGTAGTTTGTAGCCATTCAGTTTCAGGATAGTTTAACTGTCATTCTAAACAGCATGCCACCATTATCGCCCACTGGGGTGTTGATACATCATTTCTCACATCCTCATCTATCAGTAACAGACAGATGCTGGATCCACTCTCTGGTTAAATCTCTGGGGTCGAAGGCTATTGGCCATTACTCAAAGCGTAGCCCACCCTGTATGTGAAACAGAGGGGTAGAGGACAGGGTGGGTCACTTACATCCTTTATCATCTTGTAATGTTTGAATCCGTCTGGCTGTTTAAGGAATCCATCTGAATAATAGTCCACTGGTGCCAAATACTCAGCCACTCCTTCATGAAAATAGCCTGCTCACTTACATCAGGTAGTGCAGATGTATCAAAGGGCAGCTAAGTGGCTGAACATGTACAGGCCAAAATAAAACAAGCCAGGAGAAGAAAATCAGGACATCTTGAAAGTGTAGATGTATGAATATACGCTGCTGGAGAGTTTAGCAGCCAAAGCGGCTGTTATGACCCAAACAAAACATCTCTGCCGATGCATAATTTCACTACATGGCACAAAGCACTCTTTAAATCAATAGGACATCGAAAAATGTAATCTCTCCTCCCTCTCCCACATTTTTTCTCTCACACATATACACACTTTCCTTCCCCCTCTTTTCTCTTTCCACATGTGCTGAGGTGTCTTAGGAGTGATAACTCATCATGACAGAACTTAATTTGGACAGAAGACGCAGCAAGGTGCTTTAGGTTGCAGCTTGCTTCTCACAACGGGAAAAGACGTAGAAACTTTTCCACTAAGAAATCCAACCTTCTGCGTGTTGATGAGGTGGTGTACAACCCTCACTGCCAGAGTAAATCAGACCCCAAAGAAGAGAAACAACTTTTGTCTGTATTGGTTTATTCCGTAGTGTGGATAGATCACTGATATGAGCTTGTATTTAGAAATAGAGAAAGTCAGGGGGTGGAACAGAGTACTTCCAGTTGGATTCTCCAGCTGGAGAGGTTAATTGTCACCCCACACGTTGCATGGTGACAGGGTTCAGTCTATTCTAAGTGTTGATGGAAAGCCATGGAGAGATTCACTTGGCCAGCAGTGACAGGTTTTAGCTTCTGATTGCTGTGACCTTTGTAGAATAATCACCCCGAGCTTTAGTGAGCCACCCTCTGTTTGCCATGATGACAATGATTTCACACTGCTTGTAGTGGATGGAAAGGAAATTTACGGTGAACCGTTGCTTTTTCCTGTTGTGTCCTCAATCCAGCTCTTTGTTTTCTTCTGTTCCTTCCACCGCTGCATGTCCAGGTGTTTGTGAAGGCACTCTTTGACTACGACCCTAAAGACGACAAAGCTATCCCATGTAAAGAGGCGGGATTGGCCTTCAAGAAAGGCTCCATCCTTCAGATCATGAGCCAAGATGATGTAACCTGGTGGCAGGCCAAACATGAGGGTGACGCCAATCCCCGTGCCGGCCTAATACCGTCCAAACAGTTCCAGGAGCGGTAAGAAACAACCCCAACTAGGACTGCGTGTCCTGTCTCCCGGTGCCTCTTAACAAGGCTGGCCCAACTGTCTTTACTGCTGTCATAGTCACAGAAGTTTCACCCTCTTTTTCTTTCTCTTTCTCTCCCCCTTTTCTCCATTTTTTTTCTTGCTTCACATTGCCAAAATAGTCTGGATTTCCGCACAATGTCTGGCCTGAAATGAGTAATGACAGAAAATGATAGCGCTGGTACTGGTCCACATTGGACGGCAAGTGGATGGAAAATCGCACATCAGTGTGTGCTCTGTGTTGCACATCAAGTGCAACACAGAGCTCAGGAGGCTGGGGCAGTTTCTTGGCACCATCCAAGAGCACCCGAGGAGGATAAGAAAAAAACACACACACACACACACACACAAAGAAGGAGCGTCGAGCAAAAGAAGTGAGCGAACATTTCACATTCAGATTTACCCCTGCAGTTTCGTCAATAGCAAGGTGTTGTGTTTTTCTTTCAGCTCATTCATCTTCCTTCTTTTCTTTCACCAGTCTCAGCTGACAGACTGAAACTGGTGCACACTGTAGAGTGGGTTCTCTATAGCATAGCAGAGAGTGTTTATTATTCCCCAAGTAGTCATGAAAACTGATGGTTTTATTGTACCTTTTCTTACTTTTTCCTCTTTTTCTGTATCCATCTCTGTCTTTCTCCAGGAGATTTGCACTGCGACGACCCGTTGCAACCCTCCCATTCCAGCGGACCTCTAGCAGACGATCATGTAAGCATATATTGCAAACCAGAACATGACAGTATGCTTCAACAGGTGGGTGGGATGACGAGAAGGGATGCTGAAAATGAGGGATGCTGGTCAGAACAATTGTTGGAGTTTGCATCCAAAAAAAAAACCTAAATGACTGATCTGCACTCATCCTTTACTCTGAGGCCTTCCATATGGTTGAAGTGTTTCATGCTTGTCATCAAAGGAAGTGTTGTGTCTGGATTTACCTTCCTTCTTATTTTCCCGTCTGCTCCATGTTTCACTCTCTCAATCTCTTGCCAAACTCCCTTTCCTCTGTCCCCCTCTTCCTCCTCGTGTTGATGTGGTCGAAGTCACGCAGGAGCTTTAATGCGAAGAAGGAGAAAGTTTAGCTTCTGGAAAACCTCTCTGAGCCTTTACACCTTCCAGCCAAAACACCAGCTAGCTAGGCTACCCATCCAGCTATATCTCAGAGAGCCTAATGATGGATTCATGATCTGATACTAGACCAACAGAGCACATTAATGTACCGTATTATACAAGCCTGTGCAATAACCTTAACCCTAATTTTGAACAGTCAGTACAGCCAATTTAGGGAGAACGTTTCAACAGATATATTATAGGCTATAAGATCAGGAAATGGAGGGAATATAACTAAATTACCCCTATAAATCAAAGATTGTTGATTGCTTCATAATGAAGACAGAAGACACAAACCATGTTACATAGGAATTACAACAGAAAAACTTAAAGGATGGCCTACAAACCCTGGTTTTAGATTTAAGACTAGAGAAGAGCTTCATACCCACACCGGTACAGTGGAAAAGAGAGACACCACTACGGTAAAATGAGAGTGTAGAAATACCACAAGCTCCAAGCTTTTTACACTTTGAATCAGTCAGCCAGATCTCTTAATAGAGCGCAGTTCCAAACAGTAGGGGAACAGATGGTTGGTGAGAGTGAACTTTAGTGTCATATTAACAATGACCAAGACCACTTTCCAAGATTTAATCGAAGAGGATGGAAACAGATTTGTTTGAGCCTTTTGTGGTCAGTAATATCTGATCTTCACAGCATTTACCCTGTGGTTAATTTTTGGAGTGGCTGCTGCATCACTACACCTTGGGAATAAAAGTTGCTGTACCAGGCATGGAGGCAGCACACAACTAATGTATATGTGCTGCAGAGATCTGCCAAAGTAAAAAATAGACCAATCTTCTATTTAGATTTTGTAGATAAGTTCAAACAATCTATATTGTTTTAAATTTTATTTAATTTACCAGTATACAGAGAGTGACTGTTTGTTGTCAAACAGGGCTTCTTCTTGTGTGAAGTGTTTGAGGTGTTTAACGAGCAGCGAGATTCGTCGAGAAGCCGTAGCGAGATGTGACTCATTTGATCAACTTCAGGTAGACCTCCACTGAAAACTAAGGGCTCCTCCGTTGCATCAGCTTTATTCCTTACAAAGTCTACTGTAGTCTGTAGATGTCAACTTACCCATATTGTACAAGCTTGTTAGGAAACTGAGAGTTTCAAAGTGCTGTGCTGGGTCCGGAAACCGAAGACCAAATTTTCAAACAAAAGCTCGCTGTCTTGGCATAACCCTATGACGAACATGCACTGCAGGTATAGTCAGTAGAAAGATACATTCACTGTAAAAAAAATAATTCCTTAAAAAAACCTAATCTGGTAGTAAGGTTGCCAGAAATTATATGGTTTACTGTTGTATTCAAAAACTGTAAAATGGTAAAAATAAATAAATAATAAATAACAGCAAACGTCTGTGAAATAAGGATATTTTTGTCACTAGTACTGTAATTTTATGGCCACGTATATTATAAAAGTTTTGTTTGTCTTTTTCTGTGATCTTGCATTGTGTAATTTCTCATTTTAAATAAAAGAGGGAGCATGTAAAGAAATCGTTTTAAAGCCATACATTCTAAAGGAAAGACTTGCTATTTATAATATTAATAATACAATATTTAATAAGGATTTAGGGTTGATTTAGGGTCATTGGAATTAACATGTACTTTAACATGTAAATTTATATGTTTTTATAACTTTCTTTTCTAGTTATTGTCTGTAATTTACCAAAAATGTTGAGATCTGTAAAATTGCAGTAAATTATCTAAAAAAAATTACAGTTAAAGATGTTCCGTGACATGTGCACTTCGTGAAAGATCCACATGCCTTTTGCCTTCAGTGTAGCTATGGCGTTAACAACAAACTAATCAATTGAATTGAAATACAAAATATCTGGAAAAACAAACCTGTTATTGCTCTATCATCAAGAATGTTGAGTTATCATTTGATTAGTCACACAGAGCTATGAGCAGAATGGCACTGAGACTGCACTCAGTATCAATCTGCTGTGGTAGAAAAACACTCCGCCTAGTTTATATTTCTTTAAACTAATCACAGCTGAATTGAGTGGAGCTGAGTGAGGGTTGAAGCCACAGTGTTCCTGTACAATAGTGATGAGGGAATTGTTTTGGTGGAACAGTTGTACACAGAGAGACAAGAACAGGCATTAAAATTTCTATTTCAACAAAAATAAATTTGAATTTTTTAGTTGTTTCTTTAAGTGGAGGGAAGATGGAGGAAGATTTCATGAGGAGAGAAAAAAGCTGCATTAAATATGAAGCCAGTGGCCTCTTTATGCCCACAGTCTGCGTCACAAACTCACTTAACAGCAGCCGGAAAGAAATGTAAGCCTGAATTGTTGACAGTAGTATAGTTACAGCCTTTTCTTCGGAAGTCCTCCACCTCCACTTCACCCCGCTCTTTATGTCACATCTGTTTGCAGGACTTTTCACCTGATTGAAAAGCTCTGTAAGAGATTTCCTGACATGCAGTCTCATGATGACAAAGACATTAGTTATGATTTACAAACAGCTGCCAAACAACTATTTGGTTTGTGTATGAGGAGTTACAGTGCCCAACAGCAGACTATCCAGCTGGCACCATGACTACACATTACGGTATGACTGCTTGTGTCGGCCTGCTGCCATGTAGGACAAATCCATGCTGCCAATATCTGCGGGGGGTCTGGTTGAACCGGTGGACCAGTCGACCTCACACAGACTTTAGTCTTCTGGTTGTCTTCTGGCTTCAATCCCAAAGTGACATCTGCCATCTGTAATAGTGTTTATTGCAAATTATCCCACTTTGTACCTCTGTGTTATTGTATTTTATCATCTGCTGCAAGCTTATTTGCAAGCAACCCTTTCCTCTCCTCTGTTTTGTGATCCCTCCTTCACTACATCTTTAGCTCCCAGCCTCCTGTCTGTTGTACATAACTCCATATTCATAACCACCTAACCACATATTTAGGCCTAATGAAAGAACGTAGGTTCATTTTCCGCAATGTGTAGCTTGTCTCCTTCCTTTCATTCTGCCTTTTCCAAATATACAAACCCTCAGCAAAACACACTACGCATGTACTTGGCTTTATAAGCCTGTTCTGGTCTCACAATGACCCCATTGAACCAAAACCCAGTTCTTATTGGCCATATTTTTCACTGTAGATTACCACTTTTAGACGGACATGTCCATTTGACTACTTGTTTCCTACAACATGGCGGTGAGCCCTTAATGTAACGTGACTCTTTCAATATGTAGCTCTGAAATAACCAACAGAGCTACAGTGACCACCTCTAAACTTAGCATTAGGCTCTTTTACCTCCGATTCAAACTTACGGGTGAATTATAGATGTTGTCATTTCCTGGTTATGTTCAACCGCATACTGGCATACATGGTGCTGCATGGCCAAAAATAGCCTGCTAAAAAGTTTCAGACAGACAGTGCTGTACTGTTCCCTTACTATTTCATTTTAATGGCCCAGTTCCTCTTATGAGTTATGGGATTTGTAACCCCCTTCCCTCTATGCACAGAGGGCAGGTGTAAAATGTAGTCCGCTGCACTCCCTAGCAAAGGAACATAAGTCTCGCTTTGAGCTGAAGCAATACTTTCTTTCTAATGTCATACATACTGTAAGGATTAGTTGTATGTGCAGCAGCAGTAGTAGGAAGTCCCTTGAAATGTCCCTCGGAGGCATTGATGAAAAGCTGGGGAATGATAACAGAACTCTCTCTGTTTCTGCAGAGGTGCACATACTCACTCATTTCCTGATTTTCAAAATTAAAAAAAAAAAATTGGAGAAAAATGTTGGAGTAGCAAGAACCAAGTTGAGTGAATAAAAATGAAGAGTGTAGAAAAAAGTACAAACTCAAAAGAGGATGTGCTGAAAAGTAGGAAAGCATTATGGATGGACTGAGGAGCAATAGATGGAGAAAGAAGCCGTCGAGGGGTCACATTCGGTAGCAGATGTGGCCCTGTGGAGCAGTGGTGGCTGGGTCAAGAGAGATGGAGGGAGACAAAGCTTGGCTCAGGGCCCCGTGTAGGGCCGGCCAGACTGGGCCCTGGGGCCATTAACTACAACCTAATTGAAGGATACCATGGAGACCCCGCTGTTACTGAGCGGAGGACAGAGGTGGTGATTGAAGAGGGGGTAGTTTTCTCTCTCTCTTTCCAGCCCAGGAGCTCCATCGGCTGGAACAATATTGGTCTTGGCGAGGGGCTGCAGTGAGCGTTGCTTAACCTTGTCCATTTACACCTAATGTTTGCAAGATATAAATAATCCCTTTCCTCACCGTTGCTTTCACTACGTTTATGGATGCATTCTTTGGTTATAAAATTGATGTTTAACGTGACATCAGTTGCACCGTTTAAACCAATTACTTATCGACTGCGTGTTAGATCACCTCATTTACTTTCACACTCATCTTGGCTTACCTGCCTCCTCCCTTTTAACCCCCCAGCTCACTTCCATCAATACCTGGCTGTCCTCCAGCCTCCCCATCTGCTCTCTCTGAACATTATGACAGCTTTCTGGGCTTTCTTACAGCATGACTGTTGCACTGTCTGACATGCAAACCTCTTCGCTGTCTGATTGTTTAGTTTGGTTTGCAGTCTGCCAAACACGTGGACACACTTATAGCTCACCTTGGGGTCTCTCTGTGTCTCTCTTCATATATTACAGCGTTATTCCTCTTTCTTTTGCTGCCTCTCTCTCCAATAAGCAATTGACTCATTTTGAAATGATGCCCAAGATTGGTCTTAAGTGGCCCTGAACCTCACCCTATGTACACTTTATCCGTCCATTTCATTTTTCAACTTAAATGCCTAGAGATACAAGGGCATATATGGAAGTGCAATATGTACAGGAGAAGAGTTCCTCTTTTTTTGAAAAGGTTATCACCAGATAACCTTGTTGAAACCACGCTTCAGGGTGTATAAATCAAGCTGTTTTTTTTCCATTCACATTACAACACCCAGCATATTGGTTCATTGTCAGTATCCAAATGCCAAGTTACTCATAACATTCTGTAATATATAAAGTCAGCTTTATAATGCAGACCAGCTCTGGTCTGTCTTTCATTCACTTCCTTACCCTGACTTGGAATAATCAGCTCTATATTTGAAGGCTAAGGGATGCATGACGAAGATCTCATTTTGTGTCATCTGGAAAATTCCACTGGTCTCGTGTTGGTTGTTTAAAAGAGAGAGAGAGATGTTGCAAGCTGAAGAGAAAGTGAAAGCATCCAGTTTGGCTGGTTGTATGAATGACATCAGCTCATAACTCGGGGCCATTTACAGGAAGCTGACTGGGGGTCATTCCTTTGTGTCTTCCTTCTTAGTAGATAGCGGGACAATTTTCTCACAGCTATGCAGGAGTGACCCACTGATGGATGGTTGACTGTGCCAGGTATAAAGCATACAGCTCTAAAGCCAAAAATCATCCAAAGAGTAAAGACCTACAAGTTAATGTGAATCTAATGGGTAGGATAACTTAGCTGGATGGGTTTAACGGTGGCCTGCTGATCAACAATAACCCAGGATCACACTAGACTCCAACTGCAAAGTCCAACTACTTAGCTTCACTGGCAAATTTATTTGAAATGGAAAATGAAGATGGACAGTAACATTATTACTCAAATTATCCGATGTAAACATCCATGACAGCTTACAGACTGACTTCTTAGTCAGCTTGGACCCATCTTACTTACTGCAGTTTTGCCCACATAGATTTCCTTTGCAATGATGGAATAATACCATCATTTTAAGTTTAGTCTCTCTTGGTTTTACTTTCAAATAAATTGGTTTATAGAATCTTGCTAAACTTTTGTTTACAGCTTGTCTGATTGTCAGGCCCTTTAGGCTCACTTGCGATGCCGTCATGTCATCAAACCTCATTTCTCCTTTAACAAACTCTACATCCACTTACCTTTGACTTTTCCCTTCAGTCCAACACTACCCTTGTCTCATCCCTTCTGTCATCCTCTGTGGTGAATCTTTTGTATGGGAGCAACATGATATATACCCCTAAGCACGCATCCCTTTCCGAGGGAGGGCAGTTGGGCATGCAACATCCGAGGCTGGTTAGCTGGCTGGTGGTAGACTGCTTGACTGCACAGGGAGAATGTCTGCAAAAGTCGGCAGCCGCAATCTGGACGGCCAAGGCTCCCTGTGCTCAGTAAATCATAGGCTTGGCTGCCACCATCACTACAGGCCTGGCCATCCACATATTTTCACATCATATCATGACTTCAGCTCTTCTCTCTGCTTTCACCATGTTCCTTTAGGCAGCTGGATGAAATGCCCACTCATAAAAGGCAGAAGACAAGGTTTTGTTTCCACCATTTAAGTATTCTCAGATAGACCATGCCCTGCCGATTTACATTCTGTAGTGTTATCACATGGTGTTTCATTAGACTAGGAATGTTGGTGTACAAGGCTACAAGGCCATTAGGCAATGCGAGCCATTCCTGTGGTAGATAGACACCAGATGAAAGCCTTCCAGAGTGCAATGAAGGCAGCACTCTGGAAGGATTTTAGATATCTTTATCATTCTCATATTGTCCTTGTTGTTTCTTCTTTCAAGTTTCCCTCCATCCTACCCCTTTGCTGTTACCTCTCATCTCACTCAAAATGTGGTTTAGGTACTGGTTCAACTTAAAATGTTACAGTGCAACAGGAAGAGGGCAATATCAGTAGGATAAGTGAGTAACGTGAAACAAGATGTCGGATAAAGGTAAACACATTTGGCTATGTATCTTACAACAGTCGCTGCTCTAGAGCTCAAAAAACTTTGCTCTTATTAGTCCTGACTGCTGTTTTGGCTTGTTATTAATTTCGATTGTAACACCAACCTGAATTGTGTTGCGCACAAGGAAATGAGCACTTTGTTGTAAGGTGAGTCTCATGCTGTGGTAGAAGGTGTTATGCGGGATTTGATTTAACCTTGTTTGGCCAAAATGGGAACACGTGAAGGAGAGGAAGCACCTATAAGTGCCTCCAAATGTTCACTGCATCCTAAAACAACACACACACAGATCCAGCTGAAGCTACCATTTTGAAACCATCATCTCAAAGCTGTTTGGATGGCAATCATGAACATATGGAGGAAAAGATGCTTTAAATGTGGATGAAATGTTTCACTGTACAATGCTCCTGTCTTGAAAAATGCTGGTTTAAAATGCTCTCTGTCATATTTTGTTACTAACTATAGAACATTGCATCAATGCAAGGCAGGCCTTTGGAGACTTGTGAATCTAAATATGTTTTTTCTGTAAAGTCACAGTGGATGCACCACAGATATGTACCACAGACTGTGTCTCACTAGGTAACAATGAATATAAATGTTTTCTGTCACAGTAGAAGCAGTAGTATTAGTTAGTAGAATGTGAATGCTCCTTGTACTCTAATGAAATTGTTTTGGGTTTTTTTCACAAATCTAAAGTCAAGGTCCACTTCCTCATGTTTTTCTTTTTTTTTTTTAAAGACGTCTCGGGATTGATAGATGTTATTTTCCTGAACCCATACATGTTATTAACAGCCAAGAAGGCCAAGCCAGTGTATATTTGTAGTCAAACCAAATATTGTGCTGTCAAAACTGAGAATAACACAAACTCCAAAACAAAGGCAAGCTTTTTAACATTTATCTTTTGGTGTCCATAAGATATTACTTAAAATTTGTAACTAATTAGGTAGAGATGTGACATTCCTCAAGATCACAATGTGGTGACTAACAGATGGACAGAGGCAACTGCATCAGAGCCAAAGAACAGAGCCAGAATGCATTCTCACACTAAATGATTTTATCTGGAATCTAATAAAAATTATGATGCCAGCAATAAGAAAAATTGTTAAAATAGGATGTGATAATAGGCCAGGTTGACAATTGGTCATCACATAATATGAATATAAATTTCCATTGAGGGTTAAAATCTCCCTCAGAATTTCTATGCTTTGTTAAATTATGACAACTGAGTGCATGTTCTCCTTTAATGAAGACCATGAGCACCTTCAAGAAAAACCAAGTAAGTGGACATTGATTTTGGATGGGTTTTTTTTCTGTTTTTTTTGTCAAATGTGTGGTATCATTTTACTTGTAGACACAGCAAAGATAGCCTTAGAGTAAATGGTGTCACTGTAAAGTGGTGGAGCTAAACATTTTTCACAAATATTTCAAAAATTTAATAGAATCATGAGCCTTTTCAATGTTGTGAGAGAAAAGACTCAACTTGTATCAAGATGTATTGGGGTTTGGTTGAATGCATCTTATGTAGACTTTCCTTTAGTCTTATAATGCTTTGTATAAGAAATGCAAATTTCAACTGTTCTGTCATTTGTTGTCTTTTGTTTTGCTTTTCTAAGATGATGTGGCTGTAGAGTTTGGTAGGTTTCCTCTTATTCTTTTACTTCGTCCCTCTGCTTATCTTTTTGTAATCTAACATTTTCTATAACTTTGACTGATTTCCATCCCTTGCTTCTTTGGCACTCACAGCTGAGGAGATCGAAGGTACTACTTGTCTGACATCTCCCATTGAATAGGACTTCACTGATATGTCTCTGGCTGATTGTGTAGCAATAGACAAACAGTGAAACCATTTGTGATTGGTTCCTTTTCATAATCTTTTTTTTGTGCAAGCAGAGGTCTACCTCTCACCTCTGCTCTAAATCCTAACTGTTTTTGTTTGGCTTGTCTTCTCATGTCAGTGCTAAATGCTCTGAAAGAGAAACATTAGATGTCATGGTAAATTTCTCCTTTCAAAAATTGTTGGCTCTTGCATTAATAAAGCCTCATCTTTCACCAGCCTTTTTGTCATTTTCATTAGATTGGACATCATTTGGAGAATCCCATCCCATTACAAGTCAAACTTACTCATAATACTACGTTGTTGACAGAGTCCAAAAAATCATCCAAAGCCATGGCCACAGATGTAGTGAAATGTAAAGCTAAATTGAGTTTATGTTAATTATTGTAGTTTGTCAGCAGTTTTTTTTAAATATCATGTATCTTATGAAGTAAGATGTATGATATTTTGCTTGCTTCTTGCCTCAAAGTTCTCATTGTCTGGATGCCATAGTTAATCTCTCATCTTCTGTACCTCTACACTCACTATCACAAAATACAATAAAAAACTAAATACTGTACCAACATGAACATAAAAACTAATCAGCCTGTTGTCTGTCTTCTTAATCTGTGCTTTTCTTATGTATTTCTATGGACTTTACCTTTCTTCTGTCTGCTTAGAGGAGTAGGTGCCTGTTGCTATCATGCCTGATTGTTCTTTTTAACGTGGTGATGTACCTCTTTTCTGGCTTCCTCTTTCTTTTTCTTCTCATCACCAGAAGACGCAGACTATAGTAGCGGATTTCACCTAGGTGAGAGTCTTGTTCTTGTCTTCTTCTTCTCCTTGTGTCCTTTTCTTTCCTGATGTGGTCCTTCATTGTGGCATTAACAGTGCAGACTATGGCCAGGTCTGTGTTAGATGTCCTCTCCATTAATCCTCTCCTGACCCCCAAATTCTCCCTTCATACGTCAACTTTTAGGCCATTTAGTGTCATGTACGCTTCATGGAACACTGAGAAATTGTTTCACAGAGATGCAGTGACTTGTTTTTGTATCCTTGATGTGCTTTTCTTAGTCTCACAGTATTTTTGGTATAACTGATTTAAGCTGGACTCTCATATAAAAACACAAAGAGTCGTTCTGTAGTGGTACAAAAGACTACGGTGTGCTATTTCTGCTCCCTTGCTGACAGCATTGGCAGATCATGTCATGGATTGTAGTATGTAGTAGTTATCCTGTTCTACCTCTGCTGTGGGTCTGAACACATCTCTGAGAATGGTTCTGGATGGATTTGGGTTAAAAGAACCGCTTGTTTTCTACTCTTTGTTTTGGAGGTCCGTCCGAGAGGCGGTCTTGTTGATGTGGTAACGGTCAGACTTAATGACAATTACCATGGCCCGCTTTGGTTCTGCATCCCTTTCCAGAGCGCTGCTTCCAATTCCCTGTCTTGTACAGAAAATGTTCACCATCATGTTTTTATTACCACTGTCATTTTCCCGACAAATCATAAGGTATCGTCCCTCTGGAGGACCACAGGCTGTTCTAGCTAGCTCACACACAAATCTGTCTGTCCATCTCTCGCTCCATTTGTCTTTATTTCTTTCTCTACATGTGCCACTTTGTCTATATTCAGATGTTGAGGTCAAGGGGTGAACAAGCCTCAGAACTCTCCTTGCTCACTTCACCATTTAGACTTCAGATTTCACAGGATATCCAGTGCACACACGAGTTTATAAATACGAAGTTTGAGCCATGTCTGCCAAGCTCAATCAGGGTCACTTCCCAAAGACGAACTATGCCAAACATTCGTCCAGTTTTTTCCACTCCTCTGTCCCCTTCAGGCTTGCCCTCACTGTCACCCTGCCTCCTCCATGAGGTCAATGACCTCAGCCTCTCCTCTTCCTCCTCGGTACCCAAACAACATCCAGCACTCTAGCGGGTTAGCAGCATTTCTTGACTCCAGCAGCCCAGAACGAGGTTTAACTGAAATGAGAGAACCTCAGGAGAAGGAGGAGAAAAAATTGTGAGTTATAATAACATCTTCTCGATGAGAGTACTTGCTGCATGGCTTTTCAGCCTGTTGGATGTGGTTGTATGATTTAAAGTTGGCCCGTCTCTAAAAGTTTGAAATCCTAGAACTTACAGATGCTTTTGCAATGCTACTGAGGTTGCATAGGGAAATAAAGGAGGCGGTGGGAGGTGGCAAGCAGTTGTTGTCCTTAGTTTTTGGTTTGTTTTCACTTCATGCCTCTCTTAGTGATGCAACGTCTGTAAGGGCCATTGCCAAAAGCGATCCTTGAGCACTACTTGGGGGTGAGCAGATTCCTGTGTTCAGATGCTGCTTGATTTTAGAGCCAGCAGACTACAGAATAAAGCCCGATTTAGAAGACAGAATACTGTGTTCCAGGATGCTTGCTCATCAGGCCTTTCTAGAAAGCATTGTTTTTAGACTCTCATTTTCCCCTGAAAACAAAGTACCAAGAGACACGTTTCTCCAGTAATCCATCAGTGCAATCAACTCCGTACCTGTAGGCATAGTAACATTGGTAACGTAATCCAGAAAAAAACAAAGTAACATACTGAACATCCAGAGGGAAAGACAGATGGATGGAAGGAGGGCAGGCAAGAAGCTCCAAATCAGTAAAAGCTGAACAAATGGGGGCTGGGATATCCATCAGCTGCTCACAATCCAATTATGGAAGTTATGGAACAAAATGGAGAAGTGTTATAAACTGAAAGAAAAATTTGCTCCATTTCCAAAATGAGACGAGTTCATCAGGGTGCAGGTTCAATTGTTGTCGAGAGGTAGGAGCCAGTATGTTGGGATTAGTGAGTTTTTCCACCAGTCTGTGTCCAAACACAGAGGAACCTTACTTTATAAGATTTCAATGATACGTAATCTAATGAATATCCAACATTTGGATACAATCAGACCAGGTATATGCGCTGGCTTGACAGCAGTGTTTTTATCAACCTTAACAACAAACCTTTCCTCTTGTTTAGAGTCAGAAAAAAGACATGGAGTTTCATTTCCCTGTAGTGATGTAGAGCATCTTCTCTGTCTGAACATCAGGCCGATGAGACAAACAGGAAAGCGGGCATTAAGTCTTAGTACTTTTGGCACTCATAGGCCCCGTTTGGCTTGTTTAGAGTGGCCTGAAGGACTCCAGAAGAAGCAGAAGTGCTGTGTGTGTTGAGTGTTTGGGTTTTTTTTTTTGCCAACACAGAAGGCATCAGGCATCATTTTGAGACGAGACATTCCTGAGCCCAAAGAGCTGTGGGATAAGACTGAAGGGGAAAAACAAATAGTGCTGATACAAATGGACCTCTTGCAGCCAAAGGTCTAGAGCACTATTCCACTGAATAAGCCTGTAACACTTGGGTTGAGTACCACTTTCCAAATGCTCGGTGCGAGGGCCACGGAAACTACTCCCAGAATTTGTTCTCCCCAGATAACAACTAATGAGTTCACCACTATGGACTGCTATACGTGCATACAGTATCTCAGATGTCATGCCAGCACACTTCTGTTTGCTTTTAGCCTTTATTGTTTTTATTACTAAAGGAATGAAGTACATCCATTGACTGAAACTTACTATGTCTAAAGATCCGTACACGTATTCCTCTGTATGTCTAGGCTGCTGCTGGAAACGGTTAGACACTCGATGTAATCAGATTTCCTAAGATCAGTCATGTGGGCTGCTTTATTGCAGTACCATGATTGACTTTACAGATGACTGTTGTTGTAGTTGTGTGAAAGGAGCATTTGAAGGACACATACTCATCTGCGTCCTCCTCCCTTCTCCTCAAAACCTTCTGGAATCATCTGGAGACATTTTGCACTAAATAATGGTTGCACACATTACATTGATCAGCAGTGACATGGCTTTATACAACGCACAATAGTGTCAGATCTCCGGAAAACTGCGCATGTTGCTTTAATCGTGTGGCATGCTTCCCTATTATGCAAGACAAGCAAATTGAATCAAGCAGTGCCGCTCTTCTGTCTACCTCAGGCTTTTGTATTTTTGTCATTATGGGCAGCAGCACTCGCCTTCCTTCTAGTCACTGTTGGGATAATAATGGCTGACAGTGTGGAAAGCGTCATCCTCCTCCCTAGCTACCTACCGTGCGCCCTCCTCATCCCTTCTAACCAAGCCAATAATGGCGACTCATAATAAGGCAGAGAGAGCTGGTAATGCTTCCCACATTTGGTGCCCACGAACCGGACTAAGTGTTACAGCGTTAAACCGCAGCGTGGGGAATTGAGCCGAGAGCGTAATACTCACTTAATCCTCAGCTGCCATGGCTGGTTAATTCCATAGATGTCGTCTCCATTAGTCCTGAGCAGAGAGGGCCCCTGCAGGGAGAGCCAGGATGGCACTGGAGCTGTCAGCACGGTCTCCTATAGTTAGACCACGGGCCCGAGACGGCGGCCCTCGCTACACTGGGGCTTCGCAGCAGGTGTTTTCACTATGAGCCTTTTCCTCTCCACTTCACCTCACTTTTTCTCTCTCCGCTCTGTGCATAAGATGAAGTTGGATTGGAGAAAAAATGGCAGTCATTTTTTTTCCCCTCTCAGTGTTGTCATCTTGCTGATCGCCTACGCGTGACGTCTGGAAGACCTGATGCTTGTATTGTTCTCAGGCTTCTCCTCTTTCAGACACCCATTGGCAAACGCATGACTTGAGACTTTTTGAGTCATCTGTTATTTTTTATGAACATTTGTCTTGCTGTGCTATACTTCACGTATTTTTTTCTTTGACAGTTGTAGCCGTTTCTTTTACAGGTGTGGGGTTGTAACAATTCACAGGATGTTGGTGTCCGAGTGGGCAGTTTGCAATCACAGTTTGCAGAGGCCTCGGGGTGCTTTCTTTACACACACGCTAAATTTCCTACGTGGCTGTAAGACATTATCATACTGGAAAATGGGCTTGCAGGACTGCCGGCGACTTCCAGGCAGCTATGTGTGGATGTGTGTGTGCGTAGCCACAGCTTTGTGTTTACACTGTGTTTAATATGCTCATCTTTTTTTCCTTGGATTTTTTATGTTTCTGTTTCACTGAAAGGACATTGACTCAAAGTGTCTGTGTGTTTGTGTCCAAGAGAGAAAGAGTGAGAAATGCACGTGTGTGTACATGCAAGTCCTGTTCTGGCAGTTTACCCAGTCACAGCCTGGTGCACAGCATTAAGAGGTGTGTGTGTGGAACTTCAGCAAGGAAACTTTAACTCCATACCCCAAGACACACAACGCTCTTTTGCAGAAAAGCACACCAACACACTGCCACTACTACGCTCTCATTCCAATGAAATTCAAAACAGAGCTATTGTCAATAAATTTGATTTAATCTGTCAAACCATTTAAGGAGGTATTGGATGTCTGTGCCATACGTATCATTCATTCCTTTCCTACCAGTAACCTTTATGCTTGGATCATTCTGTGACAAACATGTTGGTGTTCCAACATAGCTGAGGCTTTTCTTGACAAACGGGACAGACTTCCTTCATCTGAACGGGACTTGAATCCTTCTTTAATTCTGGATCTCATTAATTTCCATCCCGTCGGTCTAATTCTCCATGAAGATGAGATGAGTTGTTGAGGGGGCTCGATGAGGGATAGTGTGCTGCTTTCTCTTGCACAAGGCTTTAATTCATTTACCCTCAGGCAGCGCTAGAAGGGAGGAAAGTTGAATTGTCCTCATTATTTGAATGGAGTCATTGAGGACAGTTTGAGTGAATTTGAGGTGCACCAGATTACTGAGGGCCCTCCTTAGCTGAGCGATGGCAATTTACATTTACGAAACTCTGCACCTGCCTACCCCGTGGAAAGCAGTGGCCTTGGCCTGAGCTGCTGGGATAGCAGCTTGACAGACAGAATTAATGACTTTTATAGTATTACTTAAAGCCTAATTAGCCGGTAGTGTGTTTACACTATGATAAATGGCTGACCACTGTGGCTTTTTGGGTTTGAACTTAAGAAACTGACTGCTTGCTTTCAATAGGATATCACCAACATTAAACTTCTAATGTTTATTGTAATGATGTCAACCTTGTGGATATTAGTTACAGTTTGATGTCTTTACAGCAGAAATGCAGATGAGCGGTGTATGCTTTCCACTGTGTGGCAGAGGGTAGTGTGCAGGAGGTGGTGGGGGGCTGATGGTGCTGAATGAGTAGATTAACCACAGGAGAAATGGCACAGACAACGTAAACCACAACTTGCCCGCAGTGGAACAAAGTCTGCCCTAAATGTTCACTGTAACACTATATTCAGGCGCGTGTGTACACTCTTACGTATGCACTCGCAAATGCAAAAACACTATTATTGTGCTCCGATGACTTACAGCGTGTTTCATTTGTAACTCAGCATAAGTCTGCAGCTCCTTCCCCTATTAAGGGACTATTTGGAAAAGAACAAGCTGAGAAAAATACTTTGTCTTTGCTGTTTGTCTGCGCAGCCCTGCAGTGGTCTGAAAATGTTGTGGAAAGTATTAAGGGGGCGGGTATCATGAGCAGTTTCTGCTCTCTCTCAGTCCATAAATTTCATGCTGCCTTAATCATGCTTCTTGCATCCTATCTTTGAGTTTATTAATTACTGATTTAAAACTGAAATAATGAAAGAGAAGGCTGGTAACAACCCATGCCAATAAGCAGAAATAGGATATTTGACATCCTGGCTTCTGAAGATTTACCGCTTTTCAGCTTGGACCAACATCTGTCATAAATCTGAAACCATAGTCTGCAAATTAGACGTAACTGTCTCCTTTTGATACCATCATAGATCATCAGATCAAGGCGTGCACACTCTTGGACTCGTATGTTAAGAAGCCTTTGTGACAGAAGTCGGAGGACACGGTGCGCCATAAACAAATCGGAGATGACAGCTGTTGTAAAGCGACCTGCAGACACAGGGCAACTGTTCCTTTGCAACCAACCAAAGAGCACTAAATGACACACACATACATAGGCCTGGGATACACATACCTCATCTGTATCTAAAATTGCATCGTGAATGAAATGCAAATCAAAGCCTGACAGTTATGTGAGCAACCATTAACCAGTTTGCGGTGAATTCACATGCTGTCACAGTAAATTACAGTAAAAGAACATCTAGTTTCTGCAGTTTCGTAAATGATCTCTCAGCAGAAGTCTGACTTTAGAAAGCACAAGATTCCAGACAGGTCTAAAAGAACAAAAAATGACGCACTCCTATCTTGATTAAAGTATAGTTGTTAAGGGCAAATCCAATACAATTTTGCATACAGTAGCTTTTCACAAATGTAAAAGATCTAAATCCTTACCAGAGACTCCAAGAGATACAGGCATGCACAAAAGAAGAAAATTTAAATCCACTACATGTCACTAGGGGAAAATGTGAGTAAAGTGTTTGAGTGTGATATCCAGGGAAACTGTTTGGCTGAAGGTTAAGCTGTACTTCTTTCACCTACAGCAAAGATAGCTGTCATAAAACCGAGCTGCACAATACAATATGAGGTCTTGGACATGGAGCTGTGTGGAGGTGTTTGCCAAGACACTGAAACCATAAATCGCAGTGCACAGCTGCGGCTTTATGTGTACATACAGTTGCACTGGAATTTCGACACCCCTCATAGACACACTACTTACTGACACAACCTTTTTTTATCTTTTATGTATTGAAACTGTAGATTAATGCATTTCTTTCCGTCTCCTCTGTCGTTTCATCCTGACCTCCAGCTGGGTTCAGGAGAAGCTTCCGTCTCAGCAGGAGAGACAAGAAGACCAACAAGTCCATGTACGAGTGTAAGAAGAGTGAAATATACGACATGGCTGACGTTCCCACATACGAGGAGGTCACTCCATACCGCAGGCAGGGTGGAGCCAAACACAGGCTGGTGGTCCTTGTAGGTGAGTAGTGAGCTAGACTCCAAAAAGTTTATCAGAAAATCCAACTGTTGTCAAAGTCTGATGTCACTGCTTACCTCACACTTTGTTTTGAGTCATTGCTGTTAAACTTGGCTCTGCAGAAACCATAGATTTTAATGAAAATCCTCACCTCTCAGCGGGGTGACACACACACATCACAGAAAAGACTGTGACTCAGAGTGTTGTTGCTCCAGAAGCCCCAGGTGGCTCGGCCTTGGCCTCCTGTGACCCTCAACCCAGAAATGAGCTTCCCAAAGTGGGGGCTCACCCGCAGCCATCCACCTTAATTTAGACTTTTAGCACTCAGTGGAATCGACGGAGCAGACCTCATATTAATCAGTCACATTTAGTACTTTCATTTACTGCACCTCACTCTCAATGTCCTTTCAATTTTTCGAGCCCATGGAATTGTTAACACTTGCCTGGAGGAGCGGGTGTTACAAAGCCCTCCAAAGAGCTTTATAACGTGCCAAGGTCTTGAAATGAATTTAGCGGTTTCTCATTCTGTATTTGTGGTTGGAAGACGAGTGTTGCCAGTGAATGGTGGAACAATATCCTAAGCCAGGTGCAACAGTACGGACTTAAATCTTTCTCAGCACCAACTGTACCATCAGGGAGATCCACGCTTTTCCACATTTTTCCTTTTTAGGTGTGTTACTTGTAATGAAAAAATGACAAGAATGTCTCAGACACAGATGGAATAAAACATTCCCAAAATTTTCTGTGTGATTCCTTTTAATATTTCCATTCATCAACGTAAGGGATGCGCTCAAGGAATGAGTACTCAAGCATCTGTTTTAGTCCTCATCTTTTTATTTTAGGTGTTCCAGATGAATTTTTACACATTTGTGAAGTTAATATAGAAGCGAACACTACTGGCAACAAGGTCAACAGTGTCTCAGTCTTATTCCTTTGCTGCTCGTGCTCTTTCTAGAGTTGTGCTGTGAGCCTGATTGACCAGGCCTTGGTTTGCTTAAATACGCCACTTAAAGCATGGACTTCATCACGCGTGTTGCTAATTAGCCAGCCCATTTTCCTGCCAGCATGTCACAACCTTACACAGAAGATGCTGAGCCTCTCCCTCCTGTCATGCTAATGTAAATATTTTCAATTAACTTCCATAATTTGGAGGACAACTTATGGGCAATTTCACACATAACGAAGTAGAGGGCCAAGGAAGGATCTGCTTTATGTTTCTCAGCCTCCCTCTCTCCTTCTTCCTCTCCCTGGAGTTACTTGATTTTTCTTATAAGAAAAAAGTTCTCTCCAGCTCTTTTTTTCTCAAAAAAAATAGTTTGGATGAGATGGTCTTTACTCCTCAATGTAAGAACATGTGGGTTTGACACATGAGAAAATACTTTCCCATGAATACTATTTGCTCTTCATGTTATGTATTAACACACTGAACATCAAAACCTGCCAGTGAGTTTAAAAGGCATGGTATTTTTTTAAATGGCAAATTACATTTAAGGAGTTAGTCGAATTTTTTTTTTTTTAACTTTGAACAGGGGTTTAGACTTTTAGCGCTGTGGTTTTAATCTTGGGACTCGTGTGGCATGTTGTGCTATCAGAAAAAGTGACCAAATCTAGACTGAACATCAAGAGACATGATCAAAATGAATTTATTGTGTATGTCTCATTTATAAATTCACCTATATGAAAATTTGCCAGCAAGCTAGTGTAAGATACATTCAGCTTGATGAAAATATCTTTCTAGAGCCGCGTAGTAGTGTGAAAACCCAGAGTTTGCAGAAATTGTACAACTAAGTAATAAATATATGCAATAAAATATAGTTGAAAGAAACTCAACGTACGTTAACCAGTGCTGTTAAAATTCTCAGTTATTTTTTTTTTTTTTAAACAATGGATCTTTGATTTCAGATGAAGGTAGACAATGTGCCTGATTTGTTGCAGACAAATCTGAGTTTTGCTGGGAGACATAGTTTGCAAATGATAACTCTGTGAATTGGTTTGAAAATGGTGTGATTAGCTGACTTTTTACTGTTTCCGTCTAGCTCAGTTCAAAACAAAACCCTGTAATGAGGTCCTACATATGTCCATGTCAAAAAAGTCAGCCACCTAAAGGCTAAAACCTCTGTCCTAAACTGATAGTGTCCAGAGCTTTGCTTCCACACAGCTGGAAAATACGACACAGTGCATATGCTGATTGAGAAAAAGAACTTTTTGTTTTCTGATGTAATCTACAATATTAATGTAGGTAGTGAAAGATACGCTGTTTGTCCTCGCTTTCTACTGCAAGTGTACAACTAATTTGCCAGATGAATAGCTGTCAGAGCACATAAACATACTGTTTAATTAATTCCTCAGACTTTTACCCCTGTGTTTTTGGTTTTCAGAAGGCTGAAAAGACTTTTATATCTGAGTATTGTTCTTATTGCAGCTCATTTACAGCGTTTAACATGTGGAGAGACTGAAGCTTAGCAGTGTTTTGGGGGAAAGGGTTTAGCAGAAGGTCAGTGTAATACTTCAGAAGTAAAGTCTGCATTATTGCAGGAATTGCAGACAGGACACAGCCCTCGATGCCTGACTTGGCTCCAGCTCTGCTCTTTTTCCACTCTCCAGCACGGCACCTTCTCCCCACATTATTTATATATCAAACATACTCCTCTCCGAAGGCTTTTTAGAAATACCTAAAGGCATTTCTTAATTACCATCCACAGTGCCCACTAATGAATGACCTGCTGCCCACCTCTTGCACGTGTGTGAAGCAGTGGATGAATGAAGTCTGAGATCTGTTTCAGAGACCAATCAAGATGCTTATCTGGGCTTTTGCACATTTCTAATAAGACAGCCAATGCAAATATATTTTTGAATCCTGAATGCATAGTTTGACCAAACCACTGATGCTGAGAAAGAAATCTGATTATTTAACCTGACAAAATGCTGTGTTGATTTCCACGTTTCTCTGTAACTTGACACAACGAACTTACAGAAAGATTTTGATGAATTGAAGGTTTTTAGTTTGGGGTTTAGGCCTGACGTAGGTCAAATGTACTGATTCGTAAGAGACTGTTCATGTGGTATCCAACTATATATACATTTTGGAACTCTATATTAAGCCTTTCCCTTGTTGAAAATCTGCATTGGAAATGATCCGTGGTTACCACATTGTACCTCTGTCATCCTTTGAATGTGGAAGCAGTAAAGCCAACACTGTGTAACACTGTAATCTTGCCTGTCCTCGATGTGAGGCAGGCTAGGAGGTTTGAGGCTGGGTCGGGGCTCTGGAGCCCAGAGCGGGGCCTCGTCGGGCCTGGCCCCGGCCTCACTGCACAAACTGCATGAGATGTGCTCCGCATTTGGCCTGGAAGTTATTAAGCTCACAATATTAAAGGCAGCTTCTCTAATGAGTGCAGTAATGAAGTCTGACACTTTTAGTGGCACAGCAATCTGGGAAGACAGAGAGAGACAGATGGAGGGAGAGAAAAACACATAAACACAATGTAAATACTAGAGCTGAGGCCAAAACTTTTGCAAGAGTTATGCCTTTTTTTATTGTAGCGCACAGATTTATAATGTTGCTGTTGTATTGGGGCATTGTTAAAAACAAACAATGCACAAAGAGGTGGCGTGTTTAAGGTCAGACGGTGGAACAGGACCACAGGGCACTGCTTCTGCTTGTAAAAGCCCTGGTGGTGGGCCTGTTGGGCCTCCTTGGCAGGCGGTTGTACAGCTGGAATAAGCTTTAATCGCTGTCTGAGGTATTCTGAAGAAGGTCTGCTGCCATGCTTCATTGATATCACAAGTGGCAAGCAAGGGAGCGATGTACAAGGTGAAAATGGTTTTACGAGCGTGCCGAAGTGCGGCCGTTTTTCATACTAGGGGTAGCACACATAAGTCTGTTGGACCCATATGCCCGGGCCCTGATATCCACGCTCACATTCAGGCAAACACGTCTGTGTGGAGTTTGTGGCCTGCTGGGCGGACTGTCTGCACCACTGCGATAGGGTTCATAAAAGACCCTCTATTGCCACGCTCTGCCACCTTCAGCGCCTACAACAACATTGGTCCACAGCCTTGTTCAAGCAGCACCGCCACATTCCTCCCGCGCTCCCGAAACAAATTCAAAATGAACTCCATTTCCTCATCTTAATAAATCAGCCAAGCTTTCGGCCCTCAGGTTCTCTGACGTTTTTTTCCTCTAACTGAAAAACTGCTTCTCTCCAGCTAAGATTGATTGCTGTCTTCGCTTGGCCATGTACTTGTTTATGTGAGACTTAAACCACAAAATGCCTCCCGCCGTCGGTCCAGAGAAGGTCGGGGTATTTTTCTCTTTCTTTGAATTCACAGTGCAATCTGCGAGCGCACTGAGGAAACAGCTTTTATCACTTACAGCAGTCGCACAATAGGACTCAGAACCATGTGTTACTGGGTGCAGAAGGAGAAGGAAAGCACAGGGTGTGAATTTGTCTGTATGTGAAGGCTGCTAGTGTTCAGAGATTATACTTAAAAGAGCCTTGTTGTCCACACCTATTTATCAGGTACTGGATCTCTCCAAAACCTTCCTGCTCACACTAGATGAAATGTAGAGCAGCGGTGCAGATAGCATGAGAGGAAACAGAAGCACTCTTTCTCCTGAGAGTTTGTCTTTTTCAAAGATTTTTTTTTTCCTCTCTCCCCTCTCGCTCTCTTTCCACCTAATCCGCATCGCTGAGTGAACTCATTGTCCATTTGTTTTAGAGGAGCGGCCTGCTAAACACATTTGCCTGGAGAAGTGAATTTCCAATAGGGCTTGATGCGATTGTAGTGCCTGCCCAGAACGTCAGGCATGCAAGGAATCTCGAGCCCAGATCAAGCGCTGTCTCTAACTGTCCACACACTGCAGAGCTGTGGTAAAACACTAAAATGCAGAGCCATGCACTTGTAACTCCAAAACTGACTTCTTGTCCAGTTTGTTGAAGACATTGATGCCAGTCAGTTCAAATTAGGATGATGTAGCACCCTGGTAACAACAACCAAAACACTGGAAAATGGTGAGACAGAGGGAGTAGAAAATGAGACCAAGGAGCAAAAGAAAGAGGGAGAGGATGTAGACAGCCCAGAAAACATTATGATTTTCATTCATTTTTACCATCCAACAAAAACCATTTTCGATAAGAGCATGAAATCTAAAAATAAAAATAAAAAAATTACAAAGCCGCCTTTGTAAGTGATAACTGCATTTTTAAGGAACTATGTACAATATACATATGAATGTGACATTTCTTCAAAACTGTTGCTTTAGTTTTTCTATTATTATTAAAAATAATACCTCTCTAATAATGGCCTGGAACTTGGCGATCTCTGCATGTTGGCTTTTGTTAAATGCTGGACAGAAGCTCAGCTGTGAGAGGCTCTAATCAATAGTCAATATTCAGTAGTCTCTCCTGCCTTCTGCGCTCCCTCTCGTTTTGCCTCAGTTTCCCCACCAGGGATGTGATGGAAGGTCCAGCTGACCTGCTACAATATTACGGGAAACCGCTTTTCTTTCTTTCTTTCTTTCTTTTTTACTGTGAGCCTCTTTTGGAGCTTTATTATTCTTCCAAACTACAGTCTGAGAGGATCTGATTAAAAATGAGCTATAGCTATAAATTGCTTGTATTAAACAAGTTATCAAAAGCATTTTACCCATTTTGTTTTTATTGAATATGAAATTCAGTTTACAGTGTGGGACAATAATTACATATTTCTTAGCAAAAATGCAAATCTTAGAGGACATCTAAATTGCCAAGTTACACAGTGTTTCAGACCCAAGAACAGAGTTATTAAATTTTCAGCTTTCCAACTGTCCTAGAACTCATCACGTGAATATTCTAGCATATTTCATCAAATTTACGTTATTCCCCGCGTTTCATTTAAATATTCCAGAAAAATCAATTACAAATGTCTGCACTACTCGGTACAACTTCAAGCTGTGGTAACAAGAAGCAGATAGGAGACAAGCAAAGAAACAAATCAGAGAGACTGAGAGCAGAACTAAACATGCTTTATCAATAAAATACACCACCGTTCAAAAGCTTGGGGTCACTTAGAAATGTCCTAATTTTTGAAAGAAAAGCACCTGACATTAAATTAATCAGAAATTAAGTTTAGACATTGTTAATTTTGTAAATGACTATTCTAGCTGGGAACGGCAGATTTCTAATGGAATATCTCCATAGGGGTACAGAGGAACATTTCCAGCAACCATCACTCCTGTGTTCTAATGCTACATTGTGTTAGCTAATGGTGTTGAAAGGCTAATTGATGATTAGAAAACCCTTGTACAGTTATGTTAGCACATGAATAAAAGTGTGAATTTTCATGGAAAACATGAAATTGTAGTGTATATCGAGCTCAAAACTGTATGCAGAGGCGCAAGTTGTTGGAAGATGCGTTCAACGTGGATAGATCTTTGCTATACAGAAAGCATTTTGTTGATGGTTTTCAAAAAAGGTAAATGGTTAAAGTGTATTTAGAGTCTTTATTTCTCTCTTTCAAACCCCCAGAGTTATGGGCAGTATTGGGTTGTCACTTAGCTGGTTCATAACGAGTCAGTGTTAATACAGCACGGTAAATTTGGTGATTTTATCCGATTCATTTCATAAAATGTAAATTGTGCTGTGTGTTCATAAATATCTGTCTTTTTTCAGATATTATGAATAGCAGGATTAGCACAGTTATTGCTGAGATTATCTACTGGCACAGTGTAACAGTGAGACGGTGTGAACAACAGCAGAACTCTGACACTAAAGGAGATAAATGATATTCAGACATCACTCATTGTATTATTTTTTCCTGTGCTTTTCCTACTGTGACATGTCAAATATACCATTTCAGCTTACATTATAGCAGATGCTTTAATTTCTTGATAGAAATTGCAGTTTTAAAGAACAGCCCGTTTCTCTGGTGTGATTGGTGAGAGGCTCTGATGGATTCTGTCATTTTCATGGCGTGTTCTCGTGTTTGTTTTTGTGCAGGCCCCACAGGTGTCGGCATGAATGAACTCAAGAGGAAACTGTTGATCTCTGACCCTCAGCACTTCAGTGTGACTATCCCACGTAAGTTCACTCCACTGCTCTCCTTAAAGCTTTGTGTGAAGGCAAATGTGTCTCTGTGTTTGAGCGCACATCCAGCATGAGCTGAGCACCTTCCAATAGATTCCATTTGTCTTTCAGTCTTTCCTCTCATCTTTCTAATCTGTGTCTGTGTTTGTGTTTTGCGTTTTCACTCCTAAATAAATCCAGACCACAGTTTAGGCTCTGCTGTTTATTGGCAAATAGATTTTAATGGGAGTGAAGACACAGTTTGGCTTCCTCCACATCCTGCACTCACACAGGTTTATAAGTAAGCCAGACGGACTGAGGAACACACAACTGTGGAGGGACACGATGCTGGCTTTGACCATGAACCACGGAGCCCCAGTTTGCTTCCTCTGTCGCTCATCATTCTCTCCTCTGCTTCCTGCCACCTTTTTACTGTTACTCTTTTATAAAATCATACAGTTCCCCCACACATCAGTGTGTCCCAGCACACCTTCAGTGTGAAAGGTTTGCAATGACACCATGTGATTGTTATTAACAGAAAGGTTAGGCCATCCTCAAAAGCTTGAATTGCACACATTTTGCAGCATTAAAATCAGCATTAAAATCTGGTTTGTAAGTCATCAAAGGTGTCTGATTAGTGAAACCTTCACCCTTTTGCTTCATTTTTCTTCCATGCTAGGGCCACGCTAATTATTATTTTCATTGTTAAATAATCTGTTGATTGTTTTTTTTCAATTAATCATTTAGTCATTCAGCCTATAAAATGTCAAAAATTCTGAAAAATGTCCAGAAGTGTTTAAATAAATCCTTGCATGTCTTGGTTTTTCCTCCATTTTTAAAAAAAATGTACTGTCATAGAGGAACAAAGAAACCAGAAAATATAGAATAACGGTTAATATACTCTCTTTCTTTCTTTCTTTCTTTCTGAAAGCATTATTTAAGCCACTTAATCGATTATCAAAACTATCTGTTGATTCATTCAATGCAGCACAAGTTTTCCTAACTTTTTACAACAGAAACATGTAAAACAATACAATGTAAAACTTGTATAACTGAGCTCTGTTTCTGTATTTTGCACTTAGAGTTTAGCATTATTTCCCTGCTATAACACAAGCATGCCAGGCTGTAAGTGAGCCCCTATGTTCACGATTTAACTTGTTGGTGTAGCCATCAAAACTGATTAGAAGGTTTAAATAAGCAAATTTTAAAACGTGTTGGTCAAAAAAACAAAATACTCAGCTGCGCTTTCTGTATCTGTGGGGTTTGGTTGACCTGCTGTTGAGTGGACACTGAATAGCTCACTCTACAGCTGTGTTGTCATGGAGATGAATCGCCTTCTACTCCCCTCTTCTTATCCATTCGCGCCTCTTGTACATCTGTCCTCTGAGACAAACACATTGGAAACACATTCTGAGAGAAATGTAAGCACGCCCTGGTGCACCCGGCAACAAATCAAAATAATCACTTTGGGTGACGGATGTTTAGTTTACTTGTTCCATTTTGGTTTTCTTGTACTGTTTAAGCAATGAAGGTCCAGTCTGAGACCTACACACTCGTAGAGGGAGATGTCTGGCAGTAATACCCAATGCAGCTCTCAGGCAACACCACTGGTCCTGTGGAGGCCCGGGCGGTCGGTTCTCCTCCTGTGTAATTGTCAGCTTTTCACAGTCTGTCTGACAAGCTCCAAATGATGGAGGAAACTGTGTTTTTCTACCTCCTGAAGACATGCCATTCCGCTGCTTCACAAACTGGCACCAAGCTCCCCGCTCTACTTTCTTTCTCAGTTTATTTCTCATTTTCTTTCTGTCTCTTTCCTCAGCTGCCTCCTCCCTTTTTTTCCTTTTAAGGACCCAACGACAGCTCACCATAATTCTGAACACCGTCCAGCTCTGCTGCAAACGACTGGATCTCCATACTTTGCCAGAAGTTTTTAGTTTTTTTTCTAGCTCTGAGGTGTCCCAAAGCCAGCATGTTGGGACAAATAAATCTTTTTGATTCATACATTTAAACAGGGCAACGGCACTATTAATTGCGTAGTTACCATCTGGGGCTTGGAGGGAAACTGCGACATGAGTTTTAGGAAATTTGAAGACCACAGATATTAATTGCCGTGTTTGTTACATGCCGTGTGGCATAATAGATGTGTCCCCGGCGAAGTCTGACACTTGAAATGTCCCTGGTATTAAAATCCCATTGGTTGGGGCATTTTTTTTCCACAGGGCTTGTTAATTGTTCTCAAATGTGACCTGCGATGCTGTTGTTTAATAGAGCCCAGACAGTCTGATTCAGACCTATATAGAAGACGTATGGCACAAGTCCTGGCTCTCATTGAGAGGTAGGAGACTCGGAAAGTATCTCGTCTCCCTCTTTTTTTAAAGTTTGATTGCTGCCAATGGACACATGGATGTGTTTAACACTTGCTGTTGTTTTGGATTGAGCCCGAAAGCGTTACTCCTTTTTGTTAATTTGAAAACCGGAGCTTGGGAGACCACCGGCTTGTGGCCATGGTTAACTTTTTTTCTCTGTCTCTCTTTGCTTGTCGCTGTAAAATGTAAACCAGCCGTCTCAGAAACACAAGGAGCATTGCAATAAGCCATTAGAGTTGGGGGTTAAACATTTTGATTCCAATCCAAGCTTACAGATATTTTCCATGATTTGCGAATGAACGGATTCACATTCTTTTGTTGCACTGTAATTATTTTCTCTGCCACAAAACAGATGCCAAAATAATGCATGGTGGACGGTGTTGGTCTAACTACCGAAAGGCTGTTTGGCACCGTGTCTTACACTTTTCTGAATGGGAGGTATAAGTATATGTTATCTTATGACAAGGCCGCTCTGGCCTTCTCCTTGTGTTTTTCCTACTGTTGTCTGGGGCTGATGACATAAAGTCATTGATCTTATTCAGTGTCTTCTCCACCACAGTTGGATTTATTACTGTCTTCCGTTCCTAAGCAAGTGACACATTGTATAAATGACACCACTAGTTTTCCATGAACCCTGTAGATCAGTCTGGACCATATAAAGGAAAGGCACTGGTCCATTACGAGGGCACAGCCTCAACACATGCTGACAAAAAGAACAGCTCCAAGGAGAGTAAAGCAGAACTTGGCAGTTTTGGCTGCAGGTGATAAAAGTTTAATAGTTTGTTTTGGAGCTGGTCAGAGTGTCTGACGGGTGTAAACCTCTCCCCTCTGACCTTTGCAGCGCTCCTGAAAGGAGCCGGAGTGTGAGTCGACCCTTGACCCTTACAAATCCACCAGCGCTGCTTGCGCACGTTCCCTCCACGTGCCGTCCCCACCACCCATTTTACAGTGAGGTTTTATGGTTTATGGCCAAGTAAATGCAGAGACTTGATGTTAATGAGAGCTCCCCAACTCAATTACCTTACAGCTGCTAACATCGGTGGCTAACGTTGTTGCTTCTGTTCCTACAGGCATTGTAGCCACATTACAAGAGACAAATTTAATAAGCCTCTGTAAACCTCTGCTGAATCTCAGTTAAGTGTCTGAGTTTGGTGCTACAGCACTACAGGTTTTGTATTTTATTGCATTATTGCACAATAATATATACAAGGGTTGGCATGGCCCATCTTGCTGTGTTTCAGACTTCTAATATTGTTAATAAGGGGCTCAGTTCAGATGGTTTCTGCCCCAGCAGTGAGTCAGACAGTCTGGGTTTGATATAATCGCTCCCTCTCTCTCTGTCTTTGGCTCTCTCTCCCTCAGACACCAGTCGGGCCAAAAGGAGTCAGGAGAGTGACGGCGTTGAGTACCACTTCATCTCCAAACATCTTTTTGAGACCGACATCCACAACAACAAGTAAGCAAAACTGTGAATGGTACAAGTAAAAACTTCATCTTTCACTGTTCATGCAGTGGAGTTATTTGCTACGTTAATGTGTACATCTTTAAAAACGTACATCCTGCCTCTGCAACACTTGTGAAGAGTAAATTACCAGCTGCATTTAAAGTGAATACAGCAAAGTTTGAGCAAATGGAAACCAGGATGCACAAATCTTCTTCTACTTGTCAGTATTCTCTGACACCTTAAGTACATGTACAAGGAGTAATTGATAAGTCTTTGACTGTAAAAAGCAAAAACCATATCTGATTAGAATGAGTAGTCTCTTTGTGGAGTGGTACACCACTGAGGGCTCTGTCACCCAGTCCTGCTGTTTGGTCTCTGCTTCTTAGCCATGGCCTAGCAATGATCTGAAACCTAAAAACATAAGGATCAGGTCATCTCAGGCCTTTTGTGAATTTGAAATTATGCACCTGCAAAATTTGTGTACGCCAGGTCCTGAAGTTGATTGGACAATGTCACATGGAATCCTGACTACAAAGAGATGCTGCTTACACCTGCTGCATGTCCATGACTGTATCATGCTCCATTCATGTTCAACAGGAACAGAACAGGAACTCTTTGATCTCACACTGTATATCCAGCCCATATCCACTGTACCAAGTACTTCTTGCACTTTGTGTTTTCACTGATAACCAATGGGAAAAAAGTGTCTCTTTCAAAATCAAAATATAACGGGGTACGCAAATGTATAACATCATCTAATCTGCCCACATTCAGTTCACTTTCTTTTCACATCTTAATGGTTTATTATGATGACATAACATGACATATTATTATGGTACAACTTTGTTCTCAAAATATCATGATTTTTGTGTAGAATTATGATTTTATCTAATCTATTACATTGTCATTACTTTCATCAATTTATTCTCTTTTTGTGTGTTGATATATATATGTGTATATATATATATATATATATTTATTCTCTTTTTGTGTGTTGATATATATATGTATATATATATATATATATATATATATATTTATTCTCTTTTTGTGTGTTGATATATGTATATATATATGTGCTGTTTTTTGTTGTTGTTATTGATTGTTAAATAATTAACTTACAGGGATATAAAGAACACAGGAACAGAAAGCACGAATCCTGTGAATTTATGCTGAATAATTGACTTAAAACATTGATTGTTGCCAACTTTAACTTAAAATAGATTAACCTTTCAGCCCTTATCACTGCGACTGCACGTTTTTTTATTCACATTCCACTACATGGTTAATGTAGTTTTTGAGTCTGAGATCTTCACCAAATGAAAACAAGCGTTTGGCTGTGTCTGTGGTCTTGACCACTAGGGGCAGAATAACAGCGAGAGCAGCAGTTCAGTGCTTGTTGCCGCTGGTTACTTACAGCCTCCCGCTGTCGTCTGTACGTCTCTCTAACTGAGTGTGAGCTGGCGTTGACAGGGCCGGGCCCTTTGCTGGTAACGGATCTCCAGACAGTGGCCCCAAGGTCTCCTGTCTCTGCTTCCTGCTTTCCTTAGGCGCTCTCTCTGAATCCAGCCACACCACGGCCCGCCTTGACATTTGCGGCCAACAAATTGAAATGCAAGTTGTAATAGTCATGAGAATGATTGATGCCTTTCTGCTGGTCTCACACGAGCTGGAGGGGGAAAAAAAGATGCACTACAGGGTGCACATGCAAAATAGTTACGCACGCAAACACACATACAGTACATATGACATAGAGGGAAGTGTGTGGCAGTAAGTGCATGTTGAGTGTCAGAGCATGCACAGAGACGACGGGAAAAGGGGTCTGTATATTTAGGCCGTGTTGCGGTGTGGGTCGAGGCATGCAATGTTTTTCAGAGAGTCGGAGGGGTGAGTGACAGAGCTGTGATGTGGGGTGGATGCGTGGGACACTCCACGTTGAAATTACAAGGCAGCAAAGTAGAGGAGGAGTGTGATGAACTTGTTTGCGTTATGCCTCATTGCATGCAGCAAAAACAATGCACTCTGCACAGAAATAAGAGGTTCTCTGAACTGGGGCCATAACAACGTGTGTTTAGCTTGAACAACTTTCCCAAGGGAAGCCCTGTTCCGTGTCAAAATGGCAACAATCCATACTCTCAGTATAGCCAGACCTCCACTGGCATGCTCTGCTGTAATCTATATACCTTCCCCTGTGATGACAAACAGCACAGAATGCTGCAAGGTGTGAGTTTTTGGACACGAGCTACTGTAAGCTCTTAAATGAATTTCCCATAACCGTATATGAGGTTTGTTAGAGACTTAAAACTTTCTTACATGGGCAATTACTATAAAACTTTCTTTTTACATGGCATCAGTCACACTGAGGCAGTCATTCTGTCCGACACTCATCATGAGCAGACTGTAAGCATACCATGCCGTCCTATTAGCTTCAAATTCTTTCCACGTTGTTACTCTCTTCTCCTTTTTCCTCCTTGTTTCCAGCTAAAAATACCCTGGTGGCTGTTGGTGTGAAAGAGAAAAGATTATCTGGTGGAAAAGTGTTTGTTTGCTTGCACCCATGCATTGCTTGCTAAGCTAAAACCCTTGTGGATTAAGGCAGAGAAGGTTTTGGCATTTAGGGGCTTTGTGGTCTTTCTGGAACAAACAGGTGTTACTGATTGAAAGGGTAGCGTAGGAGATTATATAAAAACACGCTCGGCCAGAGCGTCTGGTTTTTAAGTTCTGCTAAAGAATGCTATCTTCAGATCTGTCAGCGGTTGAAAGAGTAATCCTCCTGTCCCTGTGGATTTGTAGGGTTTTTATATATCATTATTTCTTAGATGAATCTCAGGAGTGTGCTGACACAGTCGACCAGATTAGGATGAGATTCTAATGTTTCTCCCAAGAGATGTTAGTGTTGCATTAGATTCAGATCCCTTCATGAAGATTTTTTTTTTTTTTTTTTTTTAAAGGTGTTTTCTTGCTCTGCAATCTTCTAATATCCCCTCTTTTTATCTCGTCTCTCAGGTTCATTGAGTATGGGGAGTACAAAGGGAATTACTATGGGACAAGTCTGGACTCTATACGCTCCGTCCTCTCCAAGAACAAAGTGTGCCTATTGGATGTCCAGCCTCATGTGAGTGACACAAACCCCTCCTTTGCATCCCATTCTTTCTCACCATCTCTCACTTCCCCTGTATTTTTAGCCTTTTGGCACCTTTCCTCACCTATCTTTGAAGCAGATCTCCCTCTTTGCCTGCATTCCTAAAATCCTTGGCTGTTTGCTGAGTTACCAAAGCAGGTTTCTCATTTTTTAGGGAGCAATTACTGCTAATTTTCTCTATTTGAAGATTTCCTCTTTGGCTTATGTGTCTTGGGTGGTGGTGATCAGACCCTGTACAAATGGCTGGCTTGACGCTGAGCCCTGACAAACCCCGTAGCATGATTCATTCAAAATGGGGCTGGGTCTGTATCATCCAGCCTCTGCACCACCAGCTTTTCTCTGTTTGTTTTTGTCCAGTGGATAATGACACACAGACACAAATGCATCATTACATAGATTAGCCTGGCAGCTCCTCAAACCTCCCCAGCCTGAGCAGCAATGGGTAGAAAGAGCCTATGGAAGCTAATGTGGGTGTAGGTACATCTAGGTATGTGTTTTTTGTTTTTGTATGCATTTGTGGTGGTGTGTCAGCCTGTAGTCATTCCATGTACTTCCTCTTTATCCCCATTCTCCAGCGGGATTCATGAATCACATCAGTGGCAGCGTCAAAGCATGTTATTGCCCCCATGCTGACTCACTAAGTGACTGATGAAAGCCACAATAAATGCTTCCCAGAGGTTGCTCTGCTGCCCGTCTTTTGAGTTTTTATCCATCTTCCTATCAGTTGTGGGTTTGGACTCACTGCCTATTAGCACAGTGAGGAGCCCTGATCACAGGGGAACCAGAGGACACCTGACACCAACACGAACCAAATCTGCCCTGTTCACTATCTCTGAAGTTCCACATTGGTGGAGTTATTTCGCCCAATTGTCTGTTCATCAAAACAGTGTAGTTTTTGGAGAATCTTAAATAAGAGCAATTTTTAAAGACTCCCTTTTATGACAGTCAATTTTTTTTACCTTATCGCATACATGTGGTGTATTTTATATGCTGAAACACACATAATTAATGAAATAAGCAGCTAGGGCCATGGCTGAGTATGAATCTACAGTGTACTGATGACAGTGTTAAGAATGTAGATTAAGGCCCTGTTTACACGAGGACGCTTGCAGGTAAAAACGTCAAAATATTTCAACAAAACACCCTATCGTTTATACGAGGACGGCATTTTGGGGGCTTAAAAACGCAAAAATTTGAAACCGGCCTCCAGAGTGGAAAAGTTGAAAACTCTCCGCCGTTACGTTTCCGTCTAAACCGCAAAACACAAAACTTTGCTGGAAAAAAAAAAACTTTGCCGAGATCTGACCACGTTGCGTACGAGATTACGTCACATACGTGCGCCGGTGCTTTGGTTTGCCGGCCGGTACAAGGAAGTAAACAAAGATGTGTGATTATTTCCATCCTTCGGACCTTCCAGCAACTCTGGCAGCTCTATGTACACTACAGGAGTCGTACCAACAAACGTACAGAATCTGTACAGATTCCATTTATGACACACATTTACCGCTGCGGAGATCTGAAAAGGGAGGTAGTACGCATGCGCGTAGACATGGCGGAGTTTTATCACAGCGCCACCCAGCTGCCTGGCATGCATATCCAATCGAATTCCACACACTATAGAGTCACCGTATATACGCAGATTTCCTTCAAAACCGCTCGTCTAAACGTGAAATAAAAAGTGAAGACAAGACGCCACTTTTGCGTTTTCTGTTAAGATGGTCCTCGTACAAACGTAGCCCCAGACAGATGAGGCTTCATACACAAAAAAACTAAGGTGCCAGTTCTGTCAGCTTGCAGCGTGGTGCTTTGTGTATCATTTTTCTTTTACAGAATCAGTTTCTGGTTCTAACATGTAGACCTAAATTACTCCAATATTGCAACTTGTCATTGTGTTGTGTAAAGACGTTTTACAGTGTTTAAGTGGAGTTGTGAGTGAGCTGATGTGCTCAAGCTGCAGCAAGCAGTGGAGTGGTTGATGGAGAGAGGGCTACACAGATCTCCACATGGGAAGGTGTAGAGTTACATCGTAGCTATTTTAAAGCAGACTTTGTGACTTTAATACACAGAGGATTTAATCGGCGGCTGCAAAAAATACTTAAAAAAACAATCGGCATGAATAAGAAGTCTGTGATTGGTTGAAACCTCTCATCACAGGAGGATAGATTATCTAAAGCTTGTATGGAGTCAAGAGGTAGTACCAAATTTCAATCCAATGATTCCAAAAGGTCTTCCCCAGCTTCAATTGTCTCGACCAGTCGATCCCTTCCGTTTGTTTGGCCCTGCACTTTGAAAGTCCTCTATACACACCTCATCAACATGTGATTGTTAAATGATTATTAAATGGCTTTAGCATTCTCATTTGATCTTTGCCCTCTTAGTTATATTTGTTCTCCCTGCAGACAATAAAACACCTGAGGACAGCAGAGTTTAAACCCTTCGTTGTGTTCGTGAAGCCTCCGTCGATTGAGAGACTGAGGGAAACCAGAAAGAACGCCAAAATCATATCAGGCAAAGATGACAAGGGAACTGCCAAACCTTTCATGGTAAGATGGATTGAAGGTTTTTCTTAATTTGTGTGTTTTAACTGAATCCTATGAGAGTTTGATCACCGTGATCTATTGTTGAGTAACAATGGATGGGTCAGGTTTGCTTTAAATTACACCATCACAGGAAATCAAAATAAATAATTTCAGTAAATAGTTAAGTATCACCTTGAACTCCAACCAGTTTCTACAAACTGGATGGTGTTTGTAAATGCTATTTAGATTAAATGAAGCTAAATGAGTGTTTAATGACCGCTGTGAGGAAATGGGACCATTACAGCACAAGATTACAGGATACAGCTAATAAGGTGTACAGTGGGTAAAGAAAAGACTTTTTAAACATACATTCAGACAGGCATTCAGTGGGGGTCTAAACATATTTAAAGATAGTTTTATGGTCAAGAATTGTAAAGCTGGAATGACTGAATAAGACCTTTGTACTTGTCGAAAGTCAGTGAACTTGAATGATGTCGCTGAATCTGGTGACGAGATGGAGTTGTGCTGCAAAAAAACACACTTAACAAATTATCAGCACCCAACAGAAACACTTTGTGTGTGTACAGTTTGTGTGTTTGTGTGAGTGATGAGGTCATCCCTTACAAACCTTTATCCCGGCCCAGCAGGGACACAGATGAAACCAATTAGCCGGTGTGCTGTGAAGTTGACGGCTGGGGTAGTGGAGGGGTTGGGGTGGGGGTGTGAAGGTGGATGATGGTTTTCCCAGCCCCATCGCGCCCGAGGACTTCTCATTCGCGTGTCTCACTCACCACGGGCAGCGTTAAGGCCAAGATCCCAGTCAGCAACACGGCCGGGATGGTCTGATGGGACACCAGGAGGTGAGAAACATTAGGAGCGAGGGAGGCAGAGAAACAGGCTGTCAAAGAGATGGAGACTGACAGCAGTTTGGAACGATGGGACGTGAACTAGGCTTTGCAACTGCAGCATGCTGGGCAAAGTGTGACACTTTGCGCAGCTGGGGTATCTTTTTTTTTTTTTTTTTTAAATACTTTATTTATTTATTTTTAAATATACAGAACAAACCCGAACAGATACCCCTTTCTTCCCACCCCTCTCCCACAAAGCAGGTTAGGAAAAGAAAAAACAAAATCATTTTTATTTTTTTAAACAAACTTATGTCGAAAACACAGATAAGCAATGGGAATTTCATCATTCTCTACTCCACTGTCTCTTAAAGTCACCACAGATCTCGGAATGCTCCTGCCTTTCTTCACATTTTTCAAATCAAGCTTCTTTTCACTTCATAAGTAAACCTGATTTTCGCTTTTGGGCAGAAACACACTGGATAAGATATACCAAGCTGACAGCTCCCATTTATTTTCTGTGGAAAGCAGCGAGTCTCACAGACAGGCAGTGAACAAGGTCATTCATAGATTTATTTTAAGTAAATATTAATTGCACCATTTGTTATCCTGAAATATCATCCCAGCTCCAAAGATGCACCCATCTGTAATATAACATTTTAAGTAACAACACTGCTGAACTGTAGAGAAAGTGTCAGTCTGGCAGCCACGTTAACTTTTGGACCCAAACAAAGATGAACCTTTGGAAAACCCTAAATCTGACCTGCCTAAATCCCTCTACAGCAAGAGACTCTGTGACACTGAGACCTAATTGAAAACAATCTGAAGATAACGGGACTCTGTCAGCAGCCTGATGGACCACCAGTCGTGCGCCACATGCTCAGAGCTGCTAGTAACTCCACTTGGACCCTACTTTGTGAAAAAACAAAGTTAATTCCCACTCACACATATCACCTCTGAAGTGACTTATTTCAAAGTCAGCTCACATCAGTCAAGATAACCAGACAGAAAAATGTTAAGAAGGAAGAACGTAGACAGCAAAAAGGCAAAAAGCTGGATGACATTTCAGAGGCGCCTGGAAGTTTGAACTTTCTCAATATGAAATTCCTCAGTTCAAGCACTCTTTAGAAAGCTTTGTTTGCACACTACTAGATATAAATTATGGATTTACACATCGTTTTAAAATTTATAACTGATATTTCTTAATAAGGTCCTTGTGACCAAAACAACAGCTTTGTCACGTCAATCCAGGGTGTGGGAATTGATTTTTTTTTTTTCAATAAGCTGAATGTTGACAGGATTTGATTCCCAGTACCAAAAGGAGACCAAGCAAGTGATGTGCATGTCACCTTCTACTCACTGATATAACAGGACCTTAGTAGGTTGAGTTTAATTCGTACATGCTAACCTGAGGAAACTATCTCACCTGTTATGTGACTCTTTGATCCCTCACTGTCTGATGCTCTGCCCTTACGTTCTTTCTCAAAAGAAATTGTATTATATTAAGAGAATACCCATAGAATAAAATGCAGTGAACCTTAAAACTTTAAATAAATTGTCCTGAGCTCAGACAAGAGGACTTACAGTGCCACTGTTGTTGAATAAATGGTTGTTTTCTACTCAGAAAGGTTTAGTTTCAAGCATGCAGCTGGGCCACCACTGATGGTCAGTTTAAACTTACATCGTGTAGATATTTAGCTGTGCTGTCAAACCTGAATGGACTTTCACATTAGAAAAGTTATCAAAAACTCCAAATTTTGAAAAACTCCCCCAATTTAGCAAAAAATGCATTTTTACACTCGCCTAATCTGCTTTCTGACTTTTTTCGACAAGAGTTAATGCGCTACCTAGAAGATGGCCCCACTCTTTAGAAAAAATTCCGCTTTCATTATTTTACTATGTTCAAAATCTTCTTTCCTGTGGGAAACAGCAACCTCCAAGCAGCAACTATACATGTCGTAAATGGCAAGCTTTGCTGAAGATTTGGATCAGGCAGTAAGGCAGGCCTGCTTGGTCCTTTTGGTAAATACAAGAAGGGATGTTCTTGCATGTTTGCCCACCACTTATGGAGAAACTTACATTTTCCAGGAATGTTGCCCCAAAACAAACTCTGTCACCATTCTGCAGGCGTACCATCGCTGCAACCTGGGTTTAGCACCACCCAAGGTAATTATTATTGGTTTAAAGAAAACCAAAGCATTATTTCCTCCTATAGCTGAACAATCGTGAGAGCAGCCAGACTGTTCGGACACTCAGTGCTGTGGAGATCAAGCTGAGTAAGACTAATACAGACACACTGTCGGCTCTCATCGCTCACACAGGTAAATATAATTTGGCCTCAGACTGCTCCGCATTTCCCAGCTGAGCTCCTTGGAACAATGAGCTGAAATGGTCAGAAACAAGCTGAATGCTAACAATCCATTGCTGTTGCTGTTATTACTCACCGTCCCTTTACTAGCTCAGTGATTCTCTGAAGTAATACAAATATGCCTCATAAAACAAGGAGACATACAGTATTTCAGCCAGGTAACAAATCAGGTTGTGTGTAAATGTTCGTGTACACTGACAACCTCCTCTGACTTGCTACTGGAGGCTCTGAAAGAGATGCTGTTGTTGTGACTTGTCTCAGATGTATGCTATCCACCGCCAGAGAGACAGGTCTGCTTTCATGATAAATTCTGAGGAACAGTCAGCTCATTGTTTCTGCAGAGAAGGCTGACTTTAGCCCCATTATCTGAGGTGGAGATGATTCAGGGCAGCGTTTCAACAACAGTCACTGAACGTGTGATGTAGAAACGAGCAAAACAGGCTGATCCAAGCTGTGAAATGGTACAATATCTGAAGGGACCACAATCATTTGAAACTGATTTGTAAAGATCTGTTTGCTTCTCAACAGTGAGAGGACAGGTGTGTTTTAATAGCACAATAAAGCAGGTGTCCTGCTGAGATGTGGCGTGTGTGGTGGTCTTAAAAGATGACACATGTGGTTTTGTGCCACTAAAGCGTTGAAAAGCTTTATAGTCCCATAAGGAGAATGTTCTTTTCTATTCTGAGTTAACAGCAAAAAGGCCCACAGTTAAATCAGAAAATATCATAAATACAACAAAGAGAAGAATAAAAGAATACAAACCAAAAAATCATGACATCAGTCGAAATCTGTAACAAGGAGAATAACAGTGGTAAAAGTGAACTGAGAGTCCTCATATAGTGCAATGAAAATGGCCATTTATCTGGACAAAGTACTTCAACAGGCACAAGACGCTGCATCATTTCATGTGGAAATTAAGCAATCTAATGGCAGTGGGGATAAATGAGTCCCGAGTGCTTTTCTTCTCGAGTTTGGCCCTCCAGAAGTGGCATCAGCTCAAACTGCCCTCAGAGGAGAGCGATCCAGCTCGAATCACTGCATGCCAACAAATATCCACTCATTTGAACTCTCCCAGCTTTCCATTTTCCTCTTTTACCTTCATTATATCATTATTATCTCTCTGCCCCTCTCATTATAACCTAAACCTCCCTTATTATTTTCTTGTTTAGGTTTCTGATTCTCTTTCCATCTCTCTACCCAGCTTGCTGTCCCTTAAGTGGCTTCATGCTGTGATTAATGGTCTTTTACCTGGAATGGCCTAACTAGAGACAGACTCCGAGACGTGCTGGTGGACATGGAAACATCACACACACACACGCAAAGCAGCACACAGCCTCTCAGGTTCATTTAGGATAGGTCACATGGGTTGTCTTTGAGGCTTTGGACACGTTGGTCCAGCAGTGGAGGTCCTGTGGGGGCTTCGGTCCAGATGAGATGACAGCCCCTCAGTGGAACAGAATCCTCCACGGACCAACAAACCTTCTGGCCTCCCTGAGCCCTCTTTAAGTCTCCTCCCTCCTCATTCTGCAAGACACAGGCTGATAAAACCATCACGTCTTCTTCAACAAATACAGCAGAGCATTAGATGGCATAAGTGTAAGGTATATGCATGCTAGACAGCTGGGCAGAAAAAGCAGACAGGGCTTTTCTGACTGCCACAGCGAGTGAGTGTTTATATTTAGGTGCGCGGCTAATCCATTATGAAGCGGAAAACGATCCAGAAACTTTCTGAAGTAACTCCTGGCTGGAAGAAGCGTCTCCAAAAACCGAGCCATTTAGGAGTTTTCAGCTTTTACGAGCTCGTGTTTATGTGCGTACACATTGTATGCACACACTGAGCCGGATCCTGCGTGTTTGTGTGAGTGGGAGAAAACGAGCGCTTGACTTTCTGAGCATGAATGTGTATTTGTGTGTATTTATAATTGTCTGTTTGGCAAAGAGGTTCACTGTAAAAACCATATCTGTCCAAGGAATCTGAAGTTGAGTGTTCCCAATAAAAACATCAGGCTAAATCAGTGCAGCCACTTTAGCCGTGCTGTAGCAGCGCGGGCACCATCAGCCAGGACCCACACAGCTGGAACCAGAAAGCCTCCGAGGGACCACCGCAGAGAGATACCTGGGCTCTTTCAGAACACTCTATCTATGAATACAGGAGCCCCTGCTAGGCAGTATTTACCCCCACCCAGATAAAAATATGTTATATTGCTATTCCTCACAGTTAGCACGTGGTTTTATTCTTTACACTGGATGGCTGATTTGCATATTGACTTGGAAAACTCCCCATCCATTGCAGGATTTTTGTGCAGGTTTTCACGTTAGACAGCAACAATTTCATGCAGCTGCCTAGTCTAGTCCAGATGTGACACATCACTATTTTGTGGATATTTCAATAATTAAGATGCACCTCACCTGACCTAACACGAATCATCTCCTCCAGTAATGCAGTATGGTTAAGGCAACATGATTCTTTTCAAATTGAAAACACTCCTTAAAGTAAAAAATAATAATAATTTCCCTTGTTGACATGTCCATATGTAGTTTTTATATGTTGATGACTGAGAAACTACAGTGTACTGATTCAGGCTTACAGGGTTTCATACACAGCAAACTTAAGGAAGCACTCCTGTCAGTTTGCAGGTTGGGGCTCTCTGCATCATTATTGTTCTTCAGAATCAGTGTCCACTTTCAGCATGTGTTGCTAAATTGCTCCAGCATTGCAGCTTACTATTTGTAGTAGTTTTACAGTGCAAGTGAGCTGGTGTGTTTGAGCTGCAACAAGTAGGAGGGTTGAGTGAAAAGAGAGGCTGGGACTTCATAGATCTGCACATTCTAGAGGAAGCAGCATTGTAGAGTTACAGGTCAGCCATTTTAAAGCAGGAAAAGATTATGTTCTTAAAGGTTAGAACACATGTATTTAGCAGTGACAATACAATCTAACCATTTAAAGCCATTTAGATTAGTCACTGTAGCTAAATACGTCTGTGTGTCAACAATTCGTAGCCATTTCCACTAAAAAAAAAACATTCGACAAAGGTAGAGTAGCTAATGTAAAATTTGAGCTGCACTATCAGGAGGTGGCATACAGTCGTTGTTTGGAAAGTCTCATGTCTTCTGGAGTCTTGAGTCAAATCTCAAGTTCAGGTAAAATAACTTGGGGAGCAGCGTTGTTGCAGTCGCTCTGCTTCAAACACCAGTGAATGATTAAAAGGATGTCCAATTTGAGCAGCAGATCCATGTATTTGAAGGCTTCTCCAACATCAAAAGACAAACCAGCAGTTCATTATATCGATACATGCTGTTTTGCAGAAACACGTCTTTCTTTCTTTTTTTAAATATAACTTTTATTTTCCATTTAAAAGTTCGAGTTAACTCAGTCATCCGTGGTGTTACAGTGAAGGTCGAGTCAGAGTAATACTTGAATCCACACCTCAGGAGCTGCACATGTGAAACCGAATGATTACTGCTTCCAAAAGTATTTTTGGTCATCCTGAAACCCAGACTGTCCATTTTTGAAGTTTTAACTTCATTGTGAACTCCAGTAGATCCAGTGATCTGTGTAGAAAGTTCTCACAGCCTGAGCTCAGCGATCATTTCCCCATCACACATATAGCATCCTCTCTGACAGTAATGGATGTTTTACATGCCTGTCTTTTGTAAATTATTGTTATGTTTTGTCCTCTGCTTATTTTGAGGATATTTTATTTTCCTTGTGAATTGGATAACTGTGGGTATTCAGTGGAGGAAATAATGAAAATTCCTTGAGGTCAGGTTGTTGTGGGGAGCTTTTAGTGCGTGGTCTCTGCCCGGGTTCATGTGTGGGTACCATGTCTCTGGAAGGTTATAACGGGCTCCGTATGGGCTACTTTGTGTTTATTTGCGTGTTCAAGGGCATGCAATTTATGTTAACTGTATGTGAATGTATCTGCCGTCCTGTTTACTGTGCTCACTACTTTCCCTCTGCAGCAGATAGGCTTTCTGAAATGAACCGCTTTACAGAATTTGTGCTTACGTCTCTGCTTTTTGTGTTTTTCACCTCCGTCTTCCTCATCCCATCTTACATCCACTGCAGGAAGAGGACTTTCAGGAGATGCTGAGCACCGCCCAGACCATGGAGACTCAATATGGTCATCTGTTTGAGAAGGTTATAGTCAACGATGACCTCTCGGCGGCCTTCAGCGAGCTGCGGTTGGCGCTAAAGAAGGTGGAGATGGAGACACACTGGGTTCCAGTCAGCTGGACTCACTCCTGAGACACCACACAGACTGTAAAAGGAGAAAAGGGAAGGGCTTCAACAGAAATATGCAGGTTTTTATCTTTTTTATATCTGCTGCGGCTGGTGTTTGGGGGATAACGGGAATAAAACAAGACAGCGCCAGACTGCTGTGTCGCCATACCTGAGCTGCACCCAGCTAAAAATAAGCATTTGCCCGGGATCAGGTTGGATTTAGACCTCAGCTGCGGTCTGGATGTGGATCTCCAGGTCTGACCAGATCTGACAGGGTTGCGGCTAAGGGCTCCTGTCCAGAATCTGGGTCTTGGACATTGATCTGGGTCTCAGTCTGGGTCACACAACCATGGCCACAAGCTGGAGCTCCTTGGTCCAAACCAGAATGTGGAACGAGCCCGGACCATCACAGCACCAGCAGTCCTGCCAGCACATCAGTAATCTGGCCAAGCAGGACTCCTTCTTTAGTGTGTTTATAACATTAGACCATTAGAAACCAAAGGGATTGACGTATTTCTTCTTTGTAGACAACTTACATGCATATGTCTGTAAAAGAACACATCGTCTGAGGGGAAATCGAGGAGAAAAGAAAACATACTTGCCTTCTGTCTTTCTATATTTCTGGGCTTCTAAAATGCTTCCATGACTGTTACTCCAAACAAAACACTGTCAGGTACACAGAAAGGGCAATAAGTGTAATTTTATTTAAAAGAAATTAATATATTTTCTAATATCTTCCAGTAGTTTTTGAATACTTTTTATACACAGTTTTCGACTTTAAGAGCAACCTGATCTCAACTGTAGCCACCTCTGTGACAGAATTTTACACTGGAGGCATCTCTTCTTTCAGTCAAGTGTTTTGATTTCATCTCCCCGGTCTAGTTTTCCCTCTACAAAGCGCATACAGAGCTATTTTATTTAGGTGTTGTATATTCCATTCGGCAGCGTTTTAAACAGCCACCCTTTCTGTGACGGTGCCCAGCATAACAGCTTTGCCATTGAAAGTCCCAGAACTGGACACTCTTGGCTGTCTGCTAGAAGAAAATGTTCACAATTGTGTTTTATTAGGGTGGAGTCTTTATTTTTATTCACATAAAAAATGCCTTGAGCAAGGCTGCTAATAGTGGCTCCATAGCACACTTCCAGGATTTTAACATAAGTAGCCGCTCCTGACTTTATGAGCATTAGGAGTTTATTGCTAATTTGAGTCACCCATTCCCAGTCTTACTCATTTTTTACTCAGTCCTTTTCTTTCTAAGCTTTTTATCATAGATATGCTTAACTTTAACTTCTGGAACACTGATGTCAAAAGCAGCTTGTCATCGAATCTCTTTCTGTTAGTAACATTGTTACAACCCTTGTAGATTGAAGGGCTGCTTTCTTGCTGATGCTGAGAAGAATGAGGTGGGAAGATCACATTCATGTCTACAGGTAGAAACCTAGAGTCATGAGGCAGACGTTCTAATCTTCCACAGAGATTGGAAACAAGGAAGAACAGCCGTCCTGGCTCTGTTAGCACTTCTAGAGTTGTGGTTTCATGAACTCCTTTCTGCTTGTGAACTGGAACAATTCATTCATTTGTAAGATTTTTCACTTCAAACAAGCTTTCTGCATTTTTCCCTTATAATGACGTCACATTTTTTCTGCTCCAACCATCACCATCTTCAACTGCAAAATATGTAATAGCTACAGAGCCACAGCTCAAAACGTGTCACAGCAAAGGCAGTAAATTGAGAGATACGTATGTTTTTTGGCTTAATATTTTCTACTAGACTGCATCTATTTCATGTGAGAACAAAATAAAGTCCACATTTTTACCACACAACAAGAATATCCTCTAAAAATCCAAAGCATTTTAGAGCATTTTTTGTAAAAATTATACATTTTGCACTATGGACCAACACAAATATTAGATCAGACACTGCCAGGGCAGCTCAGTCTAACAATGAACTGCCCTGCAGTGCTTTGACAAATTTGTTCTCTTTGCCTCCAGTCTGCTAAGCTAGGTTAATTGCCCTCGTGCTTTAGGTGCATATTTAACATACAGACCTGAAAGTGGCATCAATCTTTTCTCCTACTCTACCGTTCAAAAGTTTGGGGTCACCCAGACAATTTAATGTTTTCCATGAAAACTCACATTTTTATCCATGTGCTAACGTAACTGCCCAAGGGTTTTCTAATCATCAGTGAGCCTTTCAACACCATTAGCTAACACAATGCAGCATTAGAACACAGGAGTGATGGTTGCTGGAAATGTTCCTCTGTACCCCTATGGAGATATTCCATTAAAAATCAACAGTTTCCCGCTAGAATAGTCATTTATCACATTAACAACGTCCAGACTGTATTTCTGATTAATTTAATGTTATCTTCATTGGAAAAAATGCTTTCCATTCAAAAATAAGGACATTTCTAAGTGACCCCAAACCTTTGAACGGTTGTGTAGTCTCAGTAAGAAAGCAAATAAACATATTATCCAAAATATGTAAATTATTCCCATACCTTTTTAAACTCAGAAAAGGGGCCACCATACCTTGGGAATCCCCTCATTTAATGTTCAAAGTCCAGCTCAGGTGCCCAAATTCTTTTTATGTGCATTTGACCATTTCTACCTGCTGTCATGTTTGCATACTTGATTTCTGTCCATCTTTTTAAAAGGGTCATTTGAGTGTTGATGCTGTTCATTAAGATAACAGAACTTAACACGCTTTAAAGGGACTTTAATAACTGTCACCTCTTTACTTGGCCCCTCGTTTTTTATTTGTCTTAGTGTAAGATCATGTCCCCTTTTCATACATTATTTTATTTGTCACATCTGCCACCTCTTTTGTTGATCAGAATCAGATTTGTACAGTCTCCAGAAAATATTTTACATGTCTTGCTGTAAATGATATGCTGTTTATGAGGCGAGTTGTATGAATTTACATTATTCTTGATAACTGCTACATTTTATATTAAAGAAAATTCAACTAAACTTGTGTTTCCAATTTCTATCTTTAACTGGCCGCAGAGTGAGAACAGCGATGTCTGAGAGGGAAATGAATGAGACATGTATTCCAGTGTTTCAAGGATTTGCCCTTGAGTGCTATTCACATCTATCTTTTTTTAATTTTTTATTTTTTTAATATTCCAAGAATATTTTGGGTAGCACATTTCATCTTGTTAATAACAGAACTAGAGAGCAGTAAAAGTCAATCACTGGCTGCTTTTTTCACTTATGGGCCATTCCAGCTGAATTAGAGCATTTTCCCTACAATGCTATTACCATTAATTAATGAATTCTGTCTGGTTGTTTGGTGTTCTAGTTGCTCACTTGGTCTGTGTCTCCACAGCCTCACTTGTTAAATGCAAATTTCTACTAGATTTGTTGTCATCACAATTACAACATGTTACTAAACAGAATCTTTATTTCTGTTTAGCCAAATTTGTTGCACATTTTAAACAAATGTCCTGAAATTTTGCAAAGGAAAATGTAAATAAATCAGTGCAGCATTCTAGCTACTGCTGTTATGCAGACATTAGAAGTTGGGTGTATTGAGTAGGTAAAAGTGTACCAGTTACACCTTGAATAACAATTATTTGGAATTTGTGATGGAGGAATGTGTTCCATATTGTTTTTTATACATGAATTTGGCTGCAAACCTCTCATTTCAGCTTCAAGAAATGTCTGGTGTTTAAACGCGGGGTTTTGTGATGTGTACATTAAACGTGTCCAAAAAACAGGTGGATGAAAACACACTTTTAGCATTACCTGAACATCCAGGCGGAGTATGAGCTCCTAAAAGAGATGCTATAGATTTGTTGGATGGAGACTGAAGTGGATGGAAACCAGTGACTGCTGAAATCACCAGAACAGTACTAGTGCAACCCAATTAAACCGCAGCATCCTGCTACAGCTGTGTGCCAAATTACTAACTCAGATGTCGTAGGACCTTTGAAAGCAGTGCTTCTATGAGCGGGTGTAGTCGGTGGGGGTGGTGAAGGAGGCCCTGGGGGAGTCCGGCCTCCTACCAGCAGCTCACTGGAGGTTTCGGCAGGCCTCCGCTTGATGGTGTTCCAAAGAAATCTCCCACCGGTCCGGATCAGGTCGCCTAGCTTTCCTCTTTTCCATAGTGCTCACTTTGATAGCTGTGCAGAGCAGGATAAAGATGCAGTGAGGTGGGGGAGAGGAGGTGGTGGGGAAGGTCAGGAGGAGGTAATGGCTCTCACTCAGGCCAAAGGGAGGAAGCAGGTATTCCATATCTTGCTCTCCTTTCACATCTTGCTTTCATTCTGTTATCCTAATTAGAAGTACAGAGTGAAGGGGGGAGATGTGAAGGCTGCTAGCATGCAGGAATATGGCACTCGCCCTCCGTGCCCTCTGAGCTAAGGCCTGCTGAGTGAGCGAGTAGGTGAGTGAGCACGGTTTTCCACTTCCAGAAGCCATCAAGTTCAGTGATCCATGTTTAACACAAGACAAATGCCACGCTGAACTGTCCTGTGTAGTTGAGCGGTTGAGGGAATGCTTGGACAGTGACAGTCATAGACATTCTGGAGGTCCTAAGTGAGTGTTAATTGACCCCCTTTCCTCTTGCATTGTAATACCAGAGGCAGTCCAGTGTTCTGGCCCTTTTTAGCAAGAATTTCATGAGTATAGGTGTCCTGGTCACAGACTTGATGGAGCCAACAAAGGTTTCCGGTTTCTTAGTGGGGTTTGAGTCCTCCCTCTGAGGTCTTGTATCTCTCCACAGTTCTACCCACTCTACTCAAATTCACGTCTTTATTCACCTAGTATCTCATCTGCTGTAGCTTTTTCCATGTGTTTATTTGACCGTGCCTCACTGGAGGTGTCATGGGTGTCAAGCTATGTTTTGCTAGCACTCTAGTTGCCCTACAAGGGAGTGACGCTCCCTGGACTCCCGAGATCTTTACTCTGTAACAAACGATGAGCTCCTGATGCAGTGTCATGAAGGGTAGTGACAGACGCACTATTTTGCTTTTTTGTCTCTTGACATGACATCAGCAGCACCTTAAGGAGACCACGACACTGTGAGAGCGATGGGAGTGTTTCAGCAGCCCGGATGCTGTGCTTTATTCACTCCCAGCTGAGGAGGACAGAAACATGTGTTCACAGATTAGGTTTCCCCGGACATGGATAACAAAGGGAGAGCGACTGACCACATATGCCAAGGTACTCTAGATGAATGATGATGTAATTCTGAAAAATACTATGTGTGTACATGTGAGTCTGAAGAAATAGTAAGTGGCATTGCCCTACAGTTAGTAGTAACAAAGAGCGAGACACTTTCATAAATCTTCATATAGCTCTATAAAAGTCTGCCTGCAGCTCCTGACTGATTTAAGATAACAAATCTCCTTCTTCCTCCTTATTCATCTCTCTCCGACATCCCTTGAGGAGTGAGCTGCCATGTGAGTAAATCCAAGCGATGGCTTCCGCAGCTCAGACATGAACGCTGGCGCTCACCAAATCAAAGACCAGCTCTCCATCTATTCCCTATTCGTTCTGACGACTATAATAGTTTAACAGAATGTGTGAGGAATCCAAGGATTTATAGTAAGTAAAGTTCTGCTTTTATCTCAGATCCCGGAGATTAATGTTGCCCCTGTTGCACCGCGGTAAGATCTCATGAATCGCTCTCTTTCCTTTTGATGTATTTATTTTCATGTCCATAAATCCATGCATTAACTGAACCCATTGTTGTAGAGACCAAGGCCAGAGCCAGACAAGAAGGGGCAGAAGGGGAAGCTGTGGAAAAATCGGTAGGCCCATCATGTCCCAGACCCAGCGATGTGTCACGGGGGTTCCTACAACGTCCCCCTGATGCATTTCGAAAACCATTAAAGTGAAATGTCTCCGTCTCGCATTACGATAGACGCTGCAATCATTTAGATTTACTGCCTGAAAATTACAGCGTCAGGGCCAATATCCTAAACAGGGCTCAATGTGATAAGCTCTGCTTTTTGCAACATGACAAATTGTACACCATGAGAATCAGAAGAATGTGGTCTGAAGAAGGAAGGGGACTCCTGCTGAGAGTTCTCATCTTTTTCGGAGTCTCTCAATTCACTTTCTCCTTTCTCTTTTGCCCAATTTTTTTATGTGGTGACTCAATCCATCACCGTGGCTTTGCCATCAGAGCCAGCCTGTGATGCTGCTCTGTTTTCCTCATCCTTGGGTAAATGCCCTTGACCATAAGGAGATCGTACTGTAGACTAATGGGGCTTCAGGCCAGGAGCTTCCGCCCACCCTGTCTCCTCTTAATTAGCCTCACCATTACCTCATGTCTGTAGGCACAGGTCTTCAGGGCATGTTACCTTGAGCTGTATTTCTCAATTACAGGACTTTAGGAGCCGGAGGGTGGGGAGTGAGAAGCGAACAGGGGATGCCCTTCATCCTCCCCTGGCCTGAAAATGCCTTTTCACACTGATGAGAAAGTGTGGAAATCATAACAACACGCTCGGTCTAACAGCCGTAGCGCAGTTGGTCGTTAACACAGGGTGGCGTATGTATACACTCCCTGCTGAGGCTGAGCAGGTTGACTAGCCTCTGAGCGTGCGTTTGAAAATGAGACCAAGGGGTAAAAGTTCATCTGGAGGGTCCTCGCAGCTGAAGAATTCCTCTGACACATGTGGAGGGAAAGCAGGGTCCAGGGGCCGAGGTCGCACACCGGCACTGACTATGTTAGGGGAGTTCACAGCTGTCCACCTGTATTTTCTTAAACTTTTGCTATGTCCTTCCCCTGAGCCTTATTGGCCTCTACTGAAGCAGCTTTAATTACACAGATTCTGAACTGTCATCTTTACAGTTAGAGTGCTGTGGAGGTCAGGACCTTCCTTGTGTGTGTGCTACAAATTGCACTCCACGCTGCCATCATTTCCCCTTGTTACGGTGAGCGAGGAAGACAAAAAACATCACCTGCTTTCCAAATGTGTCTGTTTTCATTAAGATGAAGCATTTTTTTAATAGTCCATACTGTCCTGATGGGTTTCCAGCAGTGCCGTCATTTGAACAAGTTCGTGCAGCTTTGTAAAACCCAATACATGCAAATGTAAGTACCAAAACAGTGTTCCTCCATCTTCCAACCATGCACCATTCAAATGGAATGTAGCAGAGCGTCCAGCTGAGGTATGAGAGCCCGGCAGCAGTAGCCATGCTGACCCTGTCTAATGATGGTAAGTAGATTACAAGGAGGCCCTGGTCACTGGTCATTAATACTGAGTCCACTAGAGTTACCTCCAAGTGGCAGCAGCCCCACCACAGGGACGGAGCCCAGGACCTCCGAGATACCTGAGAAGCTCATAGCGCCGTGCCGGGCCTCAGACGAGCTGACAGCCCTCTGAAACTGCAAAGGACTTCAGGAAGGCCAGCAGAGATCAGAAAGGACAGTTTATGCTTTTGGAAGAACGGCTGATTATTTCTTACCTGTGACACCAAAATCTCACCACCGCTGATATCATGGTTCTCATTAGGTTAGATTTGAGTTACAGTGATCAAAAACTGATCCAAGTAGGAGGTGGTGCAATCTGCCAGTAATGACAATAACTGTGATATTTAAAGAAATTAAATACTGACATCATGACAATGCTGTGAATAATCCAGTGCCAAAGACTAGGAGTTTGAAACTCAAGCATAGGAACAACAACAAACTCTCTGCACTCATTTTAAAATTCAAAAAAGGAGACAATAAAAAAAGTAAACAAAAAGTTTGATGAAGCTTGCAAGGGTTCAGTGAGCTATCATAGCCATGATTGTGACTCACGATCTGGTAACCTCTTTACTGGCAGCTTGTTAACTTCCAGCACCACCTATTTTGCGAACGCGTGCAAATTAAATTCACTGTGCCACTTTCTGGTGTGAGCAGGCCTTTACAGTGCTGCAGCAGAAACCTCAGAGACTGATAAATTAAAGAGAAATGCCTACAGCGATTGACCACATCTTAAAAAAACACTGCCAGGTAAAGTGAAAGAGCATTAATCATCTTGTTACCGTGATTAGCCCTGAGTCATAGCATTCATGTGAATGTTACTTTGACAAGTACCACCTAAACAGTGTTCCAGACCAACAACATCCCCCCAGGACAACGGTGCTACCTGACAACAGCAGCCTCCTCCAGCAGGACAATGTGCCGTGAGAAAACTACTTAGGAACAGCTTAAGGAACATAACCCAGAGCTCAACACACTAACTGTCCTCCAAACTCCCCAGAGCCCAGCCCAAGTAGGCATCTATGAGATGCATCAAAACAAGCATAAAACATACTAATCCTGCCTACAATCCACTGGATCCAAAGGATGCGACTAAACACAGAACTCCCTCAGAGGTCCTGTGTTCACGGTGAGAGTTGTTCTGCTGCTGACACAACTTTTGGGAGGTGGTTTTAATGTTGTGGCGGTTGTACATGTGTGCAATACTGCAGAGGTGTTCAAACTTCTGCACTGAGTGATAGCTACACCAGATCAAAACCATGTCAAAATCATGTATCCTATGCTAATAGTGCTGATAAAAAATTATAGCTTTTTTGTAATTAAGTCTATAGCTTTTATTTGGTCTTTTGTGCAGGTGTACAGCCCTTATGGCTTTTGAACAACAGCCTTAATTGCCAAATATGTCATGAAATACATGTGTGGTTTTGACATTTTCGATTACGTGTATGAGCTAATAGGAGGAAAATGTTGGATTCCCAGTAGAACTGTATGGACAAGGCTTCATATCACCAGATTAGGAATCTCTGCATGCAGGAAAACAGAGGTACATTTAACGAGCCGTGTTCATGGATGTAACAAGCGCCGACATGAAGCTCTAGAGGTTGCTAGAATGCATATCTTTTCACCAGTGCGGTTCTTGCTGCACTCAAAGACCTTGTAGCAGACATGCAGACTTCACACTGTTATTGCCGTGTTCTGGGAAACATGGGGACACGTTAGGAGCTCTTGGCATTTCTGTATCAACATGTTATGAGGCTGATGTGGGGTCATGACAATCACAGATGTATCTCTTAGCTTGGTTCCCAGAGCCTAAAAGCCAAGCCTCGGCCCTTGAACCAACACACTCCACACACCGTGTTTTGACACGTTGTCATCGTTCTTTTGGATGGCTAGCTGTGAGGAAGAGCACAGGGTGGCTGAACACACGCTCACTGTGTGCTTGTGTGTGTTTCTAATCAAGACCTTGCAGTGCCTTAATGGCCTGCCTGCCCACCAAGGGGGTGTGATAGGAACTCACGTGATAAAAAACAAACAAAATCAGGGCTAAAAGAACTAAAAGGGGACCAAATGGAGGTAGGATGAGAGGTTTTCCTCTTTGTAAAGGAAGAATAACAAGAAGCAATGGGATTTTGTAATGGGTCACGGCCCTTTACGAGGTGATGTAATTTCCAATAAAGAACCATAGGTCCAGTGAGGATGCCAGTATACGTATTATGTGTTGGGCAGACAGGAGACTGGCCTACCAGGCCCGGGCCTGATGGACAGAGGACAGATCTGTTAAGAAGTTTGTTCCACACAACATGTTAAAGTGTCAAAGCATTCATGACTCACATGAAAGAAACCATGTGGCAGGGCCTTTAGACAAACAAACCATAAAGCATTTCACCTTTGCCAACTAATAACAGTTAGTTTTACAATCTAGTGTGATGACTTTCGGAACTCCGAGGTGTCTTTGAGAAAATGCAGCTCAAAAAATGAGAAGGCAGATGAAAGGGATATCTGACATTCAATGGCGTGAAGAAAAGAAAGAGATGCTTAGGGCCTTGTTAGGCAAAGGTAGCAGAGCAGAGGGGAGTTCTTCCCAGCAGTCCGTTGGAGCCTGTGTGTCATGTGTTAGCAGGTGTTGATGGTGGGGAGTGGTTCTGTGGAGGCTTGGGGAACGATTGAGGTTTTGGCTGCGGACAACAAGTCCTAATGAGTGATGCTCCACAGGGGCTGGTTTACAGCCAGTCAGAGGTTGAGAGAATGGAGCGCTCCTTTAACTGAAGCCATCTGAATGGAGGAAGTGCCCACAGTCCAACGTCTGGCTGCCTGGCTCTGTGACCGTTCTACAGAGGGATCTCCCTCCAGAGAGGATCCTGCCGCAAGGCCGAACCCAAGCCGCCTCCAGTCTGTGCAGCGGGGCTCACACGCAGGCCGCAGACAGACTGATTAGTCCTTAGAGCTTTGTGATTAAACTACATTGTTAGGATTGGAACAACGCAGGCTTTGACTGCCTTTTCTTGGCTTGTTGAAAACGTGTAGAGAAACATATTGTATTTCCAAAATTCTTACACTTCGAAGTGACCACTGGGAAACTCCCTAAGTACAGCTGTCCTTTTCTTTGAACAGTAGAAAGGCTACTGTTTGAGAAAAATAGGCAAGTAACAGTACTTACCTGATGACTCAAGCCATGCTTGTTACCGTTATATACCTTCTTGCTTGAATGGTTCCTTGAGACGGTTGCTAAATTCCTGAGAGGAAATGTGTCAGCTAAAATGTGTAATTATACAAGGGTTTTAATGGTCCTAAAAATAAGGCGTCCCTGTAAGAACAATGCTCAAATGACTTGTTTACTGTGTGACTTTCACTTACATTTTTATAACTATAACCCAGACTTTATCTACTAATAATACTGGCATTATCTTGAGTAAAAAAATGCACAAGTTAATGAACCAAATATTGTAATCTTGACATCTGCAAGGCCTTGGCAGGAGCTCAAACAGAGCAAATGTCTCACGCAGCAGCCTTGCTTTAGTCTATATTTGATTAATTACACTCAAGCACCTCGACTGTTTTAGAATTGCGAATGTTGTACCGTTTCTTAGTAATTTTAGTTTCCTTGTAAAACACTCTTTCCTGTGCAGTAACACAGTCCACCTTACAGAAATGAAACAAACATGGTATTTCAGATATATGGTCACCCTCAAAGTTATCTTTCCATAAATGCCTCATGGGTCAATGGAAGATTGTTGATGTCAGTCAGTCATGTGTGAAGAAACTGCAGGCCGTTCTGCAGCCAGCTGATGCTGGTCTCACTGCATACCTGCTGTGGCTGCATGTAAGCGCACAGTGTGGGGTTGACTGAGGAACTTAAGAAAAAGGCCTACTGAGGGTCAAGCACGTCAGTTAGGCTTTAGACAGCTTTCATTGTGCCTCCCAAACCTAAACATTCATTCTCATTGTAAGTGCTACAAGTTGGAAATAGCAGCTCAGTTTTACACTACTTTAAAGAACCAAAGATACATACCTATGGACTATCACAATCAACTAATAATATAAAAGAACTAGAAAAGCATTCAGAAAGCGCAGTATTCTGCCAAGGCTTCTCAGTCTCCGTATCATTTCTGTTGGCTGAAGTCTTGGATCCACAATATAAGTCACATCACTGCCAAAATCTAATCACTAGGTCCTTGTGTCATTTCTGACCTTCCCTGAAAATTTCATCCTAATCTGTTAATCAGTTTTTAGGTAATGTTGCTAACAAAAAGACAGACAAACTAACACTGATTGTTACATAACTGCACTGAGACTTCGCCTACTTTGTGGAATAAAAATACTGATATCACTGAGATGTCTGATCATTGAAGTGAATAGCTGGGAGGAAGTCGTTTCATAAGGGGTTTTATTAGCTTAACATAAAAAAAACTTGAACAGAGAAAAATATTAAAGCTTGCATAATGACATATTTTATGTTGTTTGTTTCATTGGCACAGGAATAGAAATGTAGAAAACAGCACATTACAGTTGTGGTTTAACATGCTGTAGCTAGCAGTCACCAGGTGGAGTCAGGCCCCTCAAATTCCATCCATCTATCCATTATCTGTACACCACTTAGGAACTCGGGGCAGGTGCAAGGTGGCATCAAGGTTTAAAAGATCACTCCATAATCGACCCATTCATCCATTCTGTTTCCATTGTGACCGTGAAGTTAAATTAATTCTGAGAAAATGGCAAATAGTAGTGACTGGAAGTACCTCCAGCTCTATGTACATAGGAAATAGAGCAGTTGGGGGTTTGTTATTGTAGCCTATTTTACATTCTTAGGGCCGTGAAACAGTGCTGGTTGTCCTCCTAGAGATTGCCAATATGTGTTAAGATCAGCACAGCAGTTTATCAGATCCTCTGAGAACTATGTATCCTGGAGTAAGTAATTCTACCTCAAAACCAGCTCTGAAACACTTCTGCCAGGGGTGACACCTGTAGCTGGAATACACAAGTATTCAGGATGCCCTAAAAGGGCCTGTACATTCCTGTAGTGGGACAACCATCTGTTACAACCATCTCTCCGATGAAGCATGGTAGTGGCAGCATCATACTATGGTGGTATTCTCAGCAGCACAGATAAGGACACAGGTCAGACTTTTAAATGGATGAATACAACCAAATACCAGTCAACAACCAGTCAACAAAGAAAACCTGCTCCATAGTTCAGTAACGTAAGACAGGGGCAATGATTGACCTTTTAGCATGTCAATCACCAAATTGTATTAAGATACCCCTGGAGTGCCTTCAGGACAAATTTCTGGCCATCTTTGAGTGGCCCAGGGATAGCCCACACTTCAGACCTGAAGATGGTGTTTCACAGATGCTTCCCATCCAAACTGAGGAAGCTTGGCAGGATCCACCACAAAAAATGTCCAAATCCAGGTGTACAAAGCATGTAGAGAGTTGCCCAAGAGGCTTTAATAGCTGCCAAAAGGGCTATTACGAAGTATTAAATCAGGGTCTGAATACTTTTTAATAGATATGTCAATTTTATCCATTTCAAATTAAAGTGTGCAAAAGGTGAACGGGTTTGAAAATTTTCCTGGTTTATCCAAAAGTAGGTTACATTTTGATTGAACTGGATGAAAGTAAATATTACTTTATATTGATGAGTCAAAATTTAAAGTTTTGCTTCAGTTTCAGTTGGATCGCTTAAGGATAACAAAAGGATAGCTATGACTATCAGGAGAATGACAGAGGTCTACTGTTCAGTGCTCACGGTAAATGAAGTGATGAACAACACAGGCAAACTCCTCTGTAAATTATATTTGTGTGTTGACAGAGAGGTCTCGTTTTCTCTTCATACCCTTCATGAGGATGTCTCATTATTTCCAAAGAGCAATATTCCTCTCTCTTACGCTTTCTGATTGGCCTGGTGGTGCCAGTGCTGGAGCTGCACCAACATAAAGGTCTCAAGCACCACCTCTTCCAGTGACAGGAGGCCTGAGGACCAGCACTCATTCATCTCCCACTACACTTAACAAGTTGTCCTCTTTGTCTGTTGTCATGCGCTCTCTCTTCCCCTCCCCACCCTTTCCATTTCCATCTTCCACTCAACATCTATCTTCATCTCAGTCCGCTCTTTTCGTCCACGTGTTTTTTGTCTTTCCAAAAACAGGCCGACCACTCACTCACTCACTCAATCCTCCCTCCTTGCTTTTTATTACCTCTTGCCTTGCCTACCCTCTCCTCGGCAGCTACCTCAGCTTTCCCTTCATCCTGACACAGCGGAGAGAAAGAACAAAGGGCCCCTGGTGTCTTCCTGGAGAGGTTATAAAGCAAAAGTCAAACTGTATTAGAGCACTCGGAGCTTTAGCGAGTGAGGCAGTGCCAGACATGGACGGCCTCTCAGACCGCACTTTCAAAATAATAATTACCCTGTAAGAGATGAAGCGAGGGAGACAGAGGAGCAAGGAGGTGAAGGGAGGAGGAAAGGAACAGGGAAAAGAGGGAAGATTTGTGTTTTTATTTAAGTGAGCTGAACATCTTGAAAGAGTAGAAGCAGCTGCTATCTGCAGGCGAAGAGAAGGGGGAGCGGAGGCAACACGATCAGTCTAGCAGAACAGATTTTGCCAGCTCAAGGGTATTTGGATGCTTTTATCTGGTAAACAGGTCAAGGTGGGGCCAATATATCCTCAGATGAACCAGACAAAAGGCACTCTTAATATTTGCTTTTTAGTTGTAAATGTCGGGGTGTTTGGGGGTTCTGCTTTAGCTGACAGTAGAAGGTGACAAGTAGGAGAGGAGAGCAAAAGGCCACGGCACACGTTTGAAGTTGGAATGTTTCTGATTCAAGATTCAGTTTAATTATCTTTATGCTACACAAGGCTGTACATCAAAATGACACATGTAGTCCCTTCATGCTGCTGATATGGTACCGGGCGGTTTTAATCAGCCTCCATGCATCGGCCCATGCACATCCCACACTCCTTTGTGATGTTTCCAATTAGGATGCCTACTATTACTGCTCTGTAAATCTTAACAAGAACTTGGCAAGGGCATTTTACTTTCTTAAGTTTCTTTTTTCCTTATTACCCTGCCTTGTCAGTGTTTACCACCTGTGGATTCTCCAAAACCCAGGATGAATTACAAACAGGCCAAAGCAGTCAGTTGACCCTCAGCCAGTTTTCACTGCCTGTCCATTCATTTGGTCACTGTAATTTTCTTCCCAGTCTATTGTAGTCAAGCATCTTTGTTGTCATTATGCAATTAGTTTTCACCAGTCACATAACAAAATTTTGTTGGTGATACCGGCTTAAAAGTCAACATTTAAAGACGTGGACAGTAAAACATACAGTGCATGAAAAAAAATTGTAAAAATACTTTAAAAGTAAGACAATATATACATGCAGCAGACTGATTAAAGTGCAGCAGTGCAATAAACACATAAATAAGTTTAATACCAAGTAATATGGTTCCTAATCCTGTGGCCCTGTTTTTCAGTGAGGCCATACCTAAAAATGCTAATTCATTTAGTTTATATTATGCTCACATAGTATGTCCAACCACCCATTATCTATACACCTGTTTAATCCTCACTAGGGTCACGAGTCTATCACAGGACTACATATAGAGACAAACAATCACACTCACTTTCACACCTACGGACAATTTAGAATAATCAATTAACCTGAGCATGTTTTTAGACTGTGGGAGGAAGCTGAAGAACCTGGAGAAAACCCATGCATGCAGGGAGAACATGCAAACTTCATGTAGAAAGATCTGTCAGTCAGGTGCTCTTATGGGCTAATGTATAGGGCCAATGCCTTTGCTTGAAATATGTTCTCAAAAGCCTTTCCCAACTTCCCTCTGACCCCCCTTTGTGCTTGTTTATACATGCTGACAGGCAAATCATAAGTGAAGCAGTCAATGCCATGGCTGAGTTTTTCTCATTTCAAATTGCAGTGTATCATTAACAATTTGGAAATCATGGATTCAGACCTTCAAGATGTCATATATCATAAACCTAAGAACCCAAGCCTGTCAGCTCTCAAGGTGTAGCTTTCTGTATCACTATTCTTTAGGATCAGCTTCAGGTTCAAACATATGTCTGAATTAGTCAGTAGTTTTGCAGTGTGGGTCTGGGTGGAGGGAAAGGCGAGGACTTCATAGATCTGCATGTTCTAAATAAACTAACAGTGTAGAATTACATTTAAGCCATTTAAGGTAGGAACATTGTTATTTTCATGGAAAAGATATCTAAATATGTAACTTTGAGACACAGACATGCATATTTAGGGGTTAAATCAATCACTAGACAGGAACTTTATCAACCTTACTATTTTAACACTAATGCACATAAAATGTTTATATTTTAACTCATTGTTGCACCACTGAATGAACAGATGCCACAGCAGAACAATGGAAAAAACACCCTAGACACCCAATCATACCGTTGATCATTAGTTGATTGGTTATAAGAAAAGTATTTCTTCTGTTCTCATCTTTAAGGGACATGGGACAAATATGAGACAAATATAGGACTGGCCGTGTTTGCCCAGGTGCTGGGAGACATTAAAACAGTTACCTAAGAACTCTGCTGCAGGGTGTTTGCTTGAAGACATGGAGCTTTAACCAGCTACTTGGCATGAAATAGTTCATATTTGGCCAGTTGGTGGAAAATCTCACTAGAAATCTCTGCCACAAGAAAGCTTGCCATTGGCCAACAGGGAGGTCAAACGCACTGCCATGGATATGTTAGCACATTACAAAGCAACCGAGCTCACCCGCCTGCTAAACTTTATGTAAAACACGTGGTATCTACTGCACAATATAGGCCAAGTAGGTAAGAAAATGAGAAAAAGACCGGTAAAGGCAGTTTTCATCCAGATCAGGCATGACAGTTCTTCACCAGAAAAGTGAAATACAAACAGAACACGTCCCGTTGAACACAAACCCCCATGCTAAACATCCTCATGACATCCACGTTGTTAATATGGTCTCACATTTGTTGCTCTATTTTTACATTAAATGAGAACCTGCACATTTGAAAGAAAACATTATACACATCAGCCAGACAGAGGGACTGAGAATATTGAAGTCTATGGTGATAGGATTTTTGCAAAGATATGTTTTGTGGTAACAAGTGCTCATTCAGCTTCTCTGGAAATACATAAAAGCTCTTGTAAAGTGCCTGAATGATTTCATGGGAGAAGCCAAATGTTGCCTTACAGAAGTGCAACCAAAATAAACAATATGTGTTTTAAGTCATGTAGATGTAATCTTTGTCACTGGTTTTTCCCCAGCAGCCCGATGGCCATAAATCTTGCATTACATCTATATTTGACAAGAGTGCGTTCACTCCAAAGAAAGCACTGGCACTAAGCAATCGCAACTTGAAATATACTGTACATAGCATTTGGAAACCACAATTACAGGTCTATGTCCATATGAAGCTCAAGCAATGATATTGTTGCAAAAAAATATTCTCAGCGGTATCAAGTTTTGTTTGCTGAGACTCATTTAGAACAGATTTTGATTAATTTTCTTGTAGTGCCCGTTATGCTTCCAGTTTTTAGGAACACGCTATGGTTATTTCTGAACATGAGATCTCTCTAATTGTGTAACATCACAATGCAGCCGCTAATGTGGACATGATCCTTGTGTGTTTGAGGGATAATTATGTTCAGTTTTCTTTGGCAATGCAGTCTTTGCCTCTATTATTGTTCTTTACAGCGTTAGGACAACCTAATGCATTTTTCCATTGGCCCTTTGTACTGGTGCCTAATTAAACAGTCAATAAGTCAGGAAATTACTTATAACCACCACATAAACTCACCGTCTGCTGTCAGATTAACACAAGATAACCTTATTAGCAGTGACCCAAAGCAAGGCTACTCCACAGAGTACCACATCTGTGCCATAAACTGCTCCTTGGAAGGAAGTTATATGACTGGTTTTCAAGCTTCTTGTCAATCATAAGTCACCCGTGCTGAATCCCATTTAAAAGCACTTGCCCCTTGTTCTCCGTGCCTAAAAACACAGAGGACTATGGGAAAGGACAGGCAGGATTCTGGAGCTTTTTACAATGAGGGGATGTGGTCAGCGCCTCTTGTTAGAGTCCCTTTAACTGGTCTCTATTTTAGAAACTCACATGGATTAGTGAGACATATCTCGCAGGTGCTCATTACAATGACCAGTGTCACCCTTTTCCTTTCCTGCTTCAACCGCACAGCCATGAGGCGCGCTGAACTGGATTTGACAAGAAGCCTGTAAAAACATCTGAGCTCTTTGGAGAATGTGAATCTATGACTGGAAAAAAAAATGAAGAAAAAAAATACAGGAGACATGCTCTCCAGCTCTGTCCAAAGCAGGAACAGGAGCAGTCGTCTGCACAGCTCCTCGTCATCACTCTTGTTACTCACTCGCATCTTTTGTGTATGTTTAATCTAAGTGTTAATGGAGAATTGGACACACTGAGAACGGATGCAATCATGATGTCCATGTGCTAAGAGACCTGGCTGCAGCACTTTTGTGTGTCCATATTTCCATGCAGTTCAATCAGTGACTGAGCTCGAGCAGCAGAGAAATAGCGTGGAGAGCAGTTGTGTTTATTATGCTGTATTAAGTTTTAGCCTGAGAACATCTAAGACCGGAGAGCAGGTGCTTCTGAGCACAGTGCATATTTGTTTTACTTTGTAAAAGAGCCAGGCTGGGGGAGATTGTTTCATTTAATCCCCTTTAACAAACAGTCATTAGGCTGCCTAATGAGACCCTAGGTTAGATGTATTAAGACCCTCGTTTATCCTGTCTTTTCTTCCCTGTTTTCTTTTAGTCTTCCATCCGTCTTCGCTTTTTTTCCCCTCCTTACTGCTTCACAGACAGGGAAAGTCAGACACACGCAGATGCACATGCTTTACGTCAGTGTCTGCTCGCTGGTGTGTCTGGTCTGAGCTCCACTGCCTTAACCCACCTCCAGCACCCTGCTCTCAGTGCTTCTTAATTTAGACAGTTTCCCCTCTGTTCCAAATAAAATACCTAGAGGGGAAAGCAAACTCATAAATCCACTCTTCTAACAACAACATCCACAATGATCTCTCTTGATATTAAAGATGAGCTACTACTACTCCTCCTCCCGTAGGATCGCTGGTGATTGATTTACATGCAGGCTCAGTGTAACTTGCCCCAACGGTCTAAGAGACAAAGTAGTTCCACCTGCTGTGCTGCTGTACATGCCAGGCTGAGGAGGACATCAGTGGTTTTACAGGCTGTCAGATAGTCCTTCTTAAACCTTAGCACATAATGTACGAGCAGCTACCAGAGAGATGAGGTTTATTTAGTTTGAATGATTTGAATGCAAACATGTCTGTGTCGTATTTATGAAGCCAGTGTCTGGGAGCATGCTTGAACTATATACAAGCTGCCCACCACACTGGAGCCTGAAGATCTCCTTGTGTTCCTCTCCCACATCACTTTCGAGTGAGTGTGGTTTCACTGTGTATGAGAAAGAGTCCAGAGAAGGATTTTCAGGAACAGCCTCTGTCAAACGTGCAAATCATGCTCATTATATTCCACCATGCACAGCAGCGGTTTTCATCCACTTTACGTTGATAGCTGTGAACAGCCTGGGCTGCTTTAACATGTGAAACAGAGAAAAGAGGCACTGTCAGTTTCCATATACAAAAGCAGAGTTTTATTAAACTTTGCGCTCCACGTCAAGGGTAAGGCTTCACACACCTGCATTGATTGGCATATTATTAACTTTGAGTGAACCGAGTGAACTTATTTGCTGTGTCTAAATAGAGCGTATCCACCCAAATAGAATGTTTTCACTACCCAGTGTTTGTCTGCAGGACAGTGCCAAACCAGTAGTGAGAGAGGAAATAGGCTCTCAAATATGCGGTCATGTGGACACTCTAAAAGGAAAGCATACAGGGAATTTTATTATTGTGACAACATTTGACTTGACATTTTAGAGTCTATGACCAGGCAAGTCACAACACTGCAGCCAAAGTTAGACTTCACACAGGTTGACTGCAATTACTTTTTAGTGTTTTTCTATTTTTTAATCTTTACATTCCTCTATATTTTTCTACTTTTTATTTTTGATTTTGATCTAATTTTTCCTCAAATATTTGTTAATTTCCTGACTGTTTAAAAAGGAACAGTGTATTTGTAACTGAGCTGCTGTGTTACATTGGAGTGTGCACGTTCGGCCATGCACGCTTGTATAGGTGAAGCTTTCATTTGAACATTAAGGAGATTAATCAGGGGGTCTCGTTTCATTTCCTGCAATTTGTGCCTGTTCTGCATGTACTTATGCTGGAAATGTCTTTATGTAAAGGAAAACACAAAATTCATGAAAAGTAGCAGAATGCAGTGAGGCTCTCAGGAATTCTGTGTTGCTTTCAAATATTTATTCACGTTGCTGAGTCAACACACAGATACTACTGTCCTCATTTCTGTCTTTTGTTTGGGGAAGTAACCTCTTTAAATGTGCATGCATCACCAATTCACATCTATGACTAATCAGTTCAATTGAACTGGCTTACAAATCTTTGGATTTTAACTGCTGGTATGTGTTCCAGCAAGATTTGTGTTCATGTTTAAAACTTTCTGCAGATTTTAACTTCATTCTGGGGGGGGGGACATCTGACATCTCCACCTGTACACACCTGTACGTCAGAGCTCCCTCCATACTGTGAGCAGAGTACTGTGGTCATTTTTGACCCTGGCCGTTGCCCGTAGTGTTTAGCTGTATCATAGCAACAGCAGAGGGGGCGGATGCAGTCTCGTGGGACCTGGTCTCCATGGTTTCAGCGGACACAGTTGATAGCAAACTGCGGTAAAAGTTTTCTAAAACAAGTTGGATTACACGGTGAGTGAACAGATAGCGGAAGACCCGTGCTATTATGTGTTATTACTGAGAGACAGTTTGTTGTAGTTAGGCTAACGTTAGCTAAACTGCGCTATCTCGTCAGCTCTGCCACAGTGTGCCGCTATTCTTCACTAAACTCGACGCGTCCAACGTTAGCCTGATATAGAGGTAACAGAGGGTGGAAGAAACGTTTATAATTTACGTAAGAAACAACTGGACGTGGTTGTATTTAGACTAAAATGAGCTAAATGCTGTCAGGTCAGAGGGACTAAAGCGCTATATCGTCAGTTAGCATAGTTCCGTTGCAGTGTGCCGCTGTTCTTCGCTAAACTCGACGTGTCCAATGTTAGCCTGATATAGAATTAACATTAAGGGGAGGCTATAAATACCTTTAGTGATGATAAACACCAGGTAATGAGTTTAAATCGATCTTTATTGTAGAACAAGAAGATATCTTAGCTTTATTTTTCTGTGTGATTTTTCTTCTTGCGGCAAGCGGCATTTTATGAAATACTATAGTTACTGTTATAGTAAACCGTTATTTTCCCAGAGAACGTTCAATGTACATCCTTGTATGTCTGGCACAGGAAAGGCTATGCTCATTCGGACCTAATGTAAGGGAGTTGCTCCAAAGCCAAACAAAAGTCTGTCAGTGTCACTGTAGACCTGTCCTTGGTCCTGCTTAATAGAAAAAAAAAAACTTTTCAACTACAGTTAAAACTTCTGAAATATCAGTGCCATAGACATTGCCTCTGCCTCTCAGGGCTTTGCTGGTGCTTTTGCTTGCATGGTATTCAGATTACCTAAAAATAAAGCAAAAATCAACTTGCAAGGTGTCTAAGATGAATGAAATGAAGTACTTAAACTCACCTTTTGAAAGAAAAAGTAATAGAGTACAGATTTGAGGTTGAATACCCTAAACTACTACTTATTTTTGTCTGTCAATGTCAGTGTCAGTCAAGCTGCAAAACTAGCATGATGTGTGATCTGCCTGGATATGAAAATATAGTAGCTTTTTTATGGTATTAACAAAATGTTCAGAAAATGCTGGTTAAACAGCCACTTGTGAAGTAGAACAATGCAAACAAGATAATGCATCTAGAATTATGGGTTTTGTAAGTGATTGTATGGTAACTATATACCTATGGTATTGTTTATGGTCTATCAAGTGGCAAGTTTTCCTTAAAATATAGACATTCACCAATCAAATGAGGCCACATCATGGCCTACATGATTTTGATGTTAAACTCTCAGGGTGTTATTTAGGTGAAAATGCACATATCTGCAGTTTTCACATATATGCCAGTAGCCAAGAGAATACAAAATAAACTGTAAATACAAAATAAAGGTGAAAAATTTAGGTTTTTTATGAATATGTGGCTAATTTTAAGTCATTACCACCATTTTCAAGAATTATAGCACTCCCCTAGTAACACTTTGCATGCTAAAAATCTGCACAGAATATTTATTCCGTCTCACAGATTCTTCTGTTAATCACAGGTGATTTCAGTTTAAAGAGAGGTCAAGTCATTGTTATTGATATAGATTTGCCAATTTTTTAAACTGAAACAGCGCCAAAGTGCTTTCCAGCAGAGAAATATGAATGACGATAGGAATTAAGTTCACAGGCTAAGGATTAAGGCTAAGACCTTACAGTGTTGATAATTATGAAGATTAACCTGAATAACTTACTGAAGTTATGAACCTAGAGAAATAAAAACCCAACAATAGAAGGGTTCATTGTCAAATTATTTCGAGAGAGAGAGAGAGAGCGAGAGAGAGAGAGAGAGAGTATAGAACTGAGTTTGACTTAGAAAATGTGTATCCCAAATAAAATCGCATTAGATATTTCGTTCAAGTCTTTGTGCTGTAATATGAACAGTATATGCTTAATAAATAGACTTTATTCAGTAAAAGAATACAGACATTTGAGGAAAAATGACCATAACAATAACACAAAGCTAGCAGTAAGCAGGCAGTCAGAAAGAGCAAGTGACGGCTTACAAAGTATTTCATTATGTTATTATTTATGTTTTACTGCCTGTCAGTTGGACAAGCATTTGTCTATCATCAGTTAACCATTTTTCACTTGAGATTGTGTAGCTTTGCCCTTTTAGTTTGTTGATACATGCAGCACAGCTTAAGAGTTTAATAGCAGCCACATCAATGCTCAAGACTAACTTTCACCCATGCCAACAACTAATTCCTTTATTAGTTTTGATTACCTTGCTAAACCTATGGCTGGATGATTTACTAACACCTTACAGCCTGTATCTCACCTGTCTGTGTCTGTGCTGCTCACAACATATTTCTTAGCTCAGCCTCAGCTGCTAAAAATGTTCTGTAATCGATCCAAACATTAATCTCCTTAGTAATTAGAGGGAAAAATATTTAGTATTTAATGCCATCCCTACCCCTTTAGCACAAGTGGATCAAGAGTTATTATGAAGTACAGGTCATAAAAACTTGTTATTTATAAGGTGACTTAGCCACAGCTTGTTCAACTTGTCCAATATTACCGTATTAGGAAAATCCTCTAAGCAGCAGCCTGAGCAACACTGAGATATTTACAGTTGCAGTTTCAAACATTTCAAGAGCTCTGCAACTTTTACAAATTTGTCAAGCAGTCATTTAAATATGATGGTGATATAGGTTATGAGCTGATCTCAGTGTATTAAGCACACGTGTTGCTCCTAATTGACTTTATATATTGCTTTAAAATACAGTGCTGAAACTAGCACTTATTACCATTATCACACTATGTGCTAATCATTGTCTTCAATAATCCATTAATTGTATGAAGCATAAAATATTGAAAGGTATATAAATGTAGTTTCTTCAAAACCAGCAGTCCAAAATCCAGATATGCTTAGATCGTTACTTAGATCGTTAGTTGAGAAGTTTCAGCTTGATTAGTTTGTCCTCCTTGTTACTTTCTTCGACAATCCAATTATGCTGCCGCTGGCCACTCTTTACAGACATGTATTTACTTTAGGGCCACTGCCAAAGAGAGATAAGGTCATATATATTTGTCTTACAGAAGAATACATGATGAATATAGTAATACTCATTTCCCACTGCCAGTAAAAAAATTTATAGCGATGGAATGTTAGTTTATGTAAAGAAACGCATGTGGGGAAAACACAGTACATTTAAGGTCAGCTCTATTGTTAGTTCAAAATAAACCCAACTGACAGCCTTTGACTTTGATTCACTAAAGCTAACCTCTTCTGCTGTTCAGAAAACAGAGACCCTGTGGTTAAGATTCTTGGTAGGAGCTTTGCCACTGCCTTGGAGAGAGAAAACACCCAAGCTGATACACTAGGTCTGGTAGACAAGGTGAAAGACCCATCCAAGGACTCCGAAACCAAAGTGAAGCTGTGTCTCTTGCTCCAAAATATGGACAAACCGATCCTCAGCAAGCTTCGTGAAGAAATCTCTGAGTAGGTGCTTTTCCTTTATCAGCTACCCTGTCCACATTCAATCAGATTACCCATCTATCCTCCTCATCTTCTTCTTTCAGGCAGATCCCACCAGATTTGCATGTGGCTGTGTCTCATTAGATTAGGCAGCATGTTTGGAAAAGGAACCATGAGTGAATTTGATGTTTGTTTGTTTTTTCTATTTTCTTACATGTTACCTGTAGAAAAGTCAGTCTTGACCCCACTGCAGTAAAGAATGAAGTGGAGTTGTTGAAGCAGCTCTGCAGTGAAGGGGAAAAGAGGGTGTTGAAGTCGCTTCGGTACACATCAGGTTTGAATTATCTCCACATTTCACTGGGTTGCAAGGAAAGCAATTGCCATTAATACTAATGCTGGATATTACAAAGCATAAAAAGTCTGTGCTCTGCTGCCACAAAAGACATGGAAGTCATTATATCTGTCAGATTCCAGTTTACCAAGTCATTAGTCAGCGCATGCTTTTTTGCTTCATTGCAGTGTATTCATCATGCCCTAACAAAGCATTCAACAGCATGCACACACAGAGTGATGAATGCAGTCTCTGTCCCCTTTTTCTGTTGTTGAATTGACACCTTCTATAAAATTACACCACAAACCAGCTTCAAAATATGTGGCTCAGTTTTTTTAGTGGATGATTTATATTGCAAGGAAAACTATGGCTCAACCCTGGGTTCAAACATGTTCTTCTTGGAATTCTGAGTTGTCGTCTTTAGCCGACCAGACACGTTGTGATTTCTTCTTTTCCTTCTCTGTTTTCCTGTGTTTCCTTCTTCCTGTGAGGACAAACCTGCTGTGACTTGATATGCTAAAGTTTGTACAATAAAGTTTGCAGGAAGGCTGTTATGAGTTTCAAGTTGCTTTTCTTGTTCTTGTTTTTTAGATTTTGAATTTTCAAATGGCTACCGCACCCCTCTGTGGAGGCAGGCACATGGTGATATTTGTTACCTTGTGATTGAGCCTTGTGACACAGAGACCCTCTACATCACCTACAGCACTGCCGGAGTTTTTCTTAATGAGGTAAGGCTAGGAAGCGTTTGTGCTACTCAGAATGGGCGTTAATAGTGACGACACATGGCAGTAAGCACAGTAAGCACACCATCAAAATCAAAACTCAGTTAACAATATTAATTTAGTTACTTAGTTATTATCATTTAGATGCTTGGCGATTTTTCTTTTTTCTCCTGCAGCAGTTAATAAAACACTGTGTCCCTTTTCCTTGCAAGGAATGTAGTCATTTTTTTAGTAAGTAAGTTCTGATGGATCACTCACTTAATGATTGCAGTGATAATTTTTTTTTGAAAGAGTTAACTTCAAGCTAATACTGTCTTAAATGTAACCATTGCTGTTGTCTCTTTTATGGTTTTCTTATCTAAGTTTATCTGAGCAAAATGTTATGCAAATCATCTTTACAGCAATAAATCAAACAACATGAATAGACAGAGACAGGTGTTATACACTTACTAATAGAGTATAGACAATATCTACTTAAGATACATAACCAGGCCCTAAAACTATCAAACTAAATTAAGGACAATACATTTAGAAACAAGCACACGGACCAATAGTTCTGCTTTCCAGAACATTTAAAACTGACATCATGACATGTTGAAGTCCCCCTGTATGGTGGCTGTACATTAGTCTATGAGACAGCCGTGTGCAATAGTAATATTTCACTGAGTTCCTGAGATTCTTTCACAAATGTTTGTAAAAGCAGTCTGCGTGCCTAGGTGCTTGATTTTATTCACCTGTGGCCACGGAAGTGATTGGAACACCTGATTCTGATTATTTGGATGGCTGAGCGAATACTTTTGGCAATATAGTGTATCTGAACTTGACTCCTTGAATTCAGGAAATGAGGAGGAAGAAACCACGAGTGAGATAGGTGGTAAGTTTAGAAATTAAGAGTCTTTTTAATTCTTAGTATGTGTTTGTTTAATCAATTTAATGTCTTACATGCAAGATATAAATGGAATGCATAAGAGTTCAAGAGTGAGAACACATAAAAAAAAGTTAAAATGTGATTGTTTTGTTATTAGAGAGGGATGGACATTGGTATTTTTCAAAACACCATGCCCCGTGATGCATTCTTCCAGCTCCTGTCACATTTGCATTTGGTCATCAATTTGGAGAAGCCAGTTGAGGTCTGGGTTTTCATGGTGATGACCTCACTGCTGTTCCCTACCCACGCTGTGATACACCTATCAAATTCATGTGCATGTTCAGTACACAGACTGTACACAGACTCAAAGCCATGCAAACATCAAGTTCCAGATGTTCACTTTGTTTTCACAGGGCATAAAACAGGAGGGGGAGGAGAGTGGCTACGAGCGAACAAGTGATGTGTACGCAGACCTGGTCACACTGCTGAAGAGCAGATCTCCACATTTTGCCGAAAACATGAACAAACAGGTAGAGTGGAATGCAGGCACATGCAGTCACTATCAACACATTAACACCTCCTTTTTAAGCCTTGAATTTTAGCTCTCAAAGCAAAGATATGTGGGTGTTGAAATGGCTCTTTGTCCCATGAACAAGGTCCTTCTCTCTAAACCTTTGATTTGATCCCTGATGCTTGTGTGAGTCATATTCGCAAACAGAGTTGGGATTGTGTAATCAGTGTCTGTGCTGTTCCATGCTACTGAGCTAGTGTCTAGTTGTCACTGTGTTGAAAAATTTCTGAATCGACCTCTGCCGTGTTCCAACATCAAAACAGTAAAGCCAGTGGTGAAGCATGAGTAGGGAGTAGACGCATCCTGACCAGCTCCTGCATATTTTGTTAAAATAAGTTTGCAAACTACTCCTTCGGTCTCCTAGACGGCCCAAGTCTTGTCAGGAAGGTTCACAAGATGACTGGTAAGGGCAGTTGTGTTTGGTCGGTGACTTCTGCTTTAGGGTGAGTTACATCTTTAACCATTGCTGGCTTCGCAAATTGAACTGCTTGACAAACTGGCTCCATAAACTGTTTGTTATGCCATATGATGTTCGGGACTCTGGCGGCTGCATTTGTTACAGGGCAGCCAATATCTCTGCTCTACCTGTTCAGCCCTGGTACTGGCAAACTGGAGTTCACACCAGTGAATGAGTCCTTGTTGAAAGAAATCCTGTGCTTTGTGGAGCAGTTCAGTTCCCAACACCCACAGGAGGCATAGCATGTGTTTGAGGAGCCACTCCAGTGGAGGACCACTTTAGTGGCATCTGATTTCAAAACAGAGTATGACATCAGGACCCTAGTGAGGATAAAGCGGTGTATAGAGGATGGATGGAAGTATATGTACTAAATTATTCCTTCCATTGTAGTTTTGCTAATGTACATTTATACATCTGGAGTACTGGTTTAGTGCACAGTTTAGATGCACAGTGGTAGGTTTGGATTCTGGTGCTTTGTTTGAGAAAGCACTGGGGGGTGGGGCGGATTTTATTATTATTATTTATTTTCCTTCTCTCACCCAGGTGTTTTCCGTTTTTTTTTTTTGTTTGTTTCTTAAATGTCTGATGTTCAGCACCTTCTCCACATTGACATTGGGGGTTAAGCATACTACATCTCAGGCATGCATCTGTTTATTCGGAACCCGCTCGATTATGGTTGATAACCCAACAATTAAACTCTGTTCATGGAATGTACATGGGATCCAGGGCCTGTCAAACAGAAGAAAGTTCTTAATTTGTTAAAGAGGGAAAAGGTTCAATACCTTTCATCCTGTGTCACCCGAGTAATGACGAGCCCCAAGAATTAAAGAGGGATTGGGTTGGCCAGATATTTTATTCCTCCTCTACATCGAGAAGCAGAGGGGTTGCAATTCTGATCCACAAAGATCAGAATTTAGGGCTGGACCCGAATATCCGAATATTCGTTCGCTACGGCGGTATCCGGATATTAATTTTGGTATCCGAATATTCGCCCCTGAATAGACTGCTGAATATTATTCAATATGGCACCAATTTGAAAGCCAAAGCTGTTGTAGTCTCTCTTGATGCCGAGAAGGCTTTCAACAGAGTTGAGTGGCCATATTTGCTGAGGATCCTCCCTAAATTTAATTTAGGAGATAGCTTCATCAAATGGATCTCTCTCTTATATGATTCCTCGTGCATCCGTCATTTCAAATGGTTGGAAATCTCCCACATTTGCAGTTGGGCACGGTACTCATCAGGGCTGCCCAGTCTCTCCTCTCCTGTTTGCACTCGCCATTGGGCCCTTAGCAGAGGCGATAAGGAGTGACCCTCAGGTGGCTGGCATTACTATAGGTCCCCAAAAGCACACCATTTCCCTTTAAGCGGACAATGTTTTGCTCTGTCTAAGCAACCCTGAAGTCTCTATTGTCAGAATTATTGAAATTACTAAAACTTTTGGACAGTTTTCAGGGTACAAGATTAACTATTCGAAATCAGAGGCTATGCCCCCAACCCTTCATACCCCCTCGACCTCTTCTAGCGCTGCCCCTTTTTGATGGTCTCCTTCTGGGTTCGTCTATCTGGATATACATATAACTCCGTCCCTCTCTGGTCTTTGTAAAGCCAATTTTATACCTTTAATCCGTAAAATTAAAGAAGATCTGACATGCTGGACCAGCCTTCCACTATCTCTTACAGGTAGGGTAAATCTTTTTAAGATGAACATACTTCCTCATCTGCTTTACATGCTCCAAATAACATGGTCCCAGTTCTTCTGACTAGAAGGTCACTCCATCCTAAATAGTTCACTATCTTCCTTTTTGTGGAGGAACAAATGGGCCAGATTGAAATTACAAAAATTACAACTTCGCCAAGGAGAGGGAGGGTTGTCACTGTCAAATATTAAATATTATCAATTCGCTTGCCTCGACTGCTATGTCTGGGAACGGTTTAGAAATGATCCCCGATCCACTTGGCTTAGCATTGAGGTCACCTGTCTAGATTCAATTCCTCTTCGTAACATCTTGTATATTTCAAAAAAATTAGTGACAAACAGAGTAAGGGCCAATTACCTCCTCCAAAATGCATTAAAGGTTTGGAGAATTTTTAATAAAATAGGGACTCAGGAGGATTCTCTCTCTCTACTCACTCCCATTCATTTGAACCCAGATTTCCCCCCCTGGCCTTGAAGGCAGTGTATTTTTCATATGGTCTGATAAAGGTATTTGTACTCTAGGAGACCTAATCTCTGACAGCACTGTTAAATCTTTTAACCAGTTAATTGAACAATACAACCTCCCCTCCAGACATTTATTTAGGTATCTGCAGATCCATAGCTTTGTCTCTTCAAAAGTAAGGTTCCATCCTGGCGGGTTCTCTCACCCTTCTATAGACGAGGTACTGCAAGACCCTGAGCCCCGAAAACTGATAACCAAGCTCTACAGTACTCTGTCTCCTTCAGTGGAGGGCACTGGCCATCTTAAATTGCTCTGGGAGGCCGACCGAGGGGTAACAATCTCAGTTGATGAGTGGGGTAATGTGTGGCTGAGCTCATCTGGCTGTTTGTCCACTAACAAAGTTAAGGATTCTCAATTCAGAATTACCCATAGGCTCCAGATTACACCAGTGCTATGGAATAAATTTAATCCTACACTTTCTAAATACTGTAATCAATGTAAGGATCAGAAGGATCATACTACCATTGTATCTATGATTGTCCCTCTATTCAAAACTTCTGGAGAAAAGTTAGCAAAGAAATTTCCGGCATATTTGGTAAAGACCTGGAGCTCACTCCGCTGTCCTGCATCCTTGGAATACGACACTGAACTTGTATGCTGAGACTGCTCGATGTTCTTCTGTTTAGTGCCACACGGTGTATCCTACTTCAGTGGATCTCTGACAAACCTCCTAAGCTCTCACAGTGGTTACAGGGTATAATGGAACTTATTCCCCTGGAAGCAATGACCTACTGGCTTAAGGACAAACCTCTGTTATTCTATAAACTTGGAACCCATTTTTGAACTATATCGGTATGGAGAGTGCACAGACCTTACTGGAGGGTCTTTATGGACTTATCTGGTCAGACATTCCTAGAAAGAACCGGACTTGAGTTTTGGTATCAACCAAAAACTATACAGTAATACCAAATGTTGTTGCTAGAGGTACGGACCCGTACCCGTAGCCTGTGGACTACGGATACGGCACTTGCCATTTGCCAATCAGATACGCGAGATCTGGTCACGTGACTCCCGGTAGACGCTAGTGGTACGGACCCGTAGCATCGGTACTACAGGTACGGACCCTAAACCTGACCCTAATCCTAACCTTAACCTTTGCTTACCTTTCAACAGTTTGCAGTGGTTAGCAGCTTCTTGACTCACGAGACTCGCGTATGGGTCCGTATCTGTCTGGCAAATGGAAAGTGCCGTATCCGTAGCCCACAGGCTACGGGTACGGGTCCGTATCTGTAGACACTACCAATACCAAATGCCTGGATACCAGCTTAATGACAAAAAAAACATGTAGCAGCATCAAATTGTCAATTTGATGCTGCTATATGTTTTTTTTCCTTTTTTTGCCAGTCATTATGTTGTTAGATATTTCTGTATTTTATTTATACTTATCTTCTGTGAATTAATTTCTGCTTATCGTTTTTTTGTTTGTTTTTTCCCTGTTGTTTTCACCGTGTGGGAGTGTTTGTTCACCATGTTTGATGCAATATGAGGTACTCTTATGTTTCTGTAGAACACTTATCTTGTATTAATTGAAAAAGTAATAAAGATACCTTTAAAAAAACAGTAAAGCCACATCCCACCCACCCACCCCCACTCACACAGACACCCATACTCGTTTCCAGACATTGAAATACGGGTGATTTATTCAGTAGTGCTATTTCCTGCTTTAGTAATTTGATGACATAACAAATCGCCTCCATAATGGATTCCATGTGCTCTCAACAATCTGTTATCATTTAAAAATATGATCTTTTTTTCTCACTCATGCTGTTTGTTGGAAAATGTGGCTTCATCAGAATCTCATCAGATTCTTTAAAGAACCCTTGCTGCTCACTGCCTGCTTCACATGAATATCAGCTGTTTCTTTAAAATGGCAAAGGCACGTAACTTGAAAATACTTGTCTAGTTTTCTGTTTATTTTGTCATTATCAGCCAAGTACAGCGTAAATATGATTTAGAAGAGTAGGATTTATCCACTACGCAAATCTTTTTCTCAAAGCAGGAATAAGAAATATGTCTCTGTGAGTAATGAATTTTTCAAATGCCAAGAATGACTTGTAAATCTATTTTCTCCATAGATTTTTTCACTGCTGAAAAGCCAGATGATAGTTTTGCACCCTATTCTGCATGTAAAGTACATTTGAGATAAAAATTAAAGCCAACAGAAATGACAAAACAAATGTAGAGATTTTAAATGCTAGGATTTATTCCGACAGCTGCTGCTCTACATGTGACACTGTAAGTTGTGTTTAACAACTTGTTATGGTAGTAATAATAATACTGACTTTACTTTTAATACTATAGAACTGATACTTTTTTATTATGTATGATGACAGAGAGGCTGTATGGATGATAATGTCTGTTGGTCCACATTTTCGTGGAAACAGAAACTGTTGGATAGATTTCTGTAAATCCACAGAGGATGCATATTAATGACTTTGGTGGTCTCCTGACCTCTTCCTTAGCTTCATGACTCATGACTGAGCATCACCATCTATTGCTTATCCTGTGACATACAGGATTAGGTAAACACCGACTAGGTGGATTGACACAGCATTTTTTAATTTCAGATATGACCCTTTATAGATCTGCACATTTTAAAGACAACGGCCGTGTAGAATTCTGTTGAAGCAATTCTGAGACAGGAAGAGATATTTAAAACCTATTAAATATGTAATTTTGATACACAAAGACTATTTAATAGTTTATTTTGAAATGGGCTTCAATAATTTTGTTGATTCTTTTATACCCAGTGACATTGTAAGCGCACATTTTAATTTGATCTCTTTATTTTATGGACAGTTGCTGCAAAAGTCGTGACATTAGTAGCAGCCTCAGTGGTGATACAGTTCAAATGTTACCAAACTCAGATGGTAAACAAAATAAACCTTGTACTTGCACTGCATTGCCACTGTAAGCATGTTAGCATGCTAACTGTAGCATGATTTTACAATGATATAGTGCACCTTATTTACTCTTCTTGATTTTATTTGATCATCAATATGTGAAATAATGCACCACACAGTGCTGCCAAAACTTTTTACAATTTGAGGAGACGATGGAATATTGCACTACTTTTTGCAAACAGTGCAACAATGCAGTGTTCATATTTTTATGGATATGAAAATATACATGAAACCCTACACCTGGCAGTGAATATGCAAAATTTGATGATTCAAAAGTGTCTGAAGTCTCAATTAACTACTCCAGAAAAAAAGTCATTGCTGTTTTTCATTTAGGGAGTAGTAAATAAATAAAGACTTGACTGATTTTAGAATAAGTTTACACAAAGGCCTTGATGCATAGAATAGCACTTCTGTTTTACTGGTGAAATTGTGGTTGGCCATTAAGATCTTTTACAGTAGATGATAGATCTAAAAATGCCATAGGAAGCTGCAGCATTAGTGAAGATTTAAGTAAACCAATGACTAGTGCCAGGCTGAACCATGTAAAAAAAAAAAAAAAAAATCATGCTTTCATGTTTTATGAGTGCTGTGTGAAGAGTGATGACTTGAGTCTGAACAATCTTAAAATGATGGACAGTTGCAGTAAAAATTGCTGTGAACGAGTTTGTGGAGGCACAAATCATTGTCAGATTCTTTAACTCATTTAAAATATGCAGCATGCAGTGTCCAGTGACGTTTGTTTGAATCTCACTGCTGAATATTTTCTCTCCGCCTCTACTTCAGCTAATCCTTTTCATGTGATGAAGTTAAAATGCCTTGCTTTGAAATTCATTTGATTGATTGGTGACGACAGCAATCAAATCGTGCAATATGCATTGTCTGTATGAGATATTAAATAATGGCAGTCATTCTTGAGGACATGGTCCATTCCGATTTTAATTTGAGAAAGCAATAGAAGCGGCGTCTGTCAGAAACAAAACCTTGCACAGTTTCGGCTCTGTTCCCTGATTGCAACACGGAGAGCCCAAATCCGAAAGGCTATAGCCAAAGATAACAACACCTAATCTGCAAACATATCTGCTTGTTTGAGTGTGAGGAAGCAGGTCTTTTTTAACAGGTCTATTAGATTAGACAGCCTCAATCAAATGAGCAGAGGCAGCCAAAGGAGACGATGGCTGCAACACAGGGAGGAAGCAGACTCGCCTTCTCCGCTCAGTGTTGTTGATTCGTTTTGACATCACAGCGTGATTGGAAATTGGACATACTGTGTATTGCATGCACAAGATGCTCACTGAAAAGTAAAAACTCCCTTGGTCATAGATTTGTTTTTGTTATTCACATCTTGAAAATGTATTGAGACTGCCTCACTGTCACAACTAGTGAGTTGAAACTGCTTGAATCCTGCCACTGACAGATGCCAATGGCTTCAGATTTGCTGCCCTGCTGATTTTCCATTAGTATGGCTCAAGTAATTAGATGCATGTCTACCACAAACACGTGTAAATAGCTGGGCTTTATGTTTTAGTAGTCAAATGCCTGAGTAAAATGGCGAAGGAAAAATAGTGCATATGATTGAATGTCACCTGCTATAAAAATGTTTTTGACATCAGATCTTAGGCGTCAGTCCTACTTAAAATAGCATTTGGCAATGGGGGTTTAAGATGTAGAAAGGCACCTGTAATAGGAATTTATACTGTGGCATGTCAAGAAATGTGAAGTGTTCCCTTCTGCGTAAGCACATGGACTTTGTCCATTTCACATATAATAGAATTAAAGAAGGTTGGTTAGCCTAATAAAGTCAGACTGTTGGTCTGTGGTTGGGTGAATTGAGTTGTATGTTTCCAATAGCAGGTCACTTTGTGTTTTATGAAAAACAAGTCTTTGGAAAAGTGATTGGGCATGCTTGGCTCTGACTTGTGCGTGAACACAACCCATTGAAATACATCTTAATTCTTTTTCCCTGCCCTTAAAAATGTTGAGCCCCTAACAGCCAATGACAGTCTGAGCTATTTCTGCAAAAGCAGGTGTCTGTGATTAAAAACTCTCCTGCCTGCAAACCATTCATATGTCTTATTGGCATTCGTGTATAGGTTGTAAAGTTTGGTATAAAGACCTTGAAAACTTAAAAAAAAAATCATACCTGAGTAACAGTGACACAAAGGCGTTACTTAGTCTGAGCCAAGCTGTAAGCTTTTAGGTGAATGTCGAGAAACAATAAACTTTTGACATTGTTCAGCCAATTAACAAAGAGGGACCTCTTCTGTGTAAAGCACTGGGAAAGTGTTCTTATATTCCAATACCACCATAAAAGCTCAATTGTTATGCAGGTCTGCATATTGTTGAGAAAAGGCTTTTATGTGAGTTTTGTGTTTTTCATTTGCCACTGACACTGCTCTATAGTTTTTAAACACCTCTTCTTGGAGGGACATGACCAATACTTTGTCAGACATTAATATGTATTGTGTCTCAAATAATGAAAGGAGACAAACCGCTGCAGTGGGTGGGTGGAAAAAACTGCACACAAGTCCACAAGAAGTAAAAGACTAATCAGAATGACTGTTTTGTTTTATTAAGCATCATCTGGAGGAATTTACAACCAGATTACATAGAATCTTACAATTAAAATTTATCACATACATTTTGTTCGTTTTAATTAAAATAGAACAAGGACTTTTTCCTCACTCTGCCTTTTTCCCCTTACCAGCAGGACTTTGCAGAAAAACCTCCATCAACACATAAGTGTCAGCATGTGGAATCGGTTGATGGAGAGGAACAAGGCCAACCCCAGAGGTCTTACGAGCAACAGAAAAAGAATGTGCATGAGAAGACGATGCATCAGCATAAGGCATTCAGCAGGAACAGATATGGATCACCCTGTTTTGATCTCCTGTCTATGTACCGGTATGTGATAATTCCTTTTGCAAGATGTGTCCTAAAATATTGCCACATAATATGCGTGGTGGAGATTCCTGTTCTGGGGCTGATGAGCTTTAGATGACAATGGTGCCAAGTCTTTGCCACATGTGCTCAGTGTGTCTGCCAGCAGTCACACATTATTAAAAAAAATTGTTATGGGGTTTTTAAATTTCAGAGCAAGTGCAAATATTCTTGATCACACAGTGATCAGAGTTAATAAATGCTTCACACTCTGGAAAACCTTTCTGTCCAATTATAGATACAAAACATAGGAAAAAGTATTAGAAAAAAATCCCCAAAGATCTATCACATATGGTCTTTGATTGATAAATAGGTCTAGCAAAGGCTGAGCTGTTGCAGCTGTACATTGTGATAACTGTACCCATTTTAGGAGAAACTGGCTCAAGATAAAAGTATTTCAATTGCTTAAAAAATGCTTGCTGAACCCTTGTCTTGAGTTGTTAAATAATGATTATGTTAGAAAAATAACCATTTTCAAAATAGAAGTAGGCATAGTGACTCCCATTTCACATTATTATAGTAAAGCAGAGGAAGAGAAGAAAAAGCTGACGCCAGGAGCCAAGAACAAGATAAAAGCAGCGTTCTCTGAGCCTTCCCTACCTGTGCACCGGTCCTCTCAGAAAATGTTACCAGCCCCTGCTAGTTCTCCTTTGTCAGAATCTGTAAGGACTCTTAAAAACAAACAAGTTCAATGGACTGCCTTGAAAATGCCGCAACCAGATGAAATAAAAGTCAGTTTACCTGTGACGACTGCAACAACAGTCAGTTTCTGTGCTTACATATACTTAGTGCCACAGCTTTCTCAGTTTTGTTCTGTGCTGTGTGTATTGCAACGTGGCTCAGCAAGTAAGAAACCAGACTGCTGCGTAAAGATTGAACATCAGTAGGTGACAGAACATGAGCCAACATAAGGCAGAACACTTTTGCTATTTCCACAGTCTTTCATTAAAAAACAGCCATGCAAGAGTGTCAGAATGGCACAAGGATTATCTGTCAAAATTGGCATTTCAATGATAGCCAGACAGAAGAGCAGTGCATAAAGTTAACTACTGCCAACAGTGTTCCAAAAGTAAACTGTTGCTCCTCCTGCAGCTTTGCCAAACAACATGAAAAGAAGCCTAATGAGTGCGAGCAGCCCATTCTTTGGTCAGACGCAATCAAAATAGCTTATAACATAATGTTTGGATCGGATGGCATCCAGCGTGTTTGGTTAGGCCTGGCATGACCAAAGAGACTGCCTAGTGTTACCTGTGAAAAATGCACGCCAACGGGTGCAAAAGGTGCAGAGATGTCATTTATCGATGAGATGGTACTATGAATGCATATTTGTATAACAAAACACTGAATGAAAAGATCTCAAGTTTCAAGAAGCTGGGCAGGAAAGGAATTGTACAGCATTAAATATGTCCCAAACACTCTATTACAATCACACAAGAGTTTTTTAAAGAAGAAAAGCAAGAATACTACAACCTCACCAAACATGTCTCCTGACATGAAGTCAATAGAACATCATAGTGTTATGTGTGAAGGATGGCAGGGCTTTTCTCCCCAGATCTGTTCAATGCTTCTCTCTGTTTCCATCAGGTTTCTATCCAAACAAAAACAGCAACACACAATGATAAAAAAAGAACATGATACTATTCAAGGGTGGCCAGACTTTTGTTGCACTGAATTTTACTTTAAGGCCTGTATTTTCAGTGTAATCTGTCTTACCACTTTGTTTTTAATTATACAAAAATAATACAATCAATGTAAATGATGGAACTTGGAGTGATTTATTTTTATGGTATAATACAGTTTGTTGTACAGTATACTGTATGCAAGATTTCTGCTTTCATTAGGATAACTGAATATTGTTCTACCTGTGGAGAAATATGTGGTGAAAAGCTTCAGCTGCTGACATTGTACTGAACAGGAACCTATGTAAAAGCGTTTTCCTTCTCTGGCTCTTGGCAGCTGCAGCTCCTCAGCTGTCTTCATGCTTGAATCTGCCAATATATACAGACTGCTAGTGTAATAAATCAGCAATGTTGATTCTAACCACTGTTCACTGATAGCTTTCTTAGCTCCTCATCATTTTCTGTACATGCAAATAATACTCCAGGGTGCATTCATTCAGTCACAATCATCATCTCACACCATTGAGGACAGTGTGTACGCCTGGCAGCTTTGTGAAGGTTTCCTTCAGTGTTTATCATGCTGCATCCAGGAAAACACTCATATCAGCTGCCTCCCTTTGATAAAATGCTCCCCTGGAAATGCTATTTGTATGTACATGGAAACTGTTTCTCGGCGGACCCATTTGAATTGGTACCAAATTTCATTGCTCCACAGTGCCCAGTTTTCATGATGCAGATATTCAAGCAGCCCATTCAACTTTAAAAAGCCATCTGCATTTGTATTTGCATCAACAGCCTATCAAGAGTCTTTGCTCTGTGTATGATGGTGACTGCAGTCCTTATTCCAGTCATTGTTTTCCAGCTGTTTAGATTCAGAGGAAGTTCAAACTTGAAACTTGAATTTCAAAATTCGTAATAGGTCTTCTTGTGTGGGATGAACTGATTGTTCTTCCATTTAAAAGACCGGAAAAGAGATTGCATGCTGTTATATTCCATCCCTTTGTCTGATCATGTATTTTCTATCCCACACCTACAGTGTGTACGTTGTTATATGTTGTGTGTTATCTGCTCATTTTTTGTTTAGGAAGACCTCAGCAGGAGCCATCCCAGTGGAACATGAGAGTTCAACTGAGAGTGAGGAGGAGGAGGAGCAGCCAGCGCGCCGTCCAGAGGGGAGCACAGTTCAGCCTCCTGATTACTTTCAAATCCAGAACCTGGTCAAGTACCTGGAGGTATGAGAATGTCACCCTGCACACTACTGTTTTCCCCCTCTGATTGAATTTATCTCAAAATAGTCCTTTGAACTGAGAGTAGTACACAACTGTCAGGAAACAGTAAAGTCCAGGCTTTTTTTCCTGTCATCTGTACTAGAATTTTGATACTGACCTGAATCAGCAGTCAAATTTCTCAAACTTCTTCAGAAATACAGTATGTGAAAAATCATGTAGTCAGGAATGTGCCGTACAATTTAGTATAGTTGGTTTCCCAAAGCTGATTCTCCTATCACATAATCCCACCTGTCTGTTTTGATTCAGTCACATAAAGGCACAGCCAGTGACAAAGAGGATGTCAGATGAGATAAAGTGGAGGTTGCTCCCATTTAAAGCAGAGCTTGACAGGAAGATGCTTATTGAAGTGGTTGGCTGGGCTCATGGATTCTTGGTTTCTGACACAGGGCTGTTTGGTTGCACATGGAAGCCAAAGCACAGGGGAAAGAGCTGTCTGACAGCAGCAGCTGTACGCACTGTTTGCCCACACCGCAGAAGCATAAAAATGAAGCGCGCCTGTGATAGGTCTGACAGGGCATATGGTGAATATTAATGTGTCAAAACATGGAAGGAAAAGAAAAGAGGACAGAAACACCAATGACCCAGACTGGCTGGGAATTCCTCAGACCACTTGACTTCAGAGATTATCCTGCTTCACTCAGTGGTCCCCATTATCTATACGTGTGAACAATTTTATTCAGACAGATTAAATTAAAACAGGAATCGCTGCTGTATTGCTGTACACAAACATCCTTTACACGCTGTTTCGGCTGAAAGAAAATGAAATGAGTTTAAGTGGTTACTGTGTAATAATAGACTATATTTCACATGTTTTATACAGTGATAATGGCTTCTAAGTTTCACAGATTTGTGCTAAATAAGATCTTTCACAGTGCAACCAAATAAATCTTTTATAGAAAACACTGCTGTAAAGTTCAACTTTAGGTTGGTATTTTTAGCTTAGCAAAATAGAATATAATGGAAGGAAATTCCCACTCTAAAAGCAGGCACTTACTCCTTTCCAGAAAGGAAAAAAGAAGATGGAAATGATATGAAAGAGGCAACTTCAGATTAAAAAACCCTCACTGGTTTGTGTATTTTATACTTTAGAGTGGGGTTGTGGCATGAGCTTTAGGGTTGTGTGTGTGTTCCTGCTTCAACAAGATGCAGCACTGCCGTAACCAACATGTCCCAGCTTTTCTATCTGTCTGGAAACCACACAGCACAGTTATTTATGGGGTTTGTCCAGTAGTCATTTTATAATATCATTACCATCAGACGCTGAAACTTACCATGAGCCAAGTTAAATATCTGTTTTATTTTAGGAAGAGATCTTTTTTCCTCTTTTCCCTCGCGCTATAGACAGCCGTTTGTACTCTAGGAAGTTTAACACTTTCATAAAGCGACACATGGATGTTCTGTTTTGTGTTTTAATGATATTTATTTTCGAATATTTGCCTAAGTTGTGTTTGTTTTTATACCTGTATGACTGGAGACCTGTGCCTATACAATGGTTACATGGACTCTCGCAAAATCCTGAATGCAAATTGAAATCACAAATGAAATCACACAAATTGTTTGTGGCAGGCATGTGTATGTGCATGTGTTTGTGTGGGTGTATGCACTGTAGATGTCTTTAACATACTGACACGGAAAACGAGTTTCAACATAATTTGCACACCATATTCCAGTCTTTAATGTATCAGTGATATAGCACAGTATAAGCAACCTTGTATTACACTTGCATTTTTGCCTTATGTGTTGTTAGTTTTTATAGGCTTTGTACTGTTGATATAATTATACATTTATTGCATAGGGCTTCAGTAAATCATAAAAATAAATCAAGTTAAGGAACAACTTTCCTAAAGAGTCTAAAGTTTTGTTTTACAGTCTTAAACAGCTTGCGTGGTGAACTTCGCCACCAAGCCAAAAAATTTAATTTGAGGCTTTTCTCCTTGTTTAAATAAAGACAAAATTCCCCAGCTGCTAATAGTTATGTTGTCCTGTGGCTTTCTAAATACAATTTTCATATTCTCACAAATATAAATATTTTGTCTGTTATGCAATATGTTACTAGTTAACAGATAAACATTTCTGTTATGTGTTCTAAACATTTTCATATTTGACCTTGTTTCTTCACTGAGTAAATGACCTTTTCTATTTTTCTGAAGAACATAAAGATATGCACTTAAACCTTAAAAGTGTCGCTGTTAGTACAATCTTTCTCCGTAACTTGAAAATTATGTTTCCACTTCAAGCTCATCAAAGATTAACAAGCTGATCTGGGTTCTTGACACACAAGGTATTGTGTTGAGTCCTCATTAAAATTGCTCCCCCTCTGCTGGGCAGTCACAGTACTACTGCCCCTGCTCTTCCCTAATGAGAGCATTGCTGCTAATTTCTGCACTAAAACTAACCCCATCTCCAGTGTAAAAGTGTCTGGACATTCTCATTTTCACAACACAAGCAAATTTGCAGCTAATAATGCTGGACTGTAAGTAGTTAAACAATTTCACTGCTTTTTTAATAACTGCAGCACTCAGTTTAAATATTTCATTTTTAGTGCTTGTAATGCATTAACAGCATGTCTGATCCGGAGAATGTTCTTAAAAGAATAATTGCATCATTTCATTCTCATGAGTTTAGCAACTTTTCAACTCAAAGACCTGTGCAGACATTTGCTCAGCATGCACAGCACTCATTTTATGTCATCAAAGCCTATTAAATGATCAAGTAGTATGTTATAGGTGATCCTGTGTCAAATATGACGCACGAAAGAAGCAGTAGTCACTCATTCTGTCCCTACAGTACTATTCCCATGAACTAGCTGGAGATTGGGCTTGTTCTTGTTTTGCCTTTCGAATATGCTGTCAACTGCAGAGACGTATTAAAACTAATTCATATTCAACGGCTGGACCTCTTCCAAGGCCCAGCTCTTCCTTTTAACACTAAGCATTGTCAGTGGCCCAAGTCCACCTGTCAGCAATCCAAGCACTGTAGACACACTCTTCGGTATCTGAGCACTATACTTAATACACACTTTCACTCTTGCTGGCTTGGAGTCCAAGTCTCACACACACACAGACACACACAAAATGACATCAAGAAAAGGGGCCTGAGGTCATCAGGGTGTCGCTGACACCCCGGTTAACCCATTCTTGCTCTTACATGCTTAGTGAAGTGATGTATAGATCTTGAGTGGTTAAGGCAGAGCACTCTGTGTCTGCAGAATCCTGTCTGCTGCTCCAGAGATACCCGACTAGAATAAGACCTCCATTCAGTAGTTTGGAAGCTTCAGCTATTTATTAGCTCAGGCTGGGACACCTGCAGTAAAGGAAGAGACAAAATGTGTAAAGCATCTTTATGTGGCTGGTATCAAGTTCATGAAAAAAACTTATGGATGGAATTTAATCTGTCCAACTTCTCAATTTATGCAATTTCCACGGACAGGAGGATAAAGCATTTATATAACTTACTTTAATCATTCCTAGATTAGCTACCATTAAATTGCTTAATAATGAGTATCAACTTCCAAAATAACATGGTACAAATTCCAAGGTGGGACTCCAGTAAATTCTCTTAATAGGATGTAGAGAAGGCTGTAATTGCACAAGTAGAGCTGTTTAAGGGTATTTTTGTGTTGTATGCTAGCATTTGACTGCATTTGCTGAGCTTTACAAATCTACAATAACCTACCACAGTGATTGGCATAATGATTTGTATGTATTTTTCTAGTCATATTAGTGAAAGGGCTGCATGGATGGCATTACTGATCTTTCAGTGGGTCAAGTGGTTCACCAGTTTGCTACAGACTCAATGACTTATTAAGATGACCGTGAAATTTTGTTCATGAATAGAGCATGAATGTAGTTGACGTGGGTCTTCCCCAAGGGTGGATAACCCCTATATTGAAAATAAGTTTTTTACTTTGTAAACATATCCTTAGGGTATTTCAATATGTTGGAAGACACTTTACAGTGGTTGAGCAAGATCGTAGGTTTGCTTGTGAGCTCAATCTACACCCATTTTTTTGGAAAGCAGCAGTATAGACATACATATAATTATCATGAAAAAAGGCTCTGAAGATTCACTTTTAGTACATACAGATAAGTTGGGGGGAGAATTAAAATTTTCAGATTGGTAAAGGATAAATTCTTAGGACTTTGATGACTGTTGAACTTTTTCTGTAGCCCCACGACATCAGCATTTTTGTAAGTATTCATTGTTTCCAGAGAGTGTATTTTTCTGATTTTGGTGATAAACGGACATTTCCTAGCACCGCTAAGACACTGACATATTTTTTTGCATGTGTAATGTTTTTCTGTCCAGTCGATTGCTGTAAAATGTTGTACAAAGCTAGTGTATCCATGTGTATTTCCTCCAAAACATTGTTATGCTTTGTATAAATACACTGACAGTCACTAGACCCAGAGTCAAATTTATTCTGTGCATAAGCATACTTGTGTAGTCTGTTAAAATTCAGTGTCATTCGGTTTGGTTTTCATGGCCCCATCCATCCGTCCAGACACCTGGACAGGTCACCAGTCTATTACAGAGACAGACAAGCACACCCACATTCACACCTATGGACAGTTTAGAATTACCAGTTAACCTCAGCATGTTCGTGGACTGTGGGAGGAAGCTGGAGTACCCAGAGAAAGCTAATGCATTCACAGGGAGAACATGCAAACTCCATACAGAAAGATCCCAGGCTGCAAGATGACAGTGCTAACCACTAATCTGTAACTTTTCTAGCAGCTGCATCATGCCTTAAACTTTAGGCAAAGTTTAAAGCAGCTGATCCAACAGTCATGGAGATGTTTTTCTCAAACTTCGCTGCAGATGTTGAAGGCCTGAGAGAATAGTTTCTATTGACTTTGATTATCCTTTGACTTTTTGTTTTATCCCCATCAAGTTGTACTGATTGGGGGGGGGGGGGGTAGATATAATATGATAAACACTGCTGTTGTTATCACAAACTTCTGATTGAACACCAGCAAAGCAAAGATAATGCACACCCCCACCCTCAATACACAGATACTACATTTCTTAAACTACTTTGAATTTCTTGTTCTGAGGTCGAATAGTGGTTGAATTTGTTCCATGTTGAGCATCTGCCCCTATCATGCTCGGAGGGAGTCAAAGACCTTTCACCATAAAAGATTGTCAGATGTTGTCAATGTTTTAAAGAATGTCGACGATACCTCAAGACCAAAGCTAACAAAAATGAAAGCACATGATCTGTTTTCTGTTCTCCCAGCTATCACTCCACAACATAGCTCTTTTTTGGTTGTATTTACAAGGTACGAAGCTCGCCTGCCGAACCCTTTGAAGAGTGAGAATGGAGGAGACAAAGGAAGCAGTAGATCCACTGCTGTTAATGGGCAAATGGTTTACATTTAGGCGAGCGTCATGATATGGAGAACACATGTGCCCATTATCCTGCTGTGTCAGAGCACTGCTTTGTGAGGGAGATATGATCAAACACCACTTGAGACTGTGGTATAGGCCTACACTGATGAGCCGGCCCCTCCAACAGCTGCATGAAACTGATTATTGGTGCAGACTTCTATATAGTGATAGGCTATTTTCTACATATATGGGTAGTTTTTAGCAGGACATGATACATTCTCGGATTTAGTTGAAATAATCTATTTCGGGTGGTCCTGGAGTTTCACATTGTTTGTGAAGTGTGCAACTAATAATGGCTTATGAACCTTGGAACGGTAGAGATGTCCTTGAATTGACTAAATGAAAAATCTATCTGTGGCATATTGTAACCACTGAAAAAAAGGAATAAGATCTGATTGTTCACTTGCCAGAAGATTTTGGACTGGATGTTTCAGTGTCACATATCAAAGGCATGTAGCAGGTCTAGTATTACAGCAACTAACTGTTGCATTTTTGTACCATGCACTTCTGTTTTATCTGACTACTGATTCTACCTCCTTTCTTGATCAAAACCATTGTATGTCAGCAAAGTCCGTTATTCAACTGCGTATGGTACCGACTAAATATGGTGATATAAAGAAACAACATCACTGCCTGCCTCAACAATACTTTAACCATCTCAAAGCACCAGCCATAAGGCTGGTATTTTCAGTGCTGTAATGCTGTCAACATCCATCTACAGCTAGGGCATTATGTGGATTTATGAACATAGTCCACATAATGGTCTAGCTGTGAGGAGAAGTGAAAAAGGACAAAAACAAGTATTTGGATATGGCATTTAAGGGAAAACAATAAAATAGAGTCAGGTTCTGTAACTGCAGCGCGTGACAGCATTTAACCACATGTGCCTTATTTTAAACTTCTGAATTGTTTCTTTTTTTTTTTAAGCGAACACATCATAGTTAAGTGGCAGTAAAACCTAATCAGTTCAATTTCCTGCCCCATATGTATGGAGGGGCAAAAGTTCAAATCAAAGAACAGATTTTCGTCCCTCACACCACTTGTTGACCGAATAGTGTTGTAGTTACTAAGTTTGCTAATCACTGGGATGCAGGTCTAAAATGATGTGTGTGTCTATAGCAACTGTCAAAACATATTCTACTTGTGAAATGCTAACTCATCGTTAGTTTCAAGGTATTAGAGCTAATAGTGTTTTTTTTTTTTGGGTGTTAAGGGCAGTGTTTAATGGTCTCTGGTTTACGTGCTGTTGTCAGAGCACAGTACTCTGTTAGCAAATTATTTCTTTCCATCACTGTTTATACCACAAAACTAAACACATACAAGGCTGTGGTATAAACAAAACAACCCCAGCAGGAGTGGTATTATAAAGGGAAACAACACAGGGAGAGGGAGGCGTACTGTTAGGAATGAAAGGAAGTTTGTGTCCTTCTTTTTCCAAATGTCTGCTCAGTGTTCAGTGTTCTCCTTTCTTTCCTTTTTCTTTGATTTTTATTCCATCATGTTTGGCATTATCATTTCAGGTAGGCGACCAGAAAGCCACAGTGCTTGCTCTTTGTGCCATGATGGACCTTAATTTGATGGAAGAGACATGCCAACTGGCCATCCGGGACCTAGGTGGCCTTCAAATCCTCCTTAACTTGCTGGATACAAAAGAAGTCAGATGCAAAGTGAGTAGCTGTGCCAAAGCTGGACCTAGATGGCCTGCAGGCATGAACAGAGCTGGCCGTGTGTGCCAGCCCGTGTTTTAGTTACAAAAACACGAGTGCTGGATGGAAAGTGTGCCTTTAAAGACACAGGGTAGCAATTATTCTCCAGTACGCCTAATGACATGTGTGGGCGCTTTTTAACCTGGTTTTATTATGGTTTTTTGTCCTGTCTACTTCAGTGGAAATGTGGCTGAATGTTAAGCTACTACACATCCTTGTATGTGTCTAAGTACAGATGAAGACCATTGTTTGCTTAGACTCAACAGTTTTTTTTCATGCCACAAACCTATTTTTCCCTTATTCTTCATGTTTTCTATGTGTGTTTTTGCGATTAGATTGGATCTCTGAAAATCCTTCGAAAGATGAGCCACAGCATGCAAATCAGTCGGACCATTGTTGACATGAGAGGCCTGCAGAGACTGGTGAAAACACTGGAGTCGCCAAATAGGGACCTCCAGGCCTTATCTGCTGAGACCATTGCTAATGTGGCCAGATTCCACAGAGCAAGAAAAATCGTCAGGAATTTAGATGGTATCCAGAAACTGGTAGGTATAAAGATAGAATTATGTAAATTCAGTTTTAGGCTCAAGCTCCATAATACCGATGTGAAGTGCAGACAGAGAAAAAACTGCAGACCAGAACCTGAATTTTCTGTACTGGCATTAATGAAATGTATGTTATGTCCCAGAGTGGCAGATTTTCCATAACGCTGGCTGTTTATGTCTGTGTCAGCGAGTTTGCGATTTAGTACAAACTATTTGTATGAACCACAGACACCCTGGAAACTTGGAAGAACGGGGTGGGTTTTTTATTTCAATGCGATCCATATATTAGCATCACTATTTCCTTTTGTTCAAAGTGTTAAATATTTGCAAATTTTGCTGTTTTGACTGTTTTGAATCACAACAAATCAATTACAATTACACACTGTACAACAGATGTCAGATAGTGGTCCATCAGCTTTTGAAAACTGCAGAGTGGTTGCTGAGTAAAACAGATAGAATGTCTCCTACATCCTCTGACCTGCATTCATGTTTGTTGACAGAGGGACCTGTGATTAAAGCCTCCATGCCTTGTATATTTTCCTCAGGCCCAAATCGGATGTTCTCATGTGCAAGTCGCTCACTGAGGCAGATTAATTTCACGCTATGCAACGAGACCACCTTTGAACTGTGCAGTGTGTAATAGCTTTGCCTGCTCTGTCTCACTGGCCAGGAACTATGGATTAGAACACTAAATGATGGCCATAAACCGTCACACTGGGCCTTTCAGGCCTAACATCAACATCTATCCTGACAGTTTTCCACTTCTAACATCTCTGGCGTTTTCATCGTCACAGACCCAGTGGTAATAGAAATTTAATTGCACCCTTAATCACAGCCAACAACTTGCAATTCCCATCTGGAACCATCCATTATCACCACAGTCTTGCAAGGAAACTTTCAAGAATCCCTAAATTTATGTCAGGTTCAGAGAGTTTGTGTAAATTTGTGTATGGAAGTTTTCTGCCTAAATACATTTGGTCTGCCTGCTTGTCTGCACAGATTTTTAGGTTTGTGTTTATCCCCATGCCTTGTCTTACTGATCAGGTAAAGCTACTGGACTGCGGGACTCCTAATTTAGCCCAAGTAAGTGCAAACCAGGAGAAGGATGTCGAGGTGGCTCGCTGTGGAGTCTTAGCGCTGTGGAGCTGCAGCAAGAGTAGGAAGAACAAGGAGGCCATTCGTAAGGCTGGAGGTATTCCTCTGCTGGGACGCCTGCTCAAATCTCCACATGTGAACATGCTTATCCCTGTGGTGGGCACCCTGCAGGAATGTTCCTCAGAGGTGAGGGCAGCCACATAAATTTTACAGAGCAAGTTGTCAAGCCACGGTCTGTTCAACATGACCTGCAAGTCTGATTCTGCAAGACAGTTCTGAAATACAACTATCAAAATAACATTATAAAATTGTATTTTTGTTTGATTAAAAAATAAGAGCTAGTGATTTTTTATTTATTTTTTGCTGTCAAGTAATCTAATTAAAGATCAAAATCAAAATGAACTGATCATGCTAACAGGTAGCCTATATGTATACAAAGCTTGATATTCCACAGAACTGCATTGATGTAGTAGTATTAGTGCTAGGTATCACGTTCCTCATTACCATGAATAAATGCAGCACCATAACAATAGCCCACATATGATGTCCTGCTATGAATATTCACTACAGTGCCAAGTATATATTAATACACAATATAATAAAGTCTACAAAAACTAGCGTAGTTTTAAGTAATTATGTAGCCTTTTAAAAAATGCACAACCATATATATATGTGTGTGTGTGTGTGTGTGTGTGTGTGTGTGTGTGTGTGTGTGTGTGTGTGTGTTCTTGACTTCTTGACTACTTTATAAAGCTTTATAAAGTATATAATAAGTAATAATACTTTATAAAGTATTATTATTATTATTTTATTCCATAACATTTTAAAGATCCAATGCAGGCATATTTTGAGACATAAAAACACTCTACTTTGAGTTTGAATATCACAAGAAGCAAAATTAACTTGCTAAAATTTTGTAAAATACATACACTAACATACATTAACTCCTCTACTACAAATATGCAAATACTTCATTTTAACTGATAACGGTTTAAAGTTCTCACATTTCACACAGTTAAGTTGCATTTTGGACCAAGATTGGCTTTTGATATCATCAGCATGGTTGTAGGAACTCAGATTTCAAAGAAAGATAAGAGAAGCTTTCCCTCTTTAGGAGACACATTTAGAAATAGCCTTCCACCGTCAAATGCTGTACATCCAGCAGTCTGCATGTTGCATCATCCAACTGATGTAACAATTTAAAACACATGTTTTTGTGTGGAGAGGACTTGACTGCCAGTGGATGATATTAAAGAGAATGAAAGTTGAAAAATATTTGCAGCAATATTAAATGAAAGGCATGCATAAGGAGACATTGATATTTACCATATAAGCAAAATGAGAAAAATATTTGATTTTTTTTTAGAATTTCATAAGTACTGTAATTAAAAATGCATTCATGGTGATGTTATCTGTTTTTGCTTATCTCACTACAGGAAAGCTACAGGATTACCATTCAGACTGAAGGCATGGTTAAGGATTTGGTAAAAAACCTAAGAAGTGATGATGATGAGCTACAAATGCATTGTGCCAGTGCAATCTTTAAGGTACCTAATTTCCCTTGGGTCTATGCATACTAAACAACACTTCATAAAAATGAAACAAAAGCACATAACAAGGGATATGAACTAAAACAAAACCGAGGCATCTCTTAAGCGTTTCCTAATTAGGCCCAGACTGTAATGTAATTAATGTAGGTCTTCATTGTTTCGTTTGCTTTGCAGTGTGCAGAGGAAAAGGAAACTCGTGATCTGGTACGCAAATACAAAGGTCTGCAGCAACTGGTTTCCTTGCTGGACAAAGCGCACAACAAGCAGCTTCTGGCTGCTGCCACCGGCGCTATTTGGAAGTGTTCCATCAGCACGGACAATGTGGCTGAGTATGCACAGACCCAGAAACCCTCACTTTATTACTACTCATTAGCACACATGGGCTCATATGATATAACACAACATACAAGAGATATAGAACATACTGTAGCCATGTCTTTTAGGCTGTATGGCGGCATGTTTGCAATTAGCTCCAACATTTTAGTATGACTTTGATAAATCGCTCACTGCTCTTAGGAACAGCAATCTTCTTCTTCTGCAATTAGGCGTTTTATTCGCATGTGCCCATAACTTTTGGAACACATGCTATGCAAACCTGATGTGGTTCACACAGTATCTGAATACATTAATAGCAGCAATGGATACAGAACTCTGCAGACTTGCGTGCATGCCCTCATCACATATGTTACTTTTAAAAGGGACTTTCACTCATTCATGACTAGTTGTGTCATTTTTTCCACTCACATGCTGTTGTCATATCTCCCTTTTCTTTACCACTGTGTCTGGTTGAAGTGATTATTTGTATTAAATGTAAAGTTTTCGTACGGAGCCTATGAGCTCTGATCTTTTATGTGACTGTTTGCCTTTAGATTTCAGTCTTTTCCACTGTTAACAAAGGATCAAGTAAATGTGCTGATTTTATAGACCTCAGTGATGTGTTAGTCAAGGCTTGTTAGTACTGAACCAAACGTGGGCATACTGAAAGTATCAGCTTTGTGATTTTCTAATGTCAGAAGACGTAGGCTGACGGGGCCTTTAATCATTTGTCATGTACGGCAGGGATTTATTTAAGTGTCACTTCGTCTGGTTCCTTTGCTAGTGACATTTCTGGAATGGTTTTAGACTTGTACTTGTAGTGTCAGATGATTTGAAGCCAGTAATTTTCCCTCTAAAATAAATAATGCCCAGAGACCGTGCCCTGGCAGCCCAAAACATTTCCACGAGTGCTCCCTTGAAAGAATGATTTAGCTGTATTTGTTTTCTTATTCAGTATAAGGCTGGGAATGTAATATATAACCCACATGCAGTGATTTAATACCTCAGTAACAAATTAATCAATTCAAAACCTATTCTTTTCAGTGTAGCCAAGAAACTGATAAGACATAGTCTTTTAATAATTGCTTTGATGAAAAATATGAGGTTTAAGGCTTTTTGCAGAAGTGAGATTATGTAAAAATGCTTTTCTTCTTTGTCAGAAATGATGTGTAGTTCAAATTGCAGTGGAATTCTAAAAATAACAAGAAAAAAGGCTCAGTAGCACTCACATGGATCTTTCTTCACTTCATATATCATAACTGACGGATTGATATCCTACATTTAAAGTCTATGTTAAGTCCTCCCAACTGGAACTGAGTGTCTGCTGCCGCATCGAGTTAAGCGAGAAGTCCTTTACAAAAGCAGAAGGATGACAATAACATTCTTTTAAAGCAAGATGGACAGATCAGTATCTCTTTAATGCAAGTCATGAAAGAAAATCGTTTGGGGGATTATTATTTAACGATTGTAGCATGGTTCTCATTCTATAGGCACCAGTTCTGCTTTCGTGGTACAAAATCAAGCATTTTCATGGACATTTTAATCATTATTAGGCAAAAAAAAATATTTTAAAAAAACAACAAAATTGAGGCAGTTTTGAAACGCTTCTGACTTCAGCTTGGCGTGATGATGAAACAGCTTAACTGCACTGGCCATGAGTAATGTGGCAACCTAATACACTTGCTGCCGGTACAGGCTCTCTGCCATACCTAATGGCTTGTCATACTGTTGCTATGTAAAAAAAAAGTTATAGTACTACTGTTAATAACAATAATAGAAATAATTGTAATGATGCCATTAATCACATGTAAACCACATACAGTGACACTTCTGTTACAAACACTGAAAAACACTTTGGTTGCTCTCACTCTAAATTTAACATGTCACAATGGACCATAGTATGAACAGAGTTCTTATTTCATGGATTCTTTCCTGTGTGTGATGCATTATATTTAGTTGGGTTTTTTTTGGGTGATGTGCACAGTTGGGTGTGAATGAAGGTGAAATTGGCCACCTCTTCAGGAGGAAGCCAGCATGATGCACACCAAATGTTTTTAATGCCCACTTGAATGTGTAAGTGGATCTGTTTTTTCATACTCTCTCAGGCTTATTTGAATCACTTAAAATGTCTAGGTCAGGCAAAACCTTGGAATGAAGTGACTGAGCCATTACTGTCAAACAGTAAAGGCTGCTAATGGTAACAGGGTTTTAGGGGCATGTGCTCATTTCAGAATCAATCATGGGCTGAGTGTTGCACTGAAATGAAAATCATTTTGGAATATATTTTGCTACGACAATAATGGGAGGCAGAGTGTGGATTTTTTTTTTGCTCTTTTCTTTCGTTAAGTTCATGGTCAAATGACGCAGGCCTTGTGGCCCATTGCAAAAAACATGATTTTTTGTTTTATGTGACTGATGATTTGCACAGTCTGGACAGTATAGAGGTCGGGGGGACCTCCACTCAAGACAAGTAGCAGCATGTGTTAGCTATTTTCCTGATTAATGATGCATTAAAATGAGAGATGACTGATTCCCCCAAAATATAATTACATTTATAGAATAAGTGTGTTTGTTCAATGACCACATTGTCACAAGCTTGTGTATTTTGTCAGACTACTACTACACCTGGACTAAAGTTGTATGTGTGAGGAAAAACTTTAGTAGAAAGCCTAAAAACACTGAAACACTATTTTGTGCAGATTTATGAATTCATCCACATGTGGCTCCTTGAGCCTGTATACTGAGGTGTTACGGACACACAAAAATGCTGTAAAAAGCCTTAACAAAAGAGTGAGGGAATAACTTCGCAATGGAAAGTCATGACTGCCAAGTCCCGGACTGTATTTGCCAGAGCAGTAATGCTTGGGGTCAAGATTGTGGGGTTCGCGTCCAATTACTGACTACCCCTCTATCTTACCTCTGTTCCAGCCCTATGATGAGCAGACCATAATTGCCCCCTCTAAATGATACTTCTCAGTACCTCACAAAAGTTCTCTGTCACCCAAGTTATTCAGTGCTGTGCTATTTCCTTTCAAACAGAATGCATCGATCTGTATGTTAAATCTCAGTCTGAACAAGTGACTGTCTTTCTCTTTTAATGGTGATTGCTAGGTATGTCAGTGTCCTTGAAATGTCTTACTTTTACTTGCCTGGCTTTGACTTTAGCCTGGCTAAAAGCTCTAGTTAGTACAAAAGGCTGCATTCTACACTTAGCTCAACATGTAACTAAGAAAAGTAAAAGGCACACAATCAATCATAAAAATCTGCTGCACAGAAGCTTCACTGTGGTTCCTGTGTCTTCATATGGGCTTTAATAGGCTTCCAGTGGTGTGGAGCCCAGTGTTTGCAGTAGAAGCCGCTTCAGGCAGCTTTGTGTAATGTTAGTCTTGCCATCACGTAATTACTTCAGCTGGGATTGGCTTAACAAAAATAGACATGACTTACTGTTCATTTATCAAAAGTTATATCTGTGATTACAAGATAATTCTACCGTAGTCCACTGCAGATGACACTTCAGTTATGGCATAGAAAAACCATTGTTTTTCGTTATGGTGAATTTCACTGAAGTTAACTTTGGCAGCTCCTCTGTTCATTAGCAGTGTTTTCACTTGCAAGAATAGGCTGTCTGTCAGTGGACCCTGACCAAAACCAAATGACCTTGGCCATCTACAATAGCTTACGGGCCATGATGCCAGCAACCGTAACTGTGAATAAAAACAGTCGTAGAACTTAACTGTACATCAGAGGTTTGTTGAGGTTTTTTGCAACCACATTATATCCCTTTTAAATGTTTACTATAGTTTACCACTCTATAGCACTGGCAAACAAGGCAAAATCACAGCAAAAGAGGGAGGAAGAGTTTCCAAGCCGCAGCAAAGCTTTGGTTATGCAAAATACGTATGAGGGACAACTGTGAAGAGCCGTGGGAAACCTGCCTATACTGCTGGGTTACAGTAAGAGATCTGTGCCTCTGTGGCTGTGAGTAAAGTACCCAGTCACTGAGATGACTAATAGCGTTTTTATTAGGTACACAACGAAGGTAGTGTATGCATAGGTAAGGGATAGAGTACAGCCTGGTTAGATTGCTCAGTCCATCACAAGACCAATGTAGAAAGACGGACAAACATGTACACTCACTGTCACACCTATGGCCATTTTAGTATGATCAATTAATCTACATGCATGTCTTATGGGAGGCAGTCGGAGAAAATCTGGATGACAAACATTATACAGTAATTGTTTAACATCAGTGTATTAGGATTGTCATTGTGAGGATTTTAGCATGCTAATGTTGGCGTTGAGCTGAAAGAACCATTCGAAGCACAACCTCTCAGAACCACATGCGTATTTCTAGACCGACTCTTATTCCTGTTTCATTGTGTTCAGTATGTGTTCATTGACTATCTGATGTAATAAAAACCAACAATACAATGTGAAGCAATTAGATCATGTAATATAATGTACTGTAATGCAACCACGTCTTTCTTTTCTCTACTCAAAGATTTCAGAAGCACAACGCTCTGCAGACCTTGGTTGGTCTGTTAACTGATCAGCCTGAAGAAGTGCTGGTCAATGTAGCCGGGGCTTTGGGAGAATTTGCCCAGGTACCTGCTATCAAGCCCACCATTGGCAAGTGTGGAGGCATCAAGCCACTAGTTAACCTACTCATTGGAACAAACCAGGTATGCAAAACTTTTTGCAGCTGCATTAACGGTTATCTCATCTATAAAATGTGTTCCTACAGATGGGTGACAAATTAAAGAATGAACCTGAACTTTGGACACCTACAGTGAGGATAACTGGTGCCTCTCTTATACTGTTGGGGGCTTTTTGCTGGCATGGTTTGGTTCCACGTATATGCTTAAGCCTTGATTGTACTCCCTTGTGGGTGCACACATGTACAGCTACAGACAACACAGACCCGCAGTTGCTTTACATATATAACTTTCTAATCCACTGGGGGACATGTACTGATATATGTGCAGAAGATTGGCATCTATGTGTCCTGAGCATGCATACTACTGCTGAACATGAACATTGCTGCCCTTGTAGTGGCCATGCAGACACACATTTTGGACTGCAGGAAGATGTTGCCAGAGGCATCTGCACAGATTCTTGATGATTTTGGGAAATGTTTACATCATGCAGACCCTGAAATTAGAGGGAACGCTCACTGCAAAGCTGTACAAAATCGCTGTTAATGATCACGTTTATCCAAATGAAACGTCTTTAAATGACAGTGCCCCATCCAAAAGGACAGGGGTAAGTGAATGGTCTGATGTATAATAACATATGTGATTCATATGCTGTGGGCTTCACAGTCACGGGATCTCAACCCAGTTTAACACCGATAGGAGATTTTATGAGCCTTGATTATACTCCTTTGTGGATGCAAACACAGACAGTTGCAGCCACCATGGATGCACAGTTGTTTTTGTTATATTACTCTCTAGTACATTTTGGGTCCCCTGGGAGGAATCTGTTCTGTAAATGCAACCACATCCATCAATCCATCAAGACTGGCACCTATGGGAGATTTTGGACCAATGTGTTAGATAGCTATCTTCAACACCATAGTAAAGACATCAATGAAATCAAAGAATATCTTTTGGAAGACTGATGTTCCATCCCGATAGTAGAGTACCAGAGACATGGAGAATAGATTCCAAAGTGCACTGATTCTGCTATGACACTTGATGATTTTTTTTTAAATTTCTCGCCTGTCTGTATAATGATTTATGCATGTGTTTTGTATCATTTAACCAGGCGCTGCTTGTAAATGTAACTAAGGCATTGGGTGCCTGTGCCACAGATAAGGATAACATGGCGTAAGTATCTTCCCATTCATCCAACCAGCTAATGTGGCCTTTGACATTTATATGTGTGGTGTCTTTTAAAATGTTATTAGTGGAATATTGACTCTCGTCACTGAATCAACTCCAAATTCATATTCTTGGCCGAGTATTGATGTAATATGTTTATACGACGGAAAGCCACCGATTCCAGGATCAAAACACAGTATTATTAACCTGTCATGGGCTGATGCTTCAAGAAATCTGCTGTTCCCTTAATTTGTAATTATGCAGGCAGGTTTCTCTTTCATCCCCAACTTAATGACAGATTTTTAAAGCTTTGTTTATTGTACCTGCTGTGTTAAATATGGTTGTGGTTTAATTCCCAGTGTTTTACTATAGCTTTGCGGTCACTGTTAGGAGTTGAGCTGGTCAGACGAACATACCTAAAGCCCTGCCCTGTCCAAGACTACATGGCTGGGAAAACACAGTGAACCAAAGTCCAGAGCCTACTTTATTCTGTGTTCTTTTAACCTCACCCTCAATACTGCACAACATTGTGGAGCTTCCATCTGTGCCTCATTGCTTTTACGAGGCTGTTATGGACTACAAGACCCTTCTTAATTAGCACTGGACACAAATACAGCTTAATGTCTGAGTTCTCATTGTTAGTTGGCTGTTAATACTATTGTATGAGCCTATTACATTTGTTTGGAGGCCAAAACCAAGGGGCTCAATAAAAAATCTAACATGTCAAAATAAAGCCAGTAACTGTGGTGAACTTCACACAAAGGGAAAAATGTATTACACTGGTTCATCATGTTCTCCATGTTTTCTCACGGTATGCATATTTAGCCCAGACCTTGTAATCTTTCAGCCTTCACACTTAGCTGTAAACACAAAGCTCTTATTTCAGTGGCGGTTTTTTGTATGTTTTGTGGCAATAGCTTATTTGGAGACACGAATGTGTACAAAAGTTTGCTGAGCAATTAACATAACTCACATTTGAGTGTTTCCTGCTTCAACCAAACACAGTCGGAGCTGTTTTCCAGATTACCAGTGATAGACGATGTTTGGCTGGCTAGCAAGTATTATGATGATATACGTCTGATACCACACAGTTAGCTACAACATTCCTGTCAGTTAACATGACTTCATTTCACCAAAAGAAACTTTTTCTCCAACACCACCTTCTGTTGATCAGCACAATCATTCTCTCATCATCATTCGAATTCAGGTCGTCCATAACTACTGAAAGGCCAAAACAAACACTGATCACTTTCAAGTTTTCCATGAAATACTCACATGTTTGTTTTCCTTCTCAACCAGTAGGCAGTGTGTGGTTAATGACGTAGCACTTCCTCCAATGAATCCTATGTAACTACAAGAGTGAACACACGTTGTTTAATGCCTCCAAGGTTTGTGGTCTCCTCCTCTAATCCATCACTGTCAGCTGCAACTTCATTGCTAATCTGTTTCATACCTGCTTCATGGGCAGACGGAGCTGTTTTGGCGGATGATATGACGCTTCACTTTTGTTTTTGGTCCGGATTTAAGAGGCCCTGCAGACTGGAATCTGATGTTATGATCCCTCTAGACTGATTTATGTGCAAACGGAAGACAGATGGCGCAGGGGACGTCCCTGATGAGTGTTCGCTCGTTGCCAGTCATGGAGATACTGTGATTAGGGAGTGTTTAAGTAATTATGACAGCATTCAATGTCGGCCTTGTTGGTGGAAGCACACATGGGGAACACGTTACATGTTATTTATACCAGACAACGGGTGCACTGTGGCTTAATTCTTTGAGTTCTCAGACCTTGACTGCAGTTTTGAAAACAGTCATGTGTACGACATGAAATACAGCTCATGCTTAAGTAAACTTCACTCAGACTCTATGAAATATAGAGTGACCTGTCTCTGGCTCTGTTTGATTTGGAAAGAGGTCCTCTTTTTGGCTTTGGTTTAAAAACAAGCCACCAACATAAAGTGTAAATTTGTCTCAGTTTCTATTTATATATCCATGTATGAGGCACTATACACAGATGTATATGAGTTAACCTCTGGCCCTAGCATTGCTGAGCTTTGCCGTGGAGAATGACTTGAGTGAACAGACAGTGAGTTCAGGCCCTGGAAAGTCACTGAGCAGGACTAAAAGCAAATTGTGGTGAAAAGCCGCTGCTGAAATCGAATGACAGTTTTGATCCTCTTGGCCTATAGTTCCCTCTGGCTGATAGAGCCAGAGCTCTACAAAACAAACATGATCAAAAAACAACACGCTTGTTGCGAAATTACGCTTAATGAAAGATCTAAACGAAATCATAATTTAGCACTTTCCTTAAAGGTTTTGTTTATTTGCTTGTTCATTCCTTTCTTTGATTCCCTCCCTCCTCACAGCATGTCTCTGCCTCCCCCCCCTCCCCTCAGAATCATTCAGCAGCTTGATGGAGTCCGCCTGGTGTGGTCACTGCTAAAAAAACCCAGTCCAGATGTTCAATCCAGTGCTGCGTGGGCCCTTTGTGCATGTATTGAGAATGCAAAGGTACAGTAAAGTGCAGAGTTTTTTCTGTCCTCTGTGACAGAAAACACATTAATCTTCTGCCTCCATCTCATAGCTGTGCAAGTGAGGCACACCAAAGGCACACAGATAGTCTGTAAATCAAAGAGTTCTGCAGAGTTCGTGTCGTCTCACTACACAGAAGCCTGCTTATATCACTATGCTTGTCTCCTAAGCTCTGCTTCCAACCTGCTGCTGCTGGGAGGTGAGCAGGGGCAGAGCTGTGTCAGAGGAGGCTTACATGAACCTTGGGCTAATATGAAGCAGAGAAGCCTGCTTGGCACACTGGGATTGGCGAATTGGGAAGCAGGCAGGGAGAAAGACTGAGTAATATCCTGTGGCATGGCTTCTGATTTCCCAGCTGAAAATCTTTCCTCAACATGCTACTAGTTACAGAGGCACACGATTCACGCTTAGAGCAAAGGGTACCAGACGGCTTCCGTGAACCCATATCTCTAACGATAACACTGCACAAATGTATTCACGGTATGGCTATGAATTCTACCTATGCAATTTTAGATATAACTAAGCACAGAATAAAATCTTTGTTGGTCCAAAAATATATTTGTTTTTCCAAGAAAATGCCATGATTTTTGTGTAAGAGTGCAATGTTGAATCTATGGAGTACTCCTTTCTGTTGTTGTTTCAGACCTTTAGCCTGTTATTAGACAGCAGTGTTGTCAATCAACTCTAATTGCAGTTTCACACTCGCAGGTCTTTGATCCCCTGAGTGATTGTATAATTTCCAGCTACAAACGTAATGTTGTTCTATTAGATTATCGCTATGATTGGTGTAAACAGAGTGTCAGTAGAACAATCTGGTGAAGTTTAAACACATATATTGGGCCCAGACAGGTGTCTTGGGGTGAAGCCTTTTTTTTTCTTTCTCCCCTTTTTTTTTTTAGCTGGCTGGAATTTTTCTGGCCCAGAAGTGTAGCGAAAATGATGCATGGCAACCATATGGAGGGAGAACGGGGAACTGCGGACCTACTATTGAGCGCTAACAAAGTTTGACAATGTTTGTCTGGACGTCAGTGTGCCAATTTTGAGGGAAATTCATGAACATGCTTTTGGGGTGATTTTTCTGGGACAGGGGCGATGACAAGAGCTAAATAGTGGTCTTTGCCCATCGACTTGAGGAACCTGATACAGCTGCTTTGGTGCAGTCGTTATTTAGATAAAAAACCCCATGTGGTTTGAGTTAGCAGTTCCATAGTGGATTTATGAAAGAGCCATGGTACAAATGCATCTGCTGGATGCTCCATACAGTACTGTTGCCCTTACACAGACATAGACAGACACTATGCTCTATGTCCACAACTCCTTAAGTTAAATTGATTTAGTACCGTAAAAGTACTCTAAAGACTTAGGAGTGAATCATTCAGTTATCTTTGTTCTCCAATCAGGAATTAGAACCCTCCCAGTCACACGTAATGGGGTGTATCATTAATTTGCCTGGAAGCAGAGGCACATTTAGATGCTTGATTTACTTTTCCTTTACCTAGAAGCCATGTATGTTACAGAAGCCTGATTACTCCAGAGAAGGGGTCAGGGCATGCCATTCTGAGCTTGGCTTGCTCCCCTCAGCTTTAGATCACGCACAGCAGATAATGTGTTTTCTATTTCATTTCATCCTGGGTAAGAGGAGGGGAGAGAGAGGATAGCAAGAAAGGCCTTTCCGTGTGCAGCCTCATAATGCTGCGGTTTTTAGATCTGGGGCCCCGTCCAGGCCATGAAAGAGTTTCTGGCTAGTCTATCGCAGCTGGTGGCTTGAGAGAGCTTCCTCTGTCGCAGGGACTCCCGGCCAGTCGTCATCAGTATTCCTAAGGAAGAGCTTCCTGTGTGTCGGGGGGTCAGCTCCTGGCCCCAGCACCCCACTCATTGGCCTGCACTGCACACATGGCTCATCATCTGGCACGGCATCACAGGGCCCATACACTGCACCGTGGCCTCATCTCAGCCGTGAGCTCTCTGTTAGAGAGAAGAACTCAACAGTGCACCATGCTCTCCCAAAGTAGCTGTGCACTAAAACTGTAAATCAGTTCCTGCTTCTGATCAGTTCTGAATCTGATTAAATCTCTTAACTTACGAAATAAAGAAAAATGATAGAGTGCACACAATACATTCTGTGATTGCTGTAGTCTGCAATATTGTGCCATACATAAGCTCTGGACATGTAGATTGATGCTGAAATGGACTCAAATTAAGCGTACTTTGTGATTTGCAACCAGTGGTCCATAATTGTATGCTTTTGAGGAAATTTCTGTTCTATTTTCAAAGTACTAAACATTACAGGCTCGGCCACCTTGATGTATTCTTCCAAGGCTGACGATATGGTGAGTTGTGATTTTAAACAGCGGCCTGTTTTGCCAAGCCATACTGAAGCCAGTGTCTCTGCCAGCTCTTCCGCTGTGGTTTGTTCAGCTCTTCCTACCAACTTTTTGGTTCAGTAGGCATTGCCCCACAAGTGGTTGAGAGTCCTGCAATGCCCGCTGGTGCCTTGAACTGAAACCATGAAGCCATGTGTCTATACTTTGTCACTGTGGGGAACAAGCTTTAAATGTCACTTCTAAGCTCTAAATTCTATGCTGGATCTTCATTATGACAAGTTAGGGTGCAAGTAGTAGATGTTTACAAAGATGTCAGACGTGTGGCTTGCTCAGCCATATCCAAACTGCAATTCTATTGCAGGACACGATGGTGCATTGCATTGTATTGTATTGCATGGTGTGCACTAATGAATGTTTGATTGTTGCTAGAGCCTCTAAAAAACATGTTATTTGTCCTTTGTTTTGAATGCACTGCCATCAGAGCCTGACTCCCTTCTTTCCTCAGTCATTCCTTTTTCACCATCCTGCATGTTCATTTACAGAGAACACCAGCTAATAACAGCTTCTTTCACTATAGGATTCAGGGGAAATGGTGCGCTCCCTTATCGGTGGATTGGAACTTATTCTTAATTTACTGAAATCAACAAGCAACGAGGTGCTGGCAAGCGTTTGCGCCGCCATCGCCAAAATAGCCAGAGACGAGGAAAATCTGACACTCCTCACTGCTCTCGGGGTTATCCCATTGCTGGCCAAGCTGACTGACACAGTAAGAACACCTCACTGCTGGAGACAAACAACAAGGTTTTACTATTCATGAACACTGCACTTACTGTCAATATACAAACAGTGTCTCGACAATGGAGTTCAGTTGGTCTTTTCCTACTCACTGCTGCATAAATCTCGCTAATGAGAAGAACATTGGTAGTCATTGACTAGTGACTAGACAGTCTCCTGCAGAGCTTGTTGTTGTGTATATTGTAAAGACCGGACTCTGGGGTCCAATAATGTCCTGTTTTTCTCTGCACAGACTGATGACAGGCTCCGTCACCACCTGGCTGAGGCGATCTACTATTGCTGCATGTGGGGGAACAATAGGGAATCCTTCGGTGAAGCTCAAGCCGTAGCTCCTCTGGTGCGTTTCCTTAAATCAAAAGACACTGCGGTCCACCTGAGCACAGCCAAGGCCCTGTACCAGCTGTCCTGGGTCCCCGAAAATATCATCACCATGTACAAGAGAGGAGTGATGAAGGTCAGTTGCAGTGTCTTGTCGCTGCTTTTCTTAGTCCTCATTAATGCTTTTTTGTAGATAATTTTTAAAGTAATTATTTCTTGCAGTTTATTTGCTGCTTTAGAGGCTAAATCTGGTATAATTGCATTAAGGAAAATGGGCTTTGGTCTCCCACCACCCTTGTTTTAGTGATGTGTGAAAAGCACTGAGTAATAAACTTTGAAAAGCTGTGACTATTTTCAGAGCCTTTGACCGATGGAGCAGAAACAAAGTGGGTTTTATTCGGCAGCGGAAACATGACTCCACTTTCTAGCCGTCATGGGAATTCAGAAAAGCAAATAGCTCAGTGTGTGCAAAGTGGCATTTCTACGGTAGACCCTAGATGCCATTACAGCACAAGTCAAAGGGCTGTAGCTGGGGGTAACTGTTGCTAAGGGCTGTTCCTGGACATCAGGGTAGAATGCAGCAGCGATATGGTTCAGACCAGGGAGTGGGGTCAAAGCTTTTCAAGGCTAAAAGAGAACAATGTTTTTTATGGTCAAGTTTTTCTCTTCTCAGTCAGGCTGCATCCGCCAGCTTTCTTCATCATGGCAGTTGTGTAGCGCTCTTCCAAAAAGAAACAAGCATTGTTTTGTCTAACATTTGAGCCTGTCAGACTGTTTCCATGCTGAGCTCCAGAGACTGTTTATGTTTGTCTCCGACAGTGATGTAGAGATTTTATGTTAAGATTACACTGTAGTTGATGTCCTGTCACAGATGATCATGTACTCATACTCCACCCTTTTGGGAAAACATTTCTATCTCTATCTCTCAAATTCAATCATGTTTTACAGAAAGACTTTCGCATGAGAAATATTTTTGTGGCCATAGTGAGTTTAACCCCTCCTCCCCAATAACAACTGTGATATAAATTATGAAGTGGTTGTTCCATTGCAGCCAGATATTTTTTCCCATGTTCATTAAATGGTGTACTTTAGTCTGATCTGCTGTTACAGTGTATGTGGTTCAACACCAGCCAGAATTGGTTAGCTGGACTGAACACTGGGTGTTCCGAAAGAGTTATGTCCAATTTGCAAAAGTCATTAAGCTGAATACTTTTTGTAGTTTGAGCCACGACAAAACTGGACAAGCCCTTTTTTTTGTTCACTGTGCATGTGTGTGACTATATTTGACATTCTGGTGTGTGTGTGTGTGTGTGTGTGTGTGTGTGTGTGTGTGTGTGTGTGTGTGTGTGTGTGTGTGTGTGCGTGCATGCAAATTCAAGACATACCACCCTTTTTAATCAGCCTCTGTGTTTGCCCTTATTAATGTACCAGTTAAGAGTTGCAACACTACTCCATAATGTATTTTTGGACTTTTAAAGAGCTTAATTACCAAAGGCCACGTAACTGCACCAGCATTGCATTTGTTCTTAATCTCAGACAAGGCAGCCTCATTGTTCAGTCTGGCCTCAGTCTCAGCCAGTCTGGACGGGGAGGCTGATACTTACCTGCCTGACCCCGGAGGAAACATTACAATGTGGGAGCTTGTCAATCTCCACCACTGAGAATGCACTGTAATGCTGTGCTTCATGATATACAGGCAACTGTTTGGAAGAATGTGTTAAAACAATATCTCCAAACGTCCTGAATAGGTTGGAGAAGGTTTATCAAGGATTGACACAGTGCTCCGTGTCTAATTTACGGCCCTGTGTAAAATTCTGGACTGCCTCTTGTATTATTGCAACTGTATTTCAAAGAGGTTTTCTGTGCCATTGAGAAGCTCTCAAAACATGCTCACCCACGTGCAGTATACAGTTTCAAATGAGCAAAGGTCTTTCCTGCTCCAAAGCTGATTTAGAAAGTAACTTTCCTCTCTAGCACACTTAATGGTGTATGGCCCAGTCCCCTAAGATTCACGGGGGAAATTAAGCATTGAAAAGAAAGTATTTCACGCTGGAAAACACATTAGCGACCGGTCCTAATGTTTTTGTTCTGCTTTAACCAAAACATTCAAAATTTGTCCACTCAGTTATTTACTTTCAATGCTGAGTCTTAAACATCTCAAATAAATCAGTTTCATTTTAGGTTTTGAATGAAACCCCTTTTTGTTCCCCAACTTTGTAACCTAAATTTTCTGCGGAATGTGTTGGATCAGATCGGACCGTGTTCAAGCAAAGGAATTCAGGTGCTGCCTCTCAGAGGAAATACATACCAACAAAAGGAGAGTTTTATCCTGAGAGATGAATTGCCCTCCCTGTTTGATTTGACATCCAGTCTTGGTATCTCGCAGTTTTATACGGATGGGCTTCATTTTGTGTCATGTATAAAATCAACATGCCTTTCCTCTGTGCTTTACATTGCTTCCAAATTACTGGGGATTCTTTGCTGAAACCATAAATCCTTGCAGACAGTTTCAGCTAGCTATTTGTATTAAAGAGGCTCTTTCATACAAAAAAAACAAAACAAAACGCTTTGTGAAGTAAATTGATGAAAATTACAAAATGTGGATGGTAATTATTGGCAATTTTCAACTGAAGGTATTCCAAAGCGTAGCTCTTGCCAGGTCCTGCTATGTATTTTAGGCTTTTAATAATCTAAATGAGGAAAATGTTTGCACTTTTGTTGCCATGAGTACACTTCAGCTCCAGCGCTGTGAGTGTTTTCTGTAGTGTTTTTTTCTCTTACATGCTCAGACTTCAGAAATGAAAGTGTGCAGTGAGACTGTGGGGGAGCAGAAATTGCACAAATGTGAGGAGAGGAATAAAACCAAGCCGAGCATCACAGGTTTACTTCTGCAGCTTCCTCTTGGTTTCTGTGAAACATGACTTCACGTTGTGGTGAGCAGATGATCCACACACTATGCTCTGCTATGACTACCATGTTTTTGAGATCCGTAGAGCATAATGTTGTAGAGTCCTAATCCTGTGGCTCACATACGGCTTTTCTCAGGTTGAACAGGCGAAGGGTTTAGAATGAAGCTTTCCCCTTGAAAGTCACTGATTTGAGAGTTTCCCTTCCTCCTTTTCCTCTTCCTCTTTTGAGACACAGAAAAAGGAGCTTAGCAGTCTCTGGCTCACTGGAGGCTGCAGGGAATGTTGTTTACCTTCACTTCCCTCATCAGCTTCCCTTCGACCCAGCTAAACACTGCTGTCTGTTTGTACTGTTTGCCTCCACCGTGGAGTCTAAAACATGGGAATGCTGGGATGGGTGTTGGGGAGGTGGGTGATGGAGCCATAATGGCTGTCAGACCTGGCACAGGGGTATTTCAGGCTCAGCTCCTGCAGGCAGACATAGTCCAACAAACCACACTTAACACTGTTACACCTCAGTGGGCGATAGAATGTGTGTGTACACATACAACAATACGTGCAGCCCTCCCAGACTGCATGCCTGCTCCTCCCACACCTCAGCTGGGAAGGGGAAGCCTGCTCCCCAGCTCCCTTCGTGAAGGCCAGGACTCAGTGGAGCGTGCAAAAACCTCAAAAACCCACGATTGAGTTTTTAAAACGCGCAACAAGTGTTCATGTTACCACAGGGAGGGAATATCTAACAAGTGGTGTATTATATTCCTAGACATCCCAGCTGGGAGGGAAAGCGCGAGCTAGAAAAAATCAGCAAAGAGAGACACGCTTATCTTCGCCTAGCTGTGCGCTTCGGGAGACCTTATTTGGCGACGTCTGAATAACGTGCTATGAGGTTGGCAAAAACGCTGCCTCTGGCACTTCTCAGGCATCCTCTCTTTTCACAAAAGACACTTGTTTAGTGAGCTGCATGTTTTCTGGAGCCTGTGGATGTAAGTTTGCTTTTGGAGGTGTTTTGGATGCTATTTAAAAATCATATAAAACCGGAGGGCAAATGTTTCACATATACACCTTGACACTAGTTCATTGAGAGGAACTGACATCTTGGACTGCATTTTTTCCACAAAGCGATGAGATTTTAATTAAGAGGAAGTTTTAGTTTTAGTTTTGGTGTTTTAGTAATATGCTGTAGGTTCACAGCCCCTCATGCACACAAGCTGGCTCACCTCATCTTTTATCTGTTTTTCTTTCACTGTTTATTGTTGTGCTGAAAATCCAGGGAATGTCTTCTCTCTGCTTCTTTGGCTGTTTGCTAACCACACAGATATATGCAGTAGCGTCTTTAAGTTTGCATGTAACATAGAGAGAGGTCGAGATCAGCTCTGCTTTGACATGCAGCATTAACACAATGATAACATGGGAGTAAAACAGACTGAAGTTTGTCCTAAGACCTGATCAGCTGGATAGAGATAAGGTGAAATTCATACATGATATATTACTGAAAATTTGGATTCCAGTTGAAGTTTCATTTGTGTGAAACAGGAATCTCATCACTTCCTTTGTTGATATATGGAGCCAGTGGTGAACAGGATGAATGAGTAAGAGGGAGACAGAAAGGGAGAACAGACAAATTAGTAAGAGCTTTCAGAGGTATTCTGCTGCCTTCTACTAAACCTAATTCAGAGGCTTGATGTAAGTTTTATTTTGGCTTGTTTGTTGGATCATTTTCCTTGACAGTGATAGTCTAGTGTAGATATTGTCCTCTGTGTTGCTCTGGATTACAGGGATAAGACATTGTTGCACAGAAACCAGAGGAACAATCCAGATGGTGTTCCATCACAGCACTTGTAAGCCTGCTCCAGCATGCTCTTTGTTAAAGAAATCTTTTTCAAAATCCCTTTCTTTCACTGCAGATATATGGAGCTTAAAAGTGCCTCAGTCGTCTCAGCAGTCTATTTTTCAAGGTTTTGTTCTGTTTAGAAGCAGGGAGTCTTTAAGTGCTTAGTTGAAGGATGTAATGTTGCCATTGCTTCATTATCAATGTAAACAAAACCATCTGAAATAATTGCAAGTGTGGCTTCAGAAACCTCAGTGGCACACCATTGTGATTTTACCACATGACACATATTGAACTAATTTAAATTCATCCATTGCGCCAAAGTATTTATGCTTACATTTACTTTTATTTTGATTCTGCCCCACAGTCGCCCGCAAACATAATGTAGTGATTTTGCTGCAGATAAAACGGGAAAAAAAAGGCTCCCCCTATAAAGCACATGCCACTCAGTGGTAGTGCATATATCCACTATGCTCCTTTTTGCCTAGGTCTACATAATACGCAACTCTTTGAACATATCTTTTAGATGTTCAATTTTATATAACCAAAAATAAACTTCCAAAGCTAGAGATTTCTGGAGAGCTGAAAACCTTGTTCTGCAATAAGATCTAACGAGATCCATTACACAAGCCACTAATAGGCGGATATAATCTGACCTTTGGAGCGGCGGAAAGACTGTCAAGTGGTGTGGTTCATGCTCAGGTTTTTAATGTCGAGCCTGCCCTGCATGACTTTCATCTGAACAAACTTACAGAAGCATGTGTGCGCGCAGCTGTAACCCCTTTGCTGAGGCATGGGACACACACACACTGAATGCCTGCACACATGCACACAGAGGGACACGTGCCAGTGCAGTTTGAGACTGTCGCCACACAGCCACTGTGTGTCTTTGCAGCCCTGGCCGGTTGGTGATGGTGTGCAGTGAATACTGCTGACATGGAAACATCTGCAACAAACTACTTATTGTTGTGCTGGATGTTTATCAGTTGATTTTAGAATACAAGGATTCTTTGGGAATTTGTTTATGCTGTCAGCTGTAACCTCTGTTCTGTGTGCTTCCACAGCCCCTCATGCAAATGATGCTGTCTGATGTCGAGGAACTCCAGGAATATGCTGCCCTCTGTGTGCGCAACATCCGAAAACTGCGCATCGCGAACATATATGGATAAATTGTATAAAGGTTGTATCTGTTTTATATGGAACTTAAGTATTGCATATGAGAGTCAAACCATTTTGCTTAGCTTAGTATCAGATTACATAAATTGCATTTTAAAATAAAGCACAAATGGCAATACTCCATTTTTACATGTCACAACTGACCATTGTCATTGTCACTTTGAATTTACTGATAACATACAATGCATAATATTTCATGAGAATAAATGTATTTTGGGCATCACTCTGATATGTGCTGTTTGAGTTTATTTACATTGGTAATAGAAATGTTTCATTTTAAGTGACAATCTTAAGTGACACATTGAGTTAACATTCATTCACTTACAGTAATATGTGTTCAGTAGTCGACATACAATCGAGCTGGACTGTGGACATTGAATATACATACGTGGTCTAACTACCTGCGTTGCATTTATGGCCGTGTGAAGGTCTGTGGGAAAGTGGACGCTTGACATGTAGCTCAATTGAGTTCTGATAAGAGAACCTCTGGCTAACTTCTGCACTGTGCAGTTACCATAGTTTCCTATGGCATATAAACACTGATCACCCATGCCAATAACGTGTGAGACTCTAAAAATGCTCCCGTCCTTCAAAAGCACCACAGAGATGTTTCTTTGTTTTGTTAGTTCTACGCATGGCCAAGAACAACTTCTCGGTGTACACCAATTCTCCTGTAGTAACTCACCACAAAGTTTGTGGGAACCTCTCTCAGTATGTGGAGAGCAGCTTGGTCACCCAGAGCTATTATTCTTATGTTTGGTGGACCAAGGGCAGTCACCTCAGTAAACTTCTTAAACTTCTTGACATGCTGTTTCACATTTCTCATTTCATTACAGAAATCTTGAACGACTGCAGGTGCATTTGTTAGGAATTGCTTTGCTAAACGGGGAAAAGCATGGGATAATGCCACTCGTTTGCATATCTGTTGTGGTACAGCTTGACTACTTTTTACTTGTTTCAGGAGATGCCCATTGACATCTTCAAACATAAAGGCTGAGTGAGCCCACAATGGACCCCAGTGCACAACACTTTTGCTTTAATGCAGAAGTGAATGAACACTGAATGTCATATGCTCTTTCCCATACAGTGACTGCACATCTCCAGCAAAGTACACTAATGCGTCATGTGCATGACTTATCAGTTCAGCATTTAATTCAGACCCCAACAGGATGCTTAGAGGATGCCCTCTATCAGTAATGCCTTAAGAGAATGATACTTCTGTGGAAGTATGACTTTCAGAACTGGCAAGCTATTGTACAAAAGCGAGGGTTGCCACTTGTGAGCTTTCCAGAATTTGCGTTCTGTTAGAGATCTTGGAACTCGAGCAACTTTACCTGGAGGTTTTATAGACAAGAGGTGTCTGTCCATGATTGCTGTTTGTACACCAATATACCATGGCTCAGAAATGCTCTTAGAATCCATCCATAAAGTGGCCATGTACCAGCGAACAGTTTCTCCAAAAAGTACTTGCTTGTTGGAACTGCAGTAGGCCCAGCAGAATGTAACTGAAGCAGTTTCAGCAGGTCTTCAATCAGTACTCCTGTAGTGTTGTGTTTCAAAGCAAAGGAGAGAGTTGAGATGATGCTTTGCCCTTCGGTCAGTCCATAGGAGTGGACATCCTGCACTTCTTGAAGGACACTGTCCTAAAATTATTGAGAGAGAAGCACAATTAAATTGATTAGCATGAAAATAAACAAAAGCCACAACACGAGAAACCACAGAGGATTGATAGAAAGCACACATTTCAATGAACTGCAGAAATTAATGTATGCATTTTGTCACAGTTTGTCCACCGTCAGCTGAAAGTAATGTTTCAAAAATATTTATTAACCTTATATGTAATTGTCTCACCTGTAGCATTGCGGAAGATCCTGCTCTTTGCTCTTGTGTTTGGATGGCATCTTCATTGCTTTTCTGAGAAGGACACAAATTATCAACTCATTAAAGAGAAACAGAGACAGGGTGAGGGAGTCTATTGTATAATACTGTAATTTTGTCTCACCTGTGCCAGAGCGAGAGGTTCTGCTGTCTGCTCTTCTGTCTGGGTACCATCATCATCCTCACTTTCCTAAGAATGACACAAGTGAACAACCGAGATAGTAGCTGTAGTTTAACAGTAGGAGTGAGAGAGATGTTTAGAACTATTTTTTTCTCACGTGTGCTTATGTGAAAGGCTCTGCTCTCTGTTCTTCTCTTCGGGTGACATCTTCACCTTCCTGAGAGGAACACAAGTCCATTATGTATTAAAAAGATATAAAGAACGAAGGGAAGAGATAGAGAAACAGTAGTTGTAGTTTGACAGAGGGTGAAGGGGATGGTGAGACTGAGCAAGAAAGAGAATTTAATTCATGTTAGTATATGGTATAATACTGTAGTTTTGTTTCACCTGTGCCAGTGTGAGAGGTTCTGCTCTCTGCAGTTCTCTCTGGCTACCATCTTCATCACTTTCCTCAAAACAATACAAATAAACTTCTCCTTAGAGACAGATTCCACACATCCCCCTGGAAAAGTATTGCAATGCATTTTTTCCTTTCTTTTATTGTTGACTCATTGTTATGAACTTCTTGCATATGCGATATTATAAGTTAGACACTTTCCCCTCTTCCACTGCTTTGTAAATTAAATTTGTAAATTAAATTTGCTACCATCGCTACTATCAGGGTTAATAAACAAATAGCGTAGCTTGGGAGGAGTAGAACGACTCCGACAGGGTGTGCGAGATGAAACGGGTGAAAAGTCAGAGTGGAAGAGGTTAAAGATTTTTATTCTAGGAGGCTTACACTTTATACAAACCAGTCAGAGTACGGTTCACCAGAAACAGGGTGTTTGTCACTAAGCCTCTGAATCAGTTTCAAGCCGACCTGTGCGCCATCCAAGCCCTGGCTGATCACAACGATGGTTACAAGTATTTGCTGACCGTCATACATATATTTTCCAAAATCAAATCAAATCAAACTTTATTTATATAGCACTTTTCATGCAAGAAAACTGCAACGCAAATTGCTTTACAGATTAAAAACAATGCCTCACCATCCAACCATTGAACCCCCCCTCCTCCCGATCCCACACAGGAACACTCACATGTATTACCTGAACTGGTGAAAAGCTACAACCACAGTTATCATCTTCTTTTCCTTTCGGCTTTTCCCTTCAGGGGTCGCCACAGCGAATCAATTGCCTCCATCTAACCCTGTTTTATACCGCCCCACCACCCACGCCCGCCCCCAACCCACCCCGCAAACATGCAGTGAAGTGACTGACATCAAAATAGTTGACATAGGGCTGGGTACAGATGAACCAGAGGAGGAAACACCACCTGAGGAGCCGTCTGCACCGAGAGCAGCAGGTCAGCCATGGCAGCCAGGGCATGACACAGCACCCAGTGGAGGCGTGGGAGAGACGCCCAGACTCCACTCATGCGCTCACGGCACCCAGGCTGCCACAGCTGAACACTGCTCTCAATACAGAGGGCTCCCTCCAAGGAAAAGAGCCTACGTACGGGTCCTAAAGATAAAGGCCGCTGCTGAAGTGGTTAAGGCTTTTGAATTCGTCTTGAAAGAAAGCCAAACCCCAGAAAAGTTACAGACTGATGCTGGAAAAGATTTTTTAACAAGAGTTTTAAGACTTTGATGAATAAACACGTGATTGTACATTTTGCCACAGCCAGTGACCTAAAGGCCTCAGTGGTGGAAAGATTTAATCACACTTTGAAAACTAGAATGTGGAGATATTTCACGGCTCACAACACCAGACGTTACCTCGATGTATTACCTGAACTGGTGAAAAGCTACAACCACAGTTATCATCTTCTTTTCCTTTCGGCTTTTCCCTTCAGGGGTCGCCACAGCGAATCAATTGCCTCCATCTAACCCTGTCTTCTGCATCCTCTTCTCTCACACCAACTACCTTCATGTCCTCTTTAACCACATCCATAAACCTCCTCTTTGGTCTTCCTCTAGTCCTCCTGCCTGGCAGTGGGAAACTCAGCATCTTTCTACCAATATATTCACTCTCTCTCCTCTGGACATGTCCGAACCATCTCAGTCTGGCCTCTCTGACTTTATCTCCAGAACCACAGTTATCACAAAAGCATAAAAATGACACAGATGGAGGTGACCTCTCAAAACACTTCCCAGGTATTTCGCAATGACCATGAATGAAATAACTAAATGACCATGTAGGCTAATAACATACCTCGAATGCAGCACAAACAACACAGCTTTGACAGTGTTGAGATATTTTGTCCAAGCCACTTGTGTGTATGGGTTACCCTCCAGAGTCAGAGCGGACCACAGTGGGGAAAACACTCTGGTTGCTCTTTTAATGAACCTTCTGCAGGGACAAGGACATGCAAGGCACATTACAGGCCAGTCTGTACACAACCAGCGTATCGAACACCTTTGGAGAGATGTTTTCCAGCAGATTGTGCACTACTTTTATATGCTTTTTTATTCATTTGAAGATGAACAAATATTGAACCCCGTAGATAGCATTCACAAAATGGCACTACAAATAGTTTACAAGCCAGAAATTCAAAAAGATTGGATTTGTTCAGATGCGGTTGGAATAACCATAGAATCAGAACGGCAAACAGCCGTACTCCAACACAAATTTGGATGGAGGGCATGTTAGCTAACAGTGAGCAGGAGTCAGCAGCTCTCAACAATGTCTTTGGAGATGACCCTTACAGTGAAGAAAATCTGGAAGCTGGCCTGGCAAGACAAGGCATACATCTCAACCAGTTACAAGCAAACAGTGAAGACCTTGAACGAGCAGTGATTGTGTCACAACCACTCAACAACCTGAGCCCTGACCAACAGCTGGATGTTCAAAATGCAATGGATGGAACAACAGACTTGAAGGAAAAGTATATGGTGTGTGCTAGAGAGATTAGAAACATTCTTGACACAACATAATGTACTAAGTGTGCAAACACCAACATTTCCAGACATTACAATGGGCTAGTGTTCTCATGGTACTGCTACTGTAAAGCTGCCCGACAATGACTACACCTTTCCAAATCCCAACGAGTCTCCTAGTGCCTGAGAAAGCATCTGACGGATTTCCTCCTCCTGTGTAACACCTCTTGGCAGGTACAAGCACATCATGCAGGTTGATGCGTAGGGCCAACGACGCATGCCCTCAGCCTGTTCATAGAAGTCGATGCAGAGTTTGCTCCGAAAGCCCAGGGCAGGAACTTCATCAGCTCCAGTAATGAAAACCAGAAGGTCTTCGAATCTCATATCAGTCATTTTGTCTGCCGGAAAACAAACAGTAAATCAAAGTAACATTTCCGTTTGTTTCTAAAGTCAAATGTAAGATCTTTAGTGTATATAGTTCACACTGGAATGCGTATAACAAATGTAGGGTACATGAACATAACTTTAAGACAAAAAATGAGACAAAAATACATTTGATGCCATCAAAATTTGTAAATGCCCCTTGTTCTAATGGCCTTGGCTAAGCTGGTATTTGCATTGTCCTTAAATGGTAAAACATTCCACAATAACATTTTGTGGTCTTTCAAAGTACCGTAAATTTTAAGTATGCCATTTGGTCTGGGCTGCACAGTGCCATAGTGGTTAGCACTCTCGCCTTGCAGCAAGAAGGTCCCCGGTTCAAATCCCGGCTTGGGCCTGGGATCTTTCTGCATGGAGTTTGCATGTTCTCCCTGTGCATGCGTGGGTTTTCTCCGGGTACTCCGGCTTCCTCCCACAGTCCAAAAACATGCTGAGGTTAATTGGTTACTCTAAATTACCCGTAAGTGTGAATGTGAGTGTGATTGTGTGTCTGTATATGTAGCCCTGCGACAGACTGGTGACCTGTCCAGGGTGTCCCCTGCCTTCACCCGAGTCAGCTGGGATAGGCTCCGCGACCCTAGTGAGGATAAAGCGGTGTATAGAGAATGGATGGATGGATGCCGTTTTGTCTGTGTAGGGCATAAGATTTCATAATTAAGATACCTTCAATCATGTTCAGAACCATTTCCCAACAGTAGATGGTGTCCTCCTCTGCCTTGCGATAGTTGGTTCCTCTGCTACTGTGATTGTAAGTGAGGATGGCTTTGAAGGCTTCCTTTGACAGAGGTTCCTGCATGTTGGTGAACAAAGGCAAGAAACCAATCCAGTTTTTCTTGACCAGGTCCCACAGCTTCCCGAATGTGTTCATTCCCTCTGTGAACTGGTGTATCATCCTGGCTGTTCTATAATCCAACAGAGAGACAGCATGCAGTGTATATTAGTGTGCCAAAGTTTTGAATTGCTGATATTCATTTATTTTGATAAAGAACGAATAACCGAACCAAAATTCATATGACCATGTAATCACTTTGTCGTAATTATGTGTTTACAATGATCTGCCGTTATCAGCAGTCTTGACCAGGACAGAAAGAGAAGAGAAAGAAAAAGGGATGAAGTTGGACTAATATGTGCTGAGGTGAAAACCCCAGGCTTCACAAGAGAATGTGCTCAAATGGACCCAAAATCTCTGGACGCGGCAGATAGCACATGTAAGTGTCTATGTGGAAAGAGTTATAGGTTTGGTACGCAACAAGTACAACATACTTCAGCACACCATACCGGTGAGCCAGCTGGTTCCTCTTGAGGGCGAGGAATTTTCCTTCATAGACAAGATTGTGACTCTATGCTGTGCTTGAACTCATGTCTCCAAGTATTGTCATGAAACAAGTCCTTGCGAAACCATAGCAATGGACAAAGTGAGTGAATTGGAAAAAACAGACCATACACTTCTTTGTTGTGTATATTGAACTTTAATTTCAATTTTATGTACCAACCTCGACTGTTAATGTTACTAACCTGCTTTTTTGTTATTTTATATTGATGTAACGGGACTATAAGGGACAGCGGGGTAATAAGGGACACTTTTCCGGAAAATGTTTTAAATGTAATTCTGCGGTTTTTATGTTGAGCAGGATGCGGTTTTGTGTTGTTTTTAATCAATTATCCATGAATTCTTAAAGAAATCTAGGTAAAAACCGCAGAATTACATTTAAAACATTTTCCGGAAAAGTGTCCCTTATTACCCCGCTGTCCCTTATAGTCCCGTTTTACGGTATGTAAGGCTGCTGAACACTTAAATTTCCCTCGGGATTAATAAAGTATCTATCTATCTATATTCATATCACAGCTGCTTGCTGTTTGGTCATGATTATATGTGATCAATTTCTGTTTTTCTGTAAATAAAATTGATGGCTAACAATCTTCCTCTGCTTAATTCTAATATTTCCCCTTAGCATTTCATTATGTCCAGGACAGGCAAATCTTCTCACCTATTACTTGCTCATATGGCAACAAACACTGGGCCTCTACTTTAATAAGACTACAGTGAAAATAAATATTGCAGTTCAGTAGCTATTTATGAAACTTCATTTTAATGAGAAGTCCTCTGTGAGACTGTGCCATTTACCCATGCAATAATGTCAGACCACTTCTTGTTTGAAAGTCTTTTCTGTTTATTACAAAAATTCTTGTGCAGTGCAATGACACTGTTAAAGTTCCAGTAACAGTTCAAATAAGGTGCAAAAGTCTTTGTGCAAACAAATATCACTGCAACTTTGTAAAGTACAAGTACTTTGTGTACACACAGATAAATAACACTGCAAATAAGGCAAAGGAAAACACAATGTGCAAAAAGATAAATACACTGCAAATGAGGTTATAAAGTAGAACTATGTGCAAACACTGTCATAAAGAACTTTTGCCTTGCTTCCTCGTGTTATCTCCCACTTCAAATCTTCTGGGAGCCTCTGGAGTGCAGAACCTGGACAAAGGTAAATTTGCAATTAGTACAGAATGAAAGAAATAAACAACTACCATATAGCATTGATTTGTTCAACAACACAACATAGTCCTGCTATCAATTTTGAGTAATTTAAAATACACAAAAGAACAATGTTGTTACTTACAATGTTAATCTAAGGTTAATGCTCATGCCTAAGAAAAACATTTCATTACTTCTTTTTTATCAGTGGTCTCTCCATTTGTAAATTTATTCTGAATTTTGGTTAACAAACAAAACTTACTGAAATAAGATAAAAATATATTACACCTTTAGTCTAAGAAATAAGAGATATTATGGATTGTAAAAATGCCCCAATTCACAGATAACAAAGAAGCTAAATATTTCCCACATAAATGCAGAGTGGATTCCAGGCTTAAAATATATTTTGTTTGAAACAAATTCGTCCAGCAGAAACCATTTTAGCCAAAAAGCAAGCAAACAAGCAGCACCACACCGATGTGGGACACAGTGGGCCAAGGCGTGTTGTTTCCATACCTCTACCACGACGACGGTCTTCTCTTTAATCCGGACAATTCACAGATCTTGCACCCACCCAAAGTTGGTTCGTCCGTGAGCCCTGAGTGACTTGGCATTCCTAAATTCTTCTTCAGTGTAGTAACTTACTCCATCGACAAGATAGAAGACAAGTTCAGCTTCAGACAATGGTGGCAAGTCATTCAGATCGGATGTCCAGTCAATGTGCTCATATGGATCGATTCCACCGATTCTACTTATTTTTTCGAGGTACCGACACTTTGGAACAGGGTCCAGCTTGTCTCGGTACAGTCCGTCACCTTTCTCTTTGCTTCAGTCCATTTTTTCCACATTTAAGTCTGTGTCTCTTGCAGCACGGTAAGTGAACATACGCTGTAAACGGTGTAAACAAACACTGTCCCACGATAATATCGGAATGAATTGTCTGTATAAGATGTAAATATAAATTTCACTGTAAATATGTATAATACACAATAAAATAAAATAAACAAAAAAACAAACACTCTGTCCCACAAAGCCCTCAATGCATTGCGAGATCTCACGTGACTTTTCGAGCCCTATTCCAGTATATATAAGATAAGAACATATCCAAACTCTGAAAACACAACCTGCAATGAGACATTTAAATAAACAGAGTAACTCACTGTTGGTTATGTAGCACCAATATTGAATACAGAGCCTCAGCACAAACGCTTCACAGCAATATGATCACATAAATCTAAGCACTGTTAGCATAGGTGGATAAAAAAATGTCTATAACAATTTGAAACACAATGGTATATTCTGTTCTAATGACAGATATTATGTGCAAGAATGAATTTAAATCATGATTTTCAACTTGCAGTAACTTCAGATTTTGTAGGGATATTTAATATAAATAGTACTCCATAAACAAGCTCATTATTTTTGTCAGTAAAAACAAGAACGTTGCAGATATTTGGCCAGCTGGGATCATCTGTACCAAAGCACTTGCATGTTGTTTAGTCAGCACAAACTATAAAACAGTCTAATGAAGGATTTTGGGGAAAACACTGTTACATTTTTACAAAGTAGTTACTTTTTGTTTGTTTTTGTTGAGCATCTATTAAAAAAAGTGCATTTCCCTATTATAACCCAGTCTTTTCCTGTACTCACAGCTTTTCAACATTTCAGTAGTAAGTGTGTGAGTGCAGTTCATTGCAGCTGATCTGAGCTCGTCTGATCCTTTTGTCGTCTGTTCTTATTTATTATAAACAGGCCATGTCAGACTCAGCAGGCTGTCAGTAGTCTGTTGGCTTCTATCGCTGCCGCCCTCTGCCTCTGATCCTGCTGTCCTGGTCTCAGTTAGCTTAGATGCTCAGCACTCAACCACAAAGGCTGCCACAAACTCTCAGGGGACTTTCATCATTAATATCAGCCACGTGCAAAAACTGAAAATTAGCAAAACATTGAAAATATGTGGCTGAAAATCTTCATCACTCTTTGAAGTTTAAACACTACCAGCTGTTTACGGGGGTCACTGAAAGAGCATGGATGAAGGAAGAATGGATGAGTGTGCTTATTGCTCTGAGGAAGTAACTTCCTCCAGAAAACAAAAGTAGGAGCTGAAGGCTGCCACTGTCTCTAAACCACTCGGAGCAAATGCATTCAGTGATTAATGACTCTTTAATTCCATGTGGCAAGTTTTATGGCCTCTGTGACATGAATGATGGCATTTAGTTTCCTAAACAAAGAGGGAAACAGATTGTTTTCTTCTTGTGTGGCTACTTAGGCTTGTATTCATATTTACTTATGATCTTATGTTTGGTTTTCCTTTTAGGGCTGCACTGTGGTTTGGTGGTTAGCACTTTCACCTTATAGCTGGAAGATTCTCAGTTCGTATTCTGGACTTCCCGGGATCTTCCTGCGGGATCTTTCTGGATGGATTTGCATGTTCCCCCTGTGCATGCGTGGGTTTTCTCCAGATTCTCTGGCTTCCTCCCACAGTCCAAAAACATCCATCCATCCATCCATTCTCTATACACCACTTTATCCTCACTAGGGTCGCGGAGGGTGCTGGAGCCTATCCCAGCTGACTCGGGCGAAGGCAGGGGACACCCTGGACAGGTCACCAGTCTGTCACAGGGCTACATATACAGACAAACAGTCACACTCACATTCACACCTACAGGCAATTTAGAGTAGTCAATTAACCTCAGCATATTTTTGGACTGTGGGAGGAAGCCGGAGTACCCGGAGAAAACCCACGCATGCACAGGGAGAACATGCAAACTCCATGCATCTACCGCTGGCCAGCCGGGTTGAGAGGGACAGAAGAGGAGGAAGGGGAGGGAGAGGGATGGCTGAAGACAGGGGTGGGCGACAAGGAAACATCTCTGTCTGGATTTTGGTAACACAAGTCAATGCAGAGAGGTTCCAGCTGATGTCAAAGCTATATGGATCCAGGTTTCTAGTGGAACTGACAAACAATCTAAGATGAGCATAAGAAAGAATAACACGCTCTGTACACCGTCTGCTCTAATTTATCGTTTTGAAACCCTTGTGATAGAGAACCAGTGATTCACCCGTCTTTCTGGACCTGGTGTTGAACCCTGTGGAGCGCAGGGGTGAGGCTGAGAGGAAGCAGCATGATGGTTTCAGGAGCCGGGTCCTCGGGCCCATTGGTCACACAGCCACAGTTGAGTGTATTAGTTCAGCCACAAACCCTCTGAGAAAAGAAACTGCCACTTTCTTTGGCTCGCCATCCAACATAGGGACATTATTCAAAGGAAATTAGAGGTTCTGCCTCCACGCCTCGGCAGCAGCAGCAATTACGTCCGGCTCTGGCCTTTCTGGTCACCAGTCAAGATCCCATGATTCTCATCGCTTCATGGAAGGGATGGAAATAGTGAAGGGATGTCCCTGATTTTGGTGCTTCTGTTTTGAGGGAACATGTGGCCCCTGGCATCTGCCACACCCCTGTAACTCCACTGCTCTGTCTCACCAATAGCCTGACCTTCACCCTGTTCAGACTTGCAGCAGACGTTTCCCAGAGGTCAGAGTGATGGATGCAACCACACTGCAGTGCTTTATTACGCATTACACAAGACCTATGCGTGGAAATATCCTTTCTGCAGTTGTGAAGTTTGTCTGTCCACATTTTGGGTGGACGTAGTAATAAATATATATCGCTTATTTTTATGGACACGGAGTCCTGTGGAGAGTTTGCTTTGCGTTGTGATACTCGCTCAATTGTTTTAAAATGCAAACTGCTCTTTTGAAGTTTTTTTTAAGATCCCACATCTCCCCAGGCGTTCTACAGCAATATTTCATAAAAGAAGCTAATGAACAGTAAAAGTTCTTTCCAAATATTAGAAGTGGCTTTCCGTCCTCCTCCAGTGCCTAAAGAGCATTTTTAATATAAAATCACAAACTGTTGCACAGCAGCAGCAGCAGCAGCGTGGGTTTGCTTGCGATGCTGCCATCAAAAACACGCATCTACACAACGGCCTCTCAGAGCTCCATCCACACAGAGGGCAGCGCTCTCTGGTAGCCGAGGACCAGGGGGTGAACACGGCTCCTGTTCTCAATCTGTAAATTAGCTTTTATATGATTACGGCAGGCTCACACCGTCAGGTCTGTTGGAGGCTGCCGTGTCGTGCTCAGCCTCTGTTTGCTTTTCCTGCTGCCTCTCTGCATCCGCTTCCTTCCTCCAGTCCAGCTCTCACTATCCTTTGCTCCTGGTGCTGTCCTGTCACCCACTTGCATTTCTCTGTGGTTTTTGGAGGACACTTTCAAAAGAGATCCCACGACACTAATGAATCCCGACATTCCCTTCTATAAAGTGTAAATAACAAGCTGGCATGACAATACATAAACAGGGAAGCAAGTAGGCAAATACCACAGTGTCTGGGTCAGATTTTAAGGCTGCAAATGTAATTTTTCCTTAAAGATCTCCACAATATTAATAATACCTTCATTGACAGTGACAGCTGTGATTTACATTTGGTTGTATAAGTTAATTACAAGCATCAGGCTTTTCTTCTTTTGATAGGAAGTTTAAAGTCTGAGTCACATGGAAGTGCAAGCATGTTTATATCGGCTCTTGAAATATTTTAGTCCCACTTCTGAGTGACTAATTGAGTTTGTGCGCACACAAAAATGATAATTCCTGCAGAAATCATGCAAACAGTAATTTAATTAGAAAAAAATCCTTCCTCTGCTCAGTATTTTTGCCACACACACAATAATAACCTTTGGTAAAACAGTGTAAATGTCATTTTAGAGACACACTGGGAGTGAAGTGTCCAGATGGGGATTTTCAGAGATTGAGTAAACCTCAGTGTGACTTTATGATTGTATACTTTTGTGGATAATGGCAAACGTGTGGTTGAATGTAAAGAGGACAGAACAGAATTCTGTCTGCTTAGATTACATTACTCCTCATGTGGGGATCATTTGTCTACTAAACATAAATTATGTGCTTACAAAAGAAGAAGTGTCTGAGCTCAGAAGGACTCAGGACGGTTCAAATGGAGAAAAACTGGTTTTGATACCAAAAGACGCCATGTTTTGTATATAATGACAGTCATAGTTCTATTATATGTTATTCAAGATGATTACATCATGGTAAAGTCTTAATAATAATAAAAAGAAATGAATGCAACAAATACTAAAGTTCAGACATACAGTACATGTTTGGCAGGCTAGGTTTTAAATCCATTCCTAGTCATGTTTTTTTCATTTACACCTTAAATCCCATTTTTCACAAATTTGTGTATACAGTGAATGTTGAGATTAACAAAACAAACGCAGCTCTCGAGGAACGTCAGGAAGTTGCTTGTATGCTGGTTAAAAGTGGTGTTGGAACACACTGTGGCACCAAACCCTCCAGAGCATTGTTTGAACAGTATTATACTGCAGAAAGTAGTGTGTTGCTATAAAAATGGTGAAGAAAGGGGAATTCCCAGTAGAAGAGAGACAGACCATCATAACACTTAGAAATGTTGGTTTGTCCTACAGAGAAACTGCGACGAAATTCAAGGTGTCAGTGAGTACAGTTTTCTTCACTATCAAAATGCCCAGAAACTGGAGGAAACTCTGACAGGAAGAGGTGTGGAAGACCCAAAGTCACAACAGAATCAGAAAGCAAGTTTCTGAGAGTCAACAGCTTGATGGTAGGAGCTCACAGGACAACGGCTTCAAGCACAACTTCATAGTGGTAGTAGTAAGAAGTCTCAGTTTCAGGTTGCAGGTTTGACAGGTCGAGTTGCAGCAAGAAAGTCATTCCTCAGACGTCAGAATAAGAAAAACAGGCTAATGGACTACTGAAGACTGGAAAGAGGTAACATGGACTGATATCTGTATCTGATGAATCAAAATTTGAAATCTTTGGTTCATCACGCGGGCTGCACAGCAGCGTAGTGGTTAGCACTTTCACCTTGCAGCAAGAAGATCCCCGGTTCAAATCCTGGCCTGGGATCTTTCTGTATGGAGTTTGCATGTTCTCCCTGTGCATGTGTGGGTTTTCTCCGGGTACTCCGGCTTCCTCCCACAGTCCAAAATTATGCTGAGGTTAATTGGTTACTCTAAATTACCCGTAAGTGTGAATGTGAGTGTGATTGTTTGTCTGTATATGTAGCCCTGTGACAGACTGGCGACCTGTCCAGGGTGTCCCCTGCCTTCACCCGAGTCAGCTGGGATAGACTCCAGCACCCCCCGCGACCCTAGTGAGGATAAAGCGGTGTGTAGAGGATGGATGGATGGGTTCATCACGCAGGATTTTTGTACACTGTCAGGTAGGAGAAAGGATGGTTCCTCAGTGTGTGACATCAACTGTCAAACATGGAGGAGGAAGTGTGGCGGTCTGCTGTTGTTTTACTGGACCCAGGGTCGATGACTTACAGTGTGAGCGGAACCTTGAACCTAAACATCTACCACAGCATTCTGCAGCTCCATGCAGTGCCCTCTGGTATGTTAGTTGGTCAGCAAGATAATGACCCAAAACCTAAGTCCAAGCTATGCCAGAAGTACCTTATTGAAAAAGAACAAGATGGTAAGCTTGGAAACATGGAGTGGCAGCACAGTCTCCAGACCTGAACCCCAAGGAGCTGGTTTGTGATGCACCTACACGATCCACACATTTATGGGAACTTCTGCAGCAGAGTTGGGAAAATCTTTCTGAAGAATATTTGATTTCGTTTGTGGAAAGAATGCCACGAGTGTGTTTGGCTGTTTTATCTGACAAAGGTGTCACTTTGAGGAGTCAAATGTTTACATTTTGGCTTCTAAATTGATTTTCTTTAACTTAATTTGCCTATTTATTTTTTGCTTTCATTTCAGAGTACAATGAGACATTAACATGCATAATTTCTTTTTTGACCGGTAGTGTAGCTTAAGAGAAGTAATACTCACTCAGAAGTATCCCATCCAATACCATAACTGTCAAATGTTGTCTATTGTGCACGTAGTCATGTGAAAAATCAAGCTAAGGTTCGACCCTCCTTCAAACAGTTTTTGCAGATAAAGGTGAAATACTGACCACAACTGCAAAGAAAACAAACTTTTTAAATCAACAGTTAAACAAATATATAACTAGATTTAATATTCTTCAATGACATCAGAAACTTGTATTGCCCTCTTTAGCAGATTTAACTCCTTGCTGGCTCTTGTATAATTGTCCACCAGTCTCTATCATCAGCTTTATGAAATTTTCAAGCACACTTTCTGAAAGATTTCTTCAGCTGCAAGTTGCTTAAAGGTTTTCTTGAATATTTTAAACCATTCCACATCTCTTCAGTGGAATTCAGATGTGATCATTGACTCTGTCCTTTAAGAACCCTCTATTTTTTTTTAGCCATTCCTTGTTGGATTTGTTAGTGTGATTGGGATCATTATCCTGTTGAAAGGCCCACTTCCAGTTCAACATCAGCCTTTGGACCTGACGTTGCCTCGCACAGAATCCATGAAGTCCCTGAGGCAGTGATGCAACCTCTAACATAACATTTACACCTCTATCAGTGTGAAAAGCTGCCAAACATGTCTGCTGTTGCTGTGCCCAAACAACTAAATCTTTGATTTTTCCATCCACAACACATTACTGCAGAGGTCCTGCTCTTTGCCTGTATGTTCACAGACGAATTTTAGATTTGCTCTGAAGTTCTTTTATAAACAGCAAATCCTTTTTCCTGGCAGCCTCCCATGCAGGTCAGATTAGTGTGATCTCTTTCTGATTGTAGATGCAGCACTTTGACATCAACACTTCTAATCACCTGCAGATCCTATGATGAAACTTGGAGAGTCTTTTTGTATCAAACTCTCTGCTTTTGGGCTGAATTTGCAGAGGCGACCAGTCCAGGACAAATTGTTTGAAATCTACACCACTTGTAGATGATTTTCCTTACAGTGGGATGATGTATTTCAAATCGTTTGGAGATTTTTTTTAAATCCCCTTCCAGGCTTATAGTCATCTACGTCTTTTTCTGAAGGCCTTAGAGAACACTTTAAATCTTGGCCTGATGACACCACACACTTCAGTAGAAAAGAGAACACCAGATCCGAGGTTTAAAATAAGACAGACTCCACCTGTCACTTTCTGAGGAGGTTCTAATATTGGCACCTTGTCAAGACCTAATTCTAATTTTATGGGGTTGAAGGTGTCATAAATACTCATTTTTTCCACATGAAGTGAGGATGAACTTCGCTTTGCCACTATCTGACGTGCCACAGGCTTTACGGACTGTGAGTTGTGTATTTCACAGTGGAACTTTTTTTTTTCTTAACAAAACACTGACTTTTTTCTTCCATGAATATTAGAGGCAGAGCAGGTTGGAGGAGGCTTCATGCAGCAATCATCCTGAACTGTTACGGCACTTAACATCTAAGCATTTCTAATGAAACACTCTTTACTCAGCGGATCTGTTGTCTGTCCGTTGTAGTCAGTGTACAGTAGAAAGAGGGGGGCTGGAGTTTAGGATATGCCTGTCAGCCACATTAACAGATCATAGCTTTTTTTCTTTACCTGACCTTGAAATTGAGGAAATTGTGAAATCTTAGAGACCGCTGCTCTGATTTGATGAAACTTGGAAGGCTTGACTGGAGCTGAAAAAAATGTACACTGATTGGCCTCATAAGCTAACTGCAAATTTTTTAAGGCAAAATATGTTTATAGTTATTTTATGTTATCCTGATTTACTGTCTTCCTCCACAGTCTCTTTGAAATGTGACATGTGCTGATGTTGAGTGTATTTTTCAGCTTTGTGTTCACAGACGTTTTTGTGTGACCTAAAGCCTTTCTGGACCCTTCTTTCCTGCAGTTACACTAAACTGGAAAGGAGAGGAAAGCGATAGCCAGCAGGCAGTTACATTCATTTGCAGACAAAGGATAATGCCTGGTAAAGATGCTCAAAAATGCCAAGTTCCTCACACAGCGGACAGTGATGAATTGGCGAGCGCTCCCAGCCGCACAGCTGTGAACCATAAGCCCGGCCAGGTTTCCCTCACTGGATCGTGAACCAACCTGAGAGCTCCGTATGGCACCCCACCAAAAATTATATTATCCCAGAGTTTTCATCAGGATCTTTTCATCAGGCTATCACAACTCTGGACCTGAGGGGAAAACATGTAACTGAGGGGAATAGCACCAAATCAACAAATCATCAGCAAGGCATTATAGAACATCCTATTTAAATCTGTAACTGATTGCGCACTTTGAGACATAAGCACAAAGTACAAAACTGTAGGAGACGCCGCCGGCTTGAGTTTCCTCACAGAATTAACAGTAATATTTGTAACAGTGGTCAATTAGGCCAATGTTCAAAAGGGCATTTTTTCTGATTGGGTGTGGTGTCATGTCTCTCTGATGTGGCCCCTCTTTGATTTGACCTCTAAACTCTGGCGTGTTTTAATTCTGACATTCATAAATGTCCTTTCCCTCTGCGTAATGCAGAAATAACCGCTATTCCAGTCTAACTCTCTGCTGTCTGTCAGTCTGCCCAAAGCACTCCCAAATACTTCAGAGCTTTGCAACTGTCTGCTCACGAAGAAAAATACCTGGAGACTCAACAACCAAAGATAGCACGGGCAGAATTATAGAGGTGCTGACACACGAATAACTGAAACATTTCACTGAAGTTTTCACACTGGCATTATAAACGGTCGAGTCAAATATGCCTCTTTGTTATCCTAACATGAGTAAGTGCTTTTGGCAAGGCTTAGCTTGCACAAAAAGCACGTTTTGTTAATTCAGCTTGGATCGACAATGCAGGAAAATCAGAGAGCCCGGTTCACAGTGGAGCATTTTGCCTGAAAGATGCATCCATCACTTCTGGATAGGCCCAATACTGAGGTGGCATCTTCTCCCTGTGAAGCAGAACGGCCTGTTTGACACCCAGTTGTGTATTCTTGAAAAGCCATATTTAGAGATAAAACAGAGGACAGGAGGGTTAAAAGAGTGATGGGTGTTCCAAGTTGCAATTATTCTCCACTGCAATTTTAGGGATCAATCCCAGTGACTTCTAATGGCTCTTGGTTTTGACTCTTGATTGCTTTCAACAGAAATGTACAGACATCACATGCTTCACCTCACTGATTAGTGTCCCAAATGTTTAAAACCCCTCCGAAAGCAGCAATTGGGTCATTTTAAACAACCTGCAAATTTTCTCCTCAGTCACACTTTCCACCAAAGCTGGCAAACTATTGAACAAATATGTCTGTGGCTTTACAAGTAGTCAGTGTGCTACAGTATGTAATTCCAACTTGGTTTACATGGAGCAATTAAGTCCGAGTCTGGAGTGAAAACATCATCTTAAATGAGAGGCAGATTTTGGGTGCACAGACTGCAGTTTAAAAAATAATTTGGACTGTAATGGGGTAAGGTGCTGACATTGAGCGAACACTGATTTTAAGTAATGACCACTTTTCATAGCCAGATCCTTTAATACACACTGAAAGATGAAGTACCCCGAAGCAAAACAGGGCGTTCCCTGCTGGATCCATGATGTGTAATGAATGTCTGTTTTTCAATTTTATATTCACTGCTTCAACAAAGGACACAGAAGCGTGGAGGCCGTACAGTGTGGATCTCCATATCTGTGACCTCTTTACCACAGTGTTTTATTTATTAAAAAGCAGAAACATTTAATTGGCTCCGTAAGTGGAGTGTTTTCTGTTAAAGTGTGGAAGTTTAAGGAGAAAACAAATGTTATGAGTGCGAGGAAATAAAACTTTCGCTACGAACGCCCCTCTGGCAAACCAGACAAAAGCCACATACAAATGAACTCCAGTGCGATATAAAACAATACAAGAGTGAGTAACTTTTATATAGAAAGTATACATAAACTATACGCAAAAGAAAGAGCTTGCAGAAATGACACTGACGTATGACAATTAAGCTAAACTGGCTTGGATGGATGGATGGTTGGGTGGCATTAAAGTCATGTTTCCTTCCTGGTAATGTACAAAACCAAAACTCCAGATGTTGGGATAAAGAGTGTAAGATATCTGGAAAATTCATATACTGATCTGAATCAGTACATAAATATAGTGGAAGTGGGCCCTTATATGAGGGGGTTCCTGTGATTTGGTATTACACTGATACAGGAAGAAGAAGTAGATTTCACTTAAAGTAGATATTTTTACAATCCGCTTTTGTTTAAAGACCACCTCCTATGAAAACCCACTTTATATGTACATCGTTGGCATGCCCATATGGAGTTTTTATATGGAGGAAAACACATCATGACCGAAATAAACAGTCAACAACACCATGTCTGAGCGATCCCACCTTGTAATTGCAGTGTGCTGATGACAGTAGTAGTAGCAGTCGTAGTAGATAGAATAGTTTACTGTTTCTGAGCAGTAAGAGGTGAGCTGTTGTTCCCAAGCTGCAACGACTGAAGAAAAGTAAATGGAGAGAAAAATGTGAACTCCATTGATCTTCATATTGTAGAGGAAGCAACAATGTAGAGTTACATTTAAACCATTTTAAAGCAGAAAGTCATGGAAAAAACAACTTCAAAATATGTAACTTCAATCCACAGGGTTGGGTTTGTAGAGTTTTAATAAATGACCAGAGAAGGACGTTAAATTTCTTCAGCCAAAAAATACAAACTGCTCTGCGAGAGAGAAATGTTTTGTAGGCAGGAATCAAATCATGTCATCAGTAACTGCATGAACTTATTGTTCCACTGGCTAACTAGCATATGAACAATGCAGAAAATTAAACTATTAAACTGAGCCAAAAGGATCTCTGACTGACAACAAACCCAGCTATTGCACTGATTTTTTTTTCATCCCACTTTGTTAATTATAGAATGATATGACGCACAATTTGAAGAAGAAATGTCTGCGAGAGGAAATGACACAGTGCAGAGACAGTAAGAAGAAACTCTGTTGGACCAAAGGCCCCATGTTGCTATTGGGTAAGTCATGAACTTGCCAGTTATTTTATTCCATCAGCTACTCCTTCCAGTAATCCTATGATTCACAGCTTTTTGCACGAAAAATTGTCCAATGTGTTTTTTTCAGGACTGTATTGATTTTATCAGGAATCACTTTAACATACAGGGTGTCCCTAAAGTCTATACACAAGAAATCTCATTGAATTTATATATTTTTTTGTCTCCACAGATTAAATATGGCTTTGTCAAAGAAAAAAGAGTTGAACTGGTACTTCTCAGTGGACGTGACATATCGAAAGATAGGTTAGGGTGAGGAAAGTGATTTTTTTGGGAGCTAGCATGTATTTTTTTGCCAGTTCTGTAATTTCGGCTGGTACATTTGGTCATTCAGAACAGGGTTTGTCCATGACACCGTCGGTTTCTTTAAACATTCTAACAACCTTCCCCACCTTGGAAAAGCCAAGTAGAATTCTCTTTGGATGACGTCCATTAAATTAATCTGCTATCTTTTGGTTTGTCTATCCTTCACGTCCACTGAGAAGTACCAGTTCAACTCTTTCTTCTTTCAACAAATCCACATTTAATCTGTGGAGGCAAAAAAAAAATAAAAAATAGAGTTGATGAGATTTGTCCAGACATTAGGGACACCCTGCATTTGGAAAATGCTGAACATCAGATCTGATGATTGACCTGACCAATAATCGATTGAATCCTGATTAAGACCATTTATTTACAGTCATCACTGGCAGTTTAATCCTTTACATACACTACAAATTCAAGCTGAGATTACCTTTATGACCACTATGCCATTTGCAGGTTACTTTCTTAGGCTTGACTACCCTCCTACAGGCCTAGAGAAGACATTACACAAGTCAACTGAACTGTGCCTACTAATCAGACATTATAACCACACACTAAAAACAGTCCTTGTTTTTTTTATCATTAATATTTATGTGATTATTTTTCATTTTGTCATTCTGTAACGTATCACAGACATTTCCATACTGTGGAGTGGCTTAAGAGAGAGTCGGTATCACATAAGGTTCTATTTTTCAACCTATGCAATTTAATATGGAAAAGACAGTGTTTCGTAACATATATGCATGAAAATGCTCAAACATATTGAATTTCTCCGAAGCCTCTCCGCAGTGCCTTTAGACTAAAAATACAGTGGCACTGGTGCCAGGCTTCAAAAACCATTAATGGTCAAACCAAAGAATAGACGAGAAAGAAAACAGATGCCAGTGTAATTCATGAACTTCCAGGCCGAAATGAAACAGAGCTGAGTACAGGGATCGCCTGCAGAATCCCTGCCACCAGTCCCTCCGAAGCGGGACACCATGATTAATGCTGTGCTTCTACCTGTGGAATCGTTTTGTTCGCCCACACTGGACGACAGTCAGCAGTCAGAAACAGAGAACACCTCTGAGCCAAAGCAGAGGCTTTGGAGAAGGTGGATTAGGATTAAAGACATGCTAGTAACAAGTCCCCATAGTTTCCCAAAGGTTGTGCTGAGCTGCAGGTTTAGATAACAGTGAGAGGTCATGGGAGGTAACAGAAGTTCACTTCAGGCGAGAAGTCAAACATACATATTGTGTATAACCTGAGCAAATAAACCCTCCTCTGCTTTAATTAAAGTGATTACATGACTGGCCCATTCATAGCATGTTTGCACAAGCTGTTAGTAAAAGTTAGCTTCCCCAGTTAAATGAAAATAAGCACAAATAAACAATAATTACACAGAGCCCGAACCCTTCATATGGCTCTCGCTGCTTAGTCACGTCCTTCGAATCACTACCTTGGATAAACCCCAAAAGAACAACCAGCTGAGAACCTCAGAACCTATGAGTCATGAGCCCATAATGTGACAGGTTTATAATGGAAGTCAATGAGAGGGTGCATCAGGAGTAATCAGCAGTGGCATGGCTATATACAGTAAGAATCTTTCTGGGGTTTTTTTTCTGCTAGCTTGGATTGTGTTTGGTCTGAATCTGATGGAATAATTATTGTTGCAGCAGAAGCACCAGGCCTGGTTCTGACACTAACCAGAAACCTTCAGGCACGAGAAGATGAAGATGCTCTGAAGAGAAGATGGTCAGCTTTATTCACATACCTTGTACGTGATGAGTGAGGTTATTAAGTTTATGAGATTATAAAGGCATTTGCTTGGGATGATGAATGGCTGAGATGTGCGGATGGTTTTGAAGAATGATGAGTTTTAATTCTGTAACTCTATGAATGGGACTATTTGGAAATAGTCAAATGTATTTTATGTGTATTTACACCTTGGCCCACGTCCCTCTCCCTAAGGACTACAGATGGAAATTAGTTTGAAAAGCTACAGTCTGGTACAAACATCCTTGCTCTTGAGCTTAATGTCATTGTACACTGTCCTCATAAATAAATAAATGAAATGAAAATTCAGGTATGGAACACAAAGCCACCCCAAAGCTGTTGTTACAGTAAGACCAAATGATAATTTGACACAGGATAATTTAGAACCAAACTGTGATCTTGCTCGGATAGAACACGAAACACTGTTTACAAGCATCCACAACAGGTTTACTGCACTGTAAAGTAGGTCTGCAGCAGACAGTGGGTTTAACTCCAGTCTCAGTAAGCAGTGCAGAAGCTGTAAAAGATATCCACCCAGCAGGTCTGGTGCAGCACTGAGAGCTATTCATCTGTTAGAAAAGTCATAAATTCTGTTTGGCTCTGCTATTTTTCACTTCTTTGGGGATGTTCACTATTCACTGCACATTTGTCCTTTTAGTAACTTCAAATTTGCGCTGCTGTCTCATTACATCACCTCAGACAGGTGTTGCATTTTGACAGACAGAAATGACATAATAGGGAATGAAGTGTAGAGAATCTGTTGAGATCACACAGAGGGATATAGATAGACAAGGGATCAAAGCCCAACCAGCAGGGTAATTCGACTGCCATGTAAGGTGTTTTATTTTAATACAGCCTTAAGAATTACTTTTTAATCAAAAGTTTTATGATAAATTAATTCATTAATGAATTATGTTTTTATATGTGCAGTAATTTTTTGTGCAAAAATTCCTTTGACTTGTTGGACTGTTTAAGTTTCTACTTTCTGGAAAATGGTGCAGAAACCCTGATCTACAAACTACTTCTTAACAACCAACATTAAAATCACAGATGTAAACATTTTATTAATTATCTAATAATATCTTAACAATATATTGAAGCATTATTGCTAAATAAAGATGCTAACATCAGCAGGAATGATTTTTACTTCGTAAGTCAGTAACATTTTAAACTCTAACACAGTTGCAGTCATTCAGACAGCCTACTTTTTGCAGCGTGATGCCTCCCTCCCTCTCTTCCCTCCGCTGGCCTCGGCCCCAGAACCGGCGTAAACCATCAACAGTATGTTCGCAGGCTCGGGCTGTGTACTAGGAAACATGAGCAGGGTGAGATATTCAGAGTCCCGGGCGGCCGCCGGATAAAGCGGAGGAGGAGACGGCGGTCCGTGTGGTTTGAGCTCAGGATCTCAGGAGGGGAACATGTGAGCGGGGAATGGGCGACTGGAAACAGGATTATTGTTCTACACAGCAGAGAGACGCAGGAGGGACCCGGGACAGGTAACTGACCGAGATCCGCTCACATTCTCACTGTAGCTGTAAGACTGGAGGGACGGGCTCAGCTTGGAAGTGTTCAGGAGCAGAGATGTAGAACAGGATAAATAAACTAAAAGCCCGTTTACCCAACTTTGAATGAACCGGACAGAGTTTGAATGGCTCTTTATTCTGACATTTATCTCACATAAAAACCTAAATCTGTGTATGTTCCAGACACATATTATAAATATGCTGCAAATAGGATGTTAGTTTGCGTGTCTGCTTCACTTGGCGCTCTTCATATTTTGCACCAGGCTGCACATATTTTGCACCAGGCTGCTGGTGATGTCTCCACATCACGGTGCGTCTTTTAACGTGTCAGACTCAATATTGAACCTGTGCAGAGAAATTCTAAATTGAAACTGAAGGGAAAAACAAAATGTCACATTTCTGAAGCCTGAAGGGTTGTTTGTTAAGCATTTCAAAAAAGGAAAGCACCAACCAAATAAACCATTGAGGGATTATAGACATGAGACCGCAGTGCAGAGGAGGCAGAGCAGAAATATTCAAGATGCTCGAACTGCAGTCCTACATGACCGCATTTTAAAAACTCAGATTTGGTGTTTACAGTCCAAACCAAGACTGCACTGTTAATTCTCAATTCTCTGTTGTTTGTAGAAAATAAAGTGACGGCACATTAAATAGAATTAAGTGGAATTTTGTCATGTAAAAAAGAAACAGATTTGTGGCTGAAGAAGAGAACAAGTCGACTTTATTGCAGTGCATAATTGTTGCGCACAAAGAAAATTCAATTATTTACCCGCATTACTCATAACTGACCTGCTGACAGCACGGAATCTTCAGAATTTTATTCATTTCTTTTGGATTTGTGTACAGGAGATGCACGCACAGCTCAGCGCCTCTTTGGAATTTTGGGCGCGATGAGTTTGCACAATACTTTGTTGTGATTTGGTTTGTTTAGAAAGAGCGACACTGTAATGACGCATCACAACTGCGCTGTTACGCACGGTCAGATTAAACTCAGGTCGGTCTGCAGGCTGTCGGGGCTGTATATGTGTGAGCAGGAACTTAGTGTTAGTCTGATCCACATATCAAAGTGAAGGTATGAAGCTGTAATTTAGCCGAGCAAGGTGTGTTTTCACCGGCTTTAAATATTTGCTTATCTAGGAATGATTCCTCCTGGCATTTTTCTTATTATCCTCGCCGACCAAACATTACATTTTATTTTATAGTTCCTGATAGTTCCTGGTGTATGTAAATATTGCCTTTTAAAATGTCTACACTTGCTCCACAGGAGAGACGCGGGGACACTGTGACAAATCCGAGGAGATTTTTTTTTTAATCATTTTGAATTTTTGCGCATCAGAGAAACCGGTGGACTGTCTGGCCAACCATGAACACCATAGTGTTTAACAAGTTGAGCAGTCAGGTCCTGTTTGAGGACAAAGCGAAGGAGGTGGAAATGAGCAGCAGAAATTACCTAGAAGTCATCGACGGGCAACATCCAGACCTCCTCTCCAGCAACCAGAGCATCAGAGACAACCAGGCGATCAGACACAGGCGGAGCGGGTATGTGGAGCTTTTTGTTCTGTTTAACGCTGCTGGTCAGCATGTGTGGATGTGGATTAACTGGAAGCCCCCGGGATGTTACTGATGACTAATGCCTCTATTTTACGATTATTTCACTCAGGGCAAGTAAGAGAGTGAACAACAAGGATGGTTTTGTTATCAGAGCTATTTGGTTATCTCTTCACCTTGTGCGTAAAACTTCAGCGAGCAGACTAAACGTCCTGCTCAGATCGGACTTCTTGGGTTACAATCCTATAGAACTATATTTTAATCTTTTTATGTGCATGGTCTTGCTTGACTTAAAATACAGATCCATGTCTTAAATTTCAAATTTGTTGAGAAACATGTCTAGCCGTGCGTAATTACGCATATGTGCACCAAAAATATAGTGCTATATTATCCACAAGGTTGGTCTGGTATAGATGTAAAACTGCAACTGCTCATGCTCTATACATCACATGAGTGAAATACAAATTTGGCTACTCAGTTAGACTTTGTTCATGTGGTTTTAATGCAGCAGGATGTGATGGATCAGAGAATTCATATTTACCACTCAACAATCTGGTCTTTATTTAGGTGTTGATGTTCACAGCTAATCTTAGAATTAATAAGTAGGTCAGCCTTGTTCAGTAGCGTGTCTTATAGAGGTCTCCATCTGTTTCCAATAAATAAATTCACCCTTGAGCTCTCTGTGTGGTCTAGTCAATCACATAAGGGCCCAGTGTTTTTTTTTTTTTTTCAAATCTACATTTTATGTAGTTTTTCTGTTAGCGGAAGCAGGTGTGAGAAAAGATCACATCCTGACATTATTTGTTTATAGATGCATGTTTATTAAGAACATATGAGAGAGACCAGAGAGAAAGCAACAATTTTTATGAGCCTTCTCGAGGAGAAGTTTTTAGTAATAATGAAAGAATAATAGTGACCTTGTGTGACTGTAAGGTGTAGTCTCAGGGGAAGCATCACTACTAATGAAGAACATTAAATCATTAAACAGTGGTGTGTGTGTGTGTGTGTGTGTGTGTGTGTGTGTGTGTGTGTGTGTGTGTGTGTGTGTGTGTGTGTGTGTGTGTGTGTGTGTCTGAGAGCGAGTGTTTAAACCAAAAGTTCAGAACATGGAGTGAAACGTCCTTTAGGATGTTCATAGCGATCTAGATTACAAGGAAAATATTTGTAGAACATGAACCTCAGGCAGACTTTGAGGTTAGACTAAAATATGTTACATCTGCAGTCAGTGGAGCTTTTGGAGAGATAAAGGCAGAAGTAGAGCACAGCACCATACTGACATCTACAGGTTCAAAAACCTGGAGCTACAGGTGAGATTGAGACCTTCACAGCTCAGGAAGACCAGCAAACTCCTTTAGACGGACTTGAGAGGAAAAAAATTAATCTTCCTTTAGGGACTCACAGGATATCTTCATAATGGATTTATAGCAGTTTCACTATATTTTGTTCTGACTCCACAATGTTCTTAAAAGAGTCGCTGTACTCACCAGTGAGTTGATGTATTGAGGCGTAAGAATATATATGTTTTTGTTCTTCCATGCTCCATGGTGTAGTCCCTGCTGGATTTGTCTGTAAGGGAAAACCAGAAGTATAATTCCAGCTTTTTGCCGGTCCCTTGTGTGAAGGCTTGGCTCTCACTGTGACCGAGCTACATTGTTCCTGATCCTCTTCTCCTGGGTGTGAAAAGTTAATCTGGCAAAAATGTGCGCCTGAGCAAAATGTTTTTGTTTGTTTCATTGCAACGTGTTGGTGGTTTGTGGGACACGCAATGAAAAATAAATGGCGAGTGGCTTTTCTCTCTCCCTCTCTCTCTCTCTCTGTGACTCTGTCTGCTTCAGTCTCTCGCTCTGCTTCTGCCTCTCTGTCTGTCTCTCCTTTAATCCAACATCTCTTAGCTTAATTGCAGTGCGTTTGGTGAGAAAATTGCCCACTGTGTAGAGTGTTCACTTTATGTGTCATGACTAACGAATTCAGAGGACATGCCGCTTCACTTAGAACTCCACTTGCAGCTGCTACAACTTTGTTTGGTTCACTTCAATAAACAACATGATCCTGATTCCATTTTATGACGTTGTTACCAGATTAGATCACAATCTTCAAAAGGATGAATTGGATTTTAATGTAGACTGTTTACCAACATTTTGTCCTGATGCAATGAGCTTGATGTACTGATTCAGGATGGGTGCACCATCTGTCCTGTGTCTGTAAAGGAAGACCAAATCCTGCAGATTATGTGTTAAAAAATACAGATTTTCATAAAGAATAAATGCAGCGGGTAGAAAAGACAAAGCAGTGGGGGTTTAGATTAACTGAATGTTAAAATTTGTCCCATAATTCACCTTTACATGGGCTGTCCAGTCTTATGTCTGCATTAAGTGAGTATCCGAGTGCCAAATCCGTACTGTGCCTGTTTCTCCACAGGGGTCGGCCCAGTGGTGGTAAAGTGCGACACAAGCGTCAGGCCCTGCAGGACATGGCGCGGCCGCTCAAGCAGTGGCTCTACAAGCACCGAGACAACCCCTACCCCACCAAGACGGAGAAAATCCTCCTGGCCCTCGGCTCGCAAATGACCCTGGTGCAGGTGAGTCCGCTGTCTAGTGGCTTCCTTCAAGCAGCTGGTCAGGTGACAATGAAAACATGAGAAAAAATGAGAATATTGAGGTATTTCTTCATGCAGCCCAGAGTGTGACCAGCGACGGTTGGCGTTAAGTTAAAAAGTGAAATTTGATTTCTGTGGTTGAGAGTCTGTCTAATCAGGTCTGAAAAGCTGGATGTTAACTTGCATTTGCAATTAAGAAGCAACGAGTAGGATGTGTTTTTACATCTTGATCTGCTTATATAACAGACATGCAGTGGTGAATATTGTTCTTTCCTTCTTCCAAATGCTGCAGCTGCCAGTCGGTTCTGTTTTATTTCACAGTATTGTGAAAAACTTGCGACATCTCACTCCTTATCACTTTTTGCGTTTAACCAGTTTGAAGAAGTTACAGAGATCTGTTGTAAAAAGTGTGGCAAAAAAAAAAAAACATTTTTCTTTGTTGAACTGTAGTTTTCTCATATGTTTTAAGTCGGGTTGCACCCTCTGTTGTTGTGTCTTTCTTACAAATGCTGCGACTGTCACTTGTGCCGGTTCATTCATTCATTTAAATTTCACACTTGTGTGAAAGCATAATGCAGTCATAAATAAATGTGGAGCAGTGGTTCATAATGTTTTAGGACTAGAAAGAACAAAGTTGTTTGCAAATGGTAAAAAGTGATTTCTCTTGATTAAATTTTAGAGGCACGAATATGTAGAACTAGTCTGTATTTCAGAAAGAAACAAGAAAAATCTGGAAAAATTAATCAAATTGTTATTATTTCCAAGTGGAGAGAATGTTATTTTTTTTCTAATCTTGGGACCTCAAAGAGACCCCGACACAAAGGACAGGAACCGCTGATCTACTGTACTTTATACTGCGTATTCTTAAAGCCGGCATTGTATCTACGTCAGGCTGAAATGTTATTCACTCACAAAGGCAAAGTGGACAGTTTGACTTTAGCGCCTGACAAACTGACCACTGACAGGAAAACCCAGCGGTGAAAATGAGTGTGTTTTGTGTCTGGCACGTGCAGCTGTGTATGTACAGTATCATCTGGCTGACAAGGTCACTGATACGGCCTCACAGAGTCTGCAGTGGCTCTATCGGGCCGCCCGCCACGGCGCTTAATCTGGTTCTCATTTCGGGGGCCTGATGGAGCTGTTTGTTTTGGTGCGGGTGAGCAGAGTGCAGAGGAATGCTTTGTGTTGGACACCGGGATGCTGTGCTGCGAACACACACACACTCTCACCGTACATACAGCCTCACACACGAATATGATGAAGCTGACACCCCAGCACCAGCAGGAGGGTCAGAGATCTTAAGGTTGAATGTGGGTGAAGACCGGCAGGCAAATTATTATCACATTTTCCAGCTTGAATGAGATCTTCAGTTTTTTATTCAGTCGTGTGTTTTTTTGGCCTTTGATATTCTGTAGATGAAGTTTGTGTTGCTAAGATGATATGGAAAGGAAAATGCCCAATGAACAGAGAAAGTGTCCCAACAATATCCTGTAAAATTTCTTCAAATTTATAATTACTAGTTTTTCAAAAGTAAGAAAATGTTGCTTTTCTTTATTTCACCCTTAGATGCATAAACAGGTCGAGGTTGTTTCCTTGCAATATCTTTGTAATAAAAAGTTTTTTATCATTTCATTTTCCCGCTATTTTTAAAAAAAACCTGTTTATGATGTCATTCCAGTTAAAATTTTAAGTGACCTTTTATACTTTTAATGAATTTGTAATATTTGCACTACTGCTCCAAGCTCTTTATCACTGATAATATCACACAAGAGGTGATGAAGTGATGAGCAGCAACAGCTGGAGGAAAAAGGAACAATGTCAACAAAATGGATGTTGACATTCTTCTATTGCTGCTCTGTCTCAAACTCTTTTTTTTCCCAATTATCAAGATGTTCAAAATCTGTTATAAAGTGATAAATAGACATATTTTAAACATGAAATCATTCCTCGGTGGACAAAAATATAATGCAAACAATAATACAAAATTATTATTCTTAACCAAAATGACAAAAATGGCACAAAAACACATTGATTCTGAAATGGGTCATTTTTGACCCACTTATAAAAGAGCATAGGGTTAACCATGCTTCAGACTTAAAACTGCACTATTTGCAGGCTGTAGCCTCTTTAAAAACATTAGCATTATCACTTTTTTCTGATATTTTATAGACTGAACAAAATCACCAAATTATCTTATGTTAAAAGTATCGGCTACTTGTATCACTGCGAGGCCTTATTTTCTTCCATTGATTGAGGCTCTGGACAGCCCAGTTCTTCCACTGTTTAGTCCAGACAAACCGCTGTCCCTGCTGCCAGTACTGTGCATTTTTCCCTGGAAACACCCACCTGGCAAAAGGTGTTTAAAGCACCTAAATCTGTCATGTTTTAGCAAAGCAGCCCACTTTTTCCATGTAAATGTTGTAAATTATTTCTTCAGAGTTTGTGCTAATCCTCTGCTGCCATCTCTCCATCACCGCTGAAATCCTCGCCGTGCCTGCATGCCGTCTCCTCTACGGTACAGACAGTGCAGACAGGCCACGGGTGAAGGAGCTGGTTTTGGCTGCTGGGGCCATCTTTTTAATCTCTCTGGGTGTCATCTGAGCAGGCGTGCCATCCTTACTCTTTCCTCTCACCCCATTGACAGCCGTCTTTCCTCCAGTCCTCATTAGCGAGCCGTCCCACGCCTCGCCTCGACTCACCTCGCCTCCCGTCCGGCCAAGCCACATGTACGAGATGCCGCCTCACCCCTGGTGTGCCACAGCGCTGGGCTCGAGACAAAGGGATGTGGGATGGTCTTAGTTAACGAGAAACACGATACTGAAAGAGAGGATCAGAAAAATAAGTAGTCTAGCATAAGGCCCCTGTCCCAGCCCCTTCATAAGCCGCTTGAAATCTATTGAGCATGAAAAGTTATTCTAGTATAACATCTAATGGTCTCCCTTCCCAGTGAAAGGAAGAGCGCCGGCTCAAGTGTCTTTTTTATTGCATCTTGAAGACAGTGTTGGAAAAAATGTATTATTGCAGGGATGGTGTGTGAGTCCAGAATAAGCACGGGGGACGTACATCTCGGTCGGAACATTAGTTAATGAAACGTTGCGTTCACTGGCTGTCCGGCGTTTGGAGGGTGTTAAATGTTCCTGCATGGCGTTGATACAGAAAAGATGCATGCTGGGGTGTCTCTGTGGAGCATCTGGGATGTTTCTTAAAGCTCACTTTCAGAGAGCTGCTCTGCAACCCGACTCTGTTTCTGTCTGTTGCCGCGGTCTCTCTTGGTTTTTCTGAATGAGACGGATGGCGGGCAGAGAGCAGACATTTTCATAGAGGATAGACTTTGTTTTGCTATGGACGTGGAGGAGTTTGGAATCAAAACAATAACATATGTTTCTATTTGCCGTGTACTCCCACTTCCTTCTATTTCTCTCTCTGTCTTTCTCTTAGGTATCCAACTGGTTCGCCAATGCCAGGAGGCGACTGAAGAACACAGTGAGGCAGCCAGACCTGAGCTGGGCGCTCAGGATCAAACTCTACAACAAATATGTTCAGGGCAACGCCGAGAGGCTGAGCGTCAGCAGTGACGACAGCTGCTCAGAAGGTACGGCTAAGATTTGTGTACTGAAAAAACAGGAGCGAACTCTCAGTCTGGCCAAAATGGGCAAGAGCCCCAAAACTTTATGAGCTCTGAGCAGTCCTGGTTCACTGTGTGACAGAGGGCTAGTTGTTTAAGTGTGAGTCTATCTGGAATAATCCACCTCAGAAAAAGGGTTTATATCCATCCTTTCATAATCTATAGACCACTTAATCCTCATTAGGGTCATGGGGGACTGGAGGCCATCCAAGCTGACTTAGAGTGAAGGCAGGGACACCTGGACAGGTAACAGTCTATCACAGGGCTACACACAGAGACAAACAATCACACTCACATTCACACCTATGAACAATTTAGAATCACCAATTAACCTCAGCATGTTTTTGGACTGTGGGAGGAAGCCGGAGAACCCAGAGAAAATCCACACATGCACATGCAAACTCCATGCAGAAAGATCCCGGGAAGCCCGGGGATTTTCTAGCTGTAAGTCGACGGTGTTAACCACCGACCCACTGTGCAGCCCTAGGGTTAATATCAGTGCAGAAAATGTTAATGATGATGCCATTGCAAAGAACCAACATAAAGCAACAATCACGAAGCGTTTTTTTTTCATCTCCTGGCATGACCATTCGCCAACTAAATGCCACATGTAATCAAACAGAAAAAAACAACCTCAATATATCTTATTATGAACTGAAATATCATAACATATTGTTCTTGGCCCTCACAGCTTCTACCACTATTGAAACAGGAAGGACTAATTGTTCTCATCTGCTGATTTCTGCCACATAGTATTAAAGAAGAGGATATTTCACCAAGTTCACTTTACTCGTGTGCAGTACCCCTCAGCTGTGAAAACAGTCGTACATTGTCTTCTGCGTCAAATATACGTACTGTGTGTTACAGTGTTGCATATCAGTCAGTTGTGAGTTCCTAAACTTTAAGTTTTCTCAGCAGAGATAACGATACACAGCACACTCTGTGTCCCACACACATAAACTGAGTCTTTGCTCCCTGAAATCTGCTGCCTCTCACTGAGAGGCTTTTTATATTTTTATTGGTCTCACAAATAACCCCAGGTCCAAACTCAGTAGCTCACTGTGGCCTAATGCAGGCGGATTCATGAAGAACTGTAAACTAACACCTGCATCACAGGTGCCTTGATATTAACCCTTATCTTTCAGACAAGCAGTTTGCAGTGGTCATCGTGTAAAAGTTGAAGCTCAGTCTGACACACTGGAGGTAGATAGCAGGTTTCGGCTTGCCACTGGCCATGCATCTCTCACTGTCTTCTTCTGCCAATTTGCTATTTACATTTTCAAACTCCATTGCCCTGGTAGTATTTTTAGGGGTAAATTGTTGATTTGAATACAAATGTTCTACTAAAGCAACTGCAAAGTCAGTACTTCAGTGAACACTGTTGGTGCAGCCCTTTCCAAAACAACTGTGATTGGTTTAAAGACATACAAACAAACCAGAGCTTTATTCCCCCCATAGCAGATAATAATGAGGTGCAGTTAGACCATTCTACACAGCACTGTGTAGAATGGTCTCACTGTACCTCATTATTATTTTCTATGGAAAATTTTCAACCATCGTCTTGCAAAGGACGCTGGGTAACAATGTAATTGCAAAACTTCTAATATTTTAATTAATGGATGTCATTACATGATACTTTTTCCTTCATACAGTACAAAGATTGAAGGTTATTGTGGCTGATTAATTTTTCACGTGACATGATGTGCAACACAAAACACATTATCCATCTTTATTTGTGCTAGTAATGAGTGAAAAATATTGCTAAGTAAATGTCTTCTCCTTTCTCACTCATTTGAGGTGGAGCAGCAGTGATTTACTCTGTGACCCTTGACCTCTTCTCAGAAATTTCAGATCATTTTACATTTCTCTTCTATTAATTTAATCAACATGAAATCATAAGCTACAGTTGTATCCTTGATTCTGTATGTCCAATGTAAAAACAATTGAATTAGTTTGACTGGCAGGGTTTTACTCAAGTGTCCTGTACATTACAGAACGGTGGAAAACTTTTCCATTTGCGTAACTGCTCAGTCCATCACTTTGATTGATGATCACTTCAAAGATATTGCATCATAAAGCCTCAAATGTGATGTGAACCCGATGCACTTTGCACAGAGTTGCTGGGAAAAGTATCTGACAGCATTCTTCTTGTGAATCCCAAGATTTAAATGTATTATTATGACATGAAATGGGGCCAAAGGTTAGGCTTTCTCCCTCTGTCTTCGTCCTAAAGAGGGCTGATGCTATTCAAAAGCATGTTCTGGGTGTGTATAAATGGCGAGTCTGTTACCCATCGTAGAGACGTAGAGGCCGGCCGGCAGCGACACGCTGTCATTAGGACACCCCGCTGAGCCAACCTCTGCCTCCAGCCTACAATTGGAAATGAGTATCTCTCTGTCAGCCGTGTACTTAGTGCAAACACATGCACACATGCTGATTCTCAGGGGAGACGCTGCCTTTTTCTACTCAGTGACAGTGCGGAAAACATGCTCAGGAAACAGAAAAAATAAAACTTATATAGTCATGCACTGGAAGAATGAACAGAAAGGAAGAGCGTTGTGGTGTCAGTAATCTCTAATTAAACTTTGGAGGGGGAGAGGCTGAGCGTGCGGCTCACACAGGAATGTGTGCATGGTGTTTGCATTGTGTTTGCCACAGGCCACTGTACCACCGGAGGCTCTGTATATCTCTCTGACTCTTCTTCCTGTCACATTATGGTTATGAAGCTATCCGCAGCCTGCTCCCACTTCTGACCCATGCTCTAAAAGGCCCTCCATTATGTTTGTAAGCCTATGCTTTTGTTCCAGAGACTATTTATGGGGCCAGATCTGACCCCATTGACCCCATGTACATTCCTCTTACTGTCCTGAAATGGTCCAGCTTGTTTTGTAACTACAGTAGCACGTCCAAGAGAGAAAATGCTGTTGTCTGCATGGGATTTGGAATGGCCATGCTGTCAAAAAGGACAAGTTATATTTAAAAATCTGGCAGACCTAAATGAGAAAGGATGCTATCATGAGATTAAAATGACAGATCAGATTTATTATTGTTTGTGTGGTGGCAGAGGAGATGCTGAATTCTACCTCAGACAGTGCAGGAGAAGGAGAACAACCATTTCCATGTGTTTCTGATATGTGGGAGCTATAATTTTAATTTGGCCCAGGCTGAATCAAATATCCAACCTGCCTAAATTGCAAAATTACAGTCTTGGCTGGGACAGTATCTAGAGTGAACTTCTCTCTGATTTCCCTCCTGCCGGAGGATATCTGGAGTTTCAGTGCGGTGTTTTATCTTCCTCCTCCGTTTCTTTCATCAGGTAGGGACCCATGCTTTAATTCAATCTCTTCAGCTGCAGAGCACCCTGGAAATTATTTATTTCTGCAGGGGAATGGTTGGGCAATGTGCTTTTGATGGGAAGGAAATCGACGACTATCCGTTATGATTTGGTAATGTGTCTTAAGTCTCGGCTGGGCTTTCTGCTGTTGAGGCGACGCCAGCAAGAGGGCAGGAGTGCCAGGTTGAAATCTCCCTGCTGTGCTATTTGGATTCAGGATCAGCTCAAAATAACCAAAATGTGAGTTGGAGGAGCTGAGGAGAAGTTAGAGAATAACTTAAACTTGAGACGTGCAGTATTTTAGGAAGAAAATGTGCAACTGCAACACAGAGTGACAGTAATTGGAATTGTTTCGTGGTGACTGCAGGAGTATAAAAAACAGATTAATGGTGATGGAGATCTGCTAGTGGAAGAACACAATCAAAGGTGTCTTCTGACAATCTAGATTTTCAGGAAACACAATTTCAATATGCAAATATATTCACATTTTATGACCATTTGAAGAATCAGCATAGAAATGATACATGAATGTGTGGAAAAGATGCTGTTTGCAGCATAAAATATATTTCTGCTCTCCATCTAAACTATTATTTTTTTCCCTCTTTTGTGGTACAGATGGGGACAACCCTCAGAGGACACAGAACGGCCCTCAGGAGCTCAACAAGCCCATGTACCAGAGCGTCATCAAGAAGGAGGGCTCCTCCATGGTGGGCATGGCCATGGGTATGGGTATGGGCGCTGGTCTGCGTTCGGCCGCCGAAGCCGCCTCACTGGCCGAGGACTACGTGTCTCCGCCCAAGTACAAGAGCAGCCTGCTGCACCGCTACCTGAACGACTCGCTGCGCCACGTCATGGTGGCCAACGCTGTCATGGATGCTCGCAAGAGGAACCACTCCGGCTCCTTCAGCTCCAACGAGTATGACGACGATCTGCTCTCACCGTCCTCCTCTGAGGCTGAGGCGAACTTTGTTTATCGGGCTGGTAAGGAGCCACATTTCTTACATTCTTTCCCCTTCGAGAGTCTCCCTCGCACACACGACATCCTTCACTTTTGTTCTTTTTTCGTCCCCTCCATCTGCACATTTTGTTTTAATTCCTGCAGCTGGTCCATTATTTCCAACTGTCTGCCTCCCTGCCTGTCTGCCTGCCTCTATCTGCAGCATTTTACCCTCTATCTCTGCTATCTATGTCGCCATCGCACCCTCTTCTGCTTTCATTTAACGTGGCGTTTGTGTTGCTCAGTGCGATTCTCGTGACTACTAAAGTGGAGAGGTAGTTAAGTGGGCTTTGAGCCTTAAAAAATATTATTAGATTAAAGTAAGGTCCAAGTGTCTAGCACACACACAAACATGTTCTTGTATCTACAGCACAGCAACCCATGTACTATTATTTAACACACACACACACACACACACACACACACACACACACACACACACACACACACACACACACACACACACACACACACACACACACACACACACACACACACACACACTAGTACACTGGCTGTCTTTCACCTCCTCCAGCCAAGTAGAGATGGAATTCCCCCCAGCCAGCTCTTCTGACTTCTGACCAGGCTTTAACAGGCCAGACACAACAAGGCCATGTGGAACATGCTCACTTTCAGACTACTGTTTGGCATGCCTTTGATCCTGCCATGAGGTCCTGCTGGGAGCGCACAGGCAAAGCACACAGGCTGTGTGTTTGTGTTAGTGTGTGTGCTGTGTGAAAACATAGTTCTTTTTTTAGACTGAGACCTAAATTAAAAAAGAAAATGTTTAATCTCTTAGAAAAACCTTCAGTTTCCACCAAAGGCAACATTACCTCTTATGAAAACCAAGTTTTTTCTACCATGATAATGTGTTCATATGGTGTTTTTTATGTGCTGGAAGATGCATCACGGGCAAAATGAACAGTCAACACCATGGCTGAGCATTTCTACCTCGAATCTAGAGCGATCGCAGTCTCGAAAATTCTGACATCCAGGGTTTCATATGTAACAAATCTTATTAACTAATCCTGTCAACTTGCAAATGTAAGTGGGACTTTTTCTATCATCATTCCTCTTTAGAATCAGATTCCCAGGTCAAACATAAGAAGCAACTTGCCATTATGTAGTTAATGTGTATAGTTTTATGGTTTAAGCAGGGTTGTGGTGAGCTGGCATGCTCGAGCTGCAGTGATCAGGTCAAGGTGATTGGAGAGAAAAGGAAGGCATGAAGGGATTATTTTCATGGAGAAAATGTCTAAATATGTAAGTGTGATACGCAGAGATTAAACGTTCGGGCCGACCAGAGGGGGGCTTTAAAAAGCTGATGCCAGATGTGCTTTACATCACTGCTGCTAACATGGGTTATAGTCGGTACAGCTGCAGATATCTGACTTCAGTTCCCTCCCTTCAGAAGTAGCCATTTGCTGCCGTTAATTTTCTACAGAATGACAACATCTTCCAGAGCAAGATGGAGTCTATCTGAAGGCTCCTGTGTCCGTCTCTCTCTGCCTGGATTTAACATTTTCATATTGGTCTGAGATATGTTCCACGCTGTTACAGTGTTTTGGCACAAATTATATTTAATGGAATTCTTCATAAGGAAAAAATCCTTGAAGAAATTGCCCTGTGGACTTTAATGTCACATTTTTAGAGCATTTTATATTGGAAAAATATTCAAACCAATCAATTAAAATCAACTCCAAGCTAAAAAATAAAAAAATCTGACATACAAAATGATATGACAAAAATGATAAATGATACTGAAAAAAAATTGTCCACATTTTTTTCTACTCACATAAGACAAATATGCGATTTTGCAGTATTTCACATTAATTCAACTTGATATTTTGAGTTCGTAGCAGCGTCTGACTAGTCTTGAATCAGTTCCAAAGACATATTTAGCAGATATTACAGTATTCATTGTTTAAGTTTTAGCTTCACCAGAGACTTCCTTTTTTAGCAATAGCTTCATGAAATCAAGTTACAACTCATTTTCACCAACCTGTGAGTTAACCATAAAATAACTTGACTTCAGTTTACTTTAAAGGAAGAATGGAAACTTAGCTTTTTAACCCAAACCACCTTAAAATGTGATGTGATGGATGCTGATGAAGTTAGTGTCAGGTCTTTGCAAATCATAAAACTCTGCCTGCTGCAAAGCCTTTCATAGGGCTTCAACTCGTCTGAGCCGTGAACAATCAAGGTCGGCTCTGTCTTCTTCAGCTCAGAACACTGGGCCTTTGTTCAGGCAGACTTCATAACCAATAGTAATGTTTTCACTTTCTGTTGAGCATGGACAGGACCCGGAGGGGCCGGATTTGAAGGTGTAGGTGGTGGAGTGCCTGAGATCGGGGGTTTTGTGGAGGGAAGAGCGGGTTTTATTGTGTCTCTCATGGACAAATGTGTTTCATATTATGTGAGCGTGAAGGAGAGTGTGTGTGTGTGTGTGAGTGCGGGGTTTGAATGAAATGCATCAGTGCCTGCGACGGGTACAATCCTCCTGATCGAAAAGCTTAAAGCCCTGTGACCTGAACGAACATCAGGTTTTTTCACAGCGAGACACCTGCTGAGACTCACAGATGGAGAAGGAAAGAAAGAGATGGATAGACCTAGTGAGACTTATAACTCCCTCTCTACCAGATTTTAATAAGACAAATCCCCCAAAAAGGATTAATTCACCTGGCTGACCTGCTGTTTTTAATAGAGAGTAACTATTTTATCTCTATGGTTAATATAATTTCTTGGCGTTGACGTCTCCTCTTGGATTTCTCCGGCTCTGGCACCTTTTCAGAAGTGTTACTCTGTTACATGCAAGAGAAGCTTTTGAATCCACACATGGAAACTTTTCAGAGGCGGTGTTGACTCATGGGATCGAACACCTGCTGGGGCCCTCCGATCCGATCGCCTGGCTGCAGAAATGAAACGAAAAAAAGACGAGAAAATGAAATTTTAATTCTGCATCTGATGTCACCGACGCAGACAGAGCAAATGAAAGAGTGGAGAGAGGAACAGTTTGAAGCTCAGGTTTGCATCATTTCCTCTACAGCTTTTTTTTCTCCTGTGGGTGGCACATTCCACATATTTCTGTAGTGAACACATTCCCCTTTTACAAATACTTTTATTGTGTTTATAATAAGAGAAAAATGTTTCCCTGAGTAGCACATTTCACATAAATCTGTACTTTTATCAGTTACTCAGAGGTAGAAAAGGATAAATCAGATTTAAGCTGACTGAATGTTCCTCTGCTTTGTTTTTGACAATGACAAAATGTCTGACATTTTCAGGCTGTGTGGAGGAGAAGAATTTCGACTTGAAAGAAAGAGCTCAAACACAATACGGTGTCTCTCTGCACATTCTTGTGCTGAATTCCAGCTTGCAAAACAGTTGTGATTGGTCAAAGCAAAAGTGGCGTGCCTGGCAACCATCGCCCCATTGGCCAAAGGTCCGTTAATGGGCCAGTAGCTTGTTGTGGCCGCAGCCTGAGCCCCTGTGACTACAGAGGGCAGTCAGACGTGGCAGGAGATGGAGAGTGTAGATTTACCCCAGTGGAAAACTAAACTTCTGCTGGCTTGAAAGGACACACACACACACACACACACACACACACACACACACACACACACACACACACACACACACACACACACACACACACACACACACACTCATGTACAATTCACAGGTCTCATACAAGCACATGCACACACACAACCAGTACAAACACCCACATGAGCACACACACGCCGCAGTCCAGAGTCTGTGGGGAATTTCATTGAACACAAGGAGCAATAGAATTCCATCACACATGCCAGGGGTTTCATGCCAAATTACCCTTTAATGGGATATTAAATGGCAGGAATCTGACTGAATGTTTTTCTTCTTGCTCGGTACCAGATTTCACCCCGTCCGATATCATATAGATCACCATTCGCCAAATAAGTCCCAACGTTTCTGCAGACGCAGACGGAGAGATCTCGGTGAAACATTTTACTCGAGATTGACAGTGGTACGTTTTCTCAGGTTCTCTCCTTCGTGGACTGTGGTTACAGCTGAGTGCAGTGGTCTGATGGTGAACGTGGAGTGTTTGAACCTGCACCTATTGATGTGGAAAAGCATCAACAGCAAGCTTCCTAGAATTAGATTTTTAGGTGTCTATTGAATTAAAGTAGTGACATTCAGTGCAGCATCCTGAAATGCTCACACTGAAAATGGTGACATACTGAAGTTTTCCCAGTGATGTTGGCTGTCAGAATGTTAGATTGGTTGCTAAACATCACAGTTAAAGTTTGTCAACGTTGCCGCAAAGGTTGTATTGTAATATGTTAAATTAGGTTTGTGGCAAACTTTTGGTGGACATCTGGCTAACTTTGTGCAAAACTTCATCCATTAGCTTTCCCTATTTTATCCTTCAGGCGGTAACAGAGTGACACTGGGTAAGAGGGCTCACCACTCCATCGTAGGGCAGACAACCCCATTCAGACCTATCAGTACCTATTAGGATATGCAAACCGTCAAACAGCAGATTTGAACTCCCAGCCTTTTTGTTGTGAGGCAACAGCACAAGCTTAGCCAGAAATCTGCTGTAGTTTCCCACAAATTGAAATTACATATGAAAGCATAACCTTGCTGTTTGCTAGAAAAATATGAACAATACCATTTCTGCCAAAAATTCTATTTCTGGAAAATACTAAGGGATCTGTTCACCACTAATGGTAAACTTATTACTAGAAATGTATTTCAGATGGCAAGCTAAGAAGACAAAAACCACCTTTGAACATGTTTGAAAACTGTGGAAAAGTTGTCTAGATTTCCAGAATGTTGCTGGCAGTTTGTCAGCGGTAACCAATGATTTATGATGCTTTTGGCAAACTGATTTCTTTGCTGCAAATGAGCCACAAATCTGCTGCAAACATTTTGTAACATATTTGCATGCTAATATTTGCTGTTTAAAGGTGGGCATTGTTGAATATTTAGTTAATTAGCATGTTTAAATAGGCAGCATTTGCCAGACTTACCGGCCCTCTCACTCCCATCGTCACTTTCCCCCTCCATCTCTCTCTCTAATTGGTCTAATGTCCTTTTACAGAGTCACGACACCAGATTTTTTAACTAGCACGCAGAACAGACAGCTTGTGGGCCATTAAGGGATATTCTCTGAATTTTGCCAAAAATTCAGAGGATGGAATGGGTTACTTTTGCTGATTCTGCCTTGAACACCAAATGTAAAGCACTGATGAGGTTATATTTAGTTTTTTTGGCAAACTTGATGACATAAGATGAGAGGTCAAGGGTCACCAAAGTTATACAGCGTTAATGGCAATAATTTTCATTAGTTTTCACCTAAAGATAGAAATGTCCACTGCATGGTGGCGCTAGAGGAAACATCAGCATCCTCTGGACAACATTAACGCTCCCACAAAACGGAATGAGAATTCATCTAATAGTTGTCAGGATGTTCCACTCTGGACTAAAGTGGTGGACGAACTCGTAGAGCCATGCCAAAAACGAATTGTTTTGTTTGTCTGTCCATTGTTTGTCTGATACACACAATTTAGCGAGAGTGTACAGCCATGCTATGTGCTCTGTGAGGCTGGAGCTACTTAGTCACAGCAGTACTAACTGAATCAGCATGCTAAAGCGCTCATAATGACAATATGCATACGATGACGACAGTACGCTGGTGTTTACCGGGTATAACGTTTCACGTGTACTCCATCCTAATTTAGCATGATAGCACGCTAAGATTTGTTGTTGAGCACTAAACATAAAGTACAGCGGAGGATGATGGGAATGTCATTAGTTTTGCATGTATTTGGTCATAAACCAAAGTACTGAAACAAGCAAGCAAAGGGACCTCCAAAAGTATTACAAATCATCATGAGGGGAATATGAATGTCTGGCGTGGGTAAAGATAAAATGTGTGTTCAGACTTGCCAAAATTACTGTTGTTATTTCTTTTATTGCATTTTCTGACAGCGATTATATGAATCTGAGGATTTCTGCCTCACAAAGAAGCAAACTTCCCGATACTTTACAGCAGAAAAGTGACTTATTTCTAAATCAGGTGGTATTTAACACATAGATTCCTTAAAAATCCATCCCACGAAAACAGCAGTGTTTAACGGCAGCCGCTTAGATCCTGAGGGCTTTTCAAATTAGGTCACATTGAGCGCCAGACAGTTATTGAATCCTGGAGAGTTTAGTGGCACTTAAGGAGCTCTGGATTTGTCCAGGTGAATGGAAGAAAACTAATCTTAATGTGGAAAAAAAGGGAGTGTTTGGATTTCTTGTCTTGCGGTAGAAAGGTAGATGTGACTGTTGTTCATGTGATGGTCACCGATGATAAAAAGAGATTTTTATCATGGTTGTTTTCATATTTTCGACTAACAAGATATACTCAACTGGATTTCCTTTACCTTTAATGTCTCCCTTGTTTCCTCTCTAAAGAGAAACCCAACTGTGATGATTTATACAGCAGTGTTGTTGAGGGATGATTTAAGACTCTGATGTCTCGCTCGCTGACTGATGGGCGACGGTGTAATTTATCGTAGACCACAGAGCAACAGGAAAGACAAAGCTCAACACAGTTTAATGACAATGAGCCACTCCCGGACAGTGATGGATGCAGCCTACTTGTCTTAGGAATCCATAGAGGTGGATGGACTGGCTACAGTTTGCTCTTTCCACAGTTTCATAGGAAAGGAGAAAGAGAAGACAGAGAGGAGGGGGTTTGGGATGTTGTTCCAAAGCAGCAGCTTTTGCCAACACTCACTGCGTTCAGGTTAAACTTTAGAAATCAGTGTGGAAGGGATGAGGGGAGGACAGGGAGGGAGGGAGGCACTTGTTCCATCCAGATCAAGAGTTGAGTTTCCCCAGCAGTGGCCTGCTGGGAGAAGAAAGACAGCATAGTGGCAGTGACTAAGAGACACAGAGGTTGGAACAAATGAGTGTGTGTGTGTTCTTGAATTTCTTCTCATAAAGATAGGAAGGTGAGGAAAATCTACCAAAGTAAGGACAGATGGCCAGAGTTCACTTTGTAACGGGGCTGTTTAAGGAAGAGGACTGGGACTTGGGGAGAGGGTGAGACTGACAATTAAACTGAGGTGAAGGCAGAGTTCATCCAAATTACAGTAACATACCAATATTTCTACACTCACCCCTAGTGGTGTCTGGCAATGCAGACAGTTAATAATCGTAATAACTGCCTCAGAAACTTCTGTCAGTGAAGTGGAGATGATTTGAATTTGATTTGGGCTCTTCAGAGCTTTGAAAAATCTCTTCAGGTCCCTCCTGCCAGCAGCATTCTCTGCTGAAAGGAGCTCCAGTAAAAACTGTCTAAACTTTTTGAAACTAATCAAGCACATAACACAGATGTAAAATAGGTGACACATGAACTAACATAAGATTAAGTAAACTGATATGAACTTAATCTCAATTACTACAAAAAGGAGAAGACAGCATGCTGTGCTGCAGTGCAGATGTGCAGATAGGCAGAGTGTAAGAACAGTTAAGTATGCTGAATGGTTATGTGTGTTTCCCTTTTCTGTTTAACTCTCTGAACCCCAGATTCCACTAGTGGCTTTGAAAGGTATGCTTTCTTTAAAAAATAGCCAATATTCCACACTTTATCGAAGCAAGAAGCTGTGTAAACAGAAAGAATCATTGGATTTTCAACTTTCCAATGGTCTTTGAACTATTTATGTGGGATTCTATCAGGAAAATTGATCCAATCTGAGCTTAAAATAGTGAGATTTTATTACGATCATGTTATCCCACATTCCTCACTCAATAATTCGGCGTAAACCATTTTCACAATGTCGGCAAATAAAACCAAATGAATTCGGCTTTTTTGGTTAGACAAGTATGGAAACTAATTAGAGAGACTCAGACCAAAATAAAACAAAATGAGCCATAAACTAACTGTGATATGGACCAAAAACTGTATACAGAGGAGTTATTGGAAGATATATTGGTATGGTGATGCATCTTTCTACGGCTGAGGTTGTAAAAATATGATTAGCAAAATATCTATAGGTAACACCTGTGAACACTTGGAGAAATGTTGTACATGTTGACTGTAGGTACTTTTTTGAATTTTGTAAAACAAATGAACAAAATCAATAACTGTCTAAGGCACCTCAGGGTGCTGCCATATTGACTCTGAGAGATACTGTTACAGACACTGAACTGTGTGTGGACAGAGTATGAGGGACATTTGTGGATGTTTTATAGAAGGACACTTCCAGGATATTTCCACAAAGAGATGTTTATGATAGTTGTCCAGAGTTGGATTTTAGCTTAGTGTAGCGTAGTGTCTAATCAAAAATAATATGGTTGCAAAGTAGAGCCTTATGTGACGTCAGTGATCTCTATGTTCACAGGTACAGGTACACTACTGTTCAACAGTCTGATAATTTCATGTTTTCCGTGAAAAGTCACACTTTCATTCATGTGCTAACATAACTGCCCAAGGGTTTTCTAATCATCAGTGAGCCTTTCATCACCATTAGCTAACACAATGTAGCATTAGAACACAGGAGTGATGGTTGCTGGAAATGTTCCTCTGTACCCCTATGGAGATATTCCATTAAAAATCAGACGTTTCCAGCTAGAATAGTCATTTAACACATTAACAATGTCTAGAATGGATTTATGATTAATTTAATGTTATCTTCATTGAAAAAAATGCTTCTCTTTCAAAAATAAAGACATTTGTAAGTGACCCCAAATTTCTGAACTGTAATGTATGCACATGAAATGCAGTCTTTGCTGTAAAAGCTTCGTTTCCCTACAGAAAGTAAACGAAAGATTAGTTTGACATGTGTTAAGTGAGATTAAAGCCTGGGTTCATTTTATATTCTGTCGCTTATTATGTGATTATTTATTGGCTAGATTTTTTAGTAAAATGGCATTTATTTTGATGAATTCCTCTCGTCAGATGATATAAATCAAAGCTTTTTTTTTATTTCCAGTGTAATTTAATGTGTAAAAAGGTATACTCCAGTCTTAGAGCTGTAATTCTGCTCTCTTCTAAGTCTTTGTGTCCCGGGCATGCAACAAAGTGGATAATAAAACTTTGTCACAAGCAACCGACTAGATTACATAAAGGTCTGTTTTTTAAGAAAGGCGGTGAGGTGTCTTTTAGGGTGTGGCGGGTCTAATGGTGGGAACAACCAGGAGTTGGCTGAGGGGAGGTATAATCCTGGCATTAAGCTGTGGTGCAGCTTCATGCGAATGGAAAGGTGGATGAAAAGACAGACACAGAGAGAGGAAGAAAAAAAAACCCTGATGGTGAACCTCTGTCATTGCAAGATGGGCTATTGGCTTCCGACCACTAAACAGAGGCTGGGTGTGAGGCAAACAGAGAAGACAGCAGCAGACTGAGACGGATTTCATTCTTGCCGTCATCCTGTGTTAGAAGTGTGAACAGACAAACATCAGCACAGACACTGTTTATGCTCAGCTCCCTAACATAGAACTGGAAGAGTGCAGAATAATAAGCCCTCTCAACCTGATCGTTTTTAAATCATCGGCACGCCAAAGCTCTCTGGGATGGACGCACACACACAATCAGGTCATCAGATTCAGAAAACACAGCTGCCTGCCTAGTCGAGGGAAACTGAGCCACACTGCCCTGGTCCGTATAAAACACAAATTGTTTCCATTTTAAAAACCGAGCCGTGTCTAGAACAATAGGCTGCCATTGTGTTCCCACGGGATGGAGGAGAACATAGGGAGCTTTAATGAGAGAGCAGAGGTGTGACCCAGGGAGGACACGGAACACACACACGCAGAAATCCCCCAAGAGTGTGAGCGGCCAGTTCAACTACCACTGTGAAGAATTGCAACATAATGATGCAGTGAGTGCAACGCAAACATATCATTTGGCCTCCAGCTCCCGAAAAAAGGCTATTTTCCCGCACATGTAAACACTTAAAATCCGAATAATGTTTACTCGTGGTTTCTGCTATTTTTTCTTTCCTAATGTGTGTGCTTTGTGCACCACAAACACCGTCCTGTTACTCAGAGCGCTGTGACGACAGGGCACAGCGCTGGAGACTCGGCACTGTTTTGTCTCTTTTGTACCTGTTGTATCAAGTCAGCGATAAGAGGCTCATCTGTTCACCATCAGCGATGCGTCCCTGTTGTCATGAAGTCAGCTTGTGAGGCATGAGCTCCATGATCCGTAGATGCTATCACTGTCTCCTTTTCAGTCTTTTTGTGATGATCACGTTGGCGTTGTCTCGCCAAATCTCAGTTCCTGATCCCTGCTCATTATGAGCTTGTTGGTTCCTCCTTTTTGTTTGTCCGTGACACTGCGGCAGTCTGCCCACACCCACATAGACAAGACACTCACACACTCGCCATGACAACGTATTTACTTCGCCGTCGAGACGCTCTCCTCATTTTGGCTGATTTACGGGGGCCCTGATTACACTCTGTTTACTGGCACTCGTAAACACAATGACAACCTGGCAGTGTTTAAACATCTGAAACACTGTTATTATTTCTCCATCAAGCAAGAAGACACAAGGCAATCCTCATTGCTGGATCTTGGTTATCTGCCCCAACCGCAGCCACACCAGTGTGTCATCTGCCGGGCAGACATGGAAAAAAAGCACAGAAAAAGCAGTGCAGTGAATAGGGGAGTCATTCTTGGGCAGCAGCTCAGTATCTGTCTGGCTGTGTCACTGCATGTATGTTCTATTTAATAGTGTAAGAGCTAATTATTCAATTTTTTTAAGCGATGAAAGTGTTGTCAAGACAAACGGAGAAGACATTAAATTCACGGCATGTATGATGTCTTTGGCTAACTGAGTGGAATTGACAGTTTTGGTTTTTTGGAGCCTCGGACTCTCTTAGTACCAGCAGAGCCAGAGAGAGAAGGAGAGAAATGGCAGGGAGGGGTAATATAAAAGTAGTGCTGGCAGAGCACGAGTTAGTGGAGTGCCAAGGCATCTCTAACTTCATTTACAGACTCTTCTTGACATTATAAAAAGCACAGATCATCAGAGAAATCCATAAAAGATAGATCTCAAAGGCCAGAAGCATGAGTCTCACACCTCACATCAAAGATAGCATCAGTGGACGTCGTAGTATGCCGCCTGAAGGGTTTGTCATTTCCTTTTTTGGTCTCAACCAAAAACATTTGGCAAAAAGTGATAAATCCAAGTGGTCACAAGTCTGCACATTTAATAATATGAATGTTTCTGACCTCCAGTAAGCTGTCTCATAACACAGACGTTGCTGGAGGTAAAGAGCAGCCTGCTGAATGCTACCCTTTCTGTCCAGTGCAGCATTATGACTCACCTTTGGTGACAGTAAATCGTGACTCATCCTCAGACCTTGACTGGCTGCCCGAGACTTCAAAGCAGCTACATAACGGCGTGATGATTTGTTCTCATACTGACCTCTGCTGTGGTTGCACAGGTCAGCGGCAAGGAGATTGTAGAGCCTGCAACACCACTCTGGTTCTCATCAGGTGCTTTAGAGCAAATCAGCTTAGCTCATTTCCTTGCCCCAACAATTGAGTTTGGACTTGTCTCTGTGTGTGCGACTATATCGGCCTCCCTCCAGAGGCGGAATAATCTTCTCACGCCGGTCAAAGTAAACTCATTGCACTTTCTGCCCAGTGACATACAACTTTCTCATCCCACTTTCTAATACATCTTCCTCTCTACCGAGTTTATTAGTTCAAGCTAACAGCTGTAATAATTGTTAATTTACTGATGAGTTATTTGAGCCATTTTGTGGCTCTTTTGAGTTGCCAGGTTTCTGAGTAGTGTTTATTCTGCTCCAGCAGGACATATGTTTGACTTATTAGACATAATAAGAAGGCTATTGATGACCAGCAAGAGAGGTTTTTTCACAACCTGGCAACCTAAAAGTTGCTCCTCTAACTGGCCTCTAAAGAATCAAGAGGTTGATCTTTTCACCAATAGTAAAGCCAAAAGTTGCACGTGTCAAATTCTCAATATAAGGTGAACGTTCAAAGCCGGAGTGCAGCTTTTTTACATAGAAATGGAAGTCTGGTATATTCAAGCAAAAGGAGTTCACACAACCTGCTAGTGTCAGTTAAATTTCTCTGTATTCAGGAGTGAGCTGGTGTATATTTAGCTATCCATGTCACATAGTTCATTGACTCTGCTCTTGATGTAAACATTGCAGATTGGACACATCTTTATTTTGTATCCCTGATCTTGTTGTTAACCCGTTCCTTCCAGTTGAGGTTTATTTTTACAATTCCACAAACAGCTGTTCTGTTGTGTTCCATGCTTGGAAAAAAAATCAACAAAGCAAATTGCGCATATCTTTAAAATATGAGTTGACGGTTTAATGTTAGATCCTTAAGAAACCAGCTCAAGTTTTAGCGCAAGTTTTAACACCGGAGTGTTAAAGCTGGTTATTCTGGTGACATTTCCATGCTGGGAAACAAGTTGTGATACCAGTTAGTAGTGCCTTTGACAATGGAGCAACGGAAGCGGACTTGGCCACAGCAACTAGGAGTAAGATGAAAAGAGGCATCCCAAAAAAGTTTGATTATCCAGATAAAAATAAACTCAGCATTCAGATCAAGTGTAACAGTCTAAAACTGAAAACAATTGACAGCAAAGCATATGTCATAAGCACACGTCTGCAGTGTTTGTATAATTACTGCCCCTGCCTTAAGGGGGAGTTTCTTACTGCCTTAATTTTTTGTTGATTCTTTTATTATTTAGAAATTTCTGACATAACTCAACATCCCCAAACTGATTCTTCAACTGCATTAGCAGGTGTAGTTGGCTCTGTTGTTATTACTTGACTTGAGTATGAAAGTTTGTTCTGGCAGTAGTAAGAAAACAGAACATGGTTTAATCACCGCCTAGGGAGGATGTCACATTATAATTACAATAAATGATTATGTGTTTTGAAAAGATCAATACCATGCATTAACTATGAAACCATAGAGTCAGAATTGGTTAGCTTGGTATGTAGACTGGAATCAGATACAGCTAGCCTGGCTATGTGGCTAATTTCTGTTAATTAAGGCATTGTTTCTTGATGTAATTAATGTCTTTATCAATGATGTTTTATGATTAGTCAAGGCAGAATTCAACTTTTAGAGACAGCCAGGCAATCTGAGATAGCTTGTTTCCTGTATTAATGCTGAGCTAGGCTAACCCTGTAAAGTAAAAGTAAAACTCACTGTCAGTTTTTAAGTTTTTGCTCATTGTTTTCTATATTTGGGTTTTACAGGGCTAACAGACTCCTAGCTCTGGCTACATAGTTAAAGCCCAGACCTGATATATGATGTGGTATCATTCTTATAACTCAAAAACATACTTCCTTAAAATGTCAAACTATTCCTTTAATATCCTTACCTTCTATGTATCTGTTTCTGTATTTTTCTTTAATTTGTTGTTTCCTGTGGAATATCGCTAAAGCCGTTGATGACTTTTTTTGGCAACATGCACTTTTTCGCATCCACGGATTGGCACTTATTTTAAGTCACTTTGCTGAAAAGACCACCTGCTGAAAGCCCGAGATGTCATAAAATGCGTGTATGTGTGTGTTTATTTGTCTGCCTAATCCAGCCCAGCCCATGATTTGTGTAACAGGCCAGGCCTTGTTTATTGTTGTGTGTTGCTAACAACAGCACCAGATGGTAATGATGATAGTCGACAGTCGTCTTAACAGGTGGAATCTCCTTCCCTCTCTAATTTGTCAACCCCCACTTGTTTTCTCTGATTTTCACCATGTTTTGTTAAAAGTAGTTTTTCTTCTTTTTCACCCTTTTTTGCTCTCCCTTAGTCACCCCGCCGAGATGTTAAGTGAGCAAGTATTTTTGGACTTCCAGCACGATGCCAGAAACCATCAGACTTCTTTGCTTTCCCCTTTGGCGGTGCGTGAAACCCCACTGTCAGTGAAGCCCAAAGGCAACAGCAAAGTTGACTGAGTGTTCAGTAGCAAAGTAGTAAAGCAAAAAAGGAGAAAATAATAAAAGGCCCTCAGTGATTTATTGGCGATTTATTGAGTCTTTGGCTCTGCTCTTGTTTTAAAAAATTTGACTTTTAGATGTTTTAGGCAACAGGGGTTGGAAATTGAGCTTTTGCATGCAGTGGTGCATTTACAGATTCTAGGGTCTCTGGTTCCCAAGGGGCAGGATGGGTGTCTAGCACCAAATTGGGTTTTTTTGGAACAGTGTGGCTTGGGTCATCTTTTTGTCCACACTGCCATCTACTCGAAACCTCTGAAACCTCTGTTCTGTATGTTCTAAACTCAGCATCTGGACAGTGGCTGCCTCGCACTCACTGGAAACACTTAAAGCTGTGGATGGAAAGACTCACAGGCTGCACTTCACAGCCCGCAGTGACTTCACAGCACACAAATACACACTTTCTTCAGCATGTTGGTTGTCTTTGATGTCGCTGCTATTGACCCTCTCACTGCTGTCACCAGCCAATCCTTACACTGGGCATTTCAGCAGTAAACACTGAGCTAATATATCTTGGGGGGGAACATAAACAACACATGAAAACAGTGTAATTGGCCTGCAATTACAGTGCTGTAATTTCGGAGAGTGATGCATATTTTTAATCAGGACCAATCTGCTTCGGAGAACTGGCAACAATCAAGAAAGTAGATGGAGATAGAATACAAACAGAATGGCTTCGTAGTCCTCAAGTATCGGCTTGCTTTTCCCAATTAGGTTTGAAAAATGGCTGAAAAGGTATAGTTTAATTAAAAAATTGGAGATGAAGAAGAGATGGAAAATATCAAGAGCTTTCAAATAAAACTTCCTGACACAGCACAGAGTCGCCCTTTATTAAAACAGACGGGAAACACAGCATTTGTTTTGGCTGAGATAGATAGGAATGGCCAGTCTCGAGTACCTGGATCTCGGGGTATTATAGCAAATCACTGCTGCAAGAGGTGAACATTTGGAAGAGAGAAGATGAGGGACCCAAGGAATATCAATAAAGGCAAAGGGACTCGCTGATAAAGCAAGATAAAGGCTGAGGCAAAGATAGGACAGCAGGGAGTGGTGGCCAGACGAGAATGTGAGGATTTTGTTGGAACGCTTTGACGCACTTAAACCTAAAATCTCATCCCGTGGTTTGTACTTCTGGGTTATCATGTCCTCATCTCCCTCTCACACGTGCGCTCACATTCCTTCTGTCTAAGAACGATCAACAGAAGAAACCTGTGGGAAGTGGAGTCTATCTCTTCTCTGTGGAATACACCTATTACAGAACAAATGGGAAAACTACAGGAAATTTCATAATCAGGCCTACATTAGCCCGAGGCTTCGCAAACTCGGTTCTGTCAGCTTGGGTCACGCTACACGGGAACAGTTTTGGAAAACAAGGGAAGAACAGAACAAGGCGTTGGGAATAATTAGCTGCTCATGGCAGCTTGCAAAAGCCTGAACACTGTATCCAGATATTTGGAACATCTATGGAGGGCTTTGGTGAGGTTAGAGGTGAAAAATCGGAACGGCAAAGTCTTGTGTGTACTTTCTCTTGATGTTGAAGGAGTTTGGAGTTTTGGCTCTCAGCTTCTGTGGCTGTCTGTTGACGAAAGCTAAATCCCGAACACAGTGTCCTTGCGCAACCTTTTCCAGTCATTCCTGCAAACATGGAAATGAGATTCCAGCAGTAATGAACTTCGCAGATTTTCATTAGCAAGTGGGAACGCTCGGGAACGCCTGTCCACTGTTGTTTTGTGGTGATGATGATGCAAGGAGGGCCTCAATAAAACAGCAGCTCAGGTTTAGACATTTGCCTTACTGGGAAGTATCACGTGGGGGGTACAAGAGACCTGGTGTCCCTGGGTCAGGGTGTGGTGTGGCATCTGGGAAACAAAGGTGGAACTCAGGAAGACAAACTCTTTGGTACCTTTGGACTAAATGGAAATTTTAGCAGAATGTACCCTCCTTTGAACATTCTTAAGTCGTCCAGTCATCTATACCTGGTCAAGACTGAACTTCTTAAAAGCTCACAGGTCCTTAGCTGTGTGTTTAGGTAACTTAAAGAGAGCGCCTTGAGGCTGCACAGCTAGAAAATCCAGATGCTCTGCTCTCCTTTAGTGCCTCATGAAACGCCAAGCCTGTGTCATCATATTCACTGCTGGGCAAAAACTCACCTAAAGCTGGACCCCAGACAGAAGACAGGTTCAACGCAAGCACATGCTCCACCGAATCCCCCCACACACACTCAGTGAAGTAAATACACTGGTTGCCCTCAAGAAAAGTTTGGTTTCATTGTTTAATGACTTTGCTATTCCCCGCTAATGTTTCACATATGAGATAGAGATTGCTCCCATTTGAAGAGAAAAAAAGAGAGCAGGCATCCATCTTTCTCTCACTGACTCACTTGCTGCCTTTTCATTCCCACTCACATCTTTTACGCTCAAGTCATTTTCGATCTGATTTCCTCGGACAACTCAATTACGCTGGCCGGGGCCCATTTGTTTTCGAACAAAATATTAGAGAATGGAGTTTATGAGTCATAAGAAACATCTTTCAACTCAATCCTATTAGTCACCTTGTTTCTTGACGGCTTCTTGCAAAACGTCCTTTTTCTCCAGCATCTGAGTAGAGAGAGAAAACAGAGCAACACATGTTTGTACAGGACAGAGTACACATACAGTACAATACAGACCTCACACAAAACCGTGCACACACACACAACTCCTGAATGCGTATGTTAGCAAGATTTCAATAAATCCTCATTGACCCCAGAGAACTCTGCAAAATTAACCTTTTTTTTTCTCCTTGTGCTTTCAGAAACTACAGACCATGGATCAAGTAAATGTGACAAGTGAGTGTACTTTCTCTTACCTTGTAACCCAAATCAGATCCTTCAAATTACAAGCTGAGCCTGACCTCTAATGCCGTCTGTTTTGTTCTTTCCTGTGCATGTTTGCGTGTTCTGTTGATCATCAGTGGCAGCAGTGGCGTCGGAGCTGCGCAGAAGGAGAAGGTGAAGGGCAAAGATGAGACATACTGGAGGGAGATCAACGCCGCCATGGCCTTGACCAACTTGGCGCAGGGGAAGGACAGCGTCTCCGGAACCACCAGCTGCATCATCCAGAAGTCCTCCCATATAGCAGAGATAAAGACTGTTAAAGTGCCGCTGGTGCAGAAATATTAGCCCTGACGTCAACCTCCCGTCCCTCTATGCAAACCAGCAAACATTCCTGTTTCAGCAAACTCGCCAGAGTCCAAATAAACTCCCCCTGAAATGAAAAGAACTGTTGTTTAGGGGCAGGGGTATTTGAAGTGTGGAAGTGTGAAACAAAAAGAGAACTTTCATTCTTTTTGGTTTGTTATTGGCAAATTTTTTGAGGCCTTTTCTTTTTCTTTTTTGGGCTGATGTGCGAGTGTTAGTGATAGTTTCACTGCAGTATTTCCTAAAACAAGACACTTTTGTAATGTTAACTTATTTTTTATGAATCTGTTTTTTTTTATTTCTTCTTTTTTTATGCCACAAATTTTGTATTTTGCCAAAGTGCCTTTGTTCTTCAGACGAATAACTCACTGACTGTGGTCAATGCAAAGTACAGATACTGAGGTGCCTCTGGAAGTTTGTGAAGGAATATGTAATGGAGTGTAGACTCGCAGTCATGATTCAGGATTTGTTTTGTGAATGAAAACTCCCCACAACAGCATGTGCCTTAAGGACTGAATGAGCTCACCATCCGAGGCACTGATGAGCTCAAATAGCACACACCCATACAGATACTCTTAGAAAAAATGCCCAGCATGATTCTCTGAAGGCATTGTTCTTGCTTTGACTGTAGTCTTCATTTTGACTGTAAACTGAACACTGCTTTGTCTCAGTCGGACTCTCGTTGCTGGCAGGCCGACGGTAACTGCTGCATGTGTAGATAAACAGCAGATCGATAAGCAGCCAGCTTTCACATCTCGGCCTTGGATTTTATGAACCAGCGAAGGATTCCTTTCTTATCGCGGCTCTTAGTTGCTGAAACGTGCACAAGCGCTCAGCTGGACCCAAATGAAGACATATTCGCCTACGCAGTGACACAGATGTACGCAGTTCCACATGCGTGCTTAAAGGTTCAGCTGATGAATGCCTTGACCTAAAAGGGATGTTTTTGCTTTGCATTATCAGTGTTTTATGTGGACTGTGTTGCCTTTTCACGGTTTTGCTCAGAACAAGATAGTCCGGAGTGAATGAAAGAACATAACACACACACATACACACACACACAAAACTCCCCCCTCCCCCCCCCCCACCACCACCAGCTCCTCCAGCCTTTTGATCCTCTGCCCTCAGCTGTTTAGCATTACATTCAAATTGCTGTTTACAAGGAGCCAGAGGAGAGGCTTAAAAGTTTTACTTTCTCCCCCACTCTTTTTCCCCTCTCAACTTCAAAAATACATTTCAGTATTATCTCTTTGTCAGCCAAGCAAGTGTTCAAAGTATTTGTTATTGTCAGTCTGTATATGTCTGGTTGGTTGTGTTTTTTTTTTTTTTTTTTGCTGATCAAAACTTGGTTTCTCTTAACTGTACTGCATTAGGAGCTCCTTTTGTCATCCAATGGAAAGAAGCTCTGTGAGAGAAAGTACTTTTGTACGGTGCATATGTTATAAACGTTTGTGGTGACGGATGCCAAATTCACAAACGTGGGAAATCAAGTCGGACTTATGGGAGAAACTGAAGTTGGCTCTCTGTGCTGACTTTTTAATTTTATGTATATCTTCAAGGTACTGTTTATGTGTGTCAAAATGTACACTCCTTCATAAATTGTGCAGTTTTTATTGTTTTTGACAACCCAGACTGTGCTTATGGTCAAGGACTTTGGGAGGGAGTGAAGCTGCACAAAGTGACTTTTTGACCTTTTTATGTGTCTTGAATGTGCAAACTGTTAAAAAGAAATCTGCACTTATGGTTTTTGGTTTTTCAATGAAGGTGTTTTCACATAAAGGTGAGGAGAGGTAAAAAGAAATGAAGGGCAACCCTATATTATTCCTGTTAGTGTGCCTATGGATGTATAATGAAATGAATCACACTAGCCAATCCCCAGGCACTATTTGCTTTTGCAGTGGGGGCCGTGGGCTCCCACATGTGTTTTTTATACACCTGATCCAGGCAGGGTAGCTGCGGGGTAGTGCCGGGCCGCTCCTTGTGTTTCTAATTGCACCTCTGAACCTCTGGACCGCTTGTGACCCTCACACCTCACACGATACCCGCTCGCTGGGAAGAGACAGAGCAAGGGAAGGAGGCTGAAGAGACAACAGAGCTGCCTTTGTTGTTACGACCTGCCATCACTCCCCCAACAGCGACACTACGAAGACGAACAAATGGGTCTCTACAGCCAAGACTTGGGTACTGTACATGCCTTTCTCCAGCACAAACCCTGCTTTCACAACCACGCTGACAGATGGAACGCAACGGCGTGTATTAAAGCTTATAAATTATTATTACGGACAGTCAGAACAAAGAAAGTGGTGACCATAGTTTGTTTTTTTATTGTTAAGTTATATAAATTGAGATTTTTTTTGTTCATTTTGATAGAGACTGGATTTTCAATCCAATGACCAAATGCATATCTCCTTGTATTGTCCAATTTGCTCTCATGTAAAATTTCTTTTATAAAAACAGTTGTTACTTGGTCAAAGCAATGAATAAACCTCTGAATGAAATGAATGGCATCTTGTTTCTTTTTGTTAAAGCTGCACTTGTTGATGTTTTAAGCAACTTCAACCTGACCAATTGTGTTTTGTAAACTGGTAGCGACATTGTCATAGCTGTATTTCTGTAACTGCAACTGGAAAAAAGGTTTCTGAGAGTGGTGAGACTGAGTGAAAACAGTAAATTTATGAACTGTGAATCAACACAATTTACTAAACGCTGCTACAAAAATCTGAAGAGTTTTGTGATAATTATCTGTAAGTGCAGCCGCCTTCATATGTTATTTACTGTAGTTACTAATACATATCGAGAAGTCCAGCTGCAAGAGAAATGCAATCAATCTTATACAGGAGTGTCAGTTTTATGTTCCTGTTTTCTTTGAGGGGAAAACAAAAAACAAACACAAATTCTAGCCTCTAAATAGCTACTTCAAGAAACTCCACTTTTCTTTTGTTGATGTCACCAGACTAAAGTCTTCCTCCTAACCATGAGCCACCACTCAACGTTGATCACAATATAGGAGATGTTTGTTTACGACACAAAAGGCGAGGCGGTTTTAAAGAGCTAAACAAACTAATCATGACAAACCAGTGGAAGAGATGAATGTATACAGTAGGGAGCTGCCTCAACCACATACCACACATTAGTGGTCTGGGCCCCAGCGTTCACGATCTCCTGTGTATTTTTGCTACCTTCACAAGGATGTTGGGTGTTTAACTTTATTTGTTTGACCCGGGATCAGATCGAAATCTGTCTCTTGGGAGCTCAAGAGGGCAGCAGCGGCAGCAAGAGACAAATGATTTTAAATAAAGATTTCATCAAGTTTGGGTTTTCTATATCCGCTGTCGTGACGTGGATACCTAGGGTAGTCTGTACATATAATTTGAACTCTTGTGGATCCTGCATGATAGCGCGAATAGACAACCAAGTCTTTGTGTAGTGTCTGGCATCAGGAAGCCAAGGAAAGACTGGATTTATGTCTCACACTTCCAAGGTGTGTCCTTCTCCTCGGGGCTCCCTTCTCCTTCCTGTATATTAATGGCTCTACCATGCCACTGCTAGTCCTGAACCTGAGCTCTGCCACAGAGCCGAAGCCCAAACTTCTCTCACGTCAAGAGAGGAAGATGGCAAAAGAGAAAGCACGACTGCAAGAAGTGATTTGGGAGGACTAGAGACATTGACAGCAGGTCTTCCTTTGTAGCAGCAAACACTACAAACATGTTGGAAGGTCTTGCGTGCAACGGTTCCATTATGAGTGAGAAACAATCAGGACAAGACACATTGGTTCTTTTCCTGTATATCAGCTGCCTCTGGATTTCAGCACCGTGAGACGGCTCACACTCACACTTCCCGAAACAATCCTATCGGGTTTTTTGACCTCTCATCCCTCACTGCACTGAGCTGGCCGAACTTCAGATTCACTGAGGCACATTTTCCATTGAAATCCTAAGTGATATTCCACGCTGCCTATAGCTTCTCCATTCGCTTTTTTTTTTTTCATCCGTGCCTCTTCTGTGTGCTGCTGAAAGATTTGAAAGAAGTCGTGGAAGTGCACGGTTATCTCAGAGCAGGAGACGGACAAGTGGAGATTCTCGCCTGGCTCTGGCCACGACTTGACAGATTCCAGACTTCACCTTGGCCATTTAGTCGGCCAGAAACTCCGCTGCACCGTCAGAGGGTGAAACCACACAGAATGAAATCCAAGAACACAGACGTTCTGAAAATCATTTCCCATTTGATGAGGAAATATGACTCCTGTCGCATGCTGAAGTAATTAGTTACCTTGCTGTGAAGGATGCTCCAAGGAGCCCCCGTTCATTAGAGCCAGAACTTTGTCTTTTGCTTGCTCCTGCCCTTGGACGCAAATATGAGAGAAACTGCTGGGCCTAATTGTTGGATTCCTGAAAGAATTGACTGATTAAAAACTCCGGCCTTGCAATCATTTCAGGATTGGAACTGTTTTGGATCAGCTGTAACTTCACGGGTGTTTGAGGAGACGAGGCATTCAGGCCACTGCTCAGATCCCGGACACTGCGCTAACCAGACCTAATCACACAGGGGACGAAGGGTCAGAGGAGCATTATTGCTTTACAAATTACACTCAGTAAATTAGCATATTTTGCTGCAGGGCATGTCTGCAGATGAAGTTTGCGTGATACTGGGAGTGTCCACTGGATGATCCTCGGAAACATTAGCTAGTGCGGAGGAGGAATTCAACTGCAGGGCGCTTACACAGATTACTGCCAAAATTAATTAGTTTAATAAAAGCAGTACGACTAGGGAACAATGTGGTGTTTTGGAATTAATTCTGATTTTTGAATTTCCTGTAAATATAAAATTTTAAACATGAAGTCTTGCCTACATTGTGCTCAAGGCTTCTGCTGTGGATATTCTCACCCAAGAAATAATTAAATCCCTACTTCTTTCTTCTAGATTTCCCTTTTGTTGTCTTATGTTCCATTTCATTATATATAATTTCCTCAAATCATTTACTTTAAAGTCAGCGATACATTCCGTGTTTGTCTTCTTGATTCCATTATTATATTAAGGCCACATTTCTCTGCTCTTCTTCTGGATTAGGCTTTGTTGTGAGGAAGTTTCTGAGTCTCGTCCTTGTTGAGCTAACCTTAGGCAGTTGAAAAGTATTTCCTGTCTTCATTTCTCATAATAAACTTCTTCAGAAACCACCAGGAACAAGATGGAGAGAGCTATGCTTACACGGAACCGCAAGTAAACGCTGATTTTGGCCAAATGAGGACATGCCGGCTGTTATTCCAGGTGGACATCATCTCCATTTTGTTTTGTGAAAGGGTCTGGGGGAAAAATGTGACACATGCCAGTTTTAAACAAAAAAGGTCAATTGCGCTTGTAAGAACAGACTGTGGAGGCATGCACATTGTTCTGACCTGAGAGCACTGGGAAATGGATAAATGTAGGTGGTGGGGTTGCCAGAGTAAACTGCTCTCACCGAAAAGGAGACACACTTTTCATGGAACGGAACAGGAATGGGTCTTTGGGAGCGAGGGAATGCAGGAAATCTCTGCTTTGATACCTGGTGTCAAGTTTTCGCTTTCATTTACATGATTTCATCGACCACAGTTCCTCATATATGTGCCACACCGTGTTAGTCGGCGAGAATACGCTTACACCAAATCCAACCACGCAAATCATTTGTCCCTCTTTGCTGTAAATTGACATAATCCCAGACAAAGTCTCACCACAAAGCCCTGCAACACAACAGCTCCCATGTTCAGTGCTGTTGTTCAGTGGTTGGTGCGCTTCTTTTCCATTTGCCTTCGAGATCCAAACAGGCCCACCATGCACCGCCACATGCAGTGGATCTCCCTGTTTGTTTATTGGAGGATAATGATTGTGAATTTCCTCTCTGGATCCCATGTCTCAGTACATCCAAGAGTCTCTCACACAAACACAGTAACAGAAACAGGGCTGGACAAGCAGGCGTTTTAGCTGCCTGCACCTCAGCTGTTTCCTAACAGCCTAAATCCTCGTAATTGCTGTTCTCCTGAGCTCCTCAGACAGCCCCACTAAACAGCTGCTACAAACAATGAGACCCCTTCCAGAGGTACCGTGGGTCCGAGCCAGAGCACAGCTGCCAACACGGGATCAAGACGAAGCTCAGAACCTGTGGAGAGCAGAATGACATGCAAGCTGTGGGGTGAGAACTGGTACTTTAACTTCTGTTGGTGCAAACAAAAGTTAAGATGACCTATCTATTTTCATATACACATGTAATCCCCTGATGATAGGCGGCATTTCAGCTCCTGAAATTACCCTGAGAATGTTTTGAACTCCTTTTATTTCAGTCAGACGTAGGCTTATTCACAGTCATTGTTTGACTTAGTGAGTTCACAGAATGCATTGCTGCTAGCTTTAAGGGATTCAGCCTCATCAAAGTACAATGGTCTAAAGCTGGACTCAAAAATAGATTTGAAATGTCTACGGTGTGTTTGGCTCTTCCCTCCCTAATTTTGTGTTGACATTGTCCAACATTCATCAGTCAGTGGTAAACACTGTTTTTTTGACTCTGTCCCTCTGTTCACTCTGATCATTGCTGTAAAGGTTAAGACAGTGGTTTCCAGTTTGGAAATCAAGGTTCCCAAAGGGCTCCAAAGATAAACCTAATATGTTGAAAGATTATCGAAGGGATAAGAATGAAAATCAATTACATTTTTAACTTTTACTGATGGTAGAATTACAAGTACAAGTGCAAGCTGCATCTTTTAGTCTTCATAAAGACTAAATGAAGACAAACAAAAACCACAACAAAAACAGATGAAAGCATCAGGAAATAAGAAGTGAATGCACTTTGAGTCATGATTATTTAACCAATTCATTTTTAGAAAATGTAATACTTTGTTTTTTTTTCACCCAGATCAGGTAAGAAATGATTAACAGCATTAAATTCTGCATTGGGAGCAGGATATTGTGACTCAGTGTGTTATACTGAGGACTTTCACAAAAGAGAATGAATCTTGTGTGAATCCACAAGTGAATGTTGACATTTGGTTTGACTATTCTTACACATCTGAAACATAGGCTTGCCTAGTGCAAGGTTGTTGTTGTGTCCAGATTTCTGCCCACTGCAGCTTCAATCTTTTAAAAAAAAACCTATATTTTCTTGTTTTTTTTTCTTCGGCCTATTTTTGAATTCCTGGATATTTTAAAATCTCAGATCTCCAAGAATCCTTCAAGTGAACCAACCTCACATGAAAAAAAACTGCCTGTTGGTTAAACGGCTCACAACTCATGTCCCCACCGACGCTATAACCTGTGATGTGGAGTCATAAGCAGATGTTGCTTAATTTCAAGTGGTCACAAGCTACAAAGCTTGGGAACTGCTTTCTCTAGGCCTGAGTACAGCAGATGGCATGTTGGGAAACTGAGGATCTACTGTTCTAAAGGACGTGGTTCACAAGCAAAGGTCATGGTTGTGATGTTCCAAATATTTCAGTACAATCAGGCATTATTTTTGCATTGGAGCTATGATTGCAGTCTTATTTCAGCTCCTCAGGATGAACTTTGGGTGTTGCCAGTCACTGAGGCAGCATAAATCAAAAATAACACTCATGGTAGCACCAAATGCCATGATTGCATGATTGTTGTTTTCGCATTCTGTGGTGTCACCAGCAGCCACTTTGCCCTCCAGAGCTCCTTCTCCGAAGCCGATACAACTGCCCATTCCATGTGGAGGTAGCCCTCAGCCAGGCTCTGAGTGCTGGGTTTTGCCTGATGGACTGGGTTGTTAAGGAAAGTGGAATCTTTTAGGGTTTGCAGTTTGCACAGACAGTGTCTCATTGAGGTGGGTGCATCATCTTCCACATTCACACGCTAACTTAAAAAAAGAAAATCTTGAATTTTTACAGAGAGGCTCGCCAATCTAACGTCCATTTTTCTGTGTACAGACACTCAGTCAGTGCTTTATAATAACATATACACAAGCATAAGGGCTCATTCTAATCTTTTGCCTTATAACAAACTAATAAATGTTGGCAAGCACTAAAGTACAGGGGCAGCTACCTGTTACTAGCTTACTGTCATCTGATTCAGCAGCTACTGAATCAGATGACAGGGAGGTTGGGGCCTTAAAGCTGCTGTCCGGAGTTTCCGTTTGTTTTCAATTTATGTATCATTGTTTAACAAAGCTTAAATGTGTTAGTCTAGTTCGATACTATAATATAAAGTTAGTATGACGCGATATGAAAATTTATTCCTGAGCTCCGCCTTCCTCTCATAGACCCCCATGTTATTCCAAAAAGCGCCGGTCGCTGCCGACCAATCAAGTTCGAGCTTCAGCTTTGTCATGCTGTCAATCAATGGTTACGCGCACAGCAAGCAAGCCCATGCAGAGGTGGGCGAGCTACGCACTACGCAACCGCGCGCACATTTGTTTTGCTTGTGGAGGAGCTGAGAGAGCATCAGGGATCAGCAACTTCCAGAAAAGTTACCAATCCCACGGCTTGTCAGGCCAAGAGACTGCAGGACGTTTTTTGGCTCGGGGTGCTCGCGTCGCTCCCCGACCACGGCCTCCATAGCCCGCCTGACGGCTTCGTTTAGATGCTGTGGTCGGGGTGCTCGCGTCGCTCCCCGACCACGGCCTCCATAGCCCGCCTGCGGGCTTCGTTTAGATGCTGTGGTCGGGGTGCTCGCGTCGCTCCCCGACCACGGCCTCCATAGCCCACCTGACGGCTTCGTTTAGATGCCCGACCTCTGGAGGAAGATGTTGGGGCGTCTGGGACATACTCTTCGTCAAAGGAGTCATGCAATTCTGAACTCTAGATAGAAATAAATAAACAATGTAACACATATACACGCGTAAATGCACTAAGTTTGATAAACAACGTCATTGAGAGGGATACACGAGTGTAATCACATATTGAAACTTTACTCGTTCGTCCTAGCAGATTCATGTTATTTTGGTATTAGGACAAGTTAGACTCAATACAGCATTCTAACGTAATTCCTTTATTATTTACTAAATGTACTAAATGCAGAAGAGGGGAAAACAGCAAAACAGGCGAGATGCTGCAGCACTCCGGGCACTTCTCTCATGTACTGCGCGCGTGCACAAATAAAGGGGTGAAATCAGAGGGAGGAAGGGTGGGACCAACAGCGTTTTGGGAGACACTGCGATTCAAACTCCGGACAGCAGCTTTAACAACACTGACAGTTTATCTTAACATCAGCTGATATAACTGTGATTCAAAATCTGCAGCTCCTCAAGTGGAGTTTTTGTCCTGGATAAAGTCAATCTCCAGTGGCCCTTCTGCTAATATATCCAACTTCACAGTGAAATAGGGTGATATCAGGTAAATTGGGCCATCAGGTCAAATGGGCCATTTAAGCTTTGGATGTCCTAGCCCCTCTGATTTTTAGAGCCAATGACAGCAAATGGTCTCAAATGTTTGCCACAACTGTACTTAACATGAAACAACAGATTTTATTGGTCTGTGGTTGTTTTTGTGGGCGGAGATAAGATTCAAATTCACACTGCACCGGAAAACTGCGTGGTGAGTGGACTGGCATAAGAATTTCTGATAAAAATTATAAGGATGATAAGTCAATTAAAGAAATGTGTATATATAAAATTTTTGATGTATAATATCTGTCTTGATGACACCTATCAGAAATAATGCTTAAAGTTTGGTATTTGGACATTATTTTTCAAAGATTGACGTTTTTGTTAGTGGCCCAATTTAGCTGAACCTATTCAGGTAAGTTGGGCCCCCTGGTTTCAGCTAAAATGGGCCACCCTTTTTGTCAGTCACACATGCACACATGTACACATTTGAAGGGAACGGAGTAGGCATTTATGTGAAAAGGATGCATCTGCCTAAAAATAATGATGATCAGTGTTTTCAGTAACAATCCACTGACTATCTGCAGTGAGTATGGCAAACAAGAAGCAAGTGAGAGGAAAAGAGAGAGGGACTGAGAGATGGAGGAAGAAAGCAGAGGAGACAGAAAGTGAGAGAACAGTTGAGGATAGATGAAGAGAGGAGGAACAAGGACCAGAGAGGAAAAGAGATGACCCAAAGGCAACAGAGGAATGGATCAAGTGTCTAGTGTTCAATCTGGTGCCATGAGAGCTGTGGCAAAGAGAACGACATCTATGATGATGACGGCTTCACCTGTCAGGACTGTATTTAAATTTGTGGTTTAAGTAGCCTCGGCCATGACATGTGTACCTACCCAAGCACACACACATTTTAAAATTTTGACTATTTAGATATTATTGAGGTTCAGTGTATGCATTCATCCCATTTGTAGGCCTAGTAGGTTGCAGTTGTTTTTTTTTAATCATTATTTATGTGTTTTATACCCAAGTTCACAGTGCCATGTGGATTCAATACATTTGCCATGAGCAGATCAGTTAATCATTTACAATGTAATGAATTGTCCTGATATTATTAAATTGTTCTTACACAGTAAGTTGCCATATTGACAGTTTTTTTACAATAAAAATTGATGACTATCCCTTTGCAGTTGGACTGGCCCAACTTACCTGATAAGCGTCCCATTTTACCTGATCAGCTGGCCCATTTTACCTGAACTTTGCTTGTGTAAAAAAATTGGCACAGCTGTTGTATCAAGACCTGTAGGAACTAAACAATCCTATTTACTAGATAATTTCAAAACAAAATTAAAAGAAAACATCCATTACTAGCCATAAAACCACATTTTAATAGAATATATTGTTTTTTGTTAGTGCTACAAGCGATTTACCAAAAAGTGGCCCATTTTAGCTGATATCACCCTAAACATTTTTACAGCCTGCTACAAGAAAAATGATTTCAGTCTCTATAGCAGTTTTTTCTATTTGTGACAACTCACCTGTTTAAATTGTATTAGGAGGTAATGTTATGCATAATTAAGAGTCCATTACAGGAAAATCCATTGCTTAGAGATGTTTGCATGATCCGCCTCAGCTCCAATCACATGACACCTTTAGGAATAAGCTTCAAATGCATGGATGAGCTTCAAAACTGCTGTTCAGGAAACCCATGTGTGACGTCCAAGAGAGTTTGTCCACATCTTTATATACACCTATGGGAGAACTGCAGAGACAAGGAACATGAGTCTGTGTGCTTATCACTACGAACCACAACCTAGACATTACACATATGTATTACTTTTCTGGGATGTCTACAAACCTAACATCTATATGTTTGCACATTGGAAGTCCATCTGTCTCCATTCTCATTAATCTGGTTTCTCTTGAGCTCCTGTACACTTCATTAGAATTTAGTGGTCAAAAGTCCAAAGTTGCTGGTATCCAACAAAACATGTTTTTGTCTGTAACTGAAGAATTCATACATTGATTATGATGAAATTTCATACAAATGTCGAGCACGGTGAAATGATGAAATGATGACACTGAATGTCCAAAGAGTTAAAAGTGAAGTCTGGATAGACATGAATGTAAACTGCAACTTCACTAGTTTGAGGAAACATATGAGGCCGTAATTCTGGTTTCCATGGTTGTAGTGTAAATATGGACAAGTGCGGCTTTTGCAGATGCTTTTGCTCCTTTAATTAAAATTTATTTTAGTTTTTATTGAAGTTTAGCTTAATACTAAGCAACTTTCATTTAAAAGCTACTATACAAATAACATCCATCCCTAATCTATACACTGCTTAATTCAGATTAGAATTGTGGAGGGGTTGGAGCCTATCCCAGCTGACTGAGGGCAAAGGCAGGGGACACCTGGACAGGTAAAAGTTTATCACAGGGCTACATATAGAGACAAACAATAACACTCACATTCACAGATGCGGACAATTTAGAGTTACCAATTAATCTCAGCATGTTTTTGGACTGTGGGTGGAAGCTGGAGAACCTGGAGAAAACCCACGCATGCACAGGGAGAACATGCAAACTCCATACAGAAAGATTCCAGGTCGAGACGCGAACTTTCTAGCTGCAAGACAACAGTGCTACCATTGAGCCACATGCAGCCTTATGCAAATAACAATTACATGAAAATACTGAATTACAGGATGGTACGACAGCCAAGTTAATAGGTGCAACAGCCATCAGCAGTGAGACCCAGGTTCATGTCCTCACATGCTAGATCTTTACTACATGTCGCTCCTCTGGTCTCTTTCCTGTCTGCTTCTACTACACTGTCTGAATAAATGCAAAAATGTCAAATAAAGTAACCTTAAAATACATTTTTGTCTGGTTACAAACTTAAAATCCACCCATGAGTGGCTGTGTTGGGAGTGGAAGTGGGCTGGTTCATTTTTTTTCTTAGGACCCAGAGCCCACATTGGGATGCAGCTTGAAATCCAGTGAGGGCAGAGAGCATTCCCACCACCACCACCAGCAGCACCACCAGCAGCAGCACGGGGCAGACTGCAGAGTAAAACAGAAGCCACAACCACTCAGAGCATAATGACAGCCGGGGGATCACAAATAAGACATAGAGGAGAGCAGGGCCTGATGTCTCTGTGTAATATTTCATCACAGAAAAGCTAAATAAATTCCTCACTACAGTCAAGTGAAACCACGTCAATGCAGCAGATGTAAGAAATGGCAGCTGCCGGAGGAATGCGGTTTGGCAGTGAACGAGGCCTGGAGAGAGACTGGAAGGTCCTCTCACGTTAACACTTTGTGTTTGGGAACACAAAAATACATTGTTGATAGACTGAGTAGGGTAGAATCACGTTTGCCTGTGTGTATGTGAATGTATATGAGTGTGTGTGAAGGGACAGTGTGGTGGGTCCCATCTCCTTCATCAACATGTTCAAAAAGAATCCCACACATAGCGACCTCTTTGTCCAGATGTAATAAAACTCCCAAGACTAACTTTAAAAGGATGGCACTAATGAACAGCCAGAGACATCAAACACAGGACACACACACATCTGAGCATTTTATAAGAGCATATTGTGATACTTAAGCATAGAGGGAGGTGGAGGGAGACGGTGTGAGAGGCTGGAGACCTGGCAGGCAGCATGGCAGAGTGTGGCAGCCAGGTCTGAAGGCCAGCGAATAAATAGGCCTCACATTGCACAAGCACACAACAGGAGCCAAAGCTGTAATGTTACCATAAATCTGGAATCAAATGGGCACACTCGGCCAATGCAGGAGCTCACTCTTCCAGATGTGAGTTATGGAGCTCTTATTTTTGTTTTGTTTTTTACCCTCCCTCTCATCAGATAAATATGTACACATGTTTGGTGTAAAAAGCTGTCTGGATTCACGATCTCCTCAAGAGGTGTTTTGCACTTTGATGAAGCCAGGTTCTGATTTCACTCACTGCTGTAGCGGACTGACATTTATCAGACATCCAATCCTGTTCAGAAAGTGTGGGTATGTGACCGTCGGGTATGGAGAAGTCAGGACAGATCCCGCTGCATTAAACACCCATTCGTCTTTCTTCACATCCAAGCCATTAGTGCTGGGAGGAGTGATTATTTGTCTCAATTTATGCCTCTGCTGGAATACCACGTTTCTCTTTGTGCTGCCTCGAATTTATCTTTATTCACTGGCTATAATTTGAAAATACAGAAAGTTGCCTCCTGGTACCAAATGCAGTGCACTTTACTTTTAAACTCTCTTGCGGTGAACTACTTTTCACATTTGAAGCTGTCTGTGATAAATATACCGTCGCATTTCCACAGTGTGTAAACCGTAATTGAAAGCAGCTGTTTGCTGGTTGTTACATTAATCACACATTTGTGATTAATACTTGCGGTGTTTACTGTCAAACCCTTTTTGTGGTATGCGTGATTTAGTATCAGATATGCATGGGATAGAATATAGAAGCAGAAAGAGACTAATTTGTGAAGGATGTTCCAAAATCAAGACTCTCCTCTTTGGATATTCATCATTTCAATAAATATGTATTAACAAATAGATGTGTTGTGATTGTAAATGAACTTTTTACAGCAGACTTTACATTGCTTTATATTGTCATTGAAATATGTTTCTGAGTTTTTATAAACCTAGGAAATGATGCGGAACATTTTGAGACACATTATAATGTAGTTGTAAGTTGGTAAGATGAGATTCTTCTACAAACGTGTAGCATCTGAAACTCATCTTTTATTATGTATTTGTGATCTTTGATACAGTTGATAAAGTGGTTTACAACAAGCTGTGAGAAATTTTTAATGCTTGCAGTCATTTATAATTGCAGAAAACTGTGTAAATGTATTATCAAGCATTTAATAACGGTGTATAGATGCGTGATAGAAGAAGCTGTCAAAGAATAACTTATTTTGCTTACAAAAGCATTATACTGTGCTGTATGCATTTATTAAGCATATGTAATACTATGTACAAATGTTATATAATGTATGACAATGATTACATTTATTTATGTGTACATTATGAACAGACCACTTTAGCTTTTGAAAACTGTTTTTAAAGGGGTAATTTTTCAAATGTGTGCACTATTCATATGACATACCAAGATTACAACTGTTTGTTTAAGCCTTATTGGACCGACACTTTTCCATACGTGGGTCAAAAATGACCCACATAAGAATCAAAGTGATTTTATGCCATTTTTGTCATTTTGGTTAAGAATAATCATTTGTATTATTGTTTGTATTCTATTTTTGCCCACACAAGAATAATTTCATGTTTGAACAATGTTTATTTTTCACTTTCACAGATTTTGATAATTGACAAAGAAACGGATTTCTCAGAACAAACAATTTTTTGACGTTTTTCCACTGTTTTATTCCAACTGTTGCTGCTCTCCGTCCCTACATCACCTCTTGTATGATATTATAAGTGATAAAGAGATTGGGATAGCGATACTGATATTACAATTTCTTTAAAAATATTAAAGGTAACTCAAAAATTTAAATGGAATGATTTTAGAAACATGTTTTTGAGGAATAGCTGGACATTGAAATGACAAAAACCTTTCATTACAAAGATATTGCAAGAAAACGACCTCATTGGGTCATTTTTGACCCACTTGTGTATCGAGAGGTTAAAAAATGTGGAAAGTTAGATATTGAATGTATTTTTATTTCTTTCCTTTTCCCTAAATGTTTTTTTGTAGCAATGCATAAAGAAACAGAAAGACTACTGCAAGGTATTGCAATCGACAACAGCTAGATTTTTTAATCCTTCAGTGTTATTATAACAAAGTAAACACTCTGACTGCTTTGGTCAGACTGCATAAACCCTGTCGAGTTTGTTGGACACATCGTGGGGAATTATGTTTTAAAATATTGGACCAATTAGACGCTCATAGCTGGAAAGCAGCGTAAGCCAAAGCAGGTGCTTTGAATCCAAACCTGAGCCCAGTTTCTAGAAAGGACCTCTGCATGGTTTCCTGCTGTTGGAGACGCCTCAGTCCCATCTTCAGCTGTGGATCATCTAAGACCTCAGCGATGTGTACAGTAGCGCTTTATAGCCTGCTGTGTGACTTTAGCACCATTTGGCAAGAAGTGCACAGGACCTCCCGAGGCCTCTGGAAAATATGGCCCTTTCAGTGCCTACAGAGTGCACAGTGTGCAGCAGCCTTCCTCTAAATTCAATCATCCTGCTTTATACCATTTTTGGGTGCAGGTGGCTGTGGGACCACCACATGGAGACATATATGGTCACATACAGTATCCTTTTCATTCAGAGTCGCCTGCCTGTGACCATTGTGGGCTTGGTGTCAGCGCTGGTGGACGGAGAGGAGAGCATTCTGTTAATCAGCATTACTAACAAGGGGCCTGCAGAGGAGTGAGGTTGTATTCACACTACTGCAGAAAGTCTCCAAAGTCTGAGCTCCCCTCTTTCTCTTTCTCTCCTTTTGAATACGTCCCACAAAAATTGGTTTCAGTGGTGCCAGGTCACATCCTGAAGCATTTCGTCAATTGTGCATGCAACTTGTCAGTGTTGCCATGACAGAAAGCAAATATTGCACCATTCACCTGAGACAACTGTCAGAATATTTGCACCCGCGGCAACTTGGCCGCTCCAGCATTAGCACGGACATCAGTGAGTTATACTGTAGCAACTGAGAAAGTCTGTTGGCCCATTTGGTTTGTATTTGGAGAGACAGATCAGTCAAAACAACCGATTCTGAAACAAAAATGTGTCAGAATGAATGTGTTGTTTTCTGTTATTAGTACTCTGTGTAAATGTATCTTTCTCACTCATAGTGGTATCAAATGCTGCTTCCTGCAATATCTGATATAATATCTGATATAAAAGGTGTTTTTCCAGCAAGTTGCCCTTCTCATACACACAGACAACACAGACAACACTGCACTTGTGTCTGTACAACAAAATGATTGACTTTCTGGTTCGGTTGTTAAAAAGCAGATGATTGTGTTTTGAGGGGAAGGAGCAGGACATGTTTCATTCAACCACCATCATTGGTGTTACAGAGCTCCTCCTTTAATTTCTATTCAGGATTCTTTAAGTTCAGAGTCTGTCTCCTATAACGTCTTTAGTTCTTGAGCTTTTGAAGCTTTGTAAATTTTACAGTCTTTTTAATTACACATTTCTATGGCATGATACTTGAAGATGTAAAGTGAAAGCCTAAATACCATTTTCTTGTTTCAGCTCATGTTTAACCAGTTCTGTATTTACTGTGTTTTGTCTTTGTGGGTCTGTGCTATTCTTGGAATTTAGAGGCGAACTGCTTTTGATTGTTTGTTTCAGATGTTGGATGTTGGAAACTGACACCTTCATGCCACAGACTTGCTAACCAGATGTGCGTCCATGTGGGCATTCCTTTATGCCTGCCTGCCTGCAGTGTCTTTCTGACTCTGTGTATGAGTATTGGGGTGTAAAGGTAGCTACAGTACTGGGGTGACTATTTTGTCTACACCTCAATACCCCAGTTGCAATATGGCTCATGTTATCGCCCCGCTGAGCTGCAGCTGGTGTTAAAGCAGAGCAGCAGAGCTCTCTTCTCCTTGTCTTGCTTTACATCAGCCTTCACAAACACCGTGCCCAGAGTGGGCTTGTAATAAAAGACCAACTCCCCCCACCTCACCCTACTGCTGCCTGCTGCCCTCCTGGGGCTGCGAACAGATAGTGTAACAGCAGTGTGTGTGTGGGTGTTGCACGGTTCTCCTTCCCTACCGCTCCAACCTTGGCTTCTGGCTCACAAGGCCCAGAGCGGCTCCCAAATTCACTTATGGTGCTGGATGTCTGGGCTCGGCTTCCCAGCAGGCCGCCGTGCTGCGCTCAAATATTTACATTCATCCAATCAAGCATCAGACAGTAGCACATATATATTTCAGTGAGGTCATGAGCTGCCATCCATTACCACCTCCACTGTGCAGAGATCAAGGGCTGGCTGCTGTCTCCAGAACACACCAGATTTAAACGCCAAATCCACTGTGGATGTTCCTCTGTTTCTCCTTTCTGCCTCTTCCTCCCTGGTTCTACATTATACTGACGGAGGTCCTGCTGTGTTCTGAATTGCTGCTTTAGGGGAAATTTTTTGAAAATGCAGTTATTCACTTATTTTTTGCTGAATGTTAGCTGAAAAGATGGATACTTTTCTGCCAGCAGCTGGTTGGATTAAAGCTTAAGTTTAGCATGAAAACTGGAAACAGGGGAAACCAGCTAGCTGACTGTGTCTAGAGTTAAAAATCCCGTACCAGCATCAAAAGCTCACTCTTTAACACACTGTATCTCTAATTTATACAAAAATTGAAGTGTATAAACAAGTTCTGGTTTCACCAGAGTCCCTGTTTTCCCTTGTCTTTATGATAAACTAAAGCCAACAGCTGCTTATTGTCCATTTAGCATACAGAAGTGAGAGTGGCATTCATCCTCTCAATAAATTCTTGACAAGGAAACAAAATATTGTTAAAAACATCTCATAAAAAGACAATCTGGCAGCAAAAGCTTTAGAAAAGGTAAGATAGAAAAGGTGAAAACATTACTAAAACTGTAAAATAATGAGATTTTCAGTGGATTTTTATGGCAACACTTTGTAAAATACCAAAACGCTATTCATGAAAATACAGATGTCTGATATGAACATTTTTAGACATTTTTTACAACATAGATTGATGTTTTTTTCCCCATGATTTTACTAGATATTGTCTGTAATTGAACAAATCAGCAACTATCTGTAAAATAGTGACATTTTTAGCTGATCTAAACACAGTAAAAAAATATATTCTATAGTCAAATCTGGTACAAGAACAGACTACTGTTTGTAAAAGTATAGATTTTAACGTGGATGTTATTTACAGAACATCTTTAAAATCGGGAAGATAAAGAATTACAAAAACCATGCGTCATCTAATTATGAGTAAAAGGGATGCAGACGAGAAGATCTTGTGAAATATCTTGATTTGATCTAAATCATATGTTCCTCTGCTAAGCTAGATTTGTAGGTTGTGGTTTTTTGGGGATTTTTTTATGGCTATTTATAAATTTCTTCAGTACAAAGCTGACGAACTGCAGTGTACTCGCTCAGAACGACTGCTCTGACAAATCTCCACTCAAAGACCTGCTTCCTCATGTCCTGAACTGTGGCTTTGAGTAACCAGAGATCAAACAATGTCTTCTCTCAGGCCATTAGACAGACAGAGGTACCTGTCCTTGAACCCCACTAATTGACTCTCACAAGCTATGTGGTTACAAAACACTTGTCACGCCTCTGTTATTCCACATAATCTGATTGAAAGGAAATCCTGCGACAAAGTGGATAGTGGATACACACAGCCCGAATGAAATGAAAGTATCTTGTGTTTGCGTGACCTGGGTACGATTTCCTTGGAGAGAGCTTTATTTGACTTTAGCGTGCTGGTGGGAGGGTGGGAGAGGTAGAGGCTGGCTTTGTGTTTTCAAATTCAATTGTCCACTATACAGTCAAGCACCCTGAGCTTCCTGTGGTTTGTAGTAATAAACCTAAACTCAGGTTACATGCAAGGCACAAAGGACTAAGGTTAAGGCCTCAAGCTACAAGATCCTGTGAGACCTACATAAAGTGCCAAAAAGTTTCTCTCTAGTCTCTGCTCGGTGAAGGTCTGCCCTGGTAGAAAAGAGGCTCTGTCAAGCAATTGTGGATCTTCTACAGCCTTCCAGACCTCCTTGTCTCTTCAAAGTGAGTGAAATTGGGGTCTTTTTGTCTTGGTGGTTTGCAACAAATTCTCTGGTCCGACCCCAAAATTGAGATCAGCTTGGCGAAGAAAAATAAGCAGTGAAATTACTACACAGGGGCCAGATTATTTATACAAAATAATGAATTTGTTTCTATACATGCCAATCATCTCACCCAAAAAGGGAGTTTATTAATTTTTTTTTCTCGCTGGAAGCAAAGCACTGCAGCTGAGCATGCGTCTAGTCCATGAAAATGTTTGAGGCATGTGGAAAGCTTACACCCAGCCCATGTTGATACAATGTGATTAGTTTATTATAGAAGCCGCTGGCCTGAGTACATGGGTATTTGCTTCCATGTTGCAGCACTAGCATGAGTGAGATCTGGACGGGCATCCTGACACGGTGAATGACGACACGACCGCGGAATCTGAGAGGGAGAGGCGGCGTGTGGCCAGAGATATGCCACACGGGATGCGAGCGCCGCGAACATGGGGAATTATGGGTGGTGGGATGATGAATGAAGTTGCTCATCCTTCCATTTTGTTTCTATAAAGCAGCAGTGCCCCTGCTGCTGGCCTGTCTCCGGCCTTTGTGCTTATTGCCACAGTAACCCGAGGCCGGGATGAAAGCAACCCCCACGGCAAGAGGAGTTTTCTCTTGGAGGGTGAGGAGTCCCTGTCTCCTGCTTACTTTAGGGCCTGTACACATGGTGCCGTGTTTTGGAAAATAACAAGAGTGGGTTACAATACAATCATTTAGGTTTAAATTAGATTGACAGGGTATCAAATATGAGGAAACTCAATTACAGCCCTATTACTAACTGAATTGACTTACATGGATCGGAGGCCAGAGGTTCACACCAAACAAAGATAGAGGTTTCCTCCTTACCCAGGGCCTGTTCTTATTAAGTTATAGGGGGCCTGATATGATTGATGGGTACAGCTACACTACAAGGCTGCTGCTTCTGAAGATGTGAGCCATCCTCTGTGTTGACAGAATCCATAATATTTCCTGACACACCTTTTTCTCAAAAATGTGTTTAGCTGACATTTAACACGGTGACCATTCAGGTAGTCGTCTTGGCTGAAATATTATTTTATACAAAAAATACCTACACCGGGCCCACACAAGAAGGTTCAGGGATTGGCCCAGTGAGTCTAGAGGAGTGGGGGGACTGACTGACTTCTCTGTAACCCAAAGGACACAGGAGGTCACACAGCTCAAAACAGATCAGGCCTGAAACGGGACGCTCTCGATGCCTGATGAAATGTCAGAGGGTCTAAATGTAAACGGGTGCAACAATGTAAACACGACGTTCCACGTAATCAAAGTTTTTCCACCTGCAGTGACAGAGCCATCAGTTCTGGTCATGCCGGTCATTACCTCACAGTCTTCTGGTGCTCAGAGGGTAACCTAAGAGAGGCCAAAGCTTGACTTGGACTGACTTTGGAGGCAGGAAGGAGCAGGAGCAGAAGGGCATTTTCCTCTACCTCACCTCAGAATGTAAACAGTGAAACAGTGTGCAGACCTACAGGTTCCTTTTACCCAGAACAAGTTGGGAGAAAAAAGGGTTTGATCTTGTTTGCAAAGGTTCAGCCCCCAAACCAAGAGGGCCTTGAACCCTCATCTAGAGGCTCTGTTAAAGTGAAGTCCTGCTGCACCTCTCTATGTCGCCCTGCCCTATCACGTTCTCATTATCACAAAGCTGTCCTTATGGCCAACATATTAGTCCCTTACCTCAATATGCAGTTCAGGTGGTGGTGCTAGAGGATGATCTTTCCAATCATCCTCTCACTCTCTTCTTCACTCTTATAAGTCAACATGGCAAAACAATTACCTGATAGCAAACCGGCAATAAGCATGACAAAGTGAGTGACGTCTGGGAACCCAACACCTTATGAAACGATGCCCGACGTCTCGTAACATTTTTACACACGACAGCATGACTGCTCTCCTGAGGGGCTCGTCTGAACGCTAATCCATAAGGAGCACGGAGACAGGACCGTGCTAATGAGAGCCAGATCTGCTCTGGTAGCTTAGCGCCTGGCCGCATGCTCAGACACAGACAGCAGGACAGAAAGCAGTCCATCAAGCAGTCCCAGAGAGCAGAGCCGCTCTCAGGCTTCTGAGACAACAAGGTGGGGCAGGACATGAGGGTTCTGGGAGTCTGGCATGTTACTACAGCATGGGGTGCCAAAGAGTGTTTGGTCCTCTCTTCAATCTCAACAACAGCCAATCCTCACGGCTGTTTTTTGTGTTTGCTCTGCTGCTGGAAGAAGTCTGTGGCTCAGAAACCAACGTACTGCTAGTATATCAGTGACCCCCAAGCATTTTGGCTTGCGATCCCTCAGAATGATGAAATGAGTACTTTTGACCTGTTGCCACCAGCTGCGGGATATGACCACACACCACCAATGTCTTTTTGTTTGTCCATGACTTTAGTCCAACTATTGCATTATTTGCCACAAAATTTTGTACAAACATTCATGATCATTTGATTATAAAGACTATGAGTTTGGCGATTCCCTGATCTTTCTGTAGTGCCATGACAAGCTTTTGGTTTTGAGCAAGTTGTAAACAACTGTTGGATGGATTGCTGTTAGATTGGGTACATTTCCCAGAGAGGTTGAATTTACTTCTAGTGTCATCAATATGGGCAAATATTAGCAGTCTTCTATCACTTCTTGTTAGCAAAGGAGAATGTGTTTTTCTTGTTTCAACACACAGCATTTCTTCAAACAGTACGGACTTCATGAGACAATCAAGTGCGACTATATTGGAAATGATAATGAGCATATTAAGAGTGGGGTCATAGACTAGAAATCACAAGTTGGTAAGTAGTCAGACATCTGCGACACTTAGAGCTAAGGAGGTTGTTATTGTACTAAATACTTGTCAATGGAGATGCAGATAACTTATAGACAGGGATGTGAGTAAATGAGAGGTACAGGCAGCAGAAACGTGGGAGCAGAAGTAATATTCAGCATTCATACCAATGACACTGAGCTCTCTTCATTCTCAAATGCATGTCCAATGTATTAGCAAACAAAACAAAACAAAAAAAAATCAAAACTGAGTCAAATTGGCCCCTGGGAGTTTAAAACAGGGCCACTAAAAATGTGTGAGAATGCTAAGAATTTTAATTAGGCAAATTGCCCAACAAATTACAAGTTCAGATCCAGATGTGTGTAAAAGTTGGACAATCATACTGTAGAACACCAGAATAAATTTTTGGGGTACTCATCAATTGTGTGATTACACTGCTAGCAAGTAGACTGTAAAAGGCGCATTAAAATATATTTCTAAATTTATAGAGTAGGTAATTTTTAATTTTCAAAACACCATGAGCTTTTTTTCAGTAACTATCCACACTGCTTCTCACAATGCAGCAATAAAAGGAGTGGGAATCAAGCGGCTCTACAAATTATCCTCAAAAATACAGAAACTGTCAGCTCAGCTCCTAGAGTACTTGATGTTTTTCCAGTGTAGGCATGAGGAAGCAACAGCGCTGCAGCTCAGCACATGGTTGGACCGCATGAAGGCATTAATGCGCTGTATGCCTCCGTTGTTGTTTGACTGAGACATATTTCCAGACAGCTGCCCGGACTGCGGCAAGAGATGAGGGATCTGCTACACGGGAAGAGTCCTCGGTCTAGCTGCCAACCCCAACCCTTTCATAATGGCCCAGGAATTATGCACATCCCAGTTAGAGCAGTGATAGAGTGAGTTATGGCTGTGGTGGTGTTTCCTGAGACGCTAGCCAAAAAGATGATTTAGACGGATCACACGTCTGGGGTCTGAGGGTTCCTCGGACACTGTTTAAACACAAGTCTTTATTCTGAGGACAGAGGAATGTGAAGGGCGCTGAGTGAAAAACCCATCACCTAACAGTGACATTTCTAACATGGCAACGATGACAGCAGAGTTATTGGTCATCTCCGTTGAAGACTTGGACATCGGCGCAATTATAAAAAGGCTTATTCTTCCTGGCTCTTTAAGCAGCAGATGTCAGCAGCTGTGGAAGTTTGCGTTACCACAAGCAGAATCCACTCTATTCACTTAAAAAAAAGAATTTTATTTAGTTTAATACACAGGGCGGTTTTGTAATGAAATATGTTTACATTCAGCTTTACAATTCATACAGGAATCATCCCAACAAATTCCTAAAATAAACACAATTTACAAGGTATACTTGTTTCAACATACTTCTGAACACACACAAAAAAGACAGCTATAGCAGTTCAATAAGTAAAAGCCTACTTCAGTTTTATTTTATATTGAATTCAAACGGCAAGCTTGAATGCAAAGCTTTAGTTTTAGCTAAATATAAGTTAAAGTGTTTACAGTAAATAGCCTCTGAAGGTCATTCACTGGACAGACAAACACAAAAGAATGGCACACAGATTTCCCATGCAATTAAAAAGACATTTAAAAAAAAAAGTCTACATGTGAGAAGACATGCTTGAATCCATGTCACTTTCACCATCCCTGCAAAGAGATTAAACTCTCAGGACTACGTTTCCCAGAATATACACCAGCACTCGGATACTACAAACATGGTCAGAGGTCAGGGACACAGTACATTTATAACTGTTTCTCAGATACTAACACAGAGATGGGAGCACTGTAAAATCCATTAGCAATGTGCAGCACACAGCTTTTTCTTTGATTTTCCAATTTCAGTGGAAACACCCTTATGACTCACTGCCCTGTTTAATATTGAACACTTTTCCTTTGTCTCTGTCCAGTCAAAGGGATCTATATGAAGGACTGTAGCATTGCTAGTGATATTACTGATATTATCTGTCTGAGTGAACGAGTGCCAGTAGATCGCACTCCATTAAAGCAACTTGTTACAAAAAAGGCGTGCAGTTTTAAGAGGTTCCCTCTTCTTCAGCACCCAGTGGAAAGCCTGCTGGTGCCAGTCTCTTTGATTTATGCGCTCTTCAAAACACAGCAAAGGTTTGAAGTCCAAGTCAATAAAAGACATAAAAAAATGTTCCAAACACTTGGAAAGCAATCAGACAGTTGTGTAGACAACAGAGACACATGATCCAAGCCTTTAGCTGAGTGGTGAGATGGAACACGAGACGGCTTGGCTTGATAAGCTTCTCCATAAGCAGCATAATATTCCTAGAGCCTGTGCTTGGGGGGACAGGATGAAGAACAGGACAGAGCAGAGGGAGAAACGTCGGCCCTGCATGGATACAGATGTGCTTGCTAAGGCAAAGTGCTCCGAGGACAAAAAGCATGCTGGAGACACAAAGGAACCTTGGTCAACATTTTCCATTCTCATTATCATACTTCAGAGATTTAGCCATATGTCTGACTAACTTTGGCTTAAACTTTTGGACGAATTTGAATGCAATGCTACGACCAAATCAAAGGAGTATCAAGCGAGAATGGTTCATATTTTGACCAAGGTCCTGAAACTGCAAAAAACTGTAACTCAAAACAAAACAGAAGAGAGAAACACTCACTCAAATTCCATTAAGAGGAAAGCTGAGCTGTATTTGCATTTTAGCGCAGCATTGTTATTAGAAAGTGTGCAAAAGTAGTGTCTGTGTGAACACAGAGTGTGTGGACGGTCCACCCTTTCAGCTCAGCGGTGGGGAGACAGTCGGACATCCACTGCCTTCATGTCTGAGGAGGGAGCTCAGCTCAGGACAGCACATAGTGGGAGGGGGGCTGTTCTTTCAAGGGTGTGTGTTTGTGCATGCTTGTGTTCGAGGACAAGGTATTCATGTCTATGTTTGAGCGTGTGTGTGTGTGTGTGTGTGTGTGTGTGTGTGTGTGTGTGTGTGTGTGTGTGAATGTAGATGAGTATGTTGTTTAGACAAGGGAGCAGTAGCCACCGCAGGTTCCACCTCCTGCATCTTCGTCGGTGAGCTGGACAGCTCGGCCGTGGTTCTCGCTCTGCCATAAGCCGGGAGTCTGGATGATCTTCTCCACCAGCTCCTCAAATGCACACTGAACACCGTCCCTCGTCTTTGCACTCGCCTCTGAGAGAACAGAGTGTAGACGGAGAGAAGGAGGAAAAAAAGAGTGAAGTGACAGGGACAGAAAAGGAAAAACAAGATTTGAGAAAATCAAGAAATAGATGAAAGGGTGCAGAGTGGAGAGATGAGTGTGTGGAGAAGGAAGACAGAAAGGGTGGAGACAAGAAGATGAAAGACAGATACGAAAACTGTTAATGTCTGCGTCTTGATGTCATCATCGGCAGGGCCACCATACGGGAGCAGCGACTGGTGGAAAATGTCTCAACAATAACTGTCAACTCCAGACACTAATAGTGGACCTTAGGCGGTTATTAGGGGATATAGTCAACACCCGCTGCACAACATGACAACTTCCAGAAACATCACAACAGTCAGAACTGCAGGATAAGAAATGAATCTTATTTAGAAAACCATATCAGAATTAATATAGTAGGAAATGACTTGGAAAACGAAGAGATAAGCTTCAAATGTTTGCATTCCAACAAGCATTTCTAAAATATTATTTATCAATACTTGATGAAGATTAAAACTAGATGTTTAATTTGTAGAGCAGGTCGACTCTTTTAGATGCTCCTTCACTGATATATGTCAAAGATAAAGTAGTGAGGAAAAAAGAAGAGCACACTGAAGATGATATATGCAGCCTGTTTTATAAACAGATCTATGCAAGCATTCCTCAGCAAGTATGACAGTTATTTCAAAAGCCGTTTCCTCTGTGTAACAGTCTGCTGTAACTCATGTGCCCAGCAGGTCTTAGTAGAAACGGGGAATCCTCTTGACTTACCTATAAAAAGCATGGAATGTTTTCTTGCAAACTTCAGCCCTTCGGCCCTGTCTAGCTCGTGGTTTTCCTAAAACAAAGGAGAGGTAATGGCTTATTTGAGGTCTGCCGGGCGGAGCTGTCAGCTACTGTGGTCGTCAAAGGGCAGAGAGGGAAAAGTGATTTTCACAGACAAAGAACAGGACACAATAAATTCATAATACTGTACTTAGTGGGCATCTTTATCCCCACAGACTTATTCTGGTATCCTGGTAAAGAACCAGCTGCCAAAAATATGAAAGTGCCACTGTTATTCAGTTCAGTAATTTGTCAACTAGGTGTAAGCTGACTTTTAAAAACATTATTTCTGGCAATTTATATCCCTGTTCTGCATGGTATGATGCTCCATAATGCATTTTTTGCACCTGAAGATGCAGTTAAACAGTTTTAAAAATGAGATAAAACCTTTTTAAAAAGCAGAGGCAAAATGTACTTGAAGCTGAATTTAAAAATCTTAATTTGTTGCTGATCTTTACTCAAACAGCCTGCAGCCGGTTTGTACACAACCGTAATCCCACTCACCTTATCAATTTTATTCCCCACAAGCATTTTTACAAGGTCATTCCTTGTACAGTACGTCTCGAGCTCATTGAGCCAGTTGTCAAGCTTGGTAAAGGTCTCTCGTCGTGTGACATCATACACTGGGGAAAACAGAATGAACAAAACATGCTGAGAATCAGGTGTTGACCTGATGTTTACGTCAAGAAAAGTACTGATTATTGGTAATCAAGGAGATAACTGGTATTTGTATTTATGTTTGCAGCTATAATTAAAAGCTGGGTGTCAAAATTTAGACAAATAAAAACTCCAACATAAAACTTTCCTAAAATTGCTTTTTTTAACCGTCTATCAACCTTTCAGTGTTGACAGAATATTACTTGGGACGTGTGGGCAGATTACTCGAGACCACAGACAGAGAGGATGAGACATACATTAGGGCTAAAGTGCCACATTTTAATATTAAGATATTCTATAGGGAATGGGTTAAGAAAGAAACACTTACAATTGAAAAAAATTGACAACTGTTGATAACTGGTCTATCTCACCAAAGCCAATATGTACCCTGATTGCACATTTACAAACTACTTAACTGTATTATTCTGCATTCTGAATCCATGATACAGCTGTATTATTTTCCATGATCGGAATAATTTCATCAGCATAATAATCACATGTCTTGCGGTAATGAAATCTTTCACACAGGACCAAGTAGAACACACAACTGTCTTCAAAACTAATGAAGTCAAACGGTAGAGAGTGAAGAAGTCTTGAATTTCACAACACATTTGATTGCTTTAAAAGCACAGACCACTGACTTCTTTCAACTGATAAAAACTAAAAATACAACTAAGACAAAATTACTAATATTAAGAACAATAATTTAAATTAAATAGCCGACACAAAAAATGGACCTAAGCTCATGATCCCAGTGATACAGCAAAGACGCCTTCTGTTTCTCTACATCATTAGTGTGGTCAAAAACCATGGACTGCAGAGGAAGTCTGTTTTAGAGGTTTAACTTACTTCCTCTGTATATGTGTGTGTACACATGCTGTACATGCATGCCCACATGAGGAGACCGACTTCAGGGTATAAACTGACTTCCAGAGAGAGTGTGTGTATATGCGTGGGTCACAGGATGAAAAGTCATCACTCTCTTTACTACAGGAGCCTGACTGTAAAGTTAAGAGGGCGCACACACATGCATGCACGCACACATACACTGCTTGAACAATGATGGTGTCAACGGCTTTGCTTACCCAGGATGACTCCCTGGGCACCACGGTAGTAACTCGGCGTCAGCGTTCGGAAGCGCTCCTGTCCTGCAGTGTCCTGCAAAACACACACAGCTCAGCACCGCTGGACACACAAGACAAAGTAGTGGCTCAAACACAAGGAAAACCAGGGCACATGGACGTGAACAACACAACACACTCCTCTGTGCTCCTTAAGGCACATCTGGGCAGAAACGGTGTTGCATTAGCGCCATCTACTGGATACATGAGAGAATAGCAAAACGGGAGTCTTGGAGGTGTTTGATAGTTAATCATGGCTCTGACTGACAGACAAGAGTTGCTTGTGTGTTTAAATGAGTGTTACTGAAGTACTGGACAGATAACTGAGTTGTAACTTACCCATATTGCCAGCTTTGCCTTGTTGCCATCCACAGAAATGGTCTTCACTTTGAAGTCAACACCTAGACAAAGAGAAGTCAGTCTGTCACTCAAACTGACATGGTTACCTCATCCTACTCCAGTCCCAGTATGATGACTCTTACAGGTTTAGCCAAGAATATTGCCAAGAATATTATATCATGGCGACAGACTATAATTATCGATGATGAATTGTCAAAACACACGTACCACACAATGCCTCTGAACTTCTGGTAACCCAGGCTACTCAGACTGGCACTACGCCCATCCAATGTCCTGTACTTAAATTATGGTGTGACTGTGCATTCATATCCACCACAAAAGGGACAGTGTGGTCTAATGTCCTAAACTGAAACCAATACAGGTCTGTATTAAAAAAACGAAAACCCACCACCACCTGTGAAATGGCTCAGAGAGCAATGATTCACCCCTAAAGATCCCTGCCAGGTCCCAAAGGAACAGACATTTACATGAAAATAACAATGTTGTCCCTCTTATCCTCAACAAGTAAATCTCCTCTATTGCCTTTGTGCAGTGTCTTGGTGTGCAGAGCGTGCAGTGTCTGGATGACATATTGGCCTGATTTTTTGCGTCCACTGACAGATTTACCAGGGAAATGTACACTTGTGACAGGCTTGTTTTTACATCTGGGACCGGGGAGGAGCGTTAAGTTCAGAGCCAAAACAGAAAAGAGACAGAGGAGGAGAAAGGGGACATGCAGACAGGCTTAGGATATATGACATACAGTATGTGTACCCTCCCCCAAACACATATACACACAGTCAATCACAACAACTACAACTTCCTCCAGTCCAGCAGGGTTTCTCAGATACTGCTTCCCGATGCATGTGGAAACGAGTTTACACTAAACATTTAGCTGAAACCTGGACCGGTCTCTCCTGCTCTAATTCACTACAAATTCAGACAGGTCTTTCCCAGGGAACATACAGTTAAGCATCTGTTTGTAATATCACAAGACAACACGATGATACTAATGCTCGGCGTCAAGGCTGGGCCGATCTCTGCAGGCCAACTCGTTTGAGGCAGATCCGTAAACAGTCCTCATCGTATGATACAAATACACTGGGCCATTGCAACACATTCTACTAAAGCCATATGCTGAGAGTTACAGTTAGCAGGAGAAATGATCTGTCAGTGTTTCCCATTATTGTCTTTCTTTCCACCTTTTGCAATGATGCTGCCATGAAGTAATGAGGTGCTGAAGTTATCAAAGTACCATGGCAGCTAACCTGCTCACCTGTCTGCTTATTACCTTTACAAACAATGGTGCAGTGGCCAGTTCTTGATTATTTAATACCTTTAGGCCAAAAGGTCAGCTTTCTGACAGAAGAAGTAATACAACCGCAGAGGAACTGCTTCAGGTGATGAGGATGAAATGCTTTGAGACTGAATGTTAACAGACTTGAGTCAAAGAGGTAAAACTGAATCCAGTAAAGACATCTGTTTGGCAAAGAATCCCAGCAGGCCAAGTAAAACAGTAGCAGTCCTTGTCTTGACCTTGACAAAACAAAGTGTTTTCACTGGTGCAGCCTCTCATGAAATCTGTGCTTTTGGTAGTTTTAACAAAGGCAGTCTTGTGAGCTATATGCACTTCACAAAGACACATAAATCAGAGTCAGAAATCAGAGTCCTACATCTAAATTCTTCTAGAACATCATAAATCTTGAGCTGTTCAACACTTTCATGAACTTAGAGCCATTAAGGTAGCTACAGCTTTAATACCACCTGAAAATACAGCAGGTGCGTCCTTGATGTATCAAATGATTTGCACCATTAAAATACGCTAATATCATTTGCAGATTGGCCAGAATTTGGAGAAACCTCTACTTGTAAAATAATGCACCATTAAGTCCACAAGATGAGATGGATAGTGTGGTCTGCTGCAGAACTTTTTCACACTCCTCAAAATCAATCAAAGAGCTTTGTGGCTGTGATGGTGTGTCGTAACTAGGGATGGGAATTTCGACTAATTTCCCCACCGACTAGTCTAAAAAAAATTTGCGACTAGTCGACTAGTCTATAAAGCCACATAATGACAGTAAAGAAACATTTTCATTTATATTCCGCTCCGCAAGTCTGGATGGGATCTGTAGTGACTTTGCGCATGCGCGATTCATCTGCTGTCTGGCCGAGGAGTGATGTCTGTCTCCCTTACTCACTCAGACACTAGGACTGCTGCGGGGTTACTGGACTGACAGCCTGTGCTTCAGGACGGGGAGAAGCTCACAGCAGCACCTGCTGCTTGTTGAGGACAGTAACTGCAGAATGATCCGAGTTTTCTGTCAGTCTCCAAAACGGCAGAAAAAGTCGCTAGATTTGTCGCTAGTCGCTTTTGACAAAAAAAGTCGCTAGGACGCTTTGGAAAGTCACTAGATTTAGTGAGAAAGTCGCTAAGTTGGCAACACTGGTTTCTGCTTACACAGCCAACAGGCGACCTTGTTGTCATCTGCTGCGTCAAAATACTGCCAAACGGTGCTGATTTTCTTACGCGGGAGCGTCGCCATCTTCCCAAATCACCTTTCCAAACTTTCTTCCCCAAACTGTGTGGCCCTGCCCCCTGCTACGTGTGCGTGAGGGGAGGGGAGGAGGAGCAGTTCTCTCCCTGGCTGCTCAGCCTGTTTCCAAAGAAGTCGAGGCAGACGCACGAAGAACAAGGTGCATGATGCTTAATGCAGCGTTTAACCGACTAGTAAAATACTAAACGTTTAATAAATGACGACTCGTTACGCACATCCCTAGTCGTAACATAGTGACTGTTATTTTTAGCTTGCTAAAGGTTCAGACCTTCTGTTAGCAGAACTTCCTAACAGGCCACATGTCTGTGTGGTGACCTCAGCTTGACTTTGATTCCAATATAAAAAAAAATGCTTGACTTTTAAGTTCTGTTTGAAATTATTTGCTGTAAATAGTGGGAGTGGAATAAACACATGAAGCCTGCCTCGTGATCTTATTCCTAGTGACCCTATTGATCTTAAAGGGGAACTTTGTTTTTTTTCAACCTGGGGTCTGTTTTCATATGTCTTTTCATACATGTGAGTGATGGAGAAATGAATTTTCGACATAACTCCAGTATTTAGCCAGGCAGGCAGCTTCGCAGCTCAGCTAGCGAAAAGTATGGGGCAACTTGCCCCCCCCCCCCCCCCCCCCCGTGTCAAAGTCCGCCCTAAAGTGCTTTTTTTCCCCCACACTGACCGGCTCAGAAAGTCTCAATGAGTGTCCCACAACATACTAGAGATGAGAAGTGAACGAAAACCTCCACATTACTTGGCGATCGCTATTTGTTGTGGTCTGTATCCAAATCTCAGGACGCTAGAAAGTAAATCTCGTTCCGAAATCGCGCGATAGCTCGCGCCAAAACACCGGTTTTGCCGGTGTGGGACACTCGTTGAGACTATCCGAGCCGGTCAGTGTGGGGAAAAACAGCATGTTGGGGCGGACTTTGACACAGGGGGGCAAGTTGCCCCATACTTTTCGCTAGCTGAGCTGCTAGCGGAGCTGCGAAGCTGCCTGCCTGGCTAAACACTGGAGCTATGTCGAAAATTCATTTCTCCATCACTCACATGTATGAAAAGACATATGAAAACAGACCCCAGGTTGAAAAAAACAGAAGTTCCCCTTTAAGTTAGCATAGCTTATATACTAACCTTTACTGTCAGTGTTACTAACCTGCTTTTTTTTGTTATTTTATGTTGTATGTAAGCTGCTGAACACTTAAATTTCCCTCTGGATTAATAAAGTATCTAACTGTCTATCGAGCCAATGCTGGCCCTGCAGCACATAACAAGGGATCTGTCACTTTGGGGATTTGTTGTTAAGAACCATGTACAGCATCTGCCAGAAGCCTCAGTAGGGCCTACAAACTATGGACTAGGAAGCAGAGTGAATGTGATAGCTAATTTTATTTACAGGAGTAGTGTACAGTTCTTAAAATTCCAATTCCATACAATCTTTTGGACAGCACAAATATTCTCACTGACCTAATGAGCTGCCGTCCTGGACAGCGGTGGTGCTGTGTTTGTGGGCAACATATTAGAAACCCTTACAACCTCATTAATGAAGGCATTCAGTGAATATCTCTCCTGTATTCTTAATCCAAACCAAATATTAGAAACTATGTGAAGATAGAATTTAAGGCTGAAATGTTATATTTGATCACATTAGATTTTACAGGTTGTATGTAGCAAAGCAGCCACAGAATGGACTGTTTGTTCATATGCATTGCAATTTAAAGTGCACTTGCACTTGAAATAATCCTTACCATGTCGATTCCTGCACATATGGATGTCATTAGTAACCAATGAGCTAATATGTTTAACATAAGCTAGTAAGTTTCCTACTACACCAGCAAATGACTTTCATGAGTAAATGAGCTGCTCATATGAGGTGTGATCAAGAAGTTCAAAGATTGTTTCCAAAAAGCTAAACGTGCATCTGATTTAAAATTGGTCCCTGTCCGCTTCAAAGTGGTTTCCTTGTGCAGCGATACACCACTCATTGCACTCCTACCACACTCCTTAAAAGTTTCACTCTGTAGACGCATCAAGCACCACCTTTGACGTGCCACGGATCTCTCCAGCACGTTTCAAAACAGCGACTCTTCAACTCGCATTTCATTTTGGGGAAGAGGAAGAAGTCACAGTGAGCCAAACCTGGCAATTAGAGTGGGTAGGGAGTCAGAACTGTGTTGGCACGGCCAGCAAACTTGTGCGCTCTGAACAGGCTGCGAGCGGGTGTGCACTGGCATGACGGCATGTGCAACAGTTTGGGTCATTAGCACTGAATGTTCTGCCTCAGATGCCTCAGGATGTTACAGTCGAAGTCAGCACTGACAGTCTGATCACGGAGGAAGAATTCTTCACGCACAACCACGAGAACGTCAAACAAAAAGAGGAACATGCTTTTGGTAGCTTTGTTGACCTCATGCTCCTTCCTAAGTCTTGGACACTGTGGGCTCTTCCACTGTGAAGACAGCTGTTTGGTCACAGCTGTAGACTCAAACCTGTCACCACAGATGAGCCGTAACATCAAGGCTGAGTCGTTTTCACCAAGATTTTTATGTTTGTTCTTTGCCAAAGTTTAAAACCTTTAAGTGATCACAACAGAACCTCCAGAGAGCATTCCAACTGAGGCAGGAGTGCTGGGAACACTGCACAGAAAGACTGCTTTGAAGGGGATCATGGTGAAATTCTAAAACAAATAGTGTTTCCTTATAATAGGCACAGACTCTGTACTTCTTGATCACACCTTGTAACTCCTCAAATTCAAGCTCTACCCAAGCAATCGTTCACTACCATTAAAGTTTGTCGCTCCTTTTGACTTTACTGATAATACTGTAGTTGTAACTAACAATGCCAAACTTCACTGTTCATAAACTTAACTCACGTGTTTTACTCACCTATTGTTGCTGATTGTTCTGGGTCAAATGTGTCATCGGTGAATCTTAAGAGGAGGCTGTTGACAGGAAAAGGGAAATAAGAAGATTAGGTCTCTCGAATCATTTCCACAGACAACCCAGTGGCATTTTTCAGCAGTTCTACTCCACAAAATATGAGCAAGCTTTTGGTCTGAGGTCAGGTTTCTCATTGCCCTACTCACATGACCTGTCTAGCACCACCAGACATGTCTAATTCTTATCTCTTTCGCTTTGTATTGATTCTTTCCTTTGTCCTTTGCTTGCATTACACATACAAGCTCCCGATGATATCACCACTAGAATGTTGTCAGGAGGTCAGAGGTTGCTTCTTAACTATGACTAATCAAGTGCAAAGGGCCTAATTACGCTACTGATGGTAGGGATAAGCTCACTCCTTTCCCTTGACTTAAACATACTTCCCGTATTTTTCCTCAGGGGTCATCAGGAGGGATGGTGGAGCAGTGGCTGTTTATTGTTTGAAATCCATACAGTCGATGAGCTTTGCTTGGAGACAGCCAAGTTAGAAATGTATTCTGTATAGGTCATATGTTCAGGTAAAATGAAACGTGTGTAATCCCTGCCAGGCAGATATCTTCCTGATGATCTGAAGGTCTTTGCAAACTGCAGAAAAACAAACTGAATATCTGTATGCAATTATGAAATAATCTAATCAATGTACCTACTTGATGCTACCAAAGCTGGTTTAGGATAATTCCAACGATGACATTTCAAACTAATCACAGTCAGCATTTGTTTATTGTATTAAGCAAAAGCCTATTTAATAATAATAGAAAATTGCTCTGTGGAAACCTTGGCCTGAATGCACTTGTGGCAATATACAGTACAGATGGCCACATATTTTTCTGTTTTCCACAAACATATGTTTGTGCTACGATGTTGATTTATACTCAGTCTCTTTCCTGTACTCAGGGACTCAACACAGAGCAGACATCAGTCAACCAAGCACCAGCAGTAAATGTCACACACTCCAGCTCAATAAATGACCAATATACATTTGTTTTTGAAGAAGGAACAACTACAGTGCCAATCATAAGTATTCACCCCCTTTGATGTTTTACCCTTTTATTGCTTTCATAAATCAATCATGGTCAATAAAATTTAGCTGTTTTAACAAAAAAATTATTGGAAAAAACTCTTTAATGTCAAAGTGAAAACAGATTTCTATAAAGCAATGTTAATGAAAGAAAATTATATAAATGAAAAATAATTGTTTGCATAATTATTCACCCCCTTCAAGTCAGTATTTAGTAGATGCACCTTTGGCAGCAATCACAGCAGTGAGTCTGTGTGGATAGGTCTCAATCACTGCAATTTTGCTCCATTCTTCTTTGCAAAACTGCTCAAGCTCTGTCAGGTTGTGCGGGTATCGGGCATGAACAGCCCTTTTCAAGTCCAGCCACAAATTCTCTATAGGATTGAGGTCTGGGCTTTGACTCGGCCACTCCAGAACATTTACCTGGTTCTTTTTTAACCATTCCTGTGTAGCTTTTGCAGTATGTTTTGGATCATTTTCTTGCCGGAAAATAAATCTTCTCCCAACACGTAGTTCTCTTGCAGACTGAAAAAGATTGTCACCGAGGATTTCAGTGTATTTTGCAGCATTCATTCTGCCCTCTATCTTTACAAGCCTTCCAGGTCCAGTTGCTGAGAAACATCCCCACAGCATGATGCTGCCACCACCATGCATCACAGTGGGGATGGTGTGTTTTTGGTGATGTGCAGAGTTTGGTTTCCGCCAAACATGACGTCTTGTCTGATGGCCAAAAAGCTCAATTTTGGTCTCATCAGACCAAAGAATCTTCTTCCACTTGACCATGGAGTCTTCCACATGCTTTTTGGCAAACTCTAGTCGAGATCTAATATGACTTTTCTTCAACAGTGGCTTTCTCATTGCCACTCTCCCATAAAGCTTTGACCGGTGAAGAACCCGGGCAGCAGTTGCTACATGCACAGTCTCTCCCATCTCAGCAGCTGAAGCTTGTAACTCCTTCAGAGTAGTTGTAGGGGTCTTGGTGGCTTCTCTCACTAGTCTCCTACTTGCACGGTCACTCAGTTTACGAGGGCGGCCTGATCTAGGCAGATTCACACAAGTGCCATATTCCTTCCATTTCCTGATAATTGATTTCACTGAACTCCGGGGGATGTTCAGTGCCTTGGAAATTTTTTTGTAACCATCCCCTGAATTGTACTTCTCAATAACCCTTTCCCTGAGTTGCTTAGAGTGTTATTCTGTCTTCATGGTGTAATGGTAGCCAGGAATACCGATCAACCACTCTCTGGACCCTTCAGACACAGGTGTTTTACAACTCAATCACTTGAAACACACCCACACCACTCAGGTGATCTTCATTTCACTAATTGTGAGACTATTGGCAACAATTTGATGGACCTCTATTGAACTAGACCATTAAATTAAAAAGGGGGTGAATAATTATGCAAACAATTATTTTCATTTATATAATTTTCTTTCATTAACATTACTTTATAGAAATCTGTTTTCACTTTGATATTAAAGAGTTTTTTCCAATAAATTTTTTGGTAAAAAAGCTGAATTTTATTGACCATGATTGATTTATGAAAGCAATAAAAGGGTAAAACATCAAAGGGGGTGAATACTTATGATAGGCACTGTAAGAACTGAGGCTAATATCTCAAATGTAAAGAGTACTGATTTGTGCATGCATTTTTAAGATAGTTTACAACCTTGTGGGACCAAAATTTGACATTTAATCCGTTGTAGATCATGCTGATGATCACAGTCATGTAATTACTATACAAATAGTTCTATATCCTTCAGTAATTTTGAGAACTTCAAGCCTGATCATCAGCCTTCAATGAAAGATGATTTTTTTTTTTTGGCCAGATGGTTCACTTGTCAAAGAGCTTACAAAGCTTGGGGCTGCTCATTATCTATGTACCGTGCCATGGCTCTGAAAGGCACGCTGTACTCGACACCACAGTTTGCAATGTGATGGTTGATGTCTCAGGCTGGCTATCAGGATTCTGTCATGCAGTCTGGACCACAGCTATGTAGACCAGCAAACCTGACCAAGCTCAGTTTTGGCAGTGGCACACACTATAAACTTACACACTAATGTTGGTAAAAACATTATACTCTGATTAGAATATTAGACTAATTTGGTGTTGGTAACAAAACCCTCTGATTACCACATATTGGCAAGAGCAATTGTATGATTTACAGCCTTTAAAAGTCCATCTAGAGAGGGCACGCTTACTTGAGCATGACCCCTTAAATTAATCTACTCCATGTACAGCTATTTTTTTGTGTTGTTCTCATAATGATGGAGAATCCGGTGGTACAAATTCAGTAGCTACAACTAGAAAGCGAGAAAGCTTCTTTCTTATCCTTCAAATGATCGACACCTAATACAGTGAGTGTTGCTACTCTCTGTATGGCCACTTACAGCTGGATTATATATGTCCAGTGCAGTAAACTGAGCTCTATTGCAACATCTTTCACCAGCTATGTCATACGTGAACAAAGATGATGTCACACACAGCTACTGTCAGCTAGCTAAGGTTAGCTGGATAATTAGCACACTACAGGCTGTTTTCTATTTCACCCAGACAGTTTATCAAGCTGTCTAATAACGAATATATCAACCACTGCTGCCTCGTCTGCGTTATTCTAAAACACAACAGTGTCTTTATCCTCACACTCCTTGCTTCGCCGCTAAGCTAACGCTAGCTGGCTAACGTTAGCAGTGAGCCACGACATCATTTTCTTAGAGATAACTTCAGCTTACCTGGACTTCCCAACGCCGCTTTCTCCTATTATCAGTATTTTCAGCGTCGTTAGTATATCTTCTTCCATTTTCCTTTAACGGTGAGATGTGTTACTATCAATAAATGGCTAGAAGACACTGTTTAAAACGACGTTGCTCAACTTGCACTCCTGTTTACAGCTCGCAGCACAGATAGTTGTCTCGTCAGATGTCTCACTCCAACTAAATCCGGTACGACTTGTTGGCACTTCCGATGGGAAAATGTCTGATAAGCTTATCTTAGGGATGACTTAATACAAGCGCACACTGTTGTAACATGTTGAAATCATATGCATATTCACATAACGTATTAAGTCAATGTGTATTTTATCAATACTACAACACTTAAAATAAATTTTCTAATTATTACATTTATTTTATTTTCCACCCAAACACAATGCCAAAACCCCCCAAGTTCATTATGATATCTATGGAAAAACACTGTATTTGCAGTTTTGAATTGAGAAATGTTTTTGACATAATCAAAAACAGGAATAGTGCACATATATTATTCATCATATTAAAATGTGAAAAAACACTCTCTTAAAGTAATGAGAAAAAAAAACTACTCCATGCATTTAGTACCTCTAACCTGTACTATTAGATTTTTTGTTTAACAATGTGACTGAATAATTATTTACAAAAAGCCTTCAAAATGTTGCAGCAAGAGTACTAACAAGAATCAACAAGAGAGATTTTTTTGGCTTCCCATGCTTGCTTGTGTATTTTAGAGTCTCCAAAAGCAGACTAGGAGGTACTGTAGAGCCTTCAGATATTAGACTTCTCCACTTTGGAACTGACTACCTGTCTGTGTTCGGAAGGCAGACACCCTTTTCTTTTAGGATTTGGCTTAAAAAAATCCTTTTAATAAAGCTTACAGTTAGTGGCCTGCACCATTCCTAACTTACACTTATATAAATCTAGGCTGTTCGAAGATTTCCCATGATGTGCTGACCACCTGTCCTCTACTCTGTCACTCCTCATACATTTACCATTGCAATCCACTATTATATGTCACTACCTTTGTATCTCCACTCTGCAGGTCTTTCTGGCTCTGGAGCTACCTGTCTTTAATCGATGCTGACTGCCCTTGCCATCCTCCTCAGTGTTTACAGGATGTGATTACTGTTCTCTTCAGGATTGGTTGTTAGTTTCTTTTTGTTGTCCTCTTGTTGTTGCCCTTTACCCAACCTGGTGAGGCAGACAACCACCCTTCCAGAGCACAGTTCTCCTGTTTAAGGGGTGTTTTTTCTTTCCACAGCTGGTGAAGAGCTACTCAAAGGAACCTTCAAAATTGTTGAGTTTGTACTTATACTGCAGCATTGTAAGGTTATAAGCTTGGCCCTAATAGATAAAGTATGTTGTGACTTGGCATTATGTAAATGATACAGAATTTAATTAATTACAGGCTAACAAACCCTAATGTATCTTTAGCACCAAAACTTTCATCAATTAAATCATGCCCCATTGTTCCAAAATTCAAGAAATGTGACAAGCTGTCAGTTACTCCGTATCAGGTACAAAGTATCTGAAATGAGTTTCAAAAGTTGTTTTCCAGTGGCCCTGAAAATCGAAATGCATTCCAAAAAACAAATATAGCCATACTGAAGATGAAAAGTTTGCTAACAGTTAACTGTGTCTCACAAGTCAGTCCAAAATCTTCCACTAGCGGACTGAGATCTGGCGACTGAAGTTCAAATGAGTCACATAATTTCCCTGCTCATGAACCATTTCACTGACTCCTGCTGCATGGATGGGTGAACTGTTATCCTTGGAGAGACCACTCCCATCATGACAGCAACTTCCATCATGAGATGAAAGTGATCACTCAGAATAACTTTGAACTGATTTACAGTGGCCTTTCCTTGTAAAGGTAGAAGTGGAGTGAAACAATGCAGCAGCATTGTCTCCACAACACTGTAGAGGTCATGGGTTCCAGTCTTGTTTTGTTACCCGTCCGCATAAATGTGTACAAACATGACATGCAGAGTTCCTCAGTGCTTATTTTTGGCTCCCTTCAGAAATCTAAATGCATCTCATTGGCTCGGATTGTGGAAAACAAGAGTTTGTTGTAAAACAATTATGAGGATGACATTCTGATTTATAGCACTGAACAAATCAGTGATCAAGTGTTCTAAAATTTTCTTTAGTTAAATGAACCTCTTTATGAAGCCAGTCAGTTTGTTCTTGCCACTACTCCTTTGGAATCCATACCTGAACATTTGTGTATTTAATAATTTGCATATTGAATGATATTATAAATTCTAAACCTTAACATTTTATTGAATCAGTTTTGTGCTATATAAATAATGGTGACCTAATTTAAAAATAGTCAGAAAAATGGGTACAAATAGTTTTGCAGTACAGTGGGTTTATCTCAAAATAATATATGAACCAGACAAAACCAGACAAAGACACAGTTTTTGTACTTTAATAAATAACTCAGAAACAGCATTGGGAGAGATCATGGTATTGAAATAAAAGGCACTTGGAAAACAATACTGTAAAGGCTTGAGTGTGGTGCTTCAGAGGCATTTGGGTGTGAAAACATTTCAGAGGTGATTCATGTGACATCTCAGCAAATACTCTTGTTTCAGTCTTACGGTCAACAAAACATTAAAACTAACACCACTGACTCACAGAGGAGTTCACTGAACAAGCTGACAGAAAACATATTTTTGGTGTACTTGACAAGAACACAGCAAAGGACCTGAGAATGAGCAATAAAGTTACTGCAGTTAGCAAACAGAACAATATTTCATTACTTAGCTGTATATTGTACCATGACTATACAAATTTGACTGTTCATGATTGCCACGATTTAATAATTTTAACAAGTGGTATACAATCCCTTTTATGACAATATGTCAACAATACAAATAATGATAGTTGGTATTTATGTTCATCTTGTATATCTGCTTCGTCAAGATAGGCAACAATACTCAATAAGAGTCAAATACAATCTTAAACACTGGATGTTTCTAAGATGCAGTTCAAAACTACATTTACAACCACTGCATGATCTACTGTGTTTTAACATAACTGTCCAATCTAAGCTGAATGCTCAAGAATATTCAAAACTTCCTGTTGCAGTTGTTTTCTATATATACACACACACGGACATAATGTGCTGCTATGGCTGAGAATTTACATCTTAAACCCAGGTCCTGTCTGGAACACACAGAAGCTCACAAAAAGGTCAGTGCACAAAGGAGAGACGAGGAGAACAGAGACAAAAGTGTCTGAGTGAGCGTGACAGAAGCTGAAGAGTTCTTGTACATGTGTTGGATAACCATAGAGTCCACAATGTGTTGTTAAAAAAAGCTAAATCTTCTGCCCATACCAGTCCAGCGGCAGGAAAAACACCATCATTTCATCAACTTCTGCAAATAAGCCACTTAAAAGTATATACACATACTGTATACTGTACATATAAAATACAACAAATGCATATAAATCAAAAGTGTTAGTAAAAATACAGATGCAGTGGCCAAATGATACATTATAATGGTAAAGCGACATAAAAAAAAATGCACAAATTTCACCAAATGCTCCTGCCAGGCCCCAAACCCTAAATACTGCAGCTGTCAGGTACTTGATAGAGGAGTTCAAAGAAAACCGTGAAGTCATCATTTGCCCTCATATTTGGGATTGATCACAGTTGTGACAGCACTTTTGTAGATCGGATTTTCACCCTGAAAAGTGAAAAAGGACGATATAGTCATTATTCTAAAAGTCAGTCAAAACCTACTAAACATTTTTGTTACTTTATTTGGACATATTCACCAAGTCACGCACAAAAAACACTGTTACCATCAGGAGAACATCCTCGCTTACTGTATTCATTTATTTGGATCACACTTTGCACACAGCCATGCTTTTGTGCCATCAAACCAAACTTTAGGAGGTAAAAATAAAACCTCATATTTACACAGAAGAAATACCTACAAGGGAACACTTAATATCCTGCAGTTCTACGTAGGTTTTGTGATTTTCAGCTGTATTGCTTGTCACAGCACGCTCATGCAGTCAAACTATATAAGCACTTTTCCGGTTGCTATGAGGTTTGTTTACTTACGTTTGCTCAACAGTTTTAACAGGACAGGTGAAATAAAGGCAAAAGTAGGAACTGAGTGAAGTCAGGACACACATAAACAGCCCATGCAGGAAAATCAAGTGGAAAGGAAAAGAAATACAAACTTAAAGGACAGTTGCTTTACGTCCATAGTTTGGGTTCTGGAACTGATTGATTGGACTCTTGTATATGGGGTTTTCTTGCTACAGGTGGAGAATGAGGACAAGAGTTCAACTGAGAAACAAAAGTAACAGCACAGAAAAAAGAGCAAAACGGCGGAATAAAGAGATAAAGCATGATTTAAGTCCAGCGAGAGTGATGACAGGAAGGCAATGTGAGAAACTGAAGATCAAAACTGGAACCTTTGGGTGCAGACATGCTGTGATCCCCCTCTCCTACCTACCAGAGCACCTTGACTCAACTCACCACTTGCAATCGTCGTTATCTCTGGGGTGTTTTTGTTATTAACCTTTGTTATGTGCCATCTCTCTCTTATTGTTTCTCTGCTGTCACCTCTCCCATTAAGATTTAAAAACCCAGTTCTCAAATCCAGGTATTTACAAGTCAAAAAACAAGAAAATCATTAAGCAAGGCAGAAGTATTCTGCTGTCCACACTTTCAGTAGCTACATTCAATCTGATGTTGCTTTGCTGTAGCCTAGGAAAATCTGTATTGTGAAAGAAAAGCATTAAATAAATTCAACAGACGTACAGATGCTTAACAAAAAAAATAGCAAAAGATGTGATGAAGTAAATCTGACTGATCCCCATAGGTGTACACCAAGAAATGCTAATACACTCACTGCAAACAAAGGATCCAGCTTTTTGTCTAATGAGCCCTTTGTCCTACTCTGATCTATTCACGGGGGTCCTACACATGTGGTGCTCAACTTACGGCCCACAGGCTGAATCAGGATGGGGATGAGTGATGATTATTTTCTGATTCGCAATAAATATAAACTGATTCACACTGGGATTTTTATGTATTTATATATTAAATGACCAATAATGTCTCTTGGAGGCGATGACTAACTTAAAATAAAAATAAACAAGTGTTTGCCACTAACGTGTCTATGTCCCCTGCCGCAGACAAGGATTTGAAAGTCAAAGTCAACAAACGCTCAGTGTGAACTTGAAAATTATGCAAAGGTCACCCAAATTGACTGGTGTCAGGGGATCATCCTAATACATGCTGACATCAAGTTTGAAGAAGCTCCGACAATTCCTTCATGAGATATCGCACAGACAAGGATGCGGGATGTATGTACGGACAGACGGAGGCGAGTACTAGGTCCCCCTCTTCGCGCGTTCGCACGGCGGGGGACAATAATTAAGAGGCTCAGTGAGTTAGCACCATCGCCTTGCAGCTAGAAGATCCCCAGTTTGCATCCTGGACTGGAATCTTTCTGCATGGAGTTTGCATGTTCTCCCTGTGTGAGTTTCCTCCAGATCTCCAGTCTGGCTTTCTACCATAGTCCAAAAACATGCTGAGGTGAATTGATAATTCTTAGTTTTCCACAGGTGTGAATGTGAGTGTGATTGTTTGTCTCTGTGTGACAGACTGGTGACCTGCTCAGGGTGTCTCCTGCCTTCACCTTAAGTGAATTTCTCTTTGGAGATTAATAAAGTATCTATCTATCTAAGTCAGCTGGGATAAACTCCAGCCCCCCATGACCCTAATGAGGATTAAGCGGTGTATAGATAATGGATGGATCATTTCAAAGAAAGATGAATTATGGGCTTTGTAGTGTTTTTTTTCTCCTAAATATCACACTTAGTTATTAACCAACTATAATTTTTCAAAAGTGGCCTCTTAGCAAAAGAAGTTCAATATGACTGTGTCATGCTGCTGCAGACATTTTAAACTAGGCTTAACATGTATTTCTGCCCTGCATCGCCACATCGCTGCCTTTAATTTGACATGGGTCAGCTTTCCCAGATTGTATGATCCCAAAACTGTGATTTATCTTAAAACCAATGCTCTGCTCAGGCTGTAGATCAGAAAGCGGTGGTTTCAAACTTAAAAGAGGAGAAGGGGCGTTTATCTAGTCAGGAAACTGTGTAGGTATCAGAGTTGCATCAACAGTCAATCATTTCTCAAAATTAAAGGGATTTGGAGCCCGAGGCTGTCCTGCCCGTGGTAATAAGAAAGACCCCACCATAGAGTGTGGGCTCACTGCTGATGAAGGACATATGCACAATCAAATCTGCCCTCACTGTAGGTATGACAAACTCTTACCACTAGAGGGAGGGATATTACTGTTCATGAGCTAATGCTGAACCCCAGCATTCTGTCATATTGATGTTGGCTGATGATGCTATACAGGAGGAAACAGGGAGGAGAGAAGCTCTGGCCACTCCCCGGAAAAAGCCCAGCTATGCTCAGAGTGCATAGCTTTCCCAAAAAAGTCCACGAAGTCTCCAACATTTTCCGTTGTATTTTGAGTGCTGCTCAAAAGCAACAAATTCAATCTCTCTTTGCAGCTGTGAGACTGTGGAGAATGTGAGCGAGACACCTTATAATGATATCAACAGGCCTGCAAATCTCGTCTGCTGCTAAAACAACAGATGACCTTTGCAATTTAATTCTTTGGCAGTTTCTGGCTTTGCAGAGCAGCCAAACAACACCTGTTTTCCACATTTAAATTGCTCAACTAAACCTCCTTTAAACATCAAAAACATTTATTCTCCTCATCTTTCACAGAGCTGGTTACACTCCCAGGCACTCACCGTATCCCATTTGGCGTTCATCTTCTCCTTCTCAAACTTGGCGAACTCTCTTCTGTCATGGATGATCATCAGCAGCTTCCAGATGAGCAGCAGGGCTAAGCCAATCAGGACGATGCCGGCGACGACGCCCGCCACGATGGGGACGATGTCAGGACCGCTGGGGCAGTCTGAAACGCAGCAGGGCGCAGCAGTGTTTAGGCAGCTTGAAATAACGGTGCAAAAATAACAAGACTATAGGAAAACATACCATCACACAGCTGTATGTGAATAAACAAAAGGCCTATTTTTGAAACCCAACCACCACAGCCCCTATAATTAACTTGATCTCTAACAGAAATATTCCACACTCTGGTTCATGCTGGCCCTGATTTCTGCTTACCCAGTTTTTCGACCACATGGACCTCCTTTTTCGTGTCGTTGTTGACAGCGAAAGTGTAATAGAACCAGCAGTCATTGGCGTCCCTCTCCTTGCAGTGCATCACAGGGTACGATGCGTCATTGGGCTGGGGCAGCTTGTCCCTGTCCCTCACTTTGATCAAGGTGAAGTCGTCGCATTCCTCCTTGCATTTGTCCTTCTTCTCACCAGTGCCAAACGCCCGGCACTGAACGCACTCTCTAGGGGGAACAGAGTGCTGTTGTTAGTGACAAACAGAGAGACTTGCTGTGACCAGAAAGCAAATTCTCAGTCATGTCTTGTTGGGTGTAACAAAGCAGGGAATTATAGCTTTGTCTGCCCAGATTTTTTGGTTACGCGCCTCTAAACATTCTACTTAATGACACTAAAGGTGAATGAAACTGTGTTCTACATGTAATGAACATGTCTTTTTTTTTAATCACTTTCCACCTGGGCCTTTGAAAGGCTGTCACTGTAGATAATTACAGAGTAAGTTAGTCGATGGGGGCTACAACTTTGTCCCCCTTTTTTTTTTTTTTTTGCTGTAAGTTTGTTTACTTTTTAAAATAAGAAGCATTAAAAACTTGCTAAATTAACTATTAGTCGTTCCTGTTCACAGTGTCTCTATGGATGTAGAGACAGCTATTACTGGAATATTTTCATACGAAAGAATAATAACCCATCTTTTCTGGAGTCCTAGAAACATATTTTCTAAAGTTCTGGAGCTCTTTAATGCCAAAGCTAATATATGGACATTTACTTACACTGCATACAGGATAGCCTAGCCGCGCTAGACCCATGTTTCTGACGGCACAAGGGTCTAGGACCGCTCGACAGGGAGGGAGGCGGGCTAAAAGGTTGTCTATCAAATCCCTCTGCAGCAATTGGGTAGGTATACAACCAATCAGCGCAACGAATAGGCTGACGTAGTTCCGAGAGCACCGGCGGATTGTGGCTAAGTCCCATTAGCTTCCCAACCAGCGGAGCCAACTGGTATATTAAGGATTTGCCATATCCCGTCGGCATAAGTCCAAATACGTCTTTCTTCTCAATGAAACACTTCAGTGCCGTCCTTTGTTTATCTTTCAAGTTGAATTTTAGCTTCAAATCTTTAAGGGCTGTGGCCAAAGCCGAGTCGAAAGATAACTGTTTATTGTGCGCCGGTTGTTTCTGTCAGAATCGTCACGCCTCTGTCGTCACTTAGTTACGCCCACCTTCTGACTCTACACTTCATGGTGATTCGTCCGGCCAGTTTTAGGAGAATCCAACCTCGAGCCTTATGGAGGGTAACTAGACCCACCCTGGCAGAGAATTAAATTCGTTGCCGTGGGTTGTCTAGCGTGGCTAGGCTACATACAGGACATAGTGATATAGGAAGTTAGGCGGCAGATTTTAAAAGTTAAGGGGCAGATTTTATAAGGTTTGAACTTCCTTCTGCTACCCTTTCATTCAAATATTTTTTTGTTGCATATGTATTTATGTTGTATTTGTTTTTGGTGAATGAAATAAACGATTAATTGAATTAAATGTATGACAAGATTGTAACTTACAGTCAATTTCATAACATGTTTCAGATTCTGAGCTAAAAATGTCACACACACATAAATATGGACCAATATAACCCAAACTTTGTATACAACTATATTTTTTAATGCAAAAATGAAAACGCATATTTGTTATTTGATGTGAACCCATTCTTTCAAATACTGTGGGTAGTCCTGAGATCTGCCTCTGTCTGGACTTTTATCACTTTATTTTGACCTCCTTTGTTTGAAACTGATGGATGTCTGAAATGACTTTCTGGTTTGCTTGCTGCCACTGCCACTTGATCTGGATAAGTGGAAGAAAATGGATATACAGATGGATAGATTTTAAGGTTCTTTTGCATACATATAAAGCCACACATGTTGGCACCTGGATGCATTTCAGAAGTCTTTCTAGGATTGTCTCTTAATGGTATTATTTTAGTATTTTACGTCTATTTTAGAAATCTGATCTTACATTATTTTTTCTTCCCTGTCCTATCATGCTTTTTGTATTTATTTTTTGTGGTAATCTGGTGTAGACGTGCAGCATTTGGGTCTACTTTGGTTGCTTTAAAATGTGCTAAATAAATAAATTCAATTCGATTTAAAATCAAGTGAATGACCTGATATTCACAGGTTTATATCTGAAATTGTATGCTATCAGGAAATATTCCTCTGGTGTGGCTCAGGAAACAAGCACCATTCAGGGAAAGACAAAGAAGGACTTTTGCACTGTACCTTCGAAAGATAAATACCTGAACAGGCTAATTCAGCCTGTTAAAGTTTAGGATTTACTTCAGCCGAAGTTTGACCCTTTGGATTTTCTGCCCCATTTGTAATTTCTTTCTTGCTGGCAAACTAAAATCTTGCTTACAATTACAATTACAGCAACCCAGAATGTGAACATTCTGATAAAAAAAGACTTACAAAACCTGAAATCATGTGAAAATGTACCAGAAGCAGAACGTGCTGATGCAAGTTCCCAGTTTTAGACTTACTTGTGTTCTGCACAGACTCCTGGACAGGTAGGGCAGGTTTCACATGTAGGACCTTGAAATTTGGGATCATCACACTTGCAAGTGCCACATTCACACTTTCCTCTGCCATTACACATCTGCTTGTTGCTGGCCATACATGTGCTGTTGTCCAGGGAACAGTCGCAGGCACTCCCAGTCCACATAGGGTCACAGACACACACTCTGCATTCACAGCGTCCATGCCCTAAAAAAGAAAACAGAAAGAAAGAAAAAAAGAGACAGACAGAGAATTTAGACCGTAATGAGCTTTCATTTTATGTCAACTGAACGTCTTGTATGAAGCAATTTGTCTGACACTGAGTGAAGCCTAAGAGTTGAAAAGCTGAACTAAGAGACAGATATTCTCACTCACCTCCACAGAGTTTGTTTCCAGAGCGGTCACAGTTGAAGTTGTCACATTCACAATACTGGCCGCTATACCTCTCCTCAGGGTTTTCTCTCTTCTTGCACTCACATGTGCCGCACACACATTCTCCGTTGTTACTGCAGATGTCAGTGCCGTTGTCCTTACGGCAGGTCCGGTCCATGTCCTCTGTAGCCACGTCGTTGCTGCTGCATTCACACTGTCTGCCCACACGGCCGTCATTACACCTGACACAGAGGGAAAGGTTTGTGACATTGAAGTATTTCCTAAAACTAAAAAGAAATCCACTAATTATGACACTTTAAAGACATTATTTGACATCAGATGCATGTTCAGGGCTCCAGACAGCAACCAATTTTTTTTCTTGAGAGTCTTCTCGTGAAATGCGGAGCGGACCTACACTACCAGTCAAAAGCTGGGATGCACCTTCTCATTCAATGGTTTTTATTTCATTATTTTATACGAAATTGCAAAAGAATACATACGGAATTATGTTGTAAACTAAAAGTGTTATGTATTGGTCATGTATTAGACAAATTTGACTTTAGAATACCCTAGATTTACTCTTTTCAAAGTCACTTTTGGTCACACAGCTATCTGAGCGCCACAGCTACCAAGCAGCAACTGCCACAGTCTGCAATGCGGGGCATTTAGCGAACATTGGTAAATTGAGGTGTCTATAGACAAGCAGACATTCAGCAAGTCCTTTTTCATCTGGCCGCACTGCTGTTAGCAGTAAAAAAGTTAGTCTGAAGAAATGGACTTACTTGCAGGCTCCACACTCGTATGTCCCATTACCATTGTGGCAGCGGGGACTATTCTTGACAGCGTCTTTGTGGCATTCGCACTCACAGATGAAGTTGAGGGTAATCTCCACTTCCTCTGTGAATCCCAGAGGCTTTATCTTAATGGTCTCAGGCTTGCCTTGTTTTGGACAGCCCTTAGATGTCACACTAATGCTGAATGTGACCTGGGAATGAAGAAATGAAAAAGAAAGCTGACTCAGAGAGGAAAATGCAGAGTTTGTTGTATATCCGTGAAAATCTCCAAAGTGATATTTGTGAAGCGAAATGAAGAAATGAGTTTCCACATGATGCCATCACACACCCCTGGCAGAGAAAACACAATCACTGAGAGCTTACAGGCAGATCAGGACAAGTAGCGGCTTTTGTTAACAGTGAGGATCTGCAGTTTGTTCTGTAGCTGCAGGTTTGTGGTGGTTGAATAGATGGGACAACCTTTGGTCAGGATTTAAATGGTAAATGGTTGTATTTATATAGCGCTTTTATCCAAAGCGCTTTACATGATGATATGTCATATTTACCCATTCACACACACATTCACACACTGATGGCGGAAGCTGCCATGCAAGGTGCTAACCACGACCCATCAGGAGCAATTAGGGGTTCGGTGTCTTGCTCAGGGACACCTCGACATGAGCACGACGGGCCGAGGATCGAACCGGCAACCTTCCAGTTACAAGACGGCCACTCTGCCCACTGATTGAATGTATTCATTTAAGCCTGATATGAATAGGAGACTGATGACTTTGGATGGGAAAATACACCATTCTGTCATCATCAACGCCTACATATTCTTCAGAACAGAGGTGCACAGAGATTCATGCTGATCTCCTGTGGATGATAAGTCCTGCTTGTTAAGTCTTGCACTGACATAGTTTTTACAGGCTATTTGGCAATGTCTAGATTGACATATCGGTGTGGCAGGAATTTTACACCGTGCATACTAACTTACTAACAATTAGCAGAATGAGGGTTCTGCGCTTTTTACGAAACGGAATTCCATGCATCATCTTAGCTAGTTTTGGGTCAAAGTTTGGTATCGTACTGAACATCAGTCAGTCACAAATTTACCTTCAGTGTAATTTTACTGCTCTGCAAATTGCTTAAAAAATGCCCATATAAAATCTATTATGGCACAGTGGCAATGAGTTTTCTACTGAATTACACACTGCACAAATACTGTCTGTAGTTAAAGTCACAATTATAAGGAAAGACAAATGTAGTTAAAAACAAGGGATCTGGACAGCATAATTTCAGCTTTTTAAAACTTGTTCGTAAAATTATTAATGAAAAAAGATAAAATTCAGGAATTAAACACAAAAACAAACTCTTTAAGCATTAGTTCATAAACTAAAAATGATCTAAAATAAAAACATGTCTGTGCTGATGATGCCAAGGATACTATGACTCCTGTTGTCCATTATTGAGATGTTCATCGTCCACAACAAATACTCATGTAAACGTATAGTAGATGCATTTAATGTGATACTGCTTTGTCTACAGTGATGTGTGCTTTGGCAACTGGCTGACTCAATCATCAAATGGCAAAGTACAACAACAACCAAAGCTACTCTATAACCCTCACCTCATCTCCAATGGAGATATTGGAGCACTTCCGTCCATTTTCACCCTCACTAACCACTCCGTTCTTACAGCGGGATGTGTACGCTATGGTCACTCCTTCTGGAAGCTTGCTGTTCTCCAGAATAACCTCAGATGAGAGAGACTGCCAAAAACCAAGAGACAAGAATATGAATGTTGCTATTTCCTGCATTGGAATGTCATCTGGTAGCTTTGTTTTGACAGTGCACAATACACAAAGGCTTAGCTGACTATTAACTCAGAATATGTGTTTGGAAAAAGCCTTGGACATTTCATCAGTCAGAATATTGAACGCTTTAATGTGGTTTGTATAGTTAATGATAACGGAATCAAAGAGTATTAATCTCAACATTGTACTTACATTGTAAGCATCTATAATAAGGTTGATTACATTGCTTGAGTTGGCAGACAGAGTGCCCACTGCAGACTTTGGTATCAGATTTTTCAGCTCCTGTGAAGAGAAGAAAAGTTCAGAACAAAGATTTCTCCAAACTCTGCCAGACTTAAGCTCTCTGGAAGCAACACAAGATCAAGAATACTTTTCTATGAACGTTTCCACACTGTTGGTTCAGCTGCAATGCAAAAACACAAATATGACCAAAGTTGGTCGGACTAAGAAAGAGCTGGGTGAAACTGGTCTGAAAAGCAACAGATTAGTAGCTGAAGGAAATAATCAGAACTTCAAGGGGAAGCTATCTTTAACTTGCAGCAGATGCCTGAACCCAGCTGGGTGCACTGGACATCTTCCAAACACACGTATGCACAAAGAAAGAATGAGGAAGAGGACGGTCTCAGAGTAAGATGAAAAATGAATTAAAAGAGCATCAGAGAGAGAAAAGAAGAGTCCAACAGAGAATTAAAGAAAGGAGAACTAACTTGGTAAACAGGCTGGAACTCCTCTGTGACTGCAAAGATGGTCTGAATATTGTTGTCACTCAGCTTTTGAACCAGGTGGGCAATGGAGGGATAATCCTTAAAAAGAAGACAAATTCAAATTAAAAAATAACCTAAACACAGTCAACACAAGCAACTTTAAAAACAGTCAGAGCAGGATTTAACAACTTACATAATAATGGCTCATTGTGTAAACATTGTTCTCCAAGTGACATTTTCCATCATTAGGCAGTACAATGCCGCCCAGTTTGCCATCTCCAGCAAAGTGAAAGCCAGCATCAGTGGAGAACACCAGCAGACGAGTCACGTTCCTCCAGCCGATGTGGTCCTGATAAATGATGATAAGGGAATAAATAACTTGTTGGTAAAGAATAGTTTGCTATCAGCTTTATATCAGCACTCTACTAAAGAAGCGGGTACCTGAGCAGCTTAGAAAGTCACACATGAACTTCTGATTAACATGGTATCCTAAAATCTCCTCATAAACAGCGAGGACTCATAAAATTCCTTTTCACACATCACCACATAAACACTTTTATTAGCACTCTATCCCTCCAAGCAAGTGCCGTAATGGTGGGAAAATTGCCTTAAATTGTGAACCTGAGCGTGACAATCTCACAGGATCACTGAACGGTAAAGTTTTCTTTCTTTTTACTTACCCCACACACAGCCACTTGCATGATGGCATCAAAGCCCCCCTCGGGAGAGTCCAGGTTTCCAGAGATGTGCTGCTGGCCCACAAGGGTGTTGAACTTCTTTCCATCGCTGGTCAGTTTTAGTACGTTCTTGTAGCTGAAGGGACTGGTGCAGTTCTGGTCGCCTGTGCAGGGGTTCAGCAGCTTAGCCGGAGTGGTGCTGATGTACGGCATGACGGTCTTCTCCACAAAGGAACCAAATCCTTTGGAAGAAAGTTGGACAGGGAAAGTCAACAAGCAAGCTTGGTAGCAAAATGCCTGAAACTGGCCACTTCAGTCTGCGGGTAAGTTGAAATCTAATTAATTCAAAGGAGGACAATGAACTTTTAACTGTTCAGTCCTTTGGTTTGTTTGTGCAGGTCGGAACAAGGTCATTCAAACTTGGGTGGCACTAAACACTCACAGCAGAACACCTGGAAATACAAACTTCTCGAGGGAACCGCCCTTCCCTCACCTCACACACCTTGATAAACAATGCTGATGGGACGCACAAATGTCAAAAATAGATCAAAAAAATTTAACATTAATGTGTTTTTTATCACTAGTATTATTATTGTTTGTCTTACGTCTATTTAAAAGTTAATCACATTCTACGTTTTGGAACAACTCATGCAATAATTTCGGTGGCTTTGGAGGAAGTACAAGATTGCCATGGTGTTGCTTTAAACACTCTGAAGTCTGTTTTCGCTTACATGCTTCACCTCACGCTGTATCTTTATGCATGTCTCTACATGTCAATTCTCCCCACATTTTGAAAACCTAACATACTAGACTAGAAATAATCACAAAATAGCTCCAAGACTATGGTTTTTACTGTTCTTTAAAAGTTTGGGGGTAAAAATATGTGCCTTTTACAGTTGCTGTAATTAAAAAAAAAGTTTTGTTAAGGCCATTCTGAGCCAATATCCCAGTTGGTAGGGCAGGCTGAACATTTGGCAGTTCCTCCTCCTATCCACATGCCAAAGTTTCTCCCTAAGGCATGGAAGCACCACTTGAATGCCTCCAAAATGTGGCATTCAAGTGCTCTGACTCACTGGATACAGACTGACGGTGTAAGTCTACCACTGGCTGTGCAGCTCTCGGCGCATTCTCCAGGACTTCTGCTATCTATGTGTTACTGTTTACAAAATCACAACATTGAAGAACAACATCAGCATCCAGGTAGAAAACTAATACTCCAAAAATTCTAATTTTACAGAGGATAAAGACCATGTAGTAAAGCTGCTAGTTTGTTGGAAGTTAGCCACTTAAATGACAATATTCCTTGCATGCTAAAGATCCACCAAAACAACTCTATTTTAAGGGTACATTCTTAGCTGAGCTGCACACAACACAACTGTGATTAATGTATAAAAATAAAAACAAACCACAGCATTTATTCAAGCGATAATGAAGTGCAGCCACACCATCCTGTCTGACTATGCAAGATCACTTATCTCTCACCTATCCTGAAGTCAGAGGTGATCTTTGACATCTCCAGCATCAGACTGGTTCCCAGATTTTTGACGTTCTCCAGATCATCCTTCATGGAGTAGGACAGATCCATCAGGTAGTACAGGTCGATGGGATAATCCTCTGCTCGTTTGAACTTCAAATCAAAAGACTGTGGCTGACCTACATAAAGGTACCACAATAAAAATAACAGTAAGTGTCACAGTTGAAATGTTTTAATCAAAACAAAGCAGCATTAATAAAAAGCATTCTCACCAGATCGAAGGGTAAGACTTAGTTTCTGGGGTTGTATCTGAGTGATTTCCTCTGGCTTCAGTTTCTCTGCTCCCTTTTTGCGATTTGTCACGGCCTTGTCCTGCTCGACTTTTTTGTCTCCTTTTGGATTCTCAATCATTGCCTCGACACAGCCCCTTTTTTCCAGAGACTGAACCTCATCACAACGGCTTGACACCGTCTCGCCCTGTTTCAGGAAGTTCTACAAGCAGCAGCACAAGGACAAAATCTATTTATCAGAAAGTTACTCAGTGTGAAAGCTGTTGGATATACAAATAATAATGGCATCAAAGTGCGCCACTCAGCAGCGAATAGAGCTGACAACTTCAGTTCACATACTGGGTCTTTACACCAGCCGCATTTGGCTCCAGCCTGGATGCATTTCCCACAGTATCTCGCATTGGCATCGGTGCACTCGTTCCCCTCTAGATGGAAAACAAAGAGAAAAGAGTCAGAGCGAGCAGTGGTACAGCACAGCCCCTGCAAAGTAAGCATCCCAGTTAAGCCCTCTGTGTTTACACATCAGTTCATCGAGAACACTGCGTGGCTCAATGGTCGTTGCACACAGAATATTCCATCTTTTCCATTATCTTCTCTGCTCTGTGATGCTGAGGTCGTACTCCGGTTGCTCTGATTAGTGACATCATTAACTGAAAGAAGCCATCCTCTCTTTCCAAGGAGGGACTCATCAATATAAACAGCATGTTTACTATGCAAGCTGACATCAATGAAATGACATCATGTAGCAAAAGACGCTTGTTAGAGCAATACAGTGTGTAAGTCAGTCGTGTTCAACAATATGAGATGAAACAGAGAAATCGTACCTTTCTGAGCATTGCAGTAACAAAACACTCCTAACAATATCGACATCAAGATCAGCTTCAGGTCCATCTGAAAACACACACAAGAAAAGATATTTTGGGTATCATGGTCTCCAAATAAATAGCACCACGGTGGTTTTGAAAAGCAATGTGCAATTTGTGATTCAGTCTTTATTGGAAATAATAGCTGGTGTGTTTGGTAGATTGAATGCTGTAATTTATAATTTCTCAGGACAAAAGGGTCCAGAGGAGTGAGAAGGAGTCATTGAGAGATGGCAGATTAAATCTGTAAATGCCCTGGTTATAATTGGAGGTAATAAATTATCCAGCGACGGGGGCTTGGCTATTCTCAGTCAGTCGCAGGGTAACAGGCTGCTAATTCAATATAGACCACTTTCACACACAAACATGTACACACACACACACACACACACACACACACACACACACACACACACACACACACACACACACACACACACACACACACACACACACACACATAGCCTCACATGAATCTGCCCCTAGCTTGGACTGCAAGTCTCTTTTCTCTGACAATCCTTTTTACTGTAAATAGCATCTGTTCCCTGGAGTCCACCCCTCTTCTGTCGTGTATATTGATCCTTTGTCTGGCTGCAGGCCCTTTGATCGGCCATATCAATGCATCTTGGCCGACTCTTTATGTGATGCTCATGACTTACTAATGATAAAGGAAAGCTGGAAAGCATCTCTCTGCACTAAAAGCCTGATTTGTGAAGAGTCTACAACCGTGGTAGGGGCTCTGTGAGGATGCAGTCATGGAAAGCTACAGCCTGGCAGCATGCTCACAAAGAAGATGCTAACATGTTGACGTTTTATGCATTTTATATTCACACAACAGATCAGCATGGCTACATTTGCTGACTGGCGCTAAACACAAATGGGTGGTACCATTTTCACGTGCACCGGACATTCATTGGACGCAGTGAAATTTTCACCTGATGATGGCGTTGGATGGAAAATTAAGAGATCAGCAAAGTTATTACAATTCATCCTGTTGGGATCATGAATCTCCACCAAATTTTATGGCATATATCCAGTAATTGCATAAATATTTAAGGTTGGACCAAAGTGGTCATAGTCATGTAAAAATGTCGCGAGAGCTCGCGCAATTTCGGAATGAGATTTGCTTTCTAGCGTCCTGAGCTTTGGATACAGACCACAACAAAGAGCGATCGCCAGGTAATGTGGAGGTTTTCGTTCACTTCTCATCTCTAGTATGTTGTGGGACACTCATTGAGACTATCTGAGCCGGTCAGTGTGGGGCAAAAAGCACGTTAGGATGGACTTTGACACGGGGGGGATTGCCCCATACTTTTTGCTAGCCGAGCTGCTAAGCTGCCTGCCTGGCTAAATACTGGAGCTATGTCGAAAATTCATTTCTCCATCACTGACATGTATGAAATTACATATGAAAACAGACCCCAGGTTGAAAAAAACCGAAGTTCCCCTTTAAGTTGCCTGTGAGCAATTTTTGTTCTGGTCACATTTTCGCTCATGGTGGGCTAATTCTTTATTCTCACAGTTATAATGTCATGACATGTAAAAAAGCAAAATAATTCGTTTTACAAAATTGAAAAATACCTGAAATTAAAGAAGTTCTTCAAGTGCCCACAGGTTTTACCAATACTGGAAATAAAGCAGTGACTCCACATGCTGTAGGTATTTCACGGTTAACATTTTGAACTTGTTTCCGTCCTTGTTTTCAATCTACTCTGCAAGCACAGCCAGCAATTCAGTCCAGTTCAGAAAAAAAAGTCCCTCCATTTTGTCAGTAATGGCTTCACTGTTGTGCTGAGGAATGCATAATATTTTATCACACGATCCAGTTTCTGTAAATGTTTTTTTTTTTTTTTGCTATCATTTAAACTAGAACATGTCTAGTTTAAGGTAAAGTGATTTTGATGTAACATCTCAAGTTTAAACTTAGGTTTAAACTGAAAGTCACACGATTATTTCAAGAACATTCGAGAGGTTGAATATAGAATAATTCTGGCATGTTTCTCAATTTCTTTCTCTGATCAAGACTGCAATATAAAAAAAAATCTGTTTCAGAGGGTTAAAAAAACTTAATGCTGCTTGATAGAAACCAAACGCTCTCATGTTCATGGTGGTGCTATGGGAGCAAGCAGGAGGTTATGGAAGTTATTGAGATACACTGCCAGGGAATCATGAATGTTTGCCCAAAATGCCACTGAAATCCATCTCATTGCAGAGGTGTAGTCAATCAATGATCACCTCTTAAGTCACATTGCTAGCATGGCTAAAAATGTCTGAGAACTTGCCTGAGTTTGAGGTTACAGAGATATTAAGAATAAATGGTCATGAGCACAGAGCTGAGGTTACATTTATGCTCTGAACAAAAGACTTTCAGTGAAGCCTGCCTGTCACTGTAAATTCCAAATTTCCGCTGCTGCCTCAGAAGATTTAGTTAGCACTGACATGCTTTTGGGATTCTCACCACCTTTTATTGGCAGTTCTAGTAAGCTACAGCTGGGAAGGCTTCTACAGAGAGACACCACATCAATGTCCTGATATTTTATTAAGGTGCACCGGCCAGCAAGGGGTCAGTATGTGCTGAATCTAATTAACATGTGGAATGTTTAACTGATATCCCTCCTGACCATAAATCACAAACTCATGGGGAGTCATTTCTAAGAGAATCCCCACAGAAGCTAACGTCTGCCACACTGAATATTGAAGCATGAGGTTCAAATTAGAGTCAGGCAGACAGCGATAAAGTGACAAAACCTGCAGCACACTGACTGTTGCTGGCTATTCATAGAGGCTACATTAAAAGACTGCATTCCCTTGTACTGTGCTAAAGGAAGCTCTGACGTTCAGTGTGCATGCTGTTGACTGATGCATTCCTGAGAGCCTGTGTGAGTCCGTTTATATAGACACAGAGGGGCAGACGGCCTGTCTGCGGCCCCCCAGATTAGATCTAGCTGTACATGGGTAGTGTGTGTTTCCATGCAAGATAAAAACCATATCTAACCCGGTTCTGCCACTCTCACCCCATCACCACTGCCTTACTGAAACTAGACTTTTAAAAGAATGAAGAAATCACAACATTTTTACGTGCAGACCTGAAAATTAAAGAACTGCATGTTAAAATAGAGATGAAACAGTTTTGAATATTGTTAACGATTGTTACATTATTTTTAAAGTTTAAGTACAGTCGATACGCACAACAAACAACTGATTTCAGTGGAAACCAAGCTTAAACTGAAGGAATTTAAGTTCACATTCCTCTTCTAACAAAACCACACACTCAGATATTTTCTTTTCATTCTTGCTGAGGTTCCGTCTTCAGCTCTGGCTTGCAGTTCCAGGGGATCATTCAAATGCAAACTACAGCAATAAAATTCCAGTGAGGTGTCAAGTTAGAAAAATAACCATGTTGTCTTCAATCCCATGAAGCTTAGCAGCTGCACAGAGGAATGCTTCGTAAAAACGAAAATAAAATATAGAGCTCAAGTCAGAGAGTAGCCTGAGAAAGGACTAAGAGCAGGATGTTATGCTGCCTTTAAGTGCCCCTCGAAGGATCAGAGTTCAGAAGTCGTAAATAAAACTTGTCAACATGGGAAGGTGGTTTTGGTTAATATGGTCACTATGATAAAGTTAAGAAAAATATAAAAAGTAGAAAACTTTTTTTTTTTAAAAGAACACAAACAACATGGATACTGGGTGTGATATATGGTTTACAGCTCTCGAAAAACCTAGATAGTACAGCTTGATTTAACTTTTGTGTTATTTCCAAGGTCACACAGGAACCTTCTCACTAGTCCTGAACAATTATTCAGTCTCAAATTGAAATTGCGATTTGAAATAATAAAATTAGCAAATTGAAATAGCTGCACTTCTGTCTCGTCGATGGTTTTGCAAATTGTAATCGACATAGCTGTCTGAAAAATCATAACTACATATTTTCCCCAAATTGTTCAGACACAGTTCACACACTCAATAAATATATCTTCAATTTGTCATCGTTTATGATGTGGGACCTAATGATTTTTTCTATCAGATATTGTTTACTGTATTTTGCAGATGTGATCTCATAATTGCATCTGCAGGAACAACAACTGTGCAGATATCCGACAATTGAACTTCCTGGCTCCACAATGCACTCTTGACAACTTGCTCTGACTTACAAGGAAGTTTGATGCATGTTTTGTTGTGGACATACATGCTTAGCTGGGAATAACAATATTTCCAGAACTCCCTGACAACGGCCTTACACTGCACTCCTCTATGGGAGCACTGAGTTCCAGGAACCACAATGCTCTGTGACCACACACATCATTTCAGAACAAGTAAAATAATACGCATAACACATAGCCTTGCATCACTGAGTAACATCACTGTAAATAATAGTCTCTTTGAGTTATAAGGCTTGAGAAGTGCATTCTCCAATAAGTACACTTTTACAAACAGCTTGGATGTTTTTGATGCAACACAGATATGAATCTAAACTGGTAATGTGCGGAAGGGAGGGAGGGAGGGGAACCATTACCGAGATGTTTGCATAAAAACCACAACGCTCTAATGGATTTGTAGATAGAAAACATAAGAATAGCAGTGTTTCCCCTGGGTTGAGATGGCTGTGAGGTGGTGGGGTGTAGGCAAGGGCCGAAATTTTGAAAATCAAGATGCAAAATGGGGCATTCTGGCACAATTTGGAGCACATTTTGTTGTATTTGTAGCCATTTCCAAAAACTAAATTAAATAAAATTTTCATGTTGACGCTAGGAACATTCGCCAATCGGAACGACCGACATTTGAAACATGATCTCGCGGGATGTCATACGAGAACTGAGTGTTACCGACCAATGGGGAAGTGCCTTGCTGTCTTCAGCCACAGCGAGAAAAGGCTGCCATTCTGGCTTGTTGATTTCAGCGGCAAATATACCGGACTTATGTGTCAATGCTTTCTAATATTTAGCATTACTTTTTTTTTTGTTTTTGTGGCGCGGACCAGTGAGGCGGCAATGTCGGCAAAACTGTAATGAGGCGGTGGCCTATACCAGCTAGGCGGCCCACCTCGTCGGTCATATAGGAGGGGAAATAATTGCCTGACAGTTTCCTGAGTACAGCAAGACAAACCAACCCTGGTTATTCTATTACAAAACAGTTGATCTAGCTTCTTGTTGCTCCTCCTTTAAACACATACATGCACATTTTACTCTCTGTGTCTATTCACTTGTCACACACCTCAACTGTGACCAAAGCTCAGTGTTTTTATGGGTTTTCCAAAGGTCTATCAGTTGGCAGGACAAGGTGATGCATGGCAGACATTGTGATGCGTGACTAAAGCGGGCTGAGCTTCTCAGGCATTCCTGAGAGACTCAGTGCTGCCTGACCAGGATAGTAACCTGTAATACTGTTACTGCACTTTGGAGAAATGCGAGCTGTGACACCCATGATGCAGGGATACTGGATTTGTAACATGCTCGGTCACACAACCACCATCCCCACTTTGTTGTTATTATTTCACTGTTTAACCATGGCGGGAAAAAAAATCTAAAATTAATTCATGAGTCCATGCAACGATTCTCCCCACCAATTTATCTGCTCCTGCTGTTTGCGTTTTTTGACATCAGTCTGAAATCTGCAGACAGCTGAAAGCTCAAATTAGCTACCTGCAGGTAAGTACAGACCATATGAAAGTGCATCTGTGCAACGCTCTAAGTCATAATATTATTAAACACAAGTGAATTTAACTTGGGCTCCCAAGGTGTCCACCCAAACGTGGTTTGGAGGTTTCTGTGTGAAAATCTGTGGTGTCGAACACCCTGTTTTATTGAGCAAAACAGACCTGAGCAGTGAAAGACTGGATTTACTTTCCTTTGACTTGAGCTGCATTTGCAAGTTCTTAGAAGTACTTACTTCAGCAAGCAGTGCCATGAATAACGACCAGCAGAGTCAGGGAGAGAAGCGGCTAGACACACTAAAGCCTGCAGTGCAGCAGTAAAGAACTGGTGGCAGCTCAGAGTCACAGTGCTCTTTGTAGCATAAGGCCCGGTCCTTCCCTCACTCAGAATGCCTGTTCTTCTCAACTCTATGAAAAGGAGGAATGGAAAAGAAGGAAAAACAGGAAAGGGCGGTGCACAGCTCAGAGGGAAAAGGGGCAGCCTCAAGCCCAAAGGAAAGGATCTCACTGACTTTCCTTGCCTCTGCTGAGTTCGTCCTTCAGTCTCTTCTAATCTTTCCTCCTCCATTTACACATTACAGAATATCTGGCTGATAAGCATTTTATTGTAAATGGAATATTTATTAGATTACTTGGAGAAGGCAACTAAGTGAATATAAACAGCTCTGTGTGGCTTAAGTATCTTAACTTTATAGAGTGTGAAAGTTTCTGTGTCTAGGGAATATTTCATTAAAACATTCCTAGATGTGTTCACTCTGTCTACTGTTGTCTGTGCCATGTCTCTGGCATCCTATACTCCCATCCTCCCTCTTTCTCTTCCTTATTTTCTTCATCTCTCCCTCACTCTCTCTCTCCCACCCTCATTTCGCCCACACAATTGCTCACTTCACTCCCTCTATCATGAGCAGAGCCAAACCAGTGGCCCCTTTGACTCCACATACCCTTCAAACAACGCAGAGTGGGAAACATGTCAGAGCTCTGAGACGTACAAGCCGCCCGACAGAACTGAAGGAGAATACCAAACAGTGTCCGTCTGTGTCTCTGTCCACCCCCACCACCACTTCCCACCGCCATCCGGAGGACCCTCTCGCCGCAGACAAAAGCAATGAATCAGGCTGCCCTCTGAGACCATGACCGAGAGTCTGATCCTTAAAGTGTTCCCACTAACCGTACCCTCTTTGCTAGAAGAGCCTCTGTGTGATAAATAATACTAATGAGACACATGCTGATGTCTTTAATCTTTTGGTGCTTCATTGCTCCTAAGACATTGATATTAGTTTCCAATATGAATTTTCCACGAGACATAAAGAAAGAAATACCCTAAATGATAGAGATGAAGGCACAAATGACTAGAAATGTCAACATAGTTTCCACATTACGTAAGTCCTCTAGTTTTTATACTATTCTTCAATAGAAGAAGCTTTGAGAAATGGAAAAAAAACTGTGAAAATTGAACAGCAAGACTGGAACAAGTGAGCGAGTGAGCAAGGATAAGGAATGCCAAGTGGGTTTTCGTCACATCGGACTTAGTCTGCATCCCTTATTTTTAGTCTAAAGAAAATACATGTACGTGACATCAGTATCTATTTCTGTTTTCACAATAAGAGAAAATGTCTGATGAGTTGTAACAGTAGCTATAAAGCTATCCATTCTATCACAGGTAAAATATAAAATGTAACGTTATCGAGGTGGCTGAAATGTCACAGACTGAATGATACACTGCACTGCACAAGGATGTGCAGTTTTTGAAGCACTACATCTTGGCATCCATACAGCTATAGAAGTCATAACAGCAACAGGTAATGCTGCTAACATGGGTAACATGGTACAACTGTGCTTATAGCATCAGCTAGAGAAAAATCACGGGGGACATACAACCCCATGCATGTAGCGTGTTCTCATACACACCCTGAATGACAGGCTAACAGCGAGGGCCGGTAGAAACTTCAGGGCTTTTTTTGATGGTCAACTTTCTCACTGAAGCGACAGCACAGTATGTTCAATGGTCCAAAACAACACTGTTGTTTGAGACAAATTAAAACAAATCAAAACCCTAGTCATATCTGAATATGACATAATGACTACTTCCAGGACTAGTTGCCACAACTGCTGCTGAACTACTTTAGTAGACTACGGTCAATCAGAGTAACCGTCTGAGCTGCAAAAGTTCCCGAACTATCAATTAGCAATTAGCACTAGTTAATTATGTTAGTTGCTGAGGGAACACTGAATGTACGCAGTTTATTCAAGACATGAATTTGCGACCCTTAAGATGACAGAAAAGGCAAGAAACTACTGAGGCTTTTTGGGACTCCAAACAACGTAAAATTTGGTAGAGAATGTGCAGAAATACAAAAGATATTTGTACAATAATATTCAAGTAGGTGACTGTTGAGGGTTACATAAAAACTGTACAGCACAGGTAATAAGTTACAAAAGCTTCTGCTCTTTCCAGCTCTGTCACTCACAAGCATCAGCACTGTGAAGGTAGTTCACTATCAGTCAACAGCGTAAATGTACTTATGTCTGGTTTATAGTACCTTGTTAATGTGCTCAGCGACAGGTGTCAAGACCACAGATCTGCAGTTGTTATACTGGTTTCTAGCCTGCTTGAAGGATGCATTCTCATACTTATGCAGGCGCTTAAGTATTAAGCACATGTGTGCTACTGCTGAGCTACAGCTCTTGTAGTGGCTGTCTGGACTGTCTGCACGGACAAAAATCTTTGGCTGCATGCGGCTGTCTGCAGATTGTTCCACATGAGCTTTTCCAGACTTGGGGAAATGACAAAATTCTTATCATGCAGAGTCTAGTGAACCTTTGCAGTCTTGCAGACGAAAAAAGAAAAATACTGGTCCACTGACTATTGTGATTCAATTGGAATTGCCAGCATGACCAATGTTTAACAGTGAAGTGACACATCCTCTGAATTCAGCAGTGTGTTTTGTAGGAGTGTATCTGTTCTAAATCACTTCAAATGTGACATTTAGTTTGGTGAGAAACTTCTCGAATTGTTATACCTTCCGATGCCTATTGATATTGTTTCTGTTTCACTTTATACCTGAGAGTAAACAGCTCTGTGTCCTTTCTAATGCGACATTTGAGTGCTTTAACTGTTGCAGTAAGAATTACAGTCAATGACACATTATTTTCTTTGCTGAAAGTAACAGACAGAAAGATATTATTTTATGCATTTTTATGCGTTTTCTACACTTAACCAGAAACATAAACTGTGGCTTGAAAACCAATGAACATATCAATCTGTTCATTTTAAGTATAGTCCAAATGTTTTACTGCTTTTTGTGCCACTGGTTAAAACTGTGACATATCATTGCTACTGAAGTGTTAAATGTTCAAACTAAGTTGTATCATAATATACACACGTGGACAAAATTGTTGGTACCCCTCAGTTAAAGAAGGAAAAACCCACAATTCTCACTGAAATCACTTGAAACTCACAAAAGTAACAATAAATAAAAATTTATTGAAAATTAAATAATCAAAAACAGCCATTACTTTTGAATTGTTGATTAACATAATTATTTAAAAAAACAAACTAATGAAACAGGCCTGGACAAAAATGATGGTACCTCTATAAAAGATTGAAAACTATTTGACCAGAGTGACATGATTAACTCAGGTGTGTCATTTAATTGACATCACAGGTGTTTCCAAACTCATAATCAGTCAGTCTGCCTATTTAAAGGGAGACAAGTAGTCACCCTGCTGTTTGGTGAAAAGGTGTGTACCACACTGAACATGGACAACAGAAAGCGAAGGAGAGAATTGTCCCAGGACATCCGAAAAAAAATGATAGACAAACATCTTAAAGGTAAAGGCTATAAGACCATCTCTAAACAGCTTGAAGTTCCTGTGACAACAGTGGCTCATATTATTCAGAAGTTCAAGACCCACGGGACAGTAGCCAACCTCCCTGGACGTGGCCGCAAGAGGAAAATTGATGACAAATTGAAGAGACGGATCGTTCGAATTGTATCCAAAGAGCCCAGAGCAACCTCCAAAGAAATTAAAGGTGAACTCCAAGGCCAAGGTACATCAGTGTCAGATCGCACCATTCGTTGTTGTTTGAGCCAAAGTGGACTTCATGGGAGACGACCAAGGAGGACACCACTGCTGAAAAAAACTCATAAAAAAGCCAGACTGGAATTTGCAAAAATGCATGTTGACAAGCCACAAAGCTTCTGGGAGAATGTCCTTTGGACAGATGAGACCAAACTGGAGCTTTTTGGTAAGGCACATCAACTCTATGTTCATAGACTCAAAAACCAAGCATACGAAGAAAAGAACACTGTCCCTACGGTGAAACATGGAGGAGGCTCAGTAATGTTTTGGGGCTGCTTTGCTGCATCTGACACAGGGTGTCTTGAAAGTGTGCAAGGTACAATGAAATCTGAAGACTATCAAGGCATTCTGGAGAGAAATGTGCTGCCTAGTGTCAGAAAGCTTGGTCTCAGTCGCAGGTCATGGGTCTTCCAACAGGACAACGATCCAAAACACACAGCCAAAAACACCCAAGAATGGCTGAGAGAAAAGCGTTGGACTATTCTAAAGTGGCCTTCTATGAGCCCAGATCTGAATCCCATTGAACATATGTGGAAGGAGCTGAAACATGCCATTTGGAGAAGACACCCATCAAACCTGAGACAACTGGAGCTGTTTGCTCATGAGGAGTGGGCCAAAATACCTGTTGACAGCTGCAGAACGCTCATTGACAAATACAGAAATCGTTTAATTGCAGTGATTGCCTCAAAAGGTTGTGCAACAAAATATTAAGTTATGGGTACCATCATTTTTGTCCAGCCCTATTTCATTAGCTTGTTTTTTTAAATAATTATGTTAATCAACAATTCAAAAGTGATGGCTGATTTTGATTATTTAATTTTCAATAAATTTTTATTTATTGTTACTTTTGTGACTTTCAAGTGATTCCAGTGAGAATTGTGGGTTTTTCCTTCTTTAACTGAGGGGTACCAACAATTTTGTCCACGTGTGTAAGTAGTCTCCATGTTTTCTTATCCAGGATGGATAGCATTCAAAGTGTTTCAGGCGTTTCAAAGTATTTTCCAAAATGATTTCCTTAGAGACCCATAATTATGCACATGTGAGGGTTTAACAGAATAATGAGGGCAGTAGCCACAGTTTAAATTCCAGTTTTATCAGTATTTCAGCAGAGAGCCTGTTGCTGGTTTCTGCTCTGCTTTTCACACAAAACACTTAGCCACATATGTTGTCTTGAAGCCTGCCAACATTCCCCTTGTGTATGACAGAGGCTAAAGATACACTTCTGGGGGGGATACTGTCTCTGAAGGACTTTTGAACTTTTCCACTCACAAAATCTATAACACTTAAGCGGAGATGGCTTCTTCTCTGCAACCAAAATACATTCTCATCGAACAGGGATCACATCTCATAACATCTTGTCCACCCACAGCAGCTCAGTAGAAACAATTGAGGCAAAACCACAACCCTTGGAAGAAGGCCAAGTACATATCACTATTCATAGCTTCATCTCTGGGTTGAAAATAACTTTGCAGTGTTAACAAGTTATTTCTAACTTGTCCTCTCCACCTGTCCTCTGCAATCACTCCAAAAGAGAGACTAAATCACGAGTCACAAAATCAAAACTGGTTCACAAAACTACTTCAATCCCACTGAGACATAAACAGTTTACAGTTAGTCTAGTTTATGTATGTGGTGAAATTGCTACATTGCATGTCACTTTTGGTCAAATGCTGTAGCTGTCTAAGTACGGGACAGTATCCTGACGGAAGGTTAGCTCTGCCCAAGCATCTGTAAAACCAGACATGTTTAGTAGGCCATCTGTTTTAAAGATTATAATGATCCTATAAAAGTAGATCTAGAGAAGGCAGGAGCATCGAGTTCTCATCACCAACCCCTAGGCAAAACTGGAGGCCGATGTTGGGAATCTAGGGGGGTACCCTGGCTGTGACAATGTGAGCCCAGGGCTCAGTCTGTGGAGCCGGGAGCTGTTGTACTGTAAGCCTTCCCAAACTCCCAGTCTTTGCTGAGTCTTCCCTTCCTTTGCTGAAACACAGGAAGCTCAACTTGATCACACAGGAAGCCTGCTTCAAGAAGCCTGGAAATTAGCCAAATCTCCCCCTTGAAGCCATGAAGATGACATATTTGGTGCTCAGTGGGAAAAAGAACCTAAAGAATGGCAGAGAGAAAAGAGAGATGGGACTACACTGCTGTGACACAAAGAGTTGAAAAAGTTGTGAGCTGCCAAAACGGCAGCATATTGTCTTTGTGAATAAAGCGTGTCTGATCTGAACGTAAACCAGGCCATCGCTGTAATCTAAGCTCTGGGAAAAGCTAAACAAGCCCGGAAACTGCCTCAAACAATGCAAGCGACACAGCCAAAGGGCCTTAACTGGAAATTAACAAATGGCAGACACTGATCATAGCTCACTGGGACAATTTACAAAAATTAGCGCAGCACCTGCGCTGCTAAACGAGTGAGAGGAATCATTCAGATACATGGCAGCCGTCTGCAGTCTCTGACTAATATGTGCAGCTGTGAAGTGATTAATGAATAGTCTGTTGGGATGGAGACGAGAATAAACAGTATTCCTGCAGAGCTAATAGTTCCAACAGAAAGGCTGCTACTGGGGGACAAACTGGATCTGCTGAAAACAGGTCAAGTCCACGGGTTCAGATCGCATTTAAATTCAACGTAAAATGAGACTGATTGAATTCTATAGACAGCACAACAGCCTACAAAGTCAAAGGGAAGATGTAATTAGCCAAGAATGTACCTGACAAATTGACAGGAGGACATGTATGTGTCAACATCCAACATCGGGTATTGCTTGAAAATATGGTGGGGTTAAATGAAAAGTTAAGGGATCACGAAAGTATTACAGTCCTCAGTAAGATTTTTTAAAACTCTGACATTACACAGAATCATTGTTGCTAATCACTAATAGTTGACAGAAAGTGATACTAAAAAAATCCACTTTCCACTTATTACATAGGAAATCATTAATATTTTGTGTTTGTTTTATTGTTGTTGTTTTTTTGTTTTTCAGAAAAAATAACCATGATGCTACTTTAGCAAACTAGCATTTAAAGGGACAAAGTCCTGAAACATGAATGAATGTTTGGTTGTTATGATCAGGACTCATGTGGGTTAAGGTCCTCTATACAACTTTTCAAAACTGAAATACAAAGGTTAAAATCTGTCTCAAGGCAGAGGCGATTGTCTGCACAAAGTTTCATGACATTCATCTAATAGCTGTTGAGACATTTCACTCAAAACCCCAAATGCAGCCTTCATGTCGGTACTGAGGGAGAAGTCAGAGAAGACAAGCCACATAACACACATTCATGTGAAAACAGGAACACAGAGAGCAAACTACAATACACAAGCTGTCCAACAGAAGCTAACATGTCACAGAGACTGTGAGAAAACTGCGGCAACACTTCCCAGGCTGGTAGATATGTCAGGTTTGTTCTTAATCTGATTTTAACTTTGCAATAGGCCAGCTGTGCACACCTCCATCGTCTTTCTGCAGAAGCCCTAATGCTCGAACATGGGTACATTAATGACACTCAGATGTCTTTCATTAGGCCCCAGACTTCACACTTTAACTGGAGGGCCTCCATTTCCGCTGCCAAGAGAGAGACAGAGCTCAAACAGTAAGCACTCCACAGTTACATGTATTTCCTCAAGGGAACAGTAAAGAAATATCTGTCATGTTTAATTCTCAGAGCATTTTTTTAGGGGCAACTCACTGAACATGACGTTCTTAGACAAGTTTGCGCTCTGCTGTACGGCTCCATCACAACAACAATTTTTTGGTAAAGGGCTTGTACTTTTCCTGCTCTACAGCTTTGAAGCTTGATGCCCTTGAACAGCACAGCTGGTACTGAATATAAATGAGTACATTATAAACATAGTTTATCTTACATTTTATTGAAGCGTGGTATCATTTTCCTTCCTCAAACACTGTTGCAGAGAATTTTACAAATATTTTTCTATAGCTGATGGTGTGAGAACCTGTAAAAACGTAGAGAAACAAACTTAAACCACTTGCCTTGTACAGTGGTTCTTTAGCAACTTCACAAGAAAAAATGTAGGTATTACATTTATTTTCTGAGATGTTTGCACTGTGGGAGTATCTGTGTAGTGTTCAAGCTTTTCCACCTTAAAGTTTACTCAGATGTTGTCTACTATTTAATGCCTATGATTGCATTGGCTGAATCTGACTGGAAGAAAAAAAGAATTTCCCAACACTAATGAGTAACCTTAAAGAAGCCGTTACGTATGAAGCTACAATGCTAAAATGTGATTGTGTCTCTGAACTGGAAGCTGGCTGGTGACTCACGTAATGCCCCTGAGACTTCACCTTCTAACAGCCCACATTCACAAACCAGGAGCACAGAGTTCATATTGTACTGGTTTTATGTTTTATAGAGCGAAAGGCAGAAACATTGGTAGTGATCAATGCTTGGTAAATGACAAATTCTGATGTCAAAGATTGAACAAGAGCAATTTCATAAATGTTGACAAGAGTTGACAATTTACTTGACAGTCTGGATACAATAGAAATCACAGTGCACTATTTAAATATCAAAGGCAAAATGAAATATGTCCTCAAAAAAATAATCACCTAAATACCCTGACTGATTTCAGTCAGTGTCATAGCTTCAGCTTCTCAGTAGTGAGTATTTGCTGGTTGTCTTTGTACTGTGAGACAGCATCATGTAACTTTTTGGTCTTTGACACTGTCTTGGGACGAAAAAAAGTCATCTGAAGAGTTTACTTGGAAGGGGTATTTTATAGCCCCAATGAATAATGAACTACTTGAGAAGACAATCTGCCGTTAGCAATAGTTACACTCACAAGATTCACACCACATCATCAACACTTTACATCAAAAATTACATGTTGAAAATATCAAGGTAAAGTTTTTTGATTACAGTAGGGCTTAAAAACTATCATAGAAATTGCTTGACACTATTGCGAAGCTATTCCAAGCTCCGAATAGAAAACGTGTAAAAAAAAAAAACACACTCATTTTTTGACAAAGAAACTTCATTCATGTACCAAAACTCAGAGGTTTTTCATCAAAGTTAAAGTTCTCAAATGCTCTAAATAATAGCAAACAAAGTCTCTGCCTAAAGGAAAAAGTCTGGACAAGGCAGACAATTCTGATATAAATTCAGATATTCTCGGATCAAATGAAAAGCAAACAAGACCATAAATCTCCTCGTGCCTTGTGGGCAGACGGGTTTAAGACACTGACCATGTAAGTGCAAAATCAAGTTCAAGTTCAGCTTGGGATCCTTGCTGCATGCCATACCCATGTCTCTCCACCCTTTTCCTGTCACCTCCCTACACTCTCTTATCAAGCAGCTGGTACAAAGTATTCAGGGATGACACACCGCCCCGATTTTCCGCTCCAGTACAATGTCTATTTATTTGATTGCTGCCCTGTTATTGTAAAAAGAATCCAGCGTTCAGTGATAACACAAACCCTCTCATATCCTTGAACTGAGCACTGCTGTGAATGAAAGGCACATAAGCTTTTCTTTTCCAACTCACAGAGTGTCACGGTTAAACTTTCACTGTCACAATAATAAACACAGCATGGCAGAGCTCACACTCTGCACAAGTCTGCTACTATTTACTACTGACATGTCTGGCTTCATTTTCTCAGCAGACCCTGGCAAACAGAGGTCAGCTTTAACCACGCCATTCCTAACTGGTGTTTCGGAGGCTGTTTATAGAAACAGGAGGCACCCCCACAAAAAGCCCAGAGGAGCAGCCAGGGAAGAGCAAAAGCAAAGGATCTGGTTGAACGCTGCTCTTGGGGTCACAAACCAAAACCAAGCGGAAGGCCCACTCCACAATTTAGCAGCAAAAATAGACAAATCTGTGCCAAAAATGATATCCAGAGGAATGATAAAGGACAAAGGCACCAAGGGAAGTTATCATTTTGCAGAGAAAATACAAAATTGCTGCCTTGTTTCAGCTGGACTTCAAATCACCATGTGTTTTGAGAAACCGTCAAGATGCAAGAGGGACTGAAGTTCGTGCCTGCTGGTCAGGAAATTAGGTCACTGCCTAACAAATCATAGATAACTGCTCTTCGGGGATCATCACTTGTAGGCCTGCCTTCAAACTCGGGGTAGGGTGAGAGCGTGTGTGCACGTAGGGGAGGTAAACGGCTGTAAAAGGCGATTATCTGTACCATTTTGAGTCTGAGCTCTTCCCCTACAGCATAAAGGATGTGTCACAAAGTGCAATTGTACACATTCATCACCTCTGCCCTAAAGGGACAGAAAACCACACACACACACACAAACCACAGAGTGCACATTCATCACTTCCGTCTCAAGGCCACAGGTTCGCACATAAGGTGTACGTCACTCACCGACAAAGAAACAAACACACACATTCATGAGGAACGTCACTTGTCCAGAAGAAAGGCCTGGGTGTGGCTCACTGCTGTATGTGTGGAGTAAGTGGCATCGTAAATCAGGAGGGAGCCGGGCCCCTGTGGCAGCAGCTGCTCCCCGGGGACCTGGGGTCACATCCATTCAGCTGGTGGCTACTGGCTCCACTACCGTCCTTTAACTCCCCCACTGTCCTACATTTACCCTGCTTCCCAATTAGCCTTTCTCCCCCTACTGTTCTTCCTCCGCCCCCATCGCCTTCCATATCTCCTTTCAACATCCTCTCGGTCGCTTTGTCCTTGCCTCTCTTCCTGCCTCCATTTCCTTGATTAAACTGAGCTGCTCGGCTCTGAATCTGCACCGTGGAGTCAGCGCGGTCAGCTGTATTTATAAGGCCTCCATCATCCTGCAGATGTAGAGAGGGTAACAGGATCGCTGCTTCATCCAATCAATGGAAGCTGTGCCGGCTGTCGATCATGCCCTGCATGGGCAATAACAGGAAGCAAACTCTTCAAGTTCTGCCAGAGAGCTACCAAATGTAACCTGATATCTGTTTTATGAATCCAGTCGTCAGCCTGAAATCACACACAACACATCCATAGCTGTGTTTTCTGTTTGCTACAGAAGCTTTTCTCTTGTGACTCATGCTTTCATCAGCTCTAAACTGATAACGTGACTCTTCCCCTGAGCGGTCTAATGTGAAGTGACCCCTGAGTAATAGCATAAATCATGTGAGATCACTTGTTGAGGGTCTTTCCTGTGACCATCGCATTAAAGAGGGGTACAGCCACAGCCTGTTGCTCTGCTCCAGCAGTGATGAAAGGATGAACTGAGGATCACAATATCCAGAGTGGTTTGATACTGACCCTACAGCACACTCACACACAGAACACACAATATTAAACTAAAATGTACTATATTATACTATACTGTACAATACGATACAATAATACATTATATTAGACTGAAAAAAGCTTCACTGTACAATGCTATATGACACTATATTATACAAAACTCCATTTAGTGTTCTATACTACATTTTACTATACTATACTATACTATATAAAACTCCACTGTACCATTCTATACTATATTGCACTGTGCTATACAATACTATAGTAAACATCATTGTACTATATACCATGCTATATGATACTATAATGCACTGTACTATAATATAATATGTCAGAATATTATACTAAAGACCACAATATTATACCATAATGTGCTGTACTATATTACACTACAAAGTACTATACTACACTACACTATGAAGTACTGTACAATATTACACTATAATGTACAATACAACACAATCCTACAACACTTTAATGTACAATACAACAATATAAATATTACTTCACTATACTACACTGTACTACAAAGTAGAATACTACATTACATTATGAAGTACTATACAGTTCTATTCTATATAATATTACATGAAAATGTACAATATAAGAATATACTATATTCCTACACTAAACTGTATGTCTCTATCACCATATATTTAAAAATCACTTCACAACAGAACCTACACAACATTTAAATACGCCCCATTTTAAGCTTGAAACTTCCATCTCCATCTAAACAACACATCAGTGATTAATGTGACTTTTGAGACGACATATAAATTGAAATACATTTTAATATGCAGAAAATGCTTTCATGTAACAGAACACACGAGTAGGCGGCACACACCAGTCTCAGTACAGTATACATGAAAAAACTCGAGTTAAATTGTAGCAATAACACCGTGAAACTTATGTAGTTTAGGATAAAACCAACATATAAGCAGCAGTGAGTAGTTAGCTTGCTTACCTCGGCTGTTCCTCCAGCAGCACTAAGCTAGCTGTCCTCTGCTGAGCCGCTCCAACTATCTGCCCTGCTGGCACCGGGGCCACTCTCTCCTCCCAAAAGTCACGGCAGGTTTCTCCTGCTGCTCATTCCCCTCAACTTCCTTTCACAGAGAAAAGGTCTCTGGTGCGTGTGAACGAAACCAAATGTGAGAACAGTTCGATATCTGGAGGAGGACACAGTATCCGAGCAGAGCCGGAGCCGACCTCTTTCCCTCGGTGTGGTCAGAGGAATCAGAGCCGCAGAGATCCGCTGCTCTGCGGAGACCAGATGAGGTAAGTGGAGACACTGTAGCACAGCACAGTAGGAGCCTTCAAAATAAAATCCATGTTTAAAGGATAAATTAAAGCCTCACCAACATGCATTCTATTGCAGTACATTTACAGTTGTAGAATTTAAATATTGTACTTAAGTAATTTAATAATGTGTAGTTTACTAATAGTTATCATAGATTTCAATACTTACACAAAGCCTCTACTTAAAGGAGTACCTAAAGAGACATTTTCTGTCTTTCTTGCCTTCTACAACACCTACTGTAACTTAATTTTAAATAAAGTAAGAGCATGCTGTTTTTATAATTTATTGTGTATTTTGGGGCTATAATCCTGATTTTACCACTCGTACTTCACAGCCATGGCACAAGGTTTCCTTCATACAAATAGGCACAAACAACCCACGCGTTGTCGTAATTGAAGTAGAATTTGTTGAATCAAAGTTTGTTTATATAGCACATTTAAAAAACAATCTGACATCACCAAAGTTCTGTTTTTGTTGTAAGACAGGCAACAACAAAAATATATAACAGAAAACAGGAATAAAGTTCAGTACAAACAAACAAACAAAAACACAAACAGGTGTAAGATAGGATTCTGAAATTAAATGACAATAGAATGCTAAAATATTAGAATCACTTAAAGCAACCAGAAGCCGTGACAACATGTATCCATCCATCCATCCTCTACACACCGCTTTGTCCTCACTGGGGTCGTGGGGGGGCTGGAGCCTATCCCAGCTAACTCAGGTGAAGGCAGGGGACACCCTGGACAGGTCGCCAGTCTGTCACAGGGCTACACATACAGACAAACAATTACTCTCACATTCACACCTACAGGCAATTTAGAGTAATGAATTAGCATATTTTTTGGACTGTGGGAGGAAGCCGGAGCACCCGGAGAAAACCCACACATGCACAGGGAGAACATGCAAACTCCATGCAGAAAGATCCCAGGCCCACCCTGGGATCTGAACTGGGGATCTTCTTGCTGCAAGACGAAAGTGCTAACCACTATGGCACTGTGCAGCCGTGACAACATGTATGTGCTTTGGTTTTCCTGGACATGGAGAAGGAACATTTGATTGAAAGATGAGGGCCATTCCAAAGCTTTGGAGCTGCCATCACAAAGAAACCATCTCCCTGACCCACTGGAACAGTTTGCTTGCTTGAGAGTCTCAAAGAAAAAAATCTACTTTTAATTTGAAAACAGGTGTGATTGTTTTCCTGTCTTACTTCTTCTAATTTTTTGTTAACTTGACTTGCGCTTACGTCACCGTAGAGGACACCCCCACTCACATAATTGACTATTTATACAGATGCTGCCATCAAGTCTGTGTAATGTTACATCAATCTGTAACTTTAATAAAGTGCACATCTTTTATCACCGTCATCATCATCACCATCATCATCACCATGATCATCATCACCGTCATCACAGACATTACCGTTACTGTCATCAGCACGCTACAAAGACAGCAACAGGGTTACTGCAAAAGCACGCCTCTCTGACTGGGCAGTAAAATGAATGCACATTTCTGTGTATGTAAGCATCTAATTTAGCCACGAAGCAAACTGTTTTGAAACATTTCTATTTTTATACTACTTGAACACCACTGGTTGTGTTTTCTTCCCTCATGATGTTCTGATATATCACGGTTTAATATGTAAAATCCAGAAGAACTCTCAGTATAAATATAATTTCTATGTGACAAGTGACTAGTGAGAAATGAAAATGCAGTATTTAATATATCTTGTAATTGGAAGTAAGTCGTTTTTTCTCTGCTCATTTTCACACTTATTCTCTTTAGGTGTATTGAATAGTTTTTTTTTCCAGATATAATTGATAAAAAAAAAAAAGTTGGGGTTTGTTAACCATATAGCCATGAAGCCATTTGGAAACTTTTTACAGTAGGATTTCAAATAGGTATTATTGGAGATACCACAGGTGAATAGGATCAAATTTGTCACTATGAAACTTCCCCAGTTGACTACTTAAGATAAAACAATGATTTATTTTTATTTTTGTTTTTGTATTACAAGTTTTTTTTTGAATATGTAAAGGAGTCATCATATATCTGAAACTGCCCTTGGATAATTAAGCTTCAAAATGTTTTTCTTGATTTGTTGACGTATTAGAGTCAAAGTTTTTCTTTAGTAATAAAATGTTCTGTTAATCAGGCTGTGAGTGATACAACATATGAACTAACCCCTCTGTAAAGCCTTAACAATATGATCAGCGATAAAAGTGGAAGCTTTTCTGGGTGGAAGTACTACTGAAGTGAAGATTACATGATCAGAGTAGGACAAAAAACTTATTTGGAGAATAATACCTTTTAAAATATGTATTTTGACTGAAATCTGAAGATGCGAGTTTAGAAAAATATTTGTATTTTGGATGTTTCTCCTCACTCATGTGAAAGACGACATGTTAAAAGCAAACCATCCAAAAATCCATGAAAAAAATCCTTTCAAAACTGTGATTTTGCCCATAGTGCCTCGACTTAACTGTATAAACATCCCAACACACAAACAAAAATGTAGAAGAAAGGCAGAAGCTGCTTATTAAGTTTTCCAAAGCAACAGAAGCCCCATAAAACATGTCAACTGTACAGTTTCTGGATCAGTTTCAGTGAAAATAATCAACCTAGTCAGTTATTTATTTGCTTTAAGCTTAGTGGAAAGTTATTTCTGCCTCGGTGCTGGGGATGTAGTGGAAAAATGTGAGAGAAAACAAACTATTAGGTCCGGAAGATCCTCGAATCCTGTTTAGTCTCTGGAGAGTGTTTACAGAGGAATGCAGCGCTTTATCTCCCAGTGCTCAGCAGACCTCTGGAGATGACTGAACCGATTAATCTGCTGGAACTGCACGGAATCTCTGCGCTTGCTCCATTTTATTTGTCACACACTTAGTCACTCTGGGATTAGTGGCATAGCTTAAAATAATCTTTTTTTTGGTTTAGAGTAAAGTATAATGGTGGAGTTGATGTCTCTGTGGGAGGGCTCATGATCTTCCAGAGAACTCAGGACATGCAGTAGCAAGCACCAACATTACTGATAGGGATCGAGAACTAGGAGAGGAGACTTTGCTGTAACTGCACGAGTCATGTCACAGACTGAGCAAGAATGGAGAAAAAAAATAGGGCAGGTTTGAAGCAGATGTGAAGAAGATGAAGACTGCGCGGCCAAAAAATTGACACATCCTGTCAGAGCAGATATAGAACGCAGCTCACACAGATGGAACCCAAATGTAGTCTGGCAGGCTGAGAGTTCACCATCTGATCTAATCTTACTGTAAACGCTGACAGAGGTGAAACGTAGAGAAAGAAACACACCATGCTGTACAACCCTAAAGAGAAAATAACATTGAAATGAATATATACACCAAACATTGTCAGAAAACAACACAAATCTTGGAAATATTGATATAAAATGCATATTTTAATGGCTCTCTTATGCTCAATAGATCACTATTTTATCCCTAATATAGTAATATCTATTATAAATAGTTTAAGTAAATCATGACAGCTAATTGTGTTACATAAATATTGTGTTATTTGCTATTGTGTGTGCTTGTCAGTGCTTCCCTGACTTCTGGAGCCTCCTTGTGGTGAGTTTTGATCATTGCATGGAAAAAGGGACATTAAAATAAGCATTAACAGCTTGTTTACAGTTTTTTTTAAGTTTTATGTGAGACCCTGCCAATAATGTCACTTTAAGTGCAAACAGCTGCCATGACACAATAATAATAGACCTTTAATTACAGGGGACGTTTATATTTTATATGCACAGGTGCTGCTAATAAAATTAATATTGGTTCTGTTCTATTTAAAGTGTCAGACGAAACCACAACAGTGTGACAGGCAGCAGCTAACAGAGCTCATCCAGAGCTGCTTTCACTGTTTATGTCTGCGTTTTAGCCTCTGTGACATGTCAAAAAGTCTACCGTAGAAATTCCTGTGCAGGTTTTTGTGAGGATTTTAAGACTGGCAATACTTAGCCTACTGATAATTCACTGACAGGGAATTATTTCAGGTTTAATGTATGGGACATTCCAGAATTGGAGGAGATTTTACATCCCATCCAGCCAAATTTCAAATAATCCATGTACAAAATACAAAACAAGAACAAAAGAATGTTCGAAAATATTTTTTAAATACCAAATAAATCTGGAATTTCCCCTAAAATGCCATTTTTCTCTTGTCTCACCCTCCAAATGACCAAATTGCATCTCAAATAAAAACATTTAAAATGAAACCTAAACCTCCTTTTAGGGATCATTTTTTCAATGACGTCTCTTGTAAATGTGGGAAAATTATTTAATCAACATGATATTTTAAATAATAATTATTATGCATGGAATGTGTGTCCCACAGCAACCCTGTTAGCATGATCTTTTAGAAGAAGAAAACAATTAATCACATGATACGCTGCAATTAACATCATCAAACAGTGTTCCAAAAGAATGGGTAGAGCAAAGCTATGTCCTCTCTTCTATTTTTCATATTTTCATAACATTTTCAGTCTTTATTGAAAGTTGAAAATTTACTGTTTTCCATCAGTCAGTTTGTCCTCTTGGTAGCAGTAACAGCTAGCTAAATATCAACTTCTGCTGCTGAGAAAAAGCTAACATTAGCATGGACTATCAACCCAGTTACTGTGATTGCAGGGTTAGCAAACAACACATAAAATATGGAATATAAATGGTACCATAGATGTGTAAGCTGAGACAATCAAGCCTTTGATGGTTTATCGCCTATTGTTGATGACTATGTAGCAGTAAACTGTAAAAGAGAAGTGTTTTTTTTGTTTGTTTTTTTAAAATTTGAAGCCCAAATGTCCTCCAATTTTGGAATGACCCATATGCCTTTAAAACTGATTTTATTTTTGTGAATGATATAGAATGAACCATTTGCACAAATAGGATCTACTGTGGCAGGATTCCATTTATTTCATTTAACAAACCATGTTTGTATGTGTGAAATACATTAAGCTAATTATGAAGAGCCACTTTCTTTATTTGTATTTATTTATTTATTTATTTATTTATTTTTTGTAATCTGTTTTCATATTTTAACTGCAGTTTATTAAGTGGTTTGCTAAATAAATATTCTGTTGCTCCACAGAGCCACCTAGTGGAAAAGCAGAAAACTACAAGTCCAAGTTTTCAGTCCTCAGCAGCACAGTTTCAGTGGTCAGAGGCTCTGTGGCTGTTTAATGAGGATGATGACACATCTTTATGTCTGCAGAATGAACCCCACGTTCTAAAAAGTTCATAAGTTGTTTATAAGCTGTACATATTGACTCAATCAAGGCTAATAAATTGCTCTCTGGTGCTCTACAGATTAGTTATGAGCTGGTCACAAGTTCTCAGTTTCCTGGTTGTGGAAAATCCATGTGGCTCGTTCTCCTGCACTGTGACAATGAATGTTTAGTTCTTAGTTCATCATGTAGCTCATGACCTGCAAACATCTGGACCAAAATCTGCTCATCAGACATTCACAGTTGACTGATTATTAGAAATGAATAAAGTACAGATTATTTTTTAATGTTAGTATAGAAAACATAAATAAAAATAACAAGAAAATAATCCTTATGGTGTTTATCTTTTTACAGTCTACCAGCCCCAAAGTTGCTCCTATGTAAGACTCTAATCAGCATTAGTATAAACCAGCAGGATCAACTTAACTAACTTTATTAATTGTCCCCAAATTAGAACCCAGCTTCAGTAGGCATGTTTTCTTTTAAAGCTGGTAAAATTACAACATTCATCAGAGCCAGAAATTGTAAAAACAGAATGAATCATTGATTTTTTTAGCTTTCGAACAGTCCTTGAACACATCAGTACAGGAAACATAATTCACCCAAAGTCAACCATTTGAACCAGATTTAGTAAAGAACCAAAACTTCTGTTCTCAGCACAACTGAAAAACATTCTTGACTCTGCTGTGACCAACAGTCACATTTCAGGTAAACTGTAGGCTGTGTTTATACAGAGCAGAGAGGAGGCTCAGAACACATGAAATACAACATATTTGACTTATGAACTGAACGCTATACAGCTCACAATGGGAACCAGGAAAGCAAGTTACTGAAAGATACATTCAGCATGGTGAAATATATTTCTAGGGTTAATGTGCAGCATGAAAATACACCTTATAAAATTGTTAACAATTAAAAATCTATCATGTGGTGTCACACATGTTTCCCCAGAATAAGTAACATCTGTCGAAATGTTGATTTTAGTTTTTTTTTCATTTTTTGTAAAATATATGGCTTTAAAATGTCAAAGTGGTGCCACTAAATGGGAATGTATGACATCCATCCGCTTTGCAAGTGTTCTATACATCCCATTAAGCTCTCATTCTTCATTCAGCGTGCTGCACAAATAAATGACTGATGACACTCTGTCTCTTGCTTGCTTGACTGATTAATTAATTAATGCTAAGTGCTGCTTTATGAGATTATTAGTTGAAGCAGTTTTAGGAGAAGGAATAAAGGATCTAGATGTGTTGCTTGGTTACAAATCTCTTGTAGTTAATTGTGTGTGAAGGATATAGCAGAGTCTAATTTGCTTGTTTATGATGATGGGGTCTTAGAATCACAGCTATTTATTAAAGACGTGTTACTGTTTGAAGATTGCTCATCGCAAATAATAGCTAATATTTTGTGCTTTTGACTTGCATCCTGAACTTGAATGTAAATGAAACTATTAATAAACAAATTCACATTAGCGTGTTGTGTTCTGAGTCATTTGCTGCCAGAGCTGCGCCAAAATACCACACAAGCAGTTTAGGATTTGAACTTACTGAAGAAAAAAAATCAGACAAAATAGAGACTCCGTTTAATTTCAGCTAATGACAGACCAACATAAAACATGAAGCACCAGCTGAGTGACTGAATGCAGCTCACATCAGCTTCTCATTAGTGGTCGGTAGCCGCCCTTCGCTCCATGCCATCATTTTCACCACAGTTTACCACTCCAATAAGGTGGAGATTCTCACATTAGAGACGTCACTCCAGTTGTTTCCATCTGCTCTGGTCAAATATTTCACCATTTATTACTTTGTGTCAAACTAAATGGGCTAATCAGTAGCTTTTTATGTAGTATCAGATATACCAAAACAACTCCATTGCAGCTAAACTGATAAATACCCGAATAAAAGATCAACCTCCTTCATATAAAGACACCTTTTTATTGTATCTTTGGAAAGCGATGGCTATGAGACAGAGACAAAATGTTCTTGTTTACATCACTGTCTTGCTGTAATGGTGCTTTCACATTAACTTTGATGCAAAAAACAGATGCTGTTTCAAAAAGCTGCTTGTGAGGCTGCTGGTTGACCCTTTACAGCAGGGCTGTGACGTAGATCTCGACTGAAACAAGAAAACAAAGAACCTTTCAAATTCTGGATCACAACACAGATATTCCCTTTTCTTTTTAAGGCCTTTGCTGTTTATTCATTTTTTTTTCCTACAACAGCAAATTACAGAAGCAGTATTGAAAATAAAAGTCTTATTTTCTTGTTCTTGTAAAAAAAAAAAAAGAAGAAGAAGAAAAGGAATCTGCACAAAATTTGAATGACAGTACAAAACGAAGCGTTAGTATGCCATGTAAATGTAGGGGGAGGGACATTACTGTTGAAAACTCTATTATGCCTTTTTCAATAATGAAAACATCTCAATATTTTTACATTTCAGAATTATATCACATAATCTGAAACTATATATATATATAAAAAAGATGAAAGAAAATGAACACGTGTTTTTTGTGTTTTTGACTTTCTTCTGGTTTTTTTTGCAAATGAACGCTATAAACACATAAACCTCTTAAATATATTTGTCAGTGCAACATTGTTTCTTTTGAGTCCACGCTACAGTATCCTTTTTCTCTAGCTGCTGCAGCTACAGCTCTCTATAGCTGAAAGCGAGGACGGGACGGTGTCTAGGCTGAGGAGAGTGGGCCGTCGAATCAAATGAACAAGCTGAGAATGTGTTCACCACGGCACGACATACAAAGCACACGGATGTAAAAAGACGTCACCCTTCCCAGGAATAAGTTTTGATTGATTGTGGTGTACAAAAACCACAGAGTTCCAGGACCCATTGGCCCTTGTGTCCTGATAATGTCAATCCGACACTTAGTTCGCTCAGAATTCTTCCCCTTTGTAATGGTGAGATTGTCCCATCCATCCATCTGCAAACAAGAGTCTTAATAGAGATTCGATGAGTTCACGTCATGGTGACATTTGCACTTCTTTTAAGCTTAAAAAGAGATAGAAAAACAGACACACATTGCTCGTCTCTGCGAGTGTCCTGCCGTTCCCCCTCTTGATTTTCTCTTGGGGTTCTCTGACAGGGCAAAGCAAGTAGTCAGTTCTTTTGTGAGTGGAGACCATCGATGAACTGTGGTTTGTTAGTATGCATTGTGTTGGTGAGAACCCCCGTGAACAAGAGAGGGGTGACCATCCTTTGGTAAAGCCACGAAGGGAGGCCAGATGACCTGATTCAGGTGATGCCACTCGATCCCCACGCTGTACCAGTGTCCCATCCGACTGACATCAACTCTGACATCACAACATTATGGCTGCTACACGTGAAACACGTAAAACTCTTTGCGGCCCAAAAGGCCTGAAGCTACACTACAGCATGTGGACAATACAAACTTTTCATGAGAGACATGTGTCTGGCTAAATTACGGATAGCACCATTCTTCAGTTAGTGTGTTAAACCCTCTTTTAAACAGAGTTTATTCATGAGGGAATCAGAAACAAAGTGCATTCAAGCTGCATTGTCCAGATAGCACTTCTTCAGTGATCAATCCACAGTGACGTTTGGAGGTGATGAGCTAGGACTAAAGCAAAGCAATGATAACTGCTGTCATGTTTTTGGTATGCTGGTACATATCTAATATATTTTACCACCTTCTCTGCCATCGGCATGTTTGAATAAATCTGAAAATATTATAGTGACCAGTCAAACTAACAGCAGAAATGTGGTGAAGTTATGAGAGATCAGTAGAAAAGAGCTCGAAGAGTTCCACATTTCAGTTTCTTTTTGTGTGTTACCATTTGAGTCATTTGTCCTTCGGTGGTTTTTCATGAAGCGGGTGTTTCGATGACAGATGGCTTGAATGCACATTGAAAATCGCTTTAACATCACACAAACCTTGCTTGCCTGAGCAACGTAATCTAAAATGAACACTGCACCTTCCACGAAACAGTCAGAAGATTGTATTTACACACACACAAACCCATGAAAAAAGGGATACTGCAGCTTTTTTCCTTTTTACTTTCTTTAAAAAGGGCAATAAAATATATTAAAACTTATTTACAGTGTGTGGTTTTTGGACAGAAAACAAACAAAAAACAAAAACAAAACAAAGCGCAGTGATAAACGTTTCTCCTGTTTTGCAGGTATTTAGAAGGTAATGTGCCCCTGTTTCCTGTCTTCATAACTTAAGCCAAGTACAGTAAAAAACACCCATGTAACAGAGGAGTCCAACCAAAATGTACTAAAGGCACTGTCAGAACCATACATTGCCATGAATGGGACCTTCTCTTTAGAGGGAAAGGGCTCAAAGGGGAAAAGGGGACATGTTTCAGGGTGATGGGTTATGGGCACATCTGTAAGCCTCGCTATGGGGCACCTCTACAGCTTTACCGGATATGGTTCATTTAGGATTTTGATACGTCTCTTTCAAAAACTCGAAAAGAAACAACAGCTTTCATGAACTGATAATAAAAAAAACATTTCTTTCCCAGAAAACGATAAATACTTTAAACATTATTAATAAATTGGTCTCAACACCAGCATCCGATTGTAAAAATGAATGAAAATCAAATAGAAAATTAAAATAGCATCTAAATCATCTGTACATATTTTTTTTTCTGTATTTTATTTGTACACAGTGTCCCCTACTGGTGGGTTCTTTATACTGCAGCTCCTGAGAAAAGCATGGATCAGTCCAAACCTCCCATTGGTTCCTGAACCTGGCCCTCATCCAGTGAGTTGAGGGTGTTGGCAGTCCTTTTGAGCCCGTCTACCCGCAGATAGACGAGAGGTTATGTCTAGAGACAGTCTTGTGCGAGCTCTGCCCGTCATACAGTCACATGAATGCACTCTGTCCCAGCTCACGCCTCTGAGTATGAGCTCTGTACATTGAGTTTGTCTTTCTTTAGTTTGACACCGTCCACTAACTCAAAGTTATAGTTCTCCAGAGCTGATAAGTTCCTGTCCGACATGCCTCCGTGTGAGCAGGCGCAGTACAAGACCACACCGCAGATAGCACCCAGGAAGACGCCCAGGGCGGACATGGCAATGATAGTGATGAGGATGGGGTCGAGCGTCTTCAGCATGTTGCCCGCTCCACTGATCTGGTTGGTTTCTACAAAGTCTGGATATTCTGTGATTTCCTCAACTGGAGAGAGAAACAGAGGAGGAGAATGAGAAGGGAGGTCTAATATAAACTGAGAAGAGTTTACAAATGAAAAGGGATGGTGTGAAAACACTGTCCACGTGAAATGACTCACGGATTTCATTGAAGCTATCCTCCGGTAGCATCGGCTCGGTGGGCACGTCAGGATCTTTAAACAGAAATTCTAATTAAATTCAATGCCAGAGGGAAAATAAACTGCAGTCAGGCCTGTATAGTCCTATTTCACATCAGGAATTGAATGCAGGCATTGGAGCTATGAGCACTAAAAGCCTCACCTTTACAGTCTGGCATGCTGAGTCCATTTAGAACCTTAATGTCATCCACAGCAATGTCTCCCCAGCTCTTTCTTTCCACCATACCTTCGATCACCACCTTCAAAAAAAAGCACAGAGTGACTTTTCAGCTCCCTTTTCTTGAGTGACACAATGGAAAGAGCAAATGCCCAAACTAAGGTACAGACTGAATAGTGGTTCGTTTTTTCTTCTAAAATTCATGAGAATTTTGACTTACCTGATAAGGTTTGTTGGTGCGTGGAACAAGGACACGACCTTCCCTCCAGCGGTTGCCTTGGTGACCACTGACGGTCCACAGCAGGATGTCTGCAGGGCCGTCCACCGTCTGTTTGCGCTGTTTGATATGTAGTGTGCCAATGTGCGACCCGAACATGTGGTACCAAAAGGACACGCACAGGTCAGAGTCTGGGGAGCTGACTACAGGACTGACGAGCCGAGCCACCTCAGTCTCTTGTGGACCCGTCGCTAAGGTGTAGATGAAATTCCCTGATCCACCTGTGGATTAATTAACTTGCATCAGTGACAGACAAAATTTCTGAAAGGAATCAGACTTTTAGCATAAAGTGGAGGTTGTAATTTTTTTTTGCATTATAGATATAGATATAGAGTCTCACCTGTGTGGTCCATGTTGGGTCCGGTATTGAGAGTAGGGGTGCCACTGGACTGGATCTGCCACCTAGAGCCAGTGTCCTCTGATGTCCAGCTGCAGAAGGAGGGATCATTGGCCCAGCCAAAGTCACAGGCAAACCACAGGAAAGCTGCAAGTGTGTTGAAGAAAATGTCAAGATCTTGTGTCACAGGAGATCAAACCAATCATCCTCCTTATTAATAAAACAGAAATTGCCAGTAGCTCTGGGCTTTCCCCGAACAATGACCGCAGGGCCTGTCATGATATGACTACAGGCTATTCTTTGGGGCTTCTTCAAATTACTCTGATCAGCTGCAAGCACTAGAGGGCAGCAAAGAATCATGGGACGTGAGCTTAGAGACCCACATGTTGGGGAGGTTGTAGCTGCTAACTCGGGAGCCAGAAACAGACTGGGATAGAAGACAAATTATAGCTCTGACATGAAAAAGAGAGTGAACTGACAGTGCAGACCTCATGCAGACCTTATATCTTGCCTGTGTTTAATGATGTCTTTTAATGAATGTAACAGGGTATGTAAAGAACGGACAGAAGGAGACACTGAGACTACGCACGGCACAACGACAGGGGCAGGAAGACACAGTCTGGACACGGTGTCCAGTTCAGGAAGAAACATTCATAGCAACCCGCTGAGAGCTAAGGATTTTAATGAGAGCAGGGACTTGAGATTTGAAGACAGCTATGGTAACAGTGCCGGGGCCCCACTCCAACAATGCAATCCCCCATGGACACATGCTGCGCCGAAGAAGCCTCAATAGTGGCCAGAGTATGTGTGGGAGCTCGGGCTTTAGTGTTTTTCAAATTACATGAAGAAAGACTTCCAAGGAACACAAGGGAGTGAGATATTTGGGATGTTAGCCATGGCTTTATACTCCAGCATGAGATGTCTTTCGAGATACGACTCTCCAAATGACAGAATATACCAGCCAATATTCCCTTTAATAATGGGAAGATTTTAACAAGCTTCTGCAGACTCTATTTACCCATTAAACACAAAGGATGGAATTCCCACGTGGAACCACATTTCAGCTTCCAAGCCCCCCTTTTTTGCATATAAATCCCATTCCCAATTAAAAAGGCTTTGGCTTTTCCTTTTTTTTGTTCCATTACAGGGAGGCTTTGACCAAAGCTACCAACAAGCTCTGGATAAGATGAGCAGCCACATGACTCATTTGGTCATTTCATAAAAGGAAAAGAGCTTTTTCTTACCAAATGCCAACTTGAGCTATGTCTTTTGAGATTAGTGTGCGTGCACATTTACACCCACAGAGCTACACACACAGAGCTTATTAGCATGCATGATTTGAGATTCTTGAATTGTAAAGTCAGAGAGGTAAGTGTTGACCCACAGACACATGGATGCATCCATACACACACTTATGCATATATGCATACACACATCTGCACTTCAGCTCTCATCTATTATCGTTGCCGGTGCCCCAGCAGACTGCAGACAGACCACAGCCAGCTGATTGAGCGAAGGGGGCTGGGTGGAGCCCATGGCCCATTAGCCAAGGTCAGACTGGGGCACAGCCTCTCAGCTGGCTGCTGCCTCATCAGCCTGCTATAGGAGACCCTGCTATGTGTGTTTTGTCCGTGCATGTGGCCCCAAAGTACGCCCAATTTCCTCTGGTCATTTGCATTGTGCTTTCCGGTTTTGTGTTGCAGAGTGTGTGTGTTTAGTGTGTGTCAGTGTTGGCCCAGTGATTAGTGATTATGCTGAGAAGGCAGCAGCAGAGCACCAGTGCTAATCATCAGCTATCCTTGCATCACACAACCTCCCTCACCCTGTCAGTGGCAGCCTCTCAGGGCCATATCATCTGCTTTAATAACAGAAACACATCAGAGGAGGGAGTCCGCCTTGAGCTGGCAATCGTTAGCTAAGGTACACTTCTCGATAAATCTATAGAAATAAAGTCCAAACAAACCTTGAGCAGATAAATATTTACTCTATATGTCATCAGTCTGGTGCATAATCTTCATATTCAGTTGTACATAAGATGCTTGACTCTTGATTGGAATGAAAATATATTATTTTTTTGCACACCTGGGATGGTATCCACTTCAGCAGTAGTGGTCTCCGGCATCACAGTACCACCTGTCACAACATAGAACATTTGCATAGTTAGAATAGTCTGCATATAGTTAGGCTCCTTTCCTAAAAAACTCTGCTCATGCACTTAATGTATCCATGCTGTCTAATTTCACTTAATAAACACATGCTTTGTCTTTCGCTTCATTCTAATAAATGCTGTCTCTTGATATATCTAATGTGATGTAATAATTTCAAAACACGTGACTGCAACTGTGCCATGCTCATCATTGGAGACTGCTGGTTAATGGGGAGCGCAGGCAGCGGTGCAGGCGCAGAGAGTTACTGGGTTAGTAGGAAATGAGGCCAAGAGGCGTAAGTGGGGAAATAGGAGCGGGAGGACAAAGCAGGTGATAGATGAAATGATAGAGTGAGGCAGAGCTTGCTGCTGGTAGGTTGAGGAGCAGGTGTGTGTGGATCGATCTCTGGTGCAAGTGCAATAACCCCCCCTCCAGTGAGTTTCCACAGGTGGAGATAAGAAGACGCAGACTGAACAGAGAGGTGGGAGCGACAGGTGCAGGGAATTGTAGCTGTGTGGATGCCAGCACACGTGTGGGTGCGTGCATGCATGCGAGTGTGCATGATAGATCGCAGATTAGCTGCGGTATCGGAATCAAACTGTGGCACAGAATGCTGAAGGTGGGGAAGAGGTGGTGAATCGAGGGGAGCAGATTGAGTGTGAGCCATAGCAGGAGGAAGGGCAACAAGGGGAGGGGAGAGTTGGTTGCAGTCTCATGAAGGCGATGTTAGCACCTGTCACGTCGTAGTCATCACCTGTGCCGCTGTGGCAGCTCGCCTGGTCGTCGTCACACTCGTCTGACGGGGTAGTGCTCGGGACTACTGTGGTGGGCGGGAGTGTAGGAGCTAGAAAGATGGAGAAGAAGAGACAGCAGACAACATGGATTAGATTTTAAGTTAAGCATGAAATATGCACTGGGATAGGGGTTGGACGAGAGACGTTTTGGCTTTAAAGCTTTCTGATTTGGGCAACATTTAGAAGAGCAAACCATGGAAATCATCCATATTTTCGTTTATTTTGCAGAGACAGCACAGAGAATTTTGATTATGTATAGGATTACATTCCCATTTGGTCCACTCACTATCTGATCATGATATTTCTTCAGCCAACACACTGAGTCTGAGAGGAAATCTTTCACTTGGAAAACACTTTAATCCAAGGCAACTTACAATAATGCTTGCAGACAAAATAAAAAAAAAAAACCTAGATGTTATCAGAAACCGGTAGATCAACAAACAAACACTAAAAGCATGTTCAGAATGTGGATTTTCAGCCTGCTTTAAACAGAATACAGAAAAACAAACACTGAGAGATGTGTCTGTAATCTCAGCATGGTTCGTCCACAGTTACATTCTGAGCCTTAATATAGGCTTGAGATATTAGCATCCCTCCTTTTATCAAGCTGTGGAGGTGTGGGTGTATAAATAGAGCAGAAGCTAAAGCATGGTGCTCTGGGCTTGGGTGGCTTAAATTCAAAGATGCAGAAACAGAACTTGGGATTGGCTATAGGCAGGGCCCCTGGCTGCTACTGTGGCCTATCATTACGGCCCTGCTTCACTTGGATGTGGGCAAGGCCCAAGATCCACTCCACGCTCCACTGCTGCACAACCGTTTTGCGGTGTGTGTGCTTTTGTGTGTGTTTACGCTGACTGAGTAATGAACGGGCTTCCCCAGTGCAGACGGAGGAAAAAGAACGAGCAGCAAGGGGGAGAAAGACAGGCATAGACAGATAGGCCTGAAAAATGTGTACAGTATCTGAGTGTGTGTGTGTGAGATTGTGAGTGTGTGTGAGCCAATGCCTGCACTCTCTCCCTCTGCTAGATGAAATATGAGGCAGATCAGCTCCTGTCAGATTCAGGGTGGGGAAGGTCAGGGATGGGGTCAGCGCTGCGTCAGGGGAGCCTCTCACAGAATCAAGGATTTAGCCCTCCTGCTATGGCTTGCCACATGGACACACACACTTGTACAAGCACCTGTGTACATGCATGATTGTGTATACTTGCCTGTAACCACATGTTTGGCAAGGTGATTGCGGTTGCGCTGTGTGCATACGTCTGTGCGAGTATGTGTGTGTTTGGCATTAACACCGAAAACAAGCATTATCATCTGACTAAAGCTCCCGGTGGGAGTCCATGAGGCTTACAAGAGAATGGGCCTCCCTGAAATCCAATATGTAAATCCACTTAGGGCTAGCATGCACCACAGTATATTGCTGAGCTGTTTCTGTGCTACATCAGCTTGGAGAGAGGCAGATAAAGAGCAGGAAAAAATAGGGGTAATTTTAAAGATAGCAAAGTGAATGTCCTTTGAAAGAAGAAAGACATGCAGGGGTATTGAGGAGTGTGATGGGGCCAGGATGCAATAATCCTAGTGGGCCAGGTGGGCTTTCATTTGATCCCCTCCAGAAGTGGCTAGCTATGGGGGCAGCTTTGATGTTACATGGAGACAAGACAACTGTCCCTTGTAGGGATAAAGAGCAGGAGCTGGACAGCTGTGGGCTCAACACAGGGAGCCCTCACGCACATCTTTAAATAACCAGGACTGTGGCAAAGACATGACGTGCAAGCTACTTACAGCCATGTCATTAGCTGGGATGATAGATTGCTCACCTGTGTGAACGTCAAGACTTTATTATGTGAACACATGTACAATCAGTCTGAGAATGAAGGTACTGAGATCCGGGTGTGTCTACTAAGGTCATCATCATGGGTAGACGATTACTATTCTTACTAAAAATGCAAGCGTAACTGGAGACGATTTTCACGTCAACAACATGAGTAAAATGTCATGACTAGGTTTAAAAGCATAACTACAGCTGAAAATGTCAACACCTTGGAAAGAAGGTTGCTCTAACTTTGCCACCACAAAATCACTGCCATAGAAATCAACAGCAGTGGCATTAATGACACCAAACACAGACAGAAATATTGTTGTTACAGAGCACAAACAATGCAATACATTTTATTGGAAGTTCCATCTCTTAAACTTTACCTTCAATCTCGCAGCCCAGGAGTTCAAGTCGCAGGCCCATCCCAGCAGGAGTGGCCCTCTCTGGGTAAATTCTGATGAAACGGGTCAGCAGGGGCTCCACTGTCCTCAGTTCAGGAGTGTCGTAATTGCTGTTACCTTCAAATATCTGGCAGGGAAAAGAGAGGAGGCATAAAGTGTCATATTGCTGATAATGTCACTGCTGGGCATTTGAATGATACGGCTCTCCGACCGCATAAACCCTGAGGCAGACTTATTCCTGCCTACCAAAAACCAGAAATGATATGGAGGGGTGGAGAGAGCTGGGTAGGTAGAAAGATGATGGGAAAGAAAAGAAGATGACCAGATCACTCTCATCTTGCTGACATCTAAAGCACAGCTTAGGTGAGTGACGCAGGGGGCCAACGGCAACAACAGCATGACACACACCTCTGTCAAAAGCAACTTTCAGTTCTGCCTTAGATGTTCCACAAGGGGAGGAATAATTGAGGAAAAGAGGAGAATGGGAGGTGTGAGAAAGGCAAGAAAAGAAGGAGATAGAGGATTGATGGAAGTTGATTAATGGGTATGATCACGTGAAGGAGCTTGGTGAGCCTTAGATGCTGGGAACCTCTTAGACAAGAGCAGAAAGGCAGCTAACTAGGACAGGCGGGATATGGATCCTCCTCACTCCCTTCATAAATCAACCATCAGCCCATCTAGATCAGATTTATGCCCTGTCAGGGACACTTGTAATTGGGGACGGGCTGTTGCAGCTCTTCTTGGAGGTGTGTGTGATTGCGTACAAGAGTTTATATGTATTATTTGTGTGTAAGTGTGTGCATTCATTGAGCAATGTGTTGGTGTGTGTCTTCTGGGCAGGCAGATAAATCTTTGGTCACTTCTCTACGTTGCTCGTTCTTTCCTCCCCTGTTTTCCGCTGACTCCCTTCACCCCTCCTTTCTCTCTGGAGAGGTTTCGCTATCCATTGAAAGGGTTGAACGGCGTGTGTCGTGCAGAATACAAAGCAGGAAGAGAGAACTGGGGAAAGAACTCTGAGAGACTTGAGATGCTTATCCTAATGTGATTCAAAGCACTGCTGAAATTGACTCGCTATGACTGTTGAATGACTCACAACTACCAGGCGCAATGCTCTAGTGACAACTGACTAAATGCGTCATAATCAGAATCGATGTTCTGATGTATCTGAGAAACATTTTTAGAAGCATGAATTCAAATCCTTTTCCATCCATTCTAGCCTATCCCCCAGAACAAACTGTGGCCACACAGAAAGAAAAGATCAAGAGTTCCTTGGTTAGGGTTCTGCTTCTAATTTGTTACTAGAACTGAACAAACATCACAGTGGTTTCGGACATTCTTTAGCATTGCTGAAGGGTATTGTAGTACGTGTTCAACAAACCCTCACCTTTGGCTTGTTCCCATTCGTGTCTAACACCATCCTCCAGTCAGAGCCGTTGTTGCTATAGCCGAGGCGAAATTTCTTCATGAAGACCTTGTTCTCACGGTGCTTCCCTCCCTGGATGATCAACCCCTTCAGCAGCTTCTCCTCACCTAAATCCACCTGCAGCCATTCATTAGTGAAGGGCTGTGGCTGGGGCAGCAGGGTCCAGCCTGTCCTGCTGGTCAGCAGACGAGCATTCTCTGGTACCCAGCTCCTGTCCGTATGGGAGGACGCAGTGATCTGGTTGTCAGTGATCAAGCCTGATACCATACCCAGCATGCCCGAGCATGGGTACTCTAAAAGACAAAAGGGAAGGCAAAGGTGTTGGCTTTTTGATACAAATTAAAGAAAACCTGCAGAGATGGTGGACAGAAAAACAAGTCTTGATCTATATCTAAAGGCTTGATGTTCAACATCATTTACCATGCCACAACTCCAGTTTGGTGAGTTTGAGGTTCATATAGGGGCAACAGGACTAGTCAAAGTCAGAGTCAGGAGGACTATTCCCCAAACTCTTTGTGATGTTACTGTGATCTCTCCCTCCATTCTCTTTCTCTGTTTCTCTCTGTCTGCTGATCTCATGCATACTAATTCTTCTGCCTGAAGCGGTTGTCTCCAGGCAGCCAATTAAAACCCTTCTCTCTGTTGGTGCTTCCACCTCCTGCATTCTGGGAGTGCGTTTTCTTTTCATCTCCCTACCCCTCCCTCTATAGACTCACATATACGCACACACAAAAACACATTCTCTTTGTGTTTTATCTGCTGCTGCACTCATCTACCTTCTGCTCCACAGCTGTCAACATCTGTGGGACCACATCTTTGAACATCTCGTTGTTTCCTGTCCACATTTCAAACTTACTTCTCCTCCTTTTATTCAACTTCTCTGATCTTATTCTATCATAAGTTTGTAAGTTTTAGCATCTTTGGGTGTATTTCCAATTTGTTGACAAAGGGAAATGGCTGTCTTCTAATTTTTCCGCATTTCTTCTTCTTGGTGGCAACCCTTTGTATTAAAAGTTGAATTGAGTAACAACTTGTTGCTACAGCTTGGATGCATTTGCATGCATGAATCAGATTCTTAAAGCTTTACACATGTTTTTGCCTTTGAACAGTAGCAAACAAAATCTCAGGCTTGCAAAGTTTTTGTTGTTGTGCCCTTATCTAGTGAAACGTTATTTACTGTAAATCTCTACCGGCACTGTCATCAAAAACAGATGCAATTAAACAACCTGCTAAAACATTTCTACTAACCAAAATACAAATGAATTTATTTTGGACATTACATTTGCACTCATGTATCACATCGCTGTACATTGCCATACTGCTTGGTAGGTAGGTATTCAATCCTTTGTCATAGTTGAATTGTCTACCCTGCTGGGATTTGCTTCTGGATTAAAACAAAAGACAAGAATCTACTATAGCAAGGCATACAGCATTATTTGTTAATATTCATGTCACATTTTACAGTACTGAGGTCTGTGAAACTTCTTCACAGTCTTTGTGTCCCATGAGGACTACGGTTAGTGGTTCATGGTGCAACTTAAGTCTTACATCTAAATCCTATTGTTAGTCTTATGCACTTCTGAAACGCATCTCTGTGAAGCTCATAGAACATGCAGGAGTTTACAAAAGTTTCCCGATGTTGCAACTGACACTCTAAGTCTGATACTTGTATTAGGCTTAAACCTTCCCGTCTGCCGTGTCCGAACTTTTCCCAACACTTAATCCCGGGACACTGACTCAGAGACCTGTGATAAGCAATAACATATTTACTATCTGGCTCCCACGGAGGGATAAATCCAGGCATTATTACTTCTTCTGTGTCTGTATGAGACAAAGTGTGCACTGTACCACTGCAGGACTCAATAGCATAGCTGCATCTGGGAAAAGCGAGTGAAAACTTGGAGAACAAGGCCTCATTCAGACACGTCTTTCTCTCTCTGGTTATCTAAAGCAGCTCCGATGCCAACCCGTGAGACAAATCTGTGGTCCTGCATTCTAGAAAAGTCCAAAGTGGAGCTCAAGTAACAAATGCTGTCAGGGTGGAAGCCTCTTGACTGATTTGTTTTCTTTCGTCTTTGGCCAAGATCTATTTGGGATTGATCAGAAGAGCGAGCCCGTGGCAGAGCAAAGGTAAAACCCTGCACACTGGACGCCTTTGAAGTGGGATGCTATGGAGAAAGGTACATGTGTGTGATTAGGAGTGTGTGTCTGTGTGCGTTTGTGACACTGATCTGAGTTTAGACTCTCGAGTAAACTCCCCGGGTCATCTGGAGCTGTTAATCGTCTTCAGCTGCGATCACAGAAGCTGCCGAGATGGCATGCACACAGTGACACACCCACAGGAACAAAAATTTGTGTGTATGTTTGTGGAGTGCAGGCATGGAGAGGAATATACATGGCTTTGTGGGCTGAGTTCAGGGTTTGGGTGGAGCATCAGTGGTTCATCAGTGATATTTATGTACCATGGCGTATTTACAAACAGCAGGGCGGTGGATCTTCTTATTAATGAGTAGCTGTTTGTATCAGGAGGGGCTTGCGACCATGATAATTAAGGAAACATCTTGCAACATTCTGGGGCTTAACTCCTCGACATACCTGACTTGGTGGGGGTGGGAAGATGGAAATGCACATTTGAATAGTTTCATAAAGCTCCACACCCCTAGTTTCCATCACATTTAGTGCAGTGGTCGGCCGCTGCTATGGCAGCACTTTTCCGGAAATGTGGAGATGCACTTAGAAAGCTCTCCATACTTTTCTTCTCATTAAAGTTCTGGTATCAGGGATCCATAACTCAATGTAGAAGTGAGTGAGTCACTGGGTTTATACAGCCCTCAAGAGCCTCAGAGTTTCCCTCAGTCTCTCTGACAGTGCAGCTAGCATGCAGTGAAGCTGGCAGCGTCTTCGGAGCACCCAGGGGTCCTGACGTCATTACGGAGGCCCTGTGGTGACTTCGATTCTGTGATGTGTTTATGCTCTGTGCAGCGGTCTGGTCGTGTGCCCCAAACATACGCCCCAGCTGTAACCCTGCTGTACCCACAGTGCCCTCTGCTATTACATGAACAGCCACGCATATGTAACGTATAACTGCTCCACAAAAACACAAAGTGCTTTTCACATATGAGGGCATTTAGTGGGCCACAACCAATCCTGACCCCAACTTTAATCCAATCCTTAATGTCTGAACTAACAACACTGACAAAAAGCAGTTACTTTTTGCTTTTTGTCTGTCCTTGAAAGATATATTCCATATCTAAGTACAGAAGAACAAAACACACTGGGAAGCACTAATTAGAATTCAATACACATGCTCATAATCCCACAGAGATCCAGACAGATGTGTTAAAACCATGCAAAAGGGAGTTGCACACACCACATATTAAAATAACATCAACAAAAAGGCAAAGATAAGAAGAGTGTTGCCAAAATCAAAGCTTCATAAGTAAAAGACAGACTGCAGACTAAAGAGGAGGCTGAGAAGAGCTCAGCATAAGGGATGGGGCCGTGCAGAGCCCACCCAGCTCCAGCTCCCTCTGCCTGCCAGCTGTTGGCTCCATTTATATTAAATGACGTACAACTAAACATGGGGAAACATAAATATGTAATCCTAATTCATGTGCCACTTTTCTATTATGCAGCAGCTTCTCTTAGCCTTTGAGGGGGACTCTTGCAGAAAGAGAGCTTCATCTCACACCTGGCAGAATTGAGGTGTTTAGCCAGCTGGGGCCTGGATGGGAAATAAACTGTGTTGCAACAAGAAGAAAGTGAAAACAACACGGACACGTGCGGAAGTCATACAGAGTTGGTGGCATCAGCTGGCTACTGCATTTGAAAGTGTTACATATACAGTTAGAGCATAACCTCTATTATACAGAGTAGTCAGTTTTCAGCGGTAGCTGTGAGCAAAGACAGTGCTGCAATGCGCTTGTATATGTATGTGGATCAGCAGGGATCTCAGCAGTAACCAACCTGATATCTTACAGCCATACACCTCGAAGCGCAGTGCGATGCCTGTTTCCCAGGTAACGGGACGGATCCGGACGAAGCGCGTCAGCGTGGGCTTAGGCAGCATCGTCTTAGCAACGTCTGTTGGGTTGGTGTTGCCTTGGAAAACCTGTGAAAGAAGCAGGAGAAAGTAAATTATTGACAGAATATGTTGAGTTGAGATGCAGAGTCAGAATTTCTCTGAGGTTTTGGCTGCATTAGATACAGAAACAGACAATTCAAGGAAAGATTCACATTGTTTTTCAACTAACAAATGTTTAAGATGTTTCATGTGAATCTGAAATAAAAAAACAAAAGAAATGGAGCTGAGAGATCGACCTTTGTCTGTACTCAGTCAAGATATTGACACAAGAAGTAGCATTGACAATCTACTGAAACATACAAAAGGGCGATCTTTTCTTGTGGTTCAATAACTGTTTTTAATACAAGACAAATACATAGTATGGTGTGAAAGTTTTGCGCACATATAAACAGTTACTCTGTTACTTCTGGAATTGCCCCTGCTCCTCCTCTTGCACCACATGTTGCAGCCAAATCTGGCAGTCTCCTGTGACTATGAAACCTGAGGCGGGATGTGTAACACTTAAAAGACCAGATTGGCTCAAGATGCCCTTTCTCTGTCCGCTGCTTCCAGATCTTGTGTAGGTTTTACTGCAGTGTCTTGTTGAAAGGTCAGAGATGTCACTGGTCTCCCCCAGGGTCAGTTGACAGTTTACTAGCACCATACGAGGGGCCGGCCACCCGTCTGAATGACTCCCTACAGCCCATCACAGTTCATTCTGGGTAATTGAATCACAACGGTGACCATACAACCTCCTGACCTGCCTGACTGAGGAGCTATGGGGCAGAGAGAAATCCAACTGAGAGAACCAGGATGGAAAGATAGAAAGATAGACATTCTGCTAATCTAGGATGAACTAAAACACCACAAGGGTGTACCCACTAGTCTATAGAGCCAGCCTACCCTTTCGACACTCAGTCCTTCAGTAATACCTGTCAACTACATCACTAAGGGACCCTGGAACAAAGTCATCCACTCTGTTAAATGTCACGCCGAGTCTCCTCTCCACTCGCTAACTGTAAAGTGGCTTTTTCCAGGGCTGCGCTAAGATGCCAAACTGCAGGCTCAGCATGCAGCAAATGGTGCCCCTCCGCACAAAAGCACTTTAGAGTCCGGAAAAACACAGGCCAGGCTTACCACGGCACCTTTAAGCTGCCACTTTACAGAGGGGACTGTGTACTTTGGAGAGACCATAAAAGAATCAAGCCTTGGGGCATATGTACACAGTAGCACAAGCACGCTTGTTTGGATGCTCTGTTGCTGTTGGGAACTTTTTTCTTTTCTCACTGCTTCACTCAAAAATGTCTCGTAGTATTTACATGTCATGCTAACATGTGGACTGTCACACACACACACACACTTCCCTGACCTTCCGGACACCCACAGTGCAGGCTGTGTTTGCCTCCAGATGGACAAAACCTGGTCTGTTTGACAGGCTGATCAGCGATCAATGGTTACAGCCTGTCACGCTCCGGTCAAGCATGCCATCCCTCCCTTCGTTCCTTTACTTGTCCCTCTCTTCTGGGCCCACCTCTCCCAGCTGCTCAAATTTGACAGCCTTTCCTAGTTGCATCCACCCCCTTTAACTCTTGTTTGTCAAGTCTTTTGTCATCCCTTGTCCTTTTTTGACAAATTGATGGGTGCCTGACATAAAACAGAGGCAACATTCCTACAAGAATCCTCCCTGTGGTTGCTTCAGTGCTGTATTAGCACCACAGTTTTTCACCATCTACTTACACTGATGTTGGGCATATTACCATATCATCAAAGGGTATAATTGCATGCTGGGAGACAGAGACTAAAGTACATGTAGTCGTGTAGTTCCCCTTTTGTTAAGCTCAAAGGAAATTTGGAGCAGACCACAATTCAACTCAGCTGGCTCCTTTACTGAACTGGGATATTCCAAGTGCAGTAAATGTGCAGGAGCAGTTTTTATGACCCAGTCTCTGGTCAGGGAGATGCAAAAATTCACAACACTACTGTTATCACTTAGCTTCTTGCAAATAGTTGCATGTAGAGCTTGTGGCTGCAAACATATCCAGAAAGGTTACTAGGGCTTCACAGTTAATTTCACTTTTTAACGTAGAGCTTAGAAGTGAAGCTACTACACCATCCCTGGCTGAAATGAAAGTTTTATCACATAAATGTTGAGAAATACCTTCTGTTTGGAGCCTTCTTTCAAAGTGATCCAGTCTTCTCCATTTGAGCTGACATCCACCTTGTAGGACTTGACAAAGTAAACCCTCCGGGTCTCCTGGGAAATGGCACCCTGGGTACCAATGGCTGAGACAAACCGCAAGAACCCAAGGTCCACCTGAAGAGGGCAAAGAGAGGAGAGACAACTGAGAAACCGCTGCTCTAAATGACTTTGCACTTTACAGAGAAAATTCTGCAGTGGCTGCTGCAAGCCTCTTTCCCTTCAGTTTTAAGGAGAATACTGATAAGCTGAGCTACACAGAGCCAAATGTAACGCTCTTTGTGTATTCAAGTGCATAAATAACTTCTGTAGAAAATATTTTCAATGCACACAGCCTGCATTAATAATACAGAGACAATCTGGAGAGTAAAAAATACAGCTCTAGCATCAGGATCACCTCTGGCCACAAGCTCATCAACGGCTACCTGGAATTTAATAAACAGCAATGAAATGATATTCACATTAATGAAAGAGACACTAGATGACAACTTAATTTCCTGAGATGGGAGACAAGAGCTTATTGGATAAAAGTGAATGTTGAATAGAACGGGGTCTGCAATCACATTATCAGAATCGGCCAGGAGGAAAGAGAGATACAGATTGAATATCAAATACTGTGCCTTTAAAATATGCAGGGCTTTATAAAGTAATCATGAACTGCAGTACATTACTGCGGGGCTATTATATTTTCACGACGGGGTCAGAGAGGCACATGTGTGAGCGTCTGGGTGCAAGTCATGCTCATGTATATATTTTCAAAAAATGTATTTGTGCTGTATTTGGAGATGATGCTGGGCAGAGCGAGTGGCTGGTTCGCATCAGACCTGGAAAAAGAGCACAGTGTCTGTCTGCCAACCATCACGCCTGTTCACAAACACCATCATCACTGCCAGGAAAGAAAGAACACACGCAAAGTCCCTCTATATGTCACCCTGGCTTCTGTTCCTGTGACCCGAAATAGCCTTCAAACTGGCTTTTGATCATGCTAACGCTGCTGTCTAACTTCACCGGGACTGTGCAGGTCTGGAGATGTCAGCTGTTTCTAGTTCTGGGACTCGCACGCAATTTTTCAGCCACCAGAAATAACAAATGGGCTCCCTTTGACCACTGCGGAGGCTACTTAACCCCACGAACCATCCCTTCATCCATAACAGGAGCAAAGAGTGGGTGCGGTGCGAACCTGAAAAACTTTCAAAGAATTCCAACCCCTCAGTGTATAAGCAGCATGCTTAATTTTAACAAGCGTTAACACCATCTTTGACAGGCTGAGCTGACATTAATGAGGAGTAATGGTGTTGCGTGCAGACGCTGCTAAAACGTGATGGAGTGATGCAGGGAAGTCGGGGCGTTGGTGGAACAGGTTTCCAAGATCATGATGAGAGACGAGGCCTTTGATGTTGACGTGAGATGGGCTCGGGCTCTGATGCATGGCGACCAGAGTCTTGAGTAGATTACTGAATCGACTCAGAGGAGATCATCGGTATGTGCATGTGCAAGGGTGTGTAAGAAAGAGCGACAGCAGTTAAATCCTTTATGTGAGAGAGAGCAGGCAGACACAGTAGTGTGCACATATTTCAGAAAATCAAAGCCAGGGTTATCTGCCTGCAAAAATCTTAACAGAGCTCCGGCATGTTAAAACCAGACAGTCGGCTAGGTTTGGCTGCCAACCTTATATACGGCACCGTACCACACTTAATGATTCAGAGCAGGAAAAGAACATCTGCATGCCACGCTGGTCATTCCTGCTCCTCAAGTTCACTTCCAGAAGCAAAAAGACATAAACAGATGGGAGCAATAAATGAGGTTCCACCATGATATTCTCTCACTCTCCCTTGGCCACTCAAAGGATTTGGATGGATGGAGACTGACAAAAAAGACAGTCACATACAGAGACAGAATACTTTTGTTCCTGTCTACAGGCTCAAAGGGCTTTTACAGTAAGTCCCACATTTCTTTTGGGTCCACAAATAGAAACAAAATCAAATCCTGTCAGCTTTAGACTGTTCCCATTTAATAACGCAAGAGCTGACTTCCTCTCTGCTGGGTAAATGGCTGTATATGCCAGTGCTGGATGGGGAAAGCATAGCGGATGGCAGCGAGGTCTGCACTGGCGTTCAATATATTAGACCAGGCAGGTCTTTAACATCTTCATTCAAATGGCCAGTCTGGTTTATTTCCAGTCTGGCCCACTGGCAAAGTGGCTTACTGTAAAGGCTTAACTAAAAATGGTCTAATAGGAAGACTTGGCCTTGGGATGTTTTCTCTGAAAGGATCTCATTAGGTGTAATGGAGAAGAAGAGCCTCTGGGAATGAAATGAGTGGCGGGGCTAATTGGGAACACTCATGGGTGCTCAGACTGAACAATATGAGGACATGAGCATGCTGAAATATGGCGGATTTGAAGAGAGTTGGACTGATATATGACCTTAATCAATATTCTGGTCCAAGTTTATTTTGTAACTTTTTATTGAAGGGGCTCTCTGCCAGTTGATGGGTGTGGTTTAGCTTCCCATTGTTATATGCTTCCATCACCTTGTGGTTCACTAGTTTCAAAGTTCCACAAACCACAGTGATGCTGAAGAAAATCAAGTCACTGTGATTTTTTGGGAAAGTTTTTGGCACAGAATTTCAAATTCTAGGCAGCTTGAGTTTGAAAAAGGCATCAGGGTTAGTTGTCACAGGATTTGAGGAGGAGACATGATGAAAGACAGCGGGAGGAAGGAGAGAGAGGAAAGAGATGACGGAAAAGGAGAGAAAAGTCAAGGTGGGAAGGTTGGGAGGTCAAACAAGCCACTGACAGTGATGCCTTGCAAGATGTGAAGGACAGAAGCATGGGGTCTCTAGTGAAGAAGTGCACAGACAAGATCAATTTCACAGACAAGGGCTGATAACAGGGCCTGGGTAATGAGCGAAGCATGATTTATTAATGGCTGCTTGTTAGAGGCAGAAGAACGAGGCCGAGGCTGCGCTAACAGACTGAGGTTACATGGGTCAGGGAAAGAAGACGGGCTGCCAGGACGCTTGGATGTAAAGCACAGTCCATCCCACACCACAGAGACCACAGTGAAAACAAACAGGCTCAGATAATGATTACTAGTGGGACTCCTTTTAGCCCAAAGCCAAAGACAGCACTTGCTGACCTATATACATAAACCAATAACCAGTATTTAGAAATCACAAGGAGTCCACAGTGTATCCTGAGTAAATATATCACTCACAGATGATAAACTATTTGTCATCTAGACCTGAAAGGCTGATTCATACCTAATGGGTGATGTAATCATTCTGTGGAAAGGTGTGAATTATGCCTGCATCTATGGAGCTACGCTACATTTTGAGACTCTGCTGTTCTAACAGATCGAAGCAGGTAATTCCTCTACATTGACCATATTGTGGTTTCTCCTATGAGAGTGTTTGGACTCAGGCCCACCTATAGACAAATGACACTATACATTCTGGGCATGCTGGTGCACAGTAACTCATATCTGGAGGGACACACAACCTGAGCCATAAACATGCCAGGCTGGGTAAGAAATCACCCAGGCTTCTCAGAATCTTTCCATAAAGCAGTGGCAGGCTGATATGTGGGCAAGACTTCAATGTGTCCTTGTCTCCCAGGAGTTTTTTCCTGCTCCAGTATAGTCCAAAATATGCTTGACTAGTTGTGTATGTGTGTGTGTGTGTGTGTGTGTGTGAGAGTGTGTGTTTTGGGTGTTTTCTACCTTCCTGTTGTGCGGCAAACTGATGACTTAAAGCCCCTTGCCTCACAACAGCCAGTGTGCAAGGCTCCAGTGGTTTCACAAACTAATGAAACCAGAAAGGCAGAAAAAGAATTAGTCATGCTCAGGCTTGTAACATCAGCCAGTTAAAGCCCGGTGTGCGTGCAGATAGATCGACATACTGAAATCCACTTGGGGGGGCTCAATGGGGGTGTATATATATATATATATATATATATATATATATATACACACACACACATATATATATAGACACACACACACACACACACACACACATATATATATATATATATATATATATATATAGATGGCATGTATGGGAGACTTTAGGAATAACTGATTGTAAATAATAGACAGTGTATTTATGTGTTTATGTGTGTTTGTGCAAGTTAGTTTAGTTTCAAAATCATTACTCAGAGTATTGTCTTTGTGCTCTATGACTCAGATGTGCAGCAAGGCCACATGATATGTAATTGAGGCTAAAGTCTCGTCAGTGTTGTGATGTTGCAGCAAGCAGACATGCAGTTTATATGGCCGGGGAAGGGAAATAGTTCAAGAAACAGTAGAGGCTCAAAAGCGCTATCTCTGGCTGCTTGATTGGCTTATAATTGAGTTGCCAAGAAGTTGCATGCAGCAATCTGTACTCTGTGAGAAGAACAACCAGAGACTTTTGTTTGAAATCCATTTCTCTGCTTTCCCAACAGAAGGGGAAAAATAGCTGTGTGTGTGTGTGTGTGGGCTGCTGACTGAATAACCGAGGCCTCTGGGGAATGAGTTTATTCGTTTTCCCCCACCAAAAACAACAACAAGAGAAATGCCGAGGGTGAGAAGGAAGGGAGAACTCCTCTTTGTTCCAAAGTCAAAGAGCAGCTGGTAGACATAGACAGAGGCTCTGGTCCAGGAAACAATCTCTGGAAATGCTTTATGGATCTCAAAGGATGGTATCGTCAGAAGTCATAAAGTAGATGCAAAGCCTTAAGTCACCTGCTTTTTTTTGTTTTTTGCATGCATTCAAATTCTGACAAGGCTTTTCTTTGTATGGTAATGACAGAAAGCTGACATTTTTGTGAACTGACAAACACACACCTACTTTGACATGCAGCTAAAGAGATGCGCTTCTATCCCCAGATGTTGTATATAAAGCAGCTTTCAGCAATTTGCTTCCTAATTTCACCCACAGTTACTTTGGTGTTGGTAGCGGAAGCTTTTAGGAATAGCTCCATTACCTGAAAGTGTAATTAATTCTCTTTTCATGAAAATTGTATTACTCAAATGCTCCAGGACCTGTGGGCTCCACTTACGACCTTCCATTTATCACAATATTCACCTGACAGGAATTACAGTTTATTTTTAGCACCTCAACACCTCTTTGGTGGCATTAAATTATGCATGTCTTCCCATGCACCGATCATCTGTTTTCCTGACAAAGAGGGATGTATAGGTAAGACAACAGCGAGAATAAAATCAAAGGTTGTGTGATTTGTGGTGTTGTGCTCAGCCACATGTGTACTGCTGTTGATTAAAGGTTTCGGTCTCAGCTGTTAGAGGAAGTCTGGTTTTAAAGTTTGTGAATCATCTTTAAGAATCTCACTCCAGGGTCATTCCCATCCGTGCCCCACACACATGACTAACGCTCTGAGTAATGATTATGAAACCAAGACACGCTGATAGGGACGGAAAGGAAGGCGACCTGAAGGTATGTCACGTCTGGAATCCGCCTGATGATCCTATCCCAGGATATACAGCTGCACATGATCGTTTAGTGATGACGACTGACTGCAGGGCTTTCAGGCATTTCTCTGCTCTGTAAGGCAGACACTGAAAATGACACTGATTACGGCTGAGCTGAGTTTTTGTATCTCGGTACTTATGCCGCGCTGTTTCATTTCATTACATCATGCCATCCCTCATGTTTCGATTTCTAGTCCCACTTTTGGGCTACTTGAAACGAGTGTGGGTCTCTATCCTCTCATTGATTTTCCAATTGAGAGTGAGGCCCAGAAGCAGCGAGGCTCAGACAGCATCCATTGTTTCCATTTGTACGGCATGATGATGATCTCACCGGCAGCCGCATGCCAGCCTACGCTCCTATGCTCTCGCTAGACTTCATCAACTGAGAAGCTGCTGTTAATTACTAGTCCATATTCTAATTACTCATCACCCGGCGCGGTGGTAAGCCCTGGAACCGGGACAGAAGCGAAGAGAGAGAGAGAGACGAAAGCAACGAAGGGGGCATTTTTGGGAAATCATTGACCTGAGGTAATTGAAAGCACATTTGGATGAGAAGGAAAACAGGATATGGAAGAACGTGCCGGTTTAGCATCTGACATGGTGGCCAGAACTGTAGTTTCATCAAGGAAGAGTGCAATTAGTGGTTGTTTGGTTGGTCAAGTGGTGGAGCTCAACCTGTGATCCAGCCAGGACTCACAGAACTGTCTCTCTTACAGATTTGCAAGACATAGAGCCAACACAGGTCGTGCCCTCATGTTTAAACCTCCCACGTCAAGTTACTCTGTAAATGGTTGACTTTACCTCGAAATTACTATCATATATTGGAGATAAAGATGCATACTGTGGCAACAAACACAGATACGCTCCTCAAGGACAGTGCTTTCATCTGTCAGAAAGGTGAGATTAAAGCATTTCTCACAAAACAAGAGTTAAGAGACTCATTATCTCCTGTTATGATTAAACAATTTAGGTGATCAGAGACACATAAAGGCTAATAAATACATAAATACTGATGAAGCAGTCATGGATAATGCATCCTGGCAAGAAGACTGAGGATAACGTCAAGAGCTGATGCAGCTAAATTATAGATATGGAGAGCAAGCTCAAACTCATGAGGATGACAAACTCCAACCAGCTCTATGGGATGACATGTACTGTATATTGCCATTATGAGATGCTCAACAGAGAGGCTTTCAGGTATTGACAGTTGGGTTCTTTCCAAGACTGTGTAAATTATTCATGCTGTGTGTACGTGCAATCAATGGCAGCTGCCTGACATAGATGCAGTCAGTCTTTTATTGTGTCATTTGGATGTTGTAGTGGCTCCTGGTGGCCATCAGATCCTTCCTATTTGACAAAGACACACTATATGAAATTCTTAACAATTTCCGTGACACTGCTCCATAAACATGCTACACCTTCCCCTACGAGACAAATGTGTTGCACAGATGCAGGCATTTCCTCGCCACTGTTGTGTGAGTTCATAAAGCAAGGAGCAGCCCATTGACTGGGTAGTCTGCTGGTTTACACTCATTAATTTTTGCTGCAACCTGCCGTTGTTCATACTGTTAAGCTTCAGAGAAAGACATGGCTCACACTGGCAGATAATATTCACAAATCTCCCTCTACCTTGATGTAGATCTGTAAACCTGGAGAGGAGGGAGGACGGAGAAAGAGTGGAGTGAATAGGAATAGATCTGAAAGGAGCAAAGAAAAAATGAAATGAAGGCCTGTTTTGAGGGATTATCGCCTCTTTCTTTACTCCCTCCTCCAGCCGCAAACCCCCTCAAAGGACATCTGTCCATCTCTGTGTAGACCAAAAGGCTGATTAATGACCTGGCTAACCCAACACTCAACGCTGAACCACACCACACCAATCTAATTACCCGGTGAAGAGCGCACAGACTCGAGCATCTTGCCCTCCTTCCCTTCATGCATCAGAATGAGGCAGCATTAAAATGGATGACAAATCTGGATTATGTTCGGTAAAGAAGAAGGAAAGCAGAGCGAAGGAAAATGCCCAGGAATCAAAGGCCGCCTGTCATGAATAATAAAACTGTCTGCCTCAAACTGCAGTCAGGGAATGATAAATGAAATAAATAATGAATTGATTACTATGCATCTGACTGCACACTGAGATGATTTGTACGTGCCGCGAGGGGGCCTGAGCTTGTTGCAACACCATGGACAGGCTTAATGAAAGAGGAATGAAGAATTCTGCTCTTTTAATACCACTTGTGATAATTGGACTTCTGCTCAGAGTGCTCGGCACAAGTGCATCGCACTCCTTAGAAAACATAAATTACGTGGCAACCACAGACTTGGCTCATTTACTGCATTTGAAATTAGAAATTAGAAGAGTCTCATTCAGTGTTTTCATCTGATTAGTATTGGGAAATCAGCACACCCATTAGAGCACATCCCCTTTCAAATCCAGATTTTTACTGCCGAATCAAATCCTCAATATGATCAATAATATAACAGAGAGACTCTAGAGTGGCAACAAATCATTGTGATCACTTGTAATTTCCGCTGACAAAAAGGCAAAGCGGGGCAGGGCAGGCTTCACATCAATGCCGTTACACTTAACCCACACATCAGACTATGAACAATGGATTGTCCTTTGCAGGAGACAAATATTTTCATACAACAGACTGTGGAACTGCTGGAGGAAGCGTTAAGGCAGGCCACGATTCTTCCTGATCCACTCAGGCACATGCTGGGGTCCTCTGCAGGACAATATGGACCCTGCCAGACCCTCCTACTCACCCACAAAGCCAAGAACAAACACATGGACACACACAAGCATGGGAGAACACACATAAACCTGCACACACACTCAGTCACATACTGATTAAATTAGTCTGAAGGAGCAACAGGGGCCCCCGGGACAATATTTTCATTGCAATAATAAAGGAAAAGCTTGCTTATGGCCCTCCCCAAGCAAATATTTGGCTTTGGGTCAGCTCTATTATTCATCCCCTGAGGAATATGCTGGGGCCAAACTTTTCAGCAATGAAGCAAAGACTGTAGAAAAAGAGTAGAAAAAGAAAAACAGTCTGGGCATTTACAAGGCCTGGAGGCTTTCGGTTAATAAATCAAACATGTTCCAAAAGCATCTAGGTAGTGCTGTGGCAGGTGTGTCACTGTGGGGTTTGTGCTGTGAGTGGACTTGGGATATGTGACTTATCCCCATCTAGGGATGGAGGAACTAAATCCTTAATCTTCCCACATAAAGTTCCCTTGGTGGGTGATGATCGCTTTGTGCAGATAAGCCGACAGACAGAAATATATGACAGAGCCTGTTTGTGTGTGTGTGTGTGTGTGTGTGTGTGTGTGTGTGTGTGTGTGTGTGTGTGTGTGTGTGTGTGTGTGTGTGTGTGTGTGTGTGAAGCTAGGCAGGATGCCTGGACTAAATCCCAGCATCCCTGGAGGCAGTCTCTGTTATCAAGGAAAAGGAAAGTTATCAGGTAGACAGGAAGACAGAAGGAGAGAGAGACAGAGACAGATAGGTAGACAGTGACAGAGAGAGTGGACACAGGCAATTTTGGTGAGGTGTGGACTCCACCACCCGGAGGTCCATCAGGACGGCTGACATTCATCATCGAAATTGTTGGGTGTTATAGAGAAACTGCACCTCCAGAGACTGAAGGACAAACACAGAACACACCTACTGTGTTCAAGCAGGCAGGAGTCACTTCTAATACTACATACACCCTCAGACGGTGACTCACCTCCAAAAACATACTGCAGACAGTTGGGGAATTCTTCTGCACTGCCGTGTTTGACTTTTCAGACATTATTTACCTCTACTCTTTCAGGTAGCAATTATCTGTGGTATATAAATAATTTGCTCTGGATGACATGAAAAACGTACCTGTATCCACTCCTTGTTTGAGTCCTCTGCCGGCGTCCATGCATTTTCATAGTAGTTGAGTCTGGAGCGCTCTGGGGACCAGCTGGGGTTGTACTGGGATGAAGCCATGATTTGGTCTGATGTTATCTCTCCTGATTCCATTCCCAAAGGGTCGCTACAGTCAAAGTCTGAACAGGGAGGAAGAAGGGGAAAGAAGACAGACAGGAGGAGGATGAAAAGGGAAAAAGTAAAAGATATTTAGTTGAATTCAGAGCAGGCACAATGTACCCAGCATGTGCTTTCAGTGTCCCCCAGAATCAGAGTTCATCTCTGAGGAGGAGGCCACCACACGACAGGCACTCAGCGCTGCTGGCCGGAAAAGAACAGCACATCAGCAATGCCTCAGTAAATCCTTTCTGTTTCTCTCTCTCTCCCTAGTTTCTAATGGAAGCAGGATGGAAGTCTTCCACATTAAGACGTAAAAATGTCTTCATAAAACATTCAGCGTGGGCTAAGTTTACGCTCGTATCAGGCATTAGAGTGACTTTCACTCCAGTTCTTTTTTCCACTGACTGGATCCATTTCCCTCACCTCCCTGTGGGCTGTTTATCTTTTTTGCACACAGTAACTATTTTCCTCTCCTTGGTCTCTTGGGGGAGTTTAGGTGTCTTTAGGATCTGTATTTAGGGCCTATATATCACACTCGGGGCCAAACCATCAATGGCAGGAGGTGGCTTCCCTTGTTTGTGTTGACATGGGGCAGCCGTTTTGAGGCATCCGGGGCTCCGCGGCTAAAGACTCTGCTGGGTCAGTTTGGGGTCGGCCTCTCTAACCCACATAGGTCAGACATGCTGACACCGCTGTGGAGCAACCGTTGGAATGAAGAAAATGACCTTTTGATCCACGCAGGGGCTGTACAACGTCACCACAACATGAAGGTATGCAAAGGCACACTTTCACACATTCATGTAAACAGTTCTTCTTATTACTATTTTTCGGTGAAGTTGGTAAGTGTGCTTCTTTACGAGCAAGGTTACCACTGCCAAAAATATGAAACCCTTTGCCCAAAAATGCAGTCATGTGCTTATGTGTACGTTCACACACACAGAGGGCTCAGGACGTGGAGCAGTGTGGAACTGCTATGTGGCTGCTGCCTAAGAGCTAACACAGATGGTCTCCCCATCTGCCACACTGCTAACACACCTCAGTCACTGGGTCAGAGTGTGTGTTTGTGCTTTACAGTGTCAACGTGCAGTCGCATATGCGTGTGCTCGCACACACAAGTACGTCGGAGTCTCTGCGTGAGGCTGAGAAAACTGTCTGGCACCTCTCCACTCTCATTCTCGGCTCTCTTTGAGGAGACTGCCTGTTCTTGTCAAACTTTTGTACTCAGACCCACATTATCTAGATTAGTGACCATGATCAACAAAAGAGGCGTTTATTCGCTGCTAAGCATGCTATCTGATCATGTGGGTTACTGAACAAAGCAGGGTTGATAGCAGAGAAAATAGTGAGGGTGGACTGAGGGAAAGGGAGCAAAAGAAACTGGCAAAGAACAAAAGACAAGGCGTCTTTTCAGCACCTTATCACCTCTCATCAGTAGCTTTCAGCCAGAGTGTACCCTTCCCTTTCCCCTTGCCATGTAGAAGCGAGAAAATCCGCTGTGTATTATGCATAAGGGGATTATGAATGATTTAAGTGGTACAAGCCTGGAAAAGCAAAGACAAAGTTTGGAGATTTAAAAAAAAAATCTTCGATGCATCTCAGTTGGTGATGTAAGACCAAGAAATTCACTTCTAAATGAGGGTATTTACTGATCACAGGTCAGATATTTCACCATGCCTCTTAATGGCAAACGTGAAAAGTTGATTTATGTAATCTGATCTTAGATGTGTGATTAAAACGACTCAAGTAACTCGGAGGAATCTAAGGAGAAATGACATCAGCACTCATCGCTGTGCTCATTACTGCGAGGCGGGGTGGTTTCGTTTGTTGCGTGTGTACATGTGTGTGTACACAGTGTCTGTCTTCCCTTTGGGCAAGACAAAATCCTTTTTGGAGATGATTAGTAGATTTGGCTGAATGTCATCCATCTCTATTCAAAGACTGCGTGTGTGTGTGTGTGTGTATGGGGTGGTCTAGCCGCTGGACAGATTTATGACTTCAACCAGAGCTCGTCTTCTTTAATGAAATGTTTAGATGGAGCGTTTTGCAAAATGGGGTCAGGGGGGTCGAGCCCCGTGACAACCACGGAGCATGTAAAAGCCCTGGGGGTGTGTGTAAGTGTGTGTCCAGGGTGGTTACTGGTGGGGAGGCAGGTTTTTGGAACCTCTCAGGGCCCACCGTGTGTAAACTTAGGTCTTGTAAACCACGGGAGGTAGACTTGTACCCTGTTACACATTTCCCAAGTGAAGAAGCAGGAGGTGTTTATTTAATAACTCCTAAGCTCTGTTTAACAAGTGGGAATTTGTCTTAATAGGACCATGTGTAGCTTCAGGAGCAGACAGGATCTGCCTTTTACTCTTACTAATACTCCTCTGGTGGTTACTTTCATGGCCTTTAATTCTTTTACAGTGGTCTTTCACTGAACAAATCTCTCCAGATTGTTGATTTCCACCTTATTTAGAACACTTTTGTACCGAGGTTCTTTGGCTACCTGTAATTCTTCCTCCCTAAAATCCCCATCTGTTTAATTTTTAGCATTTTAATGACGGCTCACCCTCTGGAACAGTCCTTTCGATGACAGTGAAGTTGGCAGAAAAGCCTTCTTTTGCGATGGCGCTGTCCGTGTTGATTGTCAGTGCCAGGATGCCCGTGTAGGAGATGATTCGGCCTGGGGTGTTCTGTCCACAGTACCTCCCGATATATGGGCCCACTGGTGATGAGAAAGGAGAGAAAAAACACAAATATTGTTCCTCTGGTTAGACTTGGGTTAATTCAATATTTGTTTGTTTGCCACAGCCGTGTCACACATGGGTTTAACTACCAACTCCCTCCCTGTGGAGGTGTGAAAACTAGTGTGTCAGTGAGGTATGGCACCGGCTGCATTTCATTTTCCCCTTCGACCCCATAAAGATGTGTGAGAAAAGACTCCCAACATTCCATGCCTGTTCGTCTGGTCGACACAAAGCGGAAGAGGGACCTGTAGTGTGGGGCAGGTCACTGTCTCTGTCTATTTGCTGACTGTAAATACCTCAAACTTTCTGTATCCACACTCATTTTCTTAGGCTTGAAGCGGACACAGGCACGGCCCAGTGGGTCTTGTGAAGGAGACCAAACAAGTAAAGACTGGGCACAGACAAAAGGGGAGCATTAAAAGACAGAAAGCAATAAAAGAACAAGAGGGACACGTTCCACTGAGCAGACTGAGTCAAATGGGGAAATGGGAATAAGGTGGAGGGAGGAGGGACGTTAGGGGGAGACAGAGAGGCGTGGGGAAAGAGCGATGGGGTAACGAGGGAGGGTGCAGGAGAGCAAGGGAGCACAATGACCTTGCCCTACGTCTCTGATGTGTGCTATGATCCATGCACATTCGTGAGTGTGTGTTCCTGTTGGTGTGTGGGGAGCTGCAGCTTATCTGTCATTAGTAATGCTGTGATCAGCGGCGAGTGACAGTCCTGCCTCCCTGCGGCCTCCTGTCATCCAAAACATGCCACTTCCAGTGCAGCTCCTACATGAAAGGCAAAGGCCAGGCCACAGGGACTTATGGGGCAGCGGTGTGACGGCTCAGATTAATCTTCATAAACCAGGTGCCTGCTGTATGAATCTATGTGTGCTTTTAAACTTACTAAGTCCAGAGGTGAACAAAAAAATGCCATCTCTTGCATTATCTGCATGACTCCCCAGCGCTATGAAATTTTAAAGAACTGCGCTATGAACTCCTGCCTCCTTGTTCCACGGGGAAGACAGGCAAAAGAGTGGAGGTTCTTCTTCTACAGCGCTTGTCCAGTGAGGTGTACTCTAAGAGGTGAGGGGTACTGGGAGGTGCGACTCCCCCGCTGCTTTACGGAGGCCAGCATTTGCCTGGACATCTCCCACCTCTGCACACCCCACCGGCTAGCATGCCTCCAGCCTTCTGTGCTAATGCACTATCGATCCAGCAGGCACCACAGGAACCGCCTGGCAAGAGACGACACACTATTTTCTTCCTGTGGCTTATTTTTACACTGGACCGTCTGTCACACACAACAACACTTGAACGGTTTGATGCCACATGAGTCCAAAGTGGCAGCGTCCAGTTTCTGCCCTGAACAGGCTCAGTGTTAGACAAAAGAAAGTGTTGCGCATCTCATTCTGCTTCTTTTGTGCCACACTTCCAGCTGAGTGAACTGACATATCTCTGAATCCTAATAAGTTGGAAATAACACAGGAAATCTGTGCTTTTGAAACACCTGAGGTCTTTTATAAGAAAAAAAAAGAAGAATTAAAAGGTGATAATAATGTGACATATTCTCAGCTCTCCAAGTCTTTGCGAGTCTCCTTAATCAACACAAATCTTGAAAATTAAACATGTTTCACCTCAAGGGGAAAGCATACAAATTAGCGACAAAAATACTTTGTGGAATCAAAGGTCAACTCAGAAAAGTTAACATCTTCAGAGAGTTGAGCTCAGAGAAAACTGAACTTTAAGTAAACTCACTTGAAAAGGCGCTGTGATTTACACTTCAACCTTATCACCTGGAACGCAACAGCAGAGAATACCGATGCGCACCAGTTTGAACGCTACCAGATAAAATTCTTTCAATTGTCAGCCGCTGATGGGTGAGAAACGCTTTCATCTTGTCTGCACCCCGTGTTGGAATAGCCAGGAGAAAAACTGAAAACTTCAAGAGATGATTTTGCTCACTGAGTTCAAAGCCTCATCTCAGGCTATGGAAGCATTGCTTTGAACACTGCTCACCCTCTCTCACTCTGTCGCTCACCTGCTGATTTTTTAGATGGATGGATTTTGAGGACGCCATTCTAAGGCAATATTTGAATCTCTGTCTGAATTTACACCTTCGCCAAACCCTGGAACCAGGAGATGCTGGCTTCTATTGGGAGAAACTGGTTCAGTTCAAGTGTAATGAGCAAGTTTTTCTCTTGAGTGGGAAACACGAGAAACTTAGAGAGGAAATTCCTTTTATAGAAATTTCCTGCAAGACCGGAATGTGTTCTTTATGCGTCAGGGCACGGAGAAGCACCAACTTAAATACCGCAGCCGAGATTAGACCTTGAACTCCCAAATGTATGGGCACCAACCAATTGTCCCACGCAATGCAGCCTGGGACTGGGAAGTGAAGGGTGGGAGGCTCTTCTGATCAGGAAATGTTTGGCATTGAGTGATGATGAAGCATTACACTCATGATGAGTGTTAGAAACCCCTGCCAAGTCTGGTTAAGGCAGTTAGCCCACTGGCCCGGATAATGTCATCATATTGTGTAAAACTGCTCATTTCCTCTGGAAGAAGCAGTGAGAAGTGAAGTTGAAACCCACCACTCCCCCTACCCACCTTCTCCTTTTCCCATGCCAGGATAACAGATCTTTAAGCAGTGAGATATTACGCATTTTCCCATCTTTGTTGTGCTGGTTTTGAAACAGTCAGTCTTTTGTGTTCTACACTGCTAGTCTTTTTAACAATTATCTTTTAATAACAGCAATATTCTTTTAGTCTTTTCTGAAATGAAAAAAAAAACACACAGTACTAATTCTAGCAGAGAAAAGTAGTTAATGATTATATTAGAGTGGCTAAATAAGATTAGTGATAAAACCAGAAAAATGTATAACTGAAAGTAACACAAGTATACAAGTAAAAAAAAAAGAGTCACAAAGTGCAGATTAACTCAGAATTAGCAGGAACACAGCTCTCTCTTCAACTTTTTACCTTGTTAACATGTTCATATAATGTTTTTTTCAGTCAAAGCCAAGGTTGAGTAGTTCCACCAAAAAACTGCAGTTTACAGATGACAGTCTCAAAAATACAGATTCAGACTTCTGCTGTTTCATATGCAACAAACCTAAAGAATCAGCGCTGTTAACTTGCAGGATGGGACTTTCTGTACCTTTGGTTATTAATAATTTGACATTGTTTGGTTTAAAGTAGTTCTGACAGTTACAGAGGAAGGGAGATGAGAGAGAGGCAGGAACTTTATAGATCCACACAATCTAGTAAAAGAAAACAGTGTAGAGTTACATATGTGCAATTTTAGGACAGAACTTGATTTTTTTTTTTGGTAAAAACTTCTAATATGTAACTTTGCAACATGGATTTCAGTTTTTGAAGTTAAATCAATGACTTTAAATTTGCTAATTTCAGTTTAACATCAAATATTACTACTAATATTACATTAGGTAGCAGGAGAAACCCATGAGTGTACTCAATAAAGAATGGCCCACTTTATTGTTAATGAACTTTTCATTAGCAGGAGAAAGGTTGTTAAAGTTCCTCTCCTGGCATTGATTAAACTCCTTAAACCTCATCTCTGTTCATCAAATTTGCATATTCAAAGGTTTTTTGTCGGTGAAAACATCCCATGATGCTTTGAAATGGCTTAAATGCAAGTGTACACCTTTGTTTCCTTTAGTATTCACAGATCTATAATTATGCAAATTGACCTCTTTCTCCATACATCTCAGGAGGTTGAGCATACCTCTCTGCTATACAACTCTGCTTAAACTCTGTAAAACTACTCTGGTCTACACAACAACAAGTTGCAAATTTGAATTAATTTACCCATACGTGTTTGAGCCTGACCTTGCAAGTTGACAGGATAAGTTCTTTAGGGTTTGTTAGGTCTGAAACTCTGAAAGTCTGACTCTGTGTTTTTGAGACGGTCATTGGTAGGTTACACTTTCAAGATGGAAATGCTCGGTCACTGTACTGACTGTCTGTTTTGTTAACATGTCTTCTAGCATATAAAAAAACACCATATGGACATGTTAACAAGGTAAGAAGCTTTTCATCTCAGGAGGTCTTTACTATGTGTTGCATATTTTCACTTTACATCACATGTAAAAGAGAGAACACACAGGTCAATCTTAAGTTGCAATGTTTGCTTTCTGCTCACCTCCAGGGAAGCCGTCCCAGATCTCCAGCCGGTCATAGCGACAGAACACACCAGTGGGAGGCGTCGTGTCAGGCTCCAGTTCAAAACTCTCAAACTCCAAAATGATTTCAGACATCTTCGGGGCAAAGATCATGAAAGTGCAGTCCAGGTTGTTTGGATATTTCTCTGGGAACCCGGGTGACTTTATGACACCGCTGTTTGAGGTGAAGTTCCTGGAGCACTCGGGTCCTGCAGGAAGAACAAAAAGAGGAAACGAGATGGAAGTGAGAAGATGAGATGCAAAGGGAACAAAAGAAAGGGTGGAGATATCTCATTTGAATGGCCGCTGCTTAAGTGATCTGTTTTGGGTTTCTTTATGTGCTGGGTATTGAGATCCTCTGCTACCCAGCTGCTCCATTGACAGGAGGACAATTTACGGCCTGCAGCTGAGAGACCACCTTGATAGTTCTTGTCTTCAATAGAAGCTACATCTGGATCCCTCAGCTCTCCTCTATGTTGCTTTTTCCCCCTTATGGGAACAAACATCACACTCCATCACTGTGTGTGTGTTACATATGAGACTCCTGAGACATCTGGACCGAGAATAGTAAACATTAGTGAAAGGCTTCAATCACCAGAATCGGGGAGCGATGAATAAACAGCTTGATTCGCGCTGCAAAAACCTCTCACACACGTCCTCATCAGGACATGTCTGGGAAACATATGAGAGGTGCTCAGCCGAAATTACAGCATCAGTGATGGAAGGCGAGGGCAATGACTGCGCATACATCAGCACTTACAGGCACACTTAAACACACAGTTTTACACAGGGGAAAGTCAAAATATTTATGCACAGCTCCCCGAGGAGCTGCCTTTCAGCTGATGAGGAGCATTAACACATTTCCCAAGTTAGCTACTTCACACAGCATCAAGAGCACGAGATTAAGATTTGAGAATGATTGACATGAGATAAAAAATGATGTTAGCAGCTGCCGGAAAACTTTAAAGAGCACGACAGAGAGAAAGACAGTAAGACGTATTCACTATGCAGCCACAAGCACCGGTCCAGAGTGGGCTTCACACAAACATACTATCAGGAAAAAAGAGAACTACTGTCATTCAGGGCAATTATTTGCAGCCATTAGTGGCAGAAATGTACCCAGGATAACATCATTTTCATGCTAGGCTGGCAGCTGGCATGATGGGTGCAGATGGGGCCAATCGAAACCAAAATTGCAGGGAGTTATCGCTAGATAAGCTAGATCACTTAAACGAATGTGGCAAACTGCTTTTTTCTATCGTCACTCAGGCATCTTGCTGGGCCCCTAATTGAAGACCATCAGGCCCACTTGAGCCTGTCCACCAGCGGACTGAGCGAAGGGACCAAGAGCCATGTGGATTTCCTTTCTCCCCAAGTTGAAAGCCATGGTGAGCGGCGATTTGCCTCGAAACAGAGTTGACATTTAGTGCGGCAGCTAAAGTGTGGTTTTTGAGAACAGTAGGCGCCATTAATTTCACAGCTTCCCCTCGTATTTACCTCCGGAAAATGGAGAGATTTTGTCAGAGGAGAGAGAGAGACAGAGATAGAGAGAGAGTGTTTCCCAGGATGAGAGGGTTGCTGGATGCTGCAGTTCTGCACTTTGGGAGAAATGTCAGACAGTTTTTTTTTTTTTTGGTGGAGGAAAAAAATCTACAGATGCAAGCCACTTCTTTGAAAAAAGGTGGCTGTGGTGCCTGAGTGCTCTAGACAGCTGCAGCATCCAAAGTGCAATTCAGGTCAGTGTGTTGAATTTCCTGTGGATATTGGCTCAGAATTCCACTCTCCATCCATTTCATCAGCCTCTACCATGACCCTTATCTCAGCTCAGCAGTTGACCAGAACAGATTTGGTGGTTGGAAATGGTTCACTCTGAAAACCTGTCGAAATCCAAGCACTAGACTGGCACTTTTGCTTTTTGTCATCATAGCTGTCACTGCTTGTAATGCCCCCCTTTTAACTTAGTTAATATTTTCTGCTATTTGTGGTTTTTATTTGTTCTTTTTATATTATGTGTTTGTCTTTAAATTTTCTTCCATACACTCAAGTACTCACTTAATTGCGTAACACAGTAAGAAAATCTGACTCTATTTACTCTGTTCTACTTTATACCTTCACTCAAATATGTCAGTCTGTCTGTTTTTGTTGTTTTTTTTGTCTTCATGTCAGTCACTTGTCTTTCACTTCCAACGAAAACACACTAGTGTACAGTTTACTCTACCTGCCTCACCATCACCATTAAGTCTCCTTGTTCCTGTGTTCTTTCTAAATGGTCATGACTGAGGCCGAGCCAAGGACAAATTGTTCCTATTGTCAGCTGCTGTGTGCCTGGCTGCATACAACAAAAAAATAGAGTGGCGAGAAAGACCGAGCACTCTGGTCGCTCCCACCGGCGAGATAATCATCCAACAGATCTCTTTTATCTAGTGCCTCCACATGGGAGGGCTTTCGTCCCCTCACTACACCCGGGACGCTTTGTACTGATGTCTGTGTGAGAGGCATTCATTGATAGCAGTCGTGCTTTTCTGTGGCAGCGTCCGTACATACAGCGTGTGTGCATGCATCTGTGTTGACAAGGAGCTTCAGGAGACAAATATATCCAGCTGTCAGCCAAATGCTAACTCCCTGCCCTTTCCTCACTCTCTATCTCTCCCCCTATTGTTTTATCGCCGCAGTTGTTGGTGTCTGTCCTGGCGGATTCATCGCCTCGATGGGAGAAAGTGTTGAAACAGAAAACAAAAAGGGTTTTGTAAATATGAAAGGTTTGACCCACAGGAAACACACACAGACACTGTTCCATTTCATCTGAGATAAAACAGACAGTCTGACCACAGTCCACCCAGCAGTCCAACCGCTGCTTTTAAACTGACGAATTTACGGCAGGAAAGAGAAGTAACCTTGAACGTTTACCGTCAGCCTCCAACCAGGCACTCCAGTGTTTACTGCTGGCTGTAGTGGCTTCTTTTACTCCCGTTTATACTGAGTCCTTCTCCTCTGGATGGGGGAGTAAACAAATGTCACTGACGACTCGCTTTGTAAGTGATTGGAATTTGTTTAACAGGACAAGTTGCAGCCGGCGAAATGATATTTAATGGATATTTGATTTCAATCTTTGCAAGTGTTTGAGATTTATAATAAATCTTAAATAAATATGGTTTCAGCATTACGGGAGCAGGGTGCCTTTCAGCTGTTAGTCTCCCCCTGATGACTTGTCCTCCGTGTCTCTATTAAGCTGTTGTTCAAAGTGCTGAAAGCGGACCAGAGGCTAGGCGTTAATCATTGGAACAACATCGCGCCAGGGAACGGGTGTTATAAATGTGAAAACCTATCGCCATTTCTAAATCTCTCTCTCTCTCTCTCTCTCTCTTGCGCATAATCTTTCTATTTTTCCCCATCTAATCATCACTCTCTCCCCCCAAGTCAGGGTTATTAGTGGCTGGAGCCATAGGAGCTGAAGGTGTTGTTCTTGGATGGAGAGGTAAATCACCACTGTTTATGTTGCTCTGTGGCTGATCATTAGCCCAGTTCGCCCGCTTCCACCTCCATCACTGCCCCCTCTACCACCACCACCACCTCCTCCCCTCCATTTTGTCCTTATGCCACACCGACAGAAGGGTTAATCGCCGGTGGAAAATTAACTCTTTCAACACTAAACCAAACATTAACCTGGAGCCTGTGGAGTGTTGAAAACAGATGGGAAGGCAGGCTTACATTTAGCTATACACACACACACATCCTGAGGCGCCACGCTACTGACATGCCATTTAGCATGCCGACCATGACGTCACCCCGCCTCCCCATTTAAAGGGGGATGACACAGCGCGGATGGGACGGGGGACAGGAGGGGGGTTAGCAGTCTCCCTCTGGCTCCCCTTAAAGAGATTTGTTGTCTCAAGTTTCCATGAGGGCTGAGCGTGCGTGCGATGACACTGCGTCTCCATGCCAGATGTGACCTTTGCCATCAGGGCGTGCCGTCCACAATGTGCCCCCTGTTAGGCCCTACCCAGCACGAACACACGCACCTTTACGGTGTTTTCACAGGTGTCCTGAGAGTCAAAGCGCCCGCATCACGTTGACTTGATAAACAGAGGCTCTGCATGAAAAGATGTTTACAGCGTAACATGGTAGGCCTCCCTCCAGCAGGCTTAGTCATTCTGCTGAGTAACCGAGACAGCAATGAGCTTGTATGTGTGCGCGTGTGTGTGTTAGTATGTGTGCGTATGAATGGGAGGGAGGGGGGCTACCGGCGGCACTATCTCTGCCTCCTCGCCCACTTCAATGGGCCCTCGGCCAGCCTTGATGTGGCTCTAAGCAAACTGCAGAGCTGCTAAAAGAAAACATATGCTGTGCATGTGCGTGCATGCGTATACTTAAGAGGATGGCTCTTTCCAGAATCATTTGAGGATTTTAAGTCAGAGTCTGTCAGATGACGGGATAAACACAGCTTTCCGTTGTCTGTAAGAGCGGCGAAATTTTGATGGAGGGCAACGCGACGTCAACTCAGTTTACTCAACGATTCAGGATTGACATTTCTGATTTTTATTCACGCTGGTGGTTGTTTTTCCAAGTCAAGGTCACAGTTTGCCTTTTTTATTCGCTATTTTATTTTTGTCTGGAAGGCCTCTGTAGAGTCAAACACTACCAGCTTGCTAATCTGCTCCCTTCAGCTCAAATATTTCTCCCTCTCTGACTTCTCCTCTCTATCTCTTTCTTCCCCACCATCTCGCTCCTCCTGTCTCTTGCCAGACTTCAGCCAGCGGAGCGAGGCTGCCAATTTGCAGGCCATAAAATAAATAGCCCATGCTAATTAAGATGGTTGGATGGGATTGAGGAGTGCAGAGCGGTAGAGACTGATGTGGAAGCAGCCACAGAGAGCCGCAAAACAACCTGTTCTCTTCCAATTAGACACTTTGCAGGCTACCACTGATAAAAGCCAGGGCTACGGATGCCAGCATTTTCAAGTGTGTGTGAAAGTGTGTTTACATAGTTTACAGCCTAAGTGGGTAAACCTGTACATATAAACACTTGTATAAGTTGGCTTGTGGTCCCAAAAGGGAATATGTGCTTAGGTATGTTTGTTTTGGGAGTATATTTATCTGCCATGTGACCTCTGCTTGTGTTGAACCCGGGATGAAAGGCGGTACCAGTCCCCGAGGTTGACTTCAGTGATCCAGGCCTATAATCACAGTGATAAACAGCCTGCATTCTTTGCATTTCCCTTCATTGACATGCACAAGCACGACCCTCCCGTTCCTCCATCCGTTATCAGAGCATCTGTGTATCATCATTAACGTTACATGTGTTAGCCAACACAATGTTTTCCCAGCTAATACCCTGCTTGTTGATAAGCTGTGCTAATCAGCTAGCTTTGTATCTCTCTTTCTGCTTGGTTCTCTCCCTCGCTCTAACAAACAGAGCTGTTAATTGATCTCAGAGCCCTGTTCTTGGCGGGAGCTGGCGCCGCAGTAGTCAAAACACAAAGCGAATTCAAAGCATAACGATGGTCTGGATCCACTAAGGAAGCAATGGCACACCCACGGTGATCTTCACCGCAGGGCCACAGCACTGGGTAAAGCATTCAGATGAAAAAAAGTTCTGGTCCCTGGCCACTTTTCCCCCTCAGAGTCCTGATTTCTCTTTGGATTCAATCAGCAAAACAGCAGAGATTGCCATCTCACTAAAACTCTGTAGCCCTGACTTTGTCTCTGTCCACGCTTACAGCCATGTTTCTAGTTAGATCTGTATTTCCTCATATCTCAGAGGCCTATGAGCATGTTCAGCAGTTCCTCCCCGACTGCCAAAGGGGCCCTAACACGCCTCATTTATAATCAGTCCTGGCTAATAGATGAGACTGGGAAATACCAAGCTAATCATGGAAAGAATGTAGATTTAACCGGCCTATCAAGGGGAATGAGGCAGTATGTGCGGACGGGTTTGCGTATGTCGGGGTGGAGTGTCGCTTTGATCTCGTAAATGGACCCACACTCCACCAGCTGCCCTGTCGTGATGGTGACACGCACAAACACAAGCACAAACACACACTAGCCCAGATTAAAAGGAAGGAGGGACCTTGCCGGGCTATTCATCATGTCTCCGAGGTCATGGGGGGGGCTGTCCCATAGACTGCTGCTAAGGTTAATTAATGAAAGTGGAGTCTGTAGCACCTGTCTGCCGACTAGTCATCCTCCAGATATGCTGTCCTCCTCCTCCTTCCTCCAGTCCAAACAAAGGAAGGCAGTAAACCAACAGGAAATTCTCCTACTTGTTATGCTGTGTTCTGATAAGATAGACATCCTGAGATGTTGTGGTGGAACATACCTGATTCCCAGCTATAATTACACAGAGGTCCTATTTTTAGGTGGAACATTGAGGAAGGAACCTCACACTGATTGCACACCGCTGCAGCACCGAAGGCACCTCCTGAGCCTGAACCCTATTAAGTGGATTGAATTCACTTTCTCCACAATCAGCTTGTCGGCAGTTATAATGGCTGCTTCATACTTGAGCTGTGGATTGCCATCTGACAATAAAACCAACACTTGAACAACATTTGTTAAATCAGTGCTTAGCGAATTATGCCCCTGCTTATTGTATAATAATTCACACCAGATAAAAACTGCTACAATTATGGAACATATGGGAGTATGATTCATTGGTTTTGAATGAAGCATATTGCCTGCCATATTGCAGTTGCATAATTTGATGCTCTGATGCCTTGACTGAATCACAAACAAACCATGAAATTAGATGGAGAGGCTCTTTCTTGCTTCATTATCAGAAATATTCCTCCAGTTTTCAAAACGTATCGGACTCTGTGTGTTTGATAGATCTGACTACAGATAAATGAAGCATTCGTACCAGTGTTACTAAGCTAAAATCAAGACGTCAGCAACTGCAACAAGAGGTCACATGAATCCTTTTTAAGTGAATATTAGTCAAGTTAACAAATTAGATCATAACACAAGGACTGTCTTGTGATATTCACTTTCATATTGTGGGAAACCTGCAGGATTGCTCTGAACAGGAAGAGGACAATTTACGTTAGAGCTAATATATTGGTCAGCTGGTCTATCAGTGTTGGCGTATATGTTATCTGATTCATTTTTTTAATAGGACATAAAGAAAAAGATGCTTTGGTTCACATAATAATCAAATACTCTGAGCTCACTCTGCAGCACATGTAGCAGAGCAAAAACTGAGCAGATGTCGGTGAAGAGTCAATGTCTTCACAGTAACTAGTTTGTAAAATACACAGCTTGTTTTATATTGAACGAAAAATCATGAAAAAAATTGAAATGTTACAGAATTAAAATTCTTGAGGACACAAATCAAATAACACAGCAGCAGTTTGCTTAGTTTTCACTGAATTGAAGTGTTTTTGAAAACACTGAAGTTTTAAGGTAATAAATGGAAATGCTGTAAATTCCATAACAGCTGGAACGCTCCAGAACAGCTACTAAGTTGACTCTGTTGTAAGTTTTGTCAGTCACTTTTCTTGTGACTCCGCCAAGGAATGCGGTGGAGTTATATAACCATCGGCGTCTGTTTGTCCGTCTGTTTGTCTGTCTGTCCGTTTGCATTACTGAAAAACAGATGAACGGATTTGGATGAAATTTTCAGGAAAGGTCAGAAATGACGCAAAGACCAACTGATTAGATTTTGACAGTGATGCAATTTATAGCTCTGGATCCACAGATTTGTTAAAGATTTCTGTGTCATTGCAAGACAGCGGCACGGTGCCACTGTAACTATGACAACAAGTGAACACTACGTCAGCCTGCTGATGGTCACATGATGCAGCGGACTTATCAGGACTTATCCACTGGAAATGATACAAGGAACAACTGATTAAATTGTGGGGGTGTTTCTGAGTCCCATCGATTAACGCCGCCTGCTACATATTTAGGTCACGTGATTCGTACATATCCATACATAATGTACACATGCATATCACACACCTGTGCTCAGTGCAAAGTCATTTTGTATGTGGGTACATCTATATTAAATGGTCGCATTCTATGTTGCCCTGATTTCTGATCATCACTAACACAAATTCTGCATTTCTGAAAAAAAAAGAAAAAAATGTGCATTTCTGACAATGCCATGTGGGAGAATGAACAGCCTTGGCAGAATACTATGACCTTTGGAGCTGTTTTGTCACAAAAGACAAAAATGTTCTTAACAAGTAATGTAGAATTATTACTAGAGTTCATACAAACTATATCAATAACAAAAAATGTTCAAGATTTCCGTTTTAAAAGCATAATATGGAACACAGCTCTGGTTTAGGGTCTATCATGAATGGTTTCAGTGTCTGCCTTGTTTTAAATAACTGGAATTAAGTTAATTGACAACTGTAATTGTTCACCCACCTGTCTTGAAGATCTCATATCGGATGGAGAAACCTGCTCCGTGGGTCTCATAGTCAGACACGAACTTGATGAAGAGCTGGTTTCCGGAGGAGACGACCGGAGAGGGGGCGATCTTCCCACAGTACTTCCCCACCAGCTGACCGCTCTCATCCACACCATCTCTCACCTCCACGTAGTCGTACCTGAACAAATAAGAGAGCCAGTGTCAGTCCCACAGTGAAGTATAAATCATTTCCTTCTGAACTCTGGTGTTCATTTTCTTTCTAAATAAGTTGGCGATTAGAATATTACTGCTACTCAGACTATACTGCGCATGTAACAAGACAAACAGTACAGACACATTCTCAGAGGGCCACAAACACAGAGCAACACAGCATATTGTGCAGGTAATGTAGTGGAAATAAAACACTGTGTACTAATGAGGTCTCAGGTTAAAACTCAGAGAACAGGTGGGCAGGCTATGCTTTCATTATATCGACCTGACACACACACACACACACACACACACACACACACACACACACACACACACACACACACACACACACACACACACACGCTCTGCAGAGGTTTTGTGCTCCCAGCAGCACTGAGGTCAGGTTTATGTAACTGCTTTAACTACTGAACTTCAGCCGAACAGTTGTCTCTCTCCTGTTTAACCACAGGATAACGCCCTCAGTGTGTGTGTGTGTGTGTGCCTGTTCTATAAGAGAATAAGGGACTAGAACGTAATTATATTTTGGCCTTTGGCTTAGGTTGGTGTATAGAAAGGGCAGGTGTTAAAGCTATTAAAAACACACACACACACTCTCAAACATCACATTCAAATGGAATTTCAGACCCACGGCTATTGAAAGGAGCAGCAGCTTAATTGAGTCGGCGCAGAGTTTAGGAGCAGAGAAGGAAAACAGCTTTGAAATAGGACTGGGAACAAGAGCCGTGACACACACACATACACGCACACACACACACGGAATCTGGCAAGCGAAACTTAAGCTGGTAGAGGAGAAATCAGAGCGCCTGGCCAACGAGGGTGGTCTAAACAGCCCCTGGTTATCAGTGTGAGCGTGTGCGCTTTCAGGCACTTGTTAAAAGTGTACATTTAATGCATTTGAGTTGTGGTTTTCACTCCAGTGCCTGCATGTGTGTGCGTGTATGAGTTTGAATGATGGGTAGAGATGACTTTTCCGTGCTGTGTTTTGACTGTGAATGACGGGGCGAGTGCTGCTCCAAAAGCAGATTTTGGTTCAGGTTTCTACTGTTCCTAATTGCCCATAACGTGAATTCCCGTGTTATTTTCAGCTCTGCAGGCCACTTATCGAGTAGATTCCTGCCCAAACTCTGACGGCCTGTGGCACTGCTCGTCCGTCTTCATCAGAAACCGGAACAAACAAAAAAAACGCAATTCACACACACTACATACAGAGATGAATTTTAATGCGTGTATGTTCAGCAGGTGTGTGGTCACATTCAATCACACACATGTTCTTTCTGTGTCCTCAGAAAATATGTGCCCTGTGGGCAAAGGGGCCTACTTTCATAATTTTCCTTGATTCCCAAATTACTGTCAAAACATCAGACCTCCTTAGCGATCCTGAACTCACTTAATGCATAGGGTTTTGCACAAAAAGGCGATTTACACTTTGAATGAAGGCTAGGGTGGAATAAATCCCTCAGGTGGGACTTGACATGTATCAACATGCACCCTTTGCCACCTTTTTCTAGTTAATGATTTCCTTCATCTGCCTCAAGAGTTTTAAAAAATGTATTTGTAAAAGAGAAACTGAATTACTGGGGTTGATTTGGTAGAGGTGCAGAACGGTGTCCACCGGGTTTCAATATGCAAAATAATAAGGCAAGTAGAGAGAGTCAGCTAGTGAGAGGGAAAGAATGTAACTAAAGGCAGAGCTGGAAAGAAATGGCACAGAAGTGTGGCGGATGGATGACTTCACTTGTATTTCTGCTCATGTGGGGTGATCTGAGGTGATATGAAGCTGTCAAGCTGCATCAAGCAGCTCTTCTTCCTTTTCGTCTCTCATGTAATTTTTTAGTGTCTTAGGTTAAAGGTTTGATAGCAAGAAAGCAGCTGTCTGTCTTAAAACCAGGGACTGCCAGCAGTCTCTGATAGCCAGTCCTACAATTCTGAAACCTCTATTCAGGGTCACTTTTATACAGGGATTATAACTGCATTACAACTCTCATCAAAAACTGACTGGAAAGATTTGCTTTTCTTCCACTTGACGTCTTAATGTGCTCTGAAATCTGTTGGGAGCTCATTCTTTTCTGTTTCTTTTCTAGTCTCTACCAGGGTTTTTGGCTTCTTCTCATTTTGCTCATAACTGTGCTGTGATTTCAGACCAGGTTTTCTTCCTCTTCCCTCATCAGACCACCAGCTGTAGCAACATCAGCTTACACAAATACCACCATGTTTTAGCTGATTTATCAGCAGAAGCTCAGTAAAAAAGACTAGTTTCACATGGTGTTTACTGTGTTATCCTCCGCTGCGTTGTGGTGAAACAGCCAGGGAGTTCCTCATTAGTTAGTTTAAAGAGCTCCCCCGGCATCCGGATTTCTGTTATAATGATGTTATATAGTCTAGTTGAGTCACCAGAGCAAATACTTTCAAAAGTCCTGAGGTTGTTTTAGTTACTGAAAGGACGGTAAACATACTGGTGTAGGCGTTTTCTTAATATCATTTAAAATTTTTGTTGAAGTTTCTCCTCTCCTCTCCTCTCCTCTCCTCTCCTCTCCTCTCCTCTCCTCTCCTCTCCTCTCCTCTCCTCTCCTCTCCTCTCCTCTCCTCTCCTCTCCTCTCCTCTCCATCTTTCGGTTCCCATCATCTCAACTGAGGGCATCTATCTTTCCGTGGCCCTGCTCTGTACTATCAGCAGGCCTATAATTCACCCCAGAGCCTCTGTCTCTGCCTCACCCTCCTTCTCTCCTCACACACCTCCACCCCCACCGTCCCACAACTCCCAAAAGCTGAGCGCTGCCAGACGTCTAAAAAATTGATGCTGAGATGCATCACTGAGATGAAGAAGGAGGGAAGAGTGAGCTGCAGTACAGCTGAAGGAGCTGAGCAAGTGTTTGTGTGTGTGTGCGTGGTCTGTACGCCCCAATACATGTGCAAACAAATGTGTGGCAGTGAAAAGCATTGCCAATACTGTGTACAGTATTGCAAGTAGTGGTGTGTGTGCACAGGAATAGAAGCAAGACAACTCATGTTTTTCACCATTCAAACAAGAGGAAAGAAAAAAACTTGCTTATTTTTGCTTCTATTTCAATTCTTTGCACCTCCAGAAAAGCTGTTTATTTCATTTGTATCCTGGCACATCATCAGCTCGGATGGCCCTCGTCAAGGCGGCGCAGCGGGAGAGAGAATGCAGATGGAAGCGAGAAGACACCCTGGGGGTCCTCGCTGTGAAAGATAGAAAGAAGAGACCTCCTTCTCCAGAATGTCTCTATTTGTGCCTAAATGACTAGTGTGTCAGCCAGAACTGCAGCGGTTCTGCGCCAGTAGGTCCACACACTCTGCTCTGTTAACACAGATCCATCCAGGCCCTTATCATCTGGAAGACATTATGAGAAACGCTTGGCTGGGCAGTTTGACGCCTTCGAAAGTCTCTCCTGTTGCCAGCTGTGTTCAATGTAGCTCTAATCTAGTGCTCTAAACACCTGTGGGCAGTCACTTGTGGGGCTGTCCTCAGGGAAGACAGAGGACACTTAACAACCTCTATCAGCACCAGAGAAGAAGCACGTGAACATGGCCTACTTAAAAACCAGCTACAGTTGGTAGCTCATCTTTGTCCTCCTAGAGCCGTCATGTTAGACTTCGATTCCTCCTCTGTGTGGTGACCTTTTATGTTGTATCACCGCCGTTGATGTTGCTGTTATTCCTCCTGACAGTACAATCCAGTTGAGCCACGCACCTATTTATCTGTCTGCTCTGCTTTGGGTCTGGGTGGGCCAGCCAGCACGCCACAACACACACAGACACACAGATGCACAATTACACACACACACACAATTACACACACACAATGAGCTGCCCACCACAGTGCTAATAGTAAAAACGGTTTGCCAATCCAGTGGGGAAATTAAAGGGAAAAAAGAGAGGGGTAGGAGGGTGAGGGAGGGGGCGAATGTAATTCTCAACGACCTTCGCTTCACCGACTCAAATGTATTAGCCTGCCTTCTTTCTTCAGGCACAGAGAGAAAGCAATCCGCTAGTGTCAAACGAGAACATTAGCCCTCCTTACACAGCCAAAGAGAAGGCGACAAACCACCGGCCTAACAATATAACAGTTATATTGCCTGAAGCTTTCCCATGGAAATAATCTGTCCTCCCTCTATAAATGTCTGCTTGATATGGTTCTACAAAAGCAATACAATCTGAGGCAATGTACTAACGCTATGACAGACTGTATAAGCCGCAGACAATTGGTTGGATTTCTTAATCAGACCATTTATAAGCTCAAGCATGCTGCGGAAAACCCCGGAACAAGAGCTCTTTCTTCACTACTGCCCTATGGTTCAGCTGTGTACAGAACAAATGCCTGACCCTTTCTCTTGCATTTCTCTTTCTGCGACTGTCGGTGTACAGCTTACCGCTGCATGAAAACATGTCACCTACAACATGTCAAAATGTCTCTGGGTAGCACAAGTGGAAATGCCTAAACAACGGACTAGGGGACAGCACTGTGGGGCCCAGGGAGACTTAGCAGGAAAAAGGACCTTGTTTTCAGCTGTCAGGAAACTCCGGCCCAGACACTCCACGTATTAACGAGTCTCGTCTAACAAACTGTCACTTGGGGCTCCAGCAAAACATCATTAATGTTTGTACAAGGGGCCCCAAGACAAGTTGATCTCTGAGTTACTTTTTCCGAGCCTGGAGGGGACATACCTTGCTGAAATAAACTGTGTCTGTCTTTTACTTTCAGTCGCATACTGCATCCCCATTGCATATGACATTCACTAACCTGGACTAAAAAAACAGGTCCCCTTTTTCCTTGGGCACCAGTCCAGCTGAAATGACCCCCATGTCATCTTGCCTGGACAGACAAGGAAATAAGAAAAAAATGGGGCAGTAAACCAGGTCTACATCTTAATGTCCTCAGCTAAAAAACATTAACCCTAATTGACTTGCTGGCATTAAGGTTTTTATTGAAGGGAAAGACCTAATCGTTTAAATAGAAGCTCGGCCATGAAGCATAAAAAAACAGCAGTTTTTTTTCAGCGATCACCGTCTCCACTGATGTACCTTCACTTTGCAGGAAATTATTGCAGGAGTTGAAGTCCTCCGAATGTGGCAACTCACCCAGCGGGATAAACCTCAAACCAATCAGAGCTGATGGTTTCAGAAGTGGTTCCTTGTCGGCGAGGGAAGAAGGGCATGATTGCTTTGCTCACCACCATGTTTCCACATAGATGGATGGAGATAAAAAAGATGGATGAAAAGATGGATATTGCCCGCCCAGATGGCCCAGCTGCAACCGTCTAAAGGGCCTCTTTGGGTGTCACCCCCATACGGTTACACTCGGCTTCGTCATATTTTTAGTCGCCGTAGCTGTTTCTGATTTTGCAGCGGCCTCGGCCACACGTTTGTAAAGCATATTCGCTTTCCTAAACTGCAATTATCATTAGCATTGATGGATTTAGCATGCCTCCATCCATTAGCTTCCCTAATTACACTGTCGAGAGATCTGCTGTCGCCAACAATCAAATTAATGAATTTGGCTGTTTAGACTCAATTATTGCATCCCCCTCCCTCTGCAACATGCACAATAATCCTTTATTCAGAAATATGAGCACGGACTGACAGAGGGAGATTTCTGCCCCAAGGGGGGGATCCTTTCTGCTCCGCACAGAGCAGGCTCACACTGCTGTGTGGGGTGGAGCTAAATAACAAGCGGGGGAGGGATAAAAGTGATCACAAAAGCTCCCACTGTTAGCAGACTGTCTAAATCGCCTGGGCTCACCTCACATGTAGGGCCTACTGCACTTTGAACCCTGGGGATGCAAAAGTACGTTCAGCTGACTTGCTTTCAGTTCCCATGAACGGCTACATGCCTACAGGGTCAAAGCAGCGCTGTGCATATTTTCACCCATCCTGCCTGGACTTTATTCCCTTTTTAAAATCATGAAGCATGATAAGTAGGTCACAATAACATCATTACACTAATGTGAATGTATGTCAGTAGCTTCAGCAAAACATTTAGCACATTTACTCTCTGTTACTGAGGTATTTTTCCTGATGTGGTTCACCACTGCTGATTTGACAATAAAGCAACTGAAGGTGTCAGCATTTACAGAGACTATCAATCAAAAGCTACTATATTTCTAAGAGTTTTTGGCTCTAATGCCTCCAAAAATTGATTCTTGTTTCAAAAGCATGATGTTCAACATATTTTTCAGAGTTATCACTGTGCTCAAAAAATCCTTTAAATAAAAAACAAAACAAGAGAAAATGTGGACAAAACACATATAAGCGTTGATTATTCCTTCAGCAAAACAATAATAAATAGTTTCTATTATTCTGGATATCACCTAGATTTCAATAGTTTTCTTAAAATTTTGAAATGAAAAGTGATAAATTCCTGTTTTTTTTTAATACAGAGTAAGTCGGGCTAAGAATTTTTCAGCATCTCTTTTTCTATCATACTTCTAGTTATCGTGAACGCAGTCAGAATGAGTAAGTATAATCAATTAGGGAGCTGCTCATGGCAAAATGGAAATACACATTTAGCACTTTTTTTCCCTCCTAAGTGAGCCTCAGAAACAAAACTGCTTTGCATACAGCAAATACAGCACACATTCATCTTAGTGTGCAGATAGGAGTATTTCCAGTCTGAAAGTGTGCTTTTGCAAATGAAGCGACCAGCCCTTTGGGTGATTTTTCGAAGAAACACTTCACAGAAGTAAAACAGAAGTGTTGTAATGGCCTTATTATATAGCCATTTTCACAGAGGGCTATTATGCAATGTATCAGTTAAACACCCTCTCTGGTAAAGGTTCAACATGTTAACAGAACACAACCAGAAACTCTGTGATACGATTTACAAAGGATCCAAAAAAAAGAAAGGTGGGAAACTGGTATGAAATTCTGAAAAACACAAGGAACGAAACCAAGCCAAAAAGACAGAAAGGATGAAAAGCCACATGTGTTTTCTCAAAGAGAGGAGAGGGGAAAAGAAGCACTTCAGTCCATTTCTGGGGCCATTACAGAAGGGAATGGCTCCCATTTGTCCCACCTTGACATTTGAGAGGATCTCTGATTACACAGGAGAGAGGGGCAGGCAGAGGTGAGTGAAGAGATAGTCCTCCACAGGGGTCTGTGGCACGGCACAGATGATACGGCGTCGTCACAACAATGAGAAGTCAAGGGTAAAAATAACAGGGCACGGGGAGAAAGGGGTGATGTGCCACAGCAGGGTCGACTTATATACTGTCTCTTTTTAAACACACTGTCCCCGCCCTGCTGTCGTTGCCTCCTCACCCCATGAAACACGTCGGCGGCATGAATACATGCACACCCTGCTGGGAGGGAGGACGCAAATGGCTACTTGATCTCAGCCTACTGTATAATGAAGACTGGAAAATCCATAACCCTCAGCTCAGGGCGTGAATTGGTAAAATATCTCAGTGCACTACAGTCCCTTAAGCAGGGGTCCAATATGCGCAGACAGTGGGGGGGTTGTTACATTATTTGGTCTGGCACCTGCTTGAATCATCGTCCAACTAGCATCTCCTGAGAGCACAAAGCCTCATGGTTCAAATTTTAAAAAAGGAAAAAAGAAGAAGAAAACTACGCAGAGTGCTCCGTTTTAGAGCTTTCATTATCACATTTGGCACAGTTGGAAATTAATTTGTTGTCTTGTTGATATGACATTTTAATGCTCTTGGGAACAGACACTTTCATACAATTTTTATTAAAAAGAATTTTTGAGAAAGTCCTGTCTGTACCTCCAGTAACTTGGTTCACTATTCCTCTGCCCAACTTTCTAATAAAGGAGACCAGGATGCAGATCCATACAGAATCCTGACGCCATTAACAGCGTCCCATTTATTTTGGGTATATCACAAAAGGAGGGTGCTTGTTAGGGCACAAACTATTACTGGATATCCTGTCTATGGGTACATGTGTAGGATGTACATGATTGAGGTCAGGCTCACTGGAACCGTGTGACAAGAAGAAACATAAAGAAACACGCAGATAATTGTGTACTACCTTGAGCGAGTGACCCACTGAACTTAAAATGGGACGAAAACTAGTCATGTACGCTCTTTGTGACTTCACATTTTATGAGCCGACGAGCAAAAAACAACAACAGCATCAATATGCACTCCCAGAAAACCGAGCAGCATATAGAGGCAATCATCTATCTGTTTGTGATGCTGCGAGAAGGTAGCGGTGCTCCCCGCCGGGTAACGAGCTGTGCAAGGAGCACGCCGCATTCAAAAAGGCAAGAGGAGCAGAGGAGGAGAGTATGGAAGGGAGGAGGGGAGATGAGGACGAGGTCAACTAGAGGTAAAGCCTTTGGGTGCTGTTCAAAACTCTCTCGCCTCTCCACAATGGGCAGGAAGAGAGAAAGAGTGTGGTGTGGGTGGGATAGCGGTGCCGGAGCGTGAAAGGGAAACTGCAGAGGGAGATAGAGAAGGCATATGAGTGGAGCTGTTGATAGAGACAGTGAAGGAACTTTAACAAAAGAGAAAATAGAGCAAATAGCTGATAGCAGTGGTTGGGAAACAGGTGCCAACAGGAATCCAGTTAAAGGTTCAGTGGCCTGAAGCATGCTGCCTTTCTTTGAGATTCTTTTACATGGCTCTGCAGAGGCAGCTCGAGGGCAATGGTAATAATAACTGCACTGGGAATTATTCAATTAAACGCCCCATCCGTCCCCGCTGGCGTTCTCCCTCCTCTGTCTCTTCTGTGTCCTCCCCAGAGCCTGTGGAGGAGTCGGGGAGGGGGTCAGAGAGCAGTCTGAGCTGGGTGCTTCGTGACCCGGTCATCTGGCTGGACATTCAGTCACTTGGCTGAGAGCAGGGAATACTGTGAACAGACCCCGTGGGAGTGATGTGGAGCACTATTGTCCTCTTCAGTGTATGCAACACACGGAATCAATCACACCTGACCTTAAACCACACAATAAACCTGAGACAAGACAAGCTATATTTCTAGTTCTTAACAGGGAGAAGAAAAAAGATGGTGATAAATAAAGCGTTTTCACAACAGGGACATATTTCAGGACAGGGCCAGGCAATCAGTTGCTGCCAGAGTCAGACAATTTCCTTTGATCAGCTCTCAGATGCAATATCTAATGTTTAAAACCTCATCCTTTATTTCATTTTGACGGCTGCATTGTTTCCACTACATGCAAAGATTTTCCAATGATGCAGCACTTTGAAAGCCAAATAGGCCGTGCTGTGAGGGCCACATGCCAAGCCGTGCATCTCTTCCGTGGTGTTGGGCAGAGAAGCTGAATACTTGGCATTACAGGGCTGATTTAAGTGCTGATGGCCAGCCAGCCATTGCCAGCATTTGGAGGGCAAGGTGACTCCTCCTTTTACTGGCTGGACAATCAAACTTTCCTGTCAACTTGGAGGCTGTCTGTCCAGTGGTATCATTTCCTTTTGCTTGCCGGTGAAGCCCTCTGGGAGATTGCGTAATTATGCATGATGGGGAAGGGCCTTCTTGTCACTTATTCCCATGTAGACAGGGGTCATCCTGGAACAGCTCAGCAGGAGCCAGAGATATAGGCAACTAATAATACTTTCAGCACTACCCTACTGAGATAATACCAGAAAAGGTTGCTGTTAAGCAGAATTTACAGTCCTTTTTTTTTACAATCACTGCCATCTAACAAAGCAAATAAGACCGTGAGAAAAGAATTGCAACGGTTGCTGCAATGAAAAAAAAAAGACCACAACTAATGTTGCCAATTTAGTGAGGAGAGATCAAGCAAAGAGCAAACAAAGCCAGCGATTGTGAGTGGCTCTAACTCAATCAGAGAGCAGCGGGGTACCGCCCCATCAATCACTGTCTGCTTGCTGCCCTGGCTGAATCACGAAGAGTAAAGTGGTGGAGAAACACAAGCAAGTCAACGGCCCGCTGTGCGCAAAAAACAGTGACCGAAAATGACCCCGGGGATCTGGGGCTGAAACAGGATGGTCCTTGGCTTCCTACTTCCTAACTACCTGCCCTCTTAACCACTGCAAACAAACTTTGGTTCACCCAGAGCCCCTCTGGAGACTTGCTTGATTGTTTGAATAAAGAGCCCTGTGGTCGCTGAGCTCCCCCTCCCACCTGCCACCCCTTGTGGATCTGTAAGCACCGGGGCGTTAGGGCAACAAACAAGCTGCATAGGACCACAGCAACATCAATCAAAATCATAGGCTCCATTCAAGGTTAGACCACTGAACGAAACATGTCTGACAAGCCTGGACACGCTGTATTAAAGTGTCCAGAACTCTCTCATCAATTCAACTAAAGAGCTTCTTCTCTCTCCTTTCCCCTCTGGGACGGGGGGATAAGTAAGACATTGGGAGGTACTGTTTTAAGGCAGTCCTTCCCTGACTACTGCTCTGCCACCCACGTATATCTTGAACTCCAATTATTATATCTTGAACTCATTTATTCACGCTGTTTTTGCTGTTTTCCATACCGCCTCATAAACTGAGAAATCAGCATTTGATGGAAAGAAAAAAGGCAGGAGAGGAAAACCTGTTGCTAATTATATTATATGAAGCAGAGCAAGGGGGAGACGGTATTTATTGCCAACTGTCCTTTGGAAACAGAAACGCATAATTGAATTATAGCCTCAGTGTTTAATGCTTTTTCATCGGTGCTGGAAGGAAAATGAGTATGAATTTTCTTACAGTAAATAGATGTGAGTCCAGATAGACAGCTGAGATTACCAAATGTTGTCCTCTAATCATGAGTCCCTCCATACGGCTCCTTTTCTAACAATCTGTTTTGGATAAAAAGTAAAAGAGCATACGACTGACATTTCTAAGCTGTGTGGGCTGCAGCTCTGCTCCACAAAACCCTTCTATATAGGGAAGCTTGCATTGGTTTGGGGCTGCAAAGAAGAAGAAGAAAAACGGCATCACCAGCCATGTGCCAGAAACAGCTTAGGGACAGTAGTCCCTGGCAAACACAACTTGCTAACTCCCACATCGAGATGAAAAACAAAACAGGCAGACACGTGAGACTATGATGCTTTTGTGCTGCTGCAGATAAGAGACTTGAAATTCAGTGGGTTATTTATGAGCAGAGTCTCTTCCTCTCCCTCCCTCGTTCCTCCTTTTCCGATTCCTCCGCTGTGAAGTGGACCTGCCTCCCGCTGCGAGGTAGAGTGGCTCGCCTCCCGGTTGTGGTCAGGTTGTGCATGAATCAAAGTGGTGACAGAGCAGCGGGGAGGATGGCAGATGCCACGGCTAGAAAGCTTTTCAATCAGGCTGCCCTTCCAAGCTGCGGCCAAGGTGAAACACTTCAACGGCAGATGAAAAAAAAAAAAGACCCTCAACCCCACGGTCACTCGCACACACATGCATGTACTGCATGCATGCAAGCACACAGGAGCACAGACCTACTTTAATCCTGCTCATTAGCCAGGAGTCACCCCTCTATGTTTAAAAGAGACGGTGAAGAAGAAAGAAGAATGAGAGTGAAGGTCAACGGCTTTCTGATGCAACATCTCTGTCTGCTGTCCGGTCTTTTCTGCCCTCTGGTTAACTAACAAGGTGAACACTTTTGAAATTCATCAGCAGCACGGTGACTCTCATTTGCTGGTAGCTTTGAAACCTCTCCTGCTTCATTAACAGTTACATTTTGCAGGTAGCAAACAGGGCGAATTTAAGACACAGAGAGCTTGTCTCGGGAAGTTTTACCATGCTGTCAAAATACTCGTTAGCTTTGGTATAATTGCTGCAAAGTGCAAACAAGATATATTCAAAGCGGTTTGCTCTTTGAGGTGCCGCTGACAAGCTTTTTTCAAGGCGCACCGCTTCATTGTAATTTTAGGTCTAATTTGATTTCCATTGTTATGAACTGTGGGAGTCTATCGTTGCAGAAAATACCAGGTGCACAATTTCAGCTGTTTTTGTCGAACCTGGTAGTTAAAAGAAGCGGTGTCGCCCTACGCACTCTATTTTGCTGTGCCTATTTTGTGTTGCCACTTTGAACGCCCCCAGCATGGATGCTTCTGTGACATGCACTTGAAAGAAAAGAACACACTGACAGCAGAAATAAATGTCCTCTAACAGGCCATAAGTATCTCAAACAATCCACGTCAATCCAAAGCCCCATCTCCTCAGCCCTGGAGGTCACAGCACTTCCCTTCTTTAAAAGCTGCCACCGCCACAGGCCTGTTAACAAAAAAAAGTCTCTTATTGCGTTCCTGGCTTATTTATTTTACTCCATGACAACGGCTAATAAACAATCACACAGCTCTTATTTACTCATGGTCGCCTTGCAGAGGAGGGTGAAAGGAGACCAAGGGAGGAGTTCTTGCTCTTCGCTGCCCAGCTGTGAAGATCCGCTGCTCTTTATCATGAAGCTGCTGTATGCTATCAGGGCAGAAGCATAACAAGAGAATTAAGAAAAGTGGCCGAGCGGATCCTCTCCCTAAAGCCCCTTCTGTCCTCCCTTTTCACTTCCTCGAAACAGGTGGCACTCTTTGTGGGGCACATACGAGTGGGGTTAGTGGGATTCCACATGACAAAGAAAGAGCCAGCTATAGATACTGTGTAGGTTAATACCACCCTCTTCCCCCCTTCCCTGCTCTTCTTAGTCATCTCTGGAGTCCAGGCCTGGTCACAAAATGCCAGGAAGGGCAGGATGTCTATTGTAGAAGGTACACAGCGGAGAATGTTTGCCTTCCCAGCAGGCCAAGCAGCTCCACGGGGGCAGCTCAGCGGGGGAGTGAAGGGGCAGAGGGACAGAGAAAGGAAAGATCTACAATTAAAAAGAGGAAAAGAGTGCTTTTCCAAGCTTTGAGTTACAGACACCTGAAGGCAGGGGGGCTCTCACAGACTTCTGAAGCGTGGTGAGGCGGGAGACCTTCGCTGAGTCTCCCCTTGGTCTCCCCCACAAAGAGCTGCTTGAGAAGGCATTCCTCAAATATCTCCGCTGCCTATAGTACCACCCTGCCATACATCTCATCCCAACGTCTCCCCCTCCCACAGCCCTCCACCCATCTACTGCACACATTGTCACAGTGGAATTTCTGTGAGGTCCACAAAAATACCATCCAGACAGAGAGAAAAGCAAAGAAATGAGGAACGGCTGAGAGAAAGCAGACAGATTCTCTCTCTGCCTCCTGTTTTTAACCCCTCTCCTCTGCTCCTCCAAAACAAACAGAGCAGCCTTGACTGGCTGACTGCAGGAGATTTCAGTGTGCTGGAGAAAGAACACTTTTTTGGTCTGGTCAGCAAATCCGATGCTATCAATGATTCATAACGTTGTCAGGAGTACATCGTATCTATCGAAAGTTGCCTCTCCTCTTTGAGTCAGCAAGCGAGGAGGTGGTGGGAGAGATCAGCCTGCAGCTCACGATGAAAGATTTCTAGATCTGGTTTAGGTTCAAGACTAGAAACTTTATCGCACTTCTGATCAGTGAATCTTGCTTTAACAATAAGAACTGTAGTATGTCTTTTAAATTAGATAAATTGCCCTTCAGTCTGCCTTATGTGAAACCTGCCTGTCACTTGTTTAGATTCAAATCTACTGAAACCTCCATTTTTTGTTGAGATGGCAGAGCTACTGCAGTCAGACAAGCCTGACAGCCCTTATCAGATTGCAGACAAAAGGAGAATGGCTGCATGGTAAGGGAGTGCAGAAGAAGCATATCTATTTACTTCAGTTTTTCACTTGAGCTTAGCTTGTTCATTCCACCGATTTTCTGAGCAAATTGACTTCAAATATTTGCCTTGATGCAGGCTGCGCCTCTCCCTCAAACTTCATTAGCTGTGAGAGGCAGTGAGGGCGGCCCCTCAAACTCCACTCTGTGAAAGTCTACAACGGTGCGTGAAAGGTAAACACGTTCTGCATTCAGAATCGCAAGGCTCACTTAGTGCCCTTATCTCTGTGATGAAGTGTTTTCCTCCTCCAGCTCTCAGGATACAGGCCTCTGCACTTCCCCAAACAAACCTGTCAAGGGTAGCGCACACGTGCAACAACACCACCGCAGCCAGACTCCACTCAGTAAAGACTGTTTTTCTTTTTACGAGCGCCACTTTGAGTGCTTCTTGTTTGGTTTGCTGATAAGAGCCATGTTGGAGAACATGTGGTGCATGTGTGTTCCATTTGCCCTCTAATTAGATTGCAAGGCAGCGCACTGAAGCATGCATTGTAACCCCCACCGCCTCCACCTCCACCCACTCTGCCAGTCCATCAGATAAGGAAGCCATTCTGGCTCTCATCAGTTTCCATTATGTAAGGACTGATTTGGTGAGTGGAGCTGCGACAGAAAGTCTGATGGGTCCTACACAAATCACACCGAACTACTGTCTGCAGATATAGAAATTACTATTCCTTTGCTTTTAACTAAGTTACCCATGACATGCCTTGTCAGCGATTACCGCAATAATCCACCCTCATGTTACACAGAGCCATAATTTGAAATTAAGGAGGAATAGTAAAATGGATTGCCCTCCACGGCTCGTCTTTTCTGACTAAAGCCAACATGAAGCTGCGCAAGTTGGAGCATATCGTGAAGTGGAACTAAAGTCCCATGAAAACCACTCCATTAACAACATTAAAAATGAAACGGTACACCAAGTTAAAAATAGGAAAACATTGTAGGTCAGGACGACCCTGTTTTCCTGTGCAATCTGTGTGGCCCACATGAGAGACTGACTTGAGTTTCACAGCCGTCTGTCTGGGTTGTTTGTTAACGTATCCTCAATACAAGTGGTTTATTACCTTCTGACCACAGTACTGGTAGGTTGTGTCTGTTCCACATGTAATGAATACGCATGGAGGATAGAGGCGAACGATAACAGCAAGCAAGCACATCCACTACTGAAACGTCCTCTGCTAACAAATTTATGAACAGCCAATTAACTGGTGAACCGCAATCTGCAGATTCAGTGTGGCTGCTAAATGAAAGAGCGGCGCTAATTTTTAAATGATACATTGATGGATCAGTAAACTCAAAGACCTCCCTCTTTTCAATTAAAAAAACTGCCCTCCTTGAGCCTGCAGGGGACTAAATTCTTCTTGCTGCATGTGTTTAGACACAGGAAACTCATTCCTGACTAATTTGATTAACACAAGCATTGTTACTGCTGCCCCCACCTCCTCCTGTCCCTTCCTCGCTCTCTGTTTCCAGCTTGAACAGTTTAATAGTCCCTCTGGTGCTGAAATCGGACCCAGAAGAAGTGTCAAGGAGCATCCAGCCTCTAAAAGACAGCAGCATCCAGCCTGCCATAAATCTCTGGCAGCAGTAAGGATGGGTTAAAGTGGGATTTAAATCCGGGATTAAAAAAAGACACAAACCCTGCAAGCGTATACGGGGGCCATTCAAGGAGCACAAAAGAAGCGCAGGGTCCAGGTTTTGGGTGGAGTGGGGATACAGTAACAGGATCCAGCAAAGCCCTGTACTCTCCTGAGCCCTGCAGCGTAAACAAACAGCTGAGACAGAGCAGGGCAGAGGCACCGACACACGCACAAAACCACACACACACACTCACACACACACCCAGAGAAAGACAGGCAATCAGAGCGAGGCAGTCTGCCCAGGCAAAGGCTCACCTCAGGGCACTAACACTGACACGGGCTCATCACATTACTGTCTGTCTCTGGTTTCATCGGCTTAAACTATCTATCAGACAACAGGTTAGCCGCTTAGCCTTTCGCTGGATGCAGCAGCTCGTGGCTTACAAGTCAAATAAGCATCAGTAACTAACTGTCACTGAGAAATCCACCTTAAAAGGGTATTTTCACTGAGTTTCAGGGGGAAATCTAAGTGAAGAAACACCATGTGTCTCACATAATTTCACTTGGCTCCTACTCTGACGTTAATAAAGCCTAATTAAATAAGCTTAGACTTGTTTCTTGGAATTTCTCTCTTCTTTTTCAGAGTAATTGCGTTTTAAGAGTGAATATGAAAGCAAATGGTTTATTAAAATAGACATTGTTTTCATGCAGTATAGCATGCAGCCACATTTAACGGCCTCTTGTGAGGTTTTGGCCTTATAGCTCTCCCCCTTCTGCAAAATTACAGCAGTTCAAATCAATATTATACCCCGGTGACTTCATGCCACAAAGACGAAAATCAAGGACATTCCAAAACCAAATGGCAGGGGTGAGACATTCCTGCCGCCCTATGTATTCACAGAGCAGGATTACATTAACACAGCTCCAGTGAGAAGGCTGACACTAGATGGCGCAGTTTCATGTGCAATAGGCATGAGGGAGAAGGAGGAATGAGTGTCACACACACATGCAGGAGCGCAACAATAGTTATGAGTAGGACACATGTATATATATTTTAGGTTGAAAATAAACAGAAATCTGGAGGTGTTTGTGTGAACAGCTTCAACGCAGCTTCTCAAAGTAAAGTCTGGGGGTTAAACAGGCACCTTGAGAAGCTTCCCATCACTGCTATAGACTTAGGACAAGCAGATTTTGTGTTTTGACAGAGGTTTTACTGCCTCCCTCTACTAACTTTAAATCACCCCACAGACAAAATCAGATTGAATGAATGAGTTATCCGGGGCCAAGAGCACATCTGGTCTTCATAGAGGAGGTCGCTAACTCATGCTGTACTTACTTGCACTCACGGTCCTCCAGATCAAAATGCGGATTGAAGTTGATGAGGATCCGCTGGTGAGGACCAGGCGCCGAGATCACCCACACACATCTCTGAGAAGGGGGGTAAGACATGGGGTATCCGGGCGAAGTGAGGTAGTTGGCGGTTGAGATTCTGATGTTGCCTCCACATTTATCTGCAGAGGGGAGTGACAAGAGTTCTTGAGGGACAGAGACAAAGAAAACTTGGCTGATGACCTTATCCACGGCAGCTTACAGAGAGAGAACAGTTGGACTAAATGAGCTAATCTTTGCTCAGGGATACTTCAGGCTGATGAGTTTACACAACATTTACACTTTGAACTAATCATTTAATTCCTTTAGGTAACACAGAGTACAATATTGGATTTTCAGCAACAAGACAGTATGAAGGTGAACATTTCTATTGTGAAATGAGCTTCTATCAGACATTTCCACCCATAAATCTACACAGTAAAGAGTGTTTGATTCTTTCACAGATTTTTAGCTGTGTAACAAAGCTGCAGTTTGAGGTTTAGTCAACAACAGAGCAGAGTGAAAACAGAAAATTAGAGTAGCAACAGACAATTACTCATAATGAGCTCATAAATTGCACTTAGACAGTTGTTAATTTCATGCTGTGACATGCAGGAGCTGAAGTCATACTGTTACAGACAGAAGAGGAAGCTACTTCTGATTCACATTAAAAGAAGGAAAGGAGCAGCTTTTAGTTTGTGATCCATATAACAGCAAAGTCTGACAGCAGGGTACCAGCTTTAAGAAAAGTTTGGTTTTGCCAAAAGCCCGAGGTCACTTTGTCTATTGCCTGTTTCTTTAAAACTCTATATAAAACCTAATTAAGTGAACATTCATTTATTTTTCAGAAGCTTACTACTGCCTCTCATCTTTATTTTCATTTGCATTTATTTATTTTTTTATTATAAAAACACGCGCTATCTAGTAATTTGACTCTTGCAAATCTATTGAATCGAAATAAATGAAAGTAGAAACGGAAGGGAAGCTGTAAGAATAGAAAATGGGAAGTTGTGTAAGTCGAGTATTTGGAGCGACTTTTTGAACTTTATCACAAACAGACGCTCCTAATCGGAACCTAAACTTTACTTCTGCGAAAAGAGCTTCAATTTATTTAATAAAACTAATTTGCTGTTCCTGGCACGTCCTACAATAAACCGTAGTTGTATGAATAAAACAAATATTTTAAAACATTTAATTGTATTATATGGGTTGATCTGTAAGTATTAAGAGTATTAATTTAAGTAAAATGAACAGGCAGGAATATTAATGAAAAATACAAGTTAAACAATAAAACAGCAGAGCACTGTTTAAGAGGACTATAATAAAGTATTTATAAAGTCACTACGGAGCAGCACTAAGTCTCTGTAGAAATATTATTAGGGGGGTTTCTTAAGGGGCAGGTGAGCGCCTTGCGAGTTTATACAAAGATCAGCGGAGATCAGAGAGGGCTAATCTTTTAAAAAAATATTGGGATTAGTAGCTTTACAGGGTACATAAAAGCTTTATTTATATAAATATCAGATGTCACACTTACCGTTTTTGAAAGCCTTGACCACCAAGAGGATTCCCATGAACAGGATAAAGACTAATCCACAATGCATCCTTGTTTTATCGACAAAAAAATAAAATTACGCATACAAAAAAGAAAAACTCCTCCAAAAATATAACTCCTCCAAAAGCTTTTTGGCAAGTATTCTTCTTCCCTCTTCTGAACTCAACAAATAAAGCAGAAGTGTCTCTTTTGACGAAGGTGGAAGTGATCTGAGAGCGGGCTCAGGTCGCTGGCATCCTGTCATTCAGCTCCTGTTTCCTCTCGCCTGTGCCGGCTGCTCTCCTCTCTCCAGCGCCGACCGTGCCATATCCTCTCAAAAGAAGCCAAGGCGCAAGATATATGAAGAAATGACCCACTCCGCACTCACTTTGCGTCCTTTACTCCTTCAGTTGATGCCTGGGCAGGATGTAATCCTTGGCTGTGGAGTGCAAAAGAAACATAGACGGAGATGTGAGCAGGTTATGGATGCGTGCCGCGGCCGTGCGCTCTGGACATTCCCCAGCCAGTCAAAAAGCGAGGATACAAATAAGACTCTGAAGACACGGGTACACCCCTTCCCCAAATTGTGACCGCTTTGCTTCTATAGGCTCAGAGAAGGGATTGGAGAGGTTGATGATTGGCTTGATTACAAATAGCCAACCTATGTCTGAAAAGCCCCGCGTCTTTATATGTAAGCGCACTGAGTCATGGAGCACCAGCAGTCCGTTAAGTGACACGACTCTCTCTCTTTCTTCCTCCCTCTCTCTCTCTTTTACTCACTCACTCACCCTCTCCTGCCCTCCCTCCCTCTTTCTTCTTTTACATAAAGGAGCTTGACATTATTGGAAGATGTAGTGACACAACAGGACTTCCCGCAGGAACGTTTAAAAACACTCTGAGATACTGCCATTTATTAAATACTCTACTTGATGAAAACAGGCAACTTTAAACTATCTTTATTCTGGATTTCAATGATTATTGTTGGGTATCTCCTCGGGTGGCTTTCGTTCACTTCTATCTGATCACTTTATTTGACATCTAATCATCGCAGCTCCCCCTTTGATTCTTCCAATCTTTCAAAACACACAGCACACTAATGGGAGCACATCTGTAGTCCAGTGCTGTTTACAGGCCCAGTTTTTGCTCCGGAGCTAAATGGCAGAAAGTAATCTTTCTCCTTAGTTCTGGTGAATGTCTCTTAAGAACCAGAAGCTGTCCAGATGCGCCGATTGTTAAAGCCTGCCCCACAACGGTGACACCATTACACTGGCACTCTAAAATTTAGAGGAAATCAATTAAAGCGTAAATTATAGTAGCCTCGAGTCGTTTACTCAAGGCTGCCCTTAGTGGGTCACACCGCGCAGAAAGGAACGGAGCCGGCTTGTTCTCAGTAACCTCAATCAGTGTATTGCACTGTAAACTCCTGTATAAACACAACACAAGGCAATACGTGATTGCAAAAAAAGTATTTTAATAATCTGCATATTGTGCTTTTTTTTTTGTTTTAGAACAAAAAATAACAAAAGATAGCTAAACAACAATGGAATCATATGAGCCAGATTTGTGATGTTGTGCGTAAAATCATTGCAATCATTAGGGAAATGCCTATTATTATTATTAATTTATTCTTTTTTCCCCTTTTAACCCAAGTCAAATAAAAACAGCTGCATTCACCTGCGTCTAGGAGACTCGCAAACCCGCAGGCATCCAGCCCTGCTCTCTCCACTTCCAACATGCGTGGAGCACAGTGTACGATCCGACAGGCTTCCTCCGATTCTGTTAAGACGGCACCAGATCTTCTCCAGAGCTCCACAAAAGCAAGTCAACTTGGTAACCCCCCAAAACCCCTCCTCTATAAGCAGAGGAAGAACCACAGCGCAGTCCAGTCCAGTCCGCGCAAAGACGCACAGCCGATGCCCGGAGACGCTCTCTCCTCTCCGCGTACAGATGAGCCTCTTCACCGCTGATCTCTCCGCTTCTCTCTGCGTGTTTGGCTCTCATTCACAACTGAAATCCGAGGGAGAACCGACAGTCCCAAAATGTCTCAAGGAGAGAAAGATCAGAGTAGACTGAAAATAAAAGTCCTTTTTTGATCTAATATAAGTTTTTACTCGTCCGTTTCTCCGTGCGCCACCGCTCTCGGCTCCTCCACTGATGCAAATGCGAAAGGTTTGAGTCCCTGCCAGCTCCACACGCCCCTTTACGAGGGATGAGTACGCGGGTGCGCGCGATTGTTTTCGTGCGTGTGTTGATGTGTGCGTCTCAGCAATCGATATGCAGATTTCACCCAGCTGCCTCTCTCCCTCCACCCGCCTGTAGCCTTTATTGGACGCATCAGAATGTCACATTAAACAGGAAATGCGCTAACCTGATGGCGTCTCTGCGCATGTGAGTGATCTTGGATGAAATTTAATTTTTATTTCGTATCACTCACCGAAAATCTTTTCTGGCTTTACATCCCCTCATAATAAGCAACAAGAAATGCTTTAATAAGGTTATTACACAAACATCAGATTCCATTTGTGACTCCCTAGGAGCCCTGTTGAATCATTGAAGTGACTTCACAAGAGATAAGAAAAATGCAATGACATGTATTAAGGCCACTATAGTGCAACATATGCATGTTAATCCCTATCGTGATAACATATTAATATTACAGAGACACTATATGGTTTTATGTAGGTTTTTGGGAACATATAGACGCTCCTGGGACTCAGTGCAGCGTTGTTCCTACATGTGAACAAAGAAGCTGTTCTCTGCTATGTGTGAACAATCTGTCTGTCACCCACTTCAGCTGGGAAAGAGTTTGGTGGTATAAAAAACAGGACAGCTAATTCTCTTTGGGTAGCAGTCCCCAAACTTTTAATTATGAATAATCCTGTCTAGTTTGAGGACATTTTCTTCCGAGAATGTTGCTGTACAGTGCATAAACAGTGGAGAGACTCTGTTCAAAACATCCATTCATACTTTATCTCGTTGTGCAACACTCCAGAAAGCAGAAGTGAAACTAAAACAGGATTCAGCCTCATACAGCTCAAACTTTCCTGACCCAACTTCTCCAAGCACTCTCACTGGGCCTTAAGGGTTAAACCTGCTGCTTCAGTTCTCTGCTGTTTTAGCTCAATTGACTGCAATAAGCGGAGGCTTCCGGCTGCAGGTCTCTGTGGTTATAGGATTCTTCTGCCCTGTAGGGGGCATCAGAGCCGGTGAGCAACTCAGGGAGCCACCCATTGCTCTCTCAGGCTCACCTTGCTGCAATGCTTTGGAGATTGCATAGCTGGCTTCACAAACAAACGCACTGATTCGAGGTTTTTGCACACTCAGTCACTGTATTCAGTGTGCATCTTATTCAGACTTTGCATGCCACAGCATTAAGGCTGCTCTCTCATCCTTCTTTGCAGTAGTAGTGAAGCAATAATCCTGATGTACTTTGTATTCTAATCTGCTTGTTCTTGGAAAAAAAAAGTAAATTGCTGTGTTGCCCTATGGGAAACACAAGCAGCACTTAGTCAATGCAGGAGGCTGACAAGCTTTATGCACAGAGTATTGAGATGTCCCCTGTTTGAAAAGTTTTTGTGCCACAATAGAGAAAGATAAGCTGGCAATCCTGCACTTTATTATTTTTTATTCCTAGACAGAAACAGCGACAGAGGATCGAGTGGCTTTATTCCCATTCCAGCCTCAGTAATTCTCTGTCTTGCTGATAACACAAATGTTAAAATGGTGCCGGGCATCTCTATCAAAGGCTGCACTAACTAGCCTTTCGTGTCTTCAGGATAACACAGGAACAATGGCTTAGAGTCATTTCACAAGGGTGCCTGCCAGTGCCGTATCTAAAATGAGGGGGGGATTGTAGAGGAACAATAAAAGAACCATTTAAAGGATTTGCTTCTTCATATATATCCACAGTAATCTTTAGTACAGCCCTGATGAATAATTAGCTTCGGTACAAAAGCACACATTTTATAGTTCCTGTGAGCAGTGGACTTGATTTCATTAGCCTGCCCTTTATTCACCAAAGTGAGTGAGTCAGAGTGAAATGTACAGGCTCAAAGCATCTGGCACAAAGTCAGAGAGAGCATTTCACCTCCGATTCTTGATTGAAAAGTCTATCTTTGGACTCACCTGCTAAGAACTGGGACATGATTTAACACTCTGCTATTTCTGGGTGACAGGCAACAAATTAAAGAAAAGAAATTAATAAGTGATGCTCCCATATGGGGAACAAGGCCACACTGGATGGTGAGGTAAGTGAATAATATGGCCCGAGCAGTAAGATGCCAAACCTGTTCAACACCCATGGGAGATTATGCACCTGATTCCGACCTCATCAGCCCATTAAACGAGCATCATAATTGCACATCATTACCATACATGATGGAGTAGGAATCTCCTCTACCTTCAAGTAGGCCATTCTGATCATCCATAAACATAAAGTAACCTTGATAACATTGGTAGCCACGATTAAAACAATAAATGTGTGATTATCATTAACAGGAATGGGGTAAGGAATAGCAACTAAAAACTAGGACACATAAGCATCATGATTACACATTATAAAGTAGACATTTTTATTTACAGGTCTTTATAAAGCTATTGGTATCCTGCATAACACTGACATCTGCTACCCCAAATGCCTCCACACCCCATACCTACATCTCTTCATGTCTTAACACTGAACATTGACACTGTGCATAGTCTGTGAGGAGCAGAAACCTGTGGTATGGATGAAATTCTCAGGGATACTAAGCTGTGTTATGACACTTTATGTTGAGTTGTCACTCACCTGCATGTTGAAATAGTGAATAAAAATTTGGAGATTTCATAAAAAAGAGAAAATCAATATGATCTATGAGCTGTGATCTTTAAGTAAAATCTGGTGGGACATTTTGGCATCTCTTCAACACTCCCCCCTATAGGCGTTTTCAAACCTGTGCTGGTTAGACTGATTGATTTGGACACTGGTTTGGTTTTCCCAGTGGTATAATTTGTTTTGGCAGATCTGAACACAGCAATCATACTCGTTTGTGGTTGGACCCGATCCAACCTCAATCTGACCAAACTGCAAGGCGTATTCTGCAAGCTTGTGCTGAAAAGCTCCCATAGCCAGGTGCCTACTTCATATTTGGGTACATGACATTTTTAAAACTTTTCTCCTGTGTTCACACCTGCCCCAGACACTTTCAACAATTGACTAAAGTGAACATTTTGACCTCACTCGCTTCCTTTGTGTGAAAAGAAACCAAACCAAGCATAAAATGCACAAATTGACCACCTCATCCACTGGAAATGCCTTAAAGTTATATTAGCTCCCATCATTGCTGATCCCTACCCTAGTTACCCCTACAGGCTGAAAGTACATATCTGTACCCAAAACTGTTTTCTGCTGAGGAAAATCAAACCAGCTAGCAGCCTCAGGGGGAATAAGCGGGGCCACCCATTCAGAGAGTTTGTCCATTTTCCGATTGCAGCTGCACAGCCAGGCCTGATATTTTCAGCCTTACTGCCTCAAATGACTGGTTGCAGGATGCCAGTCCTGATGTCATATCATCCAACGTATGTTGCACCAATCTCAGCCAAACGCTGGATCTTGCTTGCTGCTGTCATATGGACCATTTAATCTCTTGGATTTATACGCTTAAAGGCCCAACCTTTGATATGTCCTACACCATATCCATCTTGGCAGTGTTTCCTCTGTTCAAAGAACAAGTACTCTGACTGTCAGGGAGTGCATTAGGGACAGCTCTGCAATGTATATTCTGGACTTTTAGGTTAGTAGGAGATGACAGATGCGGTATTTCTTCCACCAGTAGGAATATTTAAATGCATGTTCCTGTTCCACTGCACTACAAGGTTAAATTAGAGACGGTGACTGTGAACTTTATAAAAGACCTTGTTATCTACTAATCACACAGTGTTCCAGGTTCTCCTCCATGACAACCGCTGTAAAAGACAGCCACGGGCTGAAAGGTTATTGTGCAGGTGAATAGGGGCTATACAGCTCTCACAGTATAGAAGTTGCTGTACCAGTTTCACCATTTTGGCAGCTGTTGATAATTACTAGCAAAAGAATGTTTCACACACTCTTGAGCAGGCTTGCTGTTACCAATGACACACCTTCGAGCTCTGTCAAAGAGTCGTTATTGTGGGATTTTTTTGTTCTGTGGAATGTGGAATGCACATGTTTGTGTGAGGCAGAAGGGAAAGGAAAGAGAGGAGAGGGGATTCAAAACCAAAGCACAGAGAGACAAACAGAAGCCGAAGTGAGCTGAATCTCTTATATTTACTTTCTGAGGCTATGGGTGAAGACATGGAAAACAGAGGAGACCCTGAAAAATCCCTGCACCACTGACTTTTGAGGGGCGGGTTGGCGGTGGTGGGGGTGCCGGCTCAGTCAGATCAAGGTCTGGAGTAATTGCTACAAAGGCAGCGTTTCTCCTCGGAGGCGTTTGGTCGAGGTGAAACTAAGTGTGAACGGAATTAGCAGAGGGCTGAATAAAGCGCTTCTGAAGTTTAGAGACATTATGGTAATGGAGAAAGAATAACGAAGCTGAAACATTTTCAGGGATATTCCTCTTTCAAACGGAGGCATGGGGGAAACACAGAGGAAGACAGGGAGGAGGAAAGAGAGGTGGAGGGTGTGGTTGAGGGAATCGAGCAAGAACATAAAGAAATGGCTTCATTAGAAGTAGAAACATTTATAGTGACATTTAGTAAAGCGGGGAGGATGTATGAATAAATATGCATAATGTTGCCGGGAAGCATCGAGAGCTTCTCAGGGGCAGAAGGAGGGTGAGAGTGATGGCTCCTGAATTAATGATGAGGGAGCCTACTGTCTGTCTTGGTGTGCATGTGGGCCTGCATGAGTGTCTGCACATGCGACAGTGTTTAGCTGCAAATGGATGTGGGCGTGTGTGTGTGAACTTAGGGCACACACACACACACACACATACACACATCCAAGTTGCTCTAGCAGCACCCCAATTTCACATCATCACTGATGGAAATTACCCAATCCTAGATACCTAATCAAGTGATCATTTTTTTGGGAGACACACAGACTTGCGATTTTCTCTGATGCTTAATTACATTTCTGGAAAGCCAAGGAGCAAACCGCATGGCAAATTCCAATTTTTGGTGTACATATATATATATATATATATATATATATATATGTATATATATATATATATATATATATATATATATATATATATATATATATATAATTCTTTTTGGGGTGGGTTAATTTCTATTCTCCACTTGTTTTTAAAAAAAAAATTTCTCCACTTTGGGGGCTGAGATGATGAATATTGTGCTGCTCATCATCAAACGCACAGGGAGAAGCCCCAGAGATCAGGGCAATGGAGGGAGGGAGGGAGGTGTGGAGCGGGAGGGAACTGTCAGGAAGAAATGCTATGTAGGTCAATGAAGAATTGCACTGGGATATTGCCTCCTCAGCTCACAGTCTGGGAAGCTGATTTGATTTCCGGTGAATCCATCCGACTTGAATTATGAGAGATTACTCTCCCTAAAATCACCTTGGTGACTGCCGGAGAAACCCTCTGCTCTCAGGGGGATCTATACATAGAGATCTATACAGCATATACTTTAAGTCTGTCCAAGTTCTCCAAAGAAACCTGAGTCACACAGCTTCAATACTGTGAAGGTGTCTCCTTCAGATATAAGCTTGCATGTACTGAGAGGAAAATATATTTCACTCCTTTTATCCGCACTGTTAAGGCTGGCAGCAGAAGTTACTACTCTGTGTGTATTAAATAGCAGCTTACAGCGAGAGCAACCTGTCATCTGACAGGAATGTTGATATTGAAGAATTCTAAATAAACTCAGACAATATTCAGTAACAGAATTTTAAACAGTCAATACAAGTATTCTGCTCAAGTCAACTAATGTGTGGTGAAGGTTAGGGAAAGGTTGTTGTTATGGATAAAAAAAGACATAGCACATCTGTGACTGGAAAAACAAACTTTGGTCTCCTGCATATCTCATGCACTGCGTGCATCCAAACCACCCCCGGCCTAAACAATACATCCTTTCTTGATGATTCTCTTGCATCAAGGACACACTATTTTCTGCAAACAGTTAGTTGCACAACAGTCGTCCAATACAAACATGATTTCTAAACAGGCAGGATCTAGGAAGATGTGGAGTATGAGGGAACAGCAATCACCTTCAAGTCAACTCAAGACCAAAAAGTCAAGAATCAAGGAAAGTGGTGAGTTCAAGGCAGTAGTACTAAGATCCTTCAGTGAAGCAACAGTACCAATACAGCAATGTATAAATACTCTGTTACAAATCCAGCATGGAAAGTCTTACGACACACACTACAGTTCAAAAGTTTGGGGTCACTTAGAAATGTTCTTATTTTTGAAAGAAAAACATTTTTTTTTTCAATGAAGATAACACTAAATTAATCATAAATCCAGTGTAGACATTGTTAATGTGGTAAATGACTATTCTAGCTGGAAACGGCTGATTTTTACTGGAATATCTCCATAGGGGTACAGAGGAACATTTCCAGCAACCATCACTCCTGTGTTCTAATGCTACATTGTGTTAGCTAATGGTGTTGAAAGGCTAATTGATGATTAGAAATCCCTTGACCCCAAACTTTTGAACAGTGGTGTAAAAAGCAGATAAATCCAATGACTCATAAAGTGATTACTGAAAAGGAAAGACGAAAAATATTCTGATACACAAGCCTGTTTTCAGTTTTTCTGCAATCTTTGATGTTTGGTGAAATATTGAATAACTGAAACATTCTTTGACATGAAACCTTGTGAGAAGTTTTGAGAGGAAAAATCACTATTTAGTGGAGCAACTCCCAGACATCTTAGATGTGACCTAGAAAAACCACTGGTTTGATCTTTAACAGAGTGTTGTTTTATAAAGCTTGTTATATTATCCATTGTATAAGCTGTAAAATAAATGCAGTAGAGCACAAAATACAAAATCAACCTCTGAAGTGTGACGATGTGGAAGTGTAAAGTAGCCAAAAATGGAAATACTCAAAGTAAAGGAACCTCAAAATTGTACTTAAGTACAGTAATTGAGTTAATCTATTTGCTCTCTGACACTAGCTCAAGCGGTAACATCCACATGAAAAGGAAGGCGTGAACGGCAAGTCAATCCATCCATCCATCATCTATACACCGCTTTATCCACACTAGGGTTGTGGGGAGTGCTGGAGCCCATCTCAGCTGACTCGGGCGAAGGCAGGGAACACCCTGGACAGGTTGCCAGTCTGTCGCAGGGCTACAGAGATAGACAATCACACTCACACCTACGGACAATTTAGAGTAACCAAATAACCTCAGCATATTTTTGGACTGTGGGAGGAAGCCAGAGTGCCCAGAGAAAACCCATGCATGCACAGGGAGAACATGCAAACTCCATGCAGAGAGATCCCAGGCCCACCCTGGGATCTTCTTGCTGCAAGGCGAGAGTGCTAACCACTACCCCACTGTGCAGCCCCTGAACGGCAAGTAACATTCACATTTGTGAGTATGCCATAGTCCATCTGAGTCTGAATTTTGTCATCTGTCCAAGAACCCTAGACTCTGTATGGATCTTTCTGCAGATGTTTGCATGCAACACCATGTTTCCATCCACACAGCTATGATGCTCCAATGGCAATAGTGTGCATGTTTGTGTAATATCTAGTGCCATTATTTTATATGGATATGTGGAATCCAAGCAGACTACAAATTAAAAAAGACTTTTATCTAACATGGGTAATTAACCTTTAAGACCTTCCAAAGGCACTGGGTCTTCATCAAGGTTCATATCAAGGAAAAACACATCACTCTGACTGTTATAAATTCTTCAAGTGTCACTGAAGAAGCACCAGAACCAAGGCTGAAACTGTATATTCAAAACTGCCACATGAACATGGCTAATAAAAAAGCTGTCATTTGTTTGTAGCTAGAAGAGGCTTTTTATCATAACATAAACAGCTTCAGTTAAGGAATCCTGCAACATGACACCATTAAACTGCACTTATAACTCTAGAATGCTTCTCTTCTTTGTGCCTGAAGAGGGTGGAGGTATCGGATTGATTCAGTCATTATTCTGTTTTGTCAAGAACTCTCTTCTTGGTATTCATGCAGTTTGTTTTGACCTGTTAGGAGTAAAGAAATTTACTTGTCAGTAGAACTATTTTTAAACTATTTTCCCTCAGTTAGAGGTAATGGTCTGATCAGGTAGAAATCCAAGGCAGCTGTGATGCTAATAGAGAAATGAAACAGTCGTAGTGTGACTTTTGATTCTAAAACTTTTACCTTGAAGATGTTGGAAGTGCTGACAGGTGAACTCCAGCCCCTCCCTGCTGTCCATGCTTTGTTCAGTTAGTAATTGCCTCAACAGGTGGTAAACCTAGATGCCCCTCTGGCCCTCCAACCTCACAGGAGGGTTAAAGACACACACAACAGGGTTAGAAATGGAGCCTGAAACAGCAGCACAGCAAGAACAAAGCACAGCGTCCTAGTAATTAAGAAGAGGAAATCCCAACAATGGCAGCCTAGCCTGTGATGGAAAAGATTAGCTGAAACAGTGAGACGGGCTGCTGAGGAAGATGAGACGCTTGCCTTTGTACATGAGTGAGTGTGTGTGTGTGTTGCTGGAGGGGTGGGAGGAACCTCCATCAGTGCTTGTGTGAGTGGAGATGGAGCAGTTGTACAGTATCTGTGCTGTCATCCTTATATATTTTATGTGGCTATTTAAACATCTTATTGTGCGTGTCCTTTCTGTTTTTGTCATTGTCACAAGGCCTGATTGTTGTCATGAAGCTGCTGTTGACATAACACTGTATCATGTGACAGGACTGGTGATTTAGTCCTGGATTATTTACTGAAGACTGACGGGATATGACTAAAGAAGCTGAGCCACTGAGATTAGAGAAAAAAAAGCTGATGTTTGATTCAGGGCCAACTTGGTTGGGAAATAGTGGTTGCACTATGATATCTCATGCATACAAACACACACATCACAAGACTGCATTTCCCCACATGACCAAAGATGGTCACATGGAGTTAGGTTTTGGTTCATGCTGAATTACCCTATTTTTCCTAAATAAAGATTTTCCTCAGAAGCAGAACAACTGAGGGGACTTTTCACATCAAATGTATTTGTATCAGAAACCATGTGACCATGGGACAAACAGTCACCTAAATGCACTTTTCTGTCAAAGTCATACAATTATTTTCAATCCAACATGAAGGTACGAAATTAAAATGCCACAAAAATGCAATCAGAGTGAAGGATTAACTCGTCAATAAGACTGAAATTCCTCTGGCAGCAAACTGATGCACAACATTTTACATCGCTTGCTGCTCAGAATATATCATCATCCTCAGGCTGTGAACGGGCAGGACTTGTTGAAATTAAATTTTCTAAATGAATCTGGCTTTCACCCTAAAAAGCTAATAGGCTCTCCAGTCTCCTCATCACAGCTTAATGGGATTTTAAGGTGTAGCAAAAGAGAGGAATATATTGTTCAGTTACGGATAACGTTCTATCCACTTCATAGACTGGTAATAGCACTTAACAAAGAAACTCATCTATGAGCTGAGGCTTTTTTTTTCCTCTTTAAAATGGCCATCATGTCTTATTGTGGTTTTTCGGCCTTCTTGGTTCAGAGTTTCATTTTTTTTTTCATTGATTCGGCACAATAGCCTAAATCCAACATGCCTGGTTTCCAGACTCACGATGCTCCATTATGAATCCCAGTACAGTGGACTGGTTCCAGATGCAGACATTGGTCCAAAGCTGGCCTGAGAGCAGCTACAACAGTACATTGACTGAATTAGCCTTCCTCACTATGTGGATGGAAAATGTCCACTTTGGTATTTCTTTACTATATTTCTACAAGCTTCTGCATAAACCTAGTTACAAGTACAGTGTCTACAGAAATATAAGCAGATATGTGAAGTTAACTAGATGTACAAGGTGCAGTCAAAAACTTCAGAGTCAACACCTGTAAAAAGTGAAAAAGTTACCTAATTGAAATTTGGCCAAGTAGCCCTCTGGTGCACCAGTACACTGCTCCCATTGTTCCTGCCACACTTGGAACCCTCCCTGGACGTTCAGTTGTATAAACGCATCAATCACCATCTGCGATGCTGTTGTCTCCACTGTGTCAGAATGGCAACCCTTCATCTTGAATTTCATTTTAGGGAAGAGTGAAGCATTTCAGCTAGCAAAATCTGGCAAGTACAATGGGAAGGAAGCGACTATTGTGTGACTATTGTGTGGCCAAAAACCTCAGTAATGCTTACATTATAGACAAACCAAAAAAGACAAGAAGCAGAGCTGGAGGTAGCAGAACTGAAGATGCTCAGGTTCTCTTTGGGAGTGACCAGGATGGATAGGATCAGGAATGAGTACATCAGAGGGACAGCACATGTTAGAGGCTTTGGAGATAAAGTCAGAGAGGCCAGACTGAGATGGTTCGGACATGTCCAGAGGAGAGAGAGTGAATATATTGGTAGAAGGATGCTGAGTTTCCCACTGCCAGGCAGGAGGCCTAGAGGAAGACCAAAGAGGAGGTTTATGGATGTGGTTAGGGAGGACATGAAGGTAGTTGGTGTGAGAGAAGAAGATGCAGAAGACAGGGTTAGATGGAGGCAATTGATTCGCTGTGGCGACCCCTGAAGGGAAAAGCTGAAAGGAAAAGAAGAAGAAGAAGACTAGCCCTCGCACCACAAATCCTGTCATTTGTACCAAATGTTCTCCCTCTATGTTACAGTAGAACTCAGAACTGATAGATTGACTCTGAGGGCTGAATTCATGGTACAAAACCCTGTAAATGGTCAAGAAAATGATGAGGATACTCTTAGTGCGCTCCTGACCTGATGAGCTTTCTTCATTCTTGGATATTTCAGGCTTTTCCACTGAAAGCTGCTGTTTGGTCTTTGAATTGTAGCTGTAGACACAACTGTCGCCACCAGTGGTGATCTTTTTAATAAAGGTTGAAACATCCCTGTCCTGTTGAGGGAGATCTTTGACCTGCAGGTCCATGGTGAAATTGCAAATGAACACCAGTAAGTGGACAAAAAAAGTGCATTTTACCCAGATCTCGAAGGTGGCTGCATGACGTCATGTAGAATCCTGACTCTCCAGAGTTACCGCTCACGGCTGTTGCATGTGAGTGACCATGCAGTGTTCATGAACAACAGGAACTAAATCATAACTTTCTGATCACACCTTATACACTTGCAATTGCAAAGCAATGTTAGATGACTGTTGTACATTACTAGACTTTGATACAAAATGAAAAATACAGATTAGATCAAGTGAGCACCTGTTCCACTGCAATTGAAGGTATCAGTGGCATACGTGTGCTGAGTTCTTTTAAGTACATTCCCAACAGTAGCTATTTTTATATTCTTACTTTAACATTCATCCAGTTTGTGCAATGTGAAATTATGGGCCATGTATCTACTTACATAACTGAAGTTATTTAATATTCTGCCTTGTCCTGTGACTGGGCTACACAGTGGTTTGGTGGTTAGCACTTTCGCCTTGCAGCTAGAAGATGCCTGGTTAGCGTCTCGGCCTTCCTGGAATCTTTCTGCATGGAGTGTGCATGCGTGGGTTTTCTCTGGGTACTCTGGCTTCCTTCCACAGTCCATAAACATGCTGAGGTTAGTTAGTGATTCTAAATTGTCTGTAGGTGTGAATGTGATTGTTTTCTCTATGTGTAGTCCTGTGATATACTGGTGATCTGTCCAGGTGTCCCCTGCCTTCGTCAGCTGGGATAGACTCCAACCCCTCTGCTGCGACCCCCAATGAGGATTAAGCAGTGTAAAGATAATGGATGGATGGATGTCTTATGACTGAATAAGAGACTACTGTGGTGCAGCTGTCATATTTACAGTGTTTCATTCACTGTGATAGTAAGTGATTGCTGCTGTGAGGGGAAAGTTTGCAGTGTACATGGCTTTGTTAGATGTGTGCTACTGAAAGGAATTGAACAATATTTTTTTTCTCCATGTCCTTACTTGCTACAGTCTCCAATGACATTAAAACACAATCAGCATGTTTACATGAGACCTGTAATTCCTCTTTAATTCGGAATTAAAGTTAATTCCGCTTTAAAATCTCCTTGTAAACATTTAATTCCGAAATAAAAAGTTAATTCTGAATAAACTTAATTCCGAATAAACTACCTGGTTTATTCCGATGTTAATTCCAAATAAACTAATTCCTGTATACATTCTATTCATGTATACAGTTAATTCCACTTTAGTTAATTCCGGTCATTCATCACATGCTTGGCTCCTCACATAGCGATGACGTAGCGCCGTACACGTTCTGCGACCTTACTGGCACGACATTGTCGAGTTGCTGTTTCAAAACGAAAATAAATGCCCACATATTCTGGGCATGTCCAAATCTAAAAAATTTTTGGGACAGCATTCTTACCGCCGTCGGCAAGGTTTTTGAGCGGACATTCACTAAGGACCTTCATCTTGCAATCTTGGGTGTAATGCCCAAGGACTTTAATGGAAACAGTAGGAAATATCTTCTGCGAATACTACTGACTGCTGCTTTGAAGTGCATCACTATTATGTGGCTGGAAGTGGACCCACCCACCTATTCAATGTGGCTTGACAAAGTTAAAGAAATTTATAGGATGGAAGAAATTACCTTCTCATTGAGAGTACAACGAGAACTGTTTATTAAGAGATGGAGCCCTTTAAATGCCCTGTTATTTCAGGAGTGAAAGTATGTGAATGTATGTGTATATTCTCTCTTTCTGTTTGTTTCCATGTAACTTGGATGATTATTCAGATGTCCTTGTATGAGCATTTGCATTGGTAAAAGAAAATAAAAATTAAGTTCCAAAAAAAAACGAAAATAAAAAGCAAAGCGAAAAGCGTGCTGATTAGTTGTTACTCCATGTTGTTGGGGAAAAGAAATGCTGCGGCAAATGGAGTTTGTTTTTGTCCGGTAAACAGGGATACTTCACATCCACTCCCTGTCCAATCAGAATCCTTTCCAAGCGTTAAACCGAAATGGAAGGGGAATAAAAATGCGGTCCATGTAAACCTTAATTCGGAATTAATATTTCCATGTAAACGCGAAGCACAAAACTTTAGTTCCAAATGAGTTAATTCCGAATTAAAAAACTTCATGTAAACGTGGCCAATCAAACCCTGCACGACTGATTATAGTTCTCGCTGTCAGCTCAGACGTAGTTTCTGTTAACCCCTTAACACAGAAGTATACGCGACTGTGCAAAGGTTTAAAATGCCTAGATTCTTACCCAACATGCAACACCACCAAAGTGTCCTCTGATCAGATCCACATTCATTCTGCAGCATGACAACAAGCCCAAACATTCAGCCAGAGTCATAAAGAACTGCAACGGAGGGTTGTGTCTCCCACAGAGTCCTGATCTCAGCATCACTGAGTCAACATTATGAAGGCACAGCAGACAGTGAGACAGCTGAAAACCACAGAAGAATGGTGGCAGCTTCTCCAGTGCTGCTGCATGAAACACGCTACCTGCCAAGTACTTCGAAAAACCGAGCACCACTTCACCGATTCAAGAAGGGAGAGGAAGTTTTGACTGCTTAAAGTTAACTGAAAAATAAAATATGCATGACATTATTGTTTACATTGTCCTCACTTTGTCTTTAGTGTCTAAACTGTTTCCACAGCACGGTAAATAAAACTTTAGTCTAGCTTTCACCATTACTCATTCACCACGCCATAATGTGAGCACATGGCATTATTTTTAAAAAGTCCAACGGGGCATGAAACATGATCAGTCAGATGATCAGACAGGCTGTGAAGAAACCTTCAGGCTATTCAAACTTATTTCAAAGAGAGAGAAAAAACAAGGCAAATGATAAAATTATTACCCAAACTGTCATCACAGTGCACAGTCTTTAACCTACTGTTTCTACTGTGACATTTCACTTGTGCCAATAATGCTCCAGTCCACAATTATCCTTCTAGAAGTCATCCTATTATAATCTGAGAACGCATAGTTGTGACATCTGTGCATTCCTCAAACTGTACCTACAGCTAATGTCTGCAGTAGTTTGGAGCTTCATCTCCTTTTCCCGCCTGCTCCTGGTGACCTCTGAAGTCCTCCTCCTCTTCTCTGTCAATATCTGGAGTTGTTATCCAGACTGCAAAGTGCCGCCGTCGCTGCAGGAACAAACTAACTCCATTTCACCGTGTCAGAGTGCAGCCCTCAGAGAAACCAACCTGTCCACTGAGACAAATAGAGACAGACAGCGAGAGAAAGAGATGCAGCAGGACACAGACTCGGAGGGAGAGGAGACAGGAATAGACAAATAGAGGCAGGAGTACAAAGAGAAAGGAATAGAAATATCTGTAGTCAGATGCAGCAAGAGGGACAGTGAGTGAGAAATATATATACATCAAGAGTGAGAAATGGAGCTGGATGTAGAGAGAGAGAGAGAGAGATGGACAAGAAATTGTGAACAGAGAGAAAACTAGGAAGGCAGGAGTGAGAGAGGGTGAAATAGAGAGATTTGGAGTTGGATGCAGACAGAAAGCAAGGGAGAGAGAAATGGAGGTTGACAGGGAGAAAGAAAAATGTAATTGGATGCAGACACAGAAATAGAGCAAGGGAGTAGAGTAGAGAGAATGAGGAAGTGAATCAGAGGACTATACTAATCACATTTGGTGTATACTGTGATGTAGAAGGTGCATGTTAATTAAATAAAATCGTCTTGAAGAATATGCTTGCTGTTAAAATTTTATACACAAGAGTGGTGATACTCACTGTTAACAAATCCCCAAAAAAGACAATAAACAACAATGAATCTTATTCCTCTGTGCCACAAAGTTCCATTATTGTTCAGAAACTATTAAAAACCATTAATGAACCACACTGTTGTACTGGGGAACATGCTCTTTCATTATCATGAGTACACACACCCTGTAGGTTATTTTGACAATCCCACACACACCATCCTACTGCCCCAAATACTCACTGAAGCTCCAATTTTTTAATAATCCACAGCTAAAAATAGTTTCCAAGAAATGCACTGTCTAGTCTTGATTTCAGTTACATTTGCTTTGAAGTCCTTTACTTCTCATCTGCTTTAGGCCACAAATGAGCCTTATTTAAAAACAAAGCTATATGTTTGTGAGCTGTTTTCATAAAAGTAGTTTTTGGAAGGACAGAATGGACACGAGGCTGAATAGAACAGACAGTGAAGGGTGATCCTGTCCAGTAGAAATTACACAAAGTTGCTTACTAACAGTATCTGCAAAAAGCTTCTTCTTCCATAGCCAGGCCTGTCTACACAGTATGGTGTCAGTACTAGAGAATGGTCTGGCAGCAGCTCATTATAATTCTAGTATTGGGGTGGGGTGGGGGGGTGGGGGTGGGGGGAAGCGGGGGAGCTCTGAAGTGTTTGTATTTCTTAAACCCAATCACGAACATCTTGGACAGAGCTCAGCCCAGGATGCAGAGATGTGTCCCTGTAAAATAGTGCCACAAGGGAATGGTTTTGTTTTATGCTGATGACAAATACAGTCATCAAAACGGCTAAGGGGCTCGACACACGGGAAGCGACAGTTGAGGGGGGAATGCGAAAGTCATCGCAACAGGAGATAAATTCAACACACGGTGCGCGATACTTGGCAGCGGCAGGCGACGGCGACGCACGGCGCGCTGTGCAAAAGCACAGATCGCTTGTCTCCCTCACTTCTGATTGGCAGTGAAATTGGAGGGATTTTTTTACGTTTTCAAAGATTTTCATGACAGAAAAGCATGACGATGATGAGCCAGAAGATATTGCTTGATTTAGCCGAAATTTTACTATTGGCATTGGCTTAAAAAAGTTTACCCTTGCGCCAACCAACTCCCATGCGGCAGCTTTTTTTATTTATATAGCGATAGTCATTAAGAGAAGGAACATAAAGACTCGGGAAGTCAATCACTGCTAAAATGATTTGCTCCTCCATGTTGAAAAAGGACTGAAAACAATGGTTGAAAACCCGAGTGGACCATGAATGTATAGGAGCGGACTGTACTGTGTAACATGCTGTAAGCTCATTGGTCAGTGAGTGAAACCCTTGCTGATTGGTTGAAGCTCCAGGTGACAGTGACAAAAGTTGAACATTTTTCAACTTTCTTGTGTCGCGCCGCAAGCCAGTGGGTTGGTGTTGTCGTCACACCCGGATATCCCGCCCATTATCCCGCCCCACACACGAATACTGCTGCGTGATTGGCCGCAAACCAACTTGGTGCTGTACGAAAAGTGAAGGCGGGAGCGGAGCAAGATGGTTTCTGGAGAGATTTGTGAACTCACAAATATCGTGAGAAATCAACTTGCTGGCAAGGTTACAAAAACCCCAAGTGTCCCCTTGAACTATGCCTACATAGAAAACATCTTTGGGTCATCTGTATCAAACTAGCAAAGAAATTGGAGCTTAGAGTGATGGTTGCATTTACTGGTGACTACTGAGGATATGTAGGGAATCGTAGCTACCTCGGTGTTGTGTTATAGTTCTCAAGAGTGGCCATGATTGATAAAGTTTTGGAAAGTCTCTGTCTTGTATCAAAACCAACAGCGCTTTCATTTGGCCTTGTCTTGGTCTAACACGAAAACAGCTTGAGATTGTTGACAGCTGCAGGAGTATTGCTAAGTTACCTTGGCACTGTCTGTTTTAGGTTATTTGTTAACATAATTTTTGTGACTGGATGTAAAACGTCTTGCATCAAATGCACAAATAACTTGACTAATTTCCGATCTGAAATTTTTGACTGTTACCAGCTGTCCCCCCTTCCTGTTTCCTTCATGCGCACTCCAAGAAAGTGACTGCTGGAGACAGGAGAAGAAGCTGTGGCCGTCTGAGAGGTGAAATCTATCTAATTCTATGTAATGAAATTCTGCTACGTAAACCACAAAGATCTCATTTGCTAAACAACATCCTAGAGAAAACACACAGCAGTATGTAAATTTAGCAGTGCAACACTTACTGGAAACACTAGTTCCACCACAATGGTTTACATGTTCCATATTTCATTGTGAGTATGTCAGACAGTTTGGGACTTGTTTGGTCTGGTCCTGATCTTGACTCGCTCTTTCCCCACATTGGCCTTGGTCTTGACTTGGTCTCAACTCCTTAAGGTCTTTGTCTTGGTCCTCACTGGTCCTTGTCATGACTTCTTCTTGGTTAAGGTTGTCTTGACTACATCACTGCTGTGTGGTTAAAGTTGATTATATTGAACAGTAGAAACTACATTTACATGAGAGAAGAGACATCATGCTGAAGTGTGCGCTGAACATTTTATGGATTTAGCAAAGCTGTGGAACATCGAAAACAAAATAAAAGCAAATGTGAGACAGCTGTGATTTCGGATTAATTTGCGAATAATTGTGATTAACTACACAGAATCATGTGATTAATCACGATTCAATTTTTAATCACTTGTCAGCTCCAATATATACAAAAGGAATCAGACCCAGAGAGGGGCAGAAACTGAGGCAGAAATACAAACACAGAGGAGTAGACAGTGAGAAACTTGGGAATACTGAAACTTCCAGTTCCACTGCTGCCTCAGATTTAGTGGCTTTTTAAACAGAGAAGACTGTTATCAAAAAGAAAACCAACTCGGTCCCTGGTGAACATCAGCACTGTGAAGCAGAGCCGGCAGAAGTACATGTTTATTGGTATAGGCTCCAACACATGCCATGGTGGTTACTAAGTAGTTCCACTATGGTCTTTTCACTTTTCTTAGGTTAACAAGAGGAATGGCCGCTGTGACTTATTGCACACACACTTTAAACACTACAGTCTGGTGGTAAACTGTAGAATTCAGTACGTGGTCCACCAATTCCATTTTTCACTGTCTTCATAACATTTGAATTTCTGTCACGACAGATACAGTAGATGGATGGAGACACACAGAGCTGCAGACAGCCCCCCTTCTCTGTTTTAATTTTCTATAAAGACTCATGAAATCATCTCCTAGAGGAAGCCAGGCCCGTTTTTTGGACAGCAGACAAAAGCGACAGCTCACCACAGTTCCTCCAGTCATATTTTATGGTTAATTATAAAGCGTTTGATGAGAGTGGCTGCTTTTAAAAGGCCAAATGGATCGCATGGCTGTGAAGCTACAGTGTTCACAGACTAGACATATGGCTGGGTGTAATCGCCACAAGGTTTCAGCACACGCTTTAAAAAACGGAGGCCTGGCGTGAGAACACAATAACACAAACAACACACTTGTTCCCAACGCATTGCATTCTTGTTAACTGTTAATTTGCAATTGGATACACAATCATTTCAGGCTCTGTTGACTTTTCCAATACACACCCCCTCCCTCTTACGCTTCACTGATATGAATCAAATGCCAGACTGTGAGCTACTATTCTGTTGCTGTTTTGTAATAGTGTGCCAGCTCAGACTGTAGTTTATCAGTTTCCCTTTTTTCTGCTAGACTGACAGTCTTACCAGCAGCAGACTGAGACTGACATTGTGATGTTATTGACCTTTGACCCCATTTGTTCCACTGCCAGCGTCTGATGTAGTGATGTGCCTCAGTCTGTTTTATCAGTGCTGGTCTGTGCCTCTCAAACTCTGCACCTTCACAGTCTCACAATGGGCCTTAAAGGCAAACTGCACACACAAGCACATATATTCACCCAGCATGACACATATGTACAGAGGTTATCTTGCCTTGACATGCCAGCAGCAATCAGTGTCACATCACATTGTGTGCAAGTATATCCAACAACTCTTCAAATGAGGCCTATAAAATGAAGTGTTCTTCTCAGCTTTATGGTTTCTTGTCTGCTCGTCCTCTCTTTTCCCATTACACCGCCCCCATCATCTTGTCAAGCTGAGGAAGTGTGCCTAAGCAGACACTTAATTTGTCTTGTTTTGTCATTAGCTCTGTGGCCACAGAGCAACCCACAAATACATGCCCCCCGTATCGATTTAATGTCAGCTGCTGCATGGCAGTGATGCACGAATCGGCCGCCCTTGTTTTGGTTTTAGAAAAACTGATGGGATATCGCATTATAATGTATGTCACACATTGACAAGACACAATGGGCAGCGGGGTGACAAGCAGGACTGATGGCATTTGATATAGTGTTCTTTCACTGCTTTGAAAAGCCAACACATACAGTGGGCTGGCTGTCTGCGATGATGAACTAATGGAGGGCTGCCTGAATTTATGAAGGGCAGGAAATCCTGTCTGTCTGCTGCTTCTGCTGCTCATCAGACACGTTTCCTGTCTGTTAAACCTATAAATTAGATGGAGGATATTACAATTTTATATATATATATATATATATATATATATATATATATATATATATATATATGTATATATATATATATATATATATATATATGTATATATATATAGTTTTTTACGCAGTCTTCTAAAAATCGTAAATCCTTTAAATTTATGTAACAGTTATGATTAATATTTCCATGACCACTAAACTCCATCTGCTAAAATCTACATCTTTCTGCAATTTGGGGAGCTCAAGGAAATGGATGAAGTCAGTCCTAAGAACGTCTTGAAACTTTTTTAGGAAAAAATATTTTAATTCTACAATTCGACTTTTAAAACAGAAAGTAAATATAACATGCCTAATTTGTGTAATTAAAGGGGTCATTTTCTTATCAAAGAAATCTTTTTTGTTTTGGTTTGTCTTTCGGATTAGTTGTCCAAAACTCCTATGCTGGACTGTGGAAGTTTGGCTCCATTAGTTAAGTGCCAGCAGATGTAATGTGCCCAAATGGATTGATCTGTCATTCCTCTGGGCTGGACACTGACACAGTGACTGACTGCTTTGTTGTGAAGCCCAGAAGTAGGCGGATCCTTCTACTGTGACTAATGGGATCACATTTTTTTTTTAAAATTGATTTCAAGTGACTGTTAGCAATCGGCAGCAACAATAAGCCTGTTTTTGTTGTTGAGTCCCTTTTTTTTTATTCGTGTTGCATTCATTTATGTCATGTTGTGTGATACTTAGTGTTTACTGCTATCTCATTTCCCCAGAACTGCTTACTTTTTGTAAGAGTAATTCAATTAGGCAGTAAGTCAGTGCAGCACTAATAACGTAGCTACTTTAGCTGTTCAGTCCTGCAGACATTTTACAGCACATTGGATGGACGAATGTGTTTGTTCATGTTTGTTCATATCCATTCATCTCAGAAACATACTGTATTAATGTCATGAACATAACATTACATTACATCTTGCCTGATAGCATATTTGTAAATGCTTTGTGAAGATTCTGACATATTGAATCACAATAACTTCCACAGCTGCACAGTCTCTAACTGGGCTTTGTGATGTATGGATTATAAAAATCTGAAACTAAGGTATAAATATAAAATCAATCCTCAGCTCAGTGGCACGTCAAAAATCTGCACTGGAATTGGACATCTGTGGACTCAAAATGAAAATACGAGAACCTCATTTTACAGCATTATGTAATATTGTAATCCATCCATCCATTGGTTGGTTCATCAGCGGTTGCTTCAGTCATCTGTCATTCTTTTGGTCATTACTTAGAGCTCATGACCATAGGCAACGTTTAGAACTTTTTCGCTTGGATGGGTGGATGGATGGATTGGGATCATATTGCAATTTTAGAGAATAAAATACAGCTGCATTTGCTGGTGCTTCACTTATGATCTCTCTTCTATCCCCCAGACACAGTTATCTGCTTCTGCTACCATTTTGTGATAGCCAGAAACTGTTCTTGACAGGATCATAAAGAATTTTTCTTAGAATATCAAGCAAAACTAAATTCAAAAGGTCAGTTCCCCAAATGTTCTCTGGCCTGAAGCCAAAAAAATTATCAAGAATGTAAAACATTATTAAACAACTTTCCAGTTTAGGAAAAGTTCAGAATGAAGCAGTCAATGGAGGCCCTTGCTTTCTAGCCAACAGCAGGTCTGCTTGCTTTTGTATACTTTTCATGGCTTGGTTTAGACTTCTTAGTTCTAATGAAAGAACACTACACTGCATCTACAGCATTGGATCATATTTTATAGCTTTTTATTTTCCCACCACTACCACTCCAAGTTTCACTCCCTTCCTTGCTTCCTCTGAAGCGTTTTGATGTGCTTGTTTTGGTCCACACCCAAAAGTGTGAAGGCTGTCTTCAGATCTGCCTAAACAAATTGTGTCAAAGGGGAAAAGTGAACTAGAGACTGATTCAACCAGACTAAACAAAGCAGATTTGAAAACACACTGAGACAATGGTTCACTCCAACTATGTGGCAACAATTTGGGGAAGACCCTTTCCTGTTTCAATGAAACACTGCTCTTGTGTACAAAGCAAGCTTGACAATTAAATAGTTTTCCCAGTTAGGGATGACCTAATATCCACCCCATCCAACAAGCATGGAATGAACTGGATCACGGCTATGAACCACACCTCATCATCCAGCATCAACACCCAATATCAGGAGGTTGAACAGGACAAATTCGAGCAGCTATGGTCTCAGAAGAGTGGAGGTTGATACTGTAGCAGATTAATGGTTTCATAGCTTCAGAATGAGATATTGATATTTGGGTTAAGTTCTCAAATTTTAGCATACTTTAAAAAATATATATACCTGCAGATGAGAGTGCATCAATTCAGCAACGGTTTCGAAATAATGTATGTTTACATTCAAAAGACAAAGCCCTCTAGAAGTCTTACTCATCATGGCATGAGCAAAGGAAGAGGTAAAGTAACTGTGTTATGAAGCAATAAAATTAGCATAAAGATGAGGTTGGGGTGGATGGATAGGTTGGACAGCATCTTTAGCTTAGGAAGACTACTGTTTATATCCTTTCTCCAATGTCAAGTGAACTCTGTTTTATAAGCTTTATCAGGATTGTTGCCTAGCCCTAACGACATGGTTGGTATTGCGACCATGACAACAAAGATCCTATGTCCTCAATAAAAGCCATTAGTTAACCGGAACATAGATACTTTTCTTTCTCTTAATCTAATCAAATTGTTTTTCTGCTTAAACCGAAATCATAACCATGTAGTTGTCAGATTCCAAAAATGGGTATATTTTGTTGTTGTGAATTGTAATCGTATGCAAGTCACAGAAAAACAATAGTGTTTTGACAATATGCGTTGGTGTCACATCAGAAAACCCTTCTTGGTCAGCCTAATAAGCAGTTAACAATGACATGATTGCTTTGATTATTTTGGGGGATTTTCTGTATTGAGCACGTAGATTATTACTTAGAGCACTAGCAAGATGTGATGCACACTGATCAGCCACTACATTATGACCACTGACAGGTGAAGTGAATAACATTGATCATATTGGTACTATGTAATGTTCTGCTAGAAAACCTTGGATTTTCGCATCTGTGCTGAGGAGACTTCGATGCCCGAATAAACATAGTCCAAGGACAAGCACACTCCCTCATGCAAATGGAAATCCTGAATATGACTGGCCTACCTGCAGGAAAATGTACCCCACCCCATCACAAAAACATCAAACAAGCAGAAACATGTTGAGGAACATGACAGTCACCCAAGATGCTGATTTGATGTCCAAACGTCCTAGACCCCATTCTGATCAAGCATCAACAAGATGCAGTGGAACAAGTTGGATTCCCAGAGGCCCCACCGCACAGCCCCAAGTACCCAAAGGATCCGCTGCCAATGCCCTGATGCCAGACCCCATAGGACACCCTAAGAGGTCCTCTTAGTTCAGAGCATTTTTGATGACACAAGGGGGACCAACACAGTGTTAGGCAGGTGGTCACAATTTTATGCCTGATTGGTGTATGTTTGGATTTCATGTTCATTTTCATTAAATAAGTCACAATAGGAGTGAACCAGACTTTAAGTTCTTTATCCTGTGAAATCACATCAACTACAGATCACAACACAGAAGACAAACAAAGCAATGCATATAGTGAAAGAAATGTTAGTTTATCCAACACTCCAGCTGGTCTTCTCTTTCACTCTGAAAATGTCCATAGACTTCATTTAGGAAGGCTGGATGCATACTTTGTAATAGAAGGTATTCTATGCCTCTTTACATGTCTTCATTAAAGTCAGTTTCCAGGCAACTGAAGGTCATTATGAGTAAGATATAAATACCCCACTGGTTCTGAGCTCAATACAAATGCTTATAGTTTAATATTGGATTGTGGTTTCTTGCCTTAGAATAAAAAATATAGAATCTAATTCTATAGCTGTTTAATTGACTTTGTATTCCCTTTTTTCATATTTATTGTTGTTGCTTGCACTATACTTGTGCTCCCCCCTAACCACCAGACACTTTTATCTGCCTCTGATGACACTGTGTGATGTCCAGAAAATGCATTTGTCAGCATCATGAAGAAACTCATATTTCAAAGAAAAATTGAGAGAAAAATTGAACAGTCCTACATCTTCTCTTTTTGCATAAAACTAGGCAAGAATGTAAGACTTCACCACAATCAGCAACAAGAATAAAACCAGACAGTTGGCATTAACAGTTCAACACTTCAGCTGGCAAGTACCACCCACCTGAACATTGTTGCAGACTAAGTACCCCTCTGACCAATGCAGCAGCACTCCTTAATGCCAGTAGCAACTCCCAGCAGGACATTGTGCCCTGACATACCACAAACCTGCTCAGGAACATCTTGAGAAACATAAAGGGCCCAAATTGTCAACTGAGCCTCTAAGCTGCAGAGACTCCAAGTCTTTTCCATGGAAGCCCCACCCTGAACAATATAGTACCCACGGTGCCAGACGCCACGGGACACCCTTGATGAATCAGAAATGTTTTGGTGACACAAGTGACAGCTACACAATATTAGGGTGGTTTTATTGTTGTGGCCGATCAGCGGAGTAAACACCCTTTCAGTTTACTTTCAAGTTTAGTACCATGCTGTCAATGAAGACACACTTTATAGCCAAAAGTAGGTCTGCATACTTTTACATTCTTTTCATCTCTGCTGTTTCTCATGGTTTGGTCTGGACCCTTTAGTTCTAATAAAGGAAACTGTACTGCTGACGAGAACAGCAGAGCACAATACAGGGTTGGCATAGCTGCTGCAGGAACTTGACAAGTTTAATGAAGACAGGCAGGGAAACAAAGAGGAGGGAGAGAAAAAAAACAAAGTTGGCAATGACTGTAGGTCAAATGAATGAGAAGCGAGTAGAAGAGCAGCGCGGCGGCTCACAGATGGCTTCCAAGTCTCCCACAAATTCAAGCAAAAGACCAAAGCCTTGATATATGTGGTAATAAAGTTATTTGGTGGCTCATAGGCAATTCACTTTGGGGGTGATTCAACAAAATGACCTCACTTAGATATGATGCTGCTTTGGGAATGGCTCTCACAGTCTGTGATGCCGAACCCACTGCTCTCCCAAAGCTCCTCTGATATCAGTACATGTGGAATGTTTCACTTGGCTCAGCTGCACAATGCAATGCTCAGAATTTATTTGGGTTTTCAATGTGGGTGAGGGTTTTGTGAGTGAGGGCAGCTTGAAGCTCAGCTGAGAGCGCTAGGTGGGCTTTGAGGGTTTAAGCTCGGAAATTGGATGATTCAATAAGACGCTTGTGGAAACTTGCACATACTTGGATCTTTTATTGCTTGTTTAACTGCCCTCATTCCTGCTGCTCACATTCAGACCAGTAACAAGATTTCACGGTTGAGCTGCCCACAAAAGGTAATCTTTATTGTGAACAAGAGATAGTTAATTTTTCAAAAAATAACTTAGAATATAAACATTTTAGTTTCTATAAATGTAGAAGGTAAGATTTCCAAGCGTACAAAATAAACATTCCACAAGTTAAACCAAGGATCACGGTTCACCTTCCTTAAATGCAGCATTACCAGTTGAGAGGCATATATATTTATGTACCAAGGAAAGCCTCTCTCCAAATATGAAAACATAGCTCCTATTTCCCCAAAGCCTTGAGACAAGAGGGGGGGAAACAGACTCAAACAAATACAGTGCTCTGCATGGGTTTGAAGTTTGAAAAGTACAACTCTGCTCCATGGTGGCAACGGTAATTACAGTTATGGTTCAATTTAAGATAAAAAAAACTGTCATTGGTGCCATTTGTTTTCAAAAAGAAAAGACCAGTATCTAGCTGTATGCTAATATGCATATATAAACTTCCTTAGAAATTAGCAGGGAGTTTGTGGTTTCAAAGAGGAACATCTAGTTGACCAGACAAACTCACTACAATTTCCTTTAGTTGATGTTCTGCAACTTTATCACATTGTTAAAAGGAATTTTCCAAGTCCGTCACTTCACATCCAAGCTGACTCAAGGTTGCAATCTTCAAGATGTTCATTAAATCAAACAATGTTTTGGTACGGTTCGTGTGAATTTTTCATTCCCACCCAAAAGCATTCTGTAAATATTTTTATATTCAAATTTTTCTTTTTTTGCCATTTGTCTCTTTATCAGTGATGCTTTTAAAGACCCCCTCTGGGGAGAATCAACTTTGTTATACCTTGTTAATATGTCCTTATAGTGTTTTCTATATGCTGAAAGACATGTGATGAGTGAAATAAGCAGTCAGTGCCATGGCTGAGCGTTTTCACCTTAAAACCACTGTGTACTAATAACCGACTCAGACTAGCAGGGCTTCATATGTAATGAATCTTAACTTGCAGGTTTGGACCTTCCATGTCCTTATTCTTCTTTGGAATCGACTTGTGGTTCAAACAGTTAAGGCTAAATTACTCCAACTTCAAAACCTACCTTAGTGCAAAGTAGTTTAGCTGTAGGTGAGCTGGTGTGCTCCAGCAGCAGGGGTAAGGGAACGGTAAGGACAGCATAGATCTGCCCATTCAAAGGAAATTAATGATGCCGAGTAACATCTAAGCCATTCTAAGCTAGCAGTAGGAGACTGTATTTATGTGGAAAAAATGGGTAAATATATAATTTTGATACACAGAGATGAGGATTTAGTCTTTTGTCATGTTTTTAGATTAAACAAACACAGAAACAGATCAAATCAGATTTATTGATAGTGACATTTGTCTGTGCAAATCATCTGCTGCTTAAAGAAAACTTTTAGGGAACATATTGACAACGCTGGGAAGTCCACATATTGCTGTGTGGTCCACATTTAGGAACTGTAAAAGGATATTGGGCAAATTATTAGTGTTGATATCATAAATACAATCAAAAATTCACATACTCTTCAGTACTCTCACAGACAGTCTGTGCCTGATTCTCACTGACTTATTTTCAAACCATTTGTGAATGATGCTGTTCAGGCTGTTGACACATTCTGCATGTCCCCAGACTCCCTGTTTATCAAGCAGGCTAGATGTGGAACACTGTATGTCTTTCTGTGCGACTGTGTGTGGATTTTACATCAGAAGGGAGCTGCTGGAGCTTTTGTCTGAGTTAATTACTAAAACAGCATCAAACAGGAGAACAGAAAAGCTCTCCATGGATAGCCTCAGCTGGCCGGACAGTTTGTCACAGCTTCAAAACCCCGTCCCACCGCTGTGATAAGGTGTGTGCGTGTGCAGGTGTGTGCATGTTTGTCAGCTGGATAGCAAAGAGTCTGTCTGTTTGTCTGCGTTTGCTCAATGTGAGCTTGTGTGTGTTGTCACGCCGGGTGTCTCACAACAATTTAGACAAAAAGCAGATAAAGAAAAGTGTCTGTGTTTGTCCAAGCATTTTAGCCGCACACAGACCGACCAGTGTGGACACATTTGGGTGAAGTTTGGTGAAGTTTTTCCTCTGCAGCAGCGTAGGCAGGCTGGCAAAGATGAGCTCTGTGGTTTAAAGGCCTGTAGCTTCTCTTTGCAAGGGTTCAGCGACAGCTCAATTCCCAGATCACGTCAACCAGATTGCTGTAACGGGTCATTTCAACCAAATCACAGAAAACATGCTTCCACAGCAGCACTAGTGAGCCATGCAGTGAAGATCTTATCCTGGGATTCCACTCCAATAGAAGTAAACAGACGTTGTCGCATCCTGAGTTGCTTCAGCCTTTTGACCATGATGCCACCTTGACACGTCCCAAGGGAGATATTCTAGTTGCATCCAACTGAGAGACAACCAAAGGGCAGATCTAAGTTACATGTCTTTCTCCAGCTCCTCCTATGATGCCCCAAATGGCTATGAAACGGAACAACTGGGCTACTTTAAGGCTACCTGTTGTGCTCTATGAATATGTCTCAAAAAGCCTTTGAAGAGCAAAAAGATTTAGATCTTAATGAGTAAGTCAAACAAAAGAAAAGCTAACTATATTACTTGACTTTACTTTTACGACTTTGCCTTTAAAAGGGGAGGCATTTCTTTGGTAGAGTGATGCATGTGTTATAAAATGCCTTGAGCATGGAAAGATATGCAGCTATTTTAATTTTCATGCCAAATTTTGATGCTTTGAGCAGCGTAAATGAAAATTTCTGACCTTTATTTTACTGATATGGAGTCAAATGTCCAAACCAGTTGACCAGCCAAGATAAGTTTTACAATGGGTATGGAAGAAATTTAGCTATGTTGGTCTACAGCACAAAAAAACATTCAATTTCCAATAAAGACAGCAAAATTGTGAGACATTATTTAGGCCCGGTCTTTCTCTTGGCTTGGGACAATGTCATGTGACAGGCTTGTTTCACATCATGTCACTTTACATATAAAAAGAACAACAAAATCTGCATAAGGAGGCTAAAAGTGTGGAGGCAGTATGAACCACAGGACTTCCATCCAACAGACTGAGCTTTGAGTCCTGTGTGGAATGTTTCTTTTGTCTTTACTTCACTTGTTTACTTCCATTTTTAGCCACTGTTTTCTGACATAATTAGTCACTTTTTTCTCCTTTGTTAAGTTTAGGCACCAAAACTACTTGTTTAGTTTTAGTAAAACATAACGGTTTGGGTTCAAATACACCAATGCAAATGCTAACAACAAAGCTCTGATTGTTTTCTCCAAGAATACCTCCCGAAAATGTGCTGTGGACCTGTGTAGCTTTTAGACATTTATTTCTGTGGGACCCTTCTCAATTTCTGCGAGTTGAACCTTTTCACAGCGCTTTTTTTTGAGAAAGTGCTTTTGTGTGAGCTGTTAACAAAATCTCTATCTCTGTATTTGGATGTTTTGAGTGTTTAAGATTGTTTGGAAATACTATTCTTCTAACGCTATTGTTCAATATTTCAGGTAAAATCATATCTTCAGCTCTTTTTATTAAAATCCTTGTTCTAATATCTTATTTGCTTATTGGAGTCACATCTTGGGCCCAGTGAATGACACAATAAGTTGATATCTTATTCAATTGAAATGCTATGGTGCAGTAACAATTTGCTACAGCAAACAGCTTGCAAATAAAGCTTGTCTCCCTGAGCGGTAATAAAAGGCCTCATGTGGAAGAGGTTATATTAGGACTGTGAGAAATCAAATAGATAGGATCTAGAGTGCTTGATTTCACTCAGAGCTCTGGAAAGAGTGCTTGGCTGGCTTGTGGGGCCCAGCAAATATGGAAACGTTGCAGACAAACTAAGTCAGAGGAGTTGGGCAACATGCTGAAATGTCAGCAGGTCACAGACACAAGTGCAAAAGCTGCCTACTGAGATTTGTCAATTATAAGTCTGTGGGTTTACATGCACTCTACCAGGTTGCTGTGAGCTTCCTCATTTCTTCAGCATCATCCCGAGAAGCTATGTCTGGTAACTGGGGTAATGAACTAGAGAAACCAGATTTATCCAGCTGGAATTCTCCCAGAAAAAGCCAATGTTTTTCACTTTAGATTTACGCAGACAGATTTTTCAGTATGAAAGTCCCTCCTTGTGTTTCTTGCTGAGCTGCCACAAAAGAGATACTACCACAAAGAGGCAATTGAGTAGTAAAATGGACCCAACTATGGAAGACACTCATGGTCTCATATTAGCTTGAGCTAAGCTTGCAAATGCATTCCCACATCATCCCGCCATATCTTACATTGGATGGGTAGTAGAAAGAACATGAGGGATGATTACTGTCTATCTATCTATCTATCTATCTATCTATCTATCTATCTATCTATCTATCTATCTATCTATCTATCTGTATATCTGTCTTTGCATCTGTCTTTTCAGTACATACACCCCCTGTCAAAAGTTTTGAGACGTATCTTCTGTTGATGTAATAATACACACTATTTTCGCATTAGTTTTATATGAAGGGAAAAAATATGCTGTATTGTGAAATTTAGTTTTTACATACAATACATCTTACCATAAAATGCTGAAAGTAGAAATCTTTTTTTCAGAAATGTGTGGGAGAGATTGTCTGAAATCTTGCAACATCAGAACTGTGATGATGGGATTCTGAATAACTGAGTAATCTAACTTGCACAGGTAGCAAATCCGCTCCCACCCCCAAACAAGGGTCCCCCTGAGTCTAGTCCACTTGTGCACAGGTGGCCTCCTTGACCACAACTTTGTGAATCATTGCAAGAAAACCACATATAATCAGTCCTGTGTTGGAGAAAATGTGTACATTAGCTGTCATTTCAAAACCTCTTTGGCATGCAGAGAAACACCGAGTAACATCAAAAAAAGAAATGTCTGCTATTTACGTTGATATGCAGTAGGCCTTCTTTATGAAACCACAGGGATTGCATGAGTTGTTCAACCGAGAAGCAGGAGTGTAAAAATGGGTAAAGAAATTAGTTTGCTGAGGTCTGATGTGTCTTCATTGCATGGTTACTTCGGTACACATATATGGCACGATTACAAATCTTCAGTTTCGCTCTATCTTGGGATATGATTGCAGTGCATATATATGAACATATCTTGACATGGTGGCTATAGTGAGGAGTTTATGAGTAATTCAAACAGGAGTAATGAGTGTCGGGATGAACACACGGCGGTGAGCAGACTGTAACCATGGATAAATTTAATATGAAATCTAAATTTTTTTCTTGGTAAAACTCTGCCGTACACGCAAGCAACTAGAAGTGTTGGAATGGTCACACTGTGTAGTTTTATTTAGATGCACTCTATTCAACTGGAATAAAACCTTTAAAAGCAATTCATATGAGTAGTAGGAATGTGACAGAAAGTGTATCCATTGGGCTCTAAGGGTTAATGGCTTCGATATTAGATCAGTACAGAGGAATCTGATTAATGAGTTTTACAGTGTGATTTCTTGTGTAACTTGATTGTCTGTGTTATACATGCATTTATATTTGATTACAATCTAAACTACTGTGAACTTTGCAGGGTGTCAGAGGCCCAGGCGGCAGTAAAAAAAAAAGCATTTTGTTTCACCCTGTGTTACTTGGAAATAGAGTGTATAGCTTTACATACTTGTACTCTTACATGGGTGATGAGATCCATGCTCGCAAAGGTCAACAACTACAAAAACCCTTTTATTAAGCCGAGTGTTAACCTTTAACCAGGGCCAGCTTTGAGGTTTTCTGCGCACACAAAGGCTAACAAGGTCACACAAGCTTGCCATCCTGTCCACATGCCTGCAGGGTCCAGACTCCACTTTCAGCTGGAGATAACCTTCCTCAACGACAGAGGTCCTGGGACTCAGGGCCGAATGAGTCAGCCATTATCTGTGTTTACAAAGGTCAGCGTCGTTACAGGCCTGGACGTGGAGTGTCCACCGGCTTATCTGTCACCTGGTCTCGATGGTCAAACAGGCTCCTGTGTGAAGAGTTAAGAGTGGAGCTGTCAGGGCAGCGGGAGGTGGTAAACAAGCTAAAGCTCAGTTCACTCCTCTCTGTGTGAGACAGAAAAAGTTCATGTGTGTCTATGTTAGTGAGGGAATAAGTGTGTGAGAGTGCGGGAGTGAGATGGAAGCCCCTCTCGGCCCTCAGGACATAATTAGATTTCCCCATTCCACCTAGTGCAACATGGTGAGTATCCAACTCCAGTGCTCTGCTAAATCTTTTGATTAGGCGGCCAGGGTTTGCGGTGGTGCACTGCCTTCATCTTTCCCAACCATGTGCCTTGTAGCAGAACACGTACATGAAATGTTATTAGGGAGAAAAGACTGTGCAGATTTCACATTTCCCTGCAACATTCTAAAGACAAGTGATAAAGGCTGGTTTCGAAACCCTCTTGAGAAACATTTTCTTGTCAACACTGGAGCTTTCTACCCGGCCTGCTAACAAATGCTGTTATCATGCGTGTGTGCATGTGTGCGTGCGTGGTCGCCTGAGTGCAAATGAAGGGGAAATCTGTCCATGATGCCAACTTTTAAGTACATAAAACGCATTTGCGACATAATTATGCTGCAAATAGCTGCTAAGTAGTCACGCCAGCTTTGCCCGAACATTTTACTGTCTTGGCTTCAATTTTCTGCCTCTCTCACACACAAACACACACTCAAACACACACAGGTGACATCTTTTATCAATCAAGCATGGAGGAAGGAAGAGGCATCCACGGGGCGATTGTAATCTTTGATGTGTATCGTCATTTTGTACGCCTCTTCTGTCTTGAGGAGGAAGAAGACAAAGTGATCACCCACCTCTAATACAAAGACAGACATTACCCGTTTTTGTCATGGCACACCCTGGGACATGTGCACATGAGCCAAAAAGGCAGGCACACACTTCAATGTGAAGTGAAAGCCATTGTAGGGTGTAATAAGTAAAGCACACACGAAGGAAACACCAACATTAAAAAGGTGGCGTAATGATAGCACCAATTTTTCTTTGTTGTTGTCAATTTATGTAGCAGATGGCAATTTATAAAGACATTCTGGTAATCTTTTTTTGTTTAGTCTTTATTTTAGCTAGAAATACTGAACATATGTGCTCTTTATAAAGAGAATTCTTTAGTTGTTGGGGTGCAAAAAACTGAGCCTTTGGAGATAAGAGAGTTTTAACAAGAGGAGCCATCAAAAGAAAGCAAAATCCAAAACCAACAATTCAATTCAGTATCAGATTTTATGTCATCACAGACACATAAGTGAGTCCACAACCAGTTGGTTACATTTTTTTGAAAAGCTTCACAAGTATTTTAATGTGGCAGTTGTCAATGTTTATTGTTTTCAGAAAAGGACCGGCATAGTAATTCCAGATCTGTACATTTTTCATATTGTTATTTCCACTGTGTAATTTGCTATTTTACACTTTGAAACAACAAAATGCAGCATTCTACTTGTCTTTCAGGATGCCAAAAACAGGGCAAAGACACATTACTAAAGGACAAGAATCCTGATGACAAATGTACAGGCTTCACTAAAGATGCAGATACTCAGATTTGTTGACATATTTCCCACTTAATTGCAGAAGTAATCCTGTAAAGGAATTAAAATGCACATAATTATATAAACTCCTATCACAGTAGTAGATGCAGACATACAGTACAATGTATTTAATAGTTTTAAATGTCCACTTTCAGAGAGCAAAATATTAAACCACTTCAACTTACATTTACTCAAAAATTGCATTCATACACAACCAAACTGCATTCTCAATTTAGGGAAAATATGATCGAAATGTATTTTCTACTGGAATACGGAATTAATTTGTGGCGCATTACAATTAAGTTTCTAATCAACATATCTTTGCCATTTATTTTATTGCTTTAGTGTCACTCTTTTGAGTAAACCAATCATATATTAGACAGACTCATCAGCCTGGGAACCTAACCATGTAGCAGTCACATAGCTTTGGGACCTAAAACCAACCAAACAGCGTGGGGAAACCGAAAGTGACAGGTGGAAGTATTTTAGTGGAACCTTTGCGTGCAGGGAGACAAACACTCTCATTAAAATGCATAATTCATCAATTGTTGTTGCTGTTTCCCATAATCATACGCAATCTGTGTGGCTCCTTTAACATGGAACGTTCCTACTACTCACAGCCAGAAGGAAAATGCATTTTTTGTAAATTAGATTACATTTCTTTCAGAACACAAATGAAAATGTTGTTGAGTTAAACATTTCTTTAAAAAAAAATCATATTGGACTGATCCCTATATTTCATTTTAAAGCCTTTATCAGTTAGCAAAGAATGCATTTGCTGGAGAGTATTTTCAGTGGTGGATTTATACACACTATGTGCCTAGTGAATATTTCAAGCAGTGGGAAAGTATATGTGGGACTGAGACTAATGAAGAAACTGTGTGGTTCAGTAACTTAATAGTTTTGGACAACAATGGCACAAAGGAACAATTCATACAATGCTTTGGTACACAGATGCTACTTGTAAGTAGTGAGACTCATTATTGGTTTAGATCCAGAATACTGCAACAATATATTTAAAGGCAAACTGCTGCCCATTCATTCACCCCACTAGAACAGTGTGAATGTTTGAATAGACAAACAACCTGCCACTCAAATCACTCGCACTGTTCTGAGATGTTTCATTACAAAATGGTAGCCAATTTGTCTCTCGCTTCCCTTTTTTCTATCACTCCCTCTCCCTGATAGCTCGACACAGACCCCAGTATAATGAGGCCATTTCATTTGCCGGAGCCCCTATACAAAACAAACGTGTCGTTTTAATCAACACTGCCTGGCTGATTGCAATTCTGCCATGAAGCGTCGGCCCCTTTATTTGCATCAAGCTTGGAGCTGTCATCGTGACCTTGCCGTGCCCCGTCGTCGGGATTCACCCTTGAGGGGCCCAATCAGCCCACCCACTTGTGTGATATCATTCCACAACGGTGTTGGGATATTGATGTCGGATGTCTGTCACGCCCACTCACATAGCTCCAGTATCGGTAATGTGTTTGAAGGGAAGAGGAGAAAGAGCGAAACATCTTCTTGCTTTGGACCCTTGAAAGAGACATGAGAGGAAGCGAGGCGATGTCTTTGAGGTGTCGGCTGCTGGGTTTCAAACTGCTGATGGGTTTCAAACAGCATAACATTTGTGCGTGCGTGCGATGCAACATGCAGCGCTGAGAGGGATGGGATCTGTCGACCGGGGTCCCTGCGATGAGTCGATGTGCCACTTTCATGCTGACCCCCTGCTGCTCCCGCCAACGTTCTGCATCCTTCAGTTATTCTTTGCTTCATGCCGCAAATCCTTTCTGTCTTGCTTTTTTTTTTTGTCCGCTTTTATTACAATTCCCCAATTTATTTCATTCTTTCATGTGCTCTTTATTATGGTATTTCAAGGAAATTATCCCCTCTTTACTGATTCCCTCTCCTCTGGTTGAAGGGATAATGTGCATAGGAGGTGGGAACATGCAGCCGCTCTCTGTCTTCCTCGTTGGCAGTTTAATGCTGCCTGTCTGCTTGACTCCTTCGTCTCCCAGACAGGGGACTTGTGGTGATGAAGATGCTCATCTCTCTCTCCTCTGGAGGGCCAAATTGCCGTGTTGTGCCATTAAACAGAAGTCGTGCTCATGCCTTGGCAGCTTATTAACATATTTCATCTGCAAGCACTACTGCCTCTTATTTTTCTTGTGGTAATGTGCATGTTATAAGTTACAATAACTTATTTTGGAAATTCAAGTGAAATAATCATTGTTTCCCATTAGGAACAGAGGCAAGCATTTTAGCATATAATTACACTGTGGAGAAGAAAAAAAAGAAGTTAAAGCTCCCGCTGAATTATGGAGCTATTTGTAATGTTTTGGGTAACAGTGAAAAGACAGAGGTGGCCACACACATGCACAGAGGGAAAGCAAATAGTTGGCCACACACTGACATAAAACCACACAGCATCTGTCAAACGCGCCTGTGAGAGTATGACAGAATCTGGGAAGAGAAACTGCACAGAGACAGAAGAGGCTTTTCCTGAGTGGCGGCACCTCTACACCAGAGTTGTTAACAGAGTATTTCTGGGACTGTACATGTTTGAATACACAGAAACATGCAGACAGACATAGTCATTAAAATGCACCTGACTCCACTCTGCCCCCCTCTCCCCGTCGCCCTCTTTTGTCTGGTTCCTTTGTTCGATACAACCTCTGGTCATCCTCAGAAGCAGGAATGTTGCACTGATCAGCAGGGAGGGGAGTTAACCCCAGCAGCAGGGAGGGTCTGGAGGAGCAGGGATTTCTTTTACTCAACCCTGCAATGGATTAAAGTTTGACCCAGAGTGTGAAGCCCTGAAAGCTCTAAGGTCGTAGGTACAGATTAAGGAGGTGTATATAGTTGCGTATTGACTCTGTGTAAAGAAGCAGAATTGTTAGTGGGGCAGTGTCAACTCTCAGATGGACTTACCATGTGCTCTGGTAATTATTTGGCTGTCTATTTGTTTTTTCTCCCATTATTGCATCTGTTTTGGCTTGCTTCTCTTTCCACTAACAACTTAGGTGGGAATCTAACTGTCTTCCAAGTGACTCAAATGGTGCAACACTTGAGAAATAAACAAATTACACTGATAACATTTGCTTTTATTACATCCAACTGACTGTTCATGTAAAAAAATCAGAGGTAATACTTGCATTTCCCTCCATTAACAGGCACGAGTGAGCTCCTTGCAAACTTGTCATCGGTGGCTCTCCGTGATCGAGCTAATTATTCCTCATCATATCCAGCAGGTAGTAATTAGGCCTTTGTTACTCACTATCATACTGTTGATACAATACACGACTCTCAGGCTGCAATTGTTCTCTGCAATTGTGAAGAGGTAAAGGAGATTATGCGTTTTAATAGGTGAGAATTAAAACAACACCAGGCAAAACCCAGCCAGAGCAGAGACCACCCTCTTTGTGTTTACTACTGATGTTTATTCATGCAATATGCGAGTATAATATCATGATTCATCAGGCTCAATCAAGTGTTCTTGACTGCTGCTCATGATCAAAATGCAAAACCAAGATGACTCCTGTCTCAGCTGATCTACTGCGGAGGCAAAACAAAGACCAAATTGGCAATTTAAGACATCAAGCTATAAAAAGCTGATTGCTGAGTGTGTTTTCTGCAGATGTTGTTTGTCATCCAAAGGGATGAAAGGGATTCTAAGTGATAGGCTAGCTGATTTTGAAGAACACAACACTCAGCAGACTCTTAGTTGATTGCTGTTACACCCCCTGATCCAAACTGCCAGGGACCTACGCACAAACATTTTTTTTGAATTTCTCATTTATGGTAATTTGAAAAAACAAAAGAAGAAAGAAATACATTCAAAGTATGCCTGTGGAAAGACAGGGCTGTCTCTGCCAGAACAACAGCAGTAGTCCAGGATTTCCAAAAAGACCAACAAGACTGTATGTAAAAGACATGGTCACTGTCAAGTCACTCACTGCCTTGTGGACTAACATTCAGAGGCCTTAAATTTGGAAATTTGGTATCACTATCTTTCCCAACTGGGGAAAGATGTAATATGTAAGATGAGCTTAAACGGTATCCTCAAGGATGCTGTGTATCCGTATAGGGTGGTGGATTGTCAGTCATAAGGTAGCCCCTCCCTAAAATATAGCTTTATGACCTAATTTCCTCTAAATGGGACCATAACTTACAAAATGAACACAATGCTGTACTGAGGAAGACTTGAAATTAGTGATTGAGACCATAAATTCATTAGGACAATGTTTATTTTGGTAGCAAATCAAAGAAGAACTAGGGTTATTTTCTCATAGACTTTTATACAGTCAAGTTGCTTATTAAAATCAGAGGATCGCCACCTATCAGCCATTATAAATAATGTAGGTTTCAGTCACTGCTGTGCTAATTTCACATTAAGACTTGACAGCTATGTTTGTCTTCTATATACTGTCTATCACTATTCTTATTTTTCTTAGCATCCTTTGTGTGACTAAAACAGGGTTAGATGTTCACACTGTCCACCTTCTTTGTGTTGGGAGACAAAGAGGGCAGAAGTCACTGGAATTGTTAAACTCCTGCAAAACCTGCCAGGAATGTCAGTGTTGGGGCAGATAACTGGTCGAACAAAGCAGTTTACATCCCATGTTCTTCCACTAGTCAACAGTGGTTAACCATGACCGCTATTGCTCCCTAACATTATCCACATTGTTTTAGGAAACACTAACCACAGAGGTGCCAGAACAGAAAACACTGTTTGGGACACAAAAATCTACATTCCTAGTGGTTTCACATAGGCCTGAATAATGAAACAGTAGCCATACAGTGGTGACAGGCATTTCATCAATAGCAATAAAGAAAAACAGCTCAAGAGAACATTCAGCAATCTTACTTGAATACATCGGACGCAAAGCGACATAGAAGCACATAAGTAAAATGCCATGTTTACATGATTGATGTTCCATGTACGTTCCCTACCTGGCTCATACCAGCCACCATGTCCATTGATGATGGAGTCCCTTGTTGTCTCTCATTCTCCCTATGGCTACCATCTAAATCTTTTGAGGCTCACTGGTTTACAGCCGGGCTGCACAGTGGTGCAGTTGTTAGCACGTTCGCCTTGCAGCAAGAAGATCCCCAGTTCAAATTCCAGGGTGGGCCTGGGATCTTTCTGCATGGAGTTTGCATGTTCTCCCTGTGCATGCGTGGGTTTTCTCCGGGTACTCCGGCTTCCTCCCATAGTCCAAAAATATGCTGAGGTGAATTGGTTACTCTAAATTGTCCACAGGTGTGAATGTGAGTGTGATTGTTCGTCTGTGTATGTAGCCCTGTGACAGACTGGTGACCTGTCCAGGGTGTCCCCTGCCTTCGCCCGAGTCAGCTGGGATAGACTCCAGCACCCCCCGCGGCCCTAATGAGGATAAAGCGTTGTATAGAGAATGGATGGATGTCTAGCCTCTCCTCACCAAGTCCGCAGGATTCAACTGGTAGATTTTGCAGGTTGCATTGCCAAGTACCTAAACAGGCCACCCACAGTGCTTACATTCATAGCAAGCTTTTTGTCTGTTAGTCTTGACAATTGTTTAGTGTTTTTTGATGTTGACTAAAATGAAGCAGAACTCTAGTTTTATAAAGTAATATTCCAAGAATATATCTGCATGTTGGGAAATACACGCTTTTCTTTTCATAGATCTGAAAATACCGCTCTCATATCCATCTCATGAATATAAATGCACAGCTAGGTGATGTCCAAATGACCCAAAGTCAGTTTCTTTGGCTTCTCCTGAATTTGTCAAAAAGTAAGAATCTGAATGATGAAGTTTTTACTTTTATAGGCTCATAGGTTGGACTATTTCACAGCCAGACCCAATGACATCCTTGAGTCTTGTTGTTATCATGAAGTTGCCAGGCAACCAGTGAAGACTAAAGTACATTCATGGGAGAAGTAGCAATCTTTTCACTTAAATCCTGCCAGCATGATTGTAAGTGTATAAGGTAAAGTGTCACATAATTTCTTTGACTCTACTGGCCATTCCTCTGTCTCAACTTTCACTGACTGGTGTTAAATTGTTTCTTCTTGTTGCTCTAGTGTTCCTAGGTAGATTTTTTTTGTTTCTAATGATTCCATTTTAAATAGATTTGAAAAGTAATTGCATCGTGATTTGGTGTACTGTGTAAGGATCTCAATTAGTGTGTTAAGTTGGGTTTGAATCATTAAATCTTTTAAACCTTTATGATCATTTAGTGTTCTTACTGACATGGTTTTGTTCTTTATACTTACACTGCTCACATGAAAGCTTCCTGTGGAATTTCCAGCTGTGCACATGAATAATGCTGACCTCCTAAAAAATGTAAAATATGTCTGACCATGCAGCAGGATATATGGGGGAGTCTAGAGTATTAATGTGGTTATCTGGTCAGTGGTCAGTGCCTGACAGTATTTCACTGCATTTCTGGACATAATGTGAAGCAAAACAAAAAGCAGGTGGAGGACATAATCTTAGAGTTGAAGGTAGACGGAAAAAAAGCATCACTTTCTATGTCTTATTCTAGCGTGATGTACTGTACTCTGCATCACAGGTCAAAGTGAGCACAACGAGAACGAGCAGTACATTTATTTAACATAGATACAAATCTACTTCTAAACCCCAGAGCAATAATCAGTAGTAAAATGCTATTTTCTTTCTGTCACACAAGCCAGAGATTTTCAGTTGGTTCTATATTTCTTTGTCAGCTGACACTGCAAATGACTTGGAATGGGAAGCACACAAAACCAAGCACAGACTTCTAAAACAAATACACCGAGAACATTGGCTGTAATCCTCTCCATTAATCACAGACAGGGATCAAGGTGAGATTTCATTCATTCACAGTCAAGAGAGCCTGCTGCAGGGAGGGCTGCAAATACAGAAGTCTGACAAACCCCTGGAATAAATGTAAACTAAACTTTAGGTGACATACATGTTTTTTTTTTTTACAGACCTGGCAAATTGGTGGTTGCTTTTGAATGTTCCCTGGACTCTAACAGACCTGGGGAAAACAGTGTTCTCCTATCATGCACCATCATGGAATAATCTTCAAAAAAAACTCTTCAACGAGAAACATTCATATAAATTAATGAGTTAGAGTATTATAAAGAATACAGTGATGGAGGAATGTCAATGGTTGAGTAAAGGTACATAAATAAATAATCATATTTATCTGTTGGTCTATATGGTATCAGAAAATGAAACAAAGGTCCATCACAAAGTCAACAAATTCAAGTCTGGTTTAAAAAAAGGTTTTGATAGCTTTAGATAGATGGTAGTTATGAAGGTGCTGCCAGAGGTTGTTAGCTTAGCCTAAAGACTGCAGACTGTCTGGCTCTATTGAAGATAACAGTAGTTTGCCTATCAGTACTCAATATTTTTTCAGAAGATTTGTTTTCATGCATTTTTGGTTGTCAGAAGGATGGGATCTGTGCAAAAACTATGAGGCTGGTGTACGAGAGTGGAATTAAGGAGGTTAGTTCCAAGAGAATTTATTTATTTTGCAACAACTCCAGGAACACAGGAAACAGCTGGAACAAGGATGCTCAGCAAAAAGGCTTGTTTATTGCGATAAAAATGGTTCATAAAGGCATTTCCAGTTTTTCAACCTTTAAATGTCAGATTAAGGTAACTAGGACTATTGTTTTGACTAGATGGATAAGCTGCAAACCATACAAACACAAGAGTTCTTCCTCCTTATTTCATAAAAAGTCTATCGTACTTTGATAATGGAGCATATTCACCATCTGTCTCTCCCCCTGTAGCTTTCATGCAGGTCGCTTTAGGCATGCCAGTCAGAGGCCACCTCGGCTTCTTCTCACTAGATACTGAATACTGGTAGCTGTCTTAGTGAGGTAGGATGTTGGTCTAAAAACACCCACAACCCAGTTTCCTCACCACCTCCACCTTGGCAAAATGTTCGCGGCTGCCTGCTCATGGGCTAACAGTTTAGGATCCCAGTCCAGCGATACCTCGTACAATCCAGTTAGTTGCAATTTTTATCTCAGATGTTGCCCTGTTTGTCCTCTATGCATCTCTGGTATTTATTTGCTTTCTTTATGTACTATGTGTCGAGGTAAGAACATCCATTTATTCCTATTCATTTCTGTCTTTGGAAGCTTTTCATTGCTATGTTAAGATTGATATTGTTGCATATGTACTTTGATTATTAGCCATTTTGTTCTCCTGGTCTTTATTAAAATTGGTCGATAATTATTGGCGTAGAGTGAAATTAAACATTTTATCATATTTTTTTCCCACTATAATAAAAAGGCCTAGATGACATAAACACAATTATTCATGTGTCCCCTTCAGCATGGACACAGTCCACTAGAGCAGCATACTTAGTGAATGGTCCACATAATTGCAATGCTGTTATTAAAACATATCACAAGGTTGCTGGTGTCTATATTTTATCATCATCTGTAATCTATATGGGAAAAAAGAAAAGTTTAAAATAATAAAAAAAAGCATTTACTCATGTGAACACCTGCAGTCTGTGTCCAGTTTTTGCTCCTCACTTTTAATTAAGATCTCACAGCTTTTAATAAGTTCCACCAGACACAAACACACAAATCACATTTGATAAGATAACAACTTGGCCGACTTGCAAAAATGCTGCCCTTCACCGTGTCCACTGTGTGTAATAGCCGAACGCTCAATAAACTACCCATGGGGCTGTGGGAGGTTGGGGTGGGCTCTGTGTCAGCGTGATTCATGAAGCTTTTGGACAACACAAACCTCTGCTTTGTGTTTGTTTCCTTCAGATTTTGTCTTGAGAACTTTTTTTTAAGAGAGTAATAAATCAGCTGTTAGTGAACACAGGAAAACACCTGCCACTTCCTCACTACACTGTATGATTGCTTAAGTTTGTCCATTTAGTCATTATTTTTTTTCTTTGTCTGACATTTCCAATAAACACGCTCCGCTTATAACATCCCCCGCCTTATATATAGTACCTCTAAGTGCAAGAAATAATAATACATATACTGGACGATACACCTACAAAATGATACATCTTCACTACAATAAAAAAAAAAAAACAGTCAGGTCAAGGTCATACACCCCAAAAGGCACATCTACATTACCAACAGGCTTAGTGTGCGCAATATGAATGAAATCCCTCAAGTAGTTTCTGAGCTATGATCCGGAAACCCAAAAATATTTGAAGTGCCTCACAATGACCTTGAAAATCAGGTCAAGGTCATGCACCCCAAAAACCATATCTACATTACCAACAGGCTTAGTGTGTGCAATATGACTGAAATCCCTCAATTAGTTTCTGAGATATGATCCGGAAACAAAAAAATATTTGAAGTGCCTCACTATGACCTTGAAAATCAAGTCAACGTCATGCACCCCAAAAGGCACATCTATACTATATAGAGATGGCCTGGGTGCAATATGAATGTAATCCCTCAAGTAGTTTCTGAGATATGCTCTGGAAACGAAATGTGGACGTACATACGGACGGACGGACGGACGGACATACGGACGGACATACGGACGGATGTGCCCACGCCAATATCTCCCTCCGTGCCTATGGCCGGCGGGGGATAAAAATGAACGAAAGTGGGAAAAACAGTTTTAACCTTGTCCACACTGTGGTGGCGTTCAACTGAAGCTGCAAATCAAATATTTTATCACACTCCTCACATGAAGTAAAGTGATCTGAACTTTCAAACATCTCCATCTTAGGCAGCTAAACCTGATCAGACTTTTAACAACTTCCTCATCTGCAAAATCTGTAATTCACCCTGACTGTTCCACATTAACAAGTTGGTTGAGTGTTTTCTCAGTGATCGAAACACCATCCAAACTTTACCAAGATTCCATTTTAACTCAGACTCAAGAGCTCGGAAGCACAGACGCCAGTGGCGTGATGAATCAAGTGGTTTGTTTGTGCCCCTTCTGAAGTAATGCATTTGCTGTGAATGCTCCTCCTGAACTCTCCTTGTGCATCTCTATTGTCCTCTCCATGCCGATGCTATCAAACACAACAAATGAGTCCCCCTGTTATATTTTCTTAGGGGCTTTCATCTTTATCTAAGAGGGGGAGGATGTGGAGCGCTGTGACATTTATCGGTGTGTTGGTATGTGTGCAAGTGTGTGCGTGCATACGGTCCTTTTCTCTTTATCTCTGAAGAGCGGGTTAGATACACAGTGTGTTACAGCAGCAGAAAGATGAAGATAGCAATGGGAGCTGGAATGCCGGTATCTCGCTGGGTTTCCTGCTGAGCATGGTAGGGGAGGCATCTACATCTGTGCATGTGCATGTGTGAGCAGTGAAGCTTTTCAAAGTCTTTATGATGCTCATTTGCTGAGTCCATTTTCAGAAGCATTTCATAATAATGCAGCAGCATCAGACTGAAGGTCCTGAGCAGAAAAACTGTGACTCATTTGAGCTTAAATCACTGTCAGCCACCGGGCCATTCACCAGTTTATGATTAAATCCATGACGAAAAAAACAGATAGGACCTCTGGAAGTGTTTAGGACTTCCCAGATAAGAATCGCTGTGGTTTGCAAAACGTGCCGTTGGGCACGGTTCGGCCCTTTGAAGACCACAGCAATCCTGCTCATGAGGAAAACTTCTGTGTAAGGCATCCCATGCTTTACTGGCACACATTTATCATTTTGGAATTCCTACTCACCCCCTAAACAACTCCACCGTTTACATATCCCAAACAACATCTATCTTTATGTCAGCCTCTTCCCCGCAACCCCAGAACACACCACTGACTGTAAGAGACAGCCCCACTTCACAAACTGCCTTCAAATTAGTTTGTTTAGAAGGTTTGATGTGGCTGCAAGACTTCTAAGCAAATGTTCTTTATGACAGCACTTCAATGAAAAACAGAAGTGGTACAGTATGTGATCAGCTTTCAAAAAGACCTTCACAAATTGGAATATAAATATCATGTTTAAAACTCAAAAATCCACATTATTTTCGCCTTTTATTTCATGTTTTTTTTACTGCGCTTACTGAGCCAGTGACAAGCAGCTGGAGTAATGGATTTAGTAGCAACTTCTGTCAAATCTTGAGCTGCGTCTCCTTTCAAAAAGAAGTGAGTCAGATGGGCAGAGATTATGCCCGCAGTGATATATTGTCCATGTCAAAGCAGTGTCAGCAAGCAAACAAGCAAATAACAGCTGCTCATTTCAGCTGACATCTGAGTTAATGAAATGAAAGACAGAAAAAATTAGGGCTGGGGAAAAGTACTGCCTGTCTATAAGAAGGAGGCGGTCATATTGATGGGCTTTACTGAAAAGCGGCTAAAGTGCTAATGTCCACTGAAATGTCATCAGTCAAATCAGCGCCTTCATCTTCTGCTCCCAGCTGCTTCGACCGGGAGATTTCTTTCAGCCCAACATTGATTGACAGAGGAAGGATTGATGAGGGTTTCTACTTGAGCTCGTCTGCCCAGCCGGCAAATCCTTTTCAACAGTTTGCTCTGAACATACAAGTCAAAGTCACTGGCTGCCTGGTTGCACATTCCCCCGACATTCCTTTTTGTCTCAGACAGGCAAAGTATCAATCTGTCTCATCGCATCACTTGTTCTGAACATTCCTGTTTGTTCTGCACAAGCCAAGTGACTAACTTCTCATCGCTTATGTGAACTGATTATAAACAACTACAGCATGTTGGCTCTCGGATGTCCCTTGAGTTCGGTCCTGGGCAGCAGATCGCTCAAAGTTGGCGAAGGGAAGGCGAAGAGGTGTGAGTGGAAGCTCCCGAAAGAAGTCGGTCTAAGGCCTCAGTGGAGGGCCGCATCTTGCAGGCATGTTGGCGGGTGTGATGAGTGACTGGCACCTGCTCTGGAGGCAGCAGATGGCCGGGCGGGGACCCGTGCCAGAGGGGTGAGGGGACCCTGTGTCACTCTGTGCATCTGCAGCCTGTGTCAGGATTCTGGCAGGGCGGCGATGTTCGGCCAGCCGTCGCCACTCAGAAGCTTGCAGTCATTGGGATGAAAATTCAAGTTGGGCAAGGGATGAGTCGAAATACAACCACGCACCTGATGCTGTGTTGACGTGCAGGGAATCGATGGCAGTCATCCAAATAGGATCTGAGAGTATGGATAGGAGTCAGAGTGAGATTGGCTTTGGCATCTGGACAGCCTACCTAGGTGAAGTAAAAGTTAGAGCTCATCAAAAAGTTCTGTCTAATTATAGACTTGGCCAAGTGAGTTGCAGTGCCAAAGAAATTATATTTTGAATATTCAGCACCACAGAGCATGGCTCAACTTTAATGTCTGACAGAACTTTGATCTCCTATGAGCCCTCATTCATCCCCAAAAGAAAGGATCTGTGGATTGATCTGCACCTGCTAGTTAGTCCACTGATCTCTCAGATATCTTGAACACAAAGGTCTTGATTATTGAAAACTGGAGAAATGGTGTGATTTGGCAGGGCTTTAATGACTTTGTTTGGCATAAAAGAAGTCATTTGGAGAAATTAAGTGCTACAAAACTGCTGCAAGAAGCTGATAAGAAGCCAAGTTTCTATTGAATCTTTAGCTTTACTCAAATCTCTAAAATTCTGACAAAATAAAAAGCGCTCACCTCCTTTATGTACAAGTGTATCTGCGATTACACACTTAATCAAGCTGTGGTGACTGATGCAGCACAGCATTTCTCTGCTGCTTTCCAACTAAGTTGGCGTTTGTGACTGAATTTGTCACTTTATTTCTCTCTGTGTCCTGTGGTGTTTTTCATCAGACTTAATGGTGATAGACAGGGACCTGGATTCATACTGGGGGATGTGCAACCAGGACACTGAGACTCTTTTTGGCTGTCTGGTTGACTGAAAGCATGACATGAATGCTTATCTCTTGTAGAAAAGCCTGAAACTTAATATGACAGAGGCACTGTTAGAATTCACACAATAATAACGCAAACTTCTCCATCTCAGCAAGTAAAAAACTACTTTTGTGATATTTTTGGTGTTTCTACTCAAACTTTTTATGGCCAAATTAAAAGAGAGCTTTGGGAAACCTTTGGAAGTCTCTTTAATCCTTTCTCACTTGATCATGGTGGAAGCTTTGATATATCAATGTATACATGTGTATGACATTTTAGATGACAACACTGAATTCGCACAAAACATTCTTGTGTGGCCTTTTGACCCTCACTGATCAACCATCCACCCCAGGTCCATCCTCAGGGACTCGCCATCTAGCAGAGCTGAACAGAACGTCAATACAAAGGTGATGCTCTTCTCTCGCTCACTCTCCGAGGACTTTCTGCTGTGATAGAAGCAGCCGCATCTGCCAGTGGAATGTGGACAAGCCTGCGAGTTCTTTCTCTCTTTGTTGTTGCAGCCTTTTTCCACCCACCACCGATTCCCGCGGGCGGCTGACTGGCTGAGACTAACCAGCTCAAAGACAGCTCCACTGATCAATATTTGAGCAGCTCGGCGCTGCCTCAGTTCCCCATCCATGTCATCGGGGTCCCCATTCTTCTCGCTGGGACAAGTGCCAGGACATGGCTGGCTGTTTGAGGCCTGCTTACTGAGGTGATCCAGTACGAACAGCTAGAACATCCCTTGATCCATTATAGATGAACTTGGGAATCTGCTGGCAAGTTGTAAGCGAGTAATTGAAGGAAGCAAGGCAGCAACATTGGTGCACAAAGAGCAAACGTGTATACATGCTGAACATATGCCAAGCACACGAACATGTGCGGTCACACTGTACAGCCCCACAGCACACACACACAATGTCAACACACAAAGACAATCACTGCAGCTCCTCTCAATAAATCATTACAGAGGTCTGAGCGACAAAACAGGTCGTCTGCTCAGGGCGCACCACATGAAGAGGTGGGTGGATGACAAAAAGCGACACTGCTGTCATCACACTATTACAGGCTTAAAATCTGCAGCTGTTGAAGAAGAAGCTTTGAAAAGGAGTGTGTGTCCTCATGTTTGTGCGTCTGAGAGCGAACCACCTACGCAAATGCTCAAATTACAAATGTGATCCAGCAGAACTATCATCTCAGTGAAGGATGGAAGGAGCTTCTGGCTTTGATCACTGCGGAGCCGGTTGCCACAAATAGCCATTCTTCAAAACCAGAAGTCCACCAGTAGAAAATAGTTTGTGACAGACTCCAGATACTTTGATGCAACACCAGAGGCCACAAAAACACATCAAAAACAAGTCCTGAAAGGTTCATACTTCACTAAGCGCTTTATAACCTAAATTTAGTCTTCTTTGGGATTCTTTCACATTCTTCTTCTTATTGACTAACTCTGGTGCAGACTTGCATTTATTTTGCTGATAATTTATACTGTAAATCTTTTTTGCATCTTATCACATGAAGAAATACTTTGATCAATGTCTAATTACACGAGAGAGAGAGAGGAGAATTGTGTTGCCTGATAAATACTTTGGAATGCATTATCATGTGGATGTATGCAGAGTGCTGATTTATTTTGTTGTTCTCGTAATGCTCTGTTAATTAGAAGAGGGGAGGGATGTTTAATTAATGCTGGCTGGGAGGATTAAGGACAGGGGGGCAATAGCTTTCAACTTGTCAATTAGAAACATGGACGTAAAACAACATGAGCCGGATAACTGGCAGATATACTGACTGAACATAAATGAGATGCTAACAAGGCTGTGTTTGTCACTGCTGCTGCTGCTGGTCAGTCAGGTTGGAAGTGGGTTTTTTCATGTTTTGCTGCCGAACCACATCAAGTTTCTCAGAACTCACTTTTGTGAGACTATGTGTCAGATGCTAATTTGCATGTTTATGCTGACGACATAGCTAATTACTGCTGTGGATCAACTCTTGTTCAGGCTGTTGAATCCCTGCAGAAAGCCTTTGTTGCTGCCCAGCACTCATTACTTGACCTGAAACTTGTTCTCAGTGCAGACAAGACTAAGTTAATGTTGTTTTCCAGTCCTAGGAAGTGGTCACAAATGAGTCCCTCAGTGTCCACACTTGAGGAAAATGAATCAGAGGTGGTTCAAGTGTATAAATACCGGAGTGTCTTGATTGATGACTCCCTCACTTTCAAGCCACATGTGGAGAAATTTGTGCAGAATCTAAGTCTAAAATTGGGTTTTATTTTCAAAACAAGTTGCGTTTTTCTTTGAATGCAAAAAAAGCGGCTTATTGTTGCAACTTTTTTTTGTTTGTGTTGGACTACGGAGGTCTATTGTATATGAATGCTTCTGCTCAGTGTCTTCGGATGGTTGACACTGTTTACCATGCTTCTCTGAAGCTTATTACAAACTGTAAAGTTTTGACACTTGCGAGTTATACTCTCAGGTGGGAATAGACAGCTTTAGGCACCTGAAGGATCCTTCATTGGTATACTTTCACATACAAGACAATACTTGGACAACTGCCCACATACATTTGCTCTCTAACAACACAGAAAAGTCCTGATCTTCACTCTCTCCATTTACAAGATCATTTGTTGCTGTCTGTTCCATATGCTAATACTGAACTGGTTAAAAGGCTTTTGTTTACTCTGCACCTTTTGCATGGAATATGTTGCAGAAAGACTGGAAACTAACCACGTTAGTCTCATTGAGTTCTCTGTGAGTTCTTGAGACCGACTCCACAAACATGCACTTGTTTTTCATAACTTGCTTGTAAATTAAATTTTTTGTTTGTTTTTTGCTTGTGTTGTAATTATGTTTTCACAGTGTAATTTTGTAACTGTGTTTTGGATTTGCTGCTGCCTATCTTGGCCAGGACTCCCTTGCTAAAGAGGTTGTTAATCTCAATGGGATTTCTCCTGGTTAAATAAAGGTTAATAAATAAATAATTCAAGGAAAAATGTGCTCATAATTGCTTTTCATCACAGTTTTTCATTCTGTTGCTCAATGCCATGACATAGCAGAAACTGCCCTTCATATCTTTTGCTTGACAAATTCCTCACAGCCTCATTTCCGCCCACCACCTCTTCTGAATATGTACACGTATGCAGGACACAAATATTTTCCGATTTGAATATTTGCTCTGTAAACCCATCGGTCCTGGCCTCCTGTCGTGCTTCTTCAAGACATGAAACTGTAGATTTATTTCATTCACTGTTTCCTTGGCAACTCTCTCTGAGAGACCAGCAAGGTTTCAGCGGGAGACAGAGTGCGGCAGTGGAGTCATTATTTACTGCAGGGCGCAAGCTCTGATATTCACTGACATGCTTTACAACGTCACCCCCTTTCTTCATGTCTATTTCCACCCCTCACATCAGGATGCACATAATTACAGTCTCCATGGCAATGCTGTTGTTCGGGTTACTGACTGGACATTTTAAAATACAGCAATTATCTATTATGAAAAAAAGAGACAAATCCCTTATTGTTTATTGTTTGTGGCAGGTGGAAAATGCATGTTAACAACTTAAAGTTACACGTTTAATTGGGCTCTGAAACTACTCAGAACAAGAGCTTGTTGAGGTTCATTTCCAAATATGTGCTTCAAGGCTAATTAGAAAAGTTATTCTACGTACTAATCACTGTTTGTTGGTTCAACGTCCTCACAATGAGGCAAGGCGGGCGGTGAAGCCACCTTCTACTGGGTGATAAATCTAAATTTGAAAAGTGTGAAATTCAATAAGCCGGGGCCTTAATTACCGCCCATGTTCACTTTCTCCATTCATCCATGACCATAAACTGAACAAGACTGCTCTGAGCGGCTGCAGCACGCATGGAGAAACAAATGGAGTTCACCTTGTCCCAAACCCATACATCATCAGCTGTCAAGACCAGAGCAATGTTAGTTCACTTCCATTAGTAAACACCTTATGAACTTTGCTTAACAATTAGATGCTGCAAGACAATAAGCGTGGCAATAATTTAAACAAATGACTGAAATTCAAGTGCTGCATGTTTATTTAGAACCAGCTGTATTTGTCCTCAAACACGGTCTCTAAAGGTGTGAATCAGCTTTATTTTGTGTCAGCGTCTCACAGAATCTCTTATTGGCAGGTTTTAGTACTGCCTTATAGTTCTCACTTGCATGATTCATCCACAGACCACAAAACTTTTGATTACTCCACCAAGGAGTGCAAGGTCATTTTGTTTGTGGGTACATCTACATTAAATGGCCACATTCTATGTTGCCATGATTTCTGATCATCAATAACTAGTAAACACATGCAGCATTTAAAAAAAAACTGCATTTCTGAAAATGCCGTATGGCGGAATAAACAGTCTTGGCGGAGTATTGCGCTCTCTGAGTGCTTTTCTTGTTACTCTCCCAAGGAACATGATGATCGGTGTTTGTTTGTCCGTTTGTTTGTCCGTCTGTTAGCAACACTACTGAAAAACGGTCGAATGGATTTGGATCAAATTTTTAGGGCAGGTCAGAAATGACACAAGGACCAAGTAATTAGACTTTGACAGTGTTGTTTCTTATAGTCTGGATTCAAGGATTCGTTTAAGATTTCTGTATCATTGCGAGGTAGTGGCAACGGCGTAACTGTAACCATGACAACAAGTGAACGCGACGTCAGCTACCTGCTGACGATCACATGATTGCGATCCTACAACAAATCAAACAAGCTGCAGATTTATCAGGATTTATCCCTCAGAAACTGCTTTTCTTGTTTATTATTATCATTATTATTTTTTTGATCAAGCAAATCTTTAATTTCTCTGTCAACTGACTTTCCATCTTGCACTATCGTCAGTTCACAATGCATTCATACCAAATATTTTGGTTCTCTGTTGAGATGCTTGCAGAATTAATGACACTCAATCTCAGCTGTAGGATACTTTCTGTGATAATTAAGATGCAATTTACTGTAATCACAACCAGTTAAACATCACTATCTTAGCATTGGTGTCACATAGCTTTATGGAGCATTTAATGTGAATGCAGGCTAAAAGGATCATTCTGATTTATATAATCTGAGTATTTCTCATAGATGTGGCTCTTGTGGCTTTTTGGATTCTGCTTACTTTACCATTCCTACTTGAGGAGATTTGGAGAAAAATGGCTTGCCTAGATGTAAATTGTTTTGCATGAGGCTCTTATAGCTTTCCAAATACACAGCATTTTTATATAAATTAAATACTTTGTCTAATTCTGATCCGAAGGATGCACTTAAAGTAGCTGCCTGGAAAACTAATTGTGACTAACTGCTTAAGGATCTAGCTTTTAAAAAAGGGGGAAAAAATAGACAAGAAGGTGCATGCAAAAGTTGTGAATTTCCCCTTCGTCTTGTTTTTCTAGGTTTCTCGTGTTGTTCCCCTTTTTCAAAAAGGAATTTGAGAAAAAGTATGCGGACACCCACTAAGAAGAACTGTGGTTTAGGCCTCCTAGTTCTGTTTAAATATGTAAAGACCCCACAGAATGAAAATCAAGTGTTTAACTTGTTTAACATGGGTTTTTCTTGGAAGTAGAATGAGCCTTTGGGGGTTGACTTCACAAGACATGTATGATCAACCTGTGTAGATACAAGCAATGAGTCTGTGTTTTCTTACACTGCAAAAATCTATCAATGTTTTTGTTTTTTATGTCCATTTCATACACTGTGTTTGAATTTGTGAAACCAATTACCAGAAGATGTTAGCAAAATATTTTTTTTTATTTCTGAATTGCTTTAATTGTCCAGCATACATGTAAGCAGACTTACACATGAGCTACAGTGCTTAAGCTACAACAAGCGACAGAGGGATGTGTGGAAATAAAGATGGGAACTAAGTCAGAACTAAAAATTAATATATGAAAACGTTAAATTCTGCATTCAGGCATACGAGTTCTGTAAAGCGTCTTGAGACAGTTCGAACTGTAATTGGTGCTTTATAAATAAAATTGAATTGAATGAGGCCATTACAAATAGTCATCCTCCTAGCTTGCGAGTGACTCCGGTTGTCATTCACAGACACAGACATGTGTCCTTCCTGAAGTGGCGGGAACAACAGCAGCTCATTGGTCTTCAGACTTAAATAGCTGGTTTAGAACAGGGCTAAAACCAGCAGTTATATAGTCATGGTGATATGAACCATTTGCGATATTTTGAGCTGACAAACTAAAATAAAACACTGTGAGGACACGAGAGACTTTAATTTGCTGAAAAGGTTCACGATATGATATCTTTAATGAAAGCCTGGAGGTGAACCTTAATGAGGTACAATGATGAAATCTTTTACAGTAGATTGTCTGAAACTTTTAGTGAAGTCTTTCCCCTTTTTTGTTTAAGCAAATTATTTTTCCATTATGATGTGAGAGAACTTGATTGGACTGCACAGAGCCCATGCAACACCTGTAATGTGAAGCGGACCTGTGAGGAGAGATCAGGCCTGATGTCTGACATTAATGGCCAGCATCATCTATGCTCTTGTGTCTAAGCACAAATCTCTGCAACCATGTTTCAAAACAGTGAGAAAACCCTTCTAGAGCAGTTACAGCAAATTAGATATAACAGCAAATTGGGACCAATGGTCTGCTAATGAGATCTAAAAATTCCAAAACATCCAGTGTAGCATTTTCTTGAGCGTGTATGTTTTTAAAAGAAGAATGCACTTTTTAATATAATTTTTGATTAGATTTTTTTAAGCACTGTGTTCACACAAAAAATGCCAAATAAACACAAATGCAACTGATCTCGAGTAAAATCAGTTTTTCTTTTAGCAATAAAAGCAGTCTTGTCAGGTCCCACATCATCCCTGTCTGTTCTTTGTCTTGCTTGCAACTTAATGACCAGTTTCAAAGCATTCATTTCCTCCACAAATGTAGCACCTTGAAACAAAGAATTTCTCCTGTCAAAGCAATGCAATTCCAAAAGCTCACCGAGCCTCGATAGATGCGCAGGTGTTATTGGAGCCCTTCTCCTTGACTGACCTTCGGGACTGCCTTGCACCAAACACTGTCTTTGTCTCAGAAATGGCAGCAATTAGCGGCTGGAGCCAAGCGGCGGGGTTATTTTGAACGTGCGAGGGGGCAAACAGAGCGAAGAAGCGCACATGGGGAGAGAGGAGACCTGAGAGAGCCATAGGGGCCCAGAGTGGGAGGCAGAGAGAGGGGGAGGCAGAAGGTCAGGGATAATTAGAAGCCTTTGTGGCCCTCTCAAGAGGCACAGGAGGAAGCCCACAGATGGGTCCTCAGCTCCCAGACACCATAGAAAGGGTGATGCTTACACATATACTCACACTCATACACACCTGAGGGATGCTGTGGCGAAAGGAAACAAACAAGTGACAGTGGAGACAGGTGTGTTTGGAAAAAAGAAAGAAGGACCAACAGGAAAAATGAAGGGCTGGAAGCTGATTGAACCTCAGTTTTTCATAATTGTTATCAAGATTATTTGATTGATAAATGTAAAACTAATTCAGCATTTCCCAAATGGATGTTATTTACAAATCGCAGTCTGGCAGCCCGTTTTCTCATTCACAACACATCATTCTTATAATGTCACACAGTTCTGCTGGATGAATTAACTTTTTCGATGGAGAATGTGCTGCCACCAGTGCTTGACTTTTAACTTCAAATGTCAGTTATGTCACCTGGGCCCCTATCCAGCCTTGAGCCTGCCTTTCTCTGTGACCCAGTGAAAAATCAATTAAAGTAGCCATGACTTGCTGGCCCTCAGGTATAGAAAATGCGAAATACCCGTGACACTGGCAATTAATACCCTGACATTTCTATCCAGGACCTATGCAAATCCACTGCACTGGAGTGTTTCACCGTGAGTCTGTTGGTCGATCAAAAGTTAGTAGCAACATGATACAAACACACTCCAGTTCACATATGTGTTAACTGAAATGATGTATGTTCTCATGGAACCAGCAGCACCCATCAGTTAACTCCTTCACAAACACACTCCAGGGGACCTCCGAAGCCTCTCTGGGAGCTAACCTGCTGATGCAAGCGCTTCTGTCACCGCTAGTTGTGTGTCAGTCAGATAGCATCTCCATTAGTGGTGCTGATGGCAGACCTTACCAAGTCTGTCATCTGATTAATGTAAAGAACATCCGCTTTCCTCTCACATGTCCACCTGCCATTCATCTGGCGTTTATAATGTCCTTCTTTGGCATGCAGTCGTGTTGACTCAGACTAGTTTTTGCTGAGGTGAAATCATCTCTGAAAAAGTACAACACACACACACACACACACACACACACACACACACACACACACACACACACACACACACACACACACACACACACACACACACACACACACACACACACACACACACAGATCCAATCATACAAATGACCTTACTGCTATGTATTCTCTTGCTGCTGGTACCATAACATCTTTCAGTGTTTTGGAGTTGGTGTAGTGAGAGATGTAAATGGTAAACAAATGTATTATGACAGAGGGTCAGCGCTGACAGGCGAGGCAGTAAGAAGAAATTACTTCTGATTGATATTTTGCCTCTTGTCAGCAGAGCAATTTCAACCTGAGCAGACGGACAGGGTTGAGAATTTCCCCTGCAGAGATACTGTGTTTCGCTTCACTGCTATGTAAATAACTTGTGTGTGTAACATTTTAATAAAGGAAGGGGGCAACCAGGAATAAGTGGATGTTTTGGGTAAGCTGCACAGGTCACCTGTACTAAATCTTTGCATGATATGTTGTGTGTAATTGCTTAGCTTTGTCTAATCTGAAGCTTTGTGTTTAGCATGCTAATTCAGCATCATGTATGTCATGTAAATATCAGTTAAATGTCACATTCATTAAGGAATGTAGAGCTGTCTGGATGTGGGACAGCCTTTCTTTCTGTCTGTGCAGTGGATACAGATGACTGCTCCTGATACAGCCTGGAGGCCGGGGGACATGGGGGTGATGGGAGAACCCCAATCTGGGGTCATCCTCAGAGACCACAGCCTTCTCTCTCTGTGTGTGTGTGTGTGTGTGTGTGTGTGTGTGTGTGTGTGTGTGTGTGTGTGTGTGTGTGTGCGTGTGTGTGCCAAAACAGCAGTGTACAAATATGTGTGTGCTGGCATCACATCCATTATGCAGACAGTTTTTCCTCTGCCTTGTGCCACTAATGAACAATGACTTGATTGTTGACTGTGGTGTGAAATGTCAGCTGTCTGTTTTTCGGGATGTGACATGTCACTTTGACAGGAGCTGCTTTGCTCCATTGTTTCATTGCAGCTCCATTTGTTTATTTGAAGGTGTTTATATGTTCTCAATGCGGCAGTTCTCCTCAGCAGGAACCATTAAGAAAACTCATAGATCATTCCCACTTCTCATGCTGGGCTGCTGACACGCACAGCATTTGCGCCAATTATTCTTGTTTCCATTGTAGTGATGGATTGCATGTGCATATCAATATTTTCCAAATGCCCTTTGCACAGCAGAGGGGAGAGGTTTCCTTGTCCATCACTAAATATCCATCCATTTTATGTCAGCTGAATTAACCATGTGAGCTATCATCACACTAACTTTCTTGTGCTCTGGTGAACAGCAAAACCCAGATTCGGCTCGGTTCAATACTGTGAACTTGTTGAGTATTGATAGCAGTGCATAGAAGGTCAGCCAGATGGCCGGCATTTTCTTGGTTCCTGTTCCCATCATCATCCATCGCAGGTTCCTCTAAGCTCTCTCCAGTGAGGAAGAAACTCCCTGTGAGGTCCTGCTGATTCTGACTGGTAGAGCCGAAGCTTTGGCCTTTTCCCTCTGGGCATCCACACAGAGTAACACATGCCTGTGTGTGTCTCTGTGTGTGTTTGGCAATCATCAGGAGGTGAAGACATGGGTGCTGCCCCGGTAATTAGCTAAATAGCATTCCAATCGTGGATCGCACCATCTGTCCAAAGGGGTGGGGCACAGAAAAGGTCTCACACATTTTTAATGAGGCTAATATTCACACAGAGCAATAATAGGAGTCACAGTGTGACCTGAACACATGCTTTTTACCAATGTGTGTCAGGATCTGCGGCCCACTACTGTCTAATTCGCTAACTTTTCCTAGCATATCACATTTCTCATTTTTTCTACCTTTTTAAAAAATAGTAGCACATACAGAACCACAGGAGCATTTCAATGGATTTACATATAAGGCCAGTTTCCTTGAAATTGAGAAGACTCTCAAGCGTGTGAAAATTGTTGAAAAATGTCGAGTCTGAAATAACCCTGAAGATATCTTGAGGAAAGCGACAAACAAACTGTTAATACAAATTCTGCTTCACAAACTAGGTGTGTGGAGTTTGAAAGCTGAGGAAATTCAATTGGGCAGAAGAGTCAAATAAAAAGTTGTCAATGGTGAAATTTTGTGAAATGGAGGATCCAGCATTTGTGGAACTTGATTTTTACCCTGCTTAAAAGTCACATTTTCTCTGGTGCTTTGATTTTGGGTGTGTGTCTCTTTTCCACCAATAAATCTCTGGAGTGGCCTTTTAATTTCCCAGACAGAAATTCAAATGTATACATAGATAATGATACATTTATGTCCACATATGCTGCCCAACATGGCTTATGTCTTGGAAAGTAGTGGGTCTTTAGAGATGATCTCATGCTGTGGTATAGTGGGTCGAAGTAAAACAAGACTTGACAAGTGTTCCAGTCATGCAGACCCTCTAAGGATTAATACTGATGTTTAACATGTTCACTGTAGCCAAGGTAGTGAACAGCTGCATGAACCAGAATTTAAAATCTTTCTCCTCACATAGAAAGCCCTTAATGATCAAGCTCCATCATATCTTAAAGACCTTCTTGTACTGTGTGAACCCAGCAGAGCACTTTGCTTTCAGAGTGCAGGCCTCTACTTTTACGATTGGGTTTGAAACTTTTCTTTCGGATAAAGCTTAGATTGGACTGCTCAGGTGACCTTGAACCATTCCTTTGTTATATTATACTGAGCACCTCTCCACTCTCATCTTCTTTACTGTCCATACTATTATCTGCCACCATTGCAATCACTAATTTTGTGTCTTCTTTCTCCTGTGATTTAAGTTTGTCCTTTCTGCAAGTATCTCTCATTTTGGAGCTAAGTTTCTAATCTGTGCTTACTGGCCTCATTGACTTCTCAAGTGTTTGTTGTTCTCGTCTGCATTGTTTGTTTGTTTTCTCTCTGCCATCCTGTTCTCTCTTCCCTTAACCTCGACCAGTAGACTACTCGCCCTGAGCTTGGCCCTGCTGTCTGTCTTAAAAGGAAGATTTTTCTTTGCACTATTGCTAAGGAGCTTTTTTAAAGGGAGCTGTTTGGATTTGTTGGGTTCTCTCTATAATATAATATTGTTTAGTGCTCACCTTATTATGTAAAATGCCCTGACATGACGTATGTTGTGAATCACGCTGGGATCCTCTGAGATGTTTCAGTCTGTACTATAGAGGTGGACTGACAGACTGACACTGACAGGCTTAGAGTCACACAGCTACCACCACTGTCAGATGGAGGAAATGGAACCACTTCTGTGGCACATCCAAAATTTCCAGGCAGCTGCTGTGAAGAGGTGCAGGGCAGCTGACCTGTACACTGCTGGCTGTGTGTGTCAGACGTCCAACTGTAAAAAATAATTACAGCCGCCTGTTGGGCTTGATCTGGATGTTCATCACCATTATCTCCACACACAAAGGCATTAGTAGAACCTCCACAAATAGAGATACAAAGAGTATGATGGTGGCAAACAATGGAGGTTGATGCCTCATAATGGGTGTCATTAATGTTAAAGTACAGTAGCCAGGAATGCCAAACATTCTCTAAATGTTTCAGAAAATACTTGTAAAATCAAAACTGATGAGCTTTCCTTTCCTCTTACTCTTTGCTGTCTTCATTTTTTTGTTTACTTGTGCCTTCTTGTGTCACAATAAAGTAACTTTTGCCCTCCGTGAGCTTCCGCACAGTGATTGGTGATTGGTGGGAACTTCTGATGAGGTGAAAGCAATTGTGTAGACAGCCTGAAGCAGGAGAAAATGCTGGCACCATGCAGCACGAAGTAGAAGAAAATGCCAACCTCACACAAACCACTGTGTCAACAAAAACTTAAACCAATTTTGTAAATAACTGCAGGCGTGGAGGGTGGACTGGCTGGAGTCAGGCAGGGCAAAGTGGCGCCATCGTTCACTGTAGGGCCATGAATCGGCTTACAGAAGTATTTTTAAAAGTTCAAACCAAATCTTTGTGGTTATTTTCCCCCCAATTTGCAGAATAAATGCATTATTCCAGTGAGCAGCTCTGCTGTCTGAAACAAGTTTAATCTACAGAGAACCAAGTGTCTGCAATCATACTTGCAAAACACAATTCTGTTTGGACGGCACATCGATGTCTGCAGCACTTTCTCCACTTGTAGATTGTCTATTTAAGCACATAAGGCAGCGTATTGATTGGGTATATTGAGGTGGGTCACGGGCCAGCCATTAGCAAACATGGGCTCAAGCAGAAAATGAGGAGATGGCTGGGTGAACGCTAGCTACTAGCTTTTTAATAATAGACCAGTGGGCTTTCATTTTTAACCACTCGTGGAGGGGCGTTGTTGATTGATTTCATTCTTCAGCTAGAAATATTGATAGGCTTCATGCTCCTTGTTGTGGAGAATCGATGACAGGATAGACAAAAAGAATAAGGACTGATAGAAAATGCTGAGAGATGGGTGGAGAGATGATGGAAAGAGGGGGTTTGTGGAGTGCAGCAACATCTGGTGTTAAGCTAGGTGATAATACAATACCAAGTAAAAGGGGGGTGTCCTGGAAAGAATGGCAAAAACAAAACAAAGGAGAGGAAAGGGAAAATGATTAGGACAGGAAAGACAGTGAAGGAAAAGAAAAGAAAGGAGCAAAATTTAATGTAAACTTTAGGAAAGAAACACCAAAAAACACCAAAGAAATTAGGAAGAAGGACAGCAAGAGAAAGGAGGCAAAGGAGAAAATGGAGAAGAGACAAAAGAAAAGGAAACAAAATTAGAGGAGAAAAAGAAAATGGGAAAAATGGGAAATAAAGGGAACAGAGAAGAGAATAAAGGATGGAAACAGCAGAACAGCTGAACAAAGCAAAAAGGGGAAACAAAAGAAGGAGAAGCAAAGAGGAAAGGAAAAGGAAAGCAGAGAAAAGTGGAAAAAAATTGGAAGAAAATGAAAAGGCAGGACAGGAAATCAATGAAAAAAGAAAGAAAAGAGTAAATGATTGGAAAGGAAAGAGAAAAAAATGAGGAAGTTAAGAAAGAGGGAGGAATTATGTACAGGAAAAGATCAGATAGAGGGAGCAAAAAGGGGAGGGAAGACAGGAGAGGAAGTGAAAGGAAGGAAAGAAAAAGATAGACGAGGTCAGAATGAAATAATGAAAAGAGGGACACATGAAAATATCGCTGGGGAGTATAACACACAAAGAGTGCACTTCGATAGACTGGTTATTTGGCAGTGACCCCTCAGGGCTCTGCAGAAAGAGGACCACTGCATGTTGTCCTCCTCACAGACAGAGCTGTACGACTGTGATGACACAGCCAGCCGAGTCCCGGGACTGAAGAGGCCTGTAAAGCAGCGACAGGCCACGCCACAGCTAATTACCCCTCAGAGACATGAAGAGAATCACTCAGCTGTGTCTCACACACATACACTGAGAGCACAGATTAATCCTATTCCCCCTCGTCTCTGGTGACAGAGACTCTTTAATGAATCAAGAGAGGTTTTTAAAGCATCTTGTGTCTTTCGCTCTCCCTCCTCAATTTCATTTGAAAGTAAAATCTCCATTTTTCCCTGGGTCAATCAATGACAAAAGCTTATTTGGATTGACCCAAGTGATTTCGGTGCATTGTTCAGATTCAAACATTTTGATGCGCCGACACATTTCATCATCTCATTTGTATGCCTGCTATGTCGATGTTTGTCTGATTTGATATCTGCAAGAGAACTGAAGTGATCAATGCAGTCGCTGGTAATGGCACCTGCTCAGACTCTGCTGAATAATTGGACCGACACTTCTCCACTCCAATTAGTTGAGCTCTCCTTCAGACGGAGAGATGATAGACGTTAGCCTTGATAAGTGTTGTAAAGTTTAAGGGACTGTTTTGGGTATAAGTAAAAGTTCCATTATTATTCTGACATTTTAGGAGAGTGGACCTTCAAGATTTCCATGGACAAGGAAACGCTCATCAGTACAAAAGATGAGTAACTGCATTAGGGAAACAGAAAAAGCCTGGGGTTATAGTTGAACAGTCTTTTTTTGGTCAGGAAGGCTCCTAACCGGATGATGAGAGCTGAGTGAATTCTCTTGATGCTAAGGAAAGGTGCTTCAGTGTTTCATTTCTTATCTCCTTTGCCATCTGATACACTGGTCAGCTTTTACAAAAGGAAGGGAGACAATGTTCTCATAGCCCTGCTGTGGTCTTTTCATTTGTCTTCATGAAATCTGATTCACATCTTTTCCTTGACCTCATGATGTTTTCCATTAAGGTCAAGAAAAAATGCTCAGACAAAGACATAGGATGCAACTTCTTTGACTATTCAACCACAACTCTGATCTTTGATTGAAAGCCAAAGGTCCAAGAAGACTGTGACACACTGACCAAGGAATGCTTATCGCAGTCAAGATGTGTTGTTTTCACTTTAAATTTGGTCAATTTTACCAAGAAACAAGCTTAATCCCTTGATGCCTGATGCTAAATTAAGTGGAGATTGGTAATTTGTCTATTAATAATAAAAAAATATAATAATTAGGTCGCACTCTGACTGGTCCAACGAGACACCTATGCTTGCAAAACGTTCCTATGTACGTATTGAATATGCACAAACCGGTATTTGGGGAATGGATACACTATCTCAGCTGTAGACTGAATGAAAGTGGTATGATCAGCGTTAAAGGGTTAAAATTCATCTGCATGCACTGCTAACAGCAAACTGAAACCATATATTATGCTTTGCTTGTGCCGATTAATTTAACATTTTAAAAATGTTTTTGTGCGTCTGAATTAATTTGGGCTAAATTTAAAATCTCTGGAGCAGTACTTTCTCTCCAGACTGTTCCATCCAGTGGCTACTAAGGCTGAACCATCTGCCTTAACAGACTGATGAAAACACAGCTTCTCAGAAAAATGCATACAATTCCAGTAACTAGGGCCTGTAACTTTAACTTTTGCTATTGATCAACAATCCGGGAACAGTGGCTCTGTGGTCATGTCAATCCTTTTTACTGCACAGTGGACATTTACATCAGCCTGTTTGACTTATTTGAATTCTAAACGTTGTGTTTGTCAGAGGTTTCTTAAAAAAGGTTGACTTTGGAAGAAAAGTCTTATTGCATGAATCATTTTATTTCTTTTTTATAATTTTCACTGTTTGATTTATTTGTGTCATTGTTAATTCGTGCACTCTTCGTTACGTTCTGTTTTAATTGTTATTTAATTTTAGGTGTGTCAGCATTCATTATATGTGCCTCAACACCTTTGAAAATGACTCAGAAGTTTTAAATAAAGTGAAATTAAATGTTAATTGTACAGCACAAGATTTTGCCTTGAACAAAATTACAGCCAGGTGACATTTTACCGTACATCAGTACATTTATCATTTACTATAGAATAAATGACTGGGAATGGTGAATAGGAAATAATGGATGCAGCTGTGTGACTTTTGTTCAGTAAATACTATTTACAGTGGTCTCAGATTTGAATGTATTTTTCCTCCACATTACTGTAATGCTAAAGCCCCTTTTGACACCCAGTCCCTTTTAATTAAAACTATCACAGTTCAATACTAGACAACAAAACTAACAATGCGGATTAGATGGCTTGTCAGCAGCAAGGCTGTTGGTGTGACATTAGAAAGTTATGGGCCCCCGGGGGTCTGAGCCTGAGTGATGAGCTGTGTGTCATCATTGTGCTTTCTCCTGAGGCTCCCACGGGTGTCCTTCCCTGAAGGCAACACTCTCCCTGATGAAACGGCCCCAGAACAATAACTAGCTACCACCCAGTAGTGACACTCGAAGTATTTTTATGTACCGATGTGTTAATTAACCTGTCCATCTTCCAGTCTGTGTTTCCACTTTCTACTATTTTTTCAGCCTTTTATACTTTCATATCCCTCTTGGTGAAGGCTACAACTATTCGTCTGTTGTTTCAGGATGCTGGAAATGTCAATGACATGCAGCAGCTGGAAAGAAATCTTTACAAACCACAGCATTATACAGCTCAAAACTGACACATCATGGTGTATCTCACAAATTTAACCTCCATCTCATCCGCTTTGAGACGGGAACTCACGCTGCGTATGGATGGATGTGTGCGAATAGAGGGAGGTAGCACTCTAGTGATTTCCCCACAATTTATAAGATTGTAAAAAGTAAAAGTATAGAGGGATTTGCTGGACCCCTTTGATCTCCCTTCTGCAACCCACATAACCCTTCCTCTAGGCTCTATTTTCTCCAACAATTGTCTCTTCTAAACAGTGTCATTTCAGCAGCAAACAACACCTGAGTGTTCAATCCTCCTCAGCCCCAGTGTGTGTGTGTGTTCTTGTACTTGCTACATTGTGAGGACCATTTTCTGCATTTAACTATCAAAGTGAGGACATTTTTACAAAGTGAGGACATTTTGGCCGGTCCTCACTTTGAAACAGCCATGTTTGAGGGTGAAGACTTGTTTTTAGAGAACAGGTATGAATTGAGGTTTGGTTAGGGTTAGGGTAAGGGTTAAGTTTAGGCAATCAGTTGTGATGGTTAAGGTTAGGGTAAGGCTCTAGGAAATGCATTACACCTATGGATGTCCTCACTAAGAAGTACAAACGTGTGTGTGTGTGTGTGTGTGTGTGTGTGTGTGTGTGTGTGTGTGTGTGTCAGCTACTATTCGGCACCCCAGCGGGCCATCTATCTGAGGCGGACACGCCACAGGAGATAATGTGCCTCCCTCTTCCTCCCAGCTGCCCCGCCAGGACCACAGAGGTGTGAATGCATTCCCGTCTTTATTTCATTTAACACTCGGGCACCTCAGTGGAGGTACGATTACGAGAAGGGAGGACGAGGAATAATAAAGAAGGTGACAGAAGGTGGGAATGATACTTCCGTTTCTTGTCTATCACCAAAGAGGGCAGTGAAAGGCTCCATGTGTAAGACGCCTTACAACAACCAGATTCTGGGCAGACATTTCGCTTTTTTGACACTTATTGTGCGCCTTCTTTTCATTCTTTGCTCTCTTTCTCCTTTGTGCATGCATGAGTTGCCACCTCCATATTTCATTATTCCTCAAATGAGGCCCAGGCCTGATCCACCCTGCTATGAGACACATTCAATTTTCCATTTGGCCTTTTTTAATAGCATACCTGAGAGTCCGGAAGCTTGTGATCTTAATTGGAAAACTAAAAATATGATGCACATTCAGAGGCTTCCCAATCACTCTAATGAGACCCTTGTAAACCAGATAACTTTGAAAGGGAGGGAGAGGTTTTGGGTCAATTCTCGCCTCCCGATACTCTCCCAACACCTGTGTACGCTGCCTTCTTCTGCAATTACACCCTTTGCCCAGTCATTTCTCTCCCAGCACTTTTATTGCATCTGCTGCCCAAGACAAACAGCAATAAAGCCAAGGTAACCATGGATACATGAGGGCCACGTCTCTCTTTTTTCTGTCCCTGCCGATGCTATTGAAACATCCCTCTTTTGAATTTAAGTGGTAGGAGTCTCTTATTTCTCCTTCGTTCCTCAAGGTTATGAATGATGTGTGGGAAGGAAACAATGCCGCTCAGGCTTTAATGAAAAAAAGAGGAGCCACCAAGGTGACGTTGGAGAAGTTAAAGAGGAAAACAATGATTTTCAAGCCTTGACTATATATATATTTTAGCAGAGTGGTGAGTAATGGCAACAGTGAGGCGGCAACAATGATCACTGGAGCAACCCTGGCTTCTTGTGTAACTTCAATACACATAATCACAAGAGAAAGAAGCATCACCAGACATGTTACCTTCTGTTGCACCTGACTGACTTAACGTCTAATCTTTTGATGGAGCTAATGAACACACAAACTAATTTAGAAGCGCAGCGAGTGTGCATTTACATTCACAAAGACACAAATAAAAAGATACACAAATGCCATCCCTGACTCAACCCTCCCAAGCACAACCAGCTATTCATCTTTGTTTCTTCCTCTATCTCCTCTCCCTTTTGTTGTAGAGCCAGCAGACCCAGGTATAGGTAATCATGTATTTCCTCTTGTAGCTGTTGTTTTCCTCGCTCACAGTAATTGTCAAGATGGCAGGTTGGTGTAGTGAATTGGGTTTCCTAGTGCCCAAAAACACAGGGGATTGAATCCCATGTCTAGAAAGGTGATTGGATACTGTTTCCACATTGTGGCAGACACCTCACTCAAGTAGAGAAAGAAAAGTGAGAGAAGGAACAAGAGGAAGCAACAAGAAGAGTCAGAGGCAAGAGAACAGAAGTGTAGGCAAGTTGGAAAAAAGAGAATTAAGAAAGGAAAGGTGAGGTGACAAAAAGATCTGAAAAGGTCTGAGAAGAGGAAGGAGGAAGGGAAGGTCAGATTCTATGATTGTTCTGAAAAGGAACATGACAGTGGGTGTAATAGACTTTTCTCACACCTTCTTTGAGGTGACCTGCCTGTGGCAGGAGGCCTCTTCACAAATGACAGGCGAAAACGCAGAGGATGTGGCCTTCAGAGGCTTATGATATGCTGCGAACCATCATCAGCGTGGTCTCTGGCTCCGCAGCGCTACCGTGACAATACGTTGTTTTTTCCTCTTTCTTTCAAACACAACCGCTTGTCTTTGTCTGTGTTTTGGTTTTAAAGAGATCAATCCAAAATGCAGACATGCTTTTATGGTAATCGAAGAGGTGCCAGTGGAAATGATTCCCTCTTTCTTCACATGTAATGTCTCCAGCTATTATTCCCTCACAAAGAAAAAGCGTTATTAAGTGAGTCGTAATCCAACAAGCTACAATGAGCTGAAGTGTATTTCGTCCTCTGCTCTGTTTGTGCTGTAGCCTGGAGAGTTGGAACAGCAAGAGATTTCATTATCCTATTGTATCGCCAATGCGGCTAGCAACGGAGTCACCAGGCAACGAGGCACCATGCTCCCTGTTCTGGGTCTTGTTCTAAAGAGTGCAAGTGTTTGCTTCACACTTTCACAGCAACAGTTTTTCTGTACACACACACACACACTTTCCCCAAATCCCCCTTTTCAGTCTCTAAATCAGTCCTAATCCTTTTGGGTCTGACCGAAGTCCTCCAAACAAACATAATGGACAATAATCAGCTCTGCGGCAGGCGGTGTATTGGCTTGTTTTGTCATGCTCAGATGACCAAACACAATAATACTGTTTTCTTAATAAAGAGGAGGCTATTAATCTGATGATCTCCGTTCCCTGTGTGCCATAAAAACCTCCAGCTCTTGAACTTCTCTGTATTTGTCTCATTCTCTTTGTGTTAAAGCGTGGATGTGTGTGGTTTCGTGTGTGGTTTTGTGTGTGTGTTATGGGTTGGCAGAAATGTGCTCGCAATCAGACTGATGACAGAGTGATGAGAAGTGACTAATCACTGTCCTATTAACAGTGTATTGCCAAATTGTGAGACATCTACATGTTTGATTGAGATGGGAAAGTTGATGAGGACAAAATATTTTTGTTTAAAGGACAATTCTGGTGTAAGTATAACTTTCTAATTTCCCATCTTTGTAGTTTTGAATGCTTTTTGCCACAACCAAGTCAGAGCTAAATTGCAAATGTAAGTGTAAATGCACTTTAAATCACAAACACAATTCTGGATTTTTGTTGAAAACTGTATGAAACTTGTTGCAGGTTAGAGTTCAACATAAGAAGTCAGTCTACACTGTGATGATGTTTAAAATGGATGATTTAGGTAATAGTAATGTACTGTTCACTTCTTTTTCTTTTTTAGAAATTCAGGAAGTTTGGGTAATATGAAGACTAACTCACCACTGAACTGTTCATGCCTGTTGCCTTGTCTGAGTTATTTTTAGTGATATCATGATACTATTATGTTATATAGTGACAGTGTAACTGGGATTTAACGACAACATGTACACTCAAGATTTCATTTTCTACCATTTTCCACCCTTGTTTGGTTTCCATGTCTGACCTGCTCCTACTCTCTATACCCCCACTATTTATTTTTTCCTTCCTTGTGTCCTTGGGGGCTTTTGCAAACAGCGGGGCCCTACAGCGGTAACCCAGCCACATGCAGGCCAAACAATAAAAGGTTCATCCAATTCAGTCTGGCATGTGGTCCTGACTTTTCGAATAGAGAGGGGAGCAGCACCTGGTATCGCTTGTGCCTCCATTACGCACTGCCAAGATTGGAGAAGATTGCTCTGCCAGAACAATAATGTGGACATCCACCATGAGCGTCCATCACCCCACACCCCATCTTCGCTCCCCTTCACCCGCTGCTCACTTTCAGCCACTCGCCCAAATCAATCTATGTGTGTTCGCAATGATTCTCCCTCCTCCCAGTCTGTCCTTTATGGAATAAGTCATCATAGGTCTTTATCTCTCTTATACAATGTGTCTCTCTTACAGTATTGGCTTTTCTTATCGTGGTTGAACAAACTGCTAGCCCCCCACCCCTTCCCACCCTGACAGTCCAACATCCCTGGACTCCCTTGTCTAGGTTCAGGCTTAAATCCAGATTCTCATCTCTTTGTCCAGGTGTTCCAACATGGAACCAGGCTTGGAATTTACTTATGCCTTCTGAGCACCGGCGCAGCACTACATGAATGTGTTGTTTCCTGTAGGTCTGTGGCTGCATAGAAAGATGCACAAACTCTCTGAGATGTCATCTAAAGGTTTCCTGAAGAGCAGTTTTGAAGCTCAGACTGTTGGTGCTGGCTGTCACCATCTTGGCAGTTCCTGACTCTGAATAACTACTGGCTAAACCAAAAATCTACAAATAGACAGAGCGTAAGTGGAGCTGAAGCAGGCTATGCAAATGTCTCTGTGCTCTGGACAGTTAACTTATGCACAATTAAGGGCTTGGCTGCTTTAAGTCTTGATATAATTAAAATGGTCAAATTACATCGATCAGCCACAACATTATGCCCAATAACAGATGAAGTGAATAACATTGATCATATTGGTATTATGTGGTGTTCTGTTGGAAAACCTTGTACTTTGGCATCCATGTTGATGAGACTCAGACACCAAAACAAACACAGTCCCAGAACAAGCACACTTCCTCATGCAAATGGAAATCCTGAATGCCACATGTTCTACCCCTGCAGAAAAATGCACCCCATTACATCGCAAAAACATCAAACAATCAGGAACAATTTGAGGAACATGACAATCGCCCAAGACATTGATTTGACCTCCAACTTCCTAGAACCCATTCTGATCAACGTGACAGTTTCACGAATCCTCGTGAGATCGGGCTGGATCAACAGGATGCAGTGGAACAAGTTGGATTCACAGAGGTCCCACTGCACAACCCAGAGTACCCAAAGGATCCACTGCCAATGTCCTGGTCCTGGACCCCATAGGACACCCTGAGAGGTCCTCTTGTCCATGCCCAAGGGATCAGAGCATTTTTGATGACCAAAATGGGAACCAGCACAGTGTTCAATATGTTTGCTATAAAGTCGGTTGTTTTAACATGATGGTGTATAGGGACTGACTCGCTTTCAGAGGACCTGAAGTCTTAGGCACTTCCAAATTTGCTGTCATTTAGTCACACGAGCATCTTCAGAATTGACATTTTGGGCTGAAATTAACAGTTTTTAATTGCAGTTGTGATGAACAGTGAGTTCACACACGAAGGCCAGGTAATTCCCATGGTTTGTAGAGCTTAATTATTGTTAATTTTGACATGCAAATTCATGCAAATGAGCAAGTACAAGCAACCTCAGTCCTGATTTCAGGGGCAGCGGAGAGTCCAAAACAGAAGATGCTGCAGTGCTACCTGAGTTGCACAACGGTCACAGAACATTCACAGTCATGTATTTTGTGAGACCCTGTGAAAAAAAAAAAAACTTCTTTGTTGTTTTTGCTTTAAATAGGGTTGATTATGTACCCAGTATTTAACATTTTGACTTTCTATTCAAAGAAAATAAGTACTGAGCACCTGAAGTCGCCGTTTTTCATTCATAACAACTGGGATGGGATGATTTGAAAATGGCTTTGCTAAGGTACAAAGCAAAAATTTGTCAAAGGTAAGTCAAAAAGGAGCCTATTAGTGAGCATTTGTTCAACCAGCTATATATCATCTTGTCCAATTACACCAGCTGTTTAGGAGCTTCCATAACACCCTGAAGCACAACAAATCTAGCCTGAACTCCAAAAATGCTCATCCATTCCCTTGAGACTTCTACATATACAAGATTAAGTTGGCATCTTCATTGCTATCAGTCCTATGTCCATTGAGTCCATTGTTCTTCAGCTACTGACCCTCTCTTCCTGACTCATAAGCTTTGAAGACCACCCATCCTCCCCCATCCTCTCTCCGGCTCTTCCCTCTGCTTATCTGTCATGCCTTGGATAAGATGTTGCTGGGCAGATTGGTAGCAGGCTGTAAAGCATGACTTGAGCCTGTTGGGTTTGCTGTGCAACCACCGAGGTGTAATGCAGGGTGACACTCACGCATGGGAGAGGATGGCATGTTTTATCACTCTGCCCTGTACAGGAATCAACTCAGGAATTTCATTAGGTGCTGCTTGTTGTTGTGTATGTTTCGTTGAGCATGTTGTGGCAGGAAAGAGTTTTTCATATTTTGTGGCAAGGGCAAAATGTGGTAAACACTGAAGTTATTCAACAAGAAAAATATTGTGCAACTCTCTATATACGTACCTATATGACAGATGCATGAACCTGTATATACTGTAAATATGACTCTGCACTCAGACATTTATTACCAAATGATTTTTAATGTATCTAAGCTCACAATATTAAGTTGTCCACCACACTGGCTCATTACATTAACGATAAAATGAAGCGGAGGCGATAATGTGGTACAAATTACAGCATACTCGGTTTCCTGCGCTCACTGCCACTAATGGCTGTGAGTACTGTTTTTTCATTGCACAGTAAAGTTTAATAGCATTATTAAATGGGGGCCAAATATATCACCACATGCATTTGATGCAAGAGCGGATCTATTTGCATGAGCAAAGTAAACAATGTGTTTAATGGTTTATTGGCAGGCCAAAGGGAAAATCAACAGGTCTGTCAATGAAACAAGAGGTCCTGCATAGTATAACTAATAGGTTCTCTGCTAACAAACAAGATGTCAGGAAATATCAGGGGAGCTGACCCTTGATTGTATCATGGAATTTCTTATTGTCATATCAGAAAAAGATCAATGGGAAAGAAAGTGAGCGTTATTTTAATGTACAATTAAATCGCCGTTGTAAAATTGTCAAAAGATTGGGAGTTTTGTTGGATCTATGAACTCCAAGGCAAAGAAATGTACAGCTTTAATCCCAGGATCAGAAAGTTCTGCGGTGTGGAAACGATATTGAACCAAATCCTTTAAAGGCCAGAGACTGAGAGATTTCATCAACTAAAAGGACAGTGTGAGATCCTGTAGAAAATGGAAACAGCATGATGACTCAAAAGACGACTCAACAGCCCAGATGAGACACAAAGGTTCAGAGACAGTTCACTCACTACACCCAATAATCAATGTGCTTTAGCTTGACAGCATCAGATGAGTTTCTGGGGCACTGCACATAAGATCCACGCCGTCAATAAAAACAACTTTACTTGGTCCACACAAGTTCTGACACAAGTCAATGAAGAGCAATGCGTCAAAGGTTTCATTTTGATTGGCTCCTTCAGATAATCCCGTGAGAGAGCATCCTGTGTCAGCAATCATTTACAGAAATGTCTAAGGCAGAGTGCTGCTTTATTGCATGATTTCAGTTTATTACAAAATAAATAGACTGTTCTTCATAAAAATGAATTTGTAATCAAGCTGTCAAGGCAATACTTTGCCTTTTCATGTGTTCTATCTTTGCACAAAATGGATATTTGTGTGCAATTTGTCCCTCTTTATATTTTTTCAGACAATTTCTAATCTTGTTCCAGAAGGAGTTAGCTGGGAGAGCACAGAGAGCCAATGAACCATTATGACAACTTGTCAGTATAAATGTAGTTCATTGTCGCTGGATAAATACTCCTTTTTTTGTTCATTCATTTTTCCAATGACAAATAAAGAAATGAGAAGAAAAAAAGAGTAGCTTGCATTTTATTGCCACTGCCACACAGTCAAAAGCAGTGCAGAGCCACTCAACTGACTTCATCCCAGCTTTTTATACACAGAAACCTCGCCACACAATAGCTCCAACGCTGCTGCTCCGCACTGGAAATGACAATTGTATCCTGAAGTCTCTTCTACAGCTTACTGACGTTCCTTACAGCATGTACGAATCAACTCACCCACGTACAATATTTCACACACACATTGTCGGGAGTATTTTCATACATTTGACCTTGACGGTAAAAACCACAGTGTGTGTGCTGACAGCACTGCCTGTCAGTGAGTGACTTGACTGTTGAGTTGTGTTTTTACAGGCTTCACAGATTTACATGCTCAGCAGTCGAGAGACTTAAAGACAAGAGAGAGGGGGTGGTAATGGGTGGAAGGGGGGCGTGAGTTACCTATCATTTGATGCTGCCTCTCTTGCATAATCCTTTGCTTTCAAATGGAGGCAAAATGCTGATGAAGCCGCGGAGCAGAACAATGGAAGGCAGAAAGAGAAAGGAAGAGAGAGGGAGAGAAGCAAAGAGGAGAGGCTGCCCTCTTCTTTGGTGTATCAATGTAAATTCCTGACAAGGCAAGCCTCCTCTTCTTCACCAAGTTTGTGTTTTTCCAGGCTCCCGTTTTGACTGGATCAGCATTCTAATGAAAGACTGCAGCGCCCCAAAGCTCTGTTTGAATCCCTCAATAAACAGTCAGCAATTGTCTCTTTTGTTAATATGCAACTTCTGCTCTGCACCTGTGGAGAAAGTTGCGTTTTCATCCTTTGAGCACAGGAAAGTTAGTTCTTTGCATCCTCCAAACTGCTTTTAAAGCAGGAAGAGCATGGAAAGATATGTGAAAACTTACATTTCTAAAACATTTAGGGCAAAGATATACGGATGTCTCTAACTCTTACTGAAGTCATTCATCTTTACTTTCTTCCCTTCATACTTTTCAGCTTCCCTTCATCCCTTGGGTCCTGCATGAGCTCCAGAATCCTTTAGATCAGGTACAGAATCATCCGGAGCATGCAATGCACTTCAGGCTAGCCCTGTTACACCCAGACTCAACCTGGAAAACATTAACAGCTCAAACTTGCGTAGCTTCAAAACTTTTTTTTTTTCCTGATATGGATGTATTGAAATATCCTCAGGCTCTCTCATACTTCTGCTATGTGTGTGTGTGTGTGTGTGTGTGTGTGTGTGTGTGTGTGTGTGTGTGTGTGTGTGTGTGTGTGTGTGTGTGTGTGTGTTCTTGTACTTGCTACATGGTGAGGACCACTTTCTGCATTTAACTATCAAAGTGAGGACATTTTTACAAAGTGAGGACATTTTGGCCGGTCCTCACTTTGAAACAGCCATGTTTGAGGGTGAAGACTTGTTTTTAGAGAACAGGTATGAATTGAGGTTTGGTTAGGGTTAGGGTAAGGATTAAGTTTAGGCAATCAGTTGTGATGGTTAAGGTTAGGGTAAGGCTCTAGGAAATGCATTACGCCTATGGATGTCCTCACTAAGATAGAAGTACAAACATGTGTGTGTGTGTGTGTGTGTGTGTGTGTGTATATATCAAAGGGTAAGATGAAAGCATTTACCATTTGCAAATTACTTCTGTGAAAATGGGTGCTGACCAGCTGGTACCTTATGTTTGTCAGGGTCTTGGCTCGTTGCACGGTGAACAGCAGGAAGATCTGGCAAGTGTTTGCTGTTTTACATTACCAAACAACAATAGTGAGCCAACATCCTTGTTGGTATTTCATACCAGTTATTTACACACCGCACAGAGTACATTAGATTGAAAAGGAGGTGTGACGGTGCATATTTTTAATTATACCATATCAATCCATGGCACCATCAAAATTGCAACCTGCTTGAGTGAACAGCTAAAGCAACCAGGATTGTTTATGAGGACTCTGGCTTGCTCAAGGTAACTATGTCAGTGTGTGCAGAGCAGGTTAAAGATCATTGTAACCTGTTCACCTTGACCTACACTGTGTGTCATGTATGGAAAAAACAAATCACATCAGTTCTGTGTTTTGACAGGAGTAGCGATACTAAGCTGATAAACTGAGCCATGAGCGACCTCGACCAGAGCAAAATATTCAGCGTTGTACTTGACGAGTGCACTGAATCTACTATACGTGCTATGCAACAAAAGTCTCCAGCCAGTTTTCAGATGAGAAACTTCTCATATGAAGCACCAGCAGTAAAAAACATTTGATGTGCATTCGTGAACGCATCACTCAGCGCAAATACTGTCCTGATACAGCTGTTGGGGTGATTCGTGAACAGTAAAAGATTTGATAGCTGCAAGTACAAACAAAGATTTAAGAATGAAGCCACAGTGATTCAGTCACAGGCTTCAGTAACAGAGTGGTGAATAGTCTCCGGCACTTCCGTGTATGTGATGCTTATCAGTTTTGCACGAGACAGAGTGAACCAGCTCAGGATGAAACTGCAAGAATTCTTCCTGAGATGGCTGGATCGCCAGATGTAGTAAATGGTAACACTTGTATAGTGTCCTTTCTGCCTTCATGGTAGTGCTTTATGTTTCTCATTCACCCATTCACACACTCACATCAGTGACATTAGAGATGCCATGCAAAGTGCTCACCTGCTTTTAGTGATCTTGGAGCAAATGGTCAGCTGCACCGATAAGAAAGAAGGCATGGTTTGAACTTACATAGCTGATTTTTCACATGTGCAACAAAGTGCAACATTATAAATTCCCTTTAAACTGTCTCTGTGGAGGGAATAGGCCTTTTCCACTTCGGATGTCTCAGCTTGTCACAAAAGGATCTCCTCTAAATGGAATGCAGCCATCATGAGTAGTACAGCTGTGTTTATCCTACTGTGAGCAGTCAAAATGTGCTCTGAGAAGGACTCTCTACGCCAAATCACTTTCTTTTCCTTGTTCTTTCAGTATATACTACAGCTGCCTTAAAAAATATGTACTTTTGCTTATGGTGTGCATAGAACTGGGACATGCTACTTCATCATAATGTTAAGTTTTGATCATCTTGCTCATATCAGTTGCAGTCTGAAATTATCTGTGTGCCCTCTTGACACATTAAATTTGTTGCTTGAGTCAGACACTATGATATATGTGTACTGTCTTGCGCTACACAGAGAACGGTGATTCAGAGTGGCCAGAGAAGCACACTGTCTTGCGTGCTGCAAAATGAGACCAGATGTAGTAGGACATCCTGGTATGTCTGGCATACTGCTTTGACATGCTATGTATTGGGACATGCTAAATCTTTTCTGGCATACATTATGGTAGTTTGGTTGTTGGAATGAATCCATAGTGTTGCAATTGCTTCTCTTCCCTGCCACTCGGTGGTAGTTTGACATAACTTTAAACACATCTGATGGTTAAAGCTGGTGCTGGTGGTATTTCTTTTGGCGTCGCTGGTCAAAAAATGATTGGGCGTAATAACCTTTAGTATGTTTTAATTCAAGTGGTCTGAGAGGAAGCTAGATTTCTGCTCCACCTCTTGGCTCATTTGCAGGCTATGGAAGGGCTAGTCAATAGCAGCTGTACAAAGGGAAAGGGAAGAGGACAATGGGTGGATGTGGCAGTGCAGTAGGGTAAATATTTGTTTGTTTTTCCCCTTGATTTCTGCCAACTACAGTGTGAAGCTAAACAATTAGGCAAAAAAAAAAGTGTGCAACGTTTATGAGAAAATCTATTTTGTATTGCTGTCTTTTAAACAGGTTTTGTTCTCAAAAGTTTAAAAAAATGTTTTGCTGGAAAGTAACAAGTGGCATTTAAGGTAATGTTTGCTTGTTAAAGCACCTGCAGAATTTTTCAAGGCCTTCAAGCTACATTTTTCAACAATCATGCTTCAAAAGATGCCAGTCAAAGGAAAAAAAAAAATGACCTTGAAAGTCCTTCAGATATAGTGACTGAAAGGAATGTAGAAATCCCAATGAACAGATCAAGGGAGCAAATTTGTTAGGAAACATAGAATCTCTCATGGATGAATTTCAGCAAATATCACTACAATAAATCTACATCCACGCAAGAGCTTCTTTTCTCTTTTTACAAAACTGTCTAACTGGTGGTCTCCAGCACATAAAGCTGAATCTGCAAACCTGACTGTGCTCATCACCACATTAAATATGCAATGAGAAACATCCGCTGGGACTTGTACTGTCTACCTAATGATGTGACTGTACAAACTAGGGCACAGAACCTCACTGCCTGTCTATTTAGAAGTTCGGCTAGCAGCCCATAAAATCAAACTTACTCACCAGTCTGTGAATCGCTTGGCAAGAGATTGACATATCGAAGGATGAGACAGGGCCCTGATAAGCAAAGCTGGCATTTGTTTGAACATTCGCCCATTGCCTCCCAATAGCTGAATTAAATGCTGGCTGGGAATCGACTCAAGGCAATCCACAAACAGAGACGACCAGTTCCCCACCTGTTTCCTGCAATGAATTCATGGGTTTTTCAAAAGAATGCAAATCAAAGCGACTGTCTCCCAACAAAATGATGTTATCAAAGGATGGAGACAATGTGGTAGCTAAAGGGAACTGGGAGAAATTGTTGTTTGTGGTTCTTTAGTATGAAAAACAGAGTGAAACAGAATGATTGCGCTGGAAGATCAGGCCTTTCTCGTGTATTTTCCGGCAGATGAAAGACTCGTACCTGTTTTATCACAAACACACACACACACACACATTTGGCTTCGCACTCTACCTTCACAGTCCCAGTGTCTATCAAACATTCCTCCTCTGTGCTGTAATTTCTTTCACATGATTTTCTTCCCTCTCTTTCTTTCATTTTCTGTCCCCTTTCCTTTCATTCTCTCGTTCCGCATGCCGGGGAAATGAAAACAGAGGTGGAACCCGGTGATTGAATTGTTCTTTATTCATGCCGTCTTCCCGTGTAAATACAGAGCCGTCGAGTGTAAACTGAATTCTGCAGCTGGTCGTCACACAGAGTTCGCATGGAGACATGGGATACCGTTGGGACACCACATAATCCCACACTCGTTCCTGTCATATCTTCCTGCTATTCAACCTAAACACACCTCCTCTCCGCAGCCACCGCGGCTCTAAACAGGAACCAGATTCCTTTAAAAAAGGGAAAATCCTTCTTTTTGGTATTCTGTTATTTGTTCTTTTTTCTTTTCTTTCTTTTTTCTTTTTTTACAGATTTGACCTGTTGGAGAAAACCAGGCTGTATACAGGTGATGTTTTAACACCATTATGAATTCCTTTGGTTCTGGGTTTTTATATTAAAGACGGGCTTTAATATAGATCTAGGTTAAAGACTGAAAGAAGTAATCAGCGTTGCATATGTTAATTACAGATATGAAGACAGCAAACAGCTCCTTCATAATGACCTCCCCTGGGCCTCTGCGTGGTTATACAGCAGTGTGCTAATGGGGTTACTCCCAGTCCTTTGTGGATTTCCCACCACCATCTATGAAACCACATAAGCATTATCAGAGTAAACACTGAACATTTCCATATTCATCATTACAAACATGACCTAAAATAGTGCTATTAAAACACTGAGATGAAAGTTTGGAGATCCTTGAATATTAGAGAACTTGTAAGAAAACAAAAAATGAGTCTACAAGGCAATGTTTCACACTGTGATACTATTTCATTAAAGCATGTAACAAGTTATAATAACTTCTACTGCTAAAAGGGAATTTCAGCCTTGTTTTACTGCTGAAAATGGGTGAACTCAGACAACGCATCGGTCTTGCTTTTGCAGTTTTTGGTCTTCATTTCTACTGATTTTCAATCCCAAACTTACCAAGGTAATTGCTTGTTTTTTGTTTTTTTTTAAATTACCTATACTAGTTGTTCTTTTGGTTCTTATACGTTTTCCTGTTCCTGCTGTCTGATAATAGAATGATTTTAAACTTTGACCACAACTTTGCCACTCATTTCAAGGGTTATCAGCCAGTATCTTCACTGATCATTCCCATACCTGTGGACTGGTATGGACATCCTTGACCATCTAGAACACTCACGAAGCATGTTATCCCCATGTTTAGTGGAGCTCTGTTATCACCTCATTTAGTGGCATGTTTTGTCGCCATTTTGCACACACAAACAGCAACAGATGTGCATATCTGGAGCCAGGGGATGTTGCAGGACTGTGAGCTTTCACCCAGGAGACTTGAGTCCAATTTTCATTTGAAACCATTCTTAAAGAAACATTTTTTTTTTTTTTGCCTTAAGTTTCATTTTGACTTCTGCTTTCGTTCAACAGTTTAGTTAAGTTTAGGTATATCAAAGCCTCACAGTCTGGGTTCAAAAATATCCTGTCACTATGTTAACAGCATGTTAAAAAGCTCCCATTGGTATGTTTTTTGGGTGATGTCTACATTAGAAATTGGCAATTATCGAGTTATTTTCTGTTTATCAATCCTCAGAACAGATGATAGCATCCCTGTTGAACCTACTAGAAGATGAACTAGGTCCTTGCTGGGCCACATGTATGGGAAAGATGTGCACTGATAACATCAGAATCAGGTGACTGTAGCTGTTTGGTGCTTTGCCAAATAACACTTAAAAAAGTTTCATGGTCAGAACATCAGTGAGACTAAGCTAAAAGTGCAACGTTGCTGGCCACAGAAACCAAAAAGGTGGTTTTAAAGACCCCAAAAAGTGATCCACTGATTGTGACCTCTCATAGTGACCCGTTTCACATATCACACAGTCGTTTGGTTCATTTTTTATGTTAAAATATTTAACATCCCTTTGCATATTTTAGGGACAAACACCTTCAGAGGCCCTACACATCTACCTTTCTGCTCGTTATACATTCCAGACGACCTATTCGCCCTTCCCTTTGTCTTCTCTACATGAGGAAAGCTATCTTGACAGAAGGAGATAAGCATCGGCCAGACGCTCGGAAACACAAGAAAGAGGTAAGAGAGGGAGAGATCTGTTGCACAGTACACTCTTCCCTTGCAGCCATGTCTTGTTTGTACACTGGGGAGGTGGCAGGATCTCATGTTTCACTAGCTCTTGTCGCGTAGCCTCACTACTAGACCGTCTGCTGCTGTCATCCACATATACCCAGTTCTTAAGAACAGCATGCACTGTGCAGTTGGGCTGCTTTGCATCTTTCTGGCGCTGCTACAAACAAGAGGAAAAGGGGAATACATCAGACTATCAGAGTGAGGCACAGGATCTTCTTGTCCCTGGTTATTCTGTGTCCTGTTCTTTTTGTCAGGTCTTCTGCTCTCTATCAGCCTCTCACCTGATGTAACATGACTCCAGTCTGATGTCTATCACAGTCCTCATTACACCTCTATTGTCCTTTCCCAGACCCACACAGAAGGACTTCTGTCTCAGGTGGTCCTTTTATTCTTCTCCCTCATCCTATCCATTCTTTCACAGAGAGTTTTTCTGATAATGAGATGAGACAGATCATGTAAGTTTTTAAAGGTCAAGCTTCAGAATTTGAACTAATTATCTATAGACCAGCAGAAAGTGCAGCACAGCTAGGTTGTAATGACATTTAGATGTCTTTTCTTGCAGCAACAGAATCAAGAGTGATCTGCTTGAAAGTGACAAAAGTCTTGAGTTGTAGCCTGAATAAAAGGAAAGGTTCTTACAGAAACTCCAAGTAAAGAGGCAAAGTTCTGACACACTTTTCAAATCGAAAGTGATGTCTATGCACAAACACCACTGAGCACTTGAGAAGTTAACTGAGGCAGAGGATTACCACTTTAATTATATGACCTGCAGTCTCCCAAATGGAAAACTGCATTTTTTATTTATTGGACAGCAAAGTGCTCTATGCAATGTAAGAACAAACAAACAAAACAACAGAAATGACAACTCTCAGACAACTTAATTCTCAAAGATCTTCAAACTTGATGGAACTTCTGCAGTTGAAAGTGTACTCTCCACAGCAATCAAAGTCCTCTTCCAGAAGTTTGAATGGTTTGTGATGATGATTAGCTGACCATGTTGTGGAGCCGAGGAGTGGATGCAGATGTGGCTAATTCCAGTGGTGTGTTGAACGCTGATTATGTGGCACAAAGTGCTAGCAGCTAATCAATACAGTTAGCATTGCTGGCCCTTGTTTCCTCATTTGAGGGCTCAGCACCTGTGATGGCAGGCTTGTGCTAATTTCAGCTTGATTATCATCAGAGCTCATCTGTTTCCTTGTATTCTGAAAACTCTCCAATTAGAGGACTTTGGGTGCTGTTGAATCAAACTATAGAGCAGAGCACTGTATACACCAGGGATATTATTCAAATATGGGCTTTAGGATTTAGCTTTTAGTGTACATTTGGTAAAAGTTGAATGACAAGCTCACTTTCATGTAAAAGTTTTGTGAAGAGAAACATGGCTTGGTGAACTTAGTCAAGTAAATAATGCACCACCCAACACCAAGTGATGCTGCATGCATCATTGATGTGAGTCATATCAGGAAGGATGTTTTCTTGTAATTGCAAAATCCTCCCATCGAATAAAACAAGTCAAAATGATACCTGGAAACCTGAGGCTGCAAAACTAAATATTTTATGGTCACAACAAGTTGCTCTCCTCGTGCAAGGTTATGTTTACCATAAATAGCGCTGTTATCAACTGACGTTGTGTTTTGAATTTAGAAGGAGCACAAGGATACCATTTGAATTGCAAAATAACTTCTATCATGTACACAGCTCTATACACTAATGTATAGCCATCACACGTTCCCTATGTGAAAAAAGTGCTTGAGGCTATCATTCCCCTGCCTTTGTTTTTCCCTCTTTTGAAGCAGGAGACGAGTCACAGAATGACGCCATTAATGCAGAACCTATTTCTTCCAAATCAAAAGAAGCACCCCGCCCAGTGTAATGACAACCTCTTCCCTCCTTGCCTCTGGTCCTTTTCGTGTGTTCATCATAGGGAAGGAGGTCATGAAGGTTGGGGTGTACAGTCGTGTACTGTGTGAAGTCAATATGCATGTATGAGGTGATGTTTCAAAACAGTCTAAAGACCAAGATGGGATTATAGCACATACTTTACTGCTATGGCTGAAATGTGTTGTCCTGCACTTTGCACTGGTGATCAGGCCTCTCTCATTGGTACCACTTCAGTCATGGCAGTTCTCCTGTTTATTCCAAACCATATGTGATACAATTTTGCTATAGCACTTTTATTTTCTGGTGTAAAGAATGCTATCTGTATTGGCTTTCTGTACTTATTTTCTTTAACCTTGCTTGTGTGTAGGTTTGAATGCTTTTGTATGTAATTCTTATTCTTAATGTTCGTTCTGTCTGACATTGGGGCACCTACTCCACAAGGGTTTTCTTTTTAACTTTATTCCAGCATATTTTTCATTCTACGCTGATCAATTTATCTTCTGCAACACTTTTTGTATTAGCAGAACATTCATAATGCTCGTATAAACTGAGGTCAGAAACACAAAGATTTACTCAAAGTATGGGAAACGGTAATGACTGTATTTAAGTATCATGGTGAATCGAGGCCATGTGACATGCACTGCTATTTAAATCCACCCTGTGTTTAGCCTCTCTTTGCAGATGGTCACCTGTTGTGGGAGTTTGTGCTCAAACCACTGATGGTTGGCCTCTGTGGCTGGAGTCCTAATTAAGGCTGTGTAGAAGTATCGTGAGCCAGCATCATAATGATACTAATTGTTTGCTCCTGCCCAGGAAAAGTGCATCATGGGTATAATAGGATAATAAGACTCGCTAATGCCACCCCCAATGGGACAGCACCTGCTTATTACACATTCAAAGCTATATTTAGCGAATGTAGGTGCTAATGTAAATGAGCCATGTATTTAGGCGTGTTTTGGATGTTTGCATCACTGGATTTTGGTGCAGTGTTCTGGCTATTTGTTTGTGCGCACTGCAGTTTGTAGGCTTTGTGTAGAGAAAAAGGGAGAAGACAGAAGAGAAAGGAGAAGAAGAGAGTTTCTGGAGGAGTGTGTGTGTGTGTGTGTGAGGTTGGGGGGGGGGGGGGGGGGGGGGTGCCTTTCATAGTCCCAGCATGAATCCTGCAGAAAGTCATTACCCACAACAATAGAATTTCTGCTCTATTTGCCTGGCATATATTTCCATCTGGCCTCTGAAGTGTGCCACCCTCAGTCCAGAGTCTAAAGAAGTGCCCCAGACAAACAACTCCCTCCACTGCTTTTACAGTCATGCCTTGGCCTCTGTCTGTGGATGTGTTGGCAAAATACAGTTGACATTTTTTCTCATGTCTTCCATTCTTATGCAATAATTGGATAAAGCCATCAAAGGAGAGAACCCTCTCTCTCAAGACTGCCACAACTGTCTGCTGGACCGGTGTTTTCAAAATAGAGGCGCCTTAGTTTGACATTCTATCCAGTGAAAGTCAAAATGTGAAAACATCAGTATTCAGTCTCGCGAGGTTTGAAACCTCCAGAGGCATCGGGTCTGTGTGGAATACAGAGGTTGTCATTAACAACGGAACAATGCGGTGTGCCATTCACAGGGAACACAATCAAAGTTTCTATAATACCTGCTGAAAACCTGAAAATCATTTTGCAGTTTTGTCTGTGTCGAACTCTGTGTAATCCTGCCTCATCGCTCTCCAACAATTAAGCAGCTTTGGGAAAACTGAGATGCAATAATAGATCCAAACAAAACCCTTGGCAAACTCCTTTAATGGCCCAGTCCTCCCACTGAAATCCCAGTAAGTGGGAACGAGTCTGTAAAGGGCTGGAGAGCTCTCATCTTTCCTCCCATCTCTTCTTCCAGGGCCTTTCTATGCTTTTTCTGTCTCCAATAAGCAGAGTTTGCGAGTGGGAGGAAGAAGGAACGCTTTCTGGCACGGGGGTCCTTTTGTTGTCTTGGTGACTGTGGGTTAGCCGTCTCTGGACCCTAATACATCATCACCCGTGCTCCCCAGACAGTCACCACCAGACTCTGATCTGACTCTCAATAGAACATCATCCTGTTCTACAAACACAACCCAGAGCAACATATCACAGTTGCCCACTTACTCAAGAAAATCTGCTTCCTGGCAATCCGCCCAACACCCTAACGTTCCCCAGAAATGTTGGTGTGTGCATGTCCCCGTTCATCTGTAGTCATTTAAGCGAAGATTATTTTTCTATGCGTGCATGTTGACTTTGAAGTGCCTGTTCTGTATGCTTTCAGTATGTCTGTGTTTTCCTCCAAGACAAAGCCTCCTTCTAATTTCTGCGGCTGTATGCAATTTTGGCGGCCAGCCTTCAGATTTACATAGCAAAGTGGCCCACCTGCTCTGTGTTTGTCAAGCGGAGAGAGACGGATACAGTGTCTTTGTTTAAGATTGTAGATTTGATTAGAAGATTACTAATTCATCCTTACAAAGCTTGGGTTACTTGAGTGCTCCATGTTTTTGGATTTATCAAGATCTTGAATTTCTATTCCTGTGCTGATGTAAGTAGATAGGCTTATGTAAATAAAGCTATCTATGAAAGCCACAGTAGACTCCTCTGGATAATGATTCAAGGAAGCACAAGACAAACACTATAATAACTTTCCAATAAACATACTTTAAGTTATGGAAAGGTCTCCATTAACTCTGGAATTTGCTTCTCCAACGTCTGGCTCCTCAGCTTTGAATGTATAAAGACCTGCTATTGCTCCAAATGTGAGATTGTTATTCATTGTTTTTCATCTTAATTTCTGTTAGCATTCCCTGCTGAGAACACACACTCACGTGCATGTACCAACACACATACCCACAGTTCCTCTGGCTTTATGAAACATTTCCCGGGAGGCTTAGGAGGTGTCACGTAGATCATTTTCTCATTTCTCCTTTTGATGAAAGCTTGTTTTGAGAACCCCCCACCCTCTCTGAAAGCAGAAACTAAAGTGACTAGAGTGAATGAAGACGCTCAACAGGATATCATAGCTGTCACGGCGATATTACATTCCATGAATTGTTTCTTGGACCATTGTTAAATTGAATTACGCTGCAAGTGAATGATCAACATCATCTGCATACAAATACGCATTTAGATTATGCAGAGATTTAATAAGCAAAGTTTAGCAATTTCATGCTGTTAAAGTTTGGCAGTGAATGACTGCAGGTGTCATTGCTGATGCAGTCTATCTCCCATGGACCCGGTTTGAACAATATTCAAAGTCAAAGTATCGAAATAATCTCCTCCACTGTGAGCTGACCTATTGTCGATAGCATGTGGAAACCAATTCAGTCCAGCTTCCCAGATATGTGATGTGACTCCAGTCTGGCAGGGGTGGACAGGAATGAATGGAGCGATAAGGAAGTCCAGACCCAGTCGCCCACTGCCCGTCGCAGAAAGGCAGACGTGTGACAGATCATAAAATTAACAGCCTGCTCTTTTTTTGACATGCAGAGACACTGCACAAACAGAACTGCTGCCCAGAGATAGCAGGCAAGGCAATCACCACGAGAGACGGGGGAGAGGGGGTGAGGTGAGGAAGAGAGGATGAGCAACATATTGTGCTCAAGAAGACGTCTCCTGAAATATTACTGAGTAGAAGGGAAAAAAAATGCTGTTTTTGCTGTTTGACTTCTAAAATCCAACACATTTTGCATTTGAAATGGCGGACTGCAAATAAGAGTCATTATGTACTCAAACAAAGCCAGACAGCAGTGACTGTCTAGATGGACAACAGAGCCTGGTTCTGATGACAATAGAAACTCTTGAGGCAATCAAGTGAAAACTACACATTTGACCTGGACCATAATTTTCGTCATTAATGTTGCTTTTAGGGCTGAGCAATTAATTGATTTCAAATCAAAACTACAATTTAAAACAATGCAATTAGCAAATTGCAAAGGCTGCAATTCAGAATATATTGTAGATTATCTGTCCCAGGGTTTAAAGTGTTCTGTCAACAGTTTTATTAATTCATGTTCCCTCCTTGTGTGACAGTCACGTATCTTGTGGTCATGCTCCTTAACATGTTTGAACATGAACTGATGCTTGATGAAATGTTAAAAATCTAATCACAATATTTTCCAGAAAAGCCACAATTAGACATTTTCTCCTAATCATCCAGCCCTACTTGCTTTTGTTTCTCACAATTTGCTGGAACTCAAGACAACATCAACCTCATTGGTTCTGTTAGACCCACATTTTAAAAATCAAATATATTATGTTAACAGTGCTGAAAATCAAACAAAAAACAGCAGATCACTACATATGAGAAGCTGGAACAAGAAACTAGGCACCAGTTTTGCATTAATAAAAAGAAAAGCACTCAGAGAGCAAAACACTCCACCAAGGATGCTCAGTCGTGGTACCATTTCTGAGGGCTGAAATCTTGAAAAAAACTGTGGCGGTAATCATGGCACTACAGAAAATTGCCTCACTGTGAGCACAGGTGTGTGTTATGCATGCAAACGTTATATATGGATAGCAAATCACGTGACCTAAATATGTAGCGGACAGCGGGAATTGATGGGACTCGGAAACACCCCCACAATTTAATCAGTTGTTCTTTGTATCATTTCCGACGGATAAATCCTGATAGCTCCACAGCGGTCGATTTGTAGAAGGATCACAATCGTGATCGTCAGCTGAGGTAGTGTTCAGTTGTTGTCATAGCTACATTGACGCCATACCGCTATCTTGCCATCATACAGAAATATTTAACAAATCCATGGATCCAGACTATAAGTCACATCACTGCCAAAATCTAATTATTTGGTCCTTGCGTCTTTCTGACCTTCCCTGAAAGTTTCATCCAAATCTGTTATTCTGTTTTTGAGTAATGTTGCAAAAAGACAGACAGACAAACACTGAAATAGTCCAGAGCAATACAAATCGTACTTTATTGCTGTTTAGCAAAGAGAATTAATGTTTTACTTTACTTTACTTTTATTTATTTATTTTATCCATGGGACATTGCACAAATAAACATTAACCCTGAAGGGAGAGATGCATTATGCCAGGTTATAGCACGAATGCTAATTTCCACCTGTAGTTCCAGAGCAGGCAAAGGATGTGTTGGGATAAAATAAGAAATAAAAAAATGATTTAAAAAACACAACAAATTAACATTTCCCAATATTAAACATAAAGAAAATCATAAAATTAAAGTCCATAGTCTCTACAAAAGATACAACCACCAAAGCACTTTCAAAATCATCATTAATGGGTACAAGATTGACCCAAGAGCAACCATCACTTCAGCAAGCGTGAAAACTCACTGAAATGTGTACATTTCAAAAGCTCCGTGGGTAATTTGTTCCATTGGTTCATTGCTACGTATGAAAATGCTGATCTTCCAAAAGCGGAGTCGAGTTTTCTTATATAACACTCGCCCCGAAAAGATGTCCGAGTGTCTCGAGAAGAGACTTCATAACACAGAGGGATGAAAGTCTTTAGCGGTGGTGCAACAGTGCCATGAATTATCCTAAACAATAAACATAAATTAGAATATCTAATACAATTTTCAAAGCTTAAAATATCATGTTTAATTAGAATTTTGCAGTGATGATATATTCGTGGTTTTTTATCATGGATTTTAAGAGAAGTTTTGTATAATGATTCAAGAAGCTTAAGAGAAGTTACACATGCCTGTGACCAAGTTGTCATACAATATTGGAAATGTGGAAAAATCATTGCATTTAAATACACATATGATGCTTCAGTGGTTAGCGAGTTTCTAATATACCGATAGGTTGAAAGATTACATTTTAAAGTATTTGTTGGTCTTTTAATATGTTTCTTAAAATTTAAGTTCGGATCAAGAATTACACCTAAATACTTGTATTGTTCAACATTTTGAATAGGTAGACCTTCTATCATGACATTAGGACAATTCTGAAATTTAAAACGATTTGTAGAAAACATGGAAACAGTTTTTTCAACATTTAAAGTTAGACAAGAATTTTTTAACCAATTTGAGACTTTTCTCATCTCTATTGTAAGTTTTTGAGCCACCTCTTCCACAGTATTACCATGTGTATACACTACAGTGTCATCCACATACATTATTATTTTGGCATTGCAGATGTTTGGAAGATCATTAATATAGAGAGTGAACAGCAGTGGCCCAAGAATAGAGCCCTGCGGTACACCTATGCAGTAGGTTTGCAGTGGAGATGTTACATTATTAACTGTGACACACTGTTGCCTGTCACTGAGATGACTGAATCCAGGTTATTGTATTTTCATGAAAACAGAATTGTGATAATTTATTTATTAATACTATATGATTAACGGTGTCGAATGCTTTACGCAAATCAAGAAAAACAGTCCATACCACTCCACCCCCATCAAGTCTGGACTTGATGTGTTCAATTAAGTAGCAGCAGGCAGTCTCTGTAGAGTATTGCTTTCTGAACCCAATTTGGAGAGGATGTAACATCTCCAGTTGATTAAGGTGGTCCATAAGCTGCTCTGCTACTACTTTTTCCAAGACTTTTGAGATCGAGGGAAGAATGCTTATTGGCCGATAGTTTGAGACCTGGAGCTTGTCTCCTGATTTGTGTATAGGCTTGACTATGGCTGTTTTCAAAACTGTGGGAAAGGAGCTCTCAATTACTGACTGATTTATCATTTTAGTTAAAGCTGGTGTAAGAGTTTCTTTATGTTCTTTTAAAAAGACTGTGTCTATACCATAAAAAATTCTTAGTTTTACTGCTACTTAACATTGATATACATTTTAGAACCTTGCTCTCTTCAACTGTATGCAATTTTAAAAAGGACTCATCACACTGAAACTTAGAGACACAGCTTACTTGAGAAAATGAGCCTACCAAATCCAGTGCACAATTAAGAAAATATTGATTAAAATATAGTGCTAGCTCTGTGTTATTGTTTAGGATTGATCCATTTACTTTAAGTTGTAGAGACTCAAAACTATTATTTTTCCTACCTGATAGTTTATCCATACTTTTCCATAGTATCTTGGTATTTCCTTTTGCCTCTTTTATCATGTTTAAATAGAAATTTGCTTTTGCACTTCTAAGCTGCGTAATGACTTTATTTCATGAAGACTCATATATGTAATAATCCGTATTTAGTTTAGACTTAAAAAACCTTTTAAGAGCAAGGTCTCTCTGCTTCTTAAAATCCCAAAGAGAACTATTAAACCAAAGCAGTTGCTTTTTATTGCTTTTTTTTTAGATTTGAGTTGTGTATATTTATCTATAGTCTGTTTTATTGCGGTTAACATAGTTTTACATAAAAGATTGCAACAGTTATCAGTTTTGCTACACTAGTCTATTTCTTTAATATCACGCTCCAGAAGAGCTTGATTATTCTTAGAGATATATGGAATTTTGAAGTTATGTATTTGTTGCTCATTTTTGTAGCGTAATTTATTTAACTTTCTAACTACCAGGGTGAGATTATGGTCAGATAACCCCATTATGAGATTACACGTTTTAGTTATTCTATCTCTTTTATTAGTGAATATTAAATCAATTAATGTTTGAGATGTTTTCCCAATTCTGGTTGGTGTATTGATTAGTTGAGTCATTTGCAATAAGTTTGTCAACTTTTTAAGCGTTTTCCTATCAGTTTTGTCCAGCCAATTTACATTAAAATCACCTAAAAGCAGCATTTCTTTGCTTTCATGTTTTTTAAGAATTTCTTTTAAGCCATCATAAAATATATTGGGTGTGTGTGGTGGTCTGTACACAGCGAATATTAAAACAGACATCTGGGGTGAAAGAGTGATTGTTACCCCCACACATTCAACAGATTTTACAGCAAGGTCTATTTGATGACAGTCTTTGACGTAGATGAGGACTCCACCTCCCCTCTTCCTTCCCTCACGATCCCTTCTGTAGACCCGGGACAGTATAAACAGATGCCGATGTCGTGGGCTCAAGCTTAGACTCAGTAATGCAAATATAGTCCAAGTTTGAGTCGACAAGTAGATGTTTCAACTGTTCAGCTTTAAATTTTAAACCATTTATGTTTATATGTCCACCAAATAACCCTTTTGGTTTATTACATGGGGTTCACAGGACAGACGCATGGTTAACAGTTTGGAAAAGTTTAGTTTTGTGCTGTTTAGATGCGACTTTGTGTGTCCAGCGTCTGCAAATGTATGTGGTATAAATTTTATCAGCCATTAATATCTGCAAGGGTTCGCGTGGACTTCTCTGACTGCAAGTTAACTCCAAATTTGTGACTGTGTGGACTGTCTGTGCTGCACACCAACTGTGCATGTGCCATTAAACCAAGCGGTGCTTGAAACAAATGTCTGGTGTGAGAAGAGACTGTGTGAGGTAATTATTTTTCATCCACACATTCGTAATTCATCATTAACAGAGTTAGGATTGAAATAGTTGCTATAAGACTTTGGAGATGTTTTGATTTGTAGATGTGTTGCATATACTGTGCTCAAACACAGTGGGAAATTCTAGATTCTCCAGAAATCATGTGTAATGTCAGTACACTGTGTTCAGAATACATTAAAAGAAAAGTAAAAAAAAGAAAATTTAGCATAATCTGTAACGAGTTGCTTTATCTCTGTGTATTTTACTGTATTTGACGTGGCACACAGATGTGTAAATTTTGGAGCATGAATAGAATTGCATACACAGGTCCACTCCAAAGCTGAATCAGTGTACACACAGCCACAAGAAGCATCAATTAGCCCTGATGCTTAGAGCTAGCATGCAAACATTTCCTAATTAGCCCTTAGCACAGCTGTGACTGATTCTTCCTGTGGGAAATTTTAGTGTCAAATTGCATCACAACCAGTCCAAGAACTGTTGATAAATTTCATTTGGAACCTAAAACCTCCTTGTGGCAACAGAGCAAAAAATCATGGAATCATCAAATTCAGTCACATTTCTGCTCTGTGGACCATGGATATCTAAAATTTCATGGCAGTCCATCTGATCATGCCCAAGCTATTTCAGTGTGGATGAAGGCAGCGGGGTAGCTGACCGACCAGGAGTCACTGACATAGCTACAGCCATGCCCCTAGCACAGCAAATAGAAAGTACACCTGTTAACTGTGAAGAGAAATTGGACAGCGGTAAGGTTTTTTAACATTCACCGAGGCAGCCATAAGTGCCTTCTCCCAGATATAATTTAAAGATACCCATCAGCCACGTCTTCGCTCCCCAGCCCTCTGAGCTGCTCTCTAGGATGACCAACGGGCCTCAGCCGTGGCCATCTCTGCTCCGGCTGATAACCTCTCACAAAGTAGAACCTCACCATCACCGCAGGCCAAAGCAGAGCAGTGTTTGGAACACATTTTCTGCTTGGATGAACCCAATGTTTTTGGAATTCTATTGACTCTGCTGCTGCTGATCTGAGTAAGGGTAAAAAAAATGAAAAAAGTGCCAGTGGGGAGATGTATGAACCTGCCCTCAGTGATGGAAGGCGAGATTGCGAGGACTGGTGAAGTGGGTGGGTTTGGGCTCCAGGGTGTACAACCTGTGCTCGTTCTTTTGCCCCTTGCACCACTGAAATGTCAAATCTGCCCTTTTTGCTCAGTTCCAATGTTATTATTTTTATCACATTCAGTACGGTACAAGCTCCGCTTGGTTGTCTGTCACTCACCTCCCTCAATCTCATTCAATCATCATCTTTTATATCTGGCTTCTGGCTTCAAGAACATCCAGGCTCTATATCTCTCACTGTCTGTCTGTACACTGAATGTCCTTCTTTTCTCATCTCTCTTTTGCTGATGGCCAATTAAGTTCCAGTATGATCTGATAAACATCATTGTATCATGATTTTCACATTGTTTAGGTGCTACCCTGCAACCCTCAAGGTCAGGCCATAAAACAAAGTGGCACAGCAAATTTTCTCTGTGATATTTTTGTCGGTGTTTGTTTTGTTTGCATATATGCTGTATTTACTGTACATGTTTTTGCTAATATGATTTTTAAAGGATCTTTTAGATGGTGGGCAAACTGCCAAAGCATCAGCCATTTGGAAACATGGTAGTCAGTAGCAATCATGGATAAAGCAGAAGTGGATTCCACATTCCAAAATGGCATCTGATTCCTATGAATTCCATTAACTGGGCTCACAAACCGAAAAAGTTTCAGCTCCCTTGTAATGAATCCAGTTGTGCTGGTTGGTGAGTTGGAGAATTCTTGTTGGCTTCCTCCACACAGAATTGAGTTAACCCCATGAATCTTATGCTGTTTTCAGGTTAATTTTATTATATTTACTTTGAAGTTCTTGTCTTGATCCTTATAAGGGCTATTTATGTCATATTTAGTTCTTTTCAGAGAGAGCTTAGAATGTTCAGATCTTCCATTATCCGATATGATGATAATTGTACATTTATTCATTTATTATGTTGGTCTTCATACCATGCAAAAATATACCATATTGTGAAATTGCCATGTTTTTACATGTATCTCCTAATAAAATGGTGGCAGCATAGATATATTTTCATAATTGTGTAGGGGAGGTTTCTGACAACACTGTTTTCTACTAGGTAAAAGCACAAGTTTACTTGCCAGAATTCATCAAAGCTGCATCCAATGTGAAGGATTTACAATGACTTTCTTTACGCCCCACAAGTAAATTGACTGATCCGTTACAATGAATTGAAATTTTGCTGAAATAACTCAGTTTTAAATAAACTTTATATCTTCCTACTCAACATTTTGACAGTAAATTGGTCTTTAAATGACAACATTGAGGCTGACATTCCCCCAAATCATTGCACACAATGTCACTGGTGCATTGCCTTCATATTACCCAGAACACAACATCTTCAAAGTACTGATTAATATGTATAACTCCCCAACCTTTCAAACAGAGAGAGCTGCTCTCTTTGCCAGAACCAGCATAGTTACAGTACCGCGAAGGCAGCACGGTTATGAAATGCCACATTGAATTTGGGCATTATGTTGAGACACTGGAGTTGCCAGGCTCTGTGGGATTTAGAACGTAATGAAAAAAACTGCTCCTCGCCACGGCCTGTCTCATTTAGCCCTCACGTCCGTTTCCCATAATGCTGGGCCACAGGGAGTCAAGTATTCTGAATGGTCCTCTCCCTCGGATATAATGTGTGCCCACGCTGTTGTCAGAATGACTTAGCTGTTACCTGGTGAGAGGTGCCAAGCGTCACTTGGGCTTTTCACAACTGAAGGTGAGTGGGGTGGCTCAGGAGGCTGCTTCCCTGATATCCATCATCCTTTTGAAAGACAAGACTTTCAGAAATTGATGCTTCCTATTTTTGGACCTAGAATAACAGATGCATGAACCCACCTCATACATTCATCCATGCATCTGTTTTTCTATCCTCATCCTTCTTCCTCTTCTTGCCAGACAGGCTCTCATGCGCACATGCTTCGCTCGATAAAGCTCTGAGCCTGGGCCCACTTCAGCCACGTAACATCCTGACTGATGGCTCCCTCAGCAGCACTCTAAATGACTGTGCCCATAACCATTAGAAAATATGGAACATGAGCACTTCGCAAGCATTCAGGAACATGCGCTGCCGATTAATCAGGGAGGGGGTCTTTCCCCTCTCTGATGCTAGCTGCTGTGTTACATTGGCACAGGGGACAACTCAGCGCTGAGGAGGCCAATAAAACAGCACATTCTCTTGGGGGAACCGAATGCTGCCAGGCTATCCGCCGTCGCTGGAGCCCGGTGATGTACTGGGTCATTAAAACTCAGCGACACTTGATACTGGATGCCTGCAGGGGGCCGTGGGTCTATTCTCATCTCAACTTTTACAATCTGGCTAATTTCTTGGGAGGAATCCATGCACAGGGTTCAATTCTAATGAAGTCAGAAACATGTGTGTGAATAAGCAGAGGAAATGTAACTCTATATCTGTATGGCTGTTGTGGGACGCTGCAGTGAGCTAATTGCTGAGGGTAAAATGACATCGATTCAAATTACTTTAGAGAACTCTTTGCAGCTTTTAGTGTGACTCATTATGCAACGTGATAACCTGTTTGAGGAAAACAGAAGCTCCAGTCGAGGATGGCACTCTTTTTTAAAAAATTTAGTTTTACCACAAAGCACAGGAAACTGCTGGGATTGTTTTTAAGCTAACAAGGTAGACCACTGCCTAACAAGGAGCTTGGGGGAATAACATGTTAAGTGGAGTTGTGAGCTAGAGTCCTGCACTGTTGTGTTGTTGTTTATTGCCGACAAACAGCCAGGCACAGGCTCTACCTTATCCTGTACATGAAAGCCTGGCCCGATTTCAAAGTTTCCAAAGAGAGCGCAGTCTGCAAAACACCTGCGAGATAACACTCAGGGAGGATTAAACTGCCATTTGACTCTCTCTATCCCTTTCTCCCTCTATCTCGCTCTGCCTCTCTCTCTCTTTTCATGTGTCGAGTCTCAAGTAAAGACTGCGACCGTGGCATTCCTGCTGGCTCCAAAGGCCGACCCGCTGATATCATTCAGAAGTGAGCCCCTCGGATTTGTTTACTTAATCCAATATTTATGCTCTGTGTATGTTAGCGAATGCAAAACAGTTTGTGCCTCCAACAAACAGGACACACGGTCCCCAGATAAATGCAAAAAAAAAATAAAAAATTAAAAATCCAGAACTGGTTGTGAAGAAAAAAACTGAAATGAGAAAATAAGAGTATTAGGGGAAATTCTGTGAGGAATGTTTCCGGCTCACTGCAAAGCAGATAGCTGGAGTCAACCCTGCGAGGAATTATCACAGCGTGTGAGTTAAACGTGTTCAGCATCTCCACTGTTCCTTTTCACCACTGCTTGTTGACAAAGTAACGCATGCGTCTGGCCAGAGCTTAGTCAAATTGCAGTAGGAGTGTGTAAAATCACGTTTAACAACCAGAAAATTAGACGTCGGTTGTCATCACATGAGCAGATTGGTCTGTTGGCAAGGTAAAACAAGTGCGTCTCAAATTTCATCAAAGTCAACAAAGACTGATTATTCCTTGCAGCTCAGGAATGGGAGCATAAACTAATCTAGCATTCAGTGTGGGGGTGCTGCTGTAACCCCTCGAGGAAACTGAAACATTCTCCCTTTCTTTGATCTCATCTGATCTTTTCCAGGGGAGCTGTGTGTCCGATAGCCCCGGCTCCAGCCATTTCCAAGTTGAGCCATGATGTTGTCCCAGAGGGGAGTACTGGGATGTCTCCGGCTCCTCTCTGCATGTCCAGATGAATTGGTCAAAGGCCTCATTTGCTGCTGATTTCTCCCAGCAACACGCCCAGAAGACATTTATGGTCACGCTCCCTTGTAGGAAGCCTCGCCTGGCTCCAGGAGAGCTTTTCATGCCCCACTCCAGACTGTGGGAAACATATTGCTGTATATATGTGAATACCATGGTCTTGATATGGTCTTGATGCGTTTCTCTTCAGGCAAAATGGCTAATCATCACATTTAATTGAGTCTGGTCTTAAGATCTTTGCCTGTTTCTGTAAAGTCCCCCAAGCCTCCATAAGTGTGGGTCTTATCAGCAGGCACACACGTGGCAACATCACCAGATAAAGCATCTTATATATGGCACACACAGATAAACACATGCACAGAAACAGATAAACAGAAACATGTATCTGGAGTGTAACATGCTGCATTTATTTCTTCATGTATTTTCTTACCAGCCAACTCAGTATCATACCGAAATGTGTACAACCGTTGGTCATTTCTTTTTACAATAAAGGCTGAGGAATGTCTTACCTCCATTTGACATGATAGGCAATGTTTTTTTTCAGTTTGTATGAGGAATGAAGTCCTCAGTACTCTGGAGTCCATCAGGGTACATTCTTGTTTTTGTAATATTTTTCCACTTAATTGCATTTTAAGCTGCTCGGTGCTTTGGTTTACAACAAAACCAAGTAGCCAAAACTACTTGGTTAGGTTTATGTAAGCAGTGTATATGGTGTTTATTTAATCTCAAAACTAAAGCCAGTAAAAACAAATGCATTGACATGATGCAAGGTTAGAAAACAGCATCTGTGACTAAATAAAACATTCTTGTGAGAAAACATTTTTGTCTCAGGTGTACAAATGTTGTCAATGACAGTCAATTTTTAATATGAGGTGATTAATCAGTCAGTAGCTGAAAATACCAATCAGAACTACTCATATAACCAATCAAAAGAGTGATACATCAGTCACTGTCCTGCCTCCAACGTCTCAGAAGTCAAATTGACAAGTGAGTAGGTGTTCAGCAGTTGCAAAGGCGAGAAGAAGCGAGCACTGGTCACAGTAATGTGCTCCCAAGACTCCCTTTATGCACATACAACACCGGAAAAAAGATGGTTTTCAGCTCATGGATACTGTTTTTGCACTTGTTTCCCACACAGAAGCCTGCTATGTGGGAGTACAAATTCTGACACTAATACATATCATACCACCATAGTTCATAAGCAACTATTTGTTGACAGCTTCACTATATCAGCTGAAAAGGTGATAATCATGTTGTGCCCACAAATAGCTTCTGTTGCAATCAAAAAGTAATGTAAATGATTCAAAATTTCACCCATTTGGACAATCTGATAAGGACATGTTTAATGAGTTTCACGTATCTGTGAGGACTCAAAAACACACTATTTTGATGAATAACACTGATGGGGAAGATTATTTAGTTTGTTTACGTATAGACTACATTGGGCTTAAGTACGTAGTTGAGAGTAGTCTATTTACAAAATTTTCAAATTGCAAAAGGATTAAATCCATTTGTAATTTGTAAACCGCAACATTAGAATCTGACAATAAACAAATGGACATTTGCATTAAAGAAGTCTTGATGTAAATCATTATTTAAGAATTGGAAAACTCAGTTTCCCAAAACAAATAAAAAGCCAATTTTCTCATTTACCTGGTGGTTACTGACATTGACAGTAACCATGCACATTTGCTGAACTTGGAAAATGTTATTGCTTTGCTTGATTCTTGTCTTAAATCTTAATTACTGTATTAGTTTTACTGTAATAAAACTGCAATTACAACTAATTACTGTAAACATTTTATTGTTTAATTTGGCGTTTTAACTATTTAAAATCAATTTTATCTACGTTTTTTAGTTGCATACATCCATCTTCTGTTTACTGGTGTTTTTGTTTGGCTATATTGTAAATGTCTAAGGCCTATACCTCAATCTAAATAGTAAAATAGTAAAAAAAAAAAAAAATGCTGAAAGATATTTTGCTTGTTTTAGTCTTGACACATCTGTCTTTTAGATTCTTATACCTCCATCACAACACAACAGTGGTGAATAAGAATTTAGTTTGTAGTGTTCAAAATAAAGAAAGTTTCAGTTTTTCACAGAATTTGAATTTTAATGGCATTACATTAAATCAAATAGGCCCCATGAAAGCTGTGGACAGAGAGTTGACAGTTGGGTTTTTGTCTGAAGTTTCAACTTTAAATATTGTGAGCACTACAAACAAACCACTCACAGGTAAAAGGAATAACATGGATCCTCTTGCTACAGTGCAATAATCCGCTGTGAAGTCTTGAGTCCTGGCAGTCATGTGGATGTTAATTTAGCATGCAGCAGGTACGGCCTCACCCAGCAGGGCAACGTTTTATTCATTTATTTAATGTTTATTTAACAGGGACGATACATACAACATTGCCACAATGGGAAAATGTGAATGTATATAGGACGTCTAGCTTCAGCTAATTTGCAGTCTTTGTCCCAGGTCAGGATTTACAGTAAAATAAATTATACAGCACACAGACACAATATTACAAATAAAATAATACAGTGAATACAATCAATGAGTACCACAAATAAATAAACACAGTTGTAGTAAGTTAAAACTAAAACACAAGTTACATTTAACATCAGAGATTATTAAAATCATTTACTGATAATTACTTGTGAGAAATTAATGTTCACATTTCTGCTGCTGTTTAAGCCACTGTTTAACTTTTGCACTGAACTTTTTAAGTTCTGTTTGAGATTTAATTTCAGATGGTAAGGAACTCCATAGGTGTATGCCTTGCACTGAAAGGGATGACTCCCCAAATACTGTCCTGCACCTTTGGATTTTACAGTTTTGTTGTGTTATGTTCCTTGTTTTTGTCCTACAACGGTCCATCTTTGTAAAGTTCTGAGCCATCACTTGTGGAGCCGGTCCGTTCAAGCACTTGAACACAACTTTCAGAAAAGATCATTTTATAAAATTGGAAAAAGTCAACAAATTATATTTCTCAATAATGTTGCAGTGGTGCCATTTTTGTGGCTTCTGGTCTAAAATTTTCAAAGCTTGTTTATAAAGTGAAAATAAAGACTTTATAGTTGAGTCTGTGGCCCCAGACAGTGATGCAATATGACAAATGGGAAAGAACCATGGCATGCAAATATAAATAAGCTGCCTTGAAGGAAAGACATGATAAGTCTAAAGCAGTTTAGACTGGTTTTCACAGTTTTAGATATCTTCTTTATATGTATATCAAACTTAAGTTGAGAATCTAAAATTACTCCTAAATGTTCAAAATTATTTACCACATCTATTTCTTTTGCATCAATAGTGATGTGAAATTTATCTAGAACTTTCTTTCTTATTGAAAAGCACATTGATACTATTTTTTTTGTAATTAAGTGTTAAGTGGTTCCTTTGTAACTATTCTAAAACACTGACCATCTGTCTGCTTAAGAGCTCTGAAGCTTGATGGGGTTTTTTTTTTTTTTTTTTGCTGAGACATAAAACACTGTATCGTCAGCATATATTTGGCATTGAGTGTCTGTACAAATAGTAGGTAAAACATTTATATGTAAACAAAAAAGAATAGGACCTAGGACTGACCCCTGTGGCAGGCCAGTCTTACTGTACAGAGGAGATGTTTTCACATTCTTTAAACGAACACACTGTTGTCGATATTCTAAATAGGAGCTAAGCCAACTAACAGCAGTAGCAGAAAATTTAAATTGATGTCTCAGTTTGCTGACAAGCATTTTATGACTTACAGTGTCAAAGGCTTTCTTCAAATCCAGAAACACTGCTCCAACAACGGTTTCCCTTGTCAAGTGAATATTTTATTCTCTCAATGAAGTGACACAGTGCCATCTCAGCTGAAAATTTTTTATGAAATCCAAATTGTTTTGGATGATAAAACTGATTATTTTCAAGATGGATCATCAATTGATTAGCGATAACATTTTCAAGTACTTTTGACATTACTGGGAGAATTGATACTGGTCTATAATTACTGGCATCAGTTAATGCACCAGATTTATAAACTGGGGTAATAATAGCCATTTTAAAGTTTTGCGGAAATTTCCCTTCTGTAATAGACAAATTTATCAAATGGAGTAATGGTCTTATCAAGATGGTATTATACTTCTTCAAAAATGGAGCATCAATTCCAAATGTATCTTTAGCCTTTGAGTTGTTACATTGCATTATAATTTTTTGAGTTTTGGTTTGGTCAGTTTGTTCGATATTAAAGTAGGGAGCCTGATCGTTAGCTGTATTGTTTAAACTTTGTAATTGTTGAGGCTCTGTGTTAAGTTCTTCTACATTGAGAGTTTTTTCAAAATTTGATGCAAGTTCATCTACGGACTGAATGAAGTATGTATTTAATTCATTAGCTATATTTTTGGTATCTGTTGAAATCATTCCTTTAATATTAAGTTCCTTTATTTCACTGTGACACTTTGGCTTACGGTTTAGAAGTGTATTAATATGTTTCCATAGATAAGAGCTGTTTCCACCAGAATCATTTATCAGATGCATGAAATAATTTGTCTTTGCCTTTCTTAGTTCAGATACAACCTGGTTTTGTAGCCCCTTTGTAGATGAGATTATCTGTGTTTAGTTTTGTGGACAGCGATTTCTTTAACGCGTATTCCCACTTCTTCATCAACTGATAAATCCCATTTGTTATCCATGGCAAAGTTTGTTTGCGCTTCAACTTAAAAGGACAAGTGAACTTTTGGATTACATTTGTAAGAGTATTTGTCAGAGTGTCACAACAACTGTCTATGTCAGTAGTTTGTATGACATTGTCCCAATTTAGCTGTTTTAATTCATTTTCAAATTGGTTAATTTTTTGTTTAGGAATTCTTGTTGGCACACAGTTATGATTCTGCTTGAAAGAGAGTCTCTGTAAATGTTTTTTAGAGAGTTTCCTAATTACTAGGATCATATTATGGTCTGATAAACCTGTAAACAAATGATATGTTTTTGACACTCTGTCAGGTTTGTTTGTGAAAATCAAGTCTATAAGTGTTTTACTTGTCTTAGACATTCTGGTTGGCTCTTTTATTAGTTGGTACAGTTTGTGTTTAGAAACAACTGTTTTAAGTTTTTGCTTACAGTTTTTGTCCAGCCAGTTTATATTAAAATCTCCAAGCATAATATTTTCAGATCTATAATTTAGTGCTTTGAGCAAGTCATCAAATCTTTGGTAGAATGATAAATTGTGTTTGGGTGGATTGTACAGGACTATTATGTTAAAATTCATTTTGGGTGACAGAACCACATTTAAAATTAGACATTCTAATCTATTAGTGTCTAAGTTAATCAAAGTGCATTTAAAAATGTCCTTCATGTAAATTAACACTCCACCTCCTTTTCCTGACAGTCTGCCTTTGCGAAAACAGGTGTACCCAGGCACATCAATCATGGTTGTTGGGTTTCTGCAAACACTACTCAGGAATGACGTAAGGAAAACAACAAAGAGCTCAAAGTGTTAACCCAGCCTCCAGACTTGCCAGAACTCAATCCAATCCAGCATCCACAGACATGCTGGAAGAAATCTAGTTTAGAAAGGACCCACCGCACAACATACATCCCAGTGTCAGACTCCATAGAGGTCTCATGTCCATGTCCTGATGGGTCAGAGCTGTGTTGGGGGCATGATGTGGGGTAAATGCCATTCACTTCCACTGTATTGGGGTGGCAAAATCTGGTAAGAAAACCTTCCTAAAAAACCCATCTGCATTGCCAGATTACATTAGAGATAATGAGAACACGTGTTTTCTTTTAATTTGGGTGAATCAACCATTTAAACACCCCTGATCATTTCCTTATATTAACACAAAAACAGCTCAATCCCTTGAACAGCTCCCCCATCTCCTCTTCCATGACCTGAGGCATGATGATGCGTACACTGAGGTAGAATGCCATGTAGACTTAAGCTAAATGAGTTGTGAGGGCATTATTTATCATCAAAGGACTTTCTAATTACTCTTGATAGTTTAACATGTTGAAGAGAACACCAAGAAGATGAACTTTAGGTCTTATCACGTATCTGTTGCCGAGGCAGAATTAAGGATTGGCCCTGCGCATAATCACTTAGCACAGGCAATTATAAAAATAATTAGAATATTAATTAGAATTTCTAATTCGTGCACCCTGTTGTTTTAGGAAATGAGTTTAATGATAGGGAGGCCTCTGGTCTTCAGGCTTCCCAGCGGGGGAACAATTTGCCCTGAGAGCAGGAGTCGTGGCCTGGGGAAAGTGACGGAGCACAGCGGCAACACGATAGAGAAGAAGAAAGAGAAGAACTCATACAAATTAAATGACGTTGGATGAGGCAAAAAGGAAAGGTTAGAATACAGGAGGGGCGTGTTTAATTGTGAGCTAGGGGGTATTTACATAGTTAATGCCTAACCCAGATTTGCAAGGGGAGACTGTCATCATATCATCTTAGGTTCCTCTGCAGAACAATGTGGCTCAGTGCTTTTGAGCCACTAACATATGCTTTTTCTAAAGCAAATCTCATTTAGTTTCTGCACACTTTCTTCCAGCTCGTATTATCCACAATATTTCATTTTAGTTTGAGGCCATTCTGCGTCCCACATGCCATGGTGTTGCAAATTCAGTTAGAATGGGATCTTTCAATTAGCCTTGCTCCGTGTTTGTCTGAAGAATATGAATGCTTCCATCTATTCCCACCACCAGTGGCAGCGTGTTGTGTTTCACCCCACAGCAGACAAGCAAAGAGTAGAAGCGGGAGACCTATTCATTTGACTAGAAGGTTAGTGAATAATCAGCGCAGGCCCACCACGACACTGGATTGCACTGGAGACTGGGCCAGGTGCTCCGGTTCACAAAGTTATTTATTAACCGAGATCAGCATTCAAATTTATTCTGCTGCCACAGCTGCCATTCCCACGGTCATCTCACAGTTGCCGCACAGACACTCTGCATGTTTATCATCTTTCTCTGTCCCTCAGTCTTTATCTCTCACTGTCTCGCTTGTTCTCATTCGTTATTTTTCCTTCCCGATCCGATCCCCCCCCCCATTTTCATTTGCACAGATTGTAAGTCCCAAATAAACAAAAGTAGAGAAGCCTCGAATTCAAACAACAGTTGTGACACCGGATGAGTTCATGCGATGCCATACATATTAAAATGTTGTGTTGACAGCCGCAGTCATGGGACCCGAAGTCCTAGTTTTTGTGGCATGTCTTCATACTAATAAATACTTTGTCTCTGAGCTTTCAATTCTACTGTTAATTTATAAATAAAAATCCTGTCGCAAGTGTCACAGTGTCTATGTAAGCTGTCACTGCAGGCATTAACTCCACCTACACAATCAACAGCCTAAATTCCTTACGGGTGACGGCTTCACACTTGTCGAACTGAACCCCTTCATGGGAACGAACCTCTTTTCGCAACCTACATACAATAACACGCAGCACAATAACATGCCAGGCATCAAAGCAATCCCACTGGCTATCCAAGGAAAACTCATTTCACTTCAAATCAGCATGCGTACCAAAAAAATTTCACAAACCCTCCTATTCAATTCCCTTTGAAAAATATATCATCATGTTTGACAAATAAACCCACACGGGTAAACAGGTGCACCCATCCCCTCTGTGCGGAAGCATTAACTAGGGCAATTGCCAATTTGCATGAGTGACTTGAGGTATGTAAACAGTTAAAAAATAAAGCGCTGCCTATTATACGAGGCCATTGATACCACTGCCTTGTGTGCATCCTCAGAGCGCAAAGAAACGCCTTTCATCTTTTGTCAAGGCACACAATGCTGCTTGCAATGTGGTGCTTTCTGCAGGAGGAAAGCTGAAATGATGAGATGTTCCAATGTGCCATTGTATGTTTTTCCATCAAGTCTCCATATGTACGTAGCTGACAAACGACTGCACAGGCCTCCATCGCTGCAAGAGGCCATTCTCTGGGCACTGCGATATTTCTTTTTACATATTCGAGAAACGCATGCTGATGCAAGAATGAATGATAATGCTCTTGCCTTGGGGCAGTGTGCTCTGCAGTATCACACTGCATATCCCAAACTATTCAGCAGCTTCAGCGAGGGAAACAAAGAGGATGCAGCCAAAGAAAGGGGCGTCTTTCACCACCTCTCCCAGTAAATGACAGTTTTGAGACCTTGCCCACAGAAAATGCCATGAAGACAGAGATGATAGAGAAGAAAGAAGATGGAGTCTCGGAGGAGCCACATGCTGCCAATTGTCTACACATAGATGTGATTTCACTCTTCTTGCACCTGCCTGTGCATGAATGCAAACTGAAGTTGCACACATGCTACATACGTTAGCGCAAATCTTTTGACATTAAGGAACAGATGGGAGGTTTCTGGAAACATTCATGAGTCAGAGATGCATAGATTTTTCCTGGTAAACAAATTCTGAACTGACATATTTGAAGGAAAACATATGCGTATCGCAACATTTCTACCCACATGAGCATCACTTTTGGCCTTAGGAAGTTGGCATGGGCATTTTCTGAACCTGTCTTATACCAAGATAGTAACCTGCAGATTAACTGATGATGAAAATAATCATTCCAGCGTTACTCATTAGCTGTTTGGTTTTGTTTTCTGTTCGGCTAAGTAAACGAAATATTTAAAATCTTTTTTTGACTGCTCATGTTTCTGCATTGCTCAGGTTCAGGAATGGTGATGATTACAATGTTTATGCCCAAAACTATGAAGCATGTCACAGATTGTATGAAAATGTCCCTTTCAGACGTACAAATTTGCATAGTTGTTAAATTTGCCACTCAAGTTTGTCTTAAAGTACTTCTTACACCCCCATGTGTGCATTAAAGAGGTTTCCAGTCTCCACAATTATTCCTTCAGTTCACACCACCTTTCAAAAAACTCTTTCAATTAAAGTGTTATTGGCGCAAAACAGCTGAACATCTGTGACAGTGGAAATTGTCGTCATGTTTTGGTAAATTTGGAGTCTCAGAGAAAAAAAATCTTTCATTACAATGCAGTAAGGCGGTTTATACAATGAAAGTTGCCCATCTGTGGAATATTTTCTCAGAGATACTTTCTTTTTCCTGGGATTCTCTTCTAGCAAAACACAAGTCAATAACTACAAATCAGTCTGCCACTATACGTCCCAAGTGCTTTTTGTCGTTCACAAATGACAGGCTGCAAGTTGGTCTTACTTTTGCACCACATGTCTGTGAAATGGGGAGCAAAAGTGGCTTTTGTATCTGGAGTTGGGGTGAGAACTGCTCAGACCTCAAAGAACTTATGGCCACTCAAAGGAGCTTTTTACAGAATCTGATACTTCTGCTCCTAAACTAAAGCAAACAAACAATACAAAAAAGCAGCCTTGAGATCCGAATGCAACAGCAGAGGAGCGTGCTCCTAATGCATATGGGATGTTTCCTGATAATACCCACTGCACTGTTGGTAAACTACATTGGTAATAAATATTTTTTGGCTAGAAAAGGTCCTGTTGCACTGAAAGATAAGTTTATGTTAATGGCCATATTACGTTGTTGTATCTATCCACTTGTTTCTTGCAAGCTCATAATTAATAGATACCCTTTTCCTCAATAATTTACTTCGAATTCTCCTATTTTACTCTTTTATCTTCCATGAAAAGGGTAATCAAAATATCGAAGAAAAATATTTTATTGCAAGAAAATTTTCTGCAGGTGCGCAGCTCTTATTGCACAAATTCCAATTCTGGCATTTACAAATGTACATTTTTTTATCATGGGTGTGTGGATGTGTTTTGGAATCTTATTTACTGTAGTGAAACTGAAAGTGTAAATTTCTGGATTTATGACTTATAGGAGTATTCCATCTGCAATGAAGAATGTTTGAATGTGTGTATGGGAGAGAAAAAAAACATCTACAAGTTTGCAACGAATACATTTTTCTCTGTGACTTCAAATTTATTGATGTATGACCACTTTCTACAAATTCAGTTTGAACTCAGTTTTGCTCCAATAACACCTTCTTACTATTCTAACAAGGGACAAATTTGATATGCCCCAGACTGGACATTTGAAATCTGTGTACTTATATATTCTTGGTCAAACTCCTCAAGTTCAACATATGTTTCGATTTAAACTTGGGGGACTGCTCTGTCCTCTAACACTTGAACTTGCTAACATATATAGAAAAGATGAAACAATATTTTAAAGATTATTCTGGGAAAAGCTGCATTGAAGCCTACAACCATAATAGACGCAACCTTGAAACGCTTCTGTTTGACAAATGCACTGCTTGACCGAGCATCATATCCCTGCTCCATGACCCTGCACATCAAGGTGGTAATAGGTGAAGTGGAGGCTGTTAGCACTCCCTCCTCCTCCACCCATCACCCAGTTGCTCATAAACCACTTCCACCATTTTCTAACTGGAAGTAGCTGTCTACATGTTGACCTTGCCACGCATCATTGATTTGGCTACTTGAAGCTCAGGTTGTCTGCATTTATTAAGATCAGAAGAGAATTGGGGGGTTGCTTTGAGTTGACGGGTCTGACACCAGACACCAGGTACCTTCCCCCAACGCTCTCAGGTCATCTGACACAAGTCTAATAGGCACTGACAGGCTCTCTGTACAGAAAATGTTAATGACCAACTATGTTAGAGAGATGTTACGAGCTCGAGCTGATAATATCAAAGGGTTTGAGGGGGTGGGAGGGTTTCTGAAAGGTGACTGGATATCTCAGATCCATGATTGATCAGGGTGGGAGAGACAAGACTGTAACAAAGGGAAACAGTGCGATGTGAGAAGAAAAGAGAAAGAAGACCGTGTAGACGTATTTGTAGCAGGGACAGCAGTATGCATTTCTCGACTTTCAATCAATGCTTTTAATGCATTTTAGATGGACTGTAATGTGTACCAGTAATCAGTGCAAACTCCATTTAGCAAAAACAGACCACTTTTGAAAGAAAAAGATAAATAGTAACAGCCACTGAAGTTATCTTAAGTTAAGAAATTCTTCATCATCACTCTTCATAAAGCGAAACCTTTGCTCATCTGCAACATTCAACCTTGAAATCAGCCTGTTAAAACTGCTATCTTGACAGAAACCAAACATTTAATCAGAAAATATGATAGGAAATTTAAAAAGCAATGACTCTTTGAAAGGGAAGAAACGTGACTGGCAATGAGAGAAAACGGTTAGTAGAATTCTCCTTGGTTTTCTGAAATAATAATAGAGTAAGATGATTTATATTTTTAGACTAATGTGTCATTTCAAGAATTTCCTAATGACAAAACTACTTTCATGCAATGAAAAAGGGAAGAAATGCCTTGAATGTTCTATTCATTTTCAACATAATTTCAGTAAAATGGAATTTGATACAAATTAGCAGTGGGGACTGAAATTGCGCTTGCTCTCAGGCTTCTAATGAAAAGGTGCACTTCAACACACCGTAGACACTGTTCTCTCTGGTCCACAAGTGGGCTTTAAATAGCTAACTCCGGTCACTTAATTGACAGAAGTAGATGTCATATTCAGTCCACTGTGGTTAGTTTAAATCCCCTTTCTTTAGGGCGGCTTTCACTGGTTCTGAAACACACCTTGCGGTGCTACTTGGACACATCATCAGTTTTTTTATAATGTGGACTCAGTGAGGAGTCCATTCTGTTAGAAGGAAAGAATGACTCAGTAGCGGTTTGTGAGGTCATAAAGACTGAAATGAAAGGTGTAAAAGCTTGTGGCAGTTTGTGCTGGTGGTTTTAGTTTGGTGAAAGGTTTGGTCAGGGTAGCTAGTCGTGTACCTGATGATCAATCTGTCAGATTTGGATTTAAGTCCTCCTTTAAGTAAGGACATTCTAAGCTCTGGTAAAGCTGATGCTACTGTTTAGGCCACATTTATAGACAGTAAATTGATCCTCACTCTGTCTGACACCTTGCATCATCACCAAAGAGGCAAAAACAAGACAGAGTGTACTGAAATAACAGGCAGCAAAGGTAGAAGTTTTATCTACCCAACCTCCTCCTTCAGCAACAACCCTTGCAGCTGCAGTTGGGTTTGGTGTACACACTGTGAGCCTCTGCCAAACGCTGTAGTTTATGTTTCCTACCAACAGTTCACTCTGGTTTCTTTTAATCATAATGGAAGCCACTCCAAACATTAGACGAGTAGCTTTAGTTGCCTAAACAAAATCATACTCTAACTTTTGGGGTGGCAGAACAGGGAAAGCTTGATACACATGGGCATTTTTATTGGTATTTATTTTGTCCTACCATGGCCATAATATTTTCCTAACTTTAACAAAAAAGCCTTTTTGACCACAACCACATTTTTTTCTAACCATAAGTAGGAACTCTATGTACTAATTACCAAATCTTACCAAACCACAGGAGTGACAAAAACTTTCAGCTGCAGTCATTAGCAGTTTTGGAAGCAATAGGAACTGATTTTGTCTAGCCAACAGGGACTTCAGACACCAGATTATAAACGTGATTTGGAATGCAATAGCTCCAAAATAAATTTAAAAAAGAAAAAATATGTGTAAACTATAGCATGCATAATTTGTAAACAGTTAAATAAAACTTGTGTGTGACAGTACAGCCCGATCTCACGAGGATTCGTGAAACTGTTACGTAAATTTTTGTTTCGGTTTCGTGCGCACCAACACGATTTCGTCATGTTTTTCGTGCCGCTCACCACGAAATGCGCACCAATGTATTTTAAACGGCGGACTTTTCGTGCCACCCAGAACGTATTTCAAACGAATGTGTGTATTATATTTTTAATGTAAAACCATGGCAAATCCAACGCTATATTTTGCATGACATCGTCCCTAACCATAACCCTAACCATAACCCTAACCATAACCTAACCATAACCCGGTGGTACACTTACCAATTTGCATAGGAATTTAAAGAATGTCCGGCGGCCGGCGGCCGCAAACGCGATCACACAAGCAGTATACGCCGATGGACAGCTTAGATCGTCATGAATCCGCTGGTATAAACCACTTTCAGCTGTGATTACCACAGCGGGTTTCGTTGTGAGCAACACGAAAAACATTTTGTGGTGAGCGGCACGAAAAACATGACGAAATCGTGTTGGTGCGCACGAAAAAGAAACAAAAAATTTACGTAACAGTTTCACGAATCCCCGTGAGACCGTGTTGGACAGTAAAAGCATAATGTCATTATCTTATTGCACAGTGTTTATATTACGCTATAAAAATATGTACACTACTGTTCAAATGTTCAAATGGTCAACCAGACAAATTCATGTTTCCATGAAAACCCACACTTTTATTCATGTGCTAACATAACTGCATAAGGGTTTTCTAATCATCAATGAGCCTTTCAACAGCATTAGATAACACAATGTAGCAAGGGCGTCAGTTTGTTTTTAAAAGTGTGTGTGTGGGGTGGGGGGGGGGGGGAGAGACCACAGCACTTTGAGAAAATGTCGAAGAACGGCGGCAAAATGCCACATGCTGGGTTCGAACTCACAACCACCGCACCAAAGGCGGAAGCTCATCCTATTGCGCCATTGATACACACGGGTTGAGGGGTGTGTGGGCCGCTATAGTACTAATTCTCCCGGGCCGAAATTTTGCCCCTGCACACCTCTGGTCGGAGTTTCCACTTGGCACGGGCGCAAATTTTGCATCTGCACGTTTTTTTTAACCTCACGGAGGTGTGCTGCATGTCTGTGCAACTCTCGGCCGAGTTCGGATGGTGCGTCCAGGAGCGTCGGAATTTTCTATACTGCTGAAAATAACTGGGTTTACAACGGCTTACATGTGAAGAATTTGAATGTGTTGGAGACAAAATGACCCCTGACAAAAAGTGTGGGGGGGGGGGACACGTCCCCACCTTCCCCCCCTAAACTGACGCCTATGCAATGTAGCATTAGAACACAGGAGTGATGGTTGCTGGAAATGTTCCTCTGTACCCCTATGGAGATATTCCATTAAAAATCAGCTGCTTCCAGCTAGAACAGTCATTTACCACATTAACAATGTTTAGAATATATATATATATATATATATATGTGTGTGTGTGTGTGTGTGTGTGTGTGTGTGTGTGTGTGTGTGTGTGTGTATATATATGTGTATGTATGTATATGACTAATGTAATGTTATCTTCATTGAAAAAAAAATGCTTTCTTTTCAAAAATAAGGACATTTTTAGGTGACCCCAAACTTTTAAACGGTAGTGCATGTAGGGAACCTGCACAGTGGAGTGGTGGTTAGGATTGTTGACTTGCCGGTAGATTTGCTTGGGCTTGGGATCTTTCTGCATGGATTTTGCATGCTCTCCCTGTGCATGTGTGGGTTTTCTCTGGGTACTCCGTCTTCCTCCCACAGTCCAAAAATATGCTGAGGTTAGTTGGTAACTCTAAATTGTCTGTAGGTGTGAATGTGAGTGTGATTGTTTGTCTCTATATGTAGTCCTGTGATAGACTGGTGACCTGTCCAGGTGTCCCCTGCCTTCACGAAAAGTCAGCTGGGATAGACTCCCGTGACCCTAATGAGGATTAAGTGGTGCATAGATAATGGATGGATGGGTGGATGGATGGGTAGTTTCATGGATGTAGAGAACATTGATTTTGCAGTGCAACTATTTCCGGGTGTGTTTTTTGGAAGATTGATGTTCTGTGTAAAAAAAAAAAAGACAAAAAAATATCTTGTAAAGCAATACATCCAATGATCTACCAAAACAAGAAGTTAGCATCTTAAATAAAAAATAATGGCATATATGGATGATATAATAATATGGTTTTATGAAAGTCAGGCACCCTAAACAACAACACTACTAGAGATCATATTAACCAATACAAAAATTCTGATAACTTGACAGTGCTCATTTTCTATTGTACTGATTGTACTGAAGCTATTGTAGGTAGATTGCTATACCTATATTGGAAACTGTGATATTCCAGGTCATCTTGGATAAACTTCAAACTTAGCCAAGCAGCTCAGACAACGACATCTAGATCTGGATTTGAGGTGAGACAGTTTCAGCTGTTACTTTATATTGACGACATGTCATCACAATGTTCACATCCTGAAATGTTGCCAATTTTGAACTGTAACAACTGTAAGTGTTGTAGCAATACTTTTTTTTAGGTTAACGTAACAGCTAACAGGTCTTAATGTAAGCTGGGTGCTGAAGATGACAATATTTAGCTACTAGTGTTGCGTAGTCAGACATCCCTCCACAGTACTGTGGCAGTGTTGCAGACTGGTCTGCTGCACCTCATTAATAGTCTGAGAAAAAATGTTCTGGCTTGTTTGCATTGTTGTGCTTGTTTCCTGGCTTGAAGGATATTTGAAAAAAAAATGGTTACATGCAAAAAGCAGAAGTGGTGGGAGGAAAGCAGAGTGAAAGGTGCGGAAGAAAATTGTAGCCCTGTGCTTGAAGTGTACATCCGGTGAGTCAGACTGTAGTTTTCATGGTGCTCTTTTCACAATATCAGCATTAGAAGGATGTTGAGTGAGAAAGAAAAAATAGACCAACACACACTGACAATTATCTCTAAAGCTTTCATTATGTATGCAGAATATTGGCTTGTTTGAAATAATTGAATGTTGAAAAACATTATTTTCATTGGTTTACTTTTTGGTATTGAGAAATCACAACTGGTATCTGGATTCACAAATTTTCAGTGGTATCCAAATTTCCCATATTTTAACATGCCTAAATGCTACATTCTGTTTGTACAGCTTTCAGCATAACCAAACACTCCAACATTTCAAGCTAATAAAAATTCATGACTCTAGCAGAAGTGCCTGATAGAAAAGGGTAAATGCTATATTGCTCTTCTTGAGAGAAAGTAAAGTCATCACCTGTTGTGATCTCTCTCTCCCTCCTTGCTTTATTACTTTTGTGGCATTTCCTTTGCTGGCTGAGTCTTGTTCCAAACGATTACCTCTTGTTACGCCCCAAACAAAACATCTTCAGCAGTATTCTTTCACATTTTCTATGCTGTTCTGTTTATGAATCCAGCAAAGGCACCTGTTGAGTCCCATGCTGTCTGATTTGGCCTTTTGCCTCGACTGTAAACATATTTGCAAAGGGCTTGTATGCAGACACACATGCCAGACATGAAAATAAGTTGATTTTTCCCTTTCAAAAAGTTCCCTTTCATATTAATCTGTATATTCTTTGTAATCAGACTAATTAGAAAAAACATTTTCAGAACAGGAAGCAGTTTCTAAGACACTGGCAGCTACAGTGTAGAGTGAAAAATGTGGAAATTATTTATTTTGGGAAAGAAATGCTCTTGAGAACAGTGAAACTAATCATCCTCAAGAGTTGCCTAGGTCCATGCACTCATGCTATTTCAGGCATGGAGTGTCCTTTTATCCCTCTACCTCCTAATAGTAAAGCTCCATTGATTTTCCCTCCAAACATCTGTCCTATTAGTCTGTTCTCATCAAACCTCTGATGAGGCCTATTTCCAAGATGACAGTAAACCATGCAGCCACAACAACAGAACCCCACTTATGTGACTCTGAAAAGATACCTACAAGTAGATGGCAAAGGGTGGAGGAAGTAAAGAGGGACCTCGGGATATGATGGAAATAACATGGGGAGGGGGAAAAGGAGTTTAAATCATTGCCAATGTAGCTTCTGGGTTGTGAGTGGTCTTTCCATAAAGGCGATCAGTCTTCATTGTGTGTGGCTGTAGTGAGGCAGGATGGGGCCCACATTACCAAGGTAACTAATTTCTATTAGCTTGGAACAACTGACAGAGGATACATCAAGTAGTGTGCTGGGGGTTGGATGGAGGAGGGGTGTGGGTAAGTCATCGTTGACTGCATGTACAACCGAAGCTTAGACAGCCCCTGTAATTGGGCTAGACATACATTTCTCAAAGGAAAAGACAAAGTGCCTTTTGTTCTTTTTGCATATGCCCTCTGTTTTAATCATACACTATGAACCAAATAAGAATGATAAAATGTGAGAATGGCTCTTTTTTTTTAATCTCCATAAAAAAAACTTTGTAAGGTTTGATTGCATACATGATCATGACCAATTCTTTGAAGGCCTTCAGTCATTATTCAGGAGTAGAAATATAAAACCATACCTACCATTCAAAAGTTTGGGATAACTTCGAAATGTCCTTATTTTTGAAAGAAAAAAAAATTCAATGAGGATAACAATAAATTAATCAATCAGAAATACAGTCTAGACATTGTTAATGTGGTAAATGACTATTCTAGCTGATTCTTAATGGAATATCTCCATAGGGGTACAGAGGAACATTTCCAGCAGCCATCACTCCTGTGTTCTAATGCTACATTGTGTTAGCTAATGGTGTTGAAAGGCTCATTGATGATTAGAAAACCCATGTGCAGTTATGTTAGCACATGAATAAAAGTGTGAATTTTCATGGAAAACATGAAATTGCCTGAGTGACCCCAACCTATTGAACGGTAGTGTATATGGCAATAGCTACTTTAGTGCAACAGCATGACTGCTTGACAACTTCATTCAACTTTGCTTTAATGGCTGTTTTTCTAAATAAAATAAAAAAAGACACCTATGGACTTCACAGACATTTGATAACAGTGTTGGCAAGAAATTAAAAAGCATACATGTCTAACAGCTGCTCTCTTCAACCTTTTAAAGCATTCTCCTTTTGCTTTGTGTTCTTTCTTGCTACTGTTCTCCTCTGCATGTGGGGGTTTAAGGTGTCACCTCTCCAGCTTTATTTAAATATTTTTACTATTTAATATTTCCTCTGTCCTTTCTTAGACAGGACAAGAGAATTCTTCGTGTTGCAGAGATCATAATGTCACCAACCTAAGGAGACAATTACTCTTGTCCTAACAGGATTCTGTCTACACCAACCAAGGTTCCACCTCTCACCCCTGTCTTGTCCTACATGTGAACATGACTCCGTTCATTCAGCTGCAGGTGAAGAATGTCATGCAAAACCATCTGGTAGAACAGAGAGAAAGACAGAGTGTAGAGCGTGGCATCTATATCCAGGTTTATTGGTAAAAGAGAAGGTCAGTAAATGTTTGATCCCTGTTAAAAGGCTAAGGTAGCTGTGTTGTTAATGGAAAGTAAAGGAGATGGCTGTTAGGAGGAGGAGGGGGAGCGAGGGGAGAGGCATGAATCATATAGAAAACGTGTGTGTTGGAACCCCTGAAACAGCTGTGCAGCGCCTAATAAATACACCATGGAGACAGGTGCTCCCTAACATGGAAATATAGTCGCCATGCCAAAAGGAGAGGCCCTATTTCACACGGCGTTGTGGGATGGGGTGGAGGCGATTCACGGTTCATCTCCGCTGACCCGTCTGTCCTTCAAGAAGATTAGCCCGAGCACATCAACTCCGAGCCAAAATGGAGGACAGCCCGGCTGTGGATGTCTGGCTTCATCCTTTTCATGATGTTTCGGGGGGAACATGTGATCAATGCTAAAAACACAGTTGTGGAGCAATAGAAGAATTACTGAAGCGGAAAACTGGCCTGCATGCTGAATGCTGAAGCCTTCAACATCCCTAACAGCTCCTCAATCAAATTGATGCAGTTGCCCTTTTTACAAATGCACTGAGTCGGTGACCCCCCCCCCCGACCCTCACCCCCTCACCCCCTCACCCCCCGCCCCCACATTTAAAATGAAGTCTAATTTCAATGTGAAAGTGAGCTCTGCACATAACCAAGCTCAGAGGGGACCCAGAATTGGACACACTCTAATGGTTGAGACCCAGAGCTTTTTTTCCATGCTGATGTCTCAGCTCTGCACTTCCCTGCTTTAGTTATGTGTTTTCTACTTATATCACATGACTGGGTGTTGAGATAATAAGGTTTCAACCCCATGGCAGTGAGACAGATACATACATGCACTGTGACTAATGCAAATGTCGTAGCATACAAAGGAGAAAAGGTTTCAAAAAATGTAAGGAGAATATAACTTTTTTTAATGAAATGGGATCATATTTGCACCAACTGTGCTATGTGAAGCTTACCAGATTTTTCAGCAAAATTGTAATGCTGTTTGAACTTGCACTCGAGCCACTATCCTTAGAAAAGGTCTCATGCTTTTGTACTTGCAGGTCAAACCTGCAGCAATGAAAAGACACAAAGTAAAGCTAAGAAAATCAAAGACTTCTGTGAACTCTTCTTCTTTCTCTGCAAACAGACTTAGGATTTATTCAGGCGGGTGACTGAAGACGGAGGTCACACAGTGGTGGCATGAAGGAAGGCTTTGGAACTCCCCTGGCATCACCTTGCTGGGTTAAGAGGTTAGCAGGTTGGTACATGACATACATATCCTGCCAATGGATGCTATTCCTGTCTGGGCACCTGCTTGGAAGCTGGTTGGAGTGACAAACAAGTGCAGACTCTGTCCTCCAACACTTGAGAGCACCTGCACTATTCATAGGTGACAGTCGCTGGCATGCTACAGTGACTTTTGAATAGTGTTGACGTGCCCTCTGCTTGTCCTGCTATATTCAGCTGATCTGGAATCCTGGGTGGCGTGTGTCACTCTATGGTGTTCCGAAGGAGACTCATGTAATTCAGATATTTTATGATCACTTTGCAAACTATTTAAGTGGCAATAGCTAAGATTTTTACTGCCCTTTAACACAACAAAAGCTATAATAGACTGCACTGGCATCATGTGATAGGGTTGTTGATGAATACCAATGACTTATTAAATACTTTTCCAGCTGCAAAGATTTCTGGCCTGCTAGACTTACTTTCAGGCCAAGCTGTGTTGGAGCAAAAACTTCCCCCTGGAGCCAAAAACAAATTATAAATCTATGTTTGTTGTTCCAGTGTTTAGCAGAGTTTCTGTTGCATCCTGCACTAATCCACTAGCGGATTAGTGTTTATAATAAGGACAGTCACTTTAGTTTATTTTTAATGTTGTGCTGCTAAACAAAGTTAAATAAAATGTTTGTTTAAAGGATCAAAGTTTCCTCAACATACCTCTATTGTTGTGCGATAAAGGATGGAGAACTGGGAACAAAAGCAAAGTTTCAAATCAAATGAAATCCGTGTCTTTGTTAGTTTGGCAATTGCCTTCTTATTGTTGTGAGGCAGGCGATCACCGTTACGCTTTGTTGAGATGCATGGAGCACAAGATGAAATATTGTCCATCTAATTTTATGGCTTACAAACTAATGGTTACTTTTTAAATTGAAACTGATTTAGCTGCAAATTGGCTCAGAATTTCTTTTTTTCCAAGTAAAGCAGCATGAAAATGGAAACTAATTCTGTATTAAAGTGGTCTGTGGCTTGAAAGTCTGAAAAATATGAACCTTAAAGGTGCAGTGTAATGGCATAATTAGCCAGTATTCCACTATAGCACTGTGAAATGTTCATGTGATACACGATCACATATACTTAAGTCTTAAAAACACAGGACATTAACCCACTCTAAGCCATAGCAATGGTGCCAATAGGATGTACTAATGATGTCTTCACCATGTCAAATCAACCTTCATTACTCGGCCCTCAGTCTACATCTAGACTACAGCGATTGGCAGGTCAAAGCCATTATTGCACAGTGTCGCCAAAGACAATTGCATGTGTTGAGGTAGGTTGGCTAAAACCACTGCTCTATTGGATTAGGAAGCCAATGAGAGGGAAAGGCGATACCCCATAATGATGTGTCGTGGCTGCCTGAAAAGGCATGGTCTGTGATGAATCGGAAGGTTTGGCCTCATAAATTATAATTATTTTGTGCCAGCACGGTTTGAGCGAGCCACTTAGCATCGCAGCATCTATCAGTCCACCCATATGGCACAGAGATTAACGCTGGACACATTTTTTTTTCTCCTCAGAAAAATGTCTTTAGGGAGATGGAGGAAAACAGAGTGATGTGGTTAAGGGAGCAAGGAGGCTGCAGTACATGTATAAATCACACAGAGTTTAAAACTGTATTTGAAATCTGAACATTTCTTTCATAAATAAGATCGCGACTGTCTCCCTGCACCCAAACCTGAGACACCCCAGTTCTTGATTGTGGATTCCCTTAACATACATTCTACTCCTTGGCAACAGTAACATAAGGAAGTAAACTTCACTGGCTTTGATTAGACACGCTGGCATTGTACTTGTTTTTCTAACTTTACTGTTAACAACTGCTTTTAGTTAGTCTCGATAGTTGATTTTGGCATTTGTGTCGCAAATGTTCTGTTTGTCAAGTTGCATTGAGATCCTTGTCTACACAGACCAACCAAAGAGAATGGAAGTGGACCAAACGCAGAGAACCCTTTATTCTAAACATATTCTGGAAATATTACAATGTAATTTCCTCAATGCTGTGTATGTGTGGCACACATTGTTCCTCATATGTGGTTTAGATTCCAGCCCATTGTGAAAGTACCTGGCTGCTCCCCTCCTACAGAAAGAAAACACACTGAAATCCCACTTGAGCAGAGCGACACATGCTCAGACAGGTTTTGGGAGCCAACACTTGTACTGGGTTTCGTAATTTCTAATTAGCGTGCAATTCCAAGGCCTAATTCAATCCCAGCCAAACTCATTTACCAATTCATGTGGCAAGTCATGTCTCATCTAAAAATAAGCATTCTAGGTATCTATACATTTCATGAAATACGTGGATAAACATATTATTGTCAACCCTGGCTGGTATGACAACCTGAGATGGCTGCAGTAGGTAGAGTGAGTCATAGAGGCCACACAGACACAGAGGAAAAAAGAAAATGACAAGGTGACAGAGCTAGAAACTAAGAGGAATAGCTGAAAAAAAGGAAGCAAACTTCTGAGGTTGATAGGTTATGATCTAAACCAAGGAAAATACTGCTTCCTGCCACAGTCTGGCGCCTGTCCAGAGGCTCCTCCACAGCTTCCCTCATGTTTTTATGTGACCAGACAGCAGACTGCAGGGCACAAGTTGCTCTGATAGCAGGTCCTAACATCTCCTCCGTGGTTTTCCTGCCCCACCAAGCTGCAAGTGCTGAGAGGACCTGTTGTTTGCAGCACCGAAGGAGTTTCGGCTTCAGGCCAGTGCGGTTGGAGAGTTCCCTCCAGTCAGAGAAGTTTGAGATCTTGCAATTTAGGAATCACCCTTTATGGTCTAAAGGTTTACAGCTTTGACAATAGTGGAAAAAGACTAAATAAACCCACATAAATATGCAGGCAATTGCTCATAACTGGCTGTGATGTTTCTTTATTTTGATTAATACCATACAAGAGTCATTTACTCAAGTAATTTCATTACAGTACAGCGCAGATGTCTACCTGCAGTGAAAAAGATGGTTCATGAAATTTTAATGCCAGTGCTCAGTGACACTTTGTGTATAGAAACCCCTGCCAGCACTGGATAAATAATGACAAAACAAGGAAGCTGTTCAGGTCACACGGCCAAAGAAGAACTGTAGCTGGAGTCGTGAAAATGATAAAATAGCCTTTAGTCTGAATTTTGTGGTGCAAGAATCAACCATTTCTTGTACAATAACATCAATAAAAGAGTGAATGAAAATGAAACTGCTTTTAATACTGCAGTATGAGAAATGTTTTGTCATTTTGCTCACACAGTAGTTAAAACAATGTGTAAATAAGTCAGCCTTATTCAACCTAGCAGGTCTTACATGTTGGAAATATTTATTCAGTAAAAGATGAGAAAGCCAGTCTCATGCCAGTGTAGGTTGAAGTCTGTCTACAATTATTGATTAAACCACTAAAAATTCATTTCTGTGACTCAAAGTTACAAATTTAGCCTTTTTGTCCTGGAAAATAATCCCTACATCCCTTAAAATGATTGTGTAATTCTGCACCATTGCTTCATGTAGGATGTGCAGCTCTATACAGGATCCCTGTTGCACCCCACCTCATCATTCTCTGCAGCTGAAGCACACCAGCTCAACTGTGACTCTGCTCAAGTCAAACCATAGAACATTTCTGAAAACCAATGATTCAGAAAGCACAACCCTGCAAGCTGACATGATTCCTGTACCCTGAAGTATAAAGGCGGAAATGTTCCAACATTTGTAACTATTATACAATAGCCAAAAATGAAGAAAATGTTAATAATAAAAAAAAATGTCAGGGATTACCTTCAGCAATGGAATTGGTTTTGACATTTTGGTTTTGAATTTTAGCTTTTTATTGAATTTGCAGAATACCTCACCAGATATTAATATTAATCCTGAGATAGAAGTGTTTTGCAGTTCTACTGAGTGAGGAGTCATGTTCTTCTGCTCATCTCTGCTGAACTGTAGCGTAAAAAGTTGGAGTTCTGCTTCCACCCATAAAAGCTTTTGTTTCCAGATGAGCATGCTGTTCATGCTTTGAGAACTCAGTGGAAATCCACATACCGGCTTGGCATTTGTTTGTGTCTTCATGGCCCAAACAAAGTTTTCTGAGATGGAGGTGCAAATCCTCTCCCTTAAAGCCCACCTATGTGAAGACCACCACTCTATTGATTTATTAATTACTTTCCACCAGCGAATTGAAAAAAGAAAATTTTCTTCGAGAAATAAGCTTGAATTGGAGATGCTCTCTCAAAGAAATGTCTACAGTTCAACAAACCTACTAAGTCTTTTCCATATGTGAGAACGAACAGGTTACTGTAAACAGAGTTTCAGTGTCTGATTATTCATCCAAAGAATGCGGTGAGTTATGTGACAATCAGCGTACGTTTGTCCTTCCGTCTGTTGTTTGAATTTGAATTTGAATTTATTTATTTGATAGGGACGATGCAGTTTTACATAGTTCCATCACTAAGCATGAATCTGATGTGCTGCACAGAGAGTTTATAGCAAATGCTAATTTCCAACTCTAGTCCCTAGATGGGCCTTTAAATATAAAAGTCAGAATATTTAACATCATAAAATAACAGAAAAGTTTACAAAAGAACAATAAAATACATGTTCACATAAAAACAAATAATTACACAAACCAGTTCAAAATGAGTTAATTAAAAAAACATGGCAAACTAAGAATGATTACAGCTCTGATTTGCTTTCAGCCAGCACTTGACCTTCGTAGAGAAGGGTTTTAAATCTGTGATTAATTTGATATCGGTTGGTAATGAATTCCAGAGTTTAGAGCCTCTGAAAGAGAAAGCTGACTGTCCAAATGTTGACTTACATTTTTGTATGCTACAGTTTCCATTCACCTTGCTTCTTGTTACTCTGCTGCTGTTCTGTCTTTGAATAAATTTGGATAAGGGTTCGGGGGCAAGATTATTAATACATTTGAAAGCTAATTTAAGGAATGAAAACTGCATGAAGCTTTCAAAGCTCAATAGATTGTATTTTTTCAAAATGTGGCAGTGGTGCCAACGGATGGGTTTTTTGTCCATGACTTTATGGGCTTTATTGTACAAGTATGACAGACTTTTGATTGTTGAAGGTGAACCCTGGGCCCAAACTGTCATACAGTATGAGAAATGAGAAAAGATCATAGAGTGCATAAATATCTGAGCTGCCTGAATTGGTATGTACTGCCTTATTAATTTAAAACAGTTCAGATTACTTTTTACTGATTTGGCGATTTTCTTCACATGTTTATCAAATCTGAGCTGTGGATCTAAAATGACTCCCAAGAATTTGAATTCATTGACTTCTTGTATTTCTAGAGCATTTATCTTCACACAAAATCTTTCAAGTTGGCACCGTTTCCTTATGGAGAAGCACATTGACACTGTCTTATTTAAGTTTAAAACAAGATGATTGAACTCCAGCCACTGCTGGACTCCATACATATGGTCAGTCAAGTTCTGCCTGTGCGCAACATTACTCAAAAACGGACAAATGGATTTGAATGAAATTTTCAGGGAAGGTCAGAAATGACTCAAGGACCAAGTGATTCTAAATTTGATGAAATTTATAGTCTGGATCCATGGATTTCTTAAAGATTTCTGTGTCATTGCGGCATGGCTCAGTGGGTAGAGTGGCCATCTTGTAGCTGGAAGGTTGCCAGTTCGATCCTCTGCCCGTCGTGCTCATGTCGAGGTGTCCCTGAGCAAGACACTGAACCCCTAATTGCTCCTGGTGGGTTGTGGTTAGGGCCTTGCATGGCAGCTTCCACCATCAGTGTGTGAATGTGTGTGTGAATGGATGAATGTGACATATCATGTAAAGCGCTTTGGATAAAAACGCTATATAAATACAACCATTTATCATTGCGAGATAGCGGCACGGTGTCACTGTAACTATGACAACAAGAGAACACTATGTCAGCTGCCTGCTGACGATCATGATTGTGATCCTACTACAAATCCACCGCTGACGATTTATCGGGACATCAGAAATGATACAAGGAACAACTGATTACATTGTGGGAGTGTTTCCGAGTCCCATCAATTAACTGAGGCCGCTACATATTTAGGTCACGCGATCCGTACATAACGTACACATATGTAACACACACCTGTGGTCAGTGCAAGGTCATTTTATTTGTGGGTGGATCTACGTTAAATGGACACATTCTGTGGTGTCGTGATTTCTGCCACTACTGAGCAGCCTTGCCAGAGTGCTTTTCTTGTTCTATCATGTAAGTACTTGTTTTAAGTATAAGGTACACATGTGCAGCCCTGAAAATCCTGCAATGTATAGGGAGTTTTCTGTCGACATCAGTGCTCTTGCTGTGAGTCCTTGATATAGAGAGGAATAACAATCAAACTGCTGTATCAGTTTCCACTGGGACATAAAATTAACATTACAAACAGTGCATCCACAACACCTCCTTCCTCCGCAGCCTCTCTGTGGAGTTGGAAGAAAAATAATGAAAAAAAAACAGGCAAAGAAAAGAAAATAATTTTTCACCTTTGGGCTATATGCTAATTTAAATGCTCTAACTAGCATCAGATTTGGAAGTGCATGCTGAAAGTGAAGTGAATAAAGAGGAGCACTGGATCACAGATGATGTGAGAATGAGTCAGTGAGAGAGAGAGAGAGACACCCGATACGGACTCTCATTATCATAAGCCATATGCCTGCAGCCCGTGGAGTGGCTGCAAGGTAAATAAAGCTGATGACAAACAACATTGCACATAGTACCAATACCGCCCCCTCACTCCTCTCCTTTCTCATCAGAACAACACAGGCTGCCAAACGAATTAGCATCAGCTGGCTGATACATTTGTAATCTATTCTGAGCATGGCAAACAATACAAATTGGATTTCTAATTTATCCTGACTCATTTATGCAGAGCAAGAGTAATGGCGTGTCGCCATGGCAACAACTTTGACACATGGCAACTTTCATCACAGAGCTCAGAAATACCTTTATCTTCAGTCCTCAACAGGAATTGGTATCAAAGTGCGTGATTTCTGGAAAATGAGTTTCACATATTTGAATTTTAACAAACTCTCTGCTCCTCTTATCTCAACACGCCTGAACACTCCCAACCTGTGTCATGCCCACAAAATCAAACACAGTCGGCTTTTTTGTAGTGGCTACAAATACGCACACCTGTATGGACAAACACAGAGAAAATGACCATTTGTAGAGAGACAACAGGTGATTCAAAGAGCTCACTCTACACACACTGGCTTCAGGCATCGGCCATTGATTAGTCAGATTAATTAAAGGATAGCTTCCAGACACCACCGTTGTCCAGCCAGGAAATGAAAACAAAAATCTGCTCCTGAAGCAAATTCACGTAAAGAAAAGGAAAAAAAAAAACAAGAACAGGAAATCGATGTTAAGGCCTCATGATGCAAGCAAAACCTTAGCCCTCACTCTTTTGATTATCTAACTCCCAAGAACAACAAACCCAATTAATGATATCGTTTTCTGGCTCCATTGAGCCATTTTCTCCATCCGAGATAACCTAGAGACACCAAACATTCTGATAAATGGTCCGTAAACTCCTATCTGCTAAAATAACAACACTGCCTAATGTGTCCACTAGGAAGCTTATCACAATGTAATCATTATTGTGTTTGCACTGAGATTACAATGTAGGTCAATGCTGCATACAGAGTATAATGTTCATTACTTAGCTTTGACTTGACATTCACAGTCTTTCAAGTGTTTTTCTCACCCACTCAAACGGAAGGAGTGATGTTCGTGCTTGAGTGAGGTGTGAATCAGAGACTATATGTTTTTATATCATTTCAACCTGATATCACATTCCAATCATGTATTGTTTGGGATTAGATCTGGTGGCCCTTTGCTCTGTGCATTAACAAGAATGTGTCGGGCATATTTCTGATTAGTATGGCTTCAATTTGAATAAATGAGCAGTGCAATATGAACTTCTGAAGAGTATCAAATTGGCTGTGATTATACATTCCTTCATCACATCCGACGACTACATCATTAAAAAAGTAATTTCCTGATTAGCATAAATACACAGTAATAATGGCAGGAGGAAAAGAGAGCAAACAAAACTTACTTTTTCTTTTTTTTAATCAAATGTACTGTGTAAAGAGTAGTACTTGCACAGCAGAAACTTAAGTGAAGCAGGAAAGTGACATGACAGGTAGAGACTGTTGCTGAATTTAAGTGCCTGTTTTAAATTCTTCAAACTGGTCAATGTTTGTACTCCAAACCAGGAAAATGAGTCTCTGACACTTAGTTTCAGTGCCGCCAGACCTACTACACCCAACTATCATTCTGCTATAAAGAGGAAAACACTCCGGTTTGTTTGTATTTCATTAAACCAATCACAGTTCTTAGACACGGCTACACCAAGGTTGTGGCAGCAGCAGGTTGCCATTCTCATACACCACATATTTACACAGGAACAGTGGCTAATTCATCATTCAAGATTTACTGCAATTTTGAAAACAAGGGGTCACTGATTGTTAATAGCCAGTACAGTATTGTGTCTAATGATGTAATTAGAATGTGTTATTCTCCATTGATCTCCGCATGACTTCTGTGCAGGTTATTCCACTTCCCAGGTCCACCTGATCTCCCCAAATGCAGGCTACAGCTGAGGGAGACTGACAGTTGCTCTAATCTGAGATTAAAAAGCACTCCATAGCTGGGGCCTTGCTCCCAGCCTGCCCACCCTATGTCCTCCATCACCTCTACCCAAGCGATGCATCAATGGCAGGCAACACCGAGGGCTGACGGATTGGATGTCAGTGTGCAGGATCCACATCTGGTGACACCTAATCCCTATCTGCCTATCAGAACATTAACATTAAGTTCTGTAGGATTGGTTTGTTTAGTGCATCTTAACAATGTTTGGTCTGTTTACCTCAGTGCTGAGTTTATGTGTTTTCATTATCTAATGGATATCAAGGTAAGATCCTTCGTTCATCCTCATTTATTTTTCCCTATGTGGGTACATTCCTTTAATTTAGTTTTTTTTTTAACTGGTGTGTTAACATTACAATAATTACGTGTGTGCCTTGGTAAATACATTTATCAAACTCAAAGTAAGTAGGGTAAATGTAAATTCTAACCTCTTTCTTCTTGGTCTTTATTAAAAATAGATAATTAAAAATGGTATAGGTTACTACAAATCAGTTCAAAGTTGTTCTGAACGATCACCTTTATCCTGAAAAACATGAAACATTTCTGTCCAAACGGGAGATGTCTCTTCCAGGGTGGGGATACCTCCATTCACAGGGCATGATGGGTCACTGAATTGTTTGATGAAAATGACATCAATCCTCTACTCTGCTTTTACTCCAGACCTCAACCTAACGAAGCACATTTCTAGACAGTGCTCTCTACTCCTGTCATCACAGCACCAAATGAGGGAGTGTCTTTTGGAAGATAGTGTTCATCACTCAGACTTGAAGAATCAATCAACTAAAGATGTTGTGGTGAAACACCATCTTACCAAGACATGCTGACTTCTCATTTACTTTGTCACAGCCTCTACATATATCCTTTAAAGCTGCTGTCCGGAGTTTCCGTTTGTTTTCAATTTATGTATCATTTTTTAACAAAGCTTAAATGTGTTAGTCTAGTTCGATACTATAATATAAAGTTAGTATAACGCGATATGAAAATTTATTCCTGAGCTCCGCCTTCCTCTCATAGACCCCCATGTTATTCCAAAAAGCGCCGGTCGCTGCCGACCAATCAAGTTCGAGCTTCAGCTTTGTCATGCTGTCAGTCAACGGTTACACGCACAGCAAGCAAGCCATGAAGAGGTGGGCGAGCTACGCACTACGCAACCGCGCGCACATTTGTTTTGCTTGTGGAGGAGAGAGCATCAGGGATCAGCAACTTCCAGAAAAGTTACCAATCCCACGGCTTGTCAGGCCAAGAGACTGCAGGACGTTTTTTGGCTCGGGGTGCTCGCGTCGCTCCCCGACCACGGCCTCCATAGCCCGCCTGACGGCTTCGTTTAGATGCCCGACCTCTGGAGGAAGATGTTGGGGCGTCTGGGACATACTCTTCGTCAGAGGAGTCATGCAATTCTGAACTCTAGATATAAATAAATAAACAATCTAACACATATACACGCGTAAATGCACTAAGTTTGATAAATCGAGAGGGATACACGAGTGTAATCACATATTGAAACTTTACTCGTTCGTCCTAGCAGATTCATGTTATTTTGTTATTAGGACAAGTTAGACTCAATACAGCATTCTAACGTAATTCCTTTATTATTTACTAAATGTACTAAATGCAGAAGAGGGGAAAACAGCAAAACAGGCGAGATGCTGCAGCACTCCGGGCACTTCTCTCATGTACTGCGCGCGTGCACAAATAAAGGGGCGAAATCAGAGGGAGGGACCAACAGTGTTTTGGGAGACGCTGCGATTCAAACTCCGGACAGCAGCTTTAATGTTTGCATTTTAAACAGTATAATTCAGGTCATAAAAAATGACATTATTCTTTAAATTATTTAGCTAGAGAGTCTCCTGCATCATGGTGAGAAACCCAAAGCATGAGAATCCTGTCATGCCTGGTTGTGACTACTAAGCTGATTAGACAATCAATGTTTGGGCTGAGGTTTAGTGAGCAGTCACTGCTTTGGATACCTTCAACCATTCAATGAACAGGGAAAACATTAATATCCTACAGGGGAAATGCCAAATGCTATGAACTACAAACACTGTCAGAAACCAAACCCAGCACTGTGATTCAGGCGAGAGACCTTAGACAATAAAGACGCTTACATGGAGTAAACACACTGGTAAGGGGGGGGGGGAAGGCACAACAGTAATCACCAGGATATCACTGCCCAAGAGTTTGTCTAACCCGAAATTTTCCACTTCACCAAACATCTGAAATTGTCCAAACCTTCACAACTGATTCGGGCAAGTCGGGCAATTTACTCACTTCTGTCTCCCCTTTATCTCATTTTCTCTGTCAATAAGACAAGAAGAACAACAATGGTTACACGTGTAGCCTCTGACACTGTGCCATGACTTCCTGTTAGGGCAGAAAAGCTACATATAGCACAGAAAAAAAAAGAAAGAACTTTTTTTCAAGTTCTCCTATATCCTTGCTTGTTTCCCTTGTCGATACATACTGCAGTGGCAATAGAGGATTCTATTATTTACTTTCTGTTTCTCAAAACCATTCTCATATTACTTTTTTTTTTTTTTTTTACAAACTGTCAGACACATCACTTGTTGATGTCTGTTTGTCCGTTCAATAGAAGTCTGTTGCTGCTCTCACCTATGACACATTCTGACACTGCTCATGGTTCAGTGGCTTTCAGTAGATTTTTCAGCAGGCAGCAGTAAATCCACTGTGCTCTTCACAGATTGGTACTGTATGGTACAATAAACCACACTGCTCTGGGACATCCAGTACACATGATATTTCTCTGTATCACTGCTTCTCTCTGTCTTCCTCCTCATTCCTAAACTCTGACCCCAAGGAACCAGGGGAGATTCATAATGTTGATGCCATACTGCCAAACCCCACAGCAGTGACTCTCGCCGATTTTACCCAAACTGTAAGTTACACAGCTGCTCAGAGTTATAAACAGAGAGAAATGCTTTGTGAATTTCAATTGGTAGCTAATCGGTCCATTAAGGGTCTACGAAACCAATATAAAACTTGTTTAATGTACTCCTGCGGGCCACTCAGAGCTGGTTCCAAGAAAAGCAAAGATGAGGAAGTAAAACTACCAACTTCTCTCTCACAAGGCAAGATCAACTTTTTCTTAGGAATCTTAGAATCTGTCTCAATGACACAGCAAATTCACTTCTCCTTGCATGTGTTGTTGACCTCAATTCTGGAAAGTGAAAGTGTTTAAACCCCATCATATTCCATTGTTAAATTCAATTCAATTCAATTCAATTTTATTTATATAGCATCAATTACAGTCAACTCGTCTCAAGACGCTTTACAGAACCCAAATGCCTGACCCCCAGAGCAAGCCCAAAGGCGACAGTGGCAAGGAAAAACACCCTTTTAACAGGGAAGAAACCTCGAGCAGAACCCGGCTCTATATAGGGGGGACCCATCTTCCTGCTGGCCGGGCGGGTTGAGAAGGACAGAAGAGGGCAAGGGGGAGGGATGGGAGAAGAGGGAGGGGTGGGAAAGCAAGGAAAACACAACACACATTTGGATACATGCATGACAGGATATGTGACACAGGCAAAGTATAAGCTAACATTGAAAACTGACTCATAATTTACTCTTATGATGTACCGCTCTGACATTAAACATACTCCATATATAGCTAGCAGTAAAATTCAAACAGTATGTAAGTTAGCATAACAGTATAGTGAAGGCAATGCAGAGTTGACTGGTGGAAAAAGGGAGTTGGAAGCAGAGGGCTGGAGGAAGGTCAGCAGCAGCATCCCACAGTGGACATGGTGGAGACTGGACCAGCTGGTGGAACATCAACCGCAGATCTGAAGCATCCAGCTCTGGGACCAGGGACACTCGGAGAAATAGCACAGGGGGAAACAGAGTGAATGTACTGCAATAACGGTATACATATTAAATGTAAAGGTAGATAGAGAAGGGCTCAGTGCGTCAAGAAAAGTCCCCCAGCAGCCTAGGCCTATAGCAGCATGACTAGGGGCAGAACGAAGGGACGTCCAAGAAGGAGTCAGCTGTGCAAATGAAGACACAAGCCGAACCCCTGTGGGTCACCCAGTCAGCCCCAACTATAAGATTTGTCAAAAAGGAACGTTTTAAGCCTGGTCTTAAAAATAGAGAGGGTGTCTGCCTCCCGAACCCAAACTGGGAGCAGGTTCCACAGGAGAGGCGCCTGATAACTGAAGGCTCTGCCTCCCATTCTACTTTTAGAAATTCTAGGAACAACAAGTAAGCCTGCAGCTTGAGAGCGAAGAGTTCTACTAGGATAATGTGGTACTATCAGATCTTTAAGATATGAAGGAGATTGGTTATTAAGAGCTTTATATGTCAGAAGAAGGATTTTAAATTCTATTCTGGATTTAACAGGAAGCCAGTGAAGAGAAGCAAGTATAGGGGAAATATGATCTCTTTTGCTAACTCCTGTCAGTACTCTCGCAGCAGCGTTTTGGATCAACTGTAGATGTTTGAGAGAACTATTTGGACAACCCGATAATAAGGAATTGCAATAGTCAAGCCTGGAAGTAACAAAAGCATGAACTAATTTTTCTGCATCACTCTGAGACAGAATGTTCCTGATTTTTACAATATTACGCAGGTGAGAAAAGGAAGTCCTACAGACTTGCTTTATGTGTGAGTTAAAGGACATGTCCTGGTCAAAAATAACTCCAAGATTCCTCACAGTAGTACTGGAGGCCAATGTGATGCCATCCAGAGTAACTATTTGCTTTGAAAGCGAGTTTCTAAGATGTTTGGGGCCAAATACAATGACTTCAGTTTTGTCTGAATTTAGCAGTAGGAAGTTAAAAGTCATCCAGGTTTTAATGTCCTTAAGACAATCTTGCAGTCTAGCTAACTGATCAGTTTCATCTGGCTTCATAGATAAATACAATTGTGTGTCATCTGCATAACAATGGAAGTTAATACAATGCTTCCTAATAATATTGCCTAAAGGAAGCATGTATAATGTGAAAAGTATCGGTCCTAAGACAGAACCCTGAGGAACTCCATGATTAACTTTAGTATGCTCAGAAGAGTTATTGTTGACATGCACAAACTGGAACCTATCTGATAAGTAGGATTTTTTTAAATAAAAACATCGCCTTGTAGTTTTATGCCTCTGTCAGCTGGTCAAGTTGCAGCTTAAAACTATATTTCTGGTGGTCGTGGAGGCATCACATATATCTTCAGCCTGGCATTAAAGAAGGTTATTGCAATCACCACAATGTCAAAGTGTCCAATTAAGATTAATGTCCCCAAATCAGCATGTGACCAGATGTGAAATATAATCATAATTATGGAGCCAGAATGCTGACAGTAAGTTTTGGCATTGAAAAATGTTGAATCGAAAGCGAAAATACAAACACTGAACTTTCAATCTTACTGGCAGTGTTTTCACGGAGTCATAATGCTGACAGTAAGTTTTGCCATTGAAAAATGTTGAATCGAAAGCGAAAATACAAACACTGAACTTTCAATCTTACTGGCAGTGTTTTCACGGAGTCATAATGCTGACAGTAAGTTTTGCCATTGAAAAATGTTGAATTCAAAGCAAAAATACAAACATTGAACTTTCAATCTTACTGGCAGTGTTTTCGTGTGAGGGGCGGGGGCTGGGGGGGCGGGGTTTATAGCACGAGAACGCGCTTCTTGTTTTTGAGGAAAGGGGACAGGAGCAGATTGCCCTGAGCTGGCTAACGCCATTTTCGTTTGACCAAGCATGGATCAGAGTTCACCTCAGGGGCGGATTGAACGTTATTTCATTCGGTCATTTGACCGAAGGGCCGGTCCACATGTGGGCCAGTACGCTGGTATTTACTAAATAATTTTGATTATTGGGCACCAGACGCCCGTATAGCTTACAGGGTTAAGCAGGCGACCCATGTAAAGGGGCTAGAATCCAATGCAGCGGCTCGGGTTCGATTCCTGCCTGCGGCCCTATGCTGCATGTCATCCCCCTACTTTTCTCCCCATCTCCTGTCCCTCTGCACTGCGACTATCACAATAAAAAGGCAAAAAAAATTTGAAAAAGGATTTTTTATGGTCTGAATTGTAATCAACTCTATGAGCTGGGGGGGGGATTCGAGTCGATTGCACAGGTGGGCTGGTCTGGTCCATAAAGTCCCGGGCCGAATTTGACTCCCAATCCGGTGTTCAAGATTAACTGGTGTTCTGATCAACTGGTGATATTCAGTGAGCGAGGCAGCTGTTACAACGGCAACACATAGCATAGGTGACTGTACCGATGCCTGTTCAAAACACACAGGCGTCAATAAACTGTTCCGAAATGTTCTTGTCAGCTTTAACGTTGTACGTTGTCGTTATTGCTCTGTTTGGATTCACGGCTGTTCAGTCTACCAGTAAAATACTCAGTTTAATGAGGACTTCCACCTAACGGAGTGGAAATATCACTTCACTGTGGTAGAGTGTGACGATCTACATCAGATTAACTGGTGACAGTCTGTGGCCTCAGTCAGAAACAGCAAGAGTAGGTAAGGGGTCCTGAAAAGCCACGCCTACGAAGCATCTGTCTCAGAAACCCTGCTATCACCAGTTGATCGGAACACCAGTTAATCTTGACAACCGGCCCTGGGACTTCGAAAACGCCAGTAAGTCTGTTTCTCTTTGTACGTATTAGTATATAATATTTTTCCACACAGAACTTCGTGGTGTTAAAACCACTTTAGGCTTCATATTATGCTAAATTAGCAAACGTGCTAACGTTCTCTAAGCTAGTTAATGTAAAAGGGCTTTGACTCGTTTCTACAGACACATTTCCACTCACAGGAGGGATTCTTCATCAACTTAAATATTATTATTCAATATTATTTATGAAATAACCCCTTTAAGCTGCAGTCAATTCCAGCCATTTTCAGTACAAAAAAAATCGCTAATATTCTGTTTGTAAATAAAAATATGACGAGAAATACAGGGACTATTGGACGCGCATCGCGAGGTGCATTTCCTCGAAAACAACCTGTTCGTGGATTATATACCGTCTTCAAGACATGTTTTGGACAAAATAGTTTACTGGCTTGTTTCGTCTGGATGTCCAAGGTTGGATTACGGCCGTTTTTTTGTGGAATATTTTCATTTGTGTGTAATAATGACACTGGAAATGTGAGTCGCGCTGTGTACGTTAAAGCCGTGTATAGAGAACGGATGGATGGATATTCGTTGTTTGTCGGATAAATGTGTTTATATTACCCGCTGTAGTAATCACATCTGAAAGTGGTTTATACCGGCGGATTCATGAGAATCTAAGCTTTCCATCGGCGTATAGTGTTTGTATAATCGCGTTTGCAGTTTCAGACATTTAGCAAATTGCTTATGCAGATCTCAAACTGTACCGCGGGCGGGACACTGAAGCGCAACGGGTTAAATAACTTAAATATTATTTCGCCACAACTTAGCCCCTCCAGAAAAAACGCAGGTAAAAATTCTTGATTCTGCGGGCTAAATCCTTTATTATGCATTAGCTAGCTTAGAGAACGTTAGCACGTTTGCTAAATTAGCATAATATGAAGCCTAAAGTGGTTTTAACGCCACAAGGTTCTGTGTGGAAAAATATTATCTACCAATACGTACAAAGAGAAACAGACTTACTGGGGTTTTCGAAGTCCCAGGTCCAGGAGAACTCTAATCCATGCTTGGTCAAACGAAAATGGCGTTAGCCAGCACAGGGCAATCTCCTCCTGTCCCCTTTCCTCAAAAACAAGAAGTGCGTTCTCGCGCTATAAGCCCCGCCCCCCCAAGCCCCCGCCCCTCACGCGAAAACACTGCCAGTAAGATTGAAAGTTCAATGTTTGTATTTTCGCTTTGAATTCAACATTTTTCAATGGCAAAACTTACTGTCAGCATTATGGCTCCATACATAATGTCCTTCTATTCCTGAGTTATGGTGTTCAATAATGGACACAAAAGTGTTTTTGCAGAAGATGATGTCACAGTCAGGGTGACCTCTGACCTTTTAGATTTAAAATGAAATGATGTCTTTGTTTTAACCCATAAAACATTTGTGGGAGATTTTGTCACTATATTTTATGAATTCTTTAGTTATGGCAAGAAGATTTATCTTGTTACCTGAACATTGGTTTTGAAGCTCAGTGTGGTGGCTCCGCATAACTCCTGGTTAATTCCAAAATAAGCAAAGAGGTGGAGTGGAGGTGTGGTGAGTACACCCACCTGTCAATCAAAGCAGCTGCGTCTTTTTGGTCTATGAGGAATGACTTGTTAGTGAGCCTCAAGTGGCTGTTCATAGAACTACAGTTTGGCACTTCTGTGTTGACTAAATTTTTTCGTTCCCAGAGGTTACTGCTGAGCAAAAACCTGCTTTCTGAATTCATAATGACCTAGACCGAATGCCACTGAATTCTAATCAGGATATCATTAAGATCAAGTGAATGTTTTTACCAAATCTGAAGAGATTCCTTAAAGTGGTGTTCATGGGAATCAGACAGACAGACGGACTGAGACATAATGTCTCCAGCCTAAAAAACATACACATACACTGGGGTTCAAAGAAAATGCTTGACCTCTTAAAATTTAATTGTTGCCTGAATAACGCAAGTATGTGGCAATATTTGCTCAGATTGCCTCAGAAAAGATTGACACGTGATATTGTAACATTGCATCAGCTGTTACTGTCAGCTTTCTGAAAAAGTAGCAGTCTCCCTTATTTAGTTCAGGATGGCACCTGGTGAACTTTTCTTTTGTTTTCCATTTAAAATGCTAAACTGAAGCAACCCTAGGGCTTCTTCTGTGTCGGTGCTTCTGTCTGTAATCTACTTATTAATGCAAGAAAACACGGTAAATAGATGTTAATGTGCTTTCTTTGTATACCAGTGAATGTGAACTCCTCTAAAGTTTTACTCCACCATACTCACTTAGCTATGCCCAATTTTAAATATTTTGTTTGATTATATGTTGTCAAAATTTTCTGGAAAAGTGGCAGAGGTAAAGACCTGCAACTTGTATTTCACTGTGACTTCACAGCCAAATGTTTTAAGGAGCATCTATTGTGTTTGGTTGCACAGCAGGTGTCTCAGGCAAAATAAAAAGACAAAGACCATAAAAAGATGAAAAATGATAGACATTAGAAGCATGTAAAAGGCAATCCATCATATACCAGTAAACTAGGTAAATATGTTCAGTCACCTTCCTTTAATCGTCATGAATGCATACCTTACTCTCTACCAACCATTTCAGAGGCTGAAACTTCAATCTGCCTGTCAATGTAATGTACTAACAACAGTGGGAGATTGACTGTCAAATTGTTGCCCTCCGTGATAATGGATACTCAAACATCACCAGACTGTTGGCTCATTTTCATGGCTTCCATAACCGATGCAAGTTCACAGTGTGTGTGTGTATTTGATGAAGGGTATCTGATGTGTATCAAGTCTCTTATGGCAAAGGTCATGGCTGACGCTTGGCAGAGTGCTTATTCAACGGCATTTATCCTTTTTACTGTCAGTTAGGATCCCACACGCACAATGCCATGATAGGTTATCCATACCATTAACAGAAGACATGGAGACGACAGGCAACAAAGACGAGGCTGTCTGAATGGTGAGACGGTAATGTGTTTACTGGGAGGAGAAGGAGGGAGGGGATCATGAAATGACTGCAAGAGAATTGAGGCTCAGTGCTGGGATTTGTCTTACATTTCCCTGATGTCGTCTGTGAGCACTCCCTGTTATCATCATAGGAAGAAAAAAATTCTTTTCTATTTATTTCACTTTTATTTGGGTCTCTCGTTGGATATTTATATATTCATTTGTGCTGCCATTGGTGTCTGAGAGGGGAGCCGTGAAGTGCATCACATTAACTGTATTGACATAAACAGCTCGCCCGGCGCATTGCCTCAGCCTTTGATGAGGGTTTAAGTAGGAAGCCATTGAGAGACTTATGGAGAACTGTTCCCACGGGATCAATAGATTAGAGCTCTAACTAATCTTAGTGAGCTAGATCGAGGCTCTCATAAGGCAAAACGACACTCATATCAGTAACATATGGTGCACCATCACTCCTCTCTGCCCTCAAACTGTAATTATTCTTCACTCCAATATGGGTCATGAACTAGTGAGCGCAAGTAATGGTGTCTCTTGTTTTCCGTGTGCTTTGATATCACTCTGAGGGCCTCATAGAACAAAAGCGTATATGCTTTACAATGCTTTCATTTCTTTTTCTTCATTTTGACATCTTACTGTATGTCCATTATCTTTTTAAGTGTGGTGCAGCCGGTAAATTCTAGCTTTGTCTGGGAGTAGGCCTCACTTACTTTACACTGTGGCTCTGCAATACGAGGAAACCCTTTCTGGGATCGTTTGGTGCTTTTGAATCAAAGCTTCCAAAATGATCTGAAATTGATTTTCTTCAATGCTGCTATCCTGAAATTGTTACAAATATCAGTCCTGCATCATACCTGATTGCTTCTTAGCATTTTGACTATATTGTACATACAAATTGCTCAAATCTGATATCTTATTTCATTGGGAGATTATGTATATTTTTTAAATTTGAAAACACAAGAGAAAGTAGACAGTAGGCAGAAAACAACCCCTTTGTGAACAAGTATGTAACTTCAGATGTGTTTTGAGAAGAGCTTAATGCTGTGTGTCTGACATTTTCATGAACACTTAGGAATGCTGCAAGTTTTTTTGCGAAACGTTCGCTGATGATGTATTTCTGTTGCTTTCCTGTCTACTCTTGCAACAGCAACATCTAAAATGAAACAATTGTTCATTTTTATGCTTCTTTTTAAGCACTTGCAGTACTTGGTTAAGTTCTGGAGCTGTTTTGTGAACTGAGTTTAATAGTTTAAATCAATTTAATAATCTATAAGGTGATAATCACACCACATGCTTACGCAACACATTTGCCTGACATTAGGCCACGTCAGGCTGCATGAATCTCTGCATGGTTCAGTGGCATTGTGCTAGCCACCCTCTGTGTACATCCCGGTTTTACTTTCTTTCTTTACTTCAGCTCAGTTGTGAATGCTTATTTATTTTTCATGTGTAAATCTTTTTATTTGATGTGTGAACATTAAAATGATTACCTGTTCACCTTCATAACAAAGCCAGAGTGGTTGAATTCAATGTAATCTTGAAAGATTCAAATTGAAATTTTTGTCTCCTTGTCTGTTTTAAAAATAATTATCAAAGTGATTGAAGTGAAACATTTTATTGTGATTTTCTTTCCAGCTCCAGTCCTGCCTAAAGAGACGACCTTTCTCTAGTCAAAATGCTTTAGTTGTAGCCTAGCCGCGCGGGACAACCCACGGCAACGAATTTAATTCTCTGCCAGGGTGGGTCTAGTTACCCTCCATAAGACTCGAGGTTGGATGCTCCTAAAACCGGCTGGACGAATGAAGTGTAGAGTCAGAAGGTGGGCGTAACTAAGTGACGACAGAGGCGCAACGATTCTGACAGAAACAACCGGAAACAACTAGACAACCCACGGCAACGAATTTAATTCTCTGCCAGGGTCGACAACAAAAACGACAACAGTCGTTGAGCTCCATTAGCACCGACTCTGAATAATCTATCTGTTAACATGTCTGTAATATACTTGAGCTTCACCCATTGACTGTATAAATAAGGCTTCACCGAACTACCGCATCCTCTGATTTCCGGCGCCCTAGGAGCCTATCCGTTGCGCTGATTGGTTGTATACCTACCCAATTGCTGCAGAGTGATTTGATAGACAACCTTTTAGCCCGCCTCCCTCTCTGTCGAGCATGCCTAGACCCTTGCATCTTCAGAGCATGGGTCTAGCGCGGCTAGGCTACTTTAGTTGTCCAAACATAACCACATGTAGGAGATCAACCCCAACCACCCCTTTATAACTTCACTACAGTGCAAATACTTACACTTTACCTGGAGGGAAACTTTGTAAATTAATAAAATCCCTGCCTTAATCTGGTTTTCCACTGGAAGGCTGGTAACCAGCAAAAAATGTGTGTTTTTTTAAGATGTAAACTGCAATAAACAACCTGCATGTAAGTTGACAAAACAACTGAAGATCCTTTGTAATTGGTAATGTAATCATAAAAAATAGAAATGTTCCTATGATAGTTGTATATATAGTTATATGATAGTTCTATATTTAGTCAGCCAGGCTTTTCTCTTTGCCCCGCCTATACACTACATTACCTGCTGCCTGAGTGAGATGGCCAGTATGTAAGAGATCAAGGTGAGGTACTCAGGACAGAGGCTCAATTAGACCTCTCTGTGGGGAGTGAACCTCTGCACCATTAATCATACCATTTCAATTAAAGCCATCTAAGAAATGATTAAATAATCAGCTGCTGGCTAATGGAGCCATATATCCTTGTTATGGGAGGACATTGGTCATCGGCTTGGGAATGTCTGGCCAGTGCCAGATGTCACACAGCAATGCCAAAGGAGGAAGACAGATGATCGGAAGGAGAGAGGAGGGAGGACGGTAATGAGAAACAAAGAAAAAAGAATGCTTGGGTGGAATGTAAATATGAATTCATCACAGTAAAAACTTTTCCATCTACGAATTTGATCACATTGCGGAACGCTCCGGGTTCATTTAAATTTCTCTCACATGTGCAACCAGGAGTGGATGCTGCAGACGGAGGCGAAATGATGAGGTCAACAGTCGAGCATGCATCAGTGGACAGCAAGGGGTGACACAGAAAATGTCATGATTGTTTGTTTGTCTGCCGTAATGCAAAGTCCTGTCCCTGTCACCCTCCTAGCTGCAGTACACAGCCGGAGAGTGCAGCTATTTAGCAGCGAGGCGCTGGATGAAAGAGGCTGAAACAAACAGATAGTCATACTTTACGCCTTTTTATACTCACAGTCATGCTGCAGTATCCATTTCAGTATGTTTTATATTTTCCTAGAACCTGACTTGGCTCTAAACCTAATTCTAAGAATAATTACAAGAGCGTCTCTTTAGAAGTATGCCACATGATACTCACTAGAGCCTATTATTCTAGAGTTAATCTTCTCATGCAGACTTTTTATTGCAAAAACATATTATACACAGAAACCACACGCACACACACACACACACACACACACACACACACACACACACACACACACACACACACACACACACACACACACACAGAACCACGTACAGTAAGGCCAGTTGGGTTAAATAGCTGCCATTATCAGGCTGTGTGACTGCAGAATGGAGGTGACCCTGGACAGCTCTCCAACTTCCTGCTGTACGGCTGCACATTAATGGTTAATTGATGTCACAGGGGACTGCTGATCAAAGGCTTTCTAACCAGGCCCCTTTTCAAGCATGCTCCACTGCTATTCTATTAGCAAGGCAGGCATGTCAGGCTGAGATGAGGGGCGGGAAGGGCGGCGGCGGCTGCGGTGGTGATGGTAGGATTTTGGGTAGTTCCCGTCCTTTTCTTCTCACTCATCTCTAAACAGATACCTCCCCTTCCCCAACACCACTACACAAGCCCCTCCCTGCCCTCCCTCCTCCATGATAATTAGCCCCTGCCATACGCAGACCAAAACACACAAGCATGCACGCACACACATCCTGAGCTGCCACCGTATCTGCAGCTTAAAGCGCTGGTGTTCTGACAGCCATCAGCAGAAATAGAGGCAAATCTTATTTACCTCGCTGGGTTTTCAATTTTTTTTTCTCTCCCCCCTCCGTATCCCCCTCCCTTTCCATATTTATGCCACTTTCATGATTTCTCTCCTCACTATTGTCTGTTCACCCAGATTTGCTCTCAGCAATCATGCTAATGCAGTAAGCAAGTGCCTTTTAGGTGCCTGGCTACAATGATTGTTGTTGTTGAAGATCACAGGCATTTTTAGAATTGAAAGGAAGGAGGAGATTTGTCATCATTTGTCTATCAATCAAAAGAGGGTAAGTCTTCACATTTGTCATACAGTGTGCAAAACATTAGCGTGTGATGCTGATTTTAGGATTTCGTCTTCAGGTTCAGATGATTTCACTGAAGATTTAGTTTTTCAGTTGATGGATGATGCTTTTGGTTGAGTTTAGAGGTTTAGAAGAGAAAGAAATAAAATCTTGATTGCAAAAAATGCTCCAACTCTAAGTGTGCATCTGCAGTTCATTTGAACTTAAGTCCTTTTGCAGCTGCATTTCCCGCTCATGCGGCCTCTGTGCCAGTGCAGACTGAGGTACAGTAATGAAGTCAACAATACCTAAAACTCTGCTGAACTCACTTCATCAATAACATCAATAAGTGTGTGTTTGTGCACCTGGTACTCTGGGTGGACTGTCTTCTCCTGGACAATTTAGCCTCAAAACAGAATCCGTGCCCCACCATCTAATAGAGAAAGCCCATGCACTAAGATGGCTTTGTGAAGCTGTAATATTGCGAATTTGGCGGGCAGCCTGGAATAATTAGTGTTGCCCTGGGTCTGAGTTACTGTTTGCTGGGCTCGCAGAACATTCCCTCTCAGGCTCTTTGGCTGCCAATTAACTCACACACGCACAAATGGTCTCGCATGCGCCCTGAGCTGTAATCTTATTACAGATTGCAGCGGACGAGCCTCATTTCTGTGCATCTTCTAATGGTCTGCCTTCTGATTACCACAAGTTTCCAGAAACACAGATTTGTCTGTGACTCTTGAGGTTGTAGGGAAAGTTTTCAAGACACACCTGGCACATTTCGTTTAAAAGTAGGAAGAACTTTATAATACGTCTGCAAAAACTTTTCAAGCTTTGCCTACTGAAGAATAAAGAAAGGTGATAACACTCTACGAGCACATTTGTGTTTGCTTTAACTAAACACACACAGAAAGTCCTCCTATATGTCAAGTAAATAAAAAGTATTTAACGTTTAGTGCATCCGAGCTGCTGGTTTGAAGGCTTACTGTGCGCTGCTCGAGCGAGGCCAGCGGAGCCAGTTATGCATCACAAAGGAAGCTAGATAAACGCATCATCCTCATCACTCTCGCACAGCGATTTCCCAGTAGTAGGTCTACTTGATGAAGTGCCAGATCCCCTCCCTGTTATTCTCCACGCGCCAGCCAAGTGTCCATATGCATGAGTGTATTCATCAGTCAGGTGGCACTAGCCTGCCGTTTTTTTCCTCCCTCCTATTCTTCCTTCTCGCTGTGCCCAGGTGTGAATGAGATTGGGCTGATTTATCTCCTATGTGCTCCTTATCAGTGAATTGTAGTGATAACCAAACTCAGGTAATACAGAAAACACACACACTCTGTTATTACATATGTTGTTAGCATGCAATTATGCTCTGCATCACATTTGTAGGGCGTACTATACAGAATATAATACTGAGTCTGCAAATACTTACATGATTAATGAGTCAACCAGGAAATCCAGGCCTATAATTGATTGTGATAGCCAAGGAGGAAAAAAAAAAAGAAAAAGCATACATGCCATAAACTACAAGAGGATAAAAATAATTGCTGTAATCAAAACAAAGCCCGGAGCCATTGGCACATTAGCCTGACATTTCTCTCTCTCTGACACCTGCATCAACCCTGTTGTTGCTCTGTTTTCTTTGTTTGGAAGCCAAAGTGATTACTGCCAACAGAGTCAGGTCTTCACATGCTGCATGCCCCGCCACGGTAACGTTTGTGTTCGCGCTCTGTTTTTAACTGTCGCATTTAAATCTGTGCAACATACCTGTAATTACGCTAAATCCCCAAAACTGCAGACTCAAACACAGAGGAGCAAGGTTAGGAAACATGTGACCTGGCCTCCACCCTGCCATTACAGCCTCCACAAACTTGCATAACCTCACGTCAACAACAGCCACACTTATCTCACCCCCTACATCTCAACAGTAAGCTCTGGTGAGTTCTCACAAACGTTTCTCACATCATACACACCACCCTCCTCTCTCGTTTCATTTTGGGGTTACTCGCTAAGCCATCAAGGTTTGAGCTAATGGAAACGCCTCGACGAAGGGGCTCTCTGATGAGCAACCTTGGAGTTCCTCTCACAGCACTTCAAAGAAGGAATTAACAGAATTAGCTGGTCTATAGAGGGGGACTGACTGCAAATGTCAGATGGTACTAATCATCGGCTAGAATAACATTCACTGAGACAATGAGTCACTGCGTAACCTTTGAACTTAGTTTCAGGGGTTTTGCCTGTCTGTGTACACTCACACCCTGATCCTGACATCACAGATACATGTGTGAATCATTCCATTAGAATTGCACTCAACAACACATTTGTTAACATAGTATACTGCGGGGGAATGAGCAGTGTTTTGACATGTAACTGTACATGTTATGATGTTATGATACATCTGTCAAGAACCATCTTTCGAACGGAACGCAGTATCGCGACATAAAGAGAAACAATGAAGTGTATTCTCATGGCCTCATAAATATATGGTGGCAGGAGTGTGGTTGGTCTGTTATGTTTGTGGCACGATGGACATGGAGAGGAAAGCGCTAGAGATAGATAGAAGATAGAAGAAGTTGATCTACTTTGCTTTCCTACCACAAACAAGTCGCAGCAGACTACATTTGAAACCAGGTCCAGAGTCTTTTTTTTCCAGAAACTATTGGTTTGGATGTTTGGTCTGAAACGGTCTTTCATTCCAGTTAAAACAGACTATACAGCAAATGGATAATTTTTTTTTAGGTGTGAAAGAGCTCAAAGAGGAGGTTATAGGTGTATCTTCTTCTCTGTGAAAGAACTGACCTTGGGCAGTTCCACACCTGCATGTCTGAGCTTCCTTTATTTGGTTCCATGTGGTATTCTCTGTTCCTTCAAAGGTCAGCACTGTCAGGATGATTTGTAATTGGGCATAAGGGCAACGTCTTGTATCAGTGTACTGATGTGACAACCTAGTCTACACAAACATATGTTCCTATGCTACTAAACTGATTTCTCAATTGCGTTTTGAGGGTTACCAGTTTTCTGCTGGATTACATTTGTTTATAATGTATCCCAAATATGTTACTAAATAACGTGTCTTTTCCATTTATTTTACTCCACATTTTTTGCTTCACTGTTACTTCTTTTCATCCAGCCAGTTATATTTTGGATAACAAGGGATTTGTCACTCTGGTAACCCAGAAAACAAAGAAAAAGCTTCATTTGAAAGCAAAACACGATACTTTTCCTAACCTTTACCAAGTAATTTTGGTGCCTAAAGCTAACCAAGCTTCTAACCTATAAATGAGTCTGCCAATGCGGGATATTTTCCTACACCTAACAATCTAGTTTTGACATCTATATCAAAACAGAAAACAAGAGAAAATCAAAAATAAATTAAACTTTTGTCAAAACACAGTTCCTTGATGGGACACATTCCTGGTATTGTGGATGAAGGTTGTTTTTACCTCCATTCTCCTGTTGTACCTTTTTATGCACACTTTCTGGCTCTTTCAAAAACACAATGTCACCTTCTAAACATAACTGAAACGGGGTTGGATGTGATGACCAAATCGCAGCCTTGCCTGACAATAAAGGGAGCATTGTTGTTAAAATTACTGAAAATTGAATGCTTTGGCTTACAGCTTGTGTGTTTCTGTCAAAATGTCTTCATATGTAGCTTTTTTCCAAGAACGCAAACCTCTCCACAAGCTAGAAAATCACAGCAGAGTCATTGCATGTCATTATGTTATTGTCTGTATACATCTCCGCTTTCCCAGCCTACACTCGCATTCAACCATTACTGGTACAACACATCTTAATGTCTTTAATGTCTTTGCTATGAATGACATTTCTGTTTGAGAAGTGAAAGAAGTTTTATGTCATATTACTGGTCATGATAAGCCCCCGACATGAGCAGTTCTTGGTACTAGATCTGCTAAGAACCATCTTTCCTGGCTGAGATTGGATTCCATAGCTATCAAAATGCAGAGAACAGCTATGAGTTTAGACACCATCATCAAACTAGGCCTCTAACTGTCTCGGTGGAGAAGCGGTACTGGTGTTTGCTTTAGGGTGCACCCTCCTCACAACAGAAGACAAAAACAAGACTGAACATACAGGCACTTGAACCCTCTAACTCCTTTTCAGATTTCTGTATTCCACACCATTATGATCATCTGTATCCTTGCAGTCCTCATTAGTGTTCAGTGTCTCTTGATCTGTTGCATCACTTATGTGCATTAAGTCAAGGGCAGCTCATTTAGAGAATGAATAAATCATTGAGTGGGTACAGTAGGAATACAGAGATGAAACACAGCTAGAATATTAGACCACGGTATGTACATCTCTGCAGCTAGGAGCCCATACTACCGACCCTTGTACTGCAATGTCTGCCTTTTGCGAGGTTTAATTAGACATGATATCTTAATTTGCGCACAGATGTACCACAAAGTAATTATAGAGTATTTTCCAAAGACTAAGCAGAACATAGTGAAATCCCCCAACTGCCTGTTGACTGGTAGAGTAAAAATAGCTCATTTAAAGACACTGGAAAGCTGTCTTCTTTGAGTAAGACCTCTAGTCTGGCCTCTTGGGATGAGGCTCACAGCAATTTATCACAGTCACTAATTATTCATGTTATAAGCCACACTCTCTTGCAAAAAGGGAAAAAAAAGAGGAAAAAAAAAACAGTCAAACACAACAATGAAATCACCACTTGCATGAGCGCTGACACAAGAGCAGAGCAATGAAAGCACCATATGTCTGGATTGTGTGCTGCTGGCTGATTATAAGACATGCATCTCCTCCAGAGGGAAATGAGGACTTGTGCTATTTAAGTGGAGTGTCTGCTTCCAAGTCTTGTTTATTCAGAGAGGAAAAAATATCTCACTGTGATCACTGATCCCTTGTTACCAAAAAAAAAAAAAAACACTCAAAAAAATACACAGCAAATGTTGGTGTTTGCATACTAAATTTGCTGAATAATTTCCTAAGATGACCTATAGAATGTGAAGAACAAACGCTTCATCTAATTTAGCTCAAAGAATAGAAAGATGAAAGCTCCAGGCACACCAAAACTTTATACTACACTCATTTGTCGCTAAAAGACAAGAACAAAAAAGCAACAGCTCTCAGATCCTACTTTAAATTCACTGTCTTGGTTGTCTTTGAATGTGTTTTTAATTCATTAAGTTACAGCACATTCACATTATTCTGGGTCAATGACTCCATATCTTTCAGAGAGATCAACTCACGAGTTAATTACACTAATAGGCTCCGGCAAAATGTTTGATACCAAACTACTAGCTATAATCTAGGAGCTAAAAGGGGACCACAAGCATTCATTCACGGATTCTTTTCTTTTACTTTCATCTTTAACAATGTTTTCCTCCAGTTAAACACACGACACTGACACAGATTCAGGAAACTCAACTGTTAATTTACATGTAGCTGAAACACTTGGGAGTTTTGAGAGATGCATGCCTCTGTGTGAGTCTATATGTTTGACTAATCACAACACAACATTACCATGGTATGTTATGAGCTTACTACTGGGTCAAGTAAAATGTGCAAATGACAAACTTCATCATTGAAACTATGGCAAAATTTATGTTGCTAAACTATTTTTCTAGCCTAGCCGCGCTAGACCCAGCTCTTAAGACACAAGGGTCTAGGAACGCTCGACAGGGAGGGAGGCGGGCTAAAAGGTTGTCTTTCAAATCACTCTGCAGCAGTTGGGTAGGTATACAACCAATCAGCGCAACGAATAGGCTGACGTAGTTCCTAGAGCGCCGGATTGTGGCTAAGTCCCATTAGCTTCCCAACCAGCAGAGCCAACTGGTATATTAAGGATTTGCCATATCCCGTCGGCATAAGTCCAAATACGTCTTTCTTCACAATGAAACACTTAAGTGCCGTCCTTTGTTTATCTTTCAAGTTGAATTTTAGCTTCAAATCTTTAAGGGCTGTCGCCAAAGCAGAGTCGAAAGATAACTGTTTATTGTGCGCCGGTTGTTTCTGTCAGAATCGTCGTACCTCTGTCGTCACTTAGTTACGCCCGCCTTCTGACTCTACACTTCATGGTGATTGGTCCGGCCAGTTTTAGGAGAATCCAACCTCGAGCCTTATGGAGGGTAACTAGACCCACCCTGGCAGAGAATTAAATTCGTTGCCGTGGGTTGTCTAGCGCGGCTAGGCTACTATTTTTCATCACATACACAACTTAAATTAGATCAAAAGCAGCCTTTGAAAATGAGATTCATAGCAAAATTGATTATTAATTGCCAACAACTGAAAGCTAATGGACAAATTAATGAAATACTGCTTTATGCAAAATTATAAAGCTGCAATAGGAAGAAATCTGGAGAAGGCAAAAGCCCCTCCCACCAGACATGGACATAGACACATGGTTCAGATGCAACAAACAATGGAATTAAATGTTGCTCTTCTGAGTGACATTTTCTGTTAAACCCAATGCAACACTACATCCCTCCTTTATCACTGACATTGTTTCTCTTTATTATTTCTCACTTGGATTTAGATGCAAAGACCTAGAGCAGGGGTCGGCAACCCACGGCTCCGGAGCCACATGCGGCTCTTTTAGCCCTCTGTTGTGGCTCCCTGTAACTTTGGAAAATAAATTGTTCTGCCTTTCAGGCGCGTTTCAATGCATTTTAATATAGAGAGTTTTATTATGAAATTACTGCTCTTATTTTGATGTGTCACTCCACCGGATGTGCTGCTGGGGTTTTTTCCCCCGGGACATGAGAGCGCTAAGTTGATGCAGAGAAGATGGAGAAGCAACACCTGTAGTTTCATATCGTTTTGTACTCAAGAATGGCAAGCCTGTATATTAAAGCTCCACTCCAAGAAAGACACGTCTTTGAGTTAAAAGTACTCATGATAGGGTAATACACGTTACTCGCAAGAACACGGCTCGATGTCACATCCAGGCAGCAGGTCAGAGAGTCAGAAGAGTGTCGTCTTGGAAAATAGGGCAGCGACTTACTGGAGAAAAGTTATTAGCTTAAGATAAATAGATAAATAGATTTTACAAGTTAAATAGACATTTGCAAAATATTGAGTTCCAGCTAACATTACGTAACACATGAGGTCCAGGAGCAAAAATGACATTAACCAAGTAAGATAAATATTAGTGGAAGGACTCAACTTAAAAAATGAATCTATCTAATTAGAGGTTTTGTAATTAATCAATCATGACTGATTAACAAGGGCATAGAGGTAAAAAAAGCGATATATGCAGTGTTGTCTTCATTTTAAATGCCAAAAGGATTTTGTGGCTCCCGGTGTTTTCTTTTCTGTGGGAAACGGGTCGAAATGGCTCTTTGAGTGTTAAAGGTTGCCGATCCCTGACCTCGAGCAATGATGTCTTCCACGTTTGTGGACTGCTGTTTTGAAGCGTTGAGTTTGACATTTGGCTATTGCCATTTTGATCTTTTGAAACCAGACAGTGAGATAAGGGTGGATGTGAAGGGCATTCAAACAGCAATGTGGTTGTAACCTGTCAATCACAAGTTAGCCCCGCCCTAAAACATAGCCTCCTTTGTCATCAATTTTGCTCACATGTGACCCAAAGTGCTTCTTAGTAAATTGTAAACTGTGACTTAAGAAAGCATTGAAACTCTTAACTGAGACCCTAAAATTATTAGGAAAAGATTTAGGTAACGGATCAGGTGATTTTTCTCACAGACTAACATATTTTTGCAATAAGAGATATCAATCCCTGCTGGCTGTACATATCTTAGACCCACAGAGTTCATATGTAGTATGCACATGTATGCAGATCTTCTGTAGATCTTCTGCCGTCTTTGGATCTTCTGAAGAACACAAAAGGAGCTGCAGTAGTCTAGCTTCCTTCTGCACCACTTGACTCTCAATATGCTGAAAAATTAGTATGGAAGTTTTGCCCAACCACACCAAAAAATACTGCCTACTACAGCTTTAGTGCCTTCACGAAACTACCTTTATTCCTAATGAAGAGTAAAACACTGTCCTCAGCTACCACAAACATTTTCTGTTTCAGAAATTGGTTTATCTGCTTAACCTGTTGAACTAATAAGCAGTTCCATTTCAATGACATTATGTTTCTTTCATTAATGTTTCTTAACCCACCTGCCGTCCTGCGGGTCAAATTGACCCGTTTTAAAGTTTTAAAAATGTGGAAAAAAAAAAAAAATTCACAGTGAAAACTTCCACATTTTCAAAAACAAATGAAAAAATTTCAGGCATTTTGTTCCTGAAGATTTTGCAAATTTTTATAAATTTTTTTCTGAATTTTTGGACTTTTTTCAGACAAGGCAACAACATTTTTTGGTAAGGACAACACGAGGGCTAACATTAGCAGGTCCTGGAAGATTAATAAAATATTTATAAACTGAACTCATTTAGAATCCACTAAGAAAATCTGGATCTGAAAAAAAATGCAAGAAGTAAATGCTGGCAGCTTGACATTTACAAAAAGCTAACCTAATGAAACATTATCAGGCAGTATGGGTGTGGATGCATCATTAGTTGTACTTTTAGTCTATTGGTCATGTTACCAGTTAAAATAGGTGCTAAACCCAGACAGTAGCCATGCTTAACTCAGCTTCTGTGTGATGCTGCCTTCCAGTTAACACACTATTATTATTTTTGGTTTCTGCATTAATGCGCTTACACAATATTGCCTACAGTGTTAATGACCAAAGAACAATAAACTCAGCTTTTGTTTGTGATAAACAATATGCAAAGCAGCTGTGTTTCTTTCAGGTCATCTTAAATGTTACAAAGAGCACAGTGTGGATTATGAATATACATGTAATGCCTCAAGGTAACCATTTTATATGTATTTTGTTATCTTTCATAGGTATGTAACATTTCTTTACCTTTCTACTTTTACAATACAGGGAGGAAGATAATTACAGTTTTGCAGTTTTTTTCTGTCATGGACCGCCAAGTTTGAACATAAATCTGTTACTTTGTATTTTCTAGATTTCTACATTTTACGTGGATCTCTTCTGCCTAATCAGTGTTATAACACACACACACACACACACACACACACACACACACACACACACACACACACACACACACACACACACACACACACACACACACACACTGTGCACACAACATACTGACAGAGCTCACAATCCCAAGATTACATGTGTGGTTTTCTAACAGTATAAGCTGATGCATGTGGTGGCATGAATTTTGTCAAGAGATCTATACAGAGTGGCATATAGAGAAGCAGCCCACAGAGGAGCACTGGTTAAAGGTTGCACACTGACAGTCTTTCCACTGAAATGCCTACCTGGAGGGAAACTACACAGAGCAAGATACCCTTCATGCTGCGGTACAACATCATATATAAAAGCACAGCTGTGAAAGAAACTTCTGCTTATTGATGCCAGGACTGAAACAGCAACAAGATGTCAACTTTAACTTGGTGGAGACCAAAAACGCATTACTCTGACTTCTACTTTTAAAGGTGTGATTCAAAGAAATGTAGCTTTTATTGATCATAAAGAAAGTATGAAGGAAAGGCCAAAAGCTGAATGGATGCTGGCATCCCTTTAACACTTTTACCAAGAAGAGGATCTATACAGAAAAATATAAAGGAATCTAGTAAAAGCACTTTTCTGCTTTAAATAAACACATCAAGTACAGCAAATGTTTAGAGGTATAATAAAAGCAGTTGTGAAAACCATCATGTTCTGGTTGCTGCCCTTGACCATTACTTTCATACACAACTCAGTGTTAATTTTGTTAAAATATTCAGTGACAACCCACTTTTCATTACAGAACTCTAGATACTAGAGAACGACTGAATTTTCTTTGAAAATTTTTCATCAAAAAATGTTGAAGACGTGCAAACCTTTGACCTATCAGATGGATTGCATTCCCACCATCAGCCCAATCAGATGAAGGCCCAGCTAGCTGTCAGCTCAGAGTTTAGCAGCATGATGGCTCAGAAAGCAAAGAAGAGTGAAGATAACATGAGAAGATGCTTTTGCTGAAATTAGAAAAACAATGTTTTAAAGGTAGTGGTATCGGAAATGAAATCATTGTTATTTAAATTAATGGTCTGTTTAATTGGCTGGACATTCTTGTCCAATTTGTAGGATACGCGCATGTTTGAAATAATGTATTTCATCTCTTTATTCTTTTGGCATAAGCTAGCTAGTGTATGAAATCTATGTAAGTGGTGCAGCTATGAAAGCAGAAAGATTAATAACTGATTCTATCGTTTTGCTATTGTTTGCTTTGTTTTAGGTCACACACATACACACATATATCATAAATATTTGAGATTTTACATATCAAATATGATATATATCGATAAAATATTCTAAAATTGTGTGAGAGTTTGTGCTTTTGACGCCAAATATATCATTAGAAATATCACTTATTGTTATCTCTGATTACTAAAAATCTGTATTGACCCTGAAAACCAGTTCACACCCAAATAGAAGCTGTACAGATAATAAGCATATTTTAACATTTGTTTTTTTTTTTTTTGCAAATCATATTATCACCACTTAGCACACTGTCGATTTTCTTCTTATTGTAAAGTCCTGAATACTAAGCACTAGCTTTCAGTTGCGAGTCCATTTCAATTTTCACTCCTGACTAATTATTTATGGTTCATGTCCTTCAGCTTACCATGTCGAGCGCTTTGAGGTGACATATGTTGTGAATTGGCGCTACACAAAGATCATTTAATTGAACTGAATTGTTTTTATGGTTTCCTTTGGCAACCAATCAAAAATCACAGTGACTGTAAACCATGGCTCTACTAAAATGTATTCATCAAAGTAAATCAGCATATATTTTATTTTTTGTAAGGCCACAGCACACACAGAAATACGTACTAAAATGTACAAAAGGTAAACTTACATTACATGAAACACGAAAAATATTCCATGTTTTTATGTCATATTTTTTTAACAGCATGCAGAGTTATTACATGTTTGGAAAAGTAACTTCCTGTCTTCCCAACAGTCAAATAAATAGAAAACTGCTTCATATATCCCCTGCATGTTTGCGTCCATCAGTTCATTTCAACAGTCGGTGTGATGCACTGCTAGGATTATTATACACAGTGACAGACGCACCACATCCCACCTTATCTACCCAGTAGCCATTCATATTGCCCACTTGGCCAAGTCTCTTGCATCACACCCAAGTAAATGACTAACCGAGTGAGGCTCAGTTATTACCTCTGAGTTTCGAGCGAGATCTCACAACCTGCAAACCCACATCCATTTTAATTTCTTCCACCAGCTACACATGAGCGTGGCCCTGCATTAAAATTCAGCAGTATCAACAACATTCATTCAACGACTTTCACAATAAGTCAACAATGAGAATGTGGGATGAATGTGCTTGATAGTGCAGATATTCAATTATGATGGAGTGAATGACGGCTTAGTGTGCATAATGCTTTCGCTCTTCCCTATTGGGCTGTTTATTTTTGGCTTATTGTTTGCCGCCTGGAAGTAAATTGTTAAAGTGTTCTAATAAGCAAGATGCTATTCTTCTCTAAGCTTCAGAAACAGTCCCACAATATGTCCTCATACAGTTGAAGTAATTCCAAGTGGGTGGATGGATTATGGACAAAATCCCTCTACACACCCACTATGTTTAATCACCATCTCTTTTTTTCTTTTTAACTCGACCACTTGACCTGAAAAACAAACTCTCAAAGCTCTCCATACCTGGGATGTACATGACTTCAGCCTCCATGTACAGGTATGCAAAATGTGGATTCAGACATTAAAAACAGTCCATCAAGAAAGCATGAAGGAAGTTGTCTAATGGGGGAGAGACGTGAGGGAGTGTAGGGGTGAAATTGCCTTCTAATGGTCTCTCCTTCCCAGCTGTGAGAGCTGCAGATGTCTGGGGGAGCTGAGACAAATAGAGGTGGCTCATGTGGGGACCACAGCATCCAGACAACAGCTCAAACATTTCCCTTGAAGACTATTTGGCCACAACAAATTAATTTTGGACCGCTTGGGAAGGAACGAGATCCAGCTGGGCGTTGGCTAACAAACATGTAATGTATTTTCAGTGTGCCGAGCCTCCTCTATCAAGGAGATGCATGATTGAAAAGTTAGGGGGAGTTGCGAAGATATTTGCTCCAGTTACAACTGATTCACTGCAATGTGACCTAGAAATTATATCTGTAAAAAAGGGGAGAGAGAAAGTGTATGGATGATGGGAATGAAAATGATAACTAGTGCATTTGTGCTGAAATGAAAAAAATAGATTATGAAGGGAAAAAAATAATCTGCAACCATCGTTATCAGCACTGTGGCCAACTCATTCTTATAACCAGAGAGCCTGGAATGAATTTAGAAAGACACTGGCATTCACTGGCATACAGTAAAAGAATACAGTACACGATAAGGATGAAATCCACTTGGCATAGAGAAAACAGAGAGCTATTTCCAATATCCCGTCTCCTTTAACTCTCTTCTGGACTCCGTCTACTCCTAAGGGAAATGTCTTACTTTTTAGCCGCTAAATGTTCTGCTATGCTAGCAATTTGCAAACTTTGATAGCCTGTCATTTGCTGCTGTGCATGTAGATGTCAAAATGCTGTCATTATGTGGTATTATACCTTCAGTTTATTTCATCATCACATTCAATGCCATCACAGCTTTCTAAGGATTCTATTTGACCTTACTTTGTGTTACTGCTCTCTCTAAAGAAATATAAACACATACAAAAGCCACCAAAAAAATCAATGGAATTAGCTCCAAGAATGCCATTTGTCACTCCTGTTACATTTGTTTTCACTGTGCACTAATTTTTCACTGCAACATAAAGTCCTGCAGCTCTGTGAGACCAGCACCACCATGGCTGGAAGTAGTCAGAACCCATCTTTTGTGAAGTATCGTGAAGATTTATTCCCATCATTTTATTGTTATTATTTATTTTAGAATAATGAAAAAAAAAACGAAATCAATGCGTTCCCTAGCGCCCATTATTAAATTCTTCCATACTTATTGCTCATCGCAGCCTGCGGTTCAGCTGAAAACCTCCTTGCATTTATATCACGTGACTGTCGGTTGCAGCTGAGTCTCCAATGGCTCAATGGTCAATTTTTAAGTGACCCTCGTAGAAAATTTTTTTTTTATGCAATATCACAATTTTACCTCAGACTTGTATCATTTTTCTTACTGAACAGCGCCTTACAAATTAGTTGAAAACCTGGTGATTCTTTCTGTTCTCAATTTCTGTCTGAAAAATGCTGTCATTTTGGCAATTTTGTAAGGATAGCATGCCTTTCAAACCTACTGGTAAGTGTAGGGTTAATGCTGGAGTCTGCAATTCTGCAAACGCATTGTTGATATTTAGCTAGCTAGCATATTTACATATTTAGCATGTGCCAGATTTACCGCATCTCTCACCCCCACTGCACCCTTTACCCCCATTTCCCCATCCTTCACTTTCCCACTGTGCATGAGCACAAAACATGCTGGAATAGTCATATGCAGATCAGTTTGAGCCACTTTGCATTTACAGAACAAGCAAACTTCTCCATACAGACTCAATTGTATTTAATGCTTAAAAACGTATCTGCATGCTACGCACATATAAACATACAAAACAATCAACACACATGTGCATATTCCTCCAGGAGTTCCTAAAGAAATATGCTGCCAATTAATTGTCGAGAATCACAGCTGCTGCGTGTTGATTCTCATCTGAACTTAATGTCAGTCACATTGTTTGTTTGTTTCCAGAATACCAAAATATCAGTATTTATTCACTAACAGACTGTCCATGACCTAAATAAATCATGGTTCCTCTCATTTGGAAGCAGAGCTATCTAAGCCACTGTTTTATTACGGCCTTTGAACTATTCCTCCCAGACCGATGACTGGTTATTAATTCATCCATTCTTTTGAAAAGAGTGCCTCATTATCATCCCAATATCAACCCGTCCCGCGAGAAGTTGCAAAGCCAAGCAGTCAAGATTTTGCACTCCAGCTTCACAGGCTTGTCAAATTAAAAGGGTCTGCCAGTGACACTTTGAGGATGGCTCTCCAAAAACAAGGGGGGAAGAAAGATGAATTATGTAAGATCTCTTTGAATATTGCATTGCAGAGGAGGGTGTCCTATATGCCCACCGTTTTCAGCCTCAGACAAAGCATGAATTGGAATGTGCTCACACTGGCACAATACAGCAGCGGTAAACTCTTTTTCTCTTCCCTGTTATCACTGTGAGCGGTGCAGAGTCGGCTCCTGTGGGTTTTCTAAGAGAAAAGCTTTGGGAGATAAGGGGAGAGGAGACGATCACAGGGTGATTGAACGAGATCTGCATTTGGAGAGTGGGCTCGGATAACATCAGAAGTTCTTGGAAGATGACCCTGGTTCTGGGAAGTGCAAAGAGAAATAAGACGGAGCTCTGTCTGTTTTCTAACAACTTCTGCTCCTCATCCGGTTTCATTTGAAATAAAAGAAAATGTGATATTTATGTGTGTATTATTGAGCAAAAATATGACGAGAAAGTCAGATTCAGCACAGATGAAACCATTCAAGGCTCATTTCTAAAGCAGATCTCACAAAAAGAATGAGGAACGTACAGCATTGTGGTCTGGAACATCACAATGTAGGAAACACAGCAGGAGGTCACGACTAGCTATTAGAAATGGAAAGAGTTGCTTCTAAAAGACACTAGTAAAGAAATACCCTTAAAACTCCCATTTCCAACTGAAACAAAACAACTTAAATGGCTCCCTTAGTACAATATTCCACAATCTATTAGTTTTACTGCTAATCACTTTTCTCTTTCACGCTGTTGCTTTTATTGACCTTTTATCGGTACCAGCAGTCTCCTGCTATTTCACTGTGTGTAGCATTTCCATCTACTCCCTTCATTCCCTGCAGCAAAACAAAGAGATAATTGAATTGCACCCAACAGGCCACCTGATAAGTCAATCTCATATTCAGAATATTTGATGAAGTTTCACCGTATGGCCTGCATCCTTATTTTCTGCCCCAAAAAGAATGGGCCTAATTGTTATTTTTGTAATTACTGGAATAGTAACAATTACTTGTCATAAAGAATGTAAAGAATTAATTCATCATTGCAACACCTCAGCAGTAAACTAATAGAGGTACCACTGGAACTGTAGAGTTCACAATTTAATTCTGATTTTCCAATTATAGTAATTAATCTTGAGTAATTCTAATAATGTCGTATTGTACGATTTCAGAGAGGTGTCAAAAAGTATTGTGAATATGGAAAAGAAAAGCTACTCTGACAAAAGGTATAGACATAAAAGGAAGTGAGATTAAACATATCATTCTGACAGACTTCCCTATTTAAATATTTTGTGCTATAATCCTATAAAGGGAGCAGAGTTGTATAAAAGATAAAGGAAAACTGATCGCAGATCTGGCAATGTGGTGATGACAACCGCCAGCTATTTTAAATCATGCCTCGTCTTCAGTAAAGAGCTTAACTTGAGCCTTTGTTATGATGAAAAAAAAACATTGCAAAGTTAAATCGCAAAACAAGCTTTGTGGATGGGGAGTCACCAAGAAGGCTGTCAGCCTGATTGCTTCGGTGAACTAGATGGTCCTTCATCCTTCTCCTGCAAACCACAAAACGGACGTTCTAGATCTTTTCTTAATTAGGTGAACCTCTCTAATCAACCCACCCTCTCGCTGCAGGATGCACAGTAATGGGAGCCTGAGGTGAAGTGCATGCTGGGTCTCCAGGGACAGGGACATGTTTACCATAAGCTGGAGCACAGGAGGTCAAACAATGAATATCAAATGCCTGGAGATGCACATGTAGCGTCTATAATTCACAGACAGAAAGAGTTATGGCCCTCTTTCATTTAATAGCCTCTAAAGTCATGATGAGAGAGTCTTGAGTCATTATTCATGAAAAGCATTTGCACAAGTGTGCATGTACAGCAAACCGAGGAAGATTCAGAGGCAGAGTTGTCCCACATGTCCACCATCTGTTGAGGATCCCTACAAGGTGCATTTAGACAGCGCCTGGCACTTCCAGAGACATGCATGGCAGCCGGCCTCTGCTGAGTGGTCATCAGCTCCCATCGAGCCCCTCTGGAAGTGCTCGCGCTCTGTCGTTTGCTTAATTTCTCATTTGTTGTAAGTCCATCATCCCTTCTGCACCAGTGACATGCTGGCTGGTCTTAAACGCTACCGTGGGGTGCCAAGACGAGGAGAGAGCAGAAGCAGAGTCTGAGGCAGACTGTGTGAGGCACTGTGGATGTATGAAGGCACTCCATGCCAACGACAACAAACACAATGAACACAGACACCCAACGCCAAAGCTGAGTCACCATTTGGAAATTGTTACAATACTATAGTTAACGAATGAGCTACTCCTTTGTCTCACTTTTTGCAGTTCATTCTGATGCAGTTGATGGACATTTCCAGCTTTACTGTAACTTCAGTTTAATTCCATCTTTTAATAGCTTTGAATTTACAACGCTCATTGTTGAGATCTGTGCATGTGGCAGCATCATTAAAATGAATTCAGGACAGGACAAGAAACATTACCAGTCATGCAATCGTACAGCTGTTAAGCATCTATTGTTCATGTTTGCAGGGTTTTTCCAGCATCGAGGACTTTTTGGCACCCTACCAAAGAAGTTTAAGAAAGTGCCAAGGGAAGATCACCAACAACAAAATGATAAGACTGAAAATAAAATACACAAAGTTTGTTAATTAGGGCTTCATTTGCAGAGGCATAGCAGACTCTTTTGGTTTATAAAAGGTTCAGAAATAACAAATACATAAATTTCTGTCAAACTTATTGTGTTTACTGTACACAGGCCCATCATGCTTACTGCCGTGCCTACTCAGCCCCCGGAGGCCACTTGTGAGCCAGGAAAAACCCTGGTTAGCCACATTTATTTCAACAGTAAATAAAGGCAAACTGAAATTATTGCCTGAAGTATTAGTTGAAAACATTGTCACAGTTCCACCAATTCTCTTAATGGAGTTGTATGTCGGCATTGCCAAATGTCACAAAACAATTAATCATACAAGTTTCATCACAAATAACTTGTGGAGTGCAGACATTTTCGTGAGACATGAGCAGCAACAATGGAATAATCCAGCTGGTTTGATAGTGTTTCACTGTTAGAGAAAAATATGAAACTGTGACATGGTGAATCATTGTACATTTGGGCTTTTAGAGGTATTGATCTTACATGTTACAAAAGGTTAAATTGTTGTAAAAATGCAATCTGGAAACACTGGCTACAGTCCAAATCCCACAGTTTATCTTTTTTTTCCCTTAATGGACATACTAGCTATGCCCTTCTGAAGCATTGTTTCATGCAGGATGCAACAACTGGGACATAATCTGACCAAGTGTAAGAGGACGTCCTGGTATTTTTGCCATACATTTGACATATTTTGTGCTGAGGCATACTAAATGTTTTTCTGTGTACTATAGTATGGTAGTATGGATATTGGAACACATCCATTGTTGTGTTTGTATATACGTCTTCTGGATATTGAGATTTTTCATCTGATATTAGGTTCAGTTAAGATGAAACGCGTTGGGCCTGAAAAGCGGATGATAGCAGACAGCAACAGACGGTGTTAAAAGTCAGCAGTTGGACAGTTTCCAGCAGCCTTTAGTCTGTACAAGAAGTTACTGAAACACACCAACATTTACTAAAATGTTGTCAGACACAAATAATAGTTTGCATGCAGTCTCTCATAGTTTGAATTCTAAAAGAGAAGCCTATTAAACTGCTACACAAGCGATCTGGGGTGTTTTTTCATGGCTAAACCTTCAATTTACATGAACTCTCATGAAAATAAGCATCAAATGGGTTTGCTGTTGTTTAGAAATAAGCTGAGCAGATGTGTTCATCTCAAACTGCATGAATAAATTAAAAAATATTATATATAGTCAGGTACACAGGAAATAAATGTAAAGCAACAAGTTTCATAATTGACACACTTAAAGTTTGGGGTCACTTAGAAACGTCCTTATTTTTGAAAGAAAAGCAGATTTTTTTTCAATGAAGATATCATTAAATTAATTAGAAATCCAGTCTAGACATTGTTAATGTGGTATATGACTATTCTAGCTGGAAACAGATGAATTTTAACTCCATAGGGGTACAGAGGAGCATTTCCAGCAACCATCACTCCTGTGCTCTAATGCTACATTGTGTTAGCTAATGGTGTTGACCCCAAACTTTTGAACGGTAGTGTATGTCAGATATTCAGACTAGGTTGGTACTGTACATCTGTCAGAAGTTGCTTTAGGTCACAAGTCATACTTACCAGGAGTTTTGGTGTTTCTAGATACTTGAAAAATTATATCAGTGTGATGTTAATATACAACATAAGAGAATTTTGATATATTTCATGCAGTTTATGTTGTGTAATATATTCAGCCACTCTAACTGATAAATGTCACTATCAGTCACACGCTTGTTAATGAAATAAACCCTCAAAAATCAGACAAATCAAATCTAAATCCCTCCCATTCACCAAAAATAAAATGTTCCCATCAAACATCAGATTGCTGAGTCAACATTAAAACCGCACCTATTACAGCCGGCAAGACCCATGAGTTTCCCATCAGGCCTCAGGTTGGCGGACAGCGCTTGTGGTACCTGGTACTGAAAACTGCAGCCACTTTTATTTCACGTCATTATTGTGTGTGTCATCATCACAAGAAGAATCAAACATACATGTATTGCCTGACGACCACAGCTTACTGATTCTGTGCAGGTTATGTTCATCTTCAACTAAATTATCTTTAAGTGTTCTCACTTTGGGTTTTACTTGTAAATAACTGGTTTAGATATTTTGAGCTATTGTCTTCTTCACACTGATATCACATCCTTCCAGATCTTAGCATTTACACTTATCTTATTACTTTCGGTAGAAACTGTGGCCCAAACTAAGAAAATATGACTCAAATGTAATAAACCAGAACTATTCTTTAAACACACTGTAGATTAAAACACAGCAGCCAATTAAAAAAACTATTATCTTGACTTGCATGTCTTTCTCTCCGAGCCAATATTGACAAACATAATTTGCATATAAGTAATCAGGTCACCGTCTTATTAGGATTATGTGCCAAACTGTCATGCTGTTGCAAACTGAGTCGTGGCTTCGGCTGTGTTGTGTTTAATAGGGATCTAGACCTCTTTCATTTTTTGTTCAGTAGGCTTGCCCACGAGGAAATCAATGGCGTAGCAAATCAGAGCTCACAGCATTAACACATTAAAGTCACAGTCAAAAAAAAAAAAGTAAAGGTTTCAAAACAGATGGTCTCATTTTATGCAAATGTTATTATGCAAAACTAAGCCTGGAGGCTCGGCTATTTTTTCCAGCCTCTTAATTGGCAGAGAAGAGAGAGAGGTGCCAGACGTTGCAGGTGGCAAGGTAGCCCCACTTTCTTTTGTCACATCCTGAGAGAGAATTTTCAGAGAATTTTGTTTAGTGTTATTTCCACCAGGGCCTTGCCACAGCCATCTGTACGCTAAGAGGGGCGCCCATTGAGCTCTGTGTGATGCTGCAGCTTCTCAAAGCCCGGTGAACTGATAATGCAGCACGCTTTTGCTCGCAGCAGGGGTTGCCTCACCAAGGCAACAACGGCTGAGAATAAACCTTTGGTTAAGAAGGTGAGCATTATCCACCATGCTCTTTTTCCCTCCTCTTTCACGCCCCGAACATGCTCGATGGCTGATTAGAAGAGTGCAGTCTGGAGCATGTCAGGATAATTAGGAAATATGATCTGAATAGACCTTCAAGTTGCCTCCTTAGGAATTGAGTGATAAGCATTTAGCTTCTGACGTTGGCAGGCCTCTGAAACAAAACATCAGTTTAATTCAAATTTTATTTTCCTGTAAAGAATGTGCCTCACAAACATGGTTTATGATAAACACACACAATAAAAGCCCAACATTAAAGGGCTTTTAAAGCACCACAACACATACCAGTGTAGACTGACATCAGCTGATAAAACCCAAGTTGCTTACTGGTACAAAATAAAAAGTTCTTGTAGAGGCATCAACACACTATATCATGTCATGAGCACATTAAGTAATCTAATTTAAGAGAGAGACTCGAGTTGTGGGTTCTCTTGATTTTGTTTTGAAGCCTACAAAACAGCATGCAGAAGCCATCAGCTCAGACTTCCCTTCTAAGAGAAGCTACTGAGCCCTAGAAAAGAGGAAAAATCAAGCAAGTAGCTCAGGCAAAATTACCCCAATCACTCCTGATGAAATCCAGTTTTCTGGATGCAGATCAGATAGACATATTCAGAAAACATATAGGACTTTGAAATCCTTAAATGTATAACCCGTCCCTCCTAAAATATGAAAAGCTTTTGATCTCAGCTCCTCTTTCCAAGATCAATCTTTCAGAAAATGTGCTCTTTATCAGTGGAGTTGAGGATATTGTGCGCTGCTTTTCTTCTGTACAGTCTTTTGAAAGTCTTTCTGCTTGAGCATCAGTCATCTGCTCACCAGGGGACTGGAATTACAGGAAATAGTCAGATTAAATGTGGGCACGCACTGTGCACACAAAGAACATATGTGAAACTGCTGCATCACTCCTAAATGTGATAGCACAACACTGAGATTTTGGCAGCACAAATATGGTTTTGGCTCACGTAGATGCATTTTATGAGGTTTCTTTCTTTCAATAATGGAACCGGACTTTCCAAACAAATGATTATGACTTTGCTCTTTAAGAAAATACTTTCCACTGTCATTACCCAAACAGGCTTCTTTAGGTCTGTTAAAGATTTACATGCGAGCCATATGTGCCCCTACAGTACGGGTGAGAAGACATGAGCTGCTCACGTGTCTCTGCTTCTCACTGCTCATACAGTGTAACAAAGCCTGAATGAGGTAACACTAGATGCAGTGATCTTACTGTAGCCTGACCTCGGGGACAGCACAGACAGCTCAGCAACACGTCTGACTCTATAAATATGTAAAATCTCTGGCATGTTCCAGGGCCCATGCTGAGCTCTGTGCCTCTGAATCACTGAGTCACTCCCTCCTCCTCCAGTGGTGCCCCTGCCTGGCCTCTTTCTGGAACAACCAGAGTAAACAATGTGAATAAGTCATGATGACCAGCACTTGTTGGCACATGCTCACCCAGCCTACAACACTGTTACATTCTGTTCAGCCCTAAATCCAGTAATAGAATCTGTGAACAGGCGACAGTTGCTTAGCAATAAAAGCTGTGATTTTGGCATTTCATGTCAACATAACAGTCAATGTGACAACCTTGTTTAGTTTGTTCCAGTGGCTTTCTCACCTCTACTACATAGTTTAAAGTTTTAAATCCATTTTCAAGTATAAATTGTTTTTATTTCATTGCTACAAGCTGTCAAGGTTCAATTCAGTCTCTTTGTAAGCTAGTTAAAGATAATCTGAAGCAAGAAAGCAAGATAAAGACCACTTCCAAACACACTGGAGATGTTCAAATATCAAACAGAGCCCATAACAAACATGTCTGCAAATGATCATGAAAGTAATTTCTCATGGAGGATGTGTGATTTCCATTGTGTTTCATTTTCAATCACATTCACAAGTTGATATATTTCCTCAAGGTTTGTTTAAACGGCAAGGTTGGATGCTCGCCAATTATAAAGCTGCCACTCAAGTGCTGCCAGATTGTGTTTTGCTAAATAACACAGAATAATAAGAAAAGTATCTGATTGACTATTTTGTGCTTGATGGATTAAATTTATCAGTAGAAGCTGGAGACTGGAATAAAAGTTTTATGGCCGGTGACTGGGGTTTTAATGGTACATGTATCCATTCAGTACAGGATGTTTGGTTCAGGATGAGACTTCTTCAGTTTGATACGCCCTGTGATCAAAACAATTACTGTGAGAACCCTATTTATGCCTACATTCTCACACTCCCACAATGGAAATTCAGGAGTTCCAGCAGTGTACCAGCTGTTGTCTACCAGTTACAGCACGCTAGCAGGGGTACACTTGAATGTTTGAATGCCAAAGGATTTTCATTAATCTTGTAAAGTGTTAACTCATGTTTTAATTTGCCTTCCTGCACAACAAGAATTTGTAACAAAGATTTGATGTGGAGCTCACGCGATGTGGGTGTCAATATCCAAAAGGTTGGTTTCACCACTAGAAATTCCAATAAATTTCATCTAAACAAGACACTTATGTCCTCAGTTCTGACAAAAGCAGATAGATTCAGTGTTACTTTGTACAATTCTAAAGACAAAACTGAACTGCTTTTACAACTTTAATATATTTTCAAGTTAAAGCTGCAGTGGACAGAGATCTGGACATCAGAATTTAGATAAAGTGGTAAACATGTTCATGACTCCACCAAGGATCGCAGCAGAGTTATGTAACAATTGGGGTCGATTTGTCTGTCCGTCTGTTTGTCTGTTTTCAACATCACTCAAAAATGAATTAACAGATTTGGATGAAATTTTCAGGGAAGGTCAGAAATGACACAAGGAAGGACTGATTAGATTTTGATGGTCCTTGTGTAATGCCTGCTTTTTAAAATTCAACTTTGCTACTTTACATGTACTATGGTAGGTTTAATGGTTTGGAAATATGTAGCACTGAACAATCACATCACATTATCCAATAGGACGTAATTCTCAGACACACTGGGAATTCATGTCATGTCTAATCCAAAGAAAGATCTGCCTCGACATATTATGGGTACTCACATCATCTGGGATGCAGGTTTAAATCTGATTAAACTAGCTGTATTGTACATTAGTACATTCATTATTGATGACATTTTTCCTTCACTGCATGTTCACATTGAAATAAAATCATAAATAAATTGAGCTAAAACCTCTTTAAACAATTAACGTTAGAGTGTCATTATTGTTGTGCTTCAACCTCGTGCTTTCGTTTTTATATAAATGCCTCTGCAAGGTCCAAATTAACATTCACTCACAAATACTCCTGTTTTGCTTGGAAAACATAATGTTTAATGCTACATCAATAAAGATGTATAGAATTGGACTGTGGAAAATAAGCTGACTGATTCAGAGCCCATGTTTGGCCGGGCCATTGATTTCTCCCATTTTCATGAAAACCCTCTTTCAAATCTAATTGCATCTGTTCCTCAAAATGAAATAATTGTATCAAGGCAAGCATCAGCGCTTGGCTGCAGAGCCATTCTGTGCCATGCTGGCGTTTAATTGATGATGGACTCCGTGTATTCAAGGCATTCACCGTCAGGGCAGAGATACATTTGCCAATAATCCCTTATTACGAGGCAGGAAGGAAGAGAATTACTTGAATGGCAGCGGCAGAGGCTTTCTTCTGGTTGAGAAGAATGGCAACTCAATGAAATAGAAAAGAAACATAGCTGAAATGATTAATAGTGAACTCCATTATTGAAAGGCCTCACTCATAAGATGTTCTCATCTCCCTGGGGAGCCAGCACAGGACTGCAGGCTAGGCTCACACAGTTTTTTTCGTTACTAGAAATTTCCTCATAACACCACTGCAGATAGAACAACACTCCTGGGGGTTCAAACGCAGGAGAACGGATGTTTTAAAACACCTATGAGGCCTTCAATTAATCCTGAGAGCATGTTTCTGATTCAGTTTCTGGTCTTTGAATGAAAAACATATTCAGCCTGAAAGTGGGGCACTGACAAAGATGATGGAGGCTGAATTTACGGCCACATGGCTGACTTTGTTATTTAGATTTATAAAGAAGGTCAAGCACAGTAATATATGTCTTGTAGTGCATTTTCACTTGTGATTAGAACACTGATATCAGTATTCAAGATTTCAGCAATGAAGCCGTCATGTCAAGCTGAGCTGGCCAAGATATTGTTTTATTTTCTCATTGTTTGAATGGATTTGAATTCACAATTCAAATGGCTCTTTTTGAAAGGGACCATTGGCACTCTCATGAATAGGCTATTGGTTAAGTAGACTGAGTGCTCAAACGACATTTTGAAAGCTTTTGGAGCCAATAATGGACTTGGATGAATGTGGAGTGGACCTGAACATAGCTCATTAAACAGTGGGGTGAAAAGCTCTCGGCAGGCTCTCGACTGCATGGCTGAGCAGTTCCAATCACCTCCGGTGAACCGCTGGCTAGAAGCTCCGGTTAAAGAAGCTCCTCAAGTCAAAGGTGCTTTGTTCTGTTATTGTATAGAATAACAAGTTAGTGCCAGCCACAGGGTCAGAGGAAACAGCAGTGGACATCTCTAGTGACAAATCATTCCCTTCACAGAGTTAAGAATGGGATCTTTGTCTTGATCTATTCTCAGCTCAGAGTGATTTTAAGAAATTGTACTCAAACATAGACCACACCTATATGTACATGTCTTAAATGCCTCTGTAAGGGCAATCTAGTTGCCCCCAAAGGAGCGACTATTTCTGTTTAAAATGCCAAAATCACTTGTTATTTTGGTATTCAGCATCAGCTATAAAAATGTCAACTTCTGGTCTCGGTAGTTCCTACTTGAAATTATGTGTCTGAACAAATGCACCGAGACAAAAGACAGCTGGTTTATATTTCAGTAACCTTTATGCCTCCCAGTTGGTCTTATTAACCACATGCTTACTACTTCCCACATGACTTGTTATCAGGGTTTACACTAAAAATGAATTTTCAGGTTCTACTGGCTGATAATTCGTCATTAGGCTGTTGTAAGCCCTGCTTTATCACCTGTTTAATTCCTTATGCAGATTGGAGGGTCAGTGCCCTTACAGGATGTGTCTGGCTACGGTGAGCAGAAGTGGCAGCGTTAGTAATTATGCTGTAAAGGGGCCAAGGTCAATTAGAGAAGAAATTCTCTCAGTGCAATTAAATTAATGTTAATATATATTCGTCGCTACCGAAATTAAGTGCCTCAGCTGTCAGATTATTCTGTTAGGAAGGTTTCAGAGTGGCTAAAGAAGGGCTGCTTCCACCTTTATAGAGTTAATGAACACTTGAGCTCTGCGTCAGTCCCTTAGCATTTCCTCCTGATTGCTTAAATGAACACTTTTGCCTTTTACTGCTTTGTCTTATTGCGCGCTGTGCCTGCTTTTTTCAGACATATTAATAGAAAATATCAAATTGACCCATATTAACTGCCAATGAGTGGCATGCCCTAATGGCATGCAGGAAATGGGTAGAAATAAAGAAGATCATCAGTCATCCTCGGACAGATAAGTGAGGAGCAGGTAATAGGAGGGAGCCAGCGGTGGCTGCTGTTGCTGCTGATATCTCTATGGAGCAGGCGTGATGCTTGAGAGGATTTGGGAGACAGTGCTGGCTGGCAGGAAACATCCACACCGGAGGCTAGATACTGTAGCTGTCTCAGCAGCTAACAGATGTCTACTGTAAGCAATTTTTAAGTATTTGTAAATGAAACGGCTTTAGTCTTTTGAGGAATTTTCTTCAGTTTCCTTCCTAACAGTTGCTGCCAAGGTGCTTTGAATCAAAACTATTTTTGATTCTATTTGTATCAAATTATGAATGCATCCTTGAATAATTCAGAAAATTCTTTAGAGCCAAAAAAGATCACCTGCCTTCCTTCAAGACTGACTGCGACTGCCCTTTACCTGACAATGTGTCCCACATAAAGTCAGTCCAAACCCCAGACAGAGGGAGGAAGAGCTGTCACTGTATCCCTTATCATCCGCCACAGCATTGTGGATGTCAGGACTCCTGCTCTTTTCATTTCTTCCTCCCCTTTTTTCTTCTCCTCCCTCCCACCTTTACCGCTTTCCCCTGGTATTCAAGCGGTTTAAGCGACGCATATAATCTTCAACCACCCAGCCACCCCTAAGCCTCAAAGAGTCACCCAGATATGGGCAGATGGAGGTGAGCTATCAGCTAACCTGTAACCGCGGGCCTAAGGCGATAATCATTTCAAAACTGCGGGGGGAAATGGTTTTAATAGCCCTGTAAAGGTAACGTTTGTCTGCCTTATCACACCTGGCAGATGCATCGCACAGAAGGAAGGGGAAAAGGAAAACAGGGGCATGGGGAGGAAGAAAGAATCAGCTGATAACGGTCCCACCCCAGGGAAAGATGAGTCTGGAATTAAAAAAGTGCTTCCTTCAGGAGAAAGTTTAGGGGATTAAGGTTAGTCGCTTTTCTCCTCTGTTCCACCTGCACCTCATCCTCACCTTACCTCATCCTTTCTCCATCACCAGCTGTTAACCCTCAGAAAAACCTTTTACAAGCCTTGCAATACGTTTGACAGACGCCTCGTATTTTTACCCTCAGGGTTCAAACTCCAGCCTTCTTTTTCATCATGTCCCGCACGGTTTTGTTTTCTCCATTATCACTTGCTCTGTGTGTTCTACCCGCCAGTGGCATGGCAACAGTACGTGACACTCTACCTGCTTTTCCATCCAGAACTCCTTTCATGCCAGAAAAGTTTCCACGATGACGAGCCTAAAGTGAAACACCAAACCCACGGTTTCAAAGACCCATCGCTGCTGTTTTACACTTCACCTATTGGGTAAGCCATGGGTGATTCGGAAAGCTTCAATTGATGTTTTATGGGGAGCATGGCCTTGTGTGCAGAGTTACAGCATAACTGTAATATTCCACTGTGGACAGAGTTGGATTCAATCACAGCTCTTGGCATTTGAAGGTATGTCTCTCGGGGCTGTTTCAGTCTCTTACATCAGTCTTGTGTGCACCGCTTTAGATTTATCTGTGACCCCAAATCGTTCTATTCTGCTTCAGTGTTAAACTTTTATGAAGTGGTTATGGGAAAGTTTATTGTTTTGTTTATTGTTCCCAAACTGAAAGCAGAGTCGCTTTGGAAAGAAAAGTACAGGACAGGACACAGTTTCAAAGTGAATGTTTGTGGAACAATGCAACAGCAGTGAAAGCTATTCATTTTGTGTTATTATCCAACATATTTTATGTGATTCACTTTAATTTCTCCATTTATTAACTTAGCTTTTCATCTGCTTATCACATTTCAGAGTCACAACGGTCACACTGTGTTTACCAGAAAGTGAGGACAGTCAGTTAATTATGTAACTGCTACACCGTAAATCACTTTAGGTTCATTTGTCTTGGAAACACATAGGTTCCCCTGCTGCCATTAAAATGTGAGTTAGCTGCACTTCAGATGTTTCATTACTCCAGAGCCGCCTTTTGAGTTGTGAAAGTGCAAAATTAGCTGAGTTAAATTAGAAAACAAATTCACTAAAGTCAGGATAGTAACAATGCTAGACCATGGTTACAGACTTATTTGCTCTTCTTTTCCATCTTCTAAGTTCAAAGAGTTTCCGTTACATGGGGAACACAGCCTGAGCTGTTGAATTCATGGTTAGAATAAAGAAACACCCATAACTTAATTTTCCAAAGATACAGAGCAAGTTTTCAGCATGGATATCATTCTTTAGCACCTCAGATTATAAGAATTTCTGTTTGTAGTTCTAAGGTGTTTTGAAAATAAAATGGTAAAATTTAGGTTCAGTTTCCTAAAAATGAGCAAAACATATATACTGTACTGACATGAAATAAATGAGAAAGGATCGGGTTTTTTTTGACTGAATTCCTTTAGTTTTATGGTGTATAATTTACAATGCACTTGATAAAAAACAAACTAAGAGCAAAGATGGTCTTTGTAAATTCAACCAAAACTTAGTTAAAAATATCCTTCCTCCGACCTTTAAGATGCTTCAAGGAGGAGACATTTGCAACCAGTAATGATTGATCATTACCTGCCCATAAAAATGTAAACCAGCCCTCATTTAGTCACTACACTACTGCTAAAGATCTCACACAAGCACATGTATATGTGAATCTAGGTCTCTATTTGACACTAAAAGTTAATTTTGGTACCAGTAGTAAGATCAGCCAGATGCCTCATTTAGCATTTTTTTCAGTAGAAACTGATCAGTTAATAAGGAGCACTGTTGAACATGAAAACACATGTTGTTTTGACATTAGCATCATAAGACTGAGGCAAGATAAGTGATGGCAAAACAGTAAAATGAGGACAGTTCTGACATGAGCTGTCAAAGTTATTTATGACCTAAATGACAAGTAGACATTGCAACAGACTGTAGTTTGGGATCCACTGTTAGATTAAACTACCTAGCAGTACAGAGTAAATAGTATCCATTTGGTTTGTGTTAACAAAGCATTCTACAATGGACCATTCAGTACAATGATTAACCTCCATCACCGAGTCCATCCTCGCCTCCTCCATCACCGCCTGGTACTTTGTTGCCACTGCCAAGGACAAAAGCCAACTGCAGCGTTTCATTTGTTCTGCTGAGGAGGTGACTGGCTGCAATGTGCCTTCTCTCCAGGACCTGTATGCCTCCAGGACACTGAGAAGGGCAGTAAAGATTGTGGCTGCCACCCTCCCACCCCGGACACAAACTTTCTGAGATACTTCCCTCCAGCGGGAGGCTGCGGTCCAAAACCTCACACCACAAGTACAGCTTCTTTTGTCTACAGTCTGTGGACTCCTGTCCTGCTGTCAGAGACACTATGTGTTACATTAATATAAAGTCTGCACATTGCATTACATTAACACTCGTTATTCTCAACTATTATCCCTGCACACTGCACATATTCTTACATTGTGAACATTTGCACTTTTCCTGGTTTGTATTTTGCACATCGCTGCAAAACTCTAACTTATTTTTTATATACCTTTAAACAATATTTTCCGTTTTATATTTATACTTCTTGACTTGCAGTTCTTGCTGCTATTTTTTTTTTAACTGTGTTTATTGCCAGTGTTACTGTTTTGCAAACAAAAAAGATTGTTCTGATCCTGGTTCTGTAAGTCAGTTTAGTTTTGATATTTCTGGTATTTTAAATGTTGTTTAATGCCCTTTACTTCAGATGTATTATTTGTTCACAGTGGTTTTCCAGCATTTTTAAAGTAAAGCAGCTAAATATTCCATTTACCACTGCATCTGGTTGTATTTCAAAAAAGCTATTAGGAATTCAAATAATATTATTGTTGCCTGGGGAGAGGTTTCTACGAATGTTTCACATCCACTGAGAAAACCATCTGCTTGGTTAGCTTGATTTACAGTGTCAGGGAATGATTTACATTACAGCCAGTCCTTTTACAATTTAGCACTCTCTAAAATATGCACATGACATTACAGTCCAACACAATGTGATGGAAAGATTAAAATTATTCACACAAGAGATTTTCTGTGTGTATGTTTTAATTTACATGCAAATCATGACTCTGTGTGTGTGTGTGTGTGTGTGTGTGTGTGTGTGTGTCACATACTGCCACTGAAAACCCTCAACTCAACATGCTCCTACATGGAGGACACCACACAGGACTCAGACAATGACCTTCAGACAGCAAAGTGCTGTCACAGGTAAGACAGGAATCTCAATCACGTCTGGAGCAGATTGACTGCTATATATTTAAGAAACAGACAACAGAAAAGTCATATATTGGTCTAACCTGAGACCACAAACTTTCTTTGCATTCTCCTTTTGTCCTATGGGGCCTTTGAGCCTCCTTCCAGTGATGACTGATTGTCAGCAGCCATGTACCGCTGACAGTGATTTCTCTTTAATGGCTGATTGAGCATGTCACCAGTCGCACTGTAACCTGCGGTTTGATATGCTGCAGGCTGAGCCGTTTGACAGCCATGACAGCTACTGTCACCCTCAGTCAAAGCAATAACGTCCCAGCAATCAGCTGGAGATGAAAGCGTGTTGGCTTCCTGTTTACTTGCACATGCAGAAAAAAAGCATTCAAACTCTGCAACATGTGCCGAAGTTGGAACTAAAAGAAAGAAAGAGGGAGAGAGCGGAGCTGAGCTATAACTCAACTCACATCCAGACAGAAAGTAGGGGTCGTTCCGCTGAGCGCCTCTCCCTGCACCGAATCGCACTTTGAAGTGTTTAGCTGTGTTTAACACTCCCATTATGCTGCAGGGTAGAGATAACTTTCGACACACCTATCTCTGTTTCTCTTTCTTCTTCTGTGTCTCTGTTTTCTTCTCTCAGAGGCATTGAGACTGTTGCTATCTGCACCTTTAATGCTGTAATTAATTCTCTGACACCTTTTTCATCTCACTAGTGTAAATTATTCTTCTGCATGCCTCTAGGTATTAGCGAACACTCTTTATTTTGTGAAGAAGCAAGGTGAAAATTAAAGCTCTTTTAGCAAGACAAGCTAGTTTGTGTGAGAAGAATGACATGTCTGACAGCTTAAGTTATGTGCTAACCTCTGATATTCAAATGTCTTCTAATTTACTTAACTTTCTGATAAAAATACGTGTACTGAATAAAGAATGTGTTGCAACAACAGTCCCTGGAATGCAACAGTGATGAGATGAAATGTTCACTAAACAAACTAACTGAATAAACAAAGTGCTTTATCAAGGTTTGGAAAATCAGTCCTCTTTCAGTGCAAGTGGTATTATGGTGATTCACAGACAAGAAACATGGTCATGGATCATTTATCAGCTACACTTGGTTGAATTATGGAAAACGTTTGTTTTGGCATCAGCCACTGAGGAAACAGGGCATGTGCTAAATATTAAAATGAGACAAATCCTGAATGTTTGAGATGCCCTCCCTGCCATTTTGTTATGCCAAAGGAAAGAATGGGTCAGTGTTCCGCATCGTGCTGCCCTGACACTAATACCCAGAGGTTGACAGCGATGTCTGGAAATTCAGCAAATCTCTTCTAAATTCCAACAGGGCTGTCAGTTTGGAACTAAATTTTAAAAAGTGCTCCAGTGGGGATTTTGCTTCTTGATCTGTCTCTTGCATGCCAGCCACAGATGCAGGGACAATATTTCTTCAATGCTCGTTTATTTGTAGCAAAAAAGTGAAAGATCCCAAAATAAAACAGCATGTTCTCAGTAGGGACAGTTTTTTCCTCTTTGTTGTAACCAGGAACACTCCAGAGAAGGGTCCAATCTGAATTAGAAATGGATGTACTTCTGTAAGATTTTGTAGTTCCTGTTTAAACCCCTAAAAACTCATCTCTGTATCATAGTTACATATTTAGTAGTTTTTTCTGTGAAAAATAACCCCCTTACCTCCTTTTAAGTAATTTTTACACCTTTGTGGCTTTATTTAATCGGTAAGTGAAGAGACAGATAGGGAAATGGGGAGAAGGCGTGCAGTAAAGGGCCGAACAGGAATCAAACCCAGGCCAGTGCATCAGGAACTATAGCCCCTGTTCATGGGTCACCCGCTCAACCAGTTGAGCTATCCGGCCACCCAAGCTCCCCATCCTTCCTTTAAATGGCCAAGATAACTCTACATTGTTGCTTTCCTAGAATGTGCAGATCTATGACGTCCTTGCCACTTTCTCCACCCACCCCTCCACTATTTGATACAGCTCGAGCACACCAGCTCACCTGGGACTCTGCTCCAACACTACACAATGGTTTCTTCGCTTTGTGAATGCAAAATGCTCAATGCGACCGTCTTTTCCACTCATGATGTGTCTGCTAGTATACAAAAAGCACCCTATGAACATTTACACATGGTAAATAACTTGATTTGTAATAATAATAATGGATTAGATTTATATAGTGCTTTTCAAGGCACTCAAAGCGCTTGATTTGCACTGGAGGGAATCTTGAATAGAGACACAAATCGCATTTGAAGGCTGGATATCTTTACAATGCACCTTTGGTACTCATAATTTCTGGATAAATCGAGCCAAGGGGTGACCTGGGGAGGGGGGCATATCCACCACAGATTAAAGTGTGGCTACCCCATACAGCTGATAGTTAATCCTGTTTGCCTGGATGGATGTGATGTCTTAACTATAGGTGGCTGTCATGAGCCACACAAGGACATTTTTGACAGAAGAGTCCTACATTTTGTTTTATTTAAAGTTATTTTATCTGCATTAAAAATAACTTTATTCACAGTTCCAGATTTTTAATCATTTGAGGGATACATAAAAAAAATGTCATGTATTGAATATGTATTCTTATGTAGAAACACAGCTCTGCAACAGGGATTGACTCAGGAGATGACTAAACAAAATAACTATTTGGACTAAAGGGATTTGCTAGAAAAATAATTAACAAGACTATTGGTCTCATTGTGGTAATCCTTAAGAAAACTGTTTGTCTTTGCTTCTGAATGTCAAAAGGATATCAGTAGATTCTGAGAGAAAAATTCTAGCTGAAGGTGATAGCATTCCTCTTGTGGCTCCAATTGCTTGTACACTAAATAGAAGCTTTATACTGATTGAAAATGTTGAGGGATATTATATGTGGAGAGGTTAGTTCTGGGTCTTTCTCCCACTCAGCCATACTGGACTTCATCTGGAGCAGCACCCAGGTTTCAGCATTCAGCACAAGACCGCTTTCAGGCCTTGCTAAATCTCACTTGCCTTGATAAGCCTTACTGCTCACTGTTTTCCCTTAATTCTCACCGTTTGGCCACCCTTCACCAGCATCCAAATCCATCTTACTAATCCTGCCTCGCTCCCCCTCACAGCCTCCCCCTCTGTCTCTCGCTCTCCTCTGTCTTTTTCTGTGCAGCTGTCTTGTTGCTCTTATACAGATCCACACTGGTGGAAGCTTAGCAGCAGCAGCTAGCCGTAAGCCCTCCGCATGACTCCTAGTCTGGACGAAGTGGGGCTCAGCACCACCGGTGGAGGAGTTTCATCCGCTCTGGTGTCTCCCACTTTCTGTCTCAACCCCTCTCTGTCTCACAAGATTATAAGTATGATGGACTTAGCTGCATTCCCAGGGTAATTTAAAGTTTCTGGAGAAAGAGCTGAAACTGAACATCAATACCTCATTTCATTTTGCTAGATTATCCAAATATGAGTAACTGCTAGCTCAGATGTCAACAGCCGTCTCCATACACTCATAAAAGCGTGTGTTTGGGGTTGTTTCCTGCAGCTGGCTTGGATTACCTTCTCACTCACAGCCACAGTCCTGTTTGGCAGAGACCACGGTGCATTTCACGCATGTTGATGCAGTTATTGGCTGCCACCTGAGTGCTGTCACCTTCACAATAACACTGAAGTTGAGAAGGAAGTGCTTCAAAGTTTGAATAAACTGCCTCGCAGATGTAGGTATGAACTTACTGAAAATTCTCCGTCTATCTGTCCCACCAGCTGGGAGTCCATCACTGACCTGTAATAAAGTAACACACTCAGCCGAACTGCATCCAAAGGCGTGAGTGAATCCAATTATCCCAGCTACTTCCTGCTGTCTCACATAATTTCCAGAGTGTGATTTTTTTTTCTGCTTGAGAAACCAAAAACTGAAACAAAATTACAGTTTTGGTGACTCAGAAAATACAAATAAATGCAGGTTTGCAAAGTCAATGCAGCCTTTTAACATAATCAGACTGGTATCAGTTTGCTTTCTCAGTCATGTTAGCACGATAGGTCGCCAGACAGTCGGCACCAGACTGAAATATCACACCCACTGTTTGATGAATTGTGAAATTTTGCGCCAACACTGTCTCTAGATAATGAATCCTTTTGACCCAAAAATTTATGCGATTGACCAGTTTTTATCATCTTTTTTTTTGCTACCTTAATGAGCTACCTCCTTGAGACTTCAACTTGGTAAATAATGAAACCATACAATGCAATTCAAACTGTGAGCTAATAGGATCTGGCAGTCAGAGTTGCATGTATTTGAGAAGTAACAGGCACTGTGAAGGCATTCTGACTGAGATGATCAAGTTACTGTAATCAGCTATAAAGTGTGTAAACAGACCCAAGTTTCAGTCATTCAAACATTGGTATCAGTTGCCCAAGAAAAGGAAATAAATACACGGTTCATGCAGCGTTGGGATGCTGTCTCTCTGCTTTTCTTCAACACTGCTGAGTTGATAAGGTAATGTTGCTCCTTATATTCTTGCGCAAAACTTGAGGAGTTGCGTCTCTGAGACTGAGTTTGACGTGTGAAGAACAGGCTATCAGGCTTAACCGCACCAGTTGCATCAGCTTTGAACAACTTTGAGCAGAGGTGTTGATGATACTAACCATTTGTGAGCTCCAGACCGGTTCTATTCTGCAGGGAAAAGCCGACAACAATCGCTCCTCCCGCGCATGTTGTGATTCAGACTGCAGAGAAAGGAGAGGCTGTTCATAGACATGTCTGTTGTCAGTGTGTTTATGAGAAAGAGAGAGCGGGCCACGCTCTACAATGAAATACGATTTTACGCATTCCAAATTGTAATAAAATAGAAAATCCATATGCAGGGGTCAATGTTGATATTGTGGCAGGCGGCAACGTATAAATCAGTGTAAAGGAAACACTGACGGGACACCACTGAGTTCTTTTTTAAACAGTGTCAGACACCTCTGCAAACATATCTGCAATCACCAATTGTCAAACTGAGATTTATTTATTTATTTATTTTACGATATCTCTCAATCCTAATTGACATGACTGTTGGTCAGATTGCTGTAAAATCTGATACAGACCTTCATATCCCTTCCAGGATAAATTGTAACAGCTTCAGTGATCTTCAGGCTTTTTGTAATGCTGCCATCTGGTCACAATCTTCCCATCAGCAATGTATGTTGTATTTATCAGTAAATGTTAGCAAGCACACCAATAACATGTTGACCATTATCATTAACAGCAAGTTAGCGCTATGTTATTAGTATGTGCAGCGTTGTACTTGAGCAGAGCTTCATAGAACCACTAGCATTGTGTGTCAGTAGCATACACTACAGTCAAAGTTTTTGCAGTTTTTCAGACTGACTGACCTTCAGTTATTAAAGTAATGATGGATTGTTGTTTCTCTTTACTTAGCTGATTGGTTCTTGTCATAATATGGATTCTAACAGTTGTCATAGGGCTGTCAGCTGTGTACCAACCTGACTTCTGCTCAACACAACTGATGGTCCCAACCCCATTAAGATGTAAGAAATTCCACAAATGAACCTTGACAAGGCACACCTGTGAAGTGAAAACCATTTCAGATGAATACTTCATGAAGCTCACGGAGAAAATGCCAAGAGTGTGCAAAGCAGTAATCAAAGCAAAGGGTGGTTATTTTGAAGAATCTAAAATATAAGACATATTTTGACTTATTTCACACTTTTTTGGTTCCTACATAATTCAATATGTGTTCATTAATAGTTTTGATGTAATTTGCAGTGTAAATAAAATAAAGAAAAACCATTAAATAAGAAGGTGTGTCCAAATTTTTGACTGCTAGTGTATATTATCTTTGTGTGTTAGGACAAGGAATATTTAGTCCTAAAGCCTAATATCTGTATGTAGATGATTTTTTACTGGACTGAGCCAAGAACATTGTAGGACAGGCTGTTGCCACATGCTCATCCTGTTTTGGCTCCACAAGGTGCAATCTGGTCATAGGAGCATTGTTTCATCATTATTTAAAAAAAAAAAAAAAAAAAAATAACATACAAAATATTCAAAAGATGCTGACTACTCACTGCAATGGAGTTTTCCCAGATCTCAGACACTAACTGTGCTCACCAGGCAGCTCACTAGTCAGTTCACTTACAGCAATTATGTTTAAGAGTTTATTCCTAATAGTCTCAGACGATCTGGTAGAGTCACTAGTCAGGTATTTATTTAAAAGTATAACATATGACTAACATACTGATTGTGATAAACAGGACTATGGATTCCAGAGACTTTTTACATATTTAACCACACCTGACGTGTACGTCAGCGGGGTTACTGCATTCGCTTTGGTATCTGGCTGGCTGGGTAAGTATGTGTGTGTGTGTGTGTGTGTGTGTGTATGTCCGTTCAGATATCTCTGCAAGAGCTAAAGTCAGGATAATCAAACTTGGCGCTGAAGATCGGTCTAAGGTCCCCTGCTCAGTTGTGGAGTTAGAGGTCAGCAGATCAAGGTCAAAGTCACAGGGGTCACTTAGCACATTTCTTGCATATTGCATCATTTGTATAGGAAGGGATATATGTAGGATGATCAAAATTGATACAGACTATTATGCATGGGTGTGGTTCTGCCATCTACTGAGGGCTCGTCTAGTTGCTGCTTGGATATGTTTTTGCAATATAGCATCTGCTTGACAGTGAATGGAAACACGGCTGTGCTGTGTCTTATCTGTGTCACTGTCACTGTCCCTGTCACATTGTCTTTCTCCTCCACCGTCATTCTCTCGGCTCTTATGCGACAGTAAATGTTGTGGTCATGACAGCCATCAGGGGTCTGGGGTTTCTGCAGGGAAGACAATTACTTTCCATCCTTTCCATCGCTGAATGCTAAGCTCTGAGAGTCCTGGAGTGAAATGAAAGCAGCCTCCCACCTGTTTCCAGACACAGCTTTTTCCTCCTTGTGTCTATGTAGATACACTCGTTTGTCTGCGTCTGTTTACTGTCTGTCCGTCGCTCTCACTCTCTCTCGCTCTCTGTTACATTCTGCTGAGTGCAATGGAGAATAGCAGGTGGATTTGTGGCCCACGCTTCTCGCTCTATGTTTAACCTGTGAGATTCTACACCCCCTGAGGTGGTGTGACACGTCTCTCCCAATGGGTGCCTGCTTGAGTATAATTAAACTTTGGTGGAAACTAAACTTGTGTCAGTGACTGCTGCCATCAGCAATGTGACTGAAGTCAGTTTTCTTATTGTTCTGGTATTCTCTTGATAGTGCAGCGTGACATTTTCTCAGATTTATGTAACTTTTTAATGACTTATGTAGTGAGTAGTTTTATATATTCTTGTGACAGCAGAAGAAGCTAAGACAAAGCAAATTTTGACAGCAGAGGTCTATGAAACCTCAACGTACAGAGCCTTATTTATTGATATAACATTTTTCATAAATGTAAAATGATTGCACATTTTTAAAAACATCTCATCAATGTGTGTTGTTGTGGACTTTGTGTTTAAGACATTGAAGGCATTTCAGTAGCATTTTTCAGATATTTGCTTCACAATATACCTCTACAGGGCAGTAGATTGTGGTGAAAGTGGCCACATTTCCAAACAACTGGTCTTATTTAAAGCTGCTGTCCGGAGTTTGAATCGCAGTGTCTCCCAAAACACTGTTGGTCCCACCCTCCGTCCCTCTAATGTTGCCCCTTTATTTGTGCACGCGCGCAGTACATGAGAGAAGTGCCCGGAGTGCTGCAGCATCTTGCCTGTTTTGCTGTTTTCCACTCTTCTACATTTAGTACATTTAGTAAATAATAAAGGAATTACGTTAGAATGCTGTATTGAGTCTAACTTGTCCTAATACCAAAATAACATGAATCTGCTAGGACGAACGAGTAAAGTTTCAATATGTGATTACACTCGTGTATCCCTCTCGATGACGTTGTTTATCAAACTTAGTGCATTTACGCGTGCATATGTGTTACATTGTTTATTTATTTCTATCTAGAGTTCAGAATTGCATGACTCCTCTGATGAAGAGTATGTCCCAGACGCCCCAACATCTTCCTCCAGAGGTCGGGCATCTAAACGAAGCCGTCAGGCGGGCTATGGAGGCCGTGGTCGGGGAGCGACGCGAGCACCCCGAGCCAAAAAACGTCCTGCAGTCTCTTGGCCTGACAAGCCGTGGGATTGGTAACTTTTCTGGAAGTTGCTGATCCCTGATGCTCTCTCCTCCACAAGCAAAACAAATGTGCGCACGGTTACGTAGTGCGTAGCTCGCCCACCTCTTCATGGCTTGCTTGCTGTGCGCGTAACCGTTGATTGACAGCATGACAAAGCTGAAGCTCGAACTTGATTGGTCGGCAGCAACCGGCGCTTTTTGGAATAACATGGGGGTCTATGAGAGGAAGGCGGAGCTCAGGAATAAATTTTCATATCGCGTTATACTAACTTTATATTATAGTATCGAACTAGACTAACACATTTGAGCTTTGTTAAAAAATGATACATAAATTGAAAACAAACGGAAACTCCGGACAGCAGCTTTAAACATAGGTATGGAAACTGGGTAATAATGTTTTTACTATTGGGCAGCAACAGCTCCTATACAACATGAAGTTGCATCTACACGCAGACTATTAAAGTCAATACCATGCAAATGACGCACACAGCAACTTTGTTCAACCCTTGTTAGAAGAGAGACCATGTCACCCTCAACCATCTGGAATTCATCACAACTAAACTACAATTCTACAATTCTACAATTTCATTTAGCAGACGCTTTTGTCCAAAGCGACGTACAACACAAGCAAGAATTCAGACATAAGGAAAAGCCTGTAGTAAGTGCAAAAGTGCTTCAAGTGCGATTGGTCAAAGGTGTTGCCATCAAGTTGCAGAAGAATTGCTACACCCCCCCCCCCCCCCCCCCCCCCCCCTTTGTTTTTTTTTGTGTTTTTTCAACTTTATCAGTGCTAAATAAGTGCTGGGTTTTGGACCACCTGACTTATTCTACCCCTAAGGTGGAGTCAGATTAAGTGCCTGGGTGTTCTCTGAACAATTGAGTCTTCAATTGTCTCTTAAAAGTAGAAAGGGACTCAGCAGAACGCACAGAGTTTGGTAGATTGTTCCACCATTTGGGAACAACAGAGGAGAAGAGTCTGGCTAGAGATATCAAGCCGTGTTGGGCTGGAAGCACCAGGCGTCTCTCACATGCAGAGCAAAGTGGACGTGAAGGGGAGTAGACCTGGATCAGGGAATCCAGGTAGGCTGGGGCCGTTCTTGTAAATGTTTTGTAAGCCAGGAGGAGACTTTTGAATTTGATTCTGGCTGCAACTGGAAGCCAGTGAAGGGAGCTAAACAGGGGAGTGACATGAGCTCTTTTGGGCTGGTTGAAGATCAGACGTGCTGCTGCATTCTGGATCATCTGTAGAGGTTTGACTGTACATGCAGGGAGACCTGCCAGAAGAGAGTTGCAGTAGTCAATGCGTGACATCACAAGAGCCTGAACCAGAAGTTGTGTGGCCTGTTGGGTCAGGAAGGATCTGATCTTCCTGATGTTGTCGAGGGCATAACGACAGGACTCGTCGAAACTCGAGGTTGAGAAGGTGGAGTTCTGGTCAAAAATAAGAGCCCTGTTGGCCCAGTGTTGCATGTTCTGGTGGCAGTGTGAAGATGAGGAGGGACAGGAAGAAACACACTTCTCTCATCCGTTTCATAGTGCAGAAATAAAATGTGAATACCATAAAAAATTAAGAATAAATATAAGGTAAATGAAAAAAGACTAAACTAAAAAACACAAGCATACATCAGACACAATCATAGTCTCTGACAATGAGTGAAATTAATGTGACTGCAGTAATCTGTTATTATATACAGTATAATGTACAGGAGTCCTGAATGATCAACTATTATGTTAATTATACATAGTGTAGGTGACATTTATACAAGGTATAGAATATAATTCTACATAGTGCAGCGTAAATGCTAGCTATAGATAGTATAGAACATAAATATCTGTGATACGGTATAAATAATAAATAATACAGTGCAAATGGTAATTAACATGGTAGGTGTGTAATCACACACAGAACAGTTTAACAAAGTCTGTAGGAGTTGTGTACATACTATCATGTACATATATAATGTGCATTGTGTGTATTTTTAGTTTGGAGGTGATGGGTGTGTGTGTGTAGGTCTACATGTGTTGTAGCCGCAGGGTGTTCAACAGTCTGACTGCCTGTGGGAAGAAGCTGCTGCAGAAGCTTGATGTGCGATCTCTTTCCTGATGGGTGGAAAACAGTCCATTGAGGGGAGGGAGGGGTCCTTTATGATGAGGTGGCCCTGCATATGCAGTGTTCCTAGCAGATGAGCCAGGAGGGAGGCACCGGTGACGATTTGCTCCACTGTCTTGATCACACGTTGCAGAGATCTGCGATCCACTTCTGTGCAATTTCCAAACCACGTGGTCAAACAGCCAGTCAGGACGCTCTCCACAGGAGCCCTGAGAAGGTGGTCAGGATGGGAGTTGGAAGGGTGGTTCTCTTCAGTCTCCTCAGGAAGTGCAGGCGTTGTTATGCTTTCTCCTTACCTCAATAGTCAGTGGGAAAGAATGCTAAATCACTGGGTGGCCTTTAGGAGCGAGTGAAGCCTCTAAATGACTGCTCCTCTGAGGGTACAGATGGAGACGGACAGGTACTTCAGTGAAGAGGTCATAGATGGGCAGGAAGACCTGCTGACTTGGTGGAAATAAATCATCCAGAAATAATATATTTGTGCATAGCAGCCCCTAGTCTGTATTAAAAGGTGTGTTTGGCATAGTTGGTAATACCGTTTCCCATCTGTACAAATCATTAAGGCCAGATAAGGAGAGATCTTTAAGCTTCAAAGAGAAAACTGTGTTTTTGTTATTGCACAGACATGGACTACAATTCCCTCATATTTATTTGCACTTTCACTTGACATTATTCATTGTTCCCTTTTTTTATTCAGGTAAAGTGCACCTTAAGCTGTAGCACAAGTTGCATTATTATTTTTGTGTGATTTTTTTCAGAAGTATAACGCATTCACTTGGGGAAAAAATGTCTCCACTGATTTTCAGAGTTTTTTCTGAGTAATTCTGAGAGACGTTTCCATGCAAAAAAAACAATCTGCTGTTTTAAACAAGCTAATTATCTTGTTAATTCTGTACAACAGGGCTGTTTCTTGGAATTAGCAAGATAATAAACTCGTTAACCACCACTTTTTATTGGAGCATGCTTTGAATTGTACTTTACAGGTTAATTAAGAAGGTAGACCATTACCCCTATATGCCCAAGGCTATTTTGAGGGTAATTCCATTACCTTTACTTTTAAGCTCTTATCTTGGTCATTACAAGACCTAGCCATACCTACTATATCTGTTTTGTTGTTTGTTTGTTAGACTGTGTTTTTTATTAGAATAGTCTATCCTATCATATGAAATGATCTTCCATCATTTCATATGATAGAACTTACTATTTGTTTTCATTCACCTTCATCTCAAGGAAAACAATTCTTTGTATGATAAGATTGTCATGTTCTTACACATTTTTTTGCCATAAAATGGTGGATATTTATTTGTGGATATTTATTCATGGACATTTATGGATATTTTTTGGCATTATATAGGGAAGAATGTCTGGAATCTGGTAATATAAGAACAATGATGGTGGGATGCTGTATGACCTGAAAAAATATGTGCTTACTACTGAACAGACATTAAAGCCACTATATTATTCATGAGTGGGTAAGCATCCTGCTAACACAGGCACATTGTCAGCAGAAGCAAACCAGGCAAATGGGTGTTTGTCCTCCACTCCTCACATCCCAAACAAACGGCCCCCAACAACAATTTTACCCTCCCAGAGTCTTCGCTCACCACTGCCTACCTGTTCACAGGTGACATGCACTTGCAATGAAAAGCAAATCCATTATTTTGTGGTTATTTTTCATACAAAATGGATTTCAATGTAGGCTTGAGTCAACGTAGAAATTTGCAGTAATTTCGAACATAGATGACTCTTTGGTTCACATTGGTCAAAGGGTAAATTCTGCTATTTCATTTGATATGCAGTAGGTCTGTGTTGCCTGACTTATTCACCTAAAAAGCCTGAGTATTGACATTAACAAGAAATCCAGAAAAATACAACTTTGCAGAGGTTTTCTTTTGTCTTCCTAACATTATTACTTAGATATGCACAAATATGTGACAATCAACATTCAAAGCAATATTCTAGTTCTGCACTGTCCTTTGATATCTGTTCCATATCTATGTGATAATGAGTTATTCAAAGCAGAGTAATACATGTGGCGATAGGACACAGAGCTGTATGTAGATTGTAGCTAAAAGGAAATCTGAAGTACACTAGCATTCAAAAGTTTGGGGTCACTTAAAAATGTCCTTATTTTTGAAAGAAAAGCATTTTTTTTTCAATGAAGATCATTTTAAACTAATCAGAAATACAGCCTAGACATTGCTAATGTGGTAAATAACTATCCTAGCTGAAAGTGACTGATTTTTATGGAATATCTCCATAGGGGTACAGAGGAACATTTCCAGCAACCATCACTCCTGTGTTCTAATGCTACATTGTGTTAGCTAATGGTGTTGAAAGGCTCATTGATGATTAGAAAACCCTTGGTGCAATTATGTTACTACAGGAATAAAAGTCTGAGTTTTCTTTGAAAACATGAAATTGTCCGTGGTGACCCCAAACTTTTGAATGGTAGTGTTCATTCAAAATGATTTTTCTCACTAACACTGAAATTATTAAAAAGCTCAAGTCATGCAGTTGTGATATGTACTCCACGTTACTGCAATTAATATTGTGACAGCAATTCGGCAGAGAAGAGGGGATGTGAATTTGGATATAAGGTCAGGTTCTAAGTGTTAAATTACCAAAACTTGGAAAACAGCGAGGAGCTGCACAGTGGCACAGTGGTTAGCATTTTCACCTTGCAGCAAGAAGATCCCCGGTTTAAATACCGGCCTGGGCCTGGGATCTTTCTGCATGGAGTTTGCATGTTCTCCCTGTGCATGTGTGGGTTTTCTCCGGGAACTCCTGCTTCCTCCCACAGTCCAAAAATATGCTGAGGTTAATTGATGACTCAAAATTGCCCGTAAGTGTGAATGTGAGAGTGATTGTGTGTCTGTATATGTAGCCCTGTGACAGACTGGCGACCTGTCCAGGGTGTCTCCTGCCTTCGCCCGAGTCAGCTGGGATAGGCTCCAGCCCCCCCTGCCACCCTAGTGAGGATAAAGCGGTGTATAGAGGATGGATGGATGGATGGAAAGCAGTCAGAGAGCGCAGTACTCCATCAAGGCTGCTCAGTCGTATCATTTCTAGCAGCTAAAATTTTGAAAAAAATTGTGGATCCAGACTGCAAGCTGCATCACTGCCAAAATCTAATCATTTGGTCCACGGGTCATTTCTGACATTTCCTGAAATTTTCTTCAATATTGTTGCTAACAAATGGACAGACAAACAGACTGACAGACAAACCAATGCCGATAACTCCACCAAGGCTCCACCTCCTTGGCGGAGTAATAAAATGATAGAACTGCTATTTGCCCAATCGTAAACCCCTAAACAGTTGCTTATGTTAACAAAAAGACCAATTAACTTTTATTCATTGAAAAGATGCCGTCAGCAGATCATCTTGGCAAACAGAGAGAGATAACACATTCAGATTAAAGCAGTATGATACACAAAATGGCCTGCAAGGTCTGCATGGAGCTATTCCTTCCACCTCTGTGGGGTTCCTTATGTCTGACTCAGTAATGTCATTGGAATGATGCCAAGGATGTCATCTGCATTCCACTCAGGAGACAATTCAAAGCACCAACAGACTCTGCAGCTCCGATGCTCAATGTTACGCTATGCAGCATCCCATTCCCTCAGCACTTAGACAGAAGGCTTGATCCTTCTAGAAAATGTTTGCGCATCTGCATCCCTGTCAGTGAATGCATAGTTTTTCAGTTATAGGGAATTTTCATAGCCTTATTCACAAGTCACATGCACACAGTAACAAATCTAAAAATAAAATCATTTAACAGTGAAAACATACCAAACAGATCTGGTCTAGTGACTCATATTATGACAACTTTCATCTTTTGAATCAACATTTCTATGTTTATTAATTTTAATATGCCTGTTGCTTAAGACAGAATATGCAATTAATCATGGAGGACTGGGGATTCTGTACTCCAAACACTGATCTCATGTAATTTACAGGAGTGAAAGGCAATGCTGTGTGGCCATGCAGCTGAGAAAACAGAAGGGAAAAGTGGCAGAGCATTTACAACTGTTGAAATTAAAGGTGGCCATCCACACAAAAACTCCAACCTAACTTGTTGGCTTCATGGTATATTGTTGTACTTAAAAGTAAATTATTACACGCAAGACGGTTTTAATGTCTTAATCTGGCCATTCTTCAGCAATTACGCTGAGAGTCTCGTTAAATAGCAATTTTTTTAAAAACACTATATCCACAAACAAAAAGGAAAGCTGAGCAATTAAAAGGTCTTCTTGCAAAGACTTCTCCTGTAAAACAGCCTTCCACAATAAGCACTCAGCTGCATCATCTGCTCTGGTTCCCATTCCACTTTCCATCTGATCTCCATTTCCTCTGGTCATTCCAAGTGCTCTAGTTCACGTCCTCGCTAAATAATTACAAAAGGCCCATCCTCACCTGTCAGAACGGCCAGACCCTCTGCTAAGAGTATGACAGCCATCTTGTCCCCTCGCTGCTCTACTTCCATTAGCGTTACTGGTCGTTGTGACTTCAGGCCCATTCCAGGGTCAGGGCCCTCCACTATGGGCTGTAATTGCAGTGCGTCGAGCACTTGAGAGCTGCTGCACCCACCTAATGAATTGTCACCCAGTTTAATATGAAATTACATGAGGGTGAATCGTAATAGATTAACAGGGTTGGCAAGGTTACTCTCAAAGGATAATCCATTGCAAATTGCTGATTACCTGCCTAAAATTATTATAAGGAACAAGGGAAGTGGATTTCTCTGCCAAAGTGATATAATCTGATCTTTCTTACCCATCACTGGATTACTCAGCGCAAAGAGGGAGACAGATGCTAATCCTCATCTTGCTTTAAAGGGTAATGGCCATTAGCTTGTTCTTAAAGTAGCTGCAAAGGACACTGGAACTTTTAATCATGGTGATATCAGTTTGATAATTGTTCCCATAATTCTAGCCTTAAGGTAGCTCACACATTTAATTTATTTAAGTACTGTACCTCATTAGGACTGACTTACTCACTAATGTATCAGCCATGATTATGATTTGCCTGTTTTTGTAAAGTTATTTCAGTAATAGAGCCTTCCCACTTTCAATTAAATGAAAATGCTGGTTTACTTTAGCTAGGCCTTCTGGTTTCATAACCAATAGGACAGTACTTTGTGTAAAAAAGGAGTAAAATGTGAACCTCCTTCTTCTTTGAAGGCTATTAGAGATTATGCTAAGCCTTGTTCTTGAAACGGCTACAGAGCACACAGAACTGTTTATCATATCGACATTGGTTTAATAATTATTCTTAAAGATTCCAGCTATAATTTATGTGAGTATTTCATCAAAGCTGACTCACTCCTTACTGTATCAGTCTACAGCCATAAGAACAATTTACTTGTATTTTAACATGGAAATTGTGTAACAAGACCTTCACTTTCTCAGTAATGTTTTTCGGCTTGTTGTTTTGATCAACACTGTTTAATTTTCTGTTATCTGGGAACACAGTAAAATCTCTAAAAGCAGATCCAAAGGAAAGGGAACATAAGCAGCCCGAGGGTCCGGCAGTTTATAAACAATGCAACCGTTCAGTCACATTATCTAAAGCATCTTCAAGCTAAAATCAATGTTGGATGCATCTGAAATGTTGATAATATTCCTGCAAGTCAGTGCACACAAGCTCTCTGTCAAAGTTAAGCCAGAAAGTCTGTCTGAGACTGTGAGGATAGCGGCAGCAGTACCCAGGGCCAAGGATGAAATAACAATGCGCAAAAAAGTGCAGTTCCCCAAATGAACACTTGAGGCTGGCCCCCAGTGCTCATAGGCCCTCATGTTAAAACTGTACAACTTTACACCAGAAATAAACATGTTTATAGTCTGGCACAATAACAGTTTGTGGTCTCTTCAGCTTCTTTACTTGTTCATGAAAACTGCACCAACAATAACTCACCTTTTAAAAGTATATTCAGAATTTATTAAGAAATATGTACAATTAAGGATGTGGTTGTCCTGAGTGACAGGTGGGGACCATCTGAGTATCAAAGTCTTGTGGGAACCAATGAATCATGGAGAGTGATATTTCTATACAGTCAATGAGCAGCCCAAAGCGGTTAGCACAGTCAGACACTGCATCTCATAAGATATGAAGCAGGACCATATTCTATATAGTTCTGAAATATTACATCATGGCTTTGGCTAATTATTTGTTCAGGTAGCTGATTTACATAAAAGTAATATGCAGTCATTTTACAGACAAGTTGCTTTAATTATTTTTTTTCGGCAAAAGCAGAAGTAAGTTCTGGTGTTCATTAAATGTGAAGACACAGTTTTCTTAGGCCTTTACAATAAATAGTTACTGTAAATGGAATATCTGTGGGTTTTAGACAACAACAACAACAACAAAAGCAATGTGAATGTCACCTCCAGGTTCAGGAAAAATATGGGTATTCAAAACAGTTGAATACTTAAATCAAGTAGAAATGGACACAACTGTTCAAAAGTCTGGGGTCACCCAGACAGTTTCATGTTTTCCATGAAAGGTCACACTTTTATTCATGTGCTAACATAACCGCACAAGGGTTTTCTAATCATCAATTAGCCTTTCAACACCATGAGCTAACACAATGTAGCATTAGAACACAGGAGTGATGGTTGCTGGAAATGTTCCTCTGTACCCCTATGGAGATATTCCATTAAACATCAGTCGTTTCAAGCTAGAATAGACATTTACCACATTAACAATGTCTAGACTAGATTTCTGTTTCATTTAATGTTTTCTTTATTTTACAAGACTGCTTTTCTTTAAAAAAATAAAGACATTTCTACGTGACCCCAAACTTTTGAGCATACAGAAATGTTCTATAGTGTTTCAGTTAGTTATTAAAGCTGACGACTTCATATACAGCATAATGTCCACGTAAAATTAGGAAAATATGCAGCAATGCTCCTGCACAGTATCATTTACAAATCCTATAAAATCAATAAATATAGTCTCTACAAAGTCGGGCTGGCTCTGGAGTCTACCACCTGACGAGATGTGTAGACAGCAGCTGAATAACTTCAGCAATGATGTAAAACAGATTCATTTATATACAAGAATGAACATTTATACAAGAAGACAGAAACCAGAAAGCAAGCGATTGTGACTTACGTGTTTGTTCTGTATAAGAGATAAAGTAACTGTGTCATAAAGCTGAATATCCTGCTACACTTGCTGCTGTGATGATCCTTTTGTTTGTTTACTCTCAGAACTCCTCATTTCCTCACTCAGTCAGAGCTAGCTAAGTGCTCTTATAGAATGTTTAAACATAAAGACATTTGTGCATCAATTCAAAAAGAGATATATAAAGGTCCCTAAGGACAAAAATGCCAGCATCAAAAAACTGCATTAAAAATGTTGAATATAAAGATTGTTTTCTACATTTATTGAGTAATGTTTTTAACCAGCATTAGTCTTCATGGCAACCAAAGAAAAAAAATCAGGATTTTAACCATTGAAATACCAGATTGTTAAAGTCAAAAAAAAAAAAAAAGGAAGAACAGAGAACTAATTATTTTCAATACAGCAAAAACTAAGAGGAATTTCTATGATGGGGGACAAGCAACGACAGTCATTTTGATGCATTGCTTTTTTTAAAAAACTTTTTACATTACATTTCTTTGTACAGTGTCAGGTTAAGCTAGCTGCCTGAACTTGCTTTTGCAAATCCAGTTGTTCCATTTTCCACATATTATTTGTTTGAGTCCGCAGTGCCACAGACTTCACTATCTGTTTTTAGTTTCATAGAATCCAGTCCATTATTTCTTTCACAGTCACATGACAGTGAGCATTTCATAACTGTACAAGTTTTCAATAAAGCCTGTCATGTCTCTAGTGTGTTGTCGACCACTGACATGAAAGGCCAGTTTCACCCAGACGGTTGCTGTGTGACTCACTTAAAGCAACTGAGTGGAAACTACAGACTGTGTATTAAAGACGGACGTAGCATCTTGGCCTGAAATGTTCAGTCAACCTGCATTCTTTCTAACAGCCGCTGAGGGACGACTCATCTGGTTAATAAAAGTAGTTTGGTTGTATGGAAGTCAATGCAAAATGACTGTATTTCTCACATGATCAGTTACCTCAGTATACATATGTCCAGTGTTTTTAACATGGCACAATGTTCATTTTGTAAATTAGAGTCCCATTTAGAGCAAAACAGACAATAAAGCAGGGTGTGGTTAAGGGCGTGGCTGCCTGGTGATTGACAGGTCACTTTGAAGTCACGTTCTTGGGCAGATCCACTCATTTTGTCTGTTTTTGTTTTTATTTTTTAAAAAAAAGCAAGATTGCAACAGCAATTTCTAAATTCAACGCATTCACAAAAAAATAGAAATAGGTGGCGTCATGGTGGCTACGTCCATTTATATACTGACTGTGGTGAAAGCTGGAGAGAACTTAACAACAATAGAGCAGAGATGACACCCATAGGTTTCCTGAAGAGTGGCTTTGAAGCTGTGTTTAGCTCCAAACACTGCCATCTCAGCACAGCCTCATAACTCTGACAACTGTCATGAATAGAGAAATTAGCTAGAAAGACCTTTTTTTATGTGCCAGTCTCTAAACAAGTGTATTTCTTCTGTAAATTTGAACATTTTAACCTGAGGGATTAACAGGGATCGACTTGCTTTTGGGTGGCCACTCAAGGAACTGCATTTTTTTCTTACCTCTGCATTGACTTCTGGAGGTTGCTGCTTGGTAAGAAACAATGTTTAAAAAAAATACTTTAAAACATTAAGATAGCTACTTGATACTCTGTTCCTGTCCATCTCTTCAGCAAAACATGGCAAAAAGTGCCAAAACTGCCAGTGATACCTGGATTGGTCAGTAAAAGAAACCTGTTTCCAGAGGGAAAATGTCGCCGTGTTTTAAGTGTTCCAGAGTGGGTTCAACCCATAACTGTTTCGTTTTGTTTATTTACATCAGCATTTAACCTCTTGTTTGCCCATGTGTGGTGCCAGTGGACAAGCAAGCAGCCACCAGGGCTTAAAAAATGAATATCGTTTTGAAAAATGAATTACAATGACCACTTTGCTTGCTCCTCTTCACAGAGCTCCCACCATAAATAATTCCCAGACTCGTGTTTTGGCCCTTCACATCTGCATTAGCTGATGCATTTTTCATTGACTCCATTAGACATGCTGATAGATGTTTCTGACACTTGAGGGGCTCGTTTTCATCCGTCCACACAGGGATGATCCTTACCAGAGATAAGCACACAATTAGAGAGAAAACACACAATTATATACACACACCCTGTCCACATAAATCCCAGTTTTGACGACAAATCATCAAGCATTTATCACCTTGACGCCTAAGCAGACAAGCCGGCCTGTCAGGAGCTGTGACCTAAAATCAGAGATATATTTCTGACAGAAATAACAGCAGGCTCAGTCAGGAAATGCAACCCGCTATTATTTGTACCCCCGACCAGTAAATATAGGAAGAGAGCAGCAGTTATAAGAGTGACAGCACCTCAGCTTGTTGGCTCCTAATTTATCAAACAGTGGGATCTAAAAGGCGGTTACTATCGACTGCCTTAGAACAAAAACTATCCTTTTGTGAGAACAAGGCAGAGAAAATAACTAATAGAAGGAAAATTACAGATGTTATTGAGTTTTCACTTATCTCTATCATTCTCTGATTTCCTACTATTCGGCAAACGCAGACTGTGTGAGAGTTGTTGTGCTTTGTTGTTCTCAGAGGAACCTATTCAGCTTTGAGCCTCATCAATCAGTCAGTCCGAAGCTTTATAGTGCATTGTTTTAATATTTTGCAGTCGTGCCAGTATTTTTTATGTTGGTTGTTTTTCCAAAAATGTCACACCCTTGGGATTTTCGGAAATAACTCGAGCACTTCAAAGCAAGTTTTAATAATTTAATCAGCGTGCTCAGCAGGAAGTGTGTCTTATTGTCTTTGCAGATGAATTCCCTAAATGACTCCGCAGTAAATGGATCTGCAATGTCCAGTAAGTCCATGAATTATAGCGCACGTTCAATAAGTGCAGATAAAATGGACTGAGAGTTCATCATCATTACAGCTCATATAAAGCAACAATCATCACATCTTCCACCTTGCTCCCTGTCCTCTGATGTTTACAAAAATGCATGAATGAACTCCACTTTAAAAGCCATTCCAAATAAATGCTTTTATTGATCTGTTGTTTTGCCACATAATTATCTGAGAGGTGTAGCTCTTTGAATAGTTTTAATGGACCTTGGCCAAGCGTGCGGGCTTGTACTTACACATGACAACATGATTGTGTAATTATTCCAGCACAATAAGTTGGAGACAAAACACAGCTCTCCCTGTTGCCAAGTGCTACAGGCTGCACTGCAATCATTAAGATCACTTATGCATTTCTACGTCCGCCAAGGAGGTTATGTTTTCATTAGGGCCTGTTGGTCTGTCAAAAACTGCCAGGCTGATTTTCTTGACAGTTGGTTAAAGAAACCATTCAATTTTGGTGCGGATCTGGCTTGGGTCACGAAGTATCATAGAAGACTGGATTACCGGCCGTGGTAGAAGACTGCATCTCCAAGTTTCTTTCTAGTCAGCAGCTACATTTTCAATCAGCTGTGCCTTAACTAATGTCTAATTTCTGCTATCTGCAGCCTATTCCATTTACAATGAAAGCAGTACAATTTATCTCTGTTTCACTGAAATGCGTGTTCAGATCGACAGGGTGCAGACGCCAATCAAGCGGTCCCTACTGACTTTCAATCTCCCAGCCCTACCAGCCGCGGGCTCTGGAGATGGAGAAAGGCCATCCTGGGGTCACGCTGCTGCATGTTCTCATTCAGAGAAACCCCGCTGCTGTTCTGTTTCCATTACCCACCAGCCCCGTGTCCTCGCAAACCCCCCAACACAACAGCGTGCCTCAGCCCTGGGTCAAAGGTCAGGTATTATTGAAGCTGTTCTTATTTATTTATTTATCCTCCAGCCGCATTACGTTACTGTCACTGTGACCGAGGAAAATGTTGTGTTGTTGTTGTGTGCTGTGGCAGGAGATCATATATTTCGGATCTTTCTGTCCGTCTTCTACAATACTGGCGCTTGTTCTTGTGGCTTATGACTACCCGGAAAGAGAGAGTTATTTATTCAGAGAGTCACAACTTGTGTAGGAGGAGGAGTTAATATTAACAGCCACAGAGGGGGAATGAACAGCCTTTTGTCAGACACTCAATCCAACCTAACATCTGCAGGAAGGTAAAAAAAAAAAAATTGCTGCCATATTCCAAACAAAGAAACACGTAAACTTTATGAATCTGAACGCACATGTGAAGTAAATTTACAAATTAGGGCTCAAGAATGCACATTTCTGCCTTAGAAGCACTGCACTAACAAAAGAATGAAAAGGTCACACATAGAGAAGAACCTTTACCGTACGCAGATGACAAAACAGAGCAGCACTTAAACTACAGTTTGCATTGATCATCAGTCCTCAGTGTACTTATGCCACCATTCATGCCTGCAAGACATCTGCCACTAAGTGAGTGCCTGAGTGCCTGCTTCATAAGGAGATGGATCTGAATTGGTGTGTCTTGGTGATTTCAAGTACAGAATGTGCCTGTATAAACTCTTAATGTTCTAGACAGGAGGTGGTGTTTTCTTCAATCACAAGCAGCGATGCACATGCACTGAACAGTACGGCTGGTCATTTCCAAACTCCGCTTTAACAGATGCTGTCGTCAAACGTGATCAGTCCTGTTACCTGTGATCTGCTGCTTTAAAGCCGTCAGTCACAGCGTGATAATGACTGAAAGAGACTGAAAGCACTGAAGGGTCAATACATGCAAAATGCCAACATGTCGATAATATTATATAACATTGATTTTACAGGTAACCATGTCGTAAGGGAGCAATGTAGACTGAGTACTGCTCCAGCAAGGTCTGGACAAACAGGAGTTACAAAGGGGATTTTATGTGCCGATGAAGTACGTCCTCCATTCATGGCACTGTGGTGCAAGAAAGTCCTTCACACCTCAACATACTGCTGTCAATTTGTTAAACTACAAAAACAGAGAAAAACAAAACTGCACTGCAAATGCTTGACCGGGTCTGAGCTGTGTTGGACCACAGAGCAAAATGAGTTAGTTTCACAATAAAGGTCATAAAATGGTGAAATGATTCTACTGGCCTCCATCAATGTCATGTGATTCACTAGTTTCTTTCTCATTTGCTTATAAAAAAGCAACAAACTTCACATTAGAAGCCTGGCGGGGCGATGATTTGACCAAACACTGGACTGTCACTGAGATGACTGCTGTGTACGGGACCGTTATTTTTACACTTTTTTTGTTGTTGGCATTTTTAGTTACTGTTTGCTTTTATTTTCCTTTTCTGTTTGCGGTCATTTTCAGTTGTTGTTGGCCACTGGTGGAAGAAGTAGTCAGATCTTGTGCTTAAGCTACAATACATCTATGTAATACTCTGTTACAAGTAAAAGCCTCAATTTATACTCAAGTACAAATGTATTAGCTATTATAACAAAATATACCGAAAACAAAGGTATTGAATATGCAAAATGGCCCATATCATAACAACGTATATTATATTAATTAACTATTTGAACTCCACCAAGAAAGCAGCTGAGATATGTGACGATTGCCGTACGTTTGTCTGTCTGTCTGTTAGCTACATTACTCAACGGACTGATGGATTTGGATGAAATTTTCAGGGAATGTCAGAAATGACAAGAACCAAGTGATTAGATCTTGGCAGTGATGCAGTTTATAGTATAGTGGATCCATGGATTTGTTAAAGATTTCTGTATCATTGCGAGATAGTGGCAGAGCATCACTGTAACCATGACGACAAGTGAACACTACATCAGCTGCCTGCTGATGATCACATGATTGTGATCCTGCTTCAAATCCACCACTGCAGACTTATCAGGACTTATCCTTTGGAAATCACACGACAACTGAGCAACGTTGGCAGAGTACTGCATCCTCTGAGTGCCTTTCTTGTTATGGTTGCATCAATATGTTCAGTGCTTTAACATTGCAGCTGGTAATTGTGAAGCTGATTTTAATGACTTTGTTTGTCGCTTGGTCATTGTAAGGCACCACTGGAACTACTTAAGCAAAAATGTTTCTTAAAACTACTTGAGTAAAATACATGAGTAAATGTATTTGTAACTTGACACTATTTCTTGCTTTGGTTTGTACAACGAAACTACTTGGTTATGTTTTGGAAAACATAGAGCTGGTTAAGATACACTCATATAAACAGTTACCACAAAGCTTTGGCTCTTTTGTTTTGACGTTGCCAGGATGAAAACCCTGCCGTAAAAATGCCAGTAAAGACATCTCACAATTTTACAGCCTTTTATTTGTGGGAATGATGCATTTGCATTGTGGACAACCATAACCGTGACACTTTAGCTGTGAGACTGAGCTGATTCTATTCTTACTTAAAGCCAAGTTCAGCAGAACAACAAAGTAAAAGAGGGAAAACAAAGCCTGTTAAAAAGTCCAATAATGACCAGAAGTTAAGGCAGAACTTCCAAAGTGGTTACACATAAAAATGAAAACAACATTGTTGCCTTAAAAAGCAATTGTTATTTTCTTAACTGCAAAAACCTTGATCAGACTGGTAGTAATTAATTTCAGTGTTTTGTCGAGGGATAGAACGTTTTCTTTTCTGTTTCCTTTAACCTGGCAATGATATGTTTGAACCAAACATCTTTCAGTCTACAGGGACCCTTAATTATCTTCAAGTGAAATCAGGTTATTAAATGTGCCTGTCGGGCAGCGCTGATGTTTTGAGAATAAACAAACTTGTCCAGAAGGGAGCAAAACTATTTTCCGCTTGTGAAAAACTAAAAAAAAAAAGATAAAAAAACAAAGGCATATTTTGCGAAAAAAATACCAATGTTTTTAATAATAAAAGCAACTGTAGCAATTCCATTTTCATATCACTTTACATGCTCACATGGGTCAGCATAGTTGATGTTGTATAGTGGGAATAAAATGTTAAATTCAATATATTTAAACAAAAGAGACCAGCGAGATTTACCCTAAACTTTAAAACAAACATTCAGGCTCATGAGGTTAATGCTGGTCTACACTGTGGCAGGAAAGCTAAAGTAAGCTTGTATAGTTTTACTGTTTGAAAGATAATAAAGAAAATTTATTGGTGTGTATGGCATGCTATCCCAACTATTCTCCACTGAGTACACAAGGATTTAATAGGGGACGTGTGAGGTGGACCAGCCTTGGGCGACGGGCCCCCCTCACAGCAGCTGTTGGTGCAGATGTAAGGTGACAGTAATCAATACTGATTATTAAAGTGGGAACACCATCTCTAGTGTGTGATTAATCTTCATTCCCCCATGTTTACAGAGCCTCTCCTGGCCTGCTTGCCTCAGAGGGGGGGGGGCGCTCCCTATTATCTATCCCTGGAGACAGGAAAAACAAAACAGCGTCACCATTAAAGATACTCACTGTCACTGTGGAAGGAGGCAGGCGCAGGTCGGCGGTGGGATCGAGCCCACGTGTGCCGTAACATCAAGGCATCTGGAAGATGCAGACAGAGAACATGTGCTGAATATTCCACACATGCACTGGCCACATTGAAGACCAAACTGCTCCGAGCTGTTTTAAATGGTAATAGGTGTTTACTGCTGACGGGAAATTATGTTCATATGCTACTAATTCACAACAGCATGCTGGGAAAGAAACATAAAATTGACACAGTTATTATTTGTTTTTTATCAATAAAGTGAGGAACTGTTTTAGTAGGGGTTTATGTAGAGTCATCATTCAACCCAGTAATCTCAGAAGGCAGGCTTTTTCACATGATTAACATTCTCATGGTTACGTAAGTCATTCAATGCATTTGCTTTAGAAAATGTGGAGAGATCAAGCTCGCGGCTAAATACTGAAAAAGACAATGCTGACTATTTATATATCCACTATTTAGCCAAACCACAAACTTTCCCTCTCCTCAACAAAAGTGTTTCAGCAATTTTCTTCAAACCAAATGTGGTCAAACTATTTGGCTGTAAATAAATATAATTTCTAGCAGACAGGGTTGGCTACTGATTTATTACAGTTCCCAGAAAGCTATATTTTTACCCTCACCAGCCACATTTTAGCTTTATTTCTGCTCATTCAACAAGCACCATGTACTGTTTGCAGTAAAACCGGTATTCAGACATCAGAATTATGTCCAAGAAGCCTCCCAGCAGGTTTGAAACGCATCGTCTTTAAAGTTACATTTTGAATCTTTTTAGAAAATCACCAAAATGACCACATCTATCGCAACTACAAACTGTCATCAGATTTTTCAACTTTCTGATGGTGGTTGAACTAGACTTACATGATGTGCATCTCTGTCAGGAAAATGAACCAAATCTTGCTTCAAAATCAGGATATTAAATGAACTAATTTAAAAATTTGCCGAAAATGAATCATTTGCACCTGAACGACTGGAAAACAAAAAAAAATCTGCTCTCCTCAACACATTTGAGGACAATTAGCTCAGATGAGACCAAGTTAAATGAATCTTCTGCTGAACTGTAAGTTGTGTTTACACAGAACAAAAAGAAGACAACAGGAGAGACTGAGAGGAAATGCAGCATGTTTGATCAATAAAATAGATGCAGTATGGCGAAAAAAAGGTTGTTAGCAAGTTGATAGAAGCTACATGAAGGAAAATAAAACTTCCTGAAACATTTTTTCAAGAACTGAGGTGTACATGAAAAGCGTCTAGCTTGTAGAGGTTGTAAAAATGTAAACAGTAAGATATGTTTAGCATATCGAGCCTCCGTTATTTTCCACCAATGGACATTTGTACAACAAATATTCAAAAAAATGTGCCTTTGTTTTTTATTTACAACATTATAACTGTGTAATGCTGCACTAAAGACATTTCTGTGTTCTATCTCCTAGTCATGGCGGTGCTATTTCCATAGAGGTGCAGGACTTTATTTTGCAGTAATGAACCAGATGACAGTGAGAAAAAAAATGTAAAAAAAAAAAAAAAAAAAAAGGCCCAGAAATTGCTCAGAGAGTTAATGGGCCCAGAAATGGAGGTGCAATTGTTAGTTTTTTCTTTCCTTTTTGTCTTAATAATTTCCTCATATTTCTCTGCATGTGAGAAAGGTTATTAATGCTGCAGGACATGAAGAACCACAGTGCCTTAGATATGCAAACCCATTATCCAGCCAATAACCTTGCTCTTAACTAATTACATGTCTCTGTACAGTGCGTTGTACTCACGTGTTCTTTTTACAAGTTAAGCTCTGTAACCTTGCCGTATTGCAGCTTTTGGGAAGCAAACAATTCATCATCCTTGCTCCACTGCACCTACAATCAAATCCAGATTAATGTTTAAAACAAAAACAAAACAAAAATCAAATTAGAGTCACTTAGGGTATAGATTGTTTGGTTTGGGGGCATTTATGCTACCAGGTCAATTAAAGGAAGAATCAATATTACAATAATGAAACAATAATGAAACTTTGGCATCACGTGGAGGAGAAAATCAAACAACCCAGGGTGATAATGCTAATCGCTGACATACAGCGCACATCCCATGCAGGCTGGGCCGGGGCTGAATCGCATGTTTACAGTCAGACGGTGAGCTGCTCAGTGCGCAGATGTGCGTTTGATATGCATCAGCGGCACACCATTAACATTTTTGGACTGGGTTGAAGGCTCTCGGTGCCTCTCGTCTCCATCGCCTGTGACTGCAACAGATGGTCACCCTCTTTCTCTCAGGCTCCACCCCCTCCCTGAGCGCTCCCCCACAGGTGTCAGGCTCCCACCGCCTCCTCCTCCAGCGTTAAATAATCTGCCGTCCCGCCTCGCCTCCTCCTCCTCCTCCTGCTGCTGCCGTGTGTCAAAAAGGAACCTCAGCTTTCCCCTGTTCCTTCCTCTTCCTCTCCTCACCTTGCTTTTTCTCGTGAGGACCCCTCACCCCCCAGTGCTCCCATCACTCAGCACCTGTGAAGATCCCACTGAGAGGAGCGAGGAACGAGGAGATAAGGCCTTCTGTAGCTCCTGTTCTCTCTCTCTGTATGAAGGCTGGGAGATGAGGCGGGGTGAGGGTCAGGTAGAACAAAGAGCGAGAGAGCGCACAGAGACATTGGGAATTCTTGACAGCTGTTTCATTCGGAAGGCAATCTCCTCTCCCGGGTGCCATATCTGAAAAAGACAGGGGTGGAAAAAAGACAGAGAGTGGCTGCACTCTCAGAAGAAAAAAGGGAATAGACGAAGATCTTTAGGAAAGTTCAGAGGATTAATTTGACACAAGGCAGAGAGGACGGAAGAAGACAAGGAAGAGGAAGAGGAGGAAGGGAAAAAATGCTTTCTTTGTCAGAGTAATTGCTCTCAGCCAGTCTAGTGTGCAAACTGGGGAGAGATTATAGGATTTATTCCCATGTAGATTTTCAACAGAGACGCTTTGCTGGAGCCATTCTATTCCCCCCAGCAGAACGTGCAGCCTGGGATGTTCTGTATAAATACATAAATACATAAATACTGAGCAACGCCAAAGCACCATGTCTTTTATTACCCAGGACAGTGAGGCAGAGCAAGTACACATGGATCAAATGTGCGTGTGTCAAGGCAAACAAATGAAATGTCAACAGAAATGACAACACAGTATATATTTACTGTACACGACGCAGAGTGGCAGCTGAAAACTGCTCAGCCATTGTTTTGCAACAAGAAAGCGAGCCTTTGTTCGGTGTCACGGGGCACAAACCGCTTCTCAGAATCACAGTCATCGCTGCAGTTAAAGGTGGATAAAGCAGAAACCAGCAAACTGGACTGAAACACTAATTGCAGATGCTATCGCACAAGCAGATACTCAGTAGAATAATTCATTTATTTGAAGTTGAAAACACGGAAACAACCTGAATTTGGGGGAAGAGATTATTATGAGATCAAAACCGCTGCGCATATTTGCATTTGTTGTGCTACTTTGTTTACCAGAATACTTCAAACAATGCATTACCATTTCAAAGCTGGTCAAGTATGTGTAATTCTTTGTCCACACATGAAAACACGATGAAATTTTGTTTGCTGATTTGATTTTTTTTTTTTCAATCTGCTTCCCTGCCAGGGAACCTTCAGCTTATCTCTTGCAGTGAACTTGTGCTGACTCTCTCATGTCTCGCATAAAGTCTTGGGGGTAAATAGCGTTGTGTGCCTCATGCAGGACAGATGCCTCAAAGACACTTTCAGAGGAATCAAAGGCTCCCACTGCTGGAAAAGAAACTTCTGGCATTCCCAACGGTTTCTTTCAACACATGTCGCCAATCAAACAACCCTCAGAACACCTTCTGTTTTCAATCCGCCTCTTTGACGGGCTACTTGAAAAGCAAAGGGTCCCGAATGTTTCTCGTACATGACAGCATCCATTATCTTCCATGGAGCCCACCAGGGAATGGCCCATAGTTGCCTACATAGTTGCTTCTGTTTCCACAGTAATATGTTTAATGGCAGCCTGTCCGCAGAGTACTAGTACGCACGTGGACAAAATTGTTGGTACCCCTCAGTTAAAGAAGGAAAAACCCACAATTCTCACTGAAATCACTTGAAACTCACAAAAGTAACAATAAATAAAAATTTATTGAAAATTAAATAATCAAAATCAGCCATCACTTTTGAATTGTTGATTAACATAATTATTTAAAAAAACAAACTAATGAAATAGGGCTGGACAAAAATGATGGTACCCATAACTTAATATTTTGTTGCACAACCTTTTGAGGCAATCACTGCAATTAAACGATTTCTGTATTTGTCAATGAGCGTTCTGCAGCTGTCAACAGGTATTTTGGCCCACTCCTCATGAGCAAACAGCTCCAGTGTCTCAGGTTTGATGGGTGTCTTCTCCAAATGGCATGTTTCAGCTCCTTCCACATATGTTCAATGGGATTCAGATCTGGGCTCATAGAAGGCCACTTTAGAATAGTCCAACGCTTTTCTCTCAGCCATTCTTGGGTGTTTTTGGCTGTGTGTTTTGGATGGTTGTCCTGTTGGAAGACCCATGACCTGCGACTGAGACCAAGCTTTCTGACACTAGGCAGCACATTTCTCTCCAGAATGCCTTGATAGTCTTCAGATTTCATCGTACCTTGCACACTTTCAAGACACCCTGTGCCAGATGCAGCAAAGCAGCCCCAAAACATTACTGAGCCTCCTCCATGTTTCACCGTAGGGACAGTGTTCTTTTCTTCGTATGCTTGGTTTTTGAGTCTATGAACATAGAGTTGATGTGCCTTACCAAAAAGCTCCAGTTTGGTCTCATCTGTCCAAAGGACATTCTCCCAGAAGCTTTGTGGCTTGTCAACATGCATTTTTGCAAATTCCAGTCTGGCTTTTTTATGAGTTTTTTTCAGCAGTGGTGTCCTCCTTGGTCGTCTCCCATGAAGTCCACTTTGGCTCAAACAACGACGAATGGTGCGATCTGACACTGATGTACCTTGGCCTTGGAGTTCACCTTTAATTTCTTTGGAGGTTGCTCTGGGCTCTTTGGATACAATTCCAACGATCCGTCTCTTCAATTTGTCATCAATTTTCCTCTTGCGGCCACGTCCAGGGAGGTTGGCTACTGTCCCGTGGGTCTTGAACTTCTGAATAATATGAGCCACTGTTGTCACAGGAACTTCAAGCTGTTTAGAGATGGTCTTATAGCCTTTACCTTTAAGATGTTTGTCTATCATTTTTTTTCGGATGTCCTGGGACAATTCTCTCCTTCGCTTTCTGTTGTCCATGTTCAGTGTGGTACACACCTTTTCACCAAACAGCAGGGTGACTACTTGTCTCCCTTTAAATAGGCAGACTGACTGATTATGAGTTTGGAAACACCTGTGACGTCAATTAAATGACACACCTGAGTTAATCATGTCACTCTGGTCAAATAGTTTTCAATCTTTTATAGAGGTACCATCATTTTTGTCCAGGCCTGTTTCATTAGTTTGTTTTTTAAAATAATTATGTTAATCAACAATTCAAAAGTAATGGCTGTTTTTGATTATTTAATTTTCAATAAATTTTTATTTATTGTTACTTTTGTGAGTTTCAAGTGATTTCAGTGAGAATTGTGGGTTTTTCCTTCTTTAACTGAGGGGTACCAACAATTTTGTCCACGTGTGTATGTCATACAAGCAAGAACAAACAGCAGCAGCAGTTTTACGGGCCGAGATCACACCAGAGTGAAGCAGCTGTCATAGGAGCAGTTCTCAGGCTTCACAAGACTCAGTTTAATGAAACCATTTTTCTGTGTAATCAAGTTGCATCATAGTCGAAGCAGAAACCCCAAAACTCTGTTTCATGTACTTTGCTGCAGATTTTCATGGTGACCTCAAACGCCACTGGAGTGTAAATAAAACATTCAAGTAAAACATCAAGCCCCGGCTTTCACAAGGCGGTGACTCATGGCACATGTGTAGGCTTGTTATCTTGATTGTTTTTCCTCATTTATGGGGAAGTCCTCTGCTGCTGTCGCCTGCGGGGCTGTAGGCAGCGTGTGACACTCCATGGGTGGCAGGATGGGAAAGGCCCCAGGTTAAAGCGGCACAGGAAGAGCAGAGCTATTGGGGGGCTGCTACAGCCAGGATGGGCCCGATTATGGTCCAAGTAGACCTAATTTCATGGTGTGCACATGGATCAGTGATGTCGTGTCAGATAAGCTGGTGAGCTTCTGTGACCTTCCAGTTGACGATTAACATGTGCCAAACGAGTGACTTTCTCACTTGGGTGGTCTGTTAATCTGCAGAATTGTGCTGGACAAATCTGTGACAGGATACACAAAAATGTCTCAGATGACTACTTGAGGACCTGATATACAAATCAAAGCACAAGACAATCGGACCTAAGCAGTGTGAGACTTTTATGTCCTCCTTCTGGCAGGAAGAGTAACTACACTGACATTAAGTGTGCACTCATGGGGTATGCCCAAAGGTAATCCTTAAATCTGCACCATTACCAAGCTGGTGTACAGGTTCAGTAGGTGGAGTAGGTGGAGTCTGTTCACCATTTTAAAGGTGCACATGCGCACGTCAGTTCATGTGACAAAAGCAGTGTATTTACCTTACCTTGACCACATGATACAACCTGGTTAGTCGGTTGGTTGACACCAAGCAACAGTACAATGTTAAATAGATAAATAGGTCAGTGCATTCCATACAGATACACGTCAGAACAGCCAGCAGGTACCATTTGCCGCTATAATTTTTTTCTTGGTGACATTGTTATCTTGTCAACAGTTGATAGCATTAGAAACGTTGATCACTCTCACAGATTTGCATGCTTTATTTAGGACAACACCTCCTCCCATTAGAAAATGGTTTCCCCTCCATATACTTCTCACTCACCAGTCACATCTCAGGCTAAGAATGCACCCTGTGTTTGGCCTCACTACTGAATATTTTTGTTTTACATTGTAATTGTTGGGGCTGCGCAGTAGCTCGGTGGTTAGCACCATCACCATGCAGCTAGTGGATCCCTGGTTCATGTCCTGGCCTGGACATGGGATCTTTCTATATGGACTTTGCATGTGTGTTTTTTTTGGGTACTCCGGCTTCCTCCCACAGTCTGAAAACAAGCTGGGGTTAAGTGGTTACTCTAAATTGACCGTAGGTGTGAATGTGAGTGTGATTGTTTGTCTGTGAAAACTGGTTGCCTGCCCAGGTGTCCCCTGACTTCACTATAAGTCAGCTGGGATAGACTCCAGCCACCCGTGCCATTAATGAGGATTAAGCAGTGTTTAGACGGATGGATGGATGGATGATTGTAATTGTTTCTCTGAATGCCAATTTTCTGAGAAACTTTACCAGTTTTTCTACCATTAGCTAGGAGTAGCAGCTGTAGCCTACTCCACCTACTCGTTGCTACGGTTACTCCCCTTTTCACCTCTGGCCACCCAGTCATCGCTGGTAAAATGCATCATCAATGTTGTGCCTGCATAGGAATTCAGCCACAGAAACTTCTCGCACTGCAGTTTTATAACAGATCAAAAGATTAAATGAAGACATTTCTTAAGACTGACATTTATTTTAATGCAACTCAAGCGTTACCAAGACATGAATTGTGCAGATCCTTTACTTCTGATTAGGCCGAGCTTCTCCAGGAAAATACAAAGATGCAGTGAGACCAAAAACTTACTTAATGATTCTTTTCATTTTCTACTTCTGCAGATTTTTGCAACAAGACATATGAAAAGCTGATGAAATATGCTTTCTTTTTGTTTAAAGTACCCACCAGTAAGTGGCATTTCAAGTTGATTATTATTAGTTAATTAGCCAACTGAGAGAATTAACTGGTATGTATAAAATATATATTTCATTTTAGACTACAGAAATGAGGGTTTGCTGCTTTGCCCTTTTGGAATGTTCATTTCTTGAATTCAATTTTATTCATTTTGAATGTCATTGAGACAATAAGCAGCAAAAGCACATTTTCTCTGTCATTCATGAATGTGCTGTTGCTGTTCAAATGTCACTGAGAATGACTCTGCTCAAGTGATGCTCCAGAACAATCTGAGCAAACATGACACAGACATTGAGATCATAAACCGCCCAGCAGAGCCTGATATTCACAATATTTTACCCTGAAATAACTGTCCTTTGACGTTACCAAGATAGCTCCTGAGCAGCCAGACTTCCTGTAAGGACTTTAATTACATACGATATCTAAACATATAAGTCACATTTTGTTTCAGGACTTTTATGCAAGTTTATTTTATTTTATTGCTAGTATTGCCCTTATGTCCAACCAGATTTAGTGTTTAAATGTGCAGTACAGTCACCCACTTAGAATGCACTTCTTAAAGTGGGAGCATACACATTTGCTGTTTTTTTTTTTCTTCACTTGGCTGATTTTAAGATTGGCTGCACAGTGACACAGTGGTTAGGACTGTCGTCTCACAGCTAGAAGATCCCTGGTTCACATTCTGGCCTGGGCATGGGATCTTTCTGCATGGAGTTTGTATGTTCTCTCTGTGCATGCATTCTCTGGCTTCCTGAATGTGAGTGTGATTGTTTGTCTCTATATAGCCCTGTGATAGACTAGTGACCTGTCCATGGTGTCCCCTGCCTTCGCTCTCAGTCAGCTGGGATAGGCTCCAGCCCCCTGATGAGGATTAAGTGGTGTATAGATAAAGGCTGGATGATTATTCTGAATCTTGAAGTAAGCAAACTGATCTCATTTCCTCTGAAACAGATGTTTGGGATCTGAGTGTGACAACGGCGTAGTCCACATTTCAGGCTTGTTTCTTGTCAGCTGCATCTGAAACTTTGATAGAACTTGGACAACATCAAGAATAAATCTAATACAAATGGTGCTTGACATGATTGTTTATGAGACGCTATGACTTTGTTGAATTGGTAGCATGACTTCTTTCTTCTTAGGACACTACAGCAATGCAGCTTGTATCAATTTGATATTATTGTAACCTGAGGGAGAAATAGGAAAAGTACACATTATTATGAGGCCTTCAGATTTATGTCGGCCTTTAAAGTTCAGTAAGCTCAGTTCTGGTAGATTCATCCAATACCACATCCTTTACTGCTATTAAAGGTCAAACAGTGGGCCGATTGCCCTGCAACATTATCCCCCAATTTCACATAATATCTGGCTGTACAAAGTGCTTGGATTCCAGTTGAGACTGTAATTTCTCACACTAAGCAGGAGGCTGGGCCAGTTCTGGTAAACACAGTACGTTTTCTCTGTTCCTCATCTGGTCATCTTTTCAGTAAGCCAGTTCATCTGTGACTGTTTCTGTCTCTTAGCCACACACTCACAAACATTAGCCCTCCTCCCTTCCCTGCCCACATATTACAGAGACCATCCTCTGCTCACAAACACGCACTCACCAGATGTTGCCCAAAGCTTTAGGGAAGAAGCCCCAGGTATGCGTGTGTTCATGTCAGCCTCCCACAATTGGCTTTCCTTGCGCATCTGTTGAGATTTATGACCACAGCTTTTCCTACAACAGAGTCGGCTTCCGCTTTTGAAACCCCAGTGGGGCAGCAGATCGCGGATCAGAGAGAGAAACAGGTTCTTCAACCCAAAACAGGTGACACTGCCTCAGCCATCACCGGGCTGAAAAAAAGCGTAAAAAAATGATTTCCCCAATCCCTAGACACAAGTGTGTTTTTATCTACCGGCAGTTCACACGAACCCCATCTGCTTCTCATATCAGCACACTTGCACTTGCCAACACAGGGTCTACCGGTCTGGCCTGCAGGGGTCAAGAGGACAAAGCAGAGTAATGAAATCAAACTGGCCAGTGAAAGAGTCTGCTGTTGATCACTGGAAATCACTGAAGGTTTTCATTATGGTGTATTATTATGGGAGGGAATGCAAACGGGGGGATATTAAAGACTCAGCAGAGCTCTTTCAATGTGAGTAATGATCGGACAGAGCAAGGCCAAAGACAGCTTTAGTGTTCCCACAGGCTTCAAAGTGTTAAAGGTGCAAGCTGATACAGCAGAGTAGGTTACACGCTGCATTGTGTATCATGCAGGGATGAAACCTATTGTGTTTTGATGGCTTTGGATTGCCTCTATGGATGTGTCAGCTGGATTTATGTCTGTGCCGTCAGTTTTGTGGTGATGATGTTATTGCCGTCTGTGCGCTTCCACAAATCATAATAGAAATATAAAAATGTACAGACTGAACTGTTTCTCCATACTGTACTACATGTGCAGAACTAAAACACATTTCTATATCTGGTCTCATTGCATCATCCAGTGTCATGTTTCTGTTGATGACCTTGTTTAGCCTCAGTCATGAAGTGCGGAGTTCCTCAGGGTTTAATATTGGTGCCAATTTATTTCCACTATGGATTACTATTTGCTTACTGTATACTACCACTTGGCCATCTTTTACAAACATGAAAAAGTTCAAGTGAGCTCTCCAATCTCCAAGACTGTTCAACAAAATTAAATTTAGATAAAACTGAGGTCCTTGTTGGCCCCTATGGTTCTGATAATTCCCGTTCTGGTATCTAGTCCTGTTAAACTAATTTCACTTTATTAGCTACACCTGTTCAACTGCTTGTTAACTCAAACATCTCATCGGCCATTCATAAGGCAGCAAATCATTGCATTTAGGCATGTAGACATGGTCAAGACAACCTGGTGAAGTTCAAACCAAGCATCAGAATGAGAAAGAAACATTTTTTTAACTGACTTTGAATAGATTTAACTGAATATTTTGGAACACTACTGAGAATTTCAGACACAACTATCTCTATTGTTCTCAGTGAATGGTCCAGAAAAAAGAAAATATCTAGTGAGCGGCAGTTGCGTGGACCAAAATGTTTTGCTAACGGAAGAGATCACAAGAGAATGGACAGAGATGATAAAATGGTACAGTAACAAATTCCCACTCATTTCAACCATGGAATGCAGACTTTTGCATTTGGTACATTATACCTACAATAAACTCACTAAAGTTTTTTTTTCATAATGCAATATTTGGTGCAGAAAAACTAAACATTGCAATGTCAGTTTTTTCCAGTAATGTGTAGGTAAAACACAAATCCCTTGCATGGTGACTCAGCAAACATTCTGCATAATGAAGCTCTTTGCATGTATCCAAGGTGAAAGCTGAAACACTGCCAAGGACCTCAAAAAGCATATGACTGTAAAGGAAGACCAGACCAAATGTAGGATTATTTCTCTCCATTTGCTCTGCTGACCCTCAATCAAAGGTAAAATGGAAGGCAACAGACTGTTGCTCAGCAGGGATGTTCAGAGCAGAGTTACTTCAGAGGTGCTTTCAAACTCCCCCTCCAGGCATTATCCAGGGTTGAAACCACTTTCTACCTTCTCATAGTCTGGGCAAATTTCCACTGTTTGGTCTCCTCTCCTCCTTACCTAAATTTTACTATTATTCCCAAAGGCGATAAAAAGACGAGTAGATGTCTTTATTCCTGATTCATGAGCTTTCTAGTATATTTCCACTCTGACCAGACAGGTTCTTTCAAAAGCCTTTCCCGTCCTCAGAATGAGGCAGATTTGGCAGGAGTTCTGTGATGCTGGGCCAGCGCCAAGACTTTCTAAAACCTTTCCCCTGAAGTTGAACATCATAAATTTGACTATTGTCTTTATCACCATCAGAGTCATCACAGGATGTTCTCAGAAGTTGAGCCAGCTCTGGGCAAAAGCTCCTGGCCCGCCGTTACGCTGACCAACGGAGCACGGAGATTAAAGAGATGGAGAGACAGAGGATGTGTGTCTTTGTCTCAGTCGCTGTCACTTCAACAAATGTGGAAACCACATTTTGAGCGATGTATAGCTGCAGCTAAAGCAGAGGTTGATATTGTTTTAGCATTTCTCCAATGATGAGAAACAATTCCGACCTTTTTATGCCCCCCCTTCTTCTTTTCCTTTCTTGCTTTTTTATCTTAAACCATTGAAGACAGGAGGAGTGATCTGGCAGCCAGATGACTGACAGACAAATTTGAAGTCTTCCCAGTTCAAGCACATGTATGTCGAAAAAAGGATACTCAAAAAGAAGTGTTTCATTATGAATTCTTGAATCACTTATGCTGTATGGCAGCAAGAAACATTCATTATTTGCCTTCAATTATGAATCTTCTTTCACTGGGGTGTTATCAAGGAGGGAAACCATTTGTGAATGTTAAAGAAACACAAGGAAAATTATTGCTACAAGGATTGAAACTACCCTCAATTTATTCATTGAAAAAAGTTTATATTGTATGTACAAACAACAGCAGAAACATATCTTAATGATACACTGTTGGAAAAAGGAAAATTGCACGGTGCTTACATATTGGTCATTTTTTACCAGCACAGTACCATATTGTGGATAATAAAACACAATGAAGGATGGCCATTAAAACACAATAAAACGCTAACAATATATTTCTCATTTCTCCCAGGACTTAAAAACATCCCCCGAAACAATAGCTTTATGGGAAAAATCCATATGTCACAGAGGCGGTGCACAAACATTAATTACACAACACAAATAATAAATGTGCATTACGGGATATTATCAAATTTGCATATGAGGAGGGGGAAAAAAAAGACTCGTTAGATATTGCAGGCACCTCCCCAGTTCATGATGAGACACACCAGTTAAAACAGCTGCTGTGTCAGAGCTGAGCCCCCTCACACAAACACTCAGCTGCTGCTACTTTCATCTATCCAAAGCAGACGCAGTAATTCTGCCCCAGAAAAAAAAACAACAACAACAAATGTGTACAACTGACAGACAGACGAAGCAGATAAATGTAGAGAATAAGAAGAAGAGACAGCAAAAGTGAGCGCTGCCTGGCTGGTAACCTCTTGTTTGTACTGCAGACTCAGAGGAATAGTTGTGATTACTCCATTGACTGAATCATCTGCAAGGTCAGGCCTCCCATCTTCTCTCCCTCCCACTCCTCTGCTCCTCTCCCACTCAACAGCCAAGTGGTTCATATGGCTGCCAAGACATATTCATAGACATATTGGAGCATCCAGTTACTGGCAGCGCTTACAGACACTTAAACACATGTCCACCTACACACACACACGCTGGAAAATTGCTAGACAAACACGCATACTAGTGCTCTATTTTACATACCCTTACATTCATTTTTATATGCTTGTGAGGAGCACAAACCTCCTAAACTATACTGTCACCAATGAATAAATACTAGCCATGAGCTTTCTCTTAATCCTAAATCTAGTCGGAACCCTAAACCCAGAGCTCAGGAAATAAGTAAGGCTTAGAGGCACAAATTCATTTGAATATTAAAAAATGGGACAATGTTCTTCCCTGCTTGTTGAAAGCAGACGCCAATACAGGCCTGTTTCCCAAACACTATATTCCAGTACAGCTAAACTACGTCACGTTTGTTTGTGGCAATATCACAAATATGTTTCAAATTGACATCTTTGTCATTTATTTTATTGTTTTAGTGTCAATCATTTTCAACAATCACACATTAGATGCGGTAGGACTAATCTCCCCAAAAATACAAACAGAGGAGGAGCTTCAAACATGTAATGCAACCCATTGTATTTTCCTAAACCTAACCAAGTAGTTCTAGTACTTCAACTCAACCAAACCTAAGTCTAACAATAACGGTCCCACATGTAATGTAAACCCTGTTCTGATGAGTGAAAATACTGTACTATTGCTGTGTGGCTCCTGTAACCCTTCTATGCACAACATGGATCAAAAGTGACCCAAATCCAATGGAAAATGGTTATCTCCTGACCCACACAGCGCACCAAAGGGGTAAACTGGAAACTTTTTCTACTACATCACGGTCTTAAAGTTTTGGGAAAAAATACATTTAGGTCTTACAAAAATAAGAATGAAGTTCAGTAGTTATAAAATATATGTTTCAAAATCATCATATGCTGCATGTTCAGAATAATTCTCTCCCATCTTGGCTGAAGTCACATAGACACTTATACATCCACCCATTCTCTATACACCGCTTAATCCTCATTAGGGTTGTGGGGGGGCTGGAGTCTATCCCAGCTGACTCAGGATGAAGGCAGGGGACACCTGGACAGGTCACTAGTTTATCACAGGGCTACATATAGAGACAAACAATCACACTCACATTCACACCTACAGACAATTTAGTTAGCCAGTTAACCTCAGCATGTTTTTGGACTGTGGGAGGAAGCCGGAGAACCTGTGAGAACCCACGCATGCACACAGAGAACAGGGAAACTCCATGCAGAAAGCTCTCAGATTGGGATACAAACCAGGGATCTTCTAGCTGCAATGCGACGGTGCTAACCACAAAACCACTGTGCAGCCCACACTAATACATATTGTTTGAAAATGATTTCTGTTTATTTAGGTGTGCATCTTAGTGCTGTTTTAGAAATCTATACGCATATTCATGCCTGTAAATTCATCTCACATGACCACATGCGTCCGTCATGCAAATGCTGGTGTCAGCAAAAAGCAGCAGGTTGTTTGATTAGTTGTAGGAAATATGATGAAGGAAGAACAGCAGTTTTCAGAAGGAAGACAAAGAAAAAGTGAACATGGGTCTCTATCATTGTTTCTAAAAATTCCGTCTCTTCCTGTCTAGACTAAATGTAACCTCTGAGTCGTCAAACTAAAACAGGGTCAGAAACATTTCAGAAAGTTTCCACTTTAGGGCTCCTGAATGCCCAGAGTACTGTGGACACTAGATGTAAACACAGCAGAAGTGATGTATTTTAAAATTAAATAATGTAGAGCAAATGTACTGTAAAGCTAAAATCACTTGTCCAGTGACGGTATAACACATTCATCATAACGCAGCATATTGTGTCATGACAACAGTAAGTTGCGAACGATAAAAGATAAAGTTATGGTAGAGGAGGAATCTGATTCTCAACCTCTTCAGATATACACCACTGTCTGGGTGTCCTGTTTTCTCAGAGTAACCTGGTTTACTGAGCACATACAGGAGTGAACTTTGCCCTTCAGGAAAAATTCACATTAACTGGTCTACATACAAGAACACATGCAAACATAGTCACATACAGGTACACTACCATCCAAACGTTTGAGGTCACCCAAACAATTTCATGTTTTCCATGAAAACTCACACTTTTATTCATGTGCTAACATAACTGCACAAGGGTTTTCTAATCATCAATGAGCCTTTCAACACCATTAGCTAACACAATGTAGCATTAGAACACAGGAGTGATGGTTGCTGGAAATGTTCCTCTGTACCCCTATGGAGATATTCCATTAAAAATCAGCCGTTTCCAGCTAGAATGGTCATTTACCACATTAACAATGTCTAGACTGAATTTATAATTCATTTAATGTTATCTAAGTGATCCCAAACTTTTGAGTAGGAGTGTACATATACACACACACACTCACACTTTGAAAAACACACAGCTAATTATTGATTTAACTGTGAAAAAGTTCCCGAGTGGCTTTTTATCAATGGACTTAATTGTGAAGGAAAACAAAATCAGCTCCACTGTATGTGGCCAAAGGACAAGCAGTCCCACACTGAGGCCGTCCATGGCAGAGCTGATGTGGTTTCCCATGTAACCACTGATGAAATATTCAGTAAGGAACAGCTCAGACACCTAAAGGCCAACAGGCTTCTGTTACAGCCAAATCATTCTAGGTGATGCCGGGGCCAGAGAAGTGATGGCAAGGTCACTGTTTCTCTTTCCTAGTCACACATGACAACAAACACACACAGTGGGGCGCATTTATTTTTAATGAGGCACATTAATTAATAACCCAGACCTGACCCCATTTATACCGCTGGGCTCCCCGGATGGGTGGAGCAGAGTAGGAATAAAGAAGATCTAAAGCTGTTTTCCTCCACTGAGAGTGCCGTATGGTGAGGGCGACAATGTGTAGAGAAAAAAAGTGAGATAAAACAGCCGGCAGAGAGGAAGAAAGACTTCAGGATTATCATACTGAATACAAGAGGGGGATGGAAAGAGGATACACTCTGAGTAAATGCTGCATCTGAAACCAAAAGGGACATTTGCCTGAGCATGGGGGGATGGGCGCTCATGCCCAAAACCCAAGCTCTGACGCTACAGTTCACACAAGCTTCTTAACCTCCACACTCTGTCAGCACATGTCATCTCCTGCCAGCACTCTCACATTCACACACACACACATGCACGCATGCACGCACACACAGCGTATTACTTGATGAAGACCATGAACTGCCTCATAATAAAAAGCCTCATTTACATGAGCATGATAACCACTAATTTCATGCCAGCACCTGGATGCTACAAAAACACAGACAGTAGCTGTGTTTCCATATAATGAGAAAATATGAAGCACACTTTTGAAATGTTGCAAAAACATAAAAAATGATAATGAGATTTTGATTTGTGTCCATTAACCACTTTGGAGTAAATAAACTTGTGTTGTCAGAAGGCAGTATGGACAGCACAGCACATGGCTGCAACAAACAAAGTAGAAGAAGCCGGAAACTCAATCAGCTGTTTACCAACTAAAAAACATCAAAGAGGAAGAGATAAATAGAATTTTGGCCATTGAGAGAAAAACATTGTAGAAAAGGCTTCAGAAACTTAGAATCATTCTTTCATGCCAGCTGGTATTTGTCATGTTTCATGCTGTCTGGAGACAAAGACAATGGAAGAACCAGAAACAGCAGATCGGTCATATGCCGTTTGTTTGCAAAGTCTCTGTCACTTACTATGTGCATATTGGTGTACAAACTTTTCGGTGAAAATGGGGATTCTTCTAAAATAATACTGTTTTCAATGAACTTTTTGTAATGCAGCACTTAAAAATGTGCATGAAAATACACGATGGAAACACGGTTATTGTGTATTGCTTGGTAAAGTCTCCATGAATAGCTTGGCTGTCTTATAGGCTGTGTTAGACAAGGCTGTAGCAAACAGAGCAGAAGAAGCAAAATCAGCTGTTGCCAACCAACAAATCCTAAAAGAAGAAAAAACAAAAATACGTCTTGCATTTGGAGTTCTGTTGTTTAGGTCAGACTGCTGTCAGATGTAGAGCTGCTTGACTGACGTGGATGGGTTAAAGCTGCACATCATGAGTCAAACAATGGGGCCGGTGCCTACAAAAGGTGAACAATCAATGGACTAAAAGGCACTTATATACACAGAAGATCACAATGCTGGACAAATAAACATCTAGAATCATTTCTTTTTGATACAGCTATAAAGGATCATATCATTAAATTCTTTTTAAATATTAACATTTTATAACAACGGTCCCATAAAAATCTTTGTACCTCAGTATTTTATAAAAAAAAACTTGACTTGTTGCCCTCTTTGTATTTTTCCCCTGTAAATACTTGTACGGATCAGTCCTAATCTCTCACAGACATTCATTTTCCTTTTCCTTTTCACTGTCTCAGGAATAAAACAGCCTTCCTTTCTCTGAACCCTGAAGCCTGCTGAGCTTGGCGAGTTGAGAAGGTGACGGAGGTACGTCCTGTCTGTAGGGGCCCTTGGACTGAGGTAGGGCCTGAGCTGGGGCCTGAGCTGGGGCCTGAGCTGGGGCCTGAGCTGGGGCCTGACTGTGGTCTCCATTGTGGTCATAGCTGCTGCCACTCGGGGTTTCCTGGGCTGGAGGCGGCCTGGCTTTGTTGGCCTCCTGCTCTCTTCGTCTCTGCTCCTGCCTCAGCAACTCCTGGGTCTCTAGGAGAACCCGGGCGTTAAAGTTGGACGTTCCCAGGTAGCCATTACGTGACCCCTGGCCCCCAGAGTAGCGAGGGTTCTCCTTGGATGTCTGGAAACCCTCTGCTGGCATGTACACCTTGTCCCATGACTCCTGGGACACCGTGCTGGGGTTCTTGCGAGGTTGCCTAAACACACAAAGACAGGTACAGAGGTCAATTGCGATGTTCAGTAAGTCCCCTTAAACAGTGCCTGAGTCTATAGTGAAAAGAGAAGGATGCCATTTAATTCTGCTCAAAAAAGAATTTTTATTTTTTTCGCCCAGCAGCCTCTGGGTCAGCACTATTGAAGGGAGATTCAAAAGAAACTGCACTTCAGCAGAGAATGTAGCCATTTTCACATTTTATGACATTAAAAGGGGGATGTGGTCGTGGTATTCACTTAAAATATTGAAAGCAACATGAGTGGAGTAAAGAGGGATCTGTTTTAGCCCGCTGCATGATTACACTGAATCCAGTGACATAAAGGACAAGACATGAAAGAGAGAGGAAACAAACGGCGGAAGGCTGAAATGCCCACAGGACTATTAGTTCCACATTGTAAACAAACACAAATGTTAAAACCTCCATGAGAAAAATGACTGCTTTCATCCATTTAACTCCTTTTTGGAGCTGCAGACGGGTGCACTTACAGAGCAGACAGAGTAATGGCAGGCCTCACGGCATTATCCGCCTTCTACTCATCTTCACCCGGCCTGCCTGCTCCTACACTGACAGGACAGCACAAGATGCACGCATATCATCTCTCATACAAAAACAATCTAACGCACATGCGTGCCTTCCACCACACATGCTCACCTTTTCAGAAATTGGCCCTGGAAAGCCGTCATTGGAAACTGCTAGGTCTTTGGCTAAAGTGTCAACTCTGCTCCTCCATTATTACGATCCATTAAGGCCGATGTGCGATGGAAGACCTGTGACAGTGTCTTTTGCATCAAGGGTGCTAAGAGAAATCCCATTCACACCTCACTGACCCAGTGTGTGCTTAAAAGGCTTTTGAGTTCACAGCACAAGACTGCAGAGGGAGACAGGGGCCTGGAATGCTTTTAGACTAAAACACCTGAAATTCTTGTCAGGCTGAGTTTCACTCCAGCAGCTGAGAGGAATAGACAGAAGACTAAATAGGTAATTTATTGTTCAAATAACAACTCTCTTATTCATTTTTCTTAACTCAGAATTTAAAATGAGAGAAACTGATTTAACTTCTTATTTTGTATGCACTGCAAAATACTGCCTTAAATTAAGAAAATTAGAGGACATACTTGATCATGCCACAAGAAAAAACATTCTCTAAAGCTTATAGATGGGATTATAGATGTACAGACCTGATCAAAATCTTAAGACCAGTTGAAAAATTGCTAGAATTTACCTTTTGCACATTTGGATCTTAATGAGGTTTTAAGTAGAGCTACAATATGCAAAAGCAAGAAGGGGGAGTGAGACAAAAAGCACTTTGAAAAAGTAATTTATTGAAAGCAACAAGTAAACTGAAATAGGCTGTTTATCAGCTGATCAAAAGTTTAAGACCACAGGCTATAAAAGTCAAAATCTGCTCAAAATTCTCATTTTCTGTCAGCCATTCACACGGTCATGCCCTCCTGATGGCTAAAGCTAAGAAGCTTTCTCTTGTTGAACGTGGTTGGATCGTCGAGCTGCATAAGCAAGGCCTCTCACAGCGTGCCATTGCTGCTGAGGTTGGACGCAGTAAGACGGTCATTCTAAATTTTCTGAAAGATCCTGAGCATTATGGAACAAAAAAGTCAAGTGGTAGACCCAAAAAAATTTAAAAAAAATTGTTTCTAAAACAAAAATCTACAGTTTTTACTAAGAAAATATTTTTCTAATCCACTGCAGCCCACTTAAAAACCTCTGTTCCATACATGCATCCCATGCATGTACACTATTGTGGAAGATGTGCATATTGTCCTATGTTGTAACAATTTTGGACTGCTCAGCACATCATATGCTCACGTACTTCCACACAGGGAAAGTATAACACTGTTCTTACCCTCACCCCAACTGGTTAGGGCAGGAGGACGTCCTGCCTATACCCGGTTCTGCTGGAGGTTTCTTTTTAATCAAATGGAGCTTTATCATCCCACTGTTGCCTGTATGCTTGCACAAAGCTATCCGTTAGATTCACTGTGTTTCCCTTTAGGAAAGAGTGTTGCCACCTTGTTTAACAGTCAGTCACAGAATCGGGAAAATAAAACATAAACACAATGACTGTGTAAATTATAATTAAAGAGCAGTGTCTAGTGTCACGGTGGTGACATCAACAGACAGAATCCTCAGCAAATATAAATCAGGAACTACCCCCCAGGGCTGTCAACAAGCAAGTTAAAAACATGAACTACTTCATTCTTAACATTTAAATTAAGTTACCCTTGTTAAACATTCTTTTTTTATATCTGTGTAATGAAAGCCCCACATTTCCAATATTACTAATGAAAGCTCTTGTGGTTCTCAGTGTTTAAAGGTTGGGGAAGAGCTGAAGCACATGGCACTGTAATGTGAGTGTGGATGCCTTTGTTGGCTAAGGTCTACATTTATGCATGTGTAGACAAATGTGTATGCATTTATGTGCTGTAAATGGGCAGCACAAACACATCATCTTGTTCCACTGTGCATATGTATGTATGTGTGTGTGCATGTAAGTACGTATGAGGGTAATTGGCCGAGGGGCAGATGTAGAGACAGACTGCAGAGAGAGCCCCACCACATGCTCCATATCTGGGTTTTGCTGTCTGGGCGAGCCGCCATGCATTTACACCCCGGCTTGGCTTACAGAGCAGCCAGCACCGCTCATGAGGGAGCCGCTTGTTTAGAAACCCAGGACGCCTGTTGCACAAGGCGGCGATCTGTGTTTCCAGAATGACCTTTTAGGTTTTAAAGTAGACGAGAGAAAACGGGAGTCTTCGGCGGCGAAGAGAAGAGAGCAGAGATGGCATTGTTCCACAGGAATGTAATCGTGATTGATGCGTCAGGGGATCCAGTTCTCTTATCACCTATACTCCTGCGCCAGAATATGTCACAAAGTAGATTAGCTACATTTACAGAGGGAGGGGATGGGAACATATATCATGCCAAAGAGTGGGGTAAATTTAGAATGACAGAAAATAACAAACAAAGCCAGGAAGTTGGCTTACACAAAAAATTTGTGGCCGCTGTGTGTTTCTTTAAAACAGCTGGGAAGAATCAGAGTTTATGAGAAGGAGGAGAAAGCTTACACACACATGCACAGACTCAAAATGATTAGGGAAAAGCCCCAAATGCATCCAGTGGGCAATGGAACAATCGTTTCTATATTGTACAAATAAATTGTCTACAAACGTGGAATAATATTTTCTTTATAGCGTGGAAGGACGTTGTTCTGGCTGAGGAGTGTACAAACTGTACGAGTAGATGGGGGAGCTACTGGCGGTTCTCTCAGGCCACAGTTAAGAACCTTATCTTGACGGCATTCATGTGTGTGTGTATTTTTGTGTGTGAGTGCGTTTCTTTCTGGCTAATCAGTGGTCTCTACTTCCTACTAAAACACTCATTCCTCTCCCGGCCCCCTCTCGTCCTCCGCTGCCTGTCACCGCTAATCCTGCTCCAACAACAAGCCTTCATTAGTGCTCTTCCAATCCTCACAGCCCAGACAGCGAGCTAAGTCTGGCCGTCATCAGATAACCAGCTACCATGGCTTCTTCTGGAAGCTCTTTGGGTTGGAGGGTTTTTTTTTTTTTTTTGTGAGGGAATGTCCCCTTTTCAACTGAACGGCTCACTGCTCAGGCTTCCTGTTTTGGAAGAGAAGGACAGGATGAGGAGGTTCCAAAAGAGAGGTGGTTGGAGTTAGAAGGCTGAGGTTATTAATCTGGGCATGTAAGACTTTAGCTCTTTAATGAGGAGCAGTACCGAGACACGAGCTCTGAAAAGCCTTAGCCAGGGTCAAACGTCAAGCCTGAGCTCATGCGACTCTTTTCTCAAAGACGCTATGAGATTATGAGAGGAATGCATATCAAAGGCCATTCTTGGCTGGCTTTTTGGCCGGCCATGCGAACTTCCCAAGAAAAGCAACTCACTGAGGGGGGGGGGGGGGACTTGGGCCTACTGTCACATTACATGAGATACCAGCAGATAACAGCTAAGAAGGGAATGCATAGATCAGTCTGGCTTATACAGACCACATTGATTATGTGTCCATGTGGACCACAAATCCATAGCCATAGACAGGAACATGTTTTAATCGACCAAACTGTGTTCACAGGCAGCAGAGCAAAAGGGAACAGCTATGAAGAAATGATTGCACAGGGAGGGACTAAAACACAGGAGATCAGAGTTACTCTGGCCAAGAAAATGAAAAGACCACACACACACAAACAGACGCACACACGCACGCACGCACGTACACACACAAACACACGTTGAGGGTTGTCTTTGTTTAAGTTGGCAAGCAGCAAAACTCAAATAAACCTTCACTTGCTGCATTGTAGACCATACTGTACATTTCATAACACCAAAAACTCACACTGGATTGTTTTCAGCATGGAAATATTTAACAATAATGTTTATTTTATGATAAACTTTCAATCAGTGGGTAGAATTAGAGCATTTAGGGACCTTCTCTTTCAGGATGCAAAGCTTCAAATGTGGGGATTTTCAAGTGAGATTAGAAAGATTCAGAGGACTGTTACAGAGTGATGACAGGGACTGCAAAAATTGATACTAAACTGATTTCCCCCAGGGCATTGAGATGAAAGATATGCTAAGCTTTATTGGCATCTCTTTGACTAACATGCAAAAGAATCGAAACAGGAAGATGGAGAAGATGGAGAGCAGTGTGTAGCTCTGAACTAAAGCTGTGTAAGGCAAGACATGACCAAGAGAAAATTCCTTTTAAAAACATACTGAAGTTGTTATTCATTATGCGGGGAGTGTTGGAGAGGGGGCCCAGTGCCTTTCACAAAGTCACCACTTCCTTGAGGTCAGCATTGACTTAATGAAGTTAAATATCAGTCAGATAATTCTAAGCAATCACATTAAATGATTTCATTCAAAGAGTTTTGCTAAGAATCATTTAAATGTCTAGAGATGAGTTGAAAGTGCCTTTATGGTGATTGACTTTGAGGGTAGCCAAAGAGATACGCAAAACAAAGAGAAGAGGAAAAAAGAAGATAAAAGCAAAAATATCAGGGAAGAAAAGACAGGAATCGAAAAAGTCAAATGAAGAGGTTGAGAAAGGGCACAGAGGACATGATAAGGAAGGCAGAGACAGAATTATGTACAGACAGATGGTAAAATGGTGTGTATTTATATAGCACTTTACTATACCTGAAAGATACCCAAAGCGTTCACAGTTACCCATTCACACACTGATGTGCAAGGCGCTAACCACGACCCACCTGGAGCAATTAGGGCGTAGGTGTCTTGCTCAGGGACACCTGGACATGAGCTCTCCGGGCCAAGGATTGAACCGGCAACCCTCCAGTTGCAAGACGGCCACTCTACCCACTGAGCCATGCTGCCCAGACGGACAAACAGACAGACAGACAGACAGACAGACAGATGGGATGAAGGAAGAGGAAGACGATGGATGTCTCACCGTGGCAGAGAGTTGTACTGTCTTGGTGCTTGTTGGAAACCATCTCTGTCGTCTTGCTGCTGTTTCTGGACCTGAGTGTCAACTGTTACAGAATGGCGTCCACTCTGAGCCTCTGTCCCATTGGTCACCTGGTACAGTCACCAAATGGAGTTAGTATACACATTGTTAAGAAACACAGAAACACAGGAAGAAAGAAAGCCAGACATTTCTGTTACCTGCAGACTGAGGCTTGCTTCCTTGCCCACTCACACATAAATGAACACTTAGATTGTGGAATATATTTCCCTCAGCACAGCAGGTGCTTTGACAGTGTGATGCCTCCTGTGTGTTGGACTGGCCTCAGGGATCAGTTAGTTAGGAGGTGTGATTCCATGATCACTGTGACACTAAAAATGCACCTGTGCTAGTGGATAAAAAGTCCCTTGATGATGCTGTTAAAGGAGTCCTTCACCAGAATATTGATGAATTACAAATCCTTGATCTACCACACGGCTAATGCTTGCATTTTCCGTGAAAAAGGAAGCTTCTCAAAGTGGTAACGGTTCAAAACCAAAGATGCATTTTAATTGCATTCAAATGTTCAAAAGTTTAAAATAATGTATGCACTGAATGTAAAAAAACCAAACATTTTAAGATGAAAATTAGCTCTGAAAAGCAGAGTATCATATCTCAAATCTCAACGGATGATCACAGCAAATAGCAACCTCTGAGGCTGAAAAGGGAAACCAGTGCAGAAGTAGTCTGACTGATAGAACGTAGACCTTGGGTATAAGTGTGTCACTTATGGTGCACATTTCACATAGGATTCCCCTTCCCTTCAGTCCACTGTATGTCAACATTTCCAACCCCCCCCCCCCCCCCCCCCCCCCCCCCCCCCCCCCCCCCCCCCCCCCCCCCCCCCCGCCGCCTACATGCTGAAAGCAACCACTTGAAACTGCATGTCTCCCTGCATGCAAATGTTCCAACAGCACAGATCCTCTGTGATTATTTTACAGGGGCATCACTGCTGTATCCTGGGCTTAGTCCTGCCTTAGATGGCAATGGTTACTTTAAAAACATTCCAAACAAACCAAAAGGTTTTCTTCCCCTGTAGCAGAATGAAATGAGGTAATGCCAAACCATTCTCCATTCTCTGACATAATGTTGCAGAGTTAAATCTAGCTCGGCAAGACTTACATGAAAGTGTCAAAAACTGAAGTTCTTCCAATGGTCATTTGAGGCTGGTCTCAAAAGAAAGTCCATGCCCACAGATCTCTTCGTTAAAATGGCCAACTTAAAGCACAAATAAACAGTCTAGTCCAAAAAAAAAATGTTTTGGTTGTCTCGAAAGTCAGTTTCTTGGACCATAAAAACTGTATGTGGGTGAATTTTTGCACAACACATAACTAAAATGAATGAAGTCCTAAAATTATGCATAATTAAGGGTGTAGTCACTTTAAATTACACTTGAGTACCATCTCAGGACACTCCATGGCCCACCTCAGCTCTACTGCTTCACCTCTTCCGAGATCGTGGCAGCTGAAGCTACCACACCAAGATTCAAAACCACTGTTTGGGAATCATATAGATGTTTGGAGGGTTTGTCCATCTTTATGTGCAGTCTGTATTTCAAAACAGCCGATATTTTCTTCGACTGAAGCAAACACCTAGCTGAGAACATGTCCTGATGTGTTTACTGTAAAATGAACCGTGAACTGCATTAACTGTAAAAACCAGCAGAGAATTACTGGTATTACAGAATGTCATAAGAAGCTCAAAAAGAAGTCCTGTTTGAAGACCTAACTACCAGAGAAAATCATTTAAACCATCTCTAAGTGCCTGACAGGAGAACGTGTGAGTATGTGACTGATGAAGAATTTACTGCATCTGACAACGTACCAGAACATAGCTTGTTCTTGTGAGGGATTCGTTTTGTTCTTTAGTCAGAGTATTTCCTGTTTCATCCTAATGAGAAAAGAAGAGTCAAGAAAGAGTTAAGAATGAGGATCTTTACCTTGGACTGACAGCCATTTCAAAAACTCTTCAGTCAACTGTATATAGATCATGTTAAAAAATAAACAAGCTGTTTATTAATATTGTTCTAGTATGACTTATTCATATGTATTTATATTTCAGCTATTTTCCATATGGAGGATTTACATGAATTCTTACAGTGTCAAATATTCATACTTGAAGTTCTTGAGGTGTATCTCTTTGACTTTTTATTGATGGAGCTCCAACTGCAGCGAACATCACTGCTCTAACTACAGGTTGCATCAGTTTGGTGCTTAGGAACATAAGAAAAAAATTGTTGTGAGCACCAGCAGTGCTGAGAACATTAAATATAGATGAGTATCACCAGTTACTGCTTCATTCCACACATTTGCGTGTGTCTCCACACCGCCAGCAAGTGTGTATGTGTGTTTGTTGTCTGATCATCTGTGAGGTTGACATGGAGATATCATCTCCCTCAACACCAGCTCACTGCTAACGAGCTGGCTGATGAAAAAACATGACAAGCCAATTAAACAGAAGTGAGCTGAGGAGGTGTTGCGAGCGTGGCTTGACCAAGTGTCAGTTTTCATAAAGCTCGGACGGTAATGTGGTAGGCAGGTGGTGTGGATGGTTCGTTGGAATATATTTCCGCATGAGCAAATAATAACTAATTTTTGACTATTTTAGTGAGTAGTTGAGTTTCAAAATTAAACAGCATCTCCAACAGCAGTGTTTGATAGCCTGAAAAGAAATTCTAGAAGATGTGGAAAATCTGTGAAAATGTGTTTCTAGGACTGGTAGTAGAGGAGTAGCACTGCTTCATAGAATGGATTGATGGGGTAAAGGTGTGTTGGCAGAATAAATGGCTGTCAGTAAAAACATCTTCCTGGAAACATCTTGTGTTTCTGAAATGGCTGCTTTCCTCTTTACTTGGACAGCTGCAATAACACACAATTACATTTCACTCAGCGTCAATAGCCAGTCCTTTCTCAAGCTTTCCAAGTCCTAAAAACATAATGGTATTCCACGTGGGTGAAGTGAATTGGACTCATATGTTTCAGGTTTCTGTGCAACAACATGTTCCTCCAGCTCAGAAAGTGTAGAGCGTATAAACGAATATCAGATGAACTGTAAAGGGGAAAGGAGAAATTATTTTACCGGAGCCAAATGTGGTGGTGAGAAAATAATTAGTCACGCACACTGAAAGTTCTTGATGTGATTTGAAAGGAAGTGGAGAGGAATCCGGAGGTGCCTGACGCTTCAGTTTAAAACTGAAGGGTTGAGGTGGATGACGCCATGCCAAGAGAAATGCATGAGAAATATAGCCAGGAGAGAAAATCAGTCAGTGTAATGGCATTATCCAGGGAAGGAGAATCAGATTATTCCACGTTAGGCCTGGAATACAATGCCATATAAAACATGACATTTGTTGAAATCGAATCAAAGAGACGTCCGTGTTTGTTTTTATCCAATAATGTGAAAAATGATGTCAATACAGCACACTTTTATCTCTCCCCTGTTTCCTTGGTGGTGTCACAGACAAAGCAGACAGGAGAAAGAATTCTCCACCTGTTTAAACAGAAGAGCCGGGGGGACATAATTATGAAAATTATTTGCAGCTATCAAGAGTCTGCGACGAGGAAAGCAGCTGGATGGAAGCTTTAAAAGTTCAAAACAAAAGCAAGACCAGGGTGTAATATTTCTCGGTTCAGAGCTGGTCGCAAACCTTTCAGATATCAAAGCAGGTCGCTGTGATGGGTCAGCACTAACATATGGCTTTACCACCCACACTCCTCATGATACTGTGTTTGTAGGCCGGCGCATAGGGAACAGTTTTAGGAGAGCAGCCAAGCTGTACACAAACAGACATATGGAAGACATTTAAGTTGCTAATGGGCAGACAGAGCAAGAAGAAAGTGAGAGAATGGCAGTGAAACACCACATCCTGACAAAAGCCCAGTTGGATAATGACTCTCTCTTAAAGTCAGCACGCCGGCCCAATTCTGCCAATTTATTATAAGCAAGCCCAGTCCATTTGTGGTTGCCGGGGTGTGTTGCTCCGGGCGGAGTATCCATCTGAGAGCAAGCAGTGTGGTCTGCCATTTCCCGGTCTCTGGCCCAAGGAACCATAGTGAATGGAAGGTTGGTTTGGTCATCACCATATCACTTAAGGACTTACTAGTATGCACAAAAGGCAGAACAAAATGTTGGAGTGTCTTTTATTGTCCTTAAGTTATCTCTGTCGAAAAATGTGTGGGGTAATAGGGCTGAAAATATTGTTATGGCTAACATAAGAGGAAGTGAATCGTTTTGCTCTGCTCTTCTCTTTCCATCTTATCTGTAAACAGTTTGGTATCTCAGCAAATTGACTGCAATAAAATTGTTGGATGCATAAGAATTCTTACATCTGTGCTCATGTATGATAGTATGTGAGTACAGATGTGTGTTTTATCTAGGTTTTGGCAGCAGGGCAAATAGCACAATATTGCATTCACTATAAAACGATCCTTTCCACACCCATGACCAAGCTGAATAAGTGTCTGTCAGGTGTTCAGAAATGATGGTATGTCCTTTTGCTTATGGCTGCTTCACTACTAGTACAGTATAAACAGTACATATCCATAGTTCACAGATGTAGATTTGCAAATTAATTGAGCAAACTGAGTGACAGGTTGACAAAAGATCCGTTTAAATCATCATAATTGACAGAACGATGTGGTGGAAAACCAAAACTGAAGTACCTTTTGGTGATGGAGAAAATAAATCACATCTTGTAGAAAAGAGAATCCTCTAAGCACTGTGAAAAACCTCACAGATGTAGAAGATTGGTTATACGACTCCCCTGCTGTTTTCTAGATTCTGTCATGGTCCTCCTTTATTAGAAACCATGCCTTTTTTATTGTGTCACTGCACATTTACTAGGTAAAATTGCTATAACATTAATATGACGATATTCAAAAAAAGGTTTAATTATGGACATAATTCAATAAAGCTGTAAAGGAAGAAAATTCAGACATTTGTTTCCAATTATTCTTACATGTTGAAAATGATACATGTTGAAAAATAGTTGCTGAAAACGTGAAAAGACTGTGAACCATGTAGTACTAAATTGTGGAGCTATATCATTAAACTATTTTTGATTTTGTTTTCAGTTTCAGGATTTTTTCTAAGTAGACCAAAGCTCATGGCTTGATGATTCACTGGAGCTCTTTCCATGACCCTTCATCCTAACACTGAAATGCTATAAAAACTAGAGCGCATTCTTTTCAGGTGTCCTCCCACTAAACATACTACACCTACTACGTCCTACAGTGTGCTAGTTTGCTTTGCCTTTATGTAGCAAATGCATCTTCCCTGTATGCACAGAACAGCTCAGTCCCTTTATTTGAATTAGCTAATAATGATGAGTTGAAGAAGTTAATTGATTCTGCAAAAAAAAAAAAAATGCAGTGATGGAGAGCTGAGGATGACAGCAACACCTGCTTCTGCTATGACTGTTTAATAGCATGTAGATTTACAAACCTTCAGTAACTTTGTGTGATTTTCCATCTAAGAAATTCATGTCAATTTGCAAATTTGCTACAGTTAATTTGTGCTAGTGTGAATGCTGTTGATCAGCACCTTCAGTGGATACACTACCAATGTTTCAAAGTGTTTTGTTTTACAATTTTTAAAGCAGATTTTACATACGCAGAGATGTTTCTGACCATGAACATTGGGGTGGGTGCTTGATAAAGTTTTCTGCATTGTCAGAAACGCAGACTAATATGCATTACTGCCTGACACAAACTTTAATATTTCTGTTATGCTCGAAATAAAATCTAGATGCAAAGGAAAGCTTGCTATCAGCCCTGCTTATCTCAGCACTGCATTACTCTGTGTTCAACTTCTCTGGCTCCAGTGCTGCATTCTTCAGAGAGTTGCCATACATTCATGCTCGATAGCCTCACACAACATGTTCCATGTCGTGTTTGACTGGTTAGAATTCATACGTTGCCATGGCACAGAGCGAGGTTGTCTTAAGGCTAACCTTTAGCCCTTGGGAAGTCAAGTGACTGCGGCTAAAAGTGGCTTATTCTTCACATGATCACACTGGAAAGACTTAGCTGCACACAATCCAACACCCATCAAAATGGAAGCTCAGCGTTTGCATGAACGCAACAAATACTTGCAGACACATGCATCCTGGTAGCAGGAGATGAAGTGATAATAAAATCAAAAGAATTCACATAAATATGGGTTTACAAGCTGCTGGTGGTGTTTGATCCAAGGTACCAGCATGACGCTCACACTTCTCTGTGTGGTCATGCTCGTTGGCGCTCTAACACAACAGCACAAATCGATTTTATTGCCAGAGAAAGAGAGAGAGAGAGACAGAGAGCCAGAGAAAGGCAACTCTTTTAAAAATACGTAGCACTTTATGATGAACATCTGGAATTCCCCTCTCAGAGAGCAGCTGGGACGGAGCGAGAGGAAACATGCCAGGTCTAATTGTGTATGTTCGCTTTAGGGCTGCATGACAGACAGGTCTTCTCGTGTCTCGGTCATTATTCCATTAAGGAGGAACTGAGGCTCGAGAACTGACCTGAGCTTTGTCATTACAGCCGGTTACAGCAGACGAATCTGGAATCTCCAACACCCCAGAGAGAAGCTGAGGTCAAACCCTCAGAGAGCTGCCTCACACCTGACACTGCTCCATATGCTCTGCCTGTAACTGTCTCTCAATATGATGACCATTTTCTTGTATATTTGCTTTTTTAACCTCAGAAGTGCAACATTTTCACAGAGGGTCATTGATATGGAACTAGTGGAGGAAGATACACACTGCAAAAACTCAAAATCTTACCAAGTCTGTTTGTCTTATTTTTAGTCAGAATGTCTAGTCTCAGTTGATTTAGGATAACCTCACTTAACAAGTGACATTTCAGCAAGATAGAAAGACTTCTTTTAAGGCAATGCATCTTAAATATCTTGTTAAATCAAACAATTTTGAAATTGTCTTGTTTTACCCCTCCTGTCGTCCTGCGGGTCAAATTGACCCGTTTTAAAGTTTGAAAATGTGGGAAAAAAACTAATATTTTCACATTGAAAACTTCCACATTATCAACATTTTTTGGGAATTTTTTGAACATTTTTTGATGGAAAAAAAGAAGTGTTAAATAAATGTGTCTTTAAGAACATTCGGGGAAAAAATCAACCAAAATTCAGCGAAATTTGATGGATTTTGGTTGATTTTTCCCCCCGAATGTTCTTAAAGAAAATATTAGAAGTTTTACTGATAAATATGTAATCATTTTAGACACTTTGAAGATTTTTTTGAAGATTTTTGTTTATTTTTTTTTTAAATATTCAGAATTTTCTTTTTTTATCTTTTACATTTTTTATTTCTTGTCAAATTTGGGGATTCTTTTAAAACAAAACTTTTAAGGAATTTTCTTCCTGAAGATTTTGCAAATTTTCAGAAATTTGGGGAAATTTTTGCAGAATTTTTGGATGTTTTTTGGTGCCGTACATGAGGACAACAGAAGGGTTAAGACACCTAAGATTGACAATCCTGGTAATATATGACTTAAAATAGGTTTTCCCAGCTATTTTTAAGATCTCAATATTCTGAATATCCCGTCTTATTTCAAGAAATCTTACCAAGTCATTTTTCACTTGTTCTATTGGCAGATTTTTTTCTCTGTCTTATTTCAAAGTAAAAGTTCCCTGTAATAAGTTTTTTCTCTTGTTTTGAGAGGAGCATTTTTTCCAGCGCATGGTGCCTGGCAAACCTAAATTTCATTAGCAACTGGAAAGTCTTGATCTTCAGGTAAAGATCATGCTAAAGGACTGAAAACTCAACAACTGCTACTAAATGGACCTTGATGTGAGACTGTTTAGTTAGCTGCTGTTTCCAAAGTGAGGAACGAGTGTTGACATCAGACCAATGGAAGAGAAAAATCTTACAGAACTCAATGTTCTGCTTGTTCACGACATCTGGGAAAACACCATGTGCTGATGGAAATCATTGGATATGATCCACAACAGAATAAATGGACCTTGAGGCGAGACTGTTTTGCTAAAGCTACTTTGATTGTGATATCTGGATAAAAAAATGAGCAAATCTGAACTGGCGCTACAGTGGTGTATACATATCACAACAGAGCCATGCTTTGAGATGGCAGCAGCTCCTTCTGTTCTGGCTCACACTGTAACCTGCGTGGAAGCTATTATGGCGTAACCTTGAGTACTCAGGGAAAGCGTGCATCAGAGGGCAGTTCTGCACACTTTGATGTGGTCGGCATTTAACTGCCTCCTCAAACTTCTTGTCTTGTCTGCGGTTACATTCACTGAATGTTTTGATTTATAAAAGAGAGGGTCGTTAAGGTTTCACTTTCATCATTGTGGACAATGTTGTGCAATGACAAGGAGTGAACTCACTGTAAAAAAAATAAAATAAAAAAAAGAAAGAGATACTGATTTCTGTCCAAAGAGTAGCTCTAATCGGTTTCAACAGAACACAACCACAAGGTCACATTTTTCAGTGTGGGTCAAACATTTTCTAAAAATGCTATTATTACCACTACTGCCTCCACCCAAAGTTATAAAACTCACATTTGACGGCAACAAGTTCTGAAAGCTGTATCGAATTTTCAGTTTCATAATCAGTCTAAAAATACACAGTCTGGATGGAAAGTCTAAATTAAGAGTTCTTTCTTTTTGTTTATTTTCTTTCCTTCTTTCATAAATCTTTCTTGCCTAATTTAATTTTTTTTCTTGGTTAGTTTGCTTCTTTGTATGTTTGTTTGTTTGTGTTTTGTTTATGTCTTTGGCTGCTCTTCTATGTTTTGTTGCTTTTTTCTTTCTGTTTTTCGCTCTTTTTTCATCTTCTTTTCTTGCATCGGTTTTGTTTGTTTCTAATCTTTTTGCTTTGTTAGTTGTACTTTGCTTCTTTCTTTCTTTCTTTCTTTCTTTCTTTCTTTCTTTCTTTCTTTCTTTCTTTCTTTCATGAACAGAGATTCCTACAGTTGTACTGCATTAAATGAGTCATTATAAACAACAGGACAGTAGTGTTGTCAGCCAGTGGACCAGGAAAGACTGTGCCTGTTGTTTTGCATTGATAATGAGGTCAAAGGGGCTGTTAAATTAATGCCGTCAAGTATTCAGAACCCACCAAGTCATTTTAATTTTTTGCAGTTATTTGCCAAACATACAGAACACTTTTCTTTTTTTTCTTTCCATATTCCCCCTGGCCTTCAGCTTAATAGCTTGTCCATCCCCACTGAATAGAGCCATATCCACTCTGATTTTGGATGACACTAAGGCAGGGCCTCCCTTGAGTTCTTCTAATCAGTGTCAATGTATAACATGGGTATGAATGTATCTTTCCTAACAAGCTCTGCCATTGTGAATCCTTGTTCACGGGACTGAAATAACATGAAAGAGGACTAATAAAATAGACTTCAATACTCGAGGGGCCGGCCCTATATCTTATTACCAGTGGAATAGCAGCGGTATGCCCAACAATGTCAACAATCACAAGCAATTAGGAGCTCACAGGCTCACAGAGAAAGACTGAAACTGCTTAGTGCTGAACAAACAGCTAACAACCGAGGGAAGATGGGAAGAGAGAGAGAGAGATTAAGGACGCAGTGATAGATGTCCGCTCAGTGATTTTTCAACCATCAGGAAGACAAACACTGAAGCAAATCCAGAGCAAATAAAGTCTGCCTTCCTCTGTGAGAAGATGGTGGGAAGTATGCTGCTATCCTTTACCCAAACTTGTTTAGACAACAGAAAAAACAGCAGAAGATGCCTGCCACTCCAAGCCAAGTTCCCTGACAAATTGATGTTGAAATTTTGCCAGAAAATTGTATGCCAAATATTTTCACTTTCGAGGGTTGACATTCTGACCCATAATTTAGAAAATAGCTCTGCTTGCTGCAACAATTAGTGACCACTTATCTGCAAAAGACACAGAAGAAAAATCCATGTCGGTCTGAAGCCATTACAAGGCAAAAACACATAAATAAACCTCAGATATTTAACCTCTGACATGTTCCTACTTGGTTATATGTTTCTGGCTCCATTAGGTTTTCATCATATTATAAAATAAAAGGATGTATGACCTTACCAAAATGTCAAAGCGATGAGTTATATTACTTCTAACACTCCGGTAGAGTTAAGTAAATAGCTAAGACCATCAATGATACCATAGGGTGGTTAAAAAATGAAATATATGCTTCTGTACTTAAACCAAAGTTGAACTTGTCATGCGCAGCAAAGAGGGACATGAGATCAAGTCTGAATAAATTAACAAAGGAATTAACTTGATTACATTTTTCCAATTATGAAGAATAAATCCCATTGTTGTTACAGATCAATCATGGAAGAGGAGAATGGATTAAAGAAGCTCTTCTCAAATTTTAATTTAAAAAAGTCAAAAATTAATTCAAAAATCCCTTTAATCAAGTCTAATGAAAATTATAATGAACAGTGCAGTTCACTGTCTATCTCCCCTAACACTGCCTTGACATCTTATGTTTCCCGTCTTCCTTCACTCCATAAGTGTGCAATGCTTCCAAGACTGAACAGATACAGGCAGAGATGAGTAATTAGCAATTAGCTTCAGGTCAAAGGTTGAACCTGGATATTAGAAATCAGTCAAAGAAATTTGCCATTTGTTGCGACTAAAGCCTGAAATTTAAGCAACGTGAGTCAGATAGTTTGGCAGTCGGATTGTCTTCACTGTCCAGAAGGATGACAGCATCAGATGACTGAGACACTTCCTGGACAATGTTGATTTTGTTGTGTTGGGATTCTTACCGTCTTATATCAATTACTGTTCCTTTCACAAGTGAGATTGTTCTTACTGATAGTCTCAGGGTGCACAAATTTATGACACTACTTAATTGGAGTCATACGCTGGGAATACTGGCAGGAAATGAATCATATCCATGCTCAGTGCTGTATCAGAGAAGGAGAATAGTCTGACTGCACCTTTTCATCATTCTGCCATATTGAGGAAAATCTGTTTACTTTTATTTTTTTTACTCAATCACAGTCAATGCAGGTAGTTGTAAGACAGGGGTGTCAAACTCATTTTGGTCCAGGGGCCACATACGGCCCAATTTCATCTCAAAGGGGCCGGACCAGTAAACTTATAGCATAATTACCGAGAGGTGCAAAGGAGAACAAGTATATTAGAAAAATCTTTATATTTAATGAACTCTCCTTTTAAAAATTATATTAGAAACAACCAGAGATTAAATTAAGTGCAATTTCAAGAACACTATGACTCAGTTTAACATTTATTTGAGTGCATTGTGCATTACAGGGTTGCAAACAATAACAGATGCTTGACTTAAATGACGCAGAAATGTTTCCAGGTAACCTATCATTCGGCAAGACAGCTGTTGCGCTGCATTATGGGATCTGTAGTTTGTGTGTTATCAGCGCTTCATATCGTCGGACCATTAATAACAATAATAATAAATCAATGTAAAATGATCTCGCGGGCCAGATATAATTGTATTACGGGCCGGATATGGCCCGCGGGCCTTGAGTTTGACACATGTGTTGTAAGATATGTAGTTAGCTCATGATGTAGTGATGGTGTCCCTGCAAAACAGTGTGGAGGGAATTGTTGTAGTGAAATATGGAGGCAAGAACTGTCTAAAATGGATAAATTACTGAACTGAGAACCAAACAGACTGCTTTAAATGTGCGATAGAAATGGCAGGCTATCGGCCAAATTCTGCTTTCCACATTCATGTGTCCACAAGGGTACATATGACGGACATTTCGCCATCCTCCAAGTACATGAGGTGCTGTACCCTTCTGTGGGCACACATTTTGGCATGCCGGCATGCACACCAGAATTTGTGATGGAAAATTATCCACATCCACATCTTCATAGTTTATTGTCAAAACAATTCAGACTTGTCATTAACAGTGCCCAAATACAGGTGGAAGTTCTAAATTCTCCAGAAATCTTGTGCTGTGCTGCCTACTGTGCTCAGCCCTACCCCTGCTACATTCTGTAAAGAGTGCAAAATTTACAGCCTTTCAGCAGCATCTATGGAAGTTTTTTTTGTGTTTGACATTAGGGACAATGTGACTGTATGCATGGCAGACCAACACGTATCTATTGTAACATGTGCACTATCTGCTTTCAGTTTGCATCAGTCATGTGGAAACCAAGAGCTAGGCTTTATCCTGCTTTTATACTACATCCAGTAGGTCACGCTGTATTTCATAAACTGAACTAGAGTAAATGTGAAAATACTGATGCAAATAAGAAATGTTTCTTCTCTTTGTAGCAATCCTGAAATACAGTACTAAAACACTGAAAAACCAAGTAGCATCAATTCTGATAGAATGTCACAAATTGATTATCAGAGTAATCAGATTTAGATGAGACTGGTGTGAATGTAAGAATCATACCCAGTGGTGAACTGGGAGGGATTGCCATTGTAGCTTTGAAAACAGGGTGCTTTGTTTGTTTTTGGGTTAGTGCAGCTAAGCACCACTCTGATGACGTGGGATTCCTAACAGACACTCACCCAGGGCTGGTCGAAGCTGTAGGTGTGCTGATGGTCCTCAAGGTCGTCCTCCTGCTTGGCCTGCTGGAACTCGTGCCTCAGCCTCTGTATCCGGTCGTGGTTACTGGGAGCCATCTGACTGCTGGGAGAGAGACCAGAGAGCAAGCTGAGTGTTTATCTGGATGTAATTTCTCAGCAAGCTCTCTCTCAGAAGCAACACCTGGCACATTAGCCTCACAAGCATGTTGTTTCAGGTGCTTTCTCATATTTGAATAATCCACTTGGCCACAATAACACCCTCCTAAATTGTATTGAAGATCCCTTGATCTGACAGTCATGACTCCTGTTTGCATAACTGACATCTCTATGTACATTCTCTTTCCACCCTCTTCCTTGGAGCTGTTGCTCCTGAACATCCCTCTAAGTAAAAGTGTCCCTTGTGCACAATTGTGAGTGACACATGTCCCTTTTAGACTGCAGAAGAATGCTGGCCCTTTACGGTTCACAGTCATTAAACACTGTGGAAAACCCTCATTTACATCCCCTTCATTAAAGGGCTTTGAGGGGCCTGTCAATAAGAATCAATAGCCTTCCCTCGGCTTAATCAGGCTCTCCTTTTATCACCAGCTACAGAGGCAGCACATGACAAAACGCATAATTATGATGAGACAACCGGCTTGATAATAGGCCTGCATTTATGCATACCACAGGGATGAAAGTGACCAAAGGTTAGGAATCTGTGCTGGGAGCTAGGGGATGTAGGGAGTGGGATGGATAGGGTGAGGGAAGGAGAGGGAGATAAAGGTAGGAGGGGTGTTCTTGGGGATGGTGCTGAGTGCAAAAGGGAAAGGTTAATCAAGAGCATGTGAGAGAAGAGAAAGACACAAAGTCAGCCAGGGCAAAGTGAGCAAAATCAGTATGAAACGAGAAGCAAGTGGAGACAAGGCCAAAAACATTTTCAAAAATGGTTCCTTGATACAAGGAACTCTGTCAGTGTGTGAGTCCTCCTGTGTAGCACTTACAGGTGGCAGGCCAGCAGTGAAAGTGATTGCTTATTGGGGCCCACAGGATTCTGAGCACAATTATGGTGATAATTGCAGATTAGAATGAGCACATCCTTCTGATGATAATGGGGACTAGGACATACTGCCAATCAAGCTTCATTAAAAGCACAATAAATAGCAGCTCATAAAGGATGCACGGATTTCGGTGCATGCCCCTGAGTAGTACTTGGCGAGACACGGTTATCGTGTTATTCGTACTGCTTGATCAAAATCAATTGTATTAGTTATACTCCATTTGATTCCTATAGCTTTATATGTGTGGGAGCTCAGGGAGTGTACATTAGGGCTTTTATGTGAATGTGGGCAATTAAGTAGCTCACTGGGGTGTGAGGTAGTTTATGCTTTTAGGGTGATGGTGAAGTCCTTTTATTACTGTTCATTACAAAATCAATCTTCCCTCTCTATTTACTTGAGGTTGCTTAAATAGCAAATGCAATACTGAATAAAATTAAATTTCTGAATTGCAGTCAATAGAGCCATACAAATCTATTCCTCAAACATTTCTCTCCTTTACATGTAAGTTTTTCTATGAACTACAAACGTAGCACAGAAGTGTCTCATGTAACTCTTATCGGCTTCAGACAGTGTGTTTCTGTATGAACACCAATGCTACATACTCTTATGGACCCTGAGGCCATCTGTTCAGTTTAATGTGTTTACTGATGCGAAAACATCACTTCACCCAAAGGTTTCCAGATTTCTCTAAAGATATTTTGCAGAAAAGTGAGTATCTTAGCTACATGTTCATAGCATGTGTTTGAGAGGAAAAGCACATATGCATATCTGACTATATGTTCTTCACATTCCTTAGCTATATGCCTGCTAATACTGAAATGCAGTATATATGCAATCACCCTTGGTTGTCTCTAATGGCTGAGAAAGGAGCAAACATAGATCTGTGAAGTTCAATGCATGCAATTAGCTTAATCCCCAAGGCTAGCCAAAGAAATACCAAGCTGAGTCCAAGCAAACAGCCTCGTAAATTTTTCTGTTTGACCCTCCAGGGAGGGTCAGTGCTACCATCAGCATCTCAAACATGCACCATTGGGCTGGAAGAACCAGCTGGGCATCCACAAACGTCAGGCTACAAACAAGACTACGTGAGTCCATATACACTCACTACGTAATAAGACCTACAGTATTGCCCTTCTCTCACCCACTGAAGTGTCAATCCGAGAGAGAGTGATGGCCTGTATATTACTAAAGATCTGTTCCAGCGTGTGTGTGTGTATGAAGTGGTGCGGTGAGGAATGGGAAAAGATGAGCGAAGACAAGATCTCTAGCAAATTAAAGAACTGGCAGCATAGCATTTCAATATATTTTTCAAAGCGCTACAAATGGAAATTGCATCGAGTACTGGCTGGGAGTGGGGGTGGGATTTAACGAGGGGGGAATTTGTCATGGTAGTTCAAAGGAGGCCTGTGCAATATCTAGATTATCTGCAGGGGCTTCTCCTCTTGGTCCTCTACCCACCATGGGGGCACCAAGTTGATGGGATTCTTGGAAAGCAGTCCATGGTTTGTAAATATATTCATATGGTAAGAAATAGAGATGGAAAACTAAGCATTGTAAAAGAGTGGGAATCGAGCACAAAGAGTTGGCACATGCTGCCTCCTATCACTGAATTAGCCAGCAGTAAGTCTGTGCCTCAGTTTTCTTCACTCAGAGCTCTGCATTGATCGGGCACCTCAATACATAATTAGCCAGCATGGTTGTTGCACATGTATCAGGTGTCACTGCTTATAAATTCACCTCTATATACACCAGTGTCTGTGATGGACCTGAGGAACAAATGCCGCCTGAAAAGGCTGGGTGTGAGAGATGTGGGATTTGAATTAGATGGATATGAGAGAATATGAATGAGGACTGCTCATCAGTTTGCTATAACCCGTGTGTTTGTGCATAAGAGGAAAAGGTCACAGGTTGTATAAGTGTACTCAGGGGTACCGGCTGGCTGTCTGCATCATGGTCGCATGGGCTTGTACGTCAGTGGAAAATGGGATACTGCCTGTAAAGTAATTAAAAAACATGGGATGGATAAAGTATCCATATGCCACAGCATTTTCACAGCCAGCATCTTCATTCTGTCCAGTATAATGAGATTTGCTCAAAATTCATGTGTGAGTGTGCAGACTGAAATGTCAGCATTTGGCCTCTCTAGGTTGGCCACGTTCCTCCAAAACGCATGCAAGTGTATCGGCACAACACGAAATACCGAGATGTAGAAAAAGACGCAAAGAAGCCGACACATTCTCTCACTATCTATTTTCTTGCGCTCACTTAATAGACGCTTGTACTCAGCTGAGTCACACCGCTGCTGTATTTATAGCCTGGCTCGAAGTTTATTCTGAGAACTTATTGAGAGAGGTAAATGTGTGAATTCACAGACATGCAGAGTCAGGTCAAACAACAACGACCTGGACCCATCTCAGCAACACAACCTCCACTGATTTGCTATTTCTGCTGCTTCGACCGATCCTCTCTCCTATTGAATAATGGTTATGAAAACTAGTTGAAGCAGAAAGGTACCAAAGAATAACAGAAAAGTCCTAATTTTTTTTGCCATGAATCTTGGGGTTTATTTGCCACAACACAGTTTTACAATTTATACATCAACACCTTTGCAAGTGCTTTAGTTTTGCAGCACACTGAAGAATACGTGTTTATGCATGCATGTATGTATGACCCCTGTCACACCTGTGTTTTTTAAACAGACCTGTTGACAGGGGTCATGATCACTCTAAAGCTGCAGTTAGAAGTATGTGGATGCCTGTCTGTGTAATAGCCATCCTTTGATCCAGGAGGATTTGGCAGATGTCTCACACACCACAAGGCTTAGGCCCAAGATGCAAACTATGTGACAGTCCTCCTATTTGCTTCTGTTGGTGGATCAAAGCTGCACTGAGTCTCGACATGCCTCATAAACACTGCCACTGGCTAATAAAGGAGTAATCCAATCACAGAGTGTAACATGGGTCATATGAGCATACCTAAGGTCAGGGGTCAGTCCCGGCCAATTGGAATGAGAGCAAAATGTTGTTGAGGATGAAATTTCAACAAATGAAGTCTGACATAAGTTCTGAGAGTTGTCACAGAACGTTCATTTCCAGCTAAAGTAAAAAAGGCTGAACTGCTGGAGTTTCGGTGTGACTGTAAAATCAGACGTTCTGTTATTTCTTATCAGATCAATGTTGATTGAAATTCTATCAGATTATCTGGTTTCTTACTCTGGTCCCAGTATCTCTCTGCAGCAGATGAGGGGGCAGACTTCTTAAGTTTGGGCCCTTTGGCAATCTTGCATCAAGTCAAAGGCTTAGCTCATCTTTATTCCATCACCCTGTGGACTTTCATTTATTTCAAAGACAGATAGATGAGGCATTTGTGGGGAAATGGACAGCCTTTGGGACCTACCGCGATGATCGAAAGAGATTAGATCTGCATTACCGCTGGTCATTTTTGAAGGGGAGAGGGACAAAGATAAAACATTTTTTTAGAGTCTTCAGAGGAAATCAGCATATATCGGCCAATCTGCCATGATTTTTGCAAGCAATCAAATGAAAGCAGTTGAAGCATATATCCCCCCTTCTGGCATTTCTTTCCCTCTCCACTTTACACTTTCTTTTGCATCTACATAAAAATTTCCTCAATTTTTTCCTTGCCTCATTTCTCGTCTTCATTTCTGTCCTTTTCTTCCCATATGTTTTATCTCTGAATGCCTCAATCCTCCTCTGTGGTTACAGGGATAGGTCATGAATTCCCTTCTGTCCCCCTCATCCTCTCCCACTAGCCTGGTAAGTGACAGCTGCAGGCTGGACAAAGGCCTGATAATACCCTGGATTTGTCAGGCTCTGACTTCACCCATGTCCTCCTGTGACTGATGCACCGACAGTGGCGCCTCGCCAGCTAAAAATCCCACTTCTAGATGGGGGCTGTTGCTGTATTTGAGCTGAGTGTGAATGTGAATCCATGGCTCCTTTCAGACTCTGAAGCTGCACATATGGGGTCCTTGGGGGTCCTAAGAGGCCATCATCTGGGATGCCTGCCTAGGCCATGGTGGTGGCGTGACTGGGGAGCGTGGAGCTCTGATTAGCAAGGGAAAGAAGCTGCGCCTGTAGAGCTGCCCCCTCCTACAAGCTGTCCAGCATGGCCGGCCTCTAGTGTACAGTTCATTTCTGGCCTCCCTTGTGTGAGAAATGAAGGAACAGCCCTGCCTTGAAGGGGACCACAGAAGGCCCTCCACTAGGCACACAGAGCTCACAAGAAATAAAGGAAAGAGTTCTTTGCTATCTCTTTGTCCCTTTACAGACCTATAGTCCTCAGCATTTCAAAAGCACTGTTTGCTCCAGCAAACATACAACCTCCCACCGGCACTGCTCCAACTACACACCAATTTGCTTTATTACAAAGAGATGTTTACAATTCAGACATTTCTTTATCTCTTTTTTCCATTTGTCTGTTTGTAGGTTTTGCAAAATACAGGTTAAAATCAGGAAATGGCCCTGCAACTGTCTACATTTGAGAGAAAAACTGTTGATGCCTTCCATCCTGCCTTTTCACTGGCGTGTTTTATGGTTTGGTTCCCCAGAGTATGTACTGGAACTGATCAAAGGCATTTTTATTTCTGCATGTTGTGCCGTGTGGATAAATTACTCGTGGTTAGAAGGAAACAGGTGTGACCTTTTCTGCAAAAGACTAGCCAAAACTGTTTTTAGTTGTTTTAAAACTTCCACTATATGGTCTGTGGCTTTAAGCCTAAAAGAGAAGGAGGCTGAGATGGGCTCTACAGGCCAGTGAAATAGCTTGAGGCAAAGCTGTGGCCGAGCCAGCTGGGGAGTCAGAACATTCTAGTAAATAAAAGTAAAAAAAGAAAAAGGTTGCTCAGGTGCAGTCCAGAAATGTATCAATTATTCAACTGATCCTGTGAGGCGAATGGCAGCTATTCTAACTCGGACCGAAGGACAGACACAAGGTTGCAGTGGCTGTTCATTTGAAGTTAATCGAACTTAAAGAAGTTAAGTTCAAAAAGTTTGAGTTCTCTGTAAAAAAAAGAGCATCTGTTCTTTTTGAATGTGGTGTAAAATGTGCACCAAGGCTCACTACATAGTATAGTCAAAGATTTATGGAGAAAACTCCAATATACATTCTAAGAAAACACTCTACACAGTTCATTTAGCTAACGCTCATGAGGTGCATCAAATCCAATTCAATTTGTATCCCACAGCAGCCACTGTTTTTCTGACTGTTTTTCACTCCAGTTAAAAAGATACACCAGAGGTGTTGTTATTCCTGCAGCACTACCACCGCAGAAGCACAACATTAAAGTCACTCTCTGGTCTTTGATTTAACCTCTAAAGAAAATATCTCTGTGTATCAGAGCTGCATACATAGAATATGGTATCTATCTATCTATCTATCTATCTATCTATCTATCTATCTATTTTATTGTTTACCTTAAAATGGTTTAATGTAAGACTACACTGTTCCTTCCTCTAGAATGCTGTGCAGATGTATGTAGTCCTTGCCTCTCTCTGCTCACTTTTCCCCACTCACTGCAGCACGGCACACCAGCTCACCAACAACTCTGCTCACTGTGAAACTATTACACAGTGAGAAGTAGGAATATTGCAGTAATCCATCCATATATGTTAGAGCCAGAAACCAACAATGACGAAGAAAAATTACACAGAAATGTGAATTCTGTAATCACTCCACTGCTTTTTGACATGTTAGATAAAAAAAAACACACACACACACAATTTGATTTTCACCAGAAGAGGTTTTGGGCCTTAAAGAAGAGGAGGTTTTTAAAGGTATCTTGCACTGGTTGGGCATAGCAAAACATTTTTATGGATGGTAGACTCTCTGCAACACTTTCTTTGCTTTAATTGCAACTTTTCTACATTTTTTTTTCCTGGGAAGAAGAGAGCACAGCTGCCTTTTCCATGAAGAAAGAGATGAACTTTGAAGAAAGTACGGCGGCCCGCGGGCGGGCCGTTTTTTATCGGTATACGCTTTTTTTAAAATAGAAGGACACTGCAAACACGATTATACAAACACTATACACACATAGAAAGCTGAGATTCTCATGAATCCGCCGGTATAAACCACTTTCAGATGTGATTACCACAGCGGGTAATATAAACACATTTATCCAACAAACAACAAGTCAAGTAAACGTGCACAGCTCACCTGTCGACGCAGTTTGGACGCTCGTTTCTGGTCATAAAAGAAGATAATCCACAAAAACCGGCCAGAACCCAAGCTTAGCCATCCAGAGGAAACAATCCAGTATAATACTTTGGCCAAAACATGTCTCGAAATAGGTAAAAAATCCAGAAAACGATCGGCTCCGTGCGCGTGCACGCGGCGCGTGGTGGCGCTGTGCGTTTCATATTCACTGCATCTTTCTATTATAACTTTATCATACACGGTCCTATTTTCTTTGTTCGCGATTCAAAATGGATACTGGAGGCTTCTCGACCGCTTCAAACCGAACTTCAACCAATCAGGTGACTCGTTTCCGCCTACTTCGGCGATTTAGCCAACCATGGCCGAGTCTGACAGATATCGATTACATCACTTGATTGACTTGTTTCTCAGCAAATCACGCCGGAGGAAACGTTAGATTGACAGGCCTGGTAGCCAATGAGCTTGCTGAATGGCTTGCCTATAAATCCCGCCTCTGCCAGCGGCTTTATATGATATTTCATTCGTGAGCTCCGGGCTCCACCTGCTGTTTCTCTGTATTCCTCTCAATCTGTGTGTGTGATCGACACTGAAGCCTATCTGAAGTGATTTTTTGAGTTCTTTATGAGTTTTTGGAATGAAAATGAAGTGGAAAATGGAGTGAAAAGGAATTTATACCATTCTGTAGAGAGTGTGCACAGTGTATAAAGAGTGTATCCAACATTGACAGGGGCGGAGCATATCAGTACAAATACATGTGTGAAACACTCATTTCTTGTAGTATTGCTCTGAAATTTTGACCTGAACTATGTAAGACCCCAGGCTTTTGCAATATTGTGTTTTCAAGCTGTTGCAGTGCTGCCACACTGATTTTCAGGTGTTTTATTAGGGAAAAAATGTAGGCGAGAAAAAAAATTCATCCTAATTCAGTGTGTTCCAACATACATAACTCTGTGCCAGTAGCACCTAGAGTAATTCTGACTGCACTGGGTGAAAATTCAGGTTGTCAGCTTTCAAATGAGACCCCAACCATGCATGTACTCCAAACAGTTCAAGAACAGCATTCAATTTACTTTCTGTAAATCTCAGTAGAAATTTCGGGCGGAAATTGCCCAGACCTTAAAGGGTTAAGGCCCATAATCCCAATTCATCGATTCTGAAGGGCTCGCTCACTCTGAGAGACGCAGAGAGAGAAACCTGAAGTACAGTTAAGACTGCATAATGTATTGACACAATCAGAAACACACACTCACACATGCATACGTACACATCAGAGTAAGTTGAGACCAGTGCCACTTCGTAAAGCTGCACTGCATGCTAATGATTAAAGCTAATCGTGTGTTCCAAACTTGCAAGCCATACAAAATCCATTAGCTGGATCGTGAATAAATCTCATTCAGCAGATCTATTATTTTCAAAGTGGCATATAAACAGTAAGAAAACACATGTGCGAGTGCAAACCTCATTACAGGTTGAAATCGAATTTCTTTTTACATGTCTCTCTCTGTACTGTACAGTGCTACAGCTGTTTAAGTTGCACTGATGCATCTGATGAGTCAACAGTCTTCGTCAGGGTAAAAAGAGTGAAGTGTCAGTTTAAATAAGGTGTGAAGGCCACTGGCTAAAGTATCCTTCTAAACAGGTTAAGTCAGCTTTTATGAGCCCATCAGGCTTTACAGACAGCTTTTATGAGATATCAGCTAGCTTGACACTAAGAGGCAAGCAAAGAAGTGAGCCGGGGGCATAATATATGACTTTGGTTTCCTTTTTTATGGACTCTGACACTAAAATAGTTTGTCTAAGTATAGGGTGGTGCCATGAAATATGAAATCGGTACCTGTATTTTTCATTATGAGACTTTAAATACATGCCCAATGAGGGTGGTCTGCTGCAGCAACAGGTCACCTTTTCAGGTTTCTCTGTGGACTACCACTCCAAAACTTTGGCAGAGGTGCTGGCTAGACGATTGCTGGCATTTAGACATAAAGGAGCCAAGTTGATCTTGAGACAAATGTGTCCAGCCAAGTGTGGATGTCTCAAGTGAGTTCCATTAAATAGATGCCACCTCTGGAATTAAACAGCAAATTGAAAGTGAGTAAATTGTGGTAAAATTACTGGGAAGGCAAATTTGTTTAAACTAATAAATGCACAAGAAAATAGAACTATGGGACAGGGGGAATGTTTTTTTTCCAAGCTCTTTTCAGACATGGGATACATAATGTTACCTGGTTCATTGATCTGGTAAAGTGAGAGCATTGCGCCTTTCAGAATGTTCCTCATGGTTTTAAACTGTAGCTTTGAAACTGGGACTCTGTGTGACAGCTCACGTATTTGATGTTTAAAAAGCACTCTTTAAGACTTGCTGTTCGATCCTGACTAATCTTGTCTCCACATTGAGGACAACTTTTAAGTAATTAATGAAGTTGAAGTTAATGATGTTATTCCACGTGTGTGTGGCTTGGAGATGCTTACATGGATGCGGTTGCTGTTTGATGCTGCGGGTAATTTATGAACTCAGAGGAAAGACTCCTACTAACAACTGCCAGTATGTTTCCTGTGTGTGCGCCTATCTGGTAATGTGAGGGAATCCAGCTCAAACTTGTGCAGTGTCAAAAGTGATCTACAAATGTAACCAGGTCTGATCGAGTAAAATAGCTGTCGTAGCTTTTACAGAACATGTTCAGGTGCTGTTGGAAAAGATTACATGTCTGAAAGGGGCTTCAGTGTTTGCTATAGCTATAGTACCACAGAATCAGTTTTAAGCCTTGTTTACACTCCTTTGCAAGTCTGCATAGACAATTGTTGTACACAAATTTTGGGTTAGAATAGAAAGGGGCCGGGCTGAACTCTTGCGGATTTGGGGACATCATAAAATTTACATTTGCAGACCCTCCAGTACTAGTGGATGCTGTATGACCTCACAACCATGTGCCAGACCCCACTTAACTTTCTTAACTTTGCTTTCTCAAACTGCCTCATCCTTCAGCTGCTCTCAAGTGCTGGAATGCCCACAGGCAACCTATTAGAGAGGCAAAAGTTTTTCAAGCACAGTGTTCTATATTCTCTGCACTGCAGCGGGAAAACAAACAGTGGAGGGAAGGATTTCAAAGACAGGGGTGAGGAATATTGTTTAAATGTAATAGTTGGTGATGTCATGATCTCATCTAGTGTACCTTTAAAACGTCTCAAATTTCAGTTGGTGCTAAATTGACCGTCACTGAGATTCATGTCTGGGGCATGACTGCTTGTACTAAATCTATCATAATATATTCTCCTTGACTACCCAATGCTGCAATCACACCGTAATGTTTTTCATTTTCTCTTCTGCAGGTAAACTTTGCAGATTTTGAGATGATTTTAAATTAGGAAAGAATTCATTTTGTTTTTAAAGTTTTTATTATGAATTAATTATAGGGCAGGGATTTAATTCTTGAATATGGGACCATCTCAATGCTAATTAGATTCACCCACTCCAAGACTTTCATACAAACATAGCAAGTATAACATCACATACACCGTTTGAATAGGAAATATATGTTAATATTTTATTTTTACATGTCTGAGCCACAACATGTATGGATGAAATTATCATAAGATTAATTAAAAATCAATGGTTTCCTAGCCTAGCTGCGCTAGACAACTCACGGCAACGAATTTAATTCTCTGCCAGGGTGGGTCTAGTTACCCTCCATAAGGCTCGAGGTTGGACTCTCCTAAAACTGGCCGGATGAATCACCATGAAGTGTAGAGTTAGAAGGCGGGCGTAACTAAGTGACGACAGAGGCGCGACGATTCTGACAGAAACAACCGGAAACAACTAGCCTAGCCGCGCTAGACAACCCACAGCAAAAATTTAATTCTCTGCCAGGGTCGACAACAAAAACGACAACAGTCGTTGAGCTCCATTAGCACCGACTCTGAATAATCTTTCTGTTAACATGTCTGTAATATACTTGAGCTTCACCCATTGACTGAATAAATAAGCCTTCACCGAACTACCGCATCCTCTGATTTCCGGCGCTCTAGGAGCCTATTTGTTGCGCTGATTGGTTGTATACCTACCCAATTGCTGCAGAGTGATTTGATAGACAACCTTTTAGCCCGCCTCCCTCCCTGTCGAGCGTGCCTAGACCCTTGCGTCTTCAGAGCATGGGTCTAGCGCGGCTAGGCTAATGGTTTCCTGCACTGGAGGAGAAACACAACATTATGGTGTGCTCTGGTATATGATTGGTAGTGTGTAAAGATTTACAAAGCAGATGGTATAGTCCTTTAACGCAAATATATGCAAAGCTTTGACCATACGAAGCAGCAGATGAATCCACTCCAGATGCTGATATTCACATTCAGCTGAACCTCACATATGCATTTGCTATTATAGCACGTTGCCAAAGTGACACACTCTCCCTGGCTACCTATAATGAAAGGTTAATATTAGATTTCAAATGGGCCCGAACAGCAGTGGTGCATTAGTCATATGCTACATGTGCATTCAGAGATGGATCATGTGACATCTGCTGCATCATTTTCAGTGGGACTGGCTGCTTACTGTGGCATTTCTGGTCATATGTACACCCAGTTTTTAATCTGTTTTGGTGACTAACAAGCAGAGCAGATATCATGTCTTTTATTAGGGCACTGAGGTTCCCCAGGTTCATTCTGGTGGGCTTACATCTATAAAGAATCTCATTTACTTCAGCACGACATCTCACTGTGCTGAATGCAGACAATCGCTCCCTCTCCAAATGTCAGTGCCTGACGCTCAGCGTGTGAGCCACGAGCCAATGGTAAATAATTCACACCAGCCCAGCGTAGCTTTTCCTCACTGTCCCATACACAACCAAGCCGCAAGTCTTCTCTTCCACGACCCCCTGTGCCGCCACTACTTCCTCTATACATAATTAACGAGAGAGGCGCGGTGGGACGCCCGTCAGTCAGAGCCCGGGTAGAGCCAGAGCCACTTTAAACAATAACAATATTGATAGTGGGTGTAATAAAGCAGAATTAAAAAGATGGATTCCAAAGATTTTTGTTGCTCCAAGCACAGCTGGTCACAGCTTTAAGTGGTGAGGAGAGAGTAGGGGGCTGAGGGAGGGGGGGAGTAGTGGTTGGTGCTACTTCTAGGGAATGGATGGAGGTACAGGAATTAAAAGACAGGGGAGGGTATAGAAGGAGTAAGAGGGAGATTGCACCCCTTTCCCCTCCCCCTCCTCACCATCCCTGGCGTCTTCTACTGGCTGCTCTGCTCCTGCTTCCATTACTGGATTAACTCCTGTTTGGAAATCCAGAAAGAGTTAAGAGGAGGAAGGTCAGGGGTCGTGACCTTTAGTAATGGCCAGGCAGACGAATGATCAGAAAAAAACCAAAAAGAATAAACAAGGCTGGCAGCATAATTTCAATTTAGGCTATCGATATTGTGTAATAATCAATGTGAAGGTCAGGAGGTTGGCAGATACTGACAGATGGGAAGACAAAAAGTAGAAAACGAGAAAATCAGAGTTTAAAAAGACTAATCAATGGGCAGAAAACATTTGGTGATGATTCGTCACCTATTAAGCATAATAATGAAGAGCCAAGTTTACACAAAACTAAATGTGCTTGATTGATACTTATTTGTTCCATTTTGTATGAGAAACATTACCATATCAGTTCCATGAGTCCTGTGTCTGTCATACCAGCCCATAAAGTTACAAACTGAAATCTGTGCAGAAGAAGTCCTCCCATTACTGCTATCTCCCATCAACCTCCAGGAGCCTTACATATGTTAATGCCCCTTCAACCTGTGACCCTCACATTCATGACATCATTATCAATCCAACCAGACATAATGTTGGCCTGTCACCGCCGTGATCTATGGCCACAGTGGCTCTCTGCCTTAATGAAGCCGTAACGCTGCCTTAAACTGCTGAGGCCACGACGAACCTCAGCATGGCTGTCGCTCGGCTTAATGTGAGTACACATCCATCATCTCACATCAGCCATCAATCAATCAAAAGCCCCTGTGACAGCTGGAAGCCCCCCCACCCCAAGCCTACCTCTGCAACCACTGTAGAGGTACACACACATAAACTCATTGGTTGTGATTAGGATCTCAATTATCATCATGACCGCGGGCCACCACTTCCCCTGTGACCGACATGCTAATCAGGAGCACTGCCAGTCAATAATCAAGGCATGCATAAGGCCATCGGCTGCAGAATTGGCCAAGTATAATGGTATCATTTATGTCAATTGGTTAAATTAGCAAGCTTGCAGTCCAATGTGAAAATGAAGAGGTTGGAAAGAAAACAAAGTCATCATGCATCACTAAACGAGGCTGATTTTAAATTTTTCTTAGTTACCCGTATAGTATGTGTTTACTGTGTATTCCACCTTGTGACATTGCAGTGAGGCTAAAGATGATTTTGACGCGTCTTTGTCCTCTCGAGAGATTTAGAGAGCCATAGCTGTCTATGTTCAGTGCAACAGAAAGCTCTGAGGTCAGCTGTGACAAGCTTTAAGTCTACAAGACAGCAGTCATGGCAGCGTTCCAAGTGCATGCACATTCTTCTGCACAAACACCCTCCTGTCCCTCCCCCTGACTAGGACAGGCTGCAACTAAAGCGGGTCTCAGTGGTTATTTCTTTAAACTAACATCAGTCCCAACCTGTTGTTTCTTCTTAGCCACAGGGATTTGAACCAGTGTAACTTAAGATGGGCTTTGAGCTTCAGTGAGCACACAGAGATCTGATAGTGTTTCTCCACGCCTTTCGCCACACAGCTAATAAGGATGAGATTCTGTCATGAGGCCAAATTGCTGGCATTTCACACAAATAAGTTGGATGTTTTGTCTGGCTTTGTTTGTCTTTCTCTGCAGGTGACTATTGGACTTCCCCAAATATGAGCTGCTATCACAAATCAGATCATGGTGTAATCTCTTCTAATCCTCAGACTAAACTGCTTCTGAGGCAGGAAAAACAGAGCTGTGAGGAAAGGGAGGGGGATAGGAGATGAGAGGGGACAGCAAAAAGACACAAATTTGTACAGAAGCAGAGTGTCCTCAATAACAGAAATCTATCTAATTAACTTCCTGCCCTGACAGGAGTTCCTGCCAGTTCAGCAGTCATGAAAGGAAACTACCGCATCATGAGAAGAACGTAGAGTGGATAAGAAAAGAGAGAGTAATTCTCATAAACCCGCTCTCCCTGGCATGTCTCTTATTTCATCTCATAACAAAGTCCCTCCCTTTGGCAAAGCTATATGTTCATGGGCAAAAATCCTATAAGGAGCTACATTTTAAATGTAACACAGCAAAGCACTCAGCCAAACTCCTAATGTGCCTTGTAATGTCCGAGAGAATTATTTAGGCCTGGTTAGGTGGCTCTCTTTGGCACTGGAGCTTTAGACTGCACTTTAACTGAAGAGAGCTGCAAAGCACTGATGACAAAACACTGTCACCTTCAGGTGGTTAAAGGAATGGGTGTGGGGGAAGACATTTGTGATGGCAGTCCCACAGTCCCAGACAAGCCATAAGGGATTAGCCCCTACTGCTGATTAAAGAGACCAAGCGGTCATGGGTTCGCCCACAGATGGCAACCGCGGTGGCTGATGTGTGAATGAATGCACCAGTGAGTCAAAACTGAATTAAGATACTGTCACTACATCTGCCTGCACACACACACACATATGGGCATGCACACCCACGTACACAAAATGCTCATTATCCCTAACCCCCGCAATAGGGGGGTGAGGGGGCATGGGAACAAAAGCATTAAGTAGGAGTGAGCCCTTTAATTATAGGCCAGTGTTTGGAGAACTCTCAACGGAGTGGAGAACAATAGAGGTCTTTGGTAAAGCTCAACCTGCTGAGTTAACACATATCCTCCAGGTATGACAAAACACACACACTCCTACACAAAGCCAATGGTCATGGCATGAAAATGAAGCAATTATTGCCCCATTGGTAACTGAGAACAGTATGGCTAGTCCAAGTGGAGGCAGAAATATCATTCAGTTAAGTTTCTCCTCCACATAAAGCCAAAGCAAGTATTCCATTATTTACCATGATCTTCAGCATTTAATTTAAAGCTGCAATGTGTCAAAGACTTACCTGATGATTTAGCTACCAATTCAATTTTGATGTTATGGTGTAATAAGTACAGAAAATGAGACTATCAAAAGAAAATGAGTTGATTTTACATCTTTCTTCCTTTTATGTGTCCCTTGGTGACTTCCAAGACCAAACCACCTCACAAAACGCAGATCAATTAAAAACACAACTCCCAACAGCTGTATGCTCCATAGTAAAAGGCAGTTAGTGGCTTAAAGGATAATAAAGATGTGATGCTAAATGAGTAAATTGAGTCTCTTATGGTCCCTGAGTGTGGTGTGGTGTCTTGTTATGTGGGTCCTTGCAGCAGTGGATGTGTGAAGGATGAGACCTATAAATAACCTGAGTAGTGATTGTGACCATATGACCATATGAAAAGTGACAGCTTTCCCTGTCAGTGCGTTTGACAGGCTTAGGGATAACTCCACATGCCTGGCAAATTGGATTGGAGCTGTTGTGGCTTTGCAAAAAAAAAAGGAAAAAAAAAAGAGATGAATCCTTGACTGTCTCCTCCCTATCCACCCCAACCCCTTCCAAATCCCCCACCCCCAACTTTTTCTCCTACTTGCTCCCCTCCCCACCATTAGAAATTCAAAGGAGATGAGTCAGTCAGAGGTAATAGTTTCTATTTCATGTTTTAAAGTCATAGCTAAGCAATGGGAGGCTGGCCAGAAGTTGATAAATCATCATTGGTGCAGATTAAAGACCATTTTCACCTTTAAACAGTCCTACCCTCCTCCCCTTTTTACACCAAAGCAACGGCAAGGTGATCTTCTAAAGAAGACGGGGAGCAGAACAAGAGAGCAGGCTTTTGAAACTTCTGACGGCGCGACAGTGTCTGAAGGACACCGTTGGGTCAACTGGGAAACAACATGAAACAGACTTAAAATGAGCATCTTCAACAAGACAAGAGATGCAGCCCCACCATGCCTGTCTTTCACCAACGCACCTAAAATCCCAAGAGGCTGTCAGCCGTCTGCTCATTCCCACACAATTCCAATCCATCACCATAATCAGAGACTTAATGAGAAAAATTAAATTAGCTCAACAAGTGGTATCTATGCTTTTGTCGTTCAGATCAAAACCAAGGCATTCCTGAAAATAGCTTTAACGGGCTTCAAAGGCCAGTTAATATGGCAAAGCTTAACTTGTGCCATACTCTGGGATCTTGTAAAGATTAATGAGAAGGGAGAAAAGAGAGAGAAAGTAGATTGATGTGTAAACGAGAGGCAGCAACTTCAATGAGCAAAAGCAGCTGGTAGCAGTAAATAGTGGCTGCCAATTGGCTGGCGTTCACGCAATGCCAATCTCCAAAGCAGGGTGTGGCGGTGGTGCCAAAAATGGAACCAAAAAAAAAATGTATTTAGCTTTCAAAAGTTGGCTGAACTTGGGTAACAGGAGGGACAGGGGAACTGTTTTCCAGTTAGATCTGAGATTAGAACATTTTATAGGCACAGAAGGAATTCGCTATCTGCAACCAAGAACTCATTGGCTTTAGCAATGTGTATGAAAAAAATCTGCCCAATCAAACAAAAGACCACGCATTAACAATTGACAGATTTATGCTGATGAATGGCCAAATGTCAACCTTTACTCAGGAATCAATTGGAAAATCCTTAAAATCCAATCACATCATATAAAGATAGGCCATAAAGCTGTAAAAACATGGATTTATTTCATTCCTCTTTTGCAGCTTCAATATGTGCTTGTTAATGTGCTTATGTGTGTGTGGCCCACCCTGAACTTGTCTTATGAGATACAGATGAAGTTTTTCCATACTTATATGGTTGATGTGCTTGTTGTAATATTCCTTCAGGCTGTTTAAGAACTTTAAGAACCGAGTGACTTCACTTGTGGCAGGTTATGATGGTTTTCCTAAGCATAAGTCCACATTTGCACAAGACCATTGCAATATTCCCCAAGTGGGTGATTTGCAAACTTATGTAGCATGAATTGGCTATTGCTCCAGTAAGTCCAATATTCTTCACTGGCCAGGTTATTTCAGTAATGGCAGATTTGCACGACAAGTGCTAATGGCTTGAAATGGCGATTTCTCTATAGGCACTTTCAGATTAATTTCATGTGTTGAATAGGGATAGATACACGAAACAGGTCACTCTCCAGACAAGTCAGGTCCCTGTGTCTGGGATGTAAGTGGGCAAAGATTATGTGACAGCGTTGGGAGTAATGAGAGCTTGCCACATGCTCTGCTCGCTGTGCCCCTTCCAGAGGAAAATCTCTGATAATGAACTCTAGACCTTTACTCCGCTCCTCAGCAGCCAAGACAGACAGAAAGAGAGAATGGTAGGACCACCACCAATATCAACACAATCCCCTCATACTAAAGCTGCCTCTCATCTCTCCATGCACAGATATATGGCATGTGGATGGAAGAGCAAACATAAAACATTGGAGTTAATTCATACACACACACCTAATATCTCCACAAAAGCAGACAAACCTCAGTCACTCACCGGAATATGAAAAAAGTCAACTGCGCTGGAAAGAGAAATGTCTAATGTCTAGTTGGCAATGCTGACAAGCTGCTTCGTATAGGTTTATATTTCAAAGACAGATATGAGAGTGGCATTAACTTTCTCATCTCTCATATCCCAGCAGGAACATGTGAATAATGTATATCCTAAAATGTCAAACCATTCCTCTAAGGTTAAGCAGTCACTACATTACAAGTCTGTCATCCATCTGTTCATTACATTTCTTTCATCTGGCACTGTAGTCCGAAGAAACTTCAAAAGTCTTCTACATTACACACACAAACATGTTCTCACTGACCTACAGTATTTAAAACTGTATTAATCCGTACGAATGTGAAAGCATTAATCCTTATACACCAAGAAGAATGAAACAGCTCACATATTTGCTCTCTAAGGCAGACTATCCAAGCCAAGCGTCTGATTTCACATGGCCAGCTCATCGATCACAGCTTATAACGTCTGAGATGGACAGCTGCTGTTGAGAGCCAGAGGTCCCTGCTATTACAGAGCCATCTCATCCATTTACTTGCAGATCAATGGGACAGTTACTGAAATGGCCCTCGGAGCAGTGTGTCATCCAGCCCAGACGCTTTAACCGCTTCAGCCGTGCACTAACTCCTCTCTGGCTCACCTACGCTGGTCTCAGTCTTATCAGGGCCGTCCTCTCTCACCTCAGCTGTTTGTTTGGGAGATGGACTCTGAGACAAGACCGTGACCTGGACCAGTGAGTTGTATTAAAGTTTGATGGAGGAGGACTTGTTGGCTTGCATTCTTTATAGTGCCGCTCTGATTAACTGGTTGCGCTGAAACAAAGCCGCCTTATGAATAGGTAATAGATCTGCCAGGACACTGCCAAGATCCCTTTTAATTAAATTAAGTCACATTCTTTCAAAAAAGTATGAGAAAAGAGGTGAAAAATTGACTCTCCTCCTCATTTGAACATGAAAGTAAGGTCTGATTGCAGGGGATTAACAATTTGTCATTAAAAATGAGGATGACTCTCACTCAGGCTCCGTCTCAAAGTCACCACACCAGGGAGGGGAGCACTCGGTAACCCAAACTAAAAGAAGTGAAAGCAGGGGGTTCAAGGGAGCCTTGGAGGACATTGTTTTTCCAGAGGCCTTTTCTCACGCCTGTGCACATGCATACAAATCTACACATACACACGCATACACTCACCCTGGGATTCTTTTCAGGATGGACTGACCACTGAAAGCCCTCCAAAGAGAAGGAATCAAATAAAGCCGTCAGTGGACGGAGATTAAAAGGAGTGCTACACAGTAAAAATCTGATTTATGAAGCTCAGGCTGGGTTGCTACAGGGATTTTGGTGCCATGGTAACCCAGTGAACGGTAAGGTCGAAGGGGTGGTTGACTAAAGAGCAGCAGAATGCGGAAAAAAAGAAAGGAGACTTTTAACCTCTCAATGTTCACATCTTTTCATCAAGCCTTGAGCCTTTACAAGGCAAACGCATAAAGGTAGAGTTTCAAAACAGAGGTCAAAGTCCTATTCATAAATTACTGAAGCCTTTCTCATTGTTTCCATTCTGGCCAGAACACAACTATCTGGGTCCTGAATGAGACAAGGATTTAATGGCGACCAGTTCATGATTTTCACTTTATAGAAATGACTCCTTTCATACTTATGTCCTTTATGTCTTTATGTCGCTTCTCTTTCCATTCCCTCCACCTCCCTCTGCTTCTTTCCTTTATGGTCAGTCCACCGCTGTGTGGCCAGTCATCCAGCCAGCCAGCCTGTGTGGCAGCTCTGAGACCCACCATTGTTAGTGCTGCCTCAGTGTGTTGTTGTGTTTTGTCTGTGGGAGCTGTCCTGTGCCATGCTGCTGTGTCCGGGGCCAAGGCCCTTTCCTATTGTCTGCTGCCATATGGAAGCCAGCATCAACATGGAGATAAGCCTGTCCTCATGCTGTTCCCTGACCTTCTCAGGCACCCAGCTGGCACTAAATGCAGAAATAATTATTATCCAAATTACCCAGGCCAGCTCTGTCTTCTCTTTGTGAACTGAGGGTGAATGGGGGAAGGGAGTTCCTCTGAAGTGCCGGGGGTTGTACTGTTGAGAGAGATCCCATACAAAAGAAGACCAGAGGTTGGTCCTCTGGTGCCTCAAATACTGTATTTTAGCTTGTCTGTATGGAGAGAGAGCTGACAGAAGGTTCATTAACCTTGGTGATGAATCAGTTTTATGCTACTGACAAGTATGTGGACTGCAAATCCATGTCTGAAACCAACTGTTAAGCAAAGTTCATTCTTATGTTGTTGCACAAAATGGGTCAAAATAACATGAAATATGCTATGACACACCTAAAGGTTACATCATGTTGGGAATGGTAATTCACACTGGATGGCACTTGAATAATTAAATAAAGTTAATTACAATGCACTTTAAAGTGGATATATTTATAAAACAAGTGATAAAATGATTAAATAAATTTGCATTTAAATTATGCAATTAAAGTGTTGTAAAAAAAAAGTGTTAAATCTTCCATTTCATAATTCTATTTCATTATTCAGTCTTAAATGACTCACTAAATGATGATTAAATAGATTTTTAAATAAAGTGCTTAGATAGTTCATAATGACTTTTTGCATATTATTTTGTGACTCCACTATTAGTGGAATACTGAGCCCTCAAACACAGTTAAAGTGCAATTTTTACCACAGTTTCATAAATGAGAATCATACTGCTGGAATTAAGTCGAGTCAATTTTATTTATATATCCTACTATCACTAAATTGCCTCCAGAAGGTTTACAGTTTGTCCCACATACAACAGCCAGATTTGGTTCAGGAAAGTCTTTTCATTGGAAGGAACGGAAGAAACTGCAGGAAGGGTTCCCCATGCCAGGGTGATGTACAAGCAATAGAAAAAACAAGCAGCTTTAATCAGCCATGCTTCAAGCCTGCACATAATTGTTTCATGCCAGGCAGACAGGGGTTTTGGTGGTGATTCACATTTAAAAAAAAATAATTTTCTTATTCTGCAACAGCAAAAAATAATCTAATTCAATGAATATCTACCTTTTTCTCTGTAGGTTCCAGTAATACTACACACCATCATGGAAACAGCATCCACCTGTACTCAGTTCAGTTAAATAAAGTTCAGATTTGTTCACAAAGTGCCACTTCACAACATAACAGATGACATGAGTCATCTCAGGGCATGGCACATAGTTAGGTCAACACCTTACAATATTATATCATTGAAAGACAACCAACAACTTGATTTCTTTTTAGTGAGCACTTGCTAACTCAGAAAAATGTGCACATATGGATGAACAACATTAATGCGTGCATCCTTTGAACACAAATAAACACACACAGGTCCACTGATAATTGCTCATTTCTTCAGCTGTTTCTTCAGCAAGAAGGAGCTGCATGTGAAGTTCAAAGGTGACCCAGGTTTCATGTGTTTTGCTTCAGTTTTTCTTTTTCTACATAAGTCATTTTCAGTTGCACAACATTTGGCTGGAACAGGTGCAATGAATGCTGAAAAGCATTTCAGAATGTGATATGCTGACCTCACTTTGAGTTCCATAAATAAACACTGTTCAAAGGGAAATCCTGACACTGCTATAGAGACACAGGTTTAATAAAGTTGGCACTAGCCTTTAAAATCTGAAACTTTCACCTTTTCACCTTCCTTTAATCAGTTCCTGGTGCACACTGGAGATCGGTACACCAGGGTCGAACAGGAAGGCTCCACAGATGTTCCAGCCTTCCGACTGCTGGGGCATCTGTGTCATAAACCCTGTCGGACACACTGAAAGATGGACGGACGGACAGACAAACGCTGAGCTTCAAAGCTCAGGCAGGAAGAGAGGAAAAAGTGGGTGGATTTAGCACTCTCACAATGGATATGTTCAGTGGATGTGGAAAATATCCAGTGAGATAGATGTCTTTGTCCTGAAGTCCTCCTACCCCAGGGAGGGGAAGGCACAAGATCCAAGAGAAAGTTGTGAGGAGCCCTCAATGACACCAATGTATAGCTGGTATTGAAGTGAGCTTGAATCATCATCTATGCTGAGTGCTACACCATGCCTGCAGGTTATGGAAATATAAAATACTCTATTTGCCAACAATGGTATAGTAAAGTAAGAGCCCACATGCAACCATAAACATGGGAGGCAACCACATTGGCTTCCCGCTCTGTAACAAAAGCCAGTATACAGCAAAGCTGCAGAAAATAGAGGGCCAAATATACAATAAAAACATGAAAGACATCGTTAGTGCCAAAACTGCCTGCGCCATCAGCTCATCTTATCTCCACACTTTTATTGCTTTCTCCCCCTGTGGTGAAACGTTAAGGCTCCTGGGGATGTTGCTGATTCCTCCCCAAAGATTTTTATCCTTACTGAATGTCACCGGAGCTTTGGGTGCTTGAATCACTTTAGAAAGCTGTATTTCACTGTGTCGTTTTGCTTCAGGGCTCAAGGTCCAAAGAATGAAAGGGGGCGGGGGTGTCATATCCATGCCAGGAGAAATGATCTCACTTATCTTCTCGGGATCTCGGTAATGTTTTCACCACAGAGATAATGAGGTAAATGCCATGATTGGAGAAAAAGTGAAGAAGGATTATTACACCGCTCTGTAGACCAATGAACGTATCACGTCTTTATTGACTTTGGCCTGACAGATATAGTTTGCTATTTGATACATAACAAAACAGATCCACATCCTACACGTTGCAGCCTGAGGTGTTTCTTGGAGCTGAGACTGGAGCAAATTGTAATCTTTCACATGGTGAGAAATCACTCTCTGACTTGTAATATAAAGGGAACAACCTGAAAAGAGAAGAAAACAACACACACCTGGGTGGAGAAAGAAAAGCAGTAGAGGGTGGATTTGAAAAGATTAGCCCGCTTGCACTTACATTTACATGCCTCTATCTGGCCATGCTTCACTCCATCACATAGAAAATGTTAAGAAGTGAACAGGGGAACAGTGGGGTTGATTAGAGTGGGGTTGGGGATTAGGTCTGAGTGAAGGCACTTTGAGTTATTTAAATCTGCCCCCTTCGTTAAGGTACAAAGCCACCACTGGGAAGGTGCATCATGACTTATTCCAATGGAGTGTATAAAAAGGCAGAAACAAAAAGAAGCAGATAAGCGAACTGCCTCGGCAGTGTTCATTAGCTCAACGTTGTTCAGGTAATGGCCTGAGAACAAGGAGCGATGAATTGGACTGCTCTGTCTTGGCAGGTAAAGCAGAGACTCCGTCCAACTGGGAAAGCTGACAGCGTCCACTTTTAATTAGGGGCATCTCTGTAAGAGGTCACTCAGTAATGAAGAGGTGGCAAGGTGGAGAGGATTTGTGGTAACTGTTATTCAATGTCACCTTGAAAGTAAAAAGGCAACAACTGAGCTGTGCCATAAACTCTGTTCACATAACTACAATATAAGACACTTGTTTGCTCATAACCTTTCACATTAAACATTAAAGACTTGTGGCTTTTCATGTACTCCCACCCTTAACGATTGTACCACTGGGGCTTTCTTGTGTCTCTCTCTCGTTGCCAAGACTGTGATCTTTTCCCTCTGTGCGACTGTGTGTGTGTGTGCTTGTGTGTGTCACTGAAAGACAGACTGGCATTGCCGCAGGAGACGATGGGAATACTGACCTTCTCTTTGCCATTACATCCCCACAAAAGATGAAAATGGCTCCTGTGTTTCTGATAGCCACACTGTGTCATCAGTATATTCAGGATGGATGGAGAGACTGTGTATGTGTGTGTGTGTCTGTGTGTGTGAAAGGAGAAACACAAGACAGAGAGAGGAGATGACTTGGTGCCTCAGCAGGGGGACAGAGCCATCAAAGAGAATCCCAAAACCACTCATCTCCCTTTGCCGACAAGACGCTGCGCTCACACTTGTTAGCGCTCAGAAATGTGTGTGGATATACGCTCCAACGTGTGAGTGTGCATGAACATGTTCATTCTGAAATCCATCACACAAAATTACTTCTCAGAGTGTCTGACCTCCATCTGTCTGGTGCGGCTGGTGCCATATTTGTTTTTGTTTCATCTGCTAAGAATCAAAGACTGTAATCCTGCTGAAATGGGCAGCATCACACGCCATCTTACAAGAGGAAGTGTGTAAAGATGATTCTGTATCTGTGTGTGGGGGAGTGTGTGGGTGTGTGGCTGACAAAGGAAGAACATTCAGGACCTGACTCGAACCCCACCAGCTGGCTGTCCGACTTTGTGTCTGCTAATGCACAAGAACATGCAGTCAGTCTTACACAGTCTTTGTATTTTTGACAGTGACCCCAGTAGCCCTTCAGCAGACAGTCCCAGTCTGTGTGCAGCACATGAAGACTGTTGTGAGTGTATGTCCACTGTGTGTATGCCAGTGTGGGGCTCTGCCTTCAGGGAATGGGTGTAGTCAAGACGGAGTTCATATAGCTCTCTTTTCCTGATTAGGTCTTCTCGATTGCAGCCTGGAGAAACTGAAGTCATTCAGTGCCCAAAACATCAACACTTGCCAATGGCACTTTTTGATGTTGCCATTAAGACCCTCAGAGTCAATTGCTGAACATTTAAGAAGTTGAGACAGACTGAGTATTTGAAACAGAGTTTTACCAGAATCGCATTGCACAATATTCCCACAATAATGACCAATGCCAATGCATGGATGGTGTCAGAGAGCGTTGCCTATTCACCCGCAGGTGGATATCATTACTCAATTTAAAAGGCAATGTAGCCAGAATCCCAGCACAGCTGCTGTCATTAACCTGTATTCTGGTTCATTTTATCAGAAAAATTTGTAACTGTGAACAGCTATATTGTAAATTCAACTGAATTACAGCAGTATACAGAGAGGGTGTTGAGCTGGTCGAGGACTGGCAGAGGTTTAAATAAAACTTCTTCCCTCCCTCAATCTCCAAGTCTCTGTCTCTCATTACAGAAAACTGCATGTGTGCTAAGACAAAGACAGTAAGAAAGAAGTGTATAATCGACATAATTTTAAGGCAATGGTCAATAATTACAAGTTTTTCATGCTTAAGAGATGCCAGTCTGGGAAAAATAGGAAGCTTAGCAGGTACACGAAGAAGGCTTTGTTAGATTGTGTAGTGCACTTGTCAGGATTGGCAGATGGAAAAGGGATTGCAAATGAGCTGTTTTTACCCTCTGAACCCCAAAGAATACTGGCAGGTTTGAAAGGTTTCTTTTAAAAAGTTGTCAAAATTACACCATTTACCAGAGAAATGGAGAAATGTAGAAATGGAAAGAATGATCAGATTTTCAACGTTTTGATGTTCCTTGAAGTACTGTGCAGTTCCGTCAAGAAGAATTACCAAAAAATAAGCTTAAAATGTGGTACTGTGGTATTGACGCTATAAAACAAAATTCTGCGAGCTTTAGGACAACTTAGAAACCATGATGCACTCTTAAAAGTTCAATTTTTCAGGTGAAGGCTGTCTTTACACAGAGCACAGAGGAGAAGAGAGAGACAGAGAAAAATAATAATACAAACTTGATCAATAAAATAAAGACAGCATTGTTAAAATGCAGTATTCAGAGGGGGAAGTTCTCAGTAAATTGGTAGCAGATCCATTCAGTAAGGTGAAAAGTCTTTCTACAGTAGTGTAAAAACACCAAGTTTGCAGAGATTATAAAAAATCTACCAAATTTGGAGCCCCAATATTTTTTACCCAGTTGAAAAAATGTTGCACTTGTTGATTTCATTTTTTTCTTTTGACTTTTGAAATAAATCAAAGAATTTAACTTTCTTTTCGAATTTTTCATAAGTTATCGCATTAAAATGTGTTCCATTGGACAAAAGACATTCCCGAATTCTCTCCACTTCTAGTCATTGTTGTGCTGCTTCAGCTGAGGTGCAAGATTTTATATTGCACAGACAAATGAGCCAACAATAACAACTCAACAAAACACACAATCATGGAATTATTCATCAGACATTTTACAGTATTTGTTAAATCATTGAATGTGATTCACTTACTCAGAGAGGCATATCTGCAATTTCTTGAAAACTCGGTTCTGTGCACATGAGACATCTCTTTACTTATGGGCTATCAAGAGTAGAGGCACGGTTTGAGTGACCTTTTACACTTCTGTGTGACAGCAATGGCAATGGCACATGATGGATGAGCTGGAATACGAAAGGCTCGGGTAGGTGGAATACTCAAAATCCGATTCAAAGCAATCTGGCTTTTCTGTCTGCCAAAATGTCAAATGGCAAGCCCTAACAAACACATATATACACGCACACATCATCTGAGTGTGGAACTCTGCATGACATTTCAGCTGCCCTGACAGGGCCAGAGAGCGCAGAGATTAGCGTACTAACCTCAGAGTGCCAAGCCTAGGCGAACAGATGATTTTGATATGAATTGCTTGCCAAGTCATGTTTAGAATCTCAGTTTGATGGCTAAAGAGAGCAATTTCAGACCTTACTGCAGCTGTTTGAAGCTTTGCACAGCCAACATGAAAGTCTTTTCAAGTTTGGAGGGACTTTGGGCTGCACTACAATGAGCTGCAGGGCATTGCAATAAACCATGGGTATAATTTAGTCAAACAACCACCAATTTCTGTATATTCACTCTGGCAGAATACAAAATTCAACTGGCTTTTTTTCACAGTTGCACAAAAATAGATTCACTGTTGCGTGTATTTACTGTCAGAGATGTCACCTGGCTGAATCTACATAGGTGCCACTGAAGGGACACAAAGGCAGACAAAGAGCACTGCTTCTTTCACTCAGGAGCTACAATTGTGAGTCTTTAGCTGATTGCTCTGATTGATCTCACAGGGCGGCAAGAGAGTCGGTCACAGAACAGCCCACCATTGACTCCCACATGGGAAGGACTGCACAGCATTGGTGGAAATAAATCATGTGTTAAAATTATATTCTGATGTGGGGCCTTGAGTGCATATTGATTCGTAATTATTTGTACTAACAGTGGCGAGGGAGGGACAATGCCATCCATTACTGTGTGAAAATAGGCAGAAGGATCAATGCGAGTGGAATAAGGATTGTGGTGAAAAGCACGGTGGCCATTCCTCTGTCAAAGGCGATCATTAGCCCGAGCAGAAGGGAGAGCGCTCTCCGCCATGACCAAGCCTTGGCTTTACAAAGCTGACGGTAAATTACATTCCATTCACAGAGGAAAAATTGACCTCACTGCTCTTGTGGTGGCACAGGCAGCTATGTAATAACAGAGTCTCTGGACTGAGGGCAATCATCCATTGCTTTCTGCCCTTTTCTCTTTTGTCTGTCTTTTTCTGTGCCAATGATATCTTGTCACTTGTAGTGTGATGTCAGCTCAAAGGAATGACACCACAATGTGAATTACGAGCTATGCTGGCACAAATTAGGTGACGTCAAGCTGGCCTCGCAGTAAGGTTGCAATGTCAAGGTAGAAATTAGACAAAAACAAGAGTCATGGACAGCCAGAAACAAAGGATGTTCGCAATGGTCTGCACTATGTGATGTCATAAGAAATACAGCAGGTGCATTGAATATCCAACCACACTTTGATATCTGCAATGAAGATGACCTCACTTTCCCTTAAATGTGTGTATGTATAAAAACACTATTTTCCTATCATGTAGATCAAACAAAGAATGTGCAGCACAATGAACAACACAGGTGAAGATGTCAAGGCAACAGCTGGAGAAGTTAATAGAACACATTAGGCCTAAATAAAACAAAAAGGGACATTTCATTTAATTCTGTAAGAAATTAAACAGTAAGAAAATCGTTTGACAGAATGTTTGATAGTTTCTCTTAAATGCATTAGATTACATGAAGAAAACAAACTTCAGTTGCACAACCCCCAAGCGGACTTCCTCCCTGGTCTCAAACAGTTTATCATATTCCTTGTTTAAGCAGCACTCTATTCTCTGTTGCTGTCCCTGTGGTTCTGTGGAAGTTTCCTAAGGCACCTGAGTCTGCCTGCAGGCCTCCTCTGGTGAAGATAGCTGCCAACAAGGACCAACAGCTACAGTGCAAGATGGGCTTTGTGGTAAAAAAAAACAAAACAAACACCTTCTGGTCTGGGCCTGGTTCCCAATCACACAACTCTGTGACCTCCACAACCTCCACCTAAACAATGTTTTCCTGACAGCCTGCTCCAAGGGCAGATGGACTTGATGGTGGGGTACACATGGAGCCCGGTCAGGGTCCCAGTTCGTGTGACACCTGGTCCCGGTCTGCCATGGGAACCTTAGCATGGGCTGGTGTGATCACTTCACCATGGTCACCTTCTGTGCACTTTCAAAACCTGCTTACGTTGCAGAAATTACAAAATATTTTACTTAGCAGGGTCAAGTATTTCTTCAACGTTTGTTTATTGTATCTTAGTGATGTAACTGTATCAAGAAGACATCAGTTCTTTCTTCTTATTTCTCCACATTCACTGATTTATATGTGAAGGTTCTCCGCTGTTGTGTTTACATTCAAATTTTTATCTGTGAGCTTTGATAAATAAAGGGTCAGCTTCAAAGTAAAGTGTTTACAATCGCAATAAGTCTTTTCGTGACCTTTGAAATTAAGTGAATGTCAATCATTATTAATATCAATTAAAACAAAACATTTTATCGAGATAAATTTTTCAGCTACATTGCCAAACCCTACTGCAAATACAATATAACAACGTGGAAACAGACCACACTGGTCAAGGCCAAAACTTGGCAAACACTGCTTTCAGAGGCAAGCTGAAAGCTAACAACTCAGCTGTTCCTAATTCTTGCTAATCAAAACAGGGATCTCTGAAGAGAAACACCAACGAAACAACAAAGAACAACTACCATCTCCCCAGTTAGAAAATAAGAGAACAAATGTGAGCTATCTAAACACATTAACCCAAGCCTACAGGCCCAGAAAATAAACCTGCTTAGCTACCTGCCATGTACACATTCACCCGCACATACACACAAGGAAAGAAAGGCAATCTCATCCTCCCATTATGATTTGATAGCTCAAATTGTAGCAATGATTCAAGTGTGGTCCTGTGGGTTTTGTGGATGAGCGCAGAGCCTGTTATTTCACCAGTGGGCACCAGGGGATGGAAAAGGATGCTATTGCATCCAACAAAATGACCATTAAATCACAGGCTATGAAGCCACTCTGGACTGTGAAAAGAGTCTGCACCTACTGTTTGATGTGTCAGGAGTGTGGATGTAATGCTTTACTACAAATATACATTGTTACTGGAATGTCTATGCAAACAAGCTGAAATAGTTTGGATAAAAATTGTATGGATACCTGGTTGCATTATACTGAAGTGTGCATTGTGCAAATTGTTTGGCAATGTGTAACCACTGAAGTGCAAATTGCATGAGTACAGATTCTGTAGATGTGCATGAAGTATGACAGACATTTTTAGTTCACCTGCTCCTCAGATGGCAGAGGTCATGACAATAGCACAATACACCTGCCTCAAATGATTGTATGAAATACAGGGTGTATACATGCTGGATAATAGGGCTCCATGTAGGTCAGTGGATATATAATGAGATGTATATGTTTCCAATGTAACTGTGACACTCAGATATATATTCCTCATGTTGTACTAGGCACTGGAATGTGGTGTTTTGTTTTGTTACTGTTTTTTTTTTATTTTATTTTTTTTATATAGATCTAACAGTTTATGTGTACCTGTGCATTTATGAATGTGTGAGACATGGCATTTGTTTTTGTTGCAAACTCTGCCGGCCATGTAGCTAAAACACAGGCACACGTTACTATGTGTTTTTTTTCAATGAGTCATTAATTTGCTAGACAAGCACTAAAGTGGTCTTTGCCTGACTATTGTAAGAAAACAAACGTACTGCACAACATCTTTGAACATGTGCATTGGATGCCATATGCTGCAGGACACCACGAACAGTGAGCAGCAAACGCTTAAAGCAAATGTAAATTTTTAAGGGCCCAAGGTTAAGCACAGACCCCAAGAGAAACCATTACATAGATATTAGAGACATTTTCTCAGTCTTATCTGTTCTCAAGTGGCATCACTGCAGATGAGCGCAGTGAACAAACTATTACTTGTGTTTTTAAGAATTATTTTGTGCAAAACCAAAACATGTCTGTGAAAGGCATTGGATCTGCTGAATTTCTAGTTTGTTTGTTTTTTTTTTGTCTGCAAATCCGCTCACAAATGACACCAACCACCCATGGCGTCATCACTTAAGCTTTATGCAATTTCTAGTTTTGCTGGTGAGTGTTTTTGTTTTGGCAAACAGGCAGTGTTGAATAGCACGCTAATAGCAAAGCGACGAGGTATGTATTTTCACTCAAAGGTAAAAGATGAGGCAGCTCCTCCATGATGGTCTGATGAGTACTTCAAGGAAGGAAGAGGCTCCAACTGTGTAAAGGCCAAACCTCCTGCTGCTTCACTCCGACCCAGGAGCTACATGCACTGGTTGTGAAAAGGAGGGAAGCTCTTTGGGGGATTGGAGTGTGCTGGGTGGTTACCTTTCTACTGTTATGCTGAGCACCCTGCTATGAGCTGACATATTTGGGGTGTAAGTCTTCCCCCTCCCCTGTACTTAGCTGAACAGTGACTGTACCTATATGTGGCATCACACTGGCACACTATTAAAACCGGTATGCCAGCTGCTGCATTTGTGGAGAACAAAATTGCTGGTAAAAGGTAAAGTTAAACCTAAAGACACAAATAATGCAAGAAAACAGTGCTAATCTTATCAACGAAAACTTTGATGATAAATGTGTTTTGACCACCTACCTTTTCATAATGAAAACAAAACTCAAATAATATGAAAAATATATTTTGAAATGGGAACTTTGATGAAATCTTTTTCCTTTCAGTGAATGAAAACTAAATTATAATGTTCAAGATAAAAAATGGACAGTTAAACTAATCACAGTTTTTATGCGGTGTTTTTCATTTAGCTGGGTATCTGTGGCATCACACCCTGCAGCTCTCAAACAAATATGCATATAGCAGAGCATTTCAGATTGTTGCAAAAGCCATATTTTTGTGTTTAGTTTGAAACTCTGCCATCAAAAATATTTTATGTTCAGTAATTGTTTTTTGTTTTGTTTTAGCTGATGTACTTCTGGTAAAAAACAAACAAACAAACAAACAATGTATTGACAGATAATGCAGGCAGCAGCCAACACTTTAGAAAAAGTAAGCTGAAACTGATAAGGTAACGCTTTACTTTCAGTGGGAGAGGTTTAGAATTTGAAAGAAACATTAATTGCATTTACTGAGGAGAATCTACCTATTGCATTATTGCAGAATAAAGGACATGGAAACTGAGGTTGTCACTAAAACTCTGTTAAAATCAGGTGCCAAAATAAACACTTCAGAAAATAAGACATTTGCAAACCAGAGATTTATTTTACTCCCACCAAGGAGACATACTGATCTAAGGAGACCAATTAACAAGCAACAGCTAATCTTAACACGAGTAGCTGATGGCTACAATCTCCCACCTTTGCCACACTGATGATAGTTACCAGAGGCCAAGTACTTCACTCAGCAGACAAAAATACCTAGATCCATCAACTAGCCCCAGGTTCCCATAGAAACAACATGCAGGAGGTGAATGCGACAGCTTGTACTTCTGAAGTAAACATGCTGTGCTCTCTTCTCCAAGATATTTCTTTCCACCAGCTATGAAAAATATTAAAACATTTAGGGAGTTTTCTGAGACTTCTATTTTGTCAAACCATTCAGAGCAGTTTCAGTGGTGCTGTATGGCTCAACTATCTGCTACAGGTCTATTGGATACATGATGGCTGCTTCAAGGTTGTTAGAGTCACACCACACAGTGCTGTGACTGATGGATCCCATACTGTAACTTTATGAGGTGGCACATCAAAGACTCACAATAGGACATCTGAACTGTGGATATCTCAACCCCCCCTCCCCCTACACCTCAGCTTGCTCCAAAGAAAGAGGAAAGAAAGGACACATGAGAGAGAGAGGGACAGGAAGAGAAAAAAGAGGGGTAGAGGCTTAGCCTTATCTCCTCCATGCCTGCCTACCTCCAGAGGTATGAGCTTGGAAGGTTTTAAAGTGCTGGGGTCTGGCCCTTGTTGCTGCATTACTGTGTTTCCAATAGACCTGTAAGGGGAGGCCATGGGAGCGAGTTTGTCTGAACCTAGATGTGTCAGCGACTGAATGGGTTCTTCAAAGTCGATCCATGAAAGGTATAATTTGTCTTATGGTCAAAAACATGTGCAGTGTTGTAGTTAAAAGTGCTGTTCCAAAGCAGTTCCACTATCGCTTGAATAAATTTAGGGGCCAAAGCAAAGCCAGATGAAAAAGAGTGCTTGATGAGTCAAAACATAGACGTCTGATAAATCCATATCTACCTGTAATTCTTCAATTGTTCTGGTATTAGAGTGAAAGTAAAAGTGGATAAAAAAGAGAAAACAAATCCTCAACGCATTTTTTTTTTCAATTTCTGAAAGTTGAATGTCCTATCGAGGCAGATACAAAAAAATTTTAAAAAAAACACTGAGTGATGCAAAGGTATGACCTTTAGATACACAAACCCCCATTTGCACAGACACTAACCTGGATACAAACCAGAACTGTTCTGAAGTCTGTTTATATTTTCCCTCTTTCCACTGGTTTTGACAAGACTGCCATAACCTTTTGCTACACTTTCTTTCCCCCGCGAGTCACTGGAAGAGTTTCAGTTCACCTATATCTCCTAAATCCCTGAGTGTTTGCTCAGGAGAGAGAGGGTCTGTCTATTAAAGTCCAGCTTTAGATGATGTGTGTAAACAAGAAGACTTCTGGCTTTTCTCCAGCATGAGACATGATACCGTAATTTCTCCTGACAAGCAGGGCTTCCAATTGGCATTTATCTAAACAGGCCGTGGAAACGTGCAGCAGGAAAAGTGACACATGTTAAGACTCAACATAACAAAGGCAGCAGAGCTTTGCGGGTGGGTGTATGGGGGTGACAAGTCAAAGGTCTCCCTCTGTGAGAGTTTTCATGGCAGGGATTAAAAAAAGAAAATTGCATTAATTAAGTCATTATGGGGGGTTTGGTGTGTGACTTTTGACTTCTGAAAAGGGAGAGACTGAATCAGCAACCCATATTTGGAAATGTCCATGTGTTAGCTTGTCAGGAAAGAAGTTTGCTACAGGTGGGAGTCATTGTGCCGGTTGAAATGGTTTTGTCATTTTCTCGGATCAAATGCAGAATGAATGGGAGTCGTTTTCCAGACATAATTTAGTTCAAATACAAGGTTACAATTCAGTGGAGTTGTAGTTGAGATCACGATGAATTAAGTCTATTCCAAACCATGACCCATACAACAACAAAAAGCAAACAAACACAGTTCACACTCCCCATGAAAAGTTCGACATTTGATTCCCTATCACCCCTCATCCAACTTTTCGGAATTCGTAATTCAAATGTCAGCAAGTGTTTCTATCACCGCCACCCGTTCACACATGAATTAATCCCCATAAATACAAGCCCCTCTAGTTGGAATAAATTTTCATTACAGAGATGAAGGGGGAAATAATAATCTTTGACTCACAGTTAGAGCAAATGAAAGATGGTATCTCCTGATGCCAGTATTTTTCTTCACAGTTATTAAAATGAAAATGAAATGCCTAAATGTTGGTAAATACAAAACAACAGTATTAACCGGACAATGTGTGTTACTAGGTGTGATTGCCTTCAAAACGATCATGTTAAAAGCAATAATTCAAGAAAAAAAGGAACTGTATCACATTTAACTGTCAAAATATATTTTCTGAACAATATCACACAATGGTTTAAAATTTCAACAGAATTTTCACTGAACTTACTGTTCTTTTTTGATCGTGTCTGTGCCTCAGAAGCCTGTTGCTTTGCTTGCAGTGAAGGAACGTGTGATTAATGCTCTCTTGACCAGAACTTGAGCACCAGTCTGACTGTGCAAATGGCTAAAGTGTGGGCATGTGTGTGCCCCTGGGTGCCTGCTCCCTTCCCCAGGGAGTCACCACAGCTGCATAAACCTGTCGACTCTCATGATCGGCAGGGCAATGCACGGAGACACATGGTGACAAGGCCCACCTCGATTTATTAGGCCTCCTAAGGACCAGATCCATGCAGCACTGCAGGCTGGTGTCACTGCTGCTTACCCTGACACACACACACATGCACACACAGACAACCACAATAACCAGAGCAAAACGAATTCTCCAGATGGGAAAAACATGGAAGATCCAAATCGATCTTGATACACAGCGAGACCACCGAGCAGTCAATATCAGACAATTCATGTCAAGGAGCGCGACAGGTATTGTGTTTGACTTCTGAAAGTTGGCTGCAGTTGACATCGTCAGGACTGCTACAATTTGACGGGAAAACACTAAAGCAACAGGGAATGAAATGGGAGCAGTGATTACATACCTGCAAGAAAACTGAATTTTGTTTTCTGGAGGCAAAAGCAAACCACTGCAACATTAGAGACTTTCTGAGAAAAAAAAAGGGTAATGAAAATGAAACATCTGGTCATTCTTTCTTCAATACACCCTTAAGGGAAGACCTTTAAATGTGCCATTAGTAGTCAGAGTGCACTGTACTGAGTAGCTACAGAGTGTTAGCAGAAAAGAGCATCCATGGTTAGGACAGTTTCACTGCTAAACTAACAAAACAGACAGAACAAGAAGTCTACCCAAATCAAGCTATGTGCAGCGACAGAATGCTGCCAAAATGTGTGAAAGTGTAAAGATGGCAACCAAAAAAACTGGCTGATTTGTGTATGAGTGTATATATGTGTGTGTGTGTGTGTGTGTCAGTGCCAGGGCTGAGGCAGGACGGACCACAGAGCTGGCAGCCATGCTAACCCCCCCGACTCTGTGTCTGCTCTGATTAGATGGGGCTTCTTACTACGGTGTGCCAGGAGCTCTGCCAGAGATAAAGACAGACTAACAGATGTTCCTCTTATCTCAAGACCAACCTCAAGCCCATCAGCCCCTTAACACGCAGAGACACACACAATCAATGACACACACACACACACACGCAGTGAGACTGGGCACTGTTGTGAACTTTCATTCTTCTTACTTTCAATTATGAGCACTAATTCATGCATGGGAAACATGCGCACACTTCCATAACAGCAGAAACGAACAAATTTGCAGGCCCTGCTGGCCCTTCCTTTGACAGAGAGAGGACACTCTTTCAGCTGCTCCACCCCTCTGCCTTCCTCCAGCCGCATGCAGTTATGGCTGAAGTGGAATGTTAAGGTGGCTTTGAAGAGGTGTCTGCTTCTTGTCAACCCGACACGACACACTTATTGTTCTCACCATGCACAGCTGATTATATTATCTCTTTCTTCCACACGCCACCGAAGGAAAGAGTTTGAGAGATGGGGGTGAGGTGTGGGTGGAGGGAGAGACAGCGAGACAGCGAAATGGAGACAGAAAAAGTAGCAAAAGGAGAAAAGAGTGGAGGAGGCTCTAAATCAGGAGACAGAGAGATCATGGCACAAAGACGAGAAGCAGAGCTCCGGGGCCCCCAGGGTTTGGGGTCTATGTGTAGGCATAATGAGCGGAGCCAAACATATCCAGCCTCATTAATTTCAACTATCAAAGCCACTTTCTCAGCGCACCATGCTGCCTGCTTCTTCGCCCGTCTGCAAAAGCCCTCACTTGTCACCTAAGATCAAAACAAGCGAGAAGGAGTGCTAGGCTAGTGAAACTGTGAGCTGGAAAAAACCCTTTTTTCTTTGGAGGAGGACTGAAAAAAAATGGAGAGAGAACATCTTGCTATAACCAGCCAGAGTCTGGATTTAGATGCTTCAGAATATTCTCAAACACCTGGTGTGGAACGGAGACAGCGCCATGTAATGCAAGCGGTTAAACATCAATATTTATGAAGGGCATCTCCTTGGGATGGTAACAAGGAGATCCAGTTGAAAAAAAAAAAATACACCAAAGGTCTCAAATGGAAAAGTGCAATCAGAGTGGAAGAAATACCACCATTCTCCATGAAGTGAAAAGTCAATACGCCAATTACTCTCTGTAATGAAAGCAAAAACATTCAAACTGTCAGCGCAGCAGTATACAGCCAGGAAGTAATACACACTGAATGAATTCACAGAAAATTAAACTGGATTCATTTTAAACAATAATAACAAAAGGGTGTCCTTGTGTTTAAACAAGCTATACCAGAAGGAGGCAGTTGCAAAGGGTTTTGTAGCTCCTTTCAACCGTTTGCATCAGTGTTTTTCCTCCTCTCTTCTGCAAATAAACACACGAGACATCTCTCAACTGAACATCAACAAGCTGCAGCTACTTCTCCAAAGTAGCAACATTTCATAAACTACTTTGCTCTCCAAGGCTTTTCAGCTCCTATTTGGGTGTCTGCTTGCGAAAACAGACTGGTACACACCTCAGGGCAGCTGGAGCGCAGTTTTTTGGCAACATGCTGCTCCCAGTCATCCCACAGCGGCCATACAAGGTGGTCATTGTAGCGTTATCTCCATGCTCGGTATTTTGTGTGCCTTCTGCGGTGTTCAGACAAAGCCAGCCTTGATTAAAGAAAGCAGACATCCTCCGTAGTGATAATGTCAGATGTTTCACGTGTCAAGTGCAGTCAGACGTTTCATAAGCTCCAGCACAGAGGCAGCTTTTGTGGTTCAGAGTTAAACAAATAAACAGAATTTTCCAAAAACAGTGCAAAGAAAGGGAGTTTTTGTGTAGCACTCATTCACGCAACAATGGACATAATGTTCAGCTGACATGTAACATCTACCAGCAGATAACTTATCTCATTAGCATTTGTTAACATATGGAAAAGTCTAAGGGTTGTGTATCTCAACCGGGGCCGCTATCTTACATTCCTGATCTTATCAGTGGGGCATGATTCAAGTTCTGCTGTTGCAAAAACTCTCCGTGGAGAATGTAGCATATCTCTACTTGCTCGTGTTCCATGCTGAAAAAGAAAAAAGAAAGAAAACATTCACCCAAGTGAGGTGAAAAGTGGAAAGCCTGTCGAGTGGCAGCCAAGTTTGTGTCATGTCCTATCTCGCTCCGCATGGCATTTTATCGCCATATCACCTCCCTCTCTCCCTCTCAGACAGAGGAAAGTGTATAATAAACAACACTTTACTTCCCATATAAAAAATGACTGCAATCTTTCCATCTCAGTTTACTGTATTTTTTCTTCCCTCCCACTTTATCCTTCTCTTCGTCTGAACTCTCACCTGCATTTTCCCTTTCAAATGTCCATGTACTTTCAAACACAGAGGTAAATGCAGAGAGTTAGAGAAATGTAGGATCAATAAAACAAAAAAAAAATGAATCGACAATAGAAAGTTTTTCATTGCAAAAGTTCTAGACAACTGATGATGTATTTTCAGGTAAAACAATGAGAGAAATAGAAAAGCATGACATAAAAATCTAGGTTAAAGAAAACGGTGACTTGCTTGTAATCTGACAGCACTGATGGCAATCCAGGTATGAATATGAAAAGCAAAAAGAAACAAAGAGGCCTCATTCTCTTTGGTCTGTGGCTGGTAGACTTTCACTTTTGTAAAGGTAGAGCGCTGAGCTCTGCAGACAGACGTAAAGTTTTTCACACAGTGGAAGCATGAAACACAGAATTCACAATGGGGGCTGCCAGATGCTTGCGTGTGGGCGGTGAGGTAACTGGGGAAACTTGCTGTACTGCACTTTTATATGGGTTTTATAATGAATCAAATGTGATGGGCCCCTACAAAGCCATGATCACACTAGTTCTCTTATTTGCTGGGGATTTACAAAGGGATCTGGGGTGGAAGAGGAGGTCACTACAGCTGGGCAAATTCTCTATATATTGTATTTTATTATTTGACTTATTGTTTTAATAAAAAAAAATACAGAATTTGCAGCTTTGTAGATCTGATGAGGTTTTGCAAAGCATTCCATTTCAGAAAAGTCTGACATGATTGAGGTTAGTCTCTAATAACAGCCAGATTATTATATCAGCTATCAAAACAATGATTGAACTGAATTGTTATTTACTGCACAATAAACGGAATAATTGCATTTTCCAATAATGTGACACAGCTCCTCATTTAAAGCTCCCTGCAACTCCTCTGAGTGCTTCCAATAATTTTGAATGGTTTAGGTCATATTGAAGTGTAAGTACAGAACTTCTACACGTAAATGAAATTCTATTACAACCTTATCTGCACCAGGTAAATCATTCTGTGTTTTGTGGTACACTGGAGTTTTACATTTGGTGTCTCTGATGACAGTCATGCGCTGGCTCACCAGTAGCAATGCAGCTCAAATAGCAATGACTGGTTTATAAAAAACAACAGACTGGAGCCTTTAACCGAAAAAAAAACAAAAAAAAACAACTGTCTGTGATTGAGAAAGTGGGCTTTGAAGTTAAAAATATAAAATAGTTACCAAAGAAGAAAAAAAAGGAAGAGCTCAATAAAAGCATTTCTTGTTTCAATGTTTCAAACAGTGAGGGCTAAGAGGCTTCTAACAACCTTTAACTAGGGAAAATAAAAGGCGTACTGAGCATGTTAAGGGGTTAATTGCTTGAAATTAAACTATTTTCTGAGTGCCCTCCCACACAAATATTGCAGTAATGAAATTACCAGTACTGACATCATCACACAAATCTCCATCAAATCACTAATTTATGGGACTCTAGTCCAGTAAAAAACACAAGAGAATCAAGCTCTATACCTTAAGGTATTAACAATGTGAAAAAGCAAAGTAAACGGTAAACTTAAGTTTGAAGAACAGGTCAGCCCTGTGGAATTGTTCCTTTAGCTGACAGATATTTACCACAAGAAGAAATGCATTTGTGACTTGACAACACAAGTTTAAAGACAAAGGATGTGTTCACAAAAATGAGAGTTAAAGATTGTTTAGATATAAACATATAAATTGGATAACTGCGTCCCTGTCAGTGCAGCCCTGTGTGTGAACAGTAGCTGATCGCAGACACGGATCAGTCAGCAAGGCTTTCAGCTGAGGCGGGCCACTTTCATTGAGCTGCAGCCCCTCAAAGCAGCCGTCACAGTGTGGCTAGTGACAGAAAACGTCAGCAAGCTACTAATCCCTGTTTAGGCCTGCAAAAACAAAGACAAAGCCTTCTCCCTCCCTCTCACTCAGTCTTGTTATCCCCCTCAATGCCAGTCCTCTCCCTCTACACCCATCCAGCCAGTCACTCAGCCTGCCCACCTCTCCACTGCTTAGCAGCTTTCACACACAATCTCACACGCACAGAACACAAACTTAGGACCATATGGAGAGGCCTGGCCGTTGCCATTGTCTCCCAGGTTATCTCCCCTCTCAGCACCTGGTAGGGGAGGGAGGATTAGTGTGCCTCCTAACCGCTTCAAGAATGCTGTCTACTCTTTGACTCTCTCCCGCCACACTTCCTGTTTTGTTCTCCTCCCATCGTGGTCAAGCACCACATGTCGGACTGAATGAGGCTTATCCGTGAGGGGCAGGCTTTACATGCAGCGCTGTTTAGCTCGACACTGGCATGAACGGAGGAGGAGGCTGAGATGAATGGGCTCTGGGTTAAGCTACTTGACATTCTCACACACATGAGGCCAAATGGTACACATGCACGCTCAGCCCTTGCTTGTGATCGTGCCAACAGTGGTGCACTTATCCATGATAGGAAATCTCTGTTACTGTAAGCTAAGTGATGTAGGGGCCAAAATAAGCAAGGCTTTCATCACGGCAGGAAAAACAACAACAAACTGTGATAACAGGCTTATTATGCTTTATCTACGAGATATTATCCACACATGAAAACAATTTTTTGTATGTTAGTTTTAATAATTATTAGACTGGTAACATTTTTCACATCATTCACAATGTTTTTATCTACAAGGTTTCAACCGTGAAGCAAACCTGTGAACTCTACAAATCTGTGTGTGCACATTATGATTTGTGGCTGTGTAAGGCATTGAAAACTCACATTTGCTGATATTTGATGTTGATATTAATAATCTTGCACACACCACTGATAAAAATGTCAACTAAGATAAAGGTTTACATGAATTATAAACTCAATTAAAAGTTGAAAAAAAATAATTTATTATTATAAAGAAGAAACTCAATCTAAAGTGATGCATAAACATTTCAATTTGCTGTATTTATTAACTGAATTTTTAACAAACCGGCACAATGGTTGTTTAGTATCTACATTGAATTGTTGTCTGATTTTTAAAGTGCTATAATAAGTTCCTTTAGTAATGTACAGGGCGACATAGTGGCTCGGTGGTTAGCACCGTCTCTGGTTAGCACACTTTTATTCCCTGGCTTTCCATCCAGCATGAGAGAGGGATTTTATTTGTTTTTAGTGCCATCATTGTGTATTTCTGATTTCATTTCGTTTTTAGTGCCTCTATTGTGTATGTCTTATTTTACTTGCCTTGTTCTGGATGTACAGCACTTTGGTCCAATCTGTGGTTGTTAAAAATGCTATATAGATAAAGCTGAGTGGATTGGACTGTCGCCTCACAGCTAGAAGATCCACGGTTTGCATCCTGGCCTTTATACATGGAGTTTGCATGTTCTCCCTGTGCATGCATGGGTTTTCTCCAGGTTTTCGGCTTCGGCTTCCTCCCACAGTCTAAAAACATGCTGAGGTTAACTGGTGATTCTAAATTGTTCATAGGTGTGAATGTGACTGTGATTGTTTGTCTCTATGTGTAGCCCTGTGGCAGACTGTTACCTGTCCAGGATGTCCCCTGCTGTCATCCTAAGTCATCTGGGATAGACTCCAGCCCCTCTATGACCCTACAGAGGATTAAGCTGTGCATGGATAATGGATGTATGTGGTGTGCACATACAGTATGTTTAGTGTATGAACCCTCAGCCTAGACTGCCCTTACTTCTAAGCTCTCATCGTGGTCATTATAAGAGCTAGCCATACATGCTCTAGCCTGTTGTATCAGAACAGTCTAGGCTATCCAGATCTTCCATAGTTTTTTATTTAAGGTATTTTATATTTGCCTTTATATCAAGGAAAAAAATGTTTTCTGAAATTGTTCTATTTTTACAAGCATCCCACCATCAAACACTCTCAGTAGAGGTTTTTTTTTTTCCAGTTGTGTCGCAAGCATTGTCTGGAATCTGGCAATATCAGAACAATTACAGTGGGCAACTGTATGGCTTAAGAATAGAGGAAAATATGTACTTCATGCCTAACAGCAATAAATGTCATTACTTTATCCATGGTGGTGTTCACATACCTGAAGAACATTTCAAGTGAGAACAAGAGATGTGACTTTTAATGCAAAATGTGTCCATTAAATTGTAAATGCCAAAGCACAAATACTTTTACAAGTAGAAACTTCTGCAAGGTTTCTAAGGGAAACCGTTTCTAGTATTATATAGTTCCATCTGTAATTTCCCTGATGTAAAATCCTCACTGAAAAATGCCATACTGCATGAGACAGGATTTTTTAAATAGTATCTACAGTATTATGCTTTATTGAAAGCACTGATGTGTATCATGGTGGTACTTTCTGGCAATTTTAGTAATACTCAGTGGTATGCTTGTGTTTGTTGGAAATTGCAGTGCTAAATCATCATTTACAAGGCTGACTTATACTTTGTTTAGTAGCTACTGTGCAGTTCTGACAATGTGCAAGTGGAATTCTGTTCCATTTTTGCTGTGTTCAGGATGTGTTTACCACAGGCTGTGCATCCTTTGTGACTACACGCACACCAAGGACGATATTTAATACACGCACAGATGCCGTTTGTGATTCATTTGCTTTCTGATAAGATGGACTGGAAAACAAACACTGGAGCCTTTGTGCTAGTGAGGTGAAGCAATCAAGGTCTCCAGATAACCTTGTTTACTCCTCTGTATGTATGTCCCATATAATATGAAACTCTGCTGCCCTAACAGCTTTGCAGAGTTCAAAACTGAAAATAAATTGTGCTCCAAAGTTGCTGCCATCCCTCAGCAAAACGCTTCTAGTCACTCCCTCTAATCTACCCAGAAATCAGGAGCTTTTATATTTTGCTGAGCGTTATCTGCGCCGTGAATTGCACGGAGGCGAAACAAAAATCAATAATTAGTTTAATTGTGTTAGGCTAATGTGCAGGAAAGCCATCTATGCTCACATCAGCCAGCCTGACCAGCACGCAGGCGGGTAGGGAGACAGATAATGCAGGACGGCTCTGTTACACCTACGGGCTAATTACTAGCGATTCATCAGACAGATGCTGCAATGACAGTTAATTGATTTGTGAATTAATAATAAGGGGTAAAATAATTTTGCCGGCAATGTGATTCCACCGTCACGGTACCTTGCCAACGCTGAGACACTCCAGATGCTGCAGGGTGGTTTTACTGATCAGACTGATACTGTTGAAAACATTCCCTGATAGAAGATGAAACACTTTATCTCACAATTTAATCTGTTATTTCTTTGTCAAATGCATGTATTGTTCAGGAGATTTGCAACAAGTGAAGCTGCTATCACATAAACTCTCCCAACCGGCATCCCTTGGACATAAAATTCCCCAGTGGCTAGCTGACTGACAACTAAAAAAAGCACTGATGTAGTTCCTTATCTGTGTGACAATTAAAGGCAGGAAGCGGTGGGCACCATGGAGAGCCCATTGTGGCAAAACACTACTGGAAGGCCTCTTGTCAAACACTTTCCTTTTCACGAGCTCCTCAGGGCACTTGGAAGGGAAACAGAACATGGCGGGACACTGAAGGAAACTTGCAAAGAAAGAAAGGGGAAAGAAGCTAGAAGCATGAGAGGATTCACAGGCGGTGGCAGCAGCAGGGCCATGGCCTGCAGGTAAACAGGGTTACACCAGTATGGTTTGTTAAAGGTTATAGTGTTGTTCAAGCCAGGTGGGTGAGGGGGTGGTGGGAGCACTGAGGTGCAGAAAGAGCATGAGGAGGTTAGGGGGTCACGGGGGACTGGAAATAATGAAGAGGAAAGCCTCATTCACTTCCTTGGTTTAGCCTTTGGCCTATAATGAGGGCTCTTGACACCGGGGAGCACACTGATACGACACATTTGGCAGCCTGGCAAATTGACCTGGGAGCCTGATGGGTGATTGACAGCTACTCCTCAGGGCGCCTAAGCTGTCCTGCATGTGTGTGTGTGTGTGTGTGTGTGTGTGTGTGTGAAGGAAGGCGTCAAACTGACAGAAGGAAAGAGAAAGTGAGCTGGAGAGAGAAAGACAGAGAGAGGATGAGGTGACAAGGGGCTGCCGATGATGAAGAGAAAGAGAGTACTGAGGCAGCCCTGAGAAGGTAATTGTAGGTAATTCAACGCAGAACCAAATTAGAACTGAGGTTCAAACGTCAAAATGGTTTGGACTGAAGGTGTTTACCAGACAGAGTAATTCGATATTGGTGTGGGTACTGACGCATGCAGGTGTGTGTTCATGTGTACATACTTGTGCTGCTGCTCATGTGTTGTGGTATATAAAGTATCACTAAGTATGCACCATATACCGCTTGATAGGCATCTTCTGAAAATGCTGATATATGTTGCCGCATAAATTCACACTATTTGGTGAAAAATTCAAACGGTTCTGCTAAACGCGTAGATTCAGAGGACATAAAATGATTTTGCAATCTCTGAATATAAACATAAATATATTGGTTTTCTGTTACCAATTTTGTTTTTTGTTTTTTGTTTTACTTCAAATTAAAGTCAATCTCAAATTTTTACAGAAGAATTAAACTTACAGTTCTAGTAGTCATGTCTAACGGTCAAATTTAAGTAAAGAATAGTGTATTTACATTTAGAAAACATTTGCTTATGTTCATAATGCCCTCAGAAGCTTGTTCATAACCAAAGGCCCAGTACTGTGTAGGTTTCCCTCATGCTGAGATTCAGGTAACACATCTGGTGGCATCTCTATGGACTAGGATTGTTCCAGCACATCTTGTATATCGATCATGTTTGAATCTAGGGAGTTTGGATATCAGATCAATAAAAATGACTGAACTGACCTAAAGTAGGCGCATGCTGTTGGAACGTGTTGCCTTGGTTGGTCTGCTTGTTGTAGGTATGTAGTATGTGTGAAATGACATCCACATGCCAGAACTAAAGGTTTAACCTCATTTAATTTACTCCAGTTTATCATAAATACTGAAATTAAATTAAATAGTAACGTAAAATAAGACACAACTTTCAGACTTTTTTGTGTGTGTGGTAATATATTTTGTAGATTACCTTGTTTTTCTTGTGTTTATTTGACTCATTTGCAAACTGTAATTTAGTTATGAAGGGTTTTAAATAGCTCACGCTGAACAGGCCTGTGCATACATATCCGAAGAGGGTAGAGTATACAACAGTCTTTTTAAAATAGTAAACAGTAAAACAAAAGCAATTCAATGCATAAAATAATCAGAAGATTGAGTTGTCTTTTCTAAACATTCTGCAAATAATGAGACAAGACTGTTCTATGTCGTCCAAAATTGAATTTGACAAGAAGGGATGTGCAATAAAACCAGAGATTTACATCTCCCATGTGCTTGTGCATAAATCTCTCTTTGCCCGCATACTGTTCAGCGTACATCACACCTGCAGCCTATAACTCCCATCATGCCTGTGGACTGCTGAACTGTGATGTTTGACTGCTGGACAAAGATGGGAGAAGGAGATCTTTATGTCTCTCTTAAACCAGAGGACATATATCACTCTGACCCAGGTGTAAACACTGACTCACAGTCTATTTATCTCTCGAGCCACAGAGACCCTGACCTCGCTGCTCCTCAGCTCATAAAATAGACTCCCAAACCTGGAGGGAGGACTTGTACCTGATGTTTAGCATTTAGATACTGTCACGATGCTGCACGCTGAATGGAGGAACTACACTGTGGAGTAAAACATGGCAGAGATCTCTGCGGCTGGCAGCTTTATATATTATCACATACTGGCACTGCAACAAAGAGAAGCACTCCTGATAATTGAGACACTGTAAATTCAACTTATTTACTAAATGAAATGTTCTCAACCCCTGTCTCCCTTCCCCTGTTAAAATGTTACAATCTGCTTCTTTTTTTCCTTTTGCCAGCTTGAAGCTACCTTTGTGTTTTTCAGCATTTCTAAAAATATACTGCTGTTGCACAGCAGCATTGCAAGGTTAAAAAAGGGGCTCTCATTTTTTTTTTCTGAAAAATTTTGTCTGTTAGAATTCATGTTTTAGATCAATGACTGAACTATTACTTCATTTCATTTTCCCGTGCCATCAGTCTGTCACATTTTCTGGCTATCTGGAAGAATCAGAGAACAAGAAAACATCATCATGAAGCCCCTGAATGTGGAAGATGTATGCATTGCCATTAAATGCTTTTAAGCTGGGTCTAAATTTCAGTGGGAGTATTTTCTTTAAACAGCAACTTGAAGGTTACACTTCTGTTTTTGAATAAACTTATACCTAACATTTATTTTAAATGTTTGAGAGAAAAGGCATAAAGGCAGACATTCTGATTTAAAGTAGACTTTTTGAGCAGGTAGTAATGGTTTTGAAAGTGGATTGTTTTTCTTATTACTTTGCATTTCCCTATTTTCCAGGATGGCGAACTTTTGTGGTTGTGCGAGTTGTACAAATTTCAGCCTGTCACAACATCAAGTGTATATTTTTCCTTAAAACAGAGCTGCCTGGGTCATTTTTGTGCAGGTGGAAAGACTTCACTGCTGCATCTGTTACAAATAATGTGATCCTATGCAACACTCCTTTTAGACAAGAGGAATGTGTTCACGGAGTTCTGAATGGGATGTTTAAATCAGGACCATGGGAGACTGATAGACAGTGCACTTCTTTCTCAGGACACGGTGTCTCATACCGTCACACGCAGCAGCAGTGGTCACAGATCTGTTCACAAATCAGTTCAAGAAAAGTGAGAACTGTGAACGTCTAAATGTGTCAGATCTCTCTCTTTCTCATGTGATACTGTAAAACAAAGTGTTGATTTATGTGAGACAAGCAAGATACAACTGATAACAGCTGATCTTTCCGCATTAGTTTCCGTTACGGTAAATATCAACACTCCTGTAAACACCATCTATGTTGTACCCAGAAATGTGACGGCAACTTTACACTGCTGAGATGTAGCATCATGCTAGCTATGATGATTTGACTTTGACCACACATCTAGACACCTCTCCTGCTCTCCACTGATTCCATTCAGACCACTAATAATTTCTATCAATGGTTAGTATTTCTCTGAATCATTGTTTTTTCCTTAACTCAATCACTCAGACATATTTTTTCCAAACATCTAGTCACTGCTTCAGTTTTAATACACATTAATTAACTGAGGGCTTCAACCTGCAAGTTGGTCTTTGAGTAAAAAGAATACTTTTAATGTGGTAAAGGGCCACTTTTTTGCTTGTACAAAGAGGCAGATTAGAATTTTAGTATGTGACTAAATGGATGACACAACCAAGTTGAACTGAGGATAAATAAACTGATCTAAATGTGTAAAATCACTGGAGTGCCCCTTTAAAACCTGTAACCGATAACACTTTATTTTCTCTGTTGTTTTTCTGCTATTGTTTGATATTAACAATCACAGGCAAGTTAAATAAAAAAGGTGAGAAAGTTTACTCACATAACTTGACAAAGTGAAAATAACTGGTCAATGCTAATGAGATAAAAAAAAAGAAAATAATAGCGAAAAAAAACTGTGAATGTTTTTTGAAACATAAAATTCATTAGCCTTACCTCTTCAATCATGTTACAGGTAGTACAAAGTTTTAAAAACAGATGTACGAATATGAAAACTACTAAAACAGAAGCTAATTGATAACCAGTCATGTATTTATGGATGTAATGCTCTGAAGAGTTTTGCAGAGAACTCGGTAAACCTGTAGAAAACAGAGTTGACACATGAAAGCTCCTCCGCTGTGTTTACTTGCTGTCAACACACTGCAGGCATGCAGCCACCTAATTAACATCTATGTCCTGTAAACGTGCCAGTGTGTGCTTTTACTCTCGCTCAGATAGTGGGAAAACAAAGCAAAACAACAACAAAAGGAAAGCAAAAGTATTTCGGCCAGAGGCATCAATCGCACTGGCATGTTACAAAGAAAAGAATTATCAGCAGCCGCGGCCAAAGCTTGTTATAAAGAAATAAGTAAATAAAAGGAAAAGGATGGTCTCGCGTGAATGTGAGCAATAATGACACAGTGACAGCTCTAGTTTATATGGCTAATAACCGTGTCACACCATCATGGAGCCAGCCTGCTGAATTATAGCCCCTGTAGACTCTATTGCTGCCATTTTTCCTAAAGTCTCCCTAAGGAGCAACACCATCCACATGTCTGCCACATTCTTCTCCTCCAGGCCGGCAGGGATGAGGCTGGTAGATACGTGGAGAGTTACAGTCAGGGTCGCAGGCTGTTGCTTCTCATATCTCCAATGGTTGTTTTAAAGACAGACTGATGGGAGTGATGAGAGCTAGGGAGGAGAGGTGGAGGGAGGCGGTGTTTAAGGAGCGTCTCTCTGGAGAAGAGGGGCTGAGTTATGGAGCGTGGTGGAGACTGGAAACACCTCGCACCGTGATGGCCGGATGAATGATGGGATGGGAGTCTACAGCTGTGGCCTCGACGGGGAGGGGCAGGAGGGTGAAATGCTCTTCAGTGCAATCACTCTCGCTCTCTGGGAGGTGGAGGTCCAGTTGTCTCGCTGGATTCTATTATTCTGGATTAATCTTTGCCTTTGTGTCTACCTCTGTTCAGTTCACACTTCTGTTTAGCCTCTCTCTCTCTCTCTGTCTGCAATTTATTTATTTTTTTGTTGCCTTCTGGTTGTTATTTTCCTAACAATTTTCTCTCAGTCGTTAAGTCCCTTTGTGTTTATATCTCTCCTGCTGTGTCCTCCCTCTGGTGTCTTCTATCCCTAACTCACTTGCCCTTGCTCTTACTTCAGTAGGCACGTAGTGAGCAGAAATGTACACGTACAAAATCCTCTCATAAAAACCCATATAAATGACACAGCTTATGTCAGAACTAACTCAGTCAAACTGGACCACACAGATATCAAACAGACGCTGATGGAAGCAGCTACTTTTTGCCCATCCAGGATGACCTTCTATAAAAACCCTTCAGGCCAAAAAGATTACAGTATTTTGAAAGCAAACAGCAGATGGGCACACAATTCCATTCATACCGAAATAGATGTGCTATGCAGAGGAGGTCACCTTAATTTTCAAATCCAACACATATCAAAGGTAGATGCTTCTGAAAAACTACGACTTCTTACAAGATATAGCAGCTACTTACACAAACCCACAAAGTCTGCATGGATGTAGAGAGGAGAATGGAGACACAAGGCTGGTTTTAGTTACTTTGCATCAGTAAGTAAGCACAACAGTATAGAAGACCTTGAAATTTAGTCCCATTGACCAGAAAAATAGTATAATAACAACAAGCACTTGTCTGTAGCTGACCATTAGCACATCTGTGCCAAAGTTAAATCAAAGGTTAAGTCAACAAAAGAGCTTCATCCAGGAGACCAGGGTTTCTGTCCTATGTTAGAGCATTAATCTTACACTTAAGTTTGTCTTTCCCTTGTTGTTTGGTTAAGTTATAAGCACTAAGGTTTAGAAAAATAGTGCAGTTTGCATAAAAGTTTCATGCCAAGTATACCAGTTATCAGGGTGATGAGTTCTAGCCCATCTAATACACGATCGATTGGCTGAAAAAGAGCGTCAGTAATGCAATAAAATAAACGGCAAATTCAAGTTGATTTAAAATGCATTTGTCATACACACAAATGTAATCCGGATGAATATACATTTCCCTCAATATGTTATTGAAAATGCTGTCTAGTTGTATAGGAACGCCATTTTTGGGAGACAGAGCTGCTATTTCCACACTCCTTCATTCTCACTCTTTCATTCATCACCCATTTGCTTCCAGCTCTCTCTGCCCGTGCATGGAAGTGACGATGACACAGCATGCCACTCTGATTACAAGGTTAAAAGACACTGTCTGAGGAGTCACACAAACAGTGGCACTGCTAAAGTCACCCTCGCTAAAATAGAAATGACATCTGTCAGATGTGGCTGTAATCCTGTTTGTGATGAGTGTGCTCTCCAACAAAGACCCAAAATTAGGCACAAACGTACACACACACACACACACACACACACACACACACACACACACACATACAACAAACAAAATGAAAAATGTGCTGTAAACAGTTTGATTAAAGAGGACATTTTGCTGTCTGTTTGCATTGGTCACCTCCGGGCCATCAGACTGAATGAGACAAGACATGGGTGAGTGGGTGGTTCATAGGATTCATCCCGTCCCCCTGAACACCCAGATAAGATGATGCAAAAACATTACTTGCTTTTTTCCTGTCATCCTTCTCTTTTTCCTCATCTTCCTCCTTTTAACTAAGCTGATTAAAAGGCAACCCCCCACCACCACCACCACCACCTCATCCTCCAACCTCTCAACTCACCCGCCGTCTAACCCACAGCCCTGCGGCAGCATGGGACAGCGAGGAGCCCTAACTGCTTTCTGCATGAATATTAAGTGTGGGATTTGTGTCGCGGGTTTGAAATTGGAAATCACAAGTTTGACTAATCAGCTTTGGAGGTTCCACATTCGGGGTTTGTGTGTGTGTGTGTCTGTGTGCATCTCGTCCCTCGTCTCCAGTGGCAACAGAGAGTCCCCGCACACACAACCCTGCCGCCGCCACCACTGATCCTGCTGCGAGTCAGAGTGCTTATTCACTGCCTCAGCGGGGCCAAATACCCCCCCCCCCAACACACACACACACAAACTACTCCCCTGCATCCCCTCCCCGCTTCACTGTATTCACTCCCACCCACCTCCCATTTAAAAAGGGACCCAGAAATAGCCCAAGAGGCTATTAGGAAAAAATACAGCCAGAGGAGGAGGAAGCTGTAGGGTTTACTGTCCAAAGCCATTCAAGGGTACACTCCAGCATCTCTCTCTTATTCCCCCCCCCCTGTCATCCATCCTTCTCCCTCGCTCTTTCTGCCTCTCTTTGTTCTGATGAATCAGTGCTTTAGTGAACATGCTCATTATGGCTTGATAGCTGGGCCTTGTTCAGTATCCCTGGCATTGGTGGAGAATGGGGGAGAAAGACAGATAAAGAGACATAGAGGGGAAATGCAGGGTGGGGAGTAAAAGAGCGCACCAGGGAAAAAAAGGGAGAAAAAGAATAAGAATGAATGCAGACTGAGAGAAAGGAGCCTTAATGAAGCAGAACAGATCCCACGATGGAGGACAGATGAAATGAAGGGGAAGGACGCGACATGAAAGAACATCTCAGGTCTCCATCTTACAGAGGATGTTAACATTCAAATTTCCTTTGTCCTCCTCCGTCTTTTCTACAATGTGATCATATTTAGAACATCTTTGTCTTGTTCTATGCAAGACATGTTATTTTCAAGAGACAAATGCACTCCACTTGTCTTCAATCACATATATTACTTTTGCTTCAAGGTTGGAGCTATTGCTATCCATTTATGGAGTTTCAGCGCTTATAGAAATTGAAATGAGTTGTGTAAGAGATGAACATTACAGATAATATTCAGAGGTACTATTGATGATAGTAATAATCCAAATGTTCACTTTGCAAATGTCATGCAGCTTTAAAGAACCAACGTTTTACAAGAAGGGGTTTTGTCAAAAGCAGAAAATCTGTGATGAGTTTCATTACACAGAAGTAGAATGTTTCCTGGCCAACCTGAATATGTCCCCTGATAGCAATGTAAAAGAGCGACTTCAGGAAATACTTCAGGTACTGGGGCTATCAACAAATCTATTGCCCTTTCATCTTACAGTTTATGATCTCGCAGGACTGTGAGAGTGATTCCATTGTCCCTGATGATATACACCATGACTCAGGCTCTGCTGTGAAACAGATGTCTGGTGAGATTTACTGTGATTATGTAGATAAATAGTGAAACTACAGACATAACTATAGTTTAAATATGATCCTACTACAGATATTTTTTCATGTTGTGGATCCCCAGACAGACTCACTTCGTAGCACAGACGGTCATGTGGTAAGATTTTGTAAAGCTCCATATGGGAAGATTTAGAATTGTGTGTTAGCTCACACAGCATCAGTAGAAAGAAGAAAGTAGGAAAACTGGTGAATAGAATTGTCACGACTGCATTATACTGCACTTGGGATTGTTTGCAGACAGTTTTTGTAGATTTTACTTTCGACAAGTTCTGTTGAAATAAAATGGATTTACAAGTGAAACAGAAAAAAATGACAAAATATTCATACTGTTAACATATCATTTTACATTTCCCATAATGAAGCTCTGTAATTAGAAGCTCCTTTGTTGGACAGTGTCTGTGCAGAATCCAGCATACAGAGAACTGACGGTGCAGAAGTTTGGCACCTGCAAGATAATGTTTTATCTGTTAATGTATTTTTGGTATTTCCAGAGAGCAGATTTTGCATTTCAGTCAGCATACACTTACATTTATTAACATGGCACTGATGGATTTATTTGTTTTCAGGAAGAATAAATCCAGGGGCTAGCACTGTGATCTTGCAGCTAGAAGATTCGGGGTTTGCATCCCAGCCTTCCTGGGATCTTGTTAACAACGCCTGACGTACATCAGCGGGGTTACTGCATTCGCTTCGGTATCTGGCTGGCTGGGTAAGTATGTATGTATGCATGTATGTATGTATGTATGTGGGTGGGTGGGTATGTCCGGTCAGATATCTCTGCAAGTGCTGAAGTCAGGATAATCAAACTTGGCACTGAAGACCAGTCTAAGGTCCCCTGCTCAGTTGTGGAGTTACAGGTCAGCAGATCAAGTAGGAAGGGAGATACGTAGGATGAGCAAAGTTGATACAGAGCATCATGCATGGGCGTGGTTCTGCCCTCTACTGGGGGCTCGTCTAGTTAATTAACTGGTAACTCTAAATTGTCCCTAGGTGTGAATGCAAGTGTGATTATTTGTCTGTAAATGTAGCCCTGTAATAGACTGGCGACTTGTCCAAAGTGTCCCCTGACTTCACCCTAAATCAGCTGGGATAGGCTCCAGCCCCTCCACGACCCCAATGAGGATTAAGTGGTGTACAGAAAATGGAAGGGTGGATGGAATAAATCCACCATTATGTAAGACAATATGCAGGTAACAGGAATTTACTGAACAGAGACATCCTGCTGCAATCTGTTACTGGGAATGTTTGCGCTATCAACTTTAATTTTTCAGATTGGATTAGGACAGATAAGTGAAGTCACCATTTTCAATCAAGGACAAGAAATTAGGGCAAGCAAATGAGGAGGTGCTCACAAGGAAAGGCTTCTGCAAAGCCTGCCAATCAGATGACAGTCTCTGTTTAGAGAGGAGGGCCTTAAAGAGCATGTATTTCAGCCTAAGCTGGGACCACATTCATTCTAATGTGCTTTTCAGGAACCATAAAAAGGTGACTTTTGAAAATGTCACTGACCCTGTTGTAGTTTAAAAACTTAGGGTTGCGTTCTAGTCTAGAAAGGCAGAAAATGAGATTTTTGGAAACAATGACACAGACTGTCATGATTACTTTCATCTTTTACTTTCTGATTGATCATTGATGTCACTACATACCACTGCCTGATTTGTCATGCTCCTGTAACGTGACCATTTTCTGGAAGAAAACAGACATCAATCTTGAGTATTAGTAAATTCTACATTGATAATAAACTACAGTTGTTGCTGACCTTGTAGATTCTGTCAACAGTTGAAGTAAAGAAATCCCATCTGTTATGTTTTGCCGTTGCTGTTCTTCCTTAATACGATTTTCTAGCCAGCCCTCTGCTTCATGATTATACTGGCCTCTGTATGCCCAACATCCATGAATGCTCATGTGATATGCATTTTCAGCGTGTTACTATGCAAATTAAAACATATTATTGTGGATGTAGCCTGAGGAACTGCATAACATTCAGTATGAGATAAATAAGACCTTTTTGCAGGAGGAGACTGTGGACATAAAAAGCTACTCTATGGAGTTCCAGTATAAAAATTTAGAGCTGGAAATTAACATGATGTCTTTAAACTCAACTTCCTAAGTTCATAACAGAGTCCTTCTGCCCCAGTACAAGCTAACATCACATTGTTTTTACAGCAACATGAGATTTTGTACTGTTTCCACAGGCTGATTGGTAGTCCTTGTCACAAATCTTTTCTGGTTTTGCTTTATGATTAGAGTAACACAGTTTTGATCCAAAACAAGTATCAAAAGATTTGCTAAAATGAAAAACAACAAGCAAACAAATTTCCAGCTTGTGCAACTGGTTTTAAATGACAAAGCATTGCTGGCTGGAAAGTGGGAAATTGATCTCAAGCATCTGGTACACTTTGTTAAATCAGTCACATTGCAGGAATGTAAAGAATAATGAAATTTCTATGAAAGAGAAACTTACAAAATCACTGGTTTACTACAACAACAACAAATCGACCAGGTTCAAACCTAAGCTAGCAGTTTCTCAGTGCTGAAGTTACACAACTTAGTGTTGCTGCAGGACAGCTGTTTAACAGCTGACCCTGACCTCTGACCTCCGTGTGGAGGGGTGCAACCGAAATACCATAATTCCACATAAACCACATGTAGCATTTAAAAGGAGCAGTGCAACAGGAAGCAATTCTATGCAACCATATGCATTCCACTAGGCTTTTCCCTGCCACAGTCAGCTTCATCATCTGAGAGACACTCTGTCTTCACTCAGAACTCCTGCTCCCACTATCAAGCACCCTATTAAAGTCCATCTGCACTATCATCTCTGAGTCTGATGCATTATTAATAACTCACAGCTGAGAAGGAAAGGTAACACACAGGTCTTCAGGCACAAGTGCACACATGAACATCACTGCTCAAACACAAAGGCAATACTGAGCCATAAACACAAAACCATTAAATGCTTACCTACTCAACCATCACTGACATGCAATGGATAAATCACAACTTAGTACAAAAGGTCATAAAAAAGCTGTGGATTTTAATGGACATCCCTGACTACCACTAAAACATGGCCATTATTATGGCAGAGAATGACTGCAGGTAGGCCTGGCACTGAGCTGTTAATGACAGCCATATAACTCCAGGATGGGGATTATTCTTTATGTTTAATCATGGCAGAGAAGACTGTGTTTCTGGGATGATGTCTCTCACTGGGACGCTTACAGACCATCAGCCATAGAGGCTGTAAAGCTAAAGGATGGAGGAGCGCAGACAGGACACAGTCACACAGGTGTTTTAGGTTGTAATAGCCAACAGTAAGACAACAATATTGCACTCTCAGAAATGTACATAGATCTAATAAATGTCCAATTTAAGTGACAACAGAATGAAGCAGAAAAAATGTAACTGTACCTACATTATTTTTGCTTCTTACATGGTTACAAAGTAAAGTCATTTAAAGAGTTTTAATGAATTAATTGTCTTTCTACAATATAGGTGAAATGGTCATAGTTTGGCAAATATTTTAAAATTTACTAAAAACAAGATTAAATTATTATAAATCTGAATGTTTACTGTGTAGCTCTAGATAAGAGGGTAATGGAGACAAACAGCAGAGCTTATTAGCAGAGTCCAGCATGGCATCTGGTCCAATCAGTGAACCAATTCAATAAGTCTGACTAGGTTAAAATGCCTTTGGTTATTAACTTCCCTGGTAATTTCTTCTGGCACAAACAGGCCCCGCCAATCCAAGCAGATACAGTGGAAACTAAGATAATAATGTGATTGCCGTGAATAAGCCTGCTTTTCTTGGAGAACAAATCAGGCTCTAAGACCTTTGCCTCCGCGATGATCCATGATGACATCATGTGCCCATTACAGTGGACCAACAAGGCCATGTGTGGCCATTACTCTCTCACAAGGGACAAAGAGCATTTTTACAGGCATGCTGATGGCATTAGACATGTCTGGTGGCCTCCACAGGGTTTTATTAGCTTTCACAGAGAGCTGAAACAGGTCTGGCTCAGGTGACCTAATGAAGCACTTGTCCCATTTTGCTAGAGGGGCCCTAAAGCAGAGCCTGGGCCCAAGCAGAGCTTGTGGTGGATTGAAACACATACAGAGAAGCCCCTGGGCTTTCTGCGGTATATTCTGTTTTAATTCTGTTCTACCAGTGTGAGATGATGAAGTAATAGTCACAAACTGAACTCAATGCTCTCTGTATGACCACAGGTTATACACTCTGCTGACACACGTGGATATTTAACTCTCAGGCTAGAAAAGGTTGTGGCTGTCCAACAATATGGAACCACAAGTCTGGCATGAAGTTGCGCGAAATATTTAATATTCCTCCTGATCTGCTTCATTTGAAGTTCAAGCTTTATTTCTATTTCTTATCTACGTCACTGTGCAGCACATTTGCATAATTCCTGCCTAACGTAGAAATGAAAAAGGAGCAGCTTCCGTGCAGTCCACCATTCCTTTGACAGCAGAACCACTAAGGCTAAGTGTTTCTCCTTCCACTCATAGCTCTGCGGAACGTATTTTAGACAGAGGGTGAGAAGACGTGCCACAGCAATGTACAGTGTAAGAAAAATAATGTGAACCTGAATTGGCATGCAGATAACAAAAATAAAATGACATACCCTGGCCAAATTTGTGAAATATTGTCCTTTATTTTTTAGCAAATATGTTTGTTCATGGAAACATTTTTCTTTCATTTAGGGCTGGTGTTCAGACAAAACTATTTATTGTCATGCAGTTGTATTTGCTCTGATCATTCATGTTTTCATTAAAGAATGGAGCACATTTTACAAATTCTGCCAGTGTATGTAAACTTGTGAGCACAACTGCACCTGTAAATATGGACAATGTGAGCTCTTTGTTTTCAATGAAAACAATGGAACTCCTAATCTGACTACATGTTGCGATCAGCATGAAGGATTTTATGAAATACTATACTGTAGCTGTGAGATGAACCACGACAATAGCTGAGGATTATTCATCCACATACCAGTGTTATGAACATGTTAAATTAGAATGGAACACGATTACACCAGAAACAATTATTTATCCAGAACTGATGTGAAAGGCCTACAGTTTTTTCCACGACAAATCTTGTTCAAAACTTCCAAAAGACATTTTACACAAACAGCAGGAAAAATGTTGGTGCTGTGCACTATTTCAAAACCTCCTCATGAGTCAATCTCAAATATTGGAAGGAGGCTTAAGACAGATGGAATGTGTCGCTGGCTGGTCTTGTGGATTTGGGACGTATTCACCCATTCAGCTCCCTGTAATTACAAAGGCTTTTTGCTGAGATCCGATTTGCCACTGGAAGCTTGTTCAAGGCACCGGGATTGGAACGACAATGGCGTAGTCTGACAAAGGAATATGGATACTGCTCTTAAAATAGAGAGAACTAATGCTGCTCTGTGTTGAGTGCACGGGCTCGCTGACTCAGATGTGGGCAAGGTAAATTTAATTATGTGCCCTGTACACACTGGCTAGATTTCGATTAGAAAGAACCAACTTCTTGATACAGTTGCACCCCAGTGACCACTTAGAAAGTAGCGTTGAGGATGCAGTCTGATATTTGATGGAGAATACAACTAAAGGCCTAAATAGTTCTAATGTCTGTGAAGTGTCACCTTCCACATATAATGTTATGGACTTGAATCCTCTCTAAAAGCAAATGTGAATCTAGTTCTGTCCCAGTGCAACGGGAGAGTCCTGTACTGAGAAACAGAGCTGGTACCATTGATTTAACACTATAGTCACAGATATTTTGTGATTTGTCCAGATATTACATTTTTAATATTATAAATAGTACTTTTTTTTAAAAAAGAAGAATAAAATTGTTGTGGATTACATTACAAGTAAATTACAAATATTTAGTGTTTTCTTAAGAATTTGAAACATATTGGGTGTCATCAAACCACAGGCTAAGCTTCCAGCTGGTTTACTTCTGTTATTTATAAAAATGGCCACGATTATTGTTACATCTGAGTAAAATTCAAGTGTTTACAGTGACAGCGAAAAAAATTTAGATTTGGGTTGATTAGTGCAGGCAGTTGCCAAGAGACAGACGAAAGTAGCCTGCAAATATCTCAAAAGTCATTTATCAGTGTGGAGCTGATTCCAGGTTTTGGTGCATACGTATGGAGTGTATTCACTAAAAACAGATCTGAGGCGTAGCAGGCTGTTCAGCATTTGATGCTCTTGATAAAATATGATTTTGGTGGCTGTAAGTTGTCAAGGTAACAGATTTAAAATTTGTAGTTTAAGAAATCTATTAATTCTACAAGCCCTATGCTGTTTTTAGAGTCATACCTTCATATGTAAGCTACTATCTTGGTCATTTAAAGGGACAGCCATAGGCACAATTACAAAGATCCAATTTCACTTTTTCTTGTAATATGATATTAGTAAATCATTGCATACATCTGTTAAAATATATAACAAGTGTATTACATAGAGATCACATATGTAGCTGTAAGCATATCTTTGCAGTGATGACTACTTTTGACTTGACTGTACGATGTGAATTGGTCTATAAAAATGAGGATCAGAATGAAGTATCTAGTCAGGGCATAACCTCCATCCTATCACTAACACACAATACCAACAAGTTCCTTTTTGAAAATTTATACAAGGTATTTATTATTTGATTCAGTGACTTAGTTGATGCCCTTGTCCTTGTCTATTATTGTTTCTTTCTAACAGGGAGCACTGTTTCATATTCTGTTGTGTTCTGTTGTGTAGTCATATCTAATTTCTTTCTTTGTCCAGTTTACTCTCTTGTGTCTTCCACAAGTATTTACAGTGAGAAGGGAAGCCCTAAACACTTCCTAATGCCTCCACGAGCTTCCACTTTACAGTAAACAATGACTTCCTTGACCTCACTTCACTAGCTGCAAACATCAGAGCGCAGAAGGAAGAATGCGGCAGTTAGGATCCAAGCCTGACACTCTGAGGTCACTTTCATGTGTATCTGTGTGTTTACATCTGCTGTAGCTGAAGCGAGAGATGAAAGTAAGGTGAGGAGGATGAAGAGGCATGAGAGTCATCTGCTTGCTGACGTGGTTCATAGTGCAAACCCACGCTCTGCAGTCACCTGCCTCTCAATCACATTCCTCACCTGATCTATTTCTGGAGAGGCTGTGAGACAGCAGCGGGCAGCAGGGATGAAAGCAGTGATGCTATGTTAGCGGAGAGGACCCGTGATTAGTTTATGAAATTGGGTTATCTATCATGTGAAAAACAGAGTTTCTCACAGAGGAGCCTCATATTCACATAACAGGCACACCACGGTGTGTGTCTCAGTGATTGAATTCAGAGAGAAGTATATCCCACATTTGCAAACAGCATGCTCTCTGTGTGCTTTCTCCCAATTAGTCGCCATGACATTTTCCAAACAAATCATCACATTTATTCTGAATTGCAGAGGAAAACTTGCCAGGACCGGCAAATGCCTGTCTTTTTTGTGAATCTCTGCTTTGTGCAGCACAGTCGGGAACAGTATCAGGCATCTTCCACCTTCAGGAGAATTGAAGGGGGATTAACTGTCTATTTGCAGCTGCTGATTGCCAGGAATGGGATGCCCTCCGGTGCTGATCAACAAACGAGGCTTCGGCAGCCCTCGGCCACATTCAAACTCCCCCCATCTTCACTTCCCATTTTGTCTGCTAGGGCATGCCTGCCCTATATGGCACGCTCCCCTCCTTTCCTTTCATCTTCTTGTGAAAATTCATTAGGTACTGTATGCATGTCTTCCAGGCTTTGAAGGACGTTGATAAAATACTGTACGCGCAACCTTAATCAGCTTGATCCACTTGATGTAGAGTTGAAGGGGAGGTGGGTCTATATCTCTCTCTCACGCTTCCTTTCCTCCCTCTCTCTCTCTTTCTCTCTCTCTCTCTATTTCTCGATCTGCTTTCAGGCTGTTTGCTTTCTTAAATGAACGTAATGGTACAAACGGAGGATAAATTGCCTTCTGTGCGCTCCATCTCATCACATCCATCCCACAGGGCCCTTTCCAAAGCGGGTGGGTAAAAAAAAAAAAAAAAAAAAAAAACAGACCAGGAAAATAATTCACTTGCTTTGCCTGGGAGATACACGTTGCTATCTGTGTAGAACCCCTACGATAAGGTTGATGTGCATTTGGTGCATTAGGCCTCCTGCACTATCACCACAGCACAGAGCCGGCTGAGAGAAAAGGGCAAAAGTCAGTGCACAAATGTGTGGTGTCTGTATGAGACCTGCACCCTCGTTTTGTAACCTATATACAGGGTTTACACTGAGCTCGTCCAAAGCTGTGTGGCAACTGAAACATCATCTACACAGCTCTGCCATGTGTGGAAGATGTCCTGAAGACAGAGCTAAAAACAGCTGACCTTAGGATTCACCTGAGGGCTCATTCATCAGATATCTTAACAGGAGCTAACATTGTAGATGAACTCTCCCCATCATGTCAGTGTCTCACTTTTATTTTCAATTATAGCAGAAGAAGGTAGCACTCCGTACATTTACTGTGACACTAATTTCACACCCACGCAAGGACACTCAGAGGGAGTAATAGAAAACGCTGGCGGATGTAAGAGACAAACAAAATATGCTTCCAAGACTGTGGGAATAAAATGCGATAGAGTCAGCACTGAGTCTTTAGTCTTGTTTAACTTGGCAGCCTAGAAGAGGTGAAGGAACCAGACACCCCAGACAGAAACCCTGGACCAACAGAGATACCGATGACTTCATAAAATTCAATTAGTTACCTCTAATGTACGTGTCTCATGAAAGAAACCTGTTCCTTGATGCTAGACGTATCAATTGTCCTCCATTGGGAACTGCAAGAAAACGTTATTAGAGACTTACGAGCTGTTATTAAAGTCTTAACGCAGATGCAGGGCTCGTAAAAGATTCATTTGTTTACCAATGAATTATTGAGAGGTAGGATTTAATCAAAGCTACAGATGTTGCAGTCAGAAAATGTTGTTAATCTCACTTTGATTGCATCCAAATGAAAATACAGACGAAAAAAATCACAGAGGCTGATTGGTGATTGCAGAGTTAATTACAGACGCCAAATAATAGACAGTAAACAATAAAAAAGTGATTACTTCCAACGGCCTCAGTGATCATCTGACTGAGGGGGAGCATCACTGTTCATAAGGACTTACTCTTCATCTGCATTACTTTAATGGAGTGGTCCAATGGTCCATTCAGACAATATGGCACATAGCAGAACGAAATGATCACGAGTCTCTACTGGAAGGCGACTGTTATCATTTCTGGTCAAAAACCATGAAGGGGACGGAAGAAACGAGACAAGCTGAGCAGTTCTCAGTAATACTGGTTAAAACAATAGTGAGGGTAAAGGGGTTGGGCAGACGTATCTTCCTCTGAGGTGTGAATGTGTCTCAAGCCTCAGAGTGGGAAGGTAGCGAGAGGGGAGAAATCCCCACAAACTTTCTCTTGAGATGAAAAGCCTGACCTTTTATCAGCTGCGGAAAATGCATTAGCAGCCTCTTAATCCAATTTCAAGACCATGCAAAATGGAGGTTTGACTGAATTTTAGTGTGGCGAGAGCAGGGAGAAAAAACACAGTGAGTGTTTCTTTAGGTGAGGATCATTGGGTTCTGTTTCTCTTCTTGCTGCCTGCTTGCCAGACTCTTCGGATCTGCTGACTTGCAGGGGACTTCAAGGGCTTTGCACAGTTGAGCTCTGTGAGCTCCATATCTTTTTCTCCCTCCGCCCCCCCCCCCCACCTCTTCCTCTGTGTCTCTTCGACTCTTTCTTGCTCGTGCTCTAAGGAGCTTTAGAAACTCAACTGGGTAATGGGAGCAGCAGTCAATCAAATTGCAGTTTCAAAGGTGATGCTTTGTTTCACGCTCACTTCCCACATATCCCATCGAGCCTGGCACCTGTCAGGCTGCCGTTTTGAAACGCATCATCCGATGTCAGTCACCCAAACCACCCGGTCCCTAAGCAGATGGAGGGGTTGACTTGTCAGCTGCCTGTCGACAAATGAGGTCATTCCATTTTGCGAGGTCTACTTTGTTTTTAATAAGGTGAGGCAAAACAATCTAAAAAGAAAACATTGTGTTGAAGTGTCTATGTCTGACTCACTTTCATGTAAACTCAGTTACAGACTGAGCTGAATTCATGCTACAGGTTTTAGGGTGAAAAATGATATTTACGTTTACTTTATATGAGGTTCTAACAAATTTAACATAAATAAATCCTATATTTCTATTGGTGCCCTTCAATTTTACTGAGTCTGACAGCATTGTCAAAACACCACTGGAGCTGCCAGTTCTAATAACTCGGAGGTTAGTAATAAATTGTCAAGTGAGCTCTTGTTGTACCGTGATCCCACAGAGGAACAGTAAAACCTGATACGGCAGAGTGGGCAGGATCTCTGGACGCCCACTGCAACTAGGGGTCCTCGTATCTCCAAGGGGTTTATAGGCTCAGGTCTGCCTCATTCCAGCTTTACAGTCACACTGACCTTCCCATTAGGGCTCTATTACCAAAGGTCTATTAGAGAGAGAGGCAAACATCCAGGCTATTTATCCAGCTGCAGCCTCTTCTTATGAACTGTAGTGGATAAACAAGGGTGCAACTTTGTAAGGCTTGCAGAGTCATGGGTGAATGCCTTTATAAGGGCACAGACATATAAACACAAGAAGCTTAAATTAGTCCAAGGCATAAAGTATAATGTACAGTAACTGGCAATCACAGGAATTTGGACCCCACCTCTTCTCAAACAGAGCGACTCCCCACATCAACAAAGGGCCCCTAAAGGGTTTAATTAGTTGACTGGATCTAACGAGATGTCCTCTATCTGACTAAAATGCTGTGTTGTAATGACAGCAACCAGGGATGTAAGGTAAACAGCCTGATGGGAATTCAGACTCCTGAGTACACTAGCATCTTTTCATGTCTTTCCAGCTATGCAAATGTTTGATTTGGTGGTTTTTAGATGAAAGATTAGACTAGTTATTTTCCTACACATTTTCTAGCTTTTCCTAGAGAAGACAGCATGGTAAAGGAAAGGCTGTCGGCTAATTTCCACTCAGTGTAAGTCCATTTACTTGTTTCCTGGAACCTGCTTTACAAGGTAAGGTTTGTGCAATGGTGCCATGCTTCTAGAGGTCATATGATAATCAGGAGATGGCCTCCACCATGGTAAAATCCCCATATAATATTATTTACTATGCTGTGAGAGAATGGCAACAAGCCAACAAGAGAGTGCTGGGTTTACTTTTTTATCTCTATATGTATTTTTATACATATATGCAAACAAATGTAAAGCAATTTTCTCTGGATGGATTAAATCTGTGCTCAAATTTATTTTGGAATAATTTAATTTGTTTTTGTAAATTGTGTACTGCTACACACTGCAGTCAGGTGAAATGGCAGTGGATTTTATAGGAATTTACTTGTTCTGCATGTCCAGTTCTTTCAGTTGTGTTACAAGGTGCAAGTAAGCTGTCAGATCTCTGACTATGGACCTTAACTCTGCCAGAAAGTAACTCCGATAGCCCAGTAAAGAAGGATCCATAATCTGTCTCTTTGATCAGAGTGTGTTTCTCCAGGGTCCACCTCAGAAAGAGGTAACAGTATCCCAGTCAGGGTTAAATGCTAGATTCTTCTCTTTCATACTGAAGACTGACTGACAGCCAGGAATGAGCTGCTTTCCATGAACAAACTTCATGCAGGAAATTCATGTCATCTCTGCAGTTCAAAAATATAAGGCTTAAGTAGCAGCAGCAGGATGAAAAGGCGAAAGTGATATAGCTAAAAAGGTAAATCAACAGCTCTCAGTGAAGTTTTGCTGTCTTGATACATGGATTAGTTAGAAACGATTACAAATTCAGTTGTGTTGGCACCTTATACTTGACAATGAAAGTTCCATTAAGTTTTATTTAGAAATGCAAATTACTGTTTATGTTTGTTATGATAGGCAAGTGACGGGAGTCTTGAATCTGAATGTGTTTCAAGCTCCTTTTTGCAAATTGTAAATAGAAAGCCTCTGAGTGAAATAAAAACTAGTGAATATTATTATATCTCAAAGGCAGCAAGACAAATAATACAGGCACACGGCTGGGCTGGCATACACAAGATATGCAAAGCAGCAAGAGGTGCAAAACAGAAATGCAGTGTTGAACATGTGGTGCATATTTCAAATCAAATCACAACACTTGCAACAGCTAATCCTGTCCCTGCATATAAAACTCTATACTCTGCTGTCAATACTCAAGGCTCAGACTCCAAACTGAATATAAAGTTGTATTTATAATTAACCTGTAGCACTAAGCTTTCAATGCTAAAATAAACCAACGAAGGTGAGAGCTCAGTATTTCTAAGAAACCGCAAGGAGAAAAGGTGAGTATAAGATCGATTCTTTTTATGTTATTTGAAAGCAAACTATTTCAAGGATGACCTCATAAATAGTAAAATATATTCATATTCTAATCCAAAAATGTATTTACAAAAATGGAACACCTTCCAGATGGTCAGAGGAAGGTTGGGCAAAATCTGAATTAACCAAAGAAGCACAATTTTTGACAAAAAAAAAATCCTATCAAAGCAACAGAGCATGTTTACAACTAGACCCTTCACACTGGAGGAACCTTGCATAACCCTTGTTTTCTCAGTGAAAACCACTAAACAGATTGCTATTTATATTTCCACTGGCAGTGGGGTAGAAAAAACACTGTATGGTTTCATGCTATAGTCCTGCACAGAGCGCATTGATATTCCAACTGACAATCAATAGCATCAGTCTGTCACTGAACAACATCTTAGACTCCTGTGATCTGAATCAACAGTCACACAGCATTAGTCATGCACTGTCTTGTATTCCTTTTTTTTTTTTTTTTTTTTTGTCCTGTCTGGCAACAGAGCAGGCAGAATGGGGATCTGGCTGCTGCATTGTGCCATACAAGTTTGCTTTTCCAAGGGGAGTTTATAAGTATAAGACTCCCCTTGATACTGTACAGTAATTTATTTAGTTTGAATACTTGTTGATTAGTTAAATATACATAAATTTGCCAGACCTGACAGTATTCCTTATTTAACTAGCTGTCAGGCTGGTCGTTAATTTCTGTGGGTTAGTTTACACTAAAGAGTTGCTATGACTACAGCATACAGAGGAAACCTGTAGAAGTAATCTTCATTTAAAGCATACAGATCTGTGGCCTTCACTAAGCCCTGGATATATTGGCACATGGATTTAGTGGGCCATCAGAGGGGACAGATAACCTTGCCATTTCTGCTCTCGTTGTTATAGGAGGGTTACATGATGGAGATTCTGCCTCTGTAAATCCTCTTAAAACACACTCACACACCCAGAGTGAGGTGCTCGGTGTTGGTCACACACAGTAACACATACACTTCAGCCCCGAGCCCAGCAGTGAAAGGTCACAAACCCCCAAGTGACAGATGTCAATCACGGGAGGTGAGTACCATCCAATCCCTTAATAACACCCTGAAAGGTTCTGGGAGACCATGGGAATAGTGGTGTCCAGGCTTCTAAGCACTGGACATGACCTAGAGGAAATCTGCACCCTGAGATCACCTCAAATAAGTGAAGATACAGCCGTTAGGATTCAGTGGAATAAACCGTACGATACAACAGAATGAAACTGAATTAAACTGAATGAAATGTTAAACTCCTTGCAAATGCTAGATTGAGAACATATACATGTCATGTAGAGAAAGAAAGTTTCTTAAAACAGATGCCCTCATTAGAAAATGCATTTATATTAATAATCATATCATTGTTTACCAATTTACTTCTGTAAAATGGACAACAAAGTAATATTACAAAAAAGTGCAGGTTTCACAAAATCAGATTGATTTAGGCTTTGTTTGTTTCTTGGACATGTTGCTACATGGTTGTCATTATTTAACTAAAAAGTGAAAAGTCATATCACTTGTCAGCAGAAAAACCTTATCACTTTCATTGACAATGTTAAGCAAAAAAACATGGTTGCTTTCTTGTTGAAGTCTTGCCAAAACAAACAAACAAAACAAAAAACAAACCCCCCAAAAAACAACCTAAACTTAAAGTGTACAACATATGTGGAAGAAGCACATAGTGGCTTTATATAATCACATATTAGCACAGTTAAATGAAACTAAAGCTCTGCATGGCGCTGTCACACATCAAATATTTGTATTGACATGGAGGAGCATTACAGCGCCCCAGCAACAAGAAGCTGAACTGAGATGCAGTATGACTGACTGAAAAGGTGTGTGAGAGGCTGGGGAGGATTACCTGTGATCCAAGGATAATGAAAAAAAAAGAGATCTGATATTAAATTCTAACACATGGAGAATTACTGATAGGCTCCTGGTGTTCTTCTACTTTGTCTGTGCATTTTACCTGCCTGCTCTGGGGAATGCCTTGTAGGACAGAGCATGCGATAAAGCCCTATGTGAAATTCATTGTTTTCCTGTGAGCCATGTGTCCCGCATGACGAGTAAAAGTGAACACATAAAATCACACTACTGCTTATACATTATAGATGAAGTGTAAATGAACTAGACTGTTGCAAAGGACAAGCACAATGCACAAAGCTAGTTAGTGTTACTGGAATGAGCAGGAAAGGTAGAGAGTACAAAGTACAGTGTTGTACACTGAGTACTGCAGATGTGATTGTGTGAACGCCTGCATGTGGACAGTTTTTTGGGGTCTCCTACCTGTCTGAAGCTGCAGGGCGTCCATTGCGTGGCTTGTTGACCTGGGCGTACAGCGCCTCCAGGGGCGGACCGTTGTCTGGAAGGCTCAGTGGAGGGTGAGGGCTCTGAGGACTCTGAGGGAGGTGGTAGGGGTGGCTGTAAGGGTCTATGCTGCTGCTATCTACCGACGAGTCTAAAGATCCAATGCCAGCGTACGTGTGGTCCTCATCTGAGCTGAAGGTGCGGCTGACAACATCTTGGATCTCGGCGTACTCTCTCTCCTTTGCCTGCTTCTCCCGAAGTTCTCGTGTCTTGGCCTGTATTCTGTGATGGACAAATCAAGGATGTGATCAGGGTTGATAGCGCTAACAAAAAAAAAAGGATGTTAAAAATGGATTTGTTATAATTTCCTGATTAAAAAAAAAATGTAGTCAGTAATCTAACTGAAGTACCATAATGATTAGGTAATGTGACTTTAGGGTTTTCTGTCACTTTTGGACTACCTTTACACCCAATATCCAAATTGGAGAAAAGAAATATCAATATGGTGACTTTACTGAAGGGTAAGTTGCCATCCCATGTTCAGCTACCAGATGGAGTGAGATTCTGAGAAAGTGGCAGTGACATTTAACGATTGATCTGACAACTGAGCAAATCCAGTCTCCATGTTGGGGACAATTCATAATTATAAGTAGCCTAGTTAATGAAGTTCCTGCTGTTGCGTCTTGTACATAAAGGAACACGTCTTTCTGACTTTGAAAAAGCTAATATGGTGCTGCTGGCATGTATGTGTACATATATATGCAATAAATATGTATTTTTCTTGATGAGGGACTTTATTTTATCTTATTTGTAGAACAAACTGAATGAGGCAAAACTTACGATGAAGGTCTGTTAAGTATATACCTCTTTCAACAAGGCTTAAAAAACACAAACTATGGCTATTGTACCGTCTGTGATGTTTATGGACCACTGTTGCTGTTAGCAACCCTGACATGGACTATATTGTTCTTTAGCCTATAATACTTCTGATCTTCTTTTCACTAACTGTATGGGTAATGTCTTGCTTTTGGTATCCTAATTATACCATGCCATATTCCCTTATTGCCCTGGCCTGGATGTGATATGAATCTGTGACCCATCTGGCTTACTAAAAACCGAGGAAAAAAAGACATAACATGTTTAAACAACATTATCCCTCTGTGACGAAAATACATTTTAAATTTACTTGAGTTCCACATGATCAGGCTGACAAATAGTAGCACTTTTCAGCAGTTAAATGTTTTGGACCATTTAAAATGCAGAAAATCAAGCAATGCTTTACAACCTCTATTCATCGCCTTTGTCTCAGGGTAATGTATGTATTTTGCCAACTTAATCTAGTGCAAAAGAAGAATATCAAATGGCATAACGTTAACTAGTTCTTAAAGGATTATTTCTGTTTTTTCAGGGACTGTGTTTGTTTGAATGGCTTTAAATAAGGACCTAGTGTAATACTCTGTCCTGGATTCAGAAAGGCTTACAGCAGCATTCCAACTTTTAACTTTAATCTTAAATATTGATCAGTCCAGACTTGAGACGAACAGGCCTCTCCTCCACAAACTTCCAAAGTGGCTTTCGTCTCTTGAGTAACAGGGATTGGGAATAGAGAAAAATAAGTCCTCCAGAGAGCGAAGCCGTACGGCATTATTGAAATATGCAGCTTTCCATGAGCCACTAGTTGGCCAGGACGAGCGTACTGATCTTATCCCCGAGGCTCTCTAACGAAAAAACAAGGTGGGGGGAGACTGTCAGGCCTCCTCTTCCTCCTTCCCGCCCCTTCCTCTCCCTCCATGTTGTTGCTCACCCCAGGACCACTGCCACACAACAGAGCCTTTCACAGACCTTTCCTGTCTCAAAGAATGGTTCCATGTGAATGGCCATCTGTCCGCAGCTAACAAGACACAGTCATGGTGTTGAATGGGAGTAAGGAGAGTTGGTGTTGCAGGAGCAGGGAGTTGGACAGTGAGGAGAGGGGAGTGCTGAGGAAAGGTGACGAAGGGGAGCTGACCTCCCACTGTGGTGACCCTGGCAGCAGCCACTAGATTGCTCACTAGCTCCAGATGTTATATGTGCTGTAGGGTAACACACTCATCCACACGGGGATGCAAGCATGCCGCCTCCCACTGGTGCTAGACTTCCCTATTACCTCAGGTCATAACTGACCTCTGACCCCGCCCCCACTGCTGCTCCTAACAGATGATTGACAGGTTTGGAAGAGAGCTACAATTCCCCCTAGAACTCACACTCCCATGTCTGTGTATTTTAATAACAGTAATCACATTTCAAACAATCCCCATTTTTCAGTGCCGGATTAACCCAATTCCCACATCCTACCCATAGACTGCCTTGTTTATTTTTAGCCGTCCAAAATCCCATTTTCTCAGCATTATCTGCAGAATGAGATTTTGATGGAGGCCTGATGCAATGTTGCGTGATGTGCAGTCATTTACAAAGCCGCCTCGAAGCTGGTTTGCCGTATTTTTGCATTGTCGTGGACCAGGTACATTATGAAAATAAGCTCAGTTGTGTGGAGTGAGTTTGTGCTCACTTTCACCCGTGGTGTCAGGAAAAAGAAAACAAGCCTAAGACAGGAAAAACACTAATTCCCAGAAGCCCCTTTACCTGCCATCTGGCTAAAATGATGTCAGATCTCTGCCAGGAAGGACCAGACAATGATGTTACCACAGGTTCACGGAAGTCCACTGGGATCTCAAGACCCTTTGGCGTTTTATGGACTAATCAGATTCATAAAAATGGCAATATTGACTTTTGGGATGAGATAATGGCCTCGGCTAGACTGGCGACATCAAACTAAAAGAGTTCTCTTCCAGCCCTCAGGAGTCTGACATGGATAACGCTAATAGGTGCATTTCAATAAAAGCATATTAACAAGCGAAAATGCCAAAGCTGTGAGTCATGCTATTGGCATTAGTGGATCATCACTCATCAACATGCTTGGCAAATAAAACTTTCACTTCAATGCATCACATCCTTAAAGTTTTTTAGGGTCATAGCTCTTTTTGTTGTAGAAACGCTGTCTGTGTGTGTGTGTATGGATAGAACATGTCCACAATCCAAACCTGTCACTCTGCTGTGACAGGCCAATTCCAACTTGTTTTGTCTGTCAGAAAGAGAATCTGGGCTATCATATGGTGTTAAGTTTCCATCCCTTGCCAGGAAGCAGTCGCTCTCTTTTTGGCAAACTGGTATTCAAATGCTATATTCCAAAGATGACTATTATTGATGTGTCAAAAATGAAACCAGCAGGAATTTAGGAAGCCTCTTGCCTTGGAGTTGTATTCATACACACCTACAAATGTCTGACAGATTGAAATAAGGCCAAGATCAAGGTGTCTCAGTCAGGTATTGTGCTACCACATCAGGTTCAATACACCTTGGTACTGACTCTTCACCCTCCATCTATCAAAGTGGACACAAACCATAGCAACAAAATGACCCTCACAGTATCCCCTGTAGGGGTCAAGGGTTCAGGCTTTTCCTTTACTTTGTCACCCATCTCTATTTCGCATTGGGAAATTTGTTTGGTACAAAATTCAACCAAGGTTACATTTGTAGCCCCATTAGTGACATCTTTCCCAGGGAGTAAAATGGTCTGTCTACCACTCTGATAAACTCTGAAATATTTCAACAACTAATTTATTGAATTCCATCAAATGTGGTACGGGCATTCATGGAGCGATGAGCATGAATCGGAATCAGTGGAGTGATTTTTTGACTGTTCTTCAGTGATACACCAAAGTTTTGACCAATTTACGGGACGGATTGCACAGATATTCATGGTAGCCATCAATACTTATTGAGAGCATTATTCCCCTCAGAGTGAAGCCCAATCATTCCAATTTTATAGTGCCATCATCAGGTTAACAGTATTTATGACAGCATTCACATCAGCCTTGGTAGCACTTTTTGTTCAATGCAAACAAAACTGTTAACATGCTAACACATTGTAATATTCCTCAAGCTTATACCGGGACTATAGTTACTAATGTATCTGCAGAACACTAGCACATTATCTGAAATTACTATTATTTACTTCAAAGTACCATGCGTACAGCCTCACTGTGCTGCAAGCATTACTGTGGACTCTTGGGCCTCTTTTTATAGGACAAGGAAACATTTATTTTCAGTTTATCTCCAAAATGTTCACCGTCAGCACATTTCACTTGGTGTGCCTCCATGCCAGTGACAGCTTTGGCCGCAGGCATTATGTTCTCATGGTTGTCTGGCCCATTCTTGTGACCGCAATATCTCCCTAAAATCACCCAGAGGGAATTTCTTCCAATTTGGAGCAAATGTTTACTTGGACTCAAACATGAACTGATTAGAATTTGGTGATCAAAAGTCTCTGTGACTTCACAAGATATATTTTTGGCCATAACTCAAGAATTGATGTGCTAATTAAGGCAAAAGTTAACACAGTTGTCTCATAGGATAAAACCAAGAGTTGATGACTTTTTACATCCAAAAGGTCAAAGGATCAATAGGAGAGAGTGTGACCATATTTTAAATTTGGATAGTGATCTGGTGGAACTATTGCTGGGTGCCCACCTTCAAACTGTGATGATTGCGTATATCTTCTGCACTGTCCTACTGAAGTTGTGTCTTGGCATCATCCTCCATATTTCTACTACCATGACTACAGTTTTGTGTGGTATCAGAATCTTCTTTATTAGCCATACACATGCAAGGGATTTGATTATGTCTTTTGATTCTCTCAGTAACACTTGCGCACTTGATAGTCTTCACTATATACAGTAAATGAAAGCAGTGAAAAATTTGGGAGCGATTATTCAGATTTACAATTTACATTAAGTTAAATCACAAATTAATTCTGTGTCATACACAAGATGGAATTTGTTGTCTTGTTCATATTTATTCAGATCCATACTCTTTTCCTAATGATAACCAGATGTTTAAGTAGCCTTAACACCTGAATGGCACACCTCTGTCTTAGGGGCCTCTGGCCTGTACGGCCATGCTGTCACCTCAAAGTTCACAAAAACATTAAGCAAGGGTAAGTATATGAATGTATTTGTTGGGAACAGCATTGGAATTCTGAAGCCATTTTTCTGATCTGTAATATGCTCATTAGCCCCAAACCTTGCACATCTGCTAACTGTGTTCCTCCAGCTCCTCTCCTTTCCCTACTTCCTCCTCAGAGGCCACCCCTGCACCGTACCATATATACTCCATTAGTCAATTAATGGCCCGGCATGTTAACATTGAGGAAAGTGCTGCCCACACTAAACACATTATTACTGTACAGCCCCAATTACCAGCCCTTCTCCTCTCTTCTCCTCTTACCAGATGCTACAGTACATTTTAGTGAAGAGGGCACTGTAGCTTTTAATGCAACCAGCATGAGGAGATTTTATTTCAAGAAGGGGACAATCAAGCTGTAGTGGTCCAGAGCAGCCCCAATGTGGATTTTTAATTTAATTACACTGATGAAACAAAGGCAGATCGTTACAGTGTCCCATCAGAGTCTTTGTGAGTTGTTTGTACCTTTTAAGTAAAATACTATGCTTACTTATTTGTTCTTCATAACAGTGAGCTGGAAAGGTATTTCCTTCTGGCGAATAGGGAGTCTAGACAGTCTAATGCTGAGGCTTTTAGGGCAGTTAAAGTTCAGCCCCTAATCCACTGGCTGCCCATGTCTTCAAGAAAATTATGTGTCAGCCAGATGAGGCTGTTTTTTCCTTAACTTACTCCCTATTCAGCTATTTTGTTCTCTCTGTTGTTCATCTTCCCATTTATTGTCATTGAAAAACACGTTCACAGCAACTAAAACTGAATTTGTAATGATGCTGTTTCTCAAGGTTTGTTTCAGTGCATGAATAGTAATAGAAAAGTCCCACATCAAGCAATTACTTTAACACAGTAGACTGGTAGAAGAAGAGATCTGGTGTGAATCGGTAGCAATATGTCAGCTCAAGTCCTTCCTCTCCGTGCTGAATAAATCACACTGTTAATCCAACAGGGCTGTTGTTTTGGACCAACAAAGCCAGCAGACTCCTTCTCCATATGTTTGTCAATCTTTAATCTACCCAAAGGAGACAACAGGGAGAAGGGAAGAGGCGGGGCTGTCTTTACTCTCAGACATTCATTTTGAAGTCAGCCCACTTAGAAGTTTGAAAGCATGCCTCTTCAATATGCATTGTTACTGTGGTGCATGAAACAGAATGTATTTGCTCTTTTACTTTCTCATCCAGCTGCCTTGAATAGATTTTTCTTTTCAATACTCCCTCATCAAAACATGTTCTATTGTTCTGAAGAGCAGATGGAGGGCAGAATGTATCTGAATCTAATCAAAGTGCAGTAAGTGACTCTGCATACAGCTGTCTGTAGAATCGCAAACCTCCGATAGCCTCCGATATCTTTTCTGTTGACACTTGGGCCGTAACAGCATAATGCAATCATGGAGATAATTGTTCAAGTTTCACCGTGTTAATTCACTGTGTTAATAATCACATTAACTTGCTGTAGGTATCAATATAATTACAAATGTAATCACACTTCCCAATCAGTCAGTTGGAGCTTCCTTTGAACTCGCTATGCAAATGAGACTCAAATAGGATACTGAAATAATGAGATGGTTTAACAAAGTGAAATAATATCACCGGTACTACAATTACTGGAACAAAAATGGAAGGGAGGCAATTGACTTAAAGCAAATTGCCTTATTTCTTTCTATGGGTGGCACAGGGTGTCTGTAAGCTGAACACAGAATATAAAAGAACATCTCTTTAGTTCAGAGCAAACTCTAACACCTAATCCAGGTTTGTCAAAAGTGAATTGTGCTGTTTCAGAAACACTGGTTGGGCATTATTTGTCTAGAGTCAGCAGGAAGTCCAACAACAAACAACAGGAAACAGGCCACTGTCTAGGAAAAAAAAAACAGTGATGTGCTCTGCTGTGGTCTGGGGAGTGGGAACAAGAAGAGTGGCAGTGGAGTGCTGGCCGCTGATTAGAAGCCAAGCGGAGCCAAGCAGATAAGAGAGAATGGACATCATAATCAGCTGCCACAGAAAAAGACAGAGAGAATAGAGTTCAGTCCAGGCGGAAAATGAAGAAGAACCATTGTCAGGTTGGCTTTGTGAACTCCCCACTTTGGACACAAAAACAGCTTCAGGCCTAGCTTGTGTGGAGATAAGTGAGAGACTGATAGACGCTCTACTAACACCACCCGCCCTGTGTTTCTTTCTCTCTCTTCACCCCCGTGGCTTTACATGAAAGAGGGCCACAGCCACCCAGGGTCCAATCAGAGTGCTTGTTGATTCCACGCTTCTCTCAACATGAGCCAGTCAGATAGGGGTGTCTTGGGTGCTGTCCACAGGCACAAAGAAGCCAGAGTAATGGCTACCTCTGCTGAGCTGAACATAGATTTATATCAGCCTAACCACAGGTTATAATGCTTCCTTGATGAGATATGAAACAGTCAATCACAGGAGCTGTGTAAAATCTGCCAGAATTTTGCAAAACAAATGCTGCTGCTAAGTGCTCTTCATCGAGTGGCTGCGATGCAAGTGCTCTAGTAATGAAGTCAAAGTTTTATGGACTCTCTTTTCCATCATTTTCAGTCTATAAGAGGCCGACAAGATATCAATGGAGGAGGCGAGTAGTTTTACTCAAAATAAATGGTTTGTGTCTGCAAGGACCACAGGCCAAACCATAAACTGCAGGAATCATATCAAGGTCAGAGTTTTAAATATATGACCATAGCTACCTTATTGCAGGGTAAAAGGGGCAGGTTTTATGAATTAATCTGTTTCACCTCTTCGCTGACTCCTATTTTGAATCACTAAAAGCCCCTGTCAAAACTGTCTGCTCGAATTAATGATCGCTAATGTCAGCTGAGCCGAGAGTTTGGCTGTGGCCCATCCCGGGTCGCGCTCACACACATCGCTTCCTGACGACTGCCAGCTTCAGAAGGCTGATACGGTCTGATCCATAATTTCATAACGGCTCTCCGTCTCGGTGTCAGCAGCGTAATCAATCTGAGCGTGTACCTTGCTTTATGGGGAAGAACTGTGGCAATCAAACGTAGCACCTTGAGAGAGTAATACAGTAATGCAACCAAAAAATACAAGTAATGGATTTCTGAGCTGTCGTCCTGCTGAACCCGAACACTTTGAATATCGACTTGGCTTCATGGCAGGTTGGTTTATTATTACCCACCAGAATTTCCCTCAGGATTCCCTTTCCATTAACTGAGGGACAATCCCAGTCTGGCTGAGTGATGGGATGTGGGAGCAGGTACAAAAGGAAAGAATTAGGTTGCTCTCGTGCATAGGAAGCTGGGATCGGAGCTCACACATCCAGAACGGACACAAACAAGACAGGGAATGAGAATGTGATGCAAGACAAAGAAGCAGACAAAGAAATGGGTGACAGCAGTGAAAGGAAAAGCAGTAGGAATGGGATTTAAATAGTGTGTATGTGTTTGCTTGGAGTGCTGGGAGGGCATGTCCTCTACATATCTCATGCCCACTGTGTGTCTGTGTTGATTCTGCTGCTTAGCATGACAGTTGTTTGGGAGCTGCTCAAAGGGGACAGATCTGGATGGAGAACCAGGCCTGTGGGTCTCCAGAGCCCACTGAGGGAAATGTGTTGGGCCTCCAGCCAGGGAGGTTCACACCCTCAATGGAGAGGACCTTCACTGCAAGTCATAATGGAATACCAAAAAGAAATGTGCTACAGCTTTTTGAGCAAGGCCTCCAGATGTTCCATTCAGCAAGGAAGAGGGCATTTGTGACAGTTTTCCTTGTGTGTGTGCGCACTTGTTTCGACAGCCACACATCCCTCTTTCCCTTCGCTGTAAGAGGGAGCACTATCAAGCCCTATTGTTTCTATTCAATTAGCTGTCATTACCAACGGCAGTTTGATTACTGAGTTCATTTGGCTGGTGGAGAACAATGGAGGCAGCAAGCTGTCTTTTCATTCACCCTGCCACCAATATTGTCTTCCCTAGTGGAGGGAAATAAATGTGGCTTGTCTGTAAGGGATGAGGCGCACGCAGCAAAAACCAATGCCTCGCCTTATTCTTTTGAATGTCCTGATGTCCACAAATGCCCGGAGGACATGGAGCCAAGAGGGGCGGACAAAAAGGAACAGTGTATTCTTGAGCGATTAACAACCTGGGCGAGCTGCAGGAGGAGACAAATGCTGAGCTACATCGATTTCACTATTATAATGAGCACCATTCAATCATGCCAAATCCACAGGGGCCTAGGAGTTAGGAGGTCAGCGCCTCTGAGAGGCACAGGCAACAACAATCCATAAATGATCTATTTAATGTACTGATATAAAAGAAGGAGACATTTCACAAATTGGCATCAGAGTGCTTTCCCAGAATTTCCCAACCTTGCTTTGCCATTTTGTTAATTAGGTAGTTTGCTAATTTTCCGGTCAGCTGTGTTTTTCCTCCTTTGTTCAGCTGGGACTTAATTGTTCAGGCTTTTAGCGAGGAAAGGCTCTGTGTGAGCACTCACCTCTCCTGTTCCAGCCTCATCCGCAAGGTCTCCTCTTCTGACGCCTGCATGTCCTCAGCTTTAGATTTACTGGAACTCTTCCTCTCCATCCTGTCTTCATCCTTCCGGTGCTTTCCAAACCTGAGGAAAAGAGAAGGACAGAGTGGATTTAATTGAGCTCCAGACTTTAATAATTTCCAACTCTATATGGATATTTTTCTACAGGAGTATGTTTCTTCCTTTGTCCAGGAAATCCAGGTGAAATACTCTGTAGGAAATTAAAGTGTCAAACTGTCAAAATCTTCAGGTCGGATTTGTGCTGGGAAGACAGCTCAGAAGGAGTCTCCCCGGGCACCCATTCGTTATTGAAAGAATAACTTAGGCTTTTTCATATAAATGCAATCAGAATGCATCAAGCCATATCAAAAGATAACTCAGCATAGTGAATTCCCACCCTGCCAAGTCTCCATCCAGGACAGCAGAATAGATTCAGTGAGTAGTGTTGAAAGTAAGTCTGAAAAGCAGAAAATGGGAAAACTCTGCTTCTCTAAAGTGAGGATGAGCTCCCTGTTTCCTCCCTGAGCTGTACAGTTTACTTAGAGTGATGGGTGCAGTGACAGCTCATGATTTAGTTTTGAGCGAGGAGGGAACAAACCACCTGCAACCGGGTAAAATGTAAGTGAGGGAAACGGGCAACCTCCCTGGCATCGTCTGTAACTTTCTAGGCAGTGCTGCAAACTTTTACATTTTAATGACAGAGTGACACACTGGTTGCAGTAAATCCGTGACAGCTTTATAGCAAGGTGAGAATAAGCCAAGACGATGATCGTAAATTCCTCACATCGGCCATGTTTGGTGCTGGGCGACTAAAAGGCTGGAGACTCTGACTGACGGAGGAGGGTGAGAACATGAATAGAAAACAGAAAGGAGGCCTGCAGTTGACAGGGAGTACAGTACATTTACAGTACGGCACATTCACAAACACACACACACAGACAGTTCTATTATCTGACTCCACTGTCTGGGACTGTATTGATCACACCAGTGTGCTTGTGGATAGCACCCAACTTTATACATGTGCATAGAATTTAGGGATGAAAGAACACTGTGATAAAAGGGAACAGGAAAGGCAATATCATAAAAATATGGCACTTCCCTCTGCTCCACAATGAGGCCAGCTGTGGAGGAAGTACAAAACAGCCGCTTACAGAAAAGGGAAGGATCACAGATAATCAGGAAGTGCACATGATGGTCATTTTGCACACAGAAATAGAAGCACATCTGTATGCCATATATGTCCTCAAACAGTGTTACTCTATATACTTTGATGTCTGGTGTGTGGATTTAAATATGTGTGCATGTAAACCCTAACTGGACAAGTCTATACAGCATGCAGCCATGAAACCATTTCTATGTACAGTAACCTATAAACGGCAAGATTTCGTAAGATCATTAGTTTGTTCTTTTGAAGGACTGGTCATTGCACAGACATGAATTGATCTATTAAGAATGTTGTGGATACTTAAGGCAAGAGTAGGGTTTAGATGATCACAGCCTTAACTCATGCCTTGGGTTGGTACAGCAAAGGAGGTACGACATTTACCATCAATAAAAAACAAATGCCAGTCAAAGGTACATGCAGCAATGCAAAGGATTGTTACAAAATGCTAACTGATAGTTCTTCCAGCAGTAGTTCCAGCTACAAAGGAGACTCACCATTTTAGGAATCAAAAGATGGAATTGTATGACACATGTCCCACCCTTTCCCCCAAAAGAGGATCTTCATTCACTTGTGTCATTGCACTTACTGAAGGATGATGCTGTGGAACTGTGTGCATGTGTAGGAGAGTTAGAACCTGTGGGAAAACTGCTTTTTAAACCTTACTTTGGGGAAAAGTCTCTAAGTGTTTTTTTTGTGTGTGTTTGTTTGATTTGACTAATGACTCGATACAAACAGTCTTCACGTCCTTGTGACCACTAAAATTGCAGATTTCTCTCTTTCCCTATTCATTTAGACAGGGACCTGTTCTTTGTAGCTCAAAACCAGAAGCTGTATGCCGGTAAATCACACCCACACTGCACGAAGCCTAAGTCTGTTGAAGACATTATACGATGAGGTAAAACATTAGGGCAGTGACAGATGCAATAATTAGATTCAATAAACAACTGCAATAACTGCACATGTAAGGTTTAGCATATATTCAAAGGAAAGTAAATCATACCTTCTCAAAGTTGGATGTGGCAGAAATGGATGGGTAAAAAGAATAAGCCAACTTTGTCACCAGAATTGTTTTTATACTGAGGTCACAAATTGGTTTTGAAAGTGAAACTCAATAAAACTTTAAGTATTGCAAACATTGTAAATTTCATGACTGTCTGGTTGGTGGAAACCAGGCTACACATATGAATAAATCTGATGATCGTAAAGACAAAGTAAAAGCAGACAGTGTATGGACAGCATGGGGCTGCATAATTCAATAAGTATAATCACAGAAGAGGACTGGATTTTTATTGAGTGTTTACATTACATAATGTAATTTCATGTTCTTGCACTGTACATACAGACATTGATTATAATGCTCCACATGGGCTTTTTGAGCACTCCTATTCAATTTCAGACAGAGGAAGCATTAAGCTTTGCAGTCTCCTAGCCCCGTGTTGCTTCACTCTGCGTTTATTTTTACCTTCCTCATTGCTGAGCTTTATTTGACAGTTTGAAAACTTTCTGTGAAAGGTAAAAAAATTACATCAGACAAGGTTGACTTTGGGCCATTGCAAGCAAATATATTCATGAAATGGGAGGCCGGTTCCCTCACGGATGTTTATTATTCTACTTTACATTAAAGGCAACCTGGACCTTTGTGCAAAAGGCTTCTCTTTGGTAGAGGCTGCTTTGGAATTGTAATCTTTTGAATGCGCTGCGGCCTGGTGGGAGATCCCAGTTTGTGGCTTTGTAAAGAGTCCTGGGGAGGCAGAGAGAGCGATATGTGGGCTCTTTTGTAGCACAGATAGCATACATTACCTGATTAATTAATCAACAAATGGCTCTAGTAAGGCATAAAACTCTATGCTAGGGCTGGGAATGCTAATAATAACGAGCCTGCTATCTATCACCAGGGCAGGTGACAGCTTCTCTCGCCTCACTTCAAGGACTTTCATTACCTTCCAGAAGGAAATTCACCTTCCTTTTTTCCTCTTTCATCTTTTTTCTCCATGTCTCCCACCCATCCACTAAAAACACAAAATAACCCAAAAGGGGAAAAACTTCTACTCGCACTTAATTATTTTTTTCTTGTTCTGGATCAACATCACTACAGTGTGGGATTTGGTATGGTGTACCATATTGGCGGATTAAGCTGAGCAGGACCCTGGGCATACAGCAGTAGCTCCCATATGAAAGACTATTCCCCCATCGCTGGTGGCCTAAAAGGAGGGCCCAGATCAAAGCAGAGGCGGAGGAAAGAGAAAATACTACCAGAGCTATTAGCAGGCTATTGGGACACTTGCTGGTTCACTGGCAACACGACTCTGCCCTTCATTTGAACAGCCTGAGTACTGCCAGTGGGACCCATGGTGGAACACAGGATTAGCCACCAAAACTTCACTGACGCACAAACACCAATATTATATCTTACACTCACTATTTTCTCAGCAGAGAAATACGTAGATCCCTCGTGCCAGTGTGTGTGTTTAGGAGCTGCAAAACATATTGACTTTCTTATCTGTCTGTGGAAGATAAGTGTCTCATTCGAGAAATGAAGGGAATCCGATAAAAAACAGTAATGATTTGGAGTTAATCAGTGTCAGGTGGGAAGAAGAAACTCAGCCGTTTCTTTAAAACTCTCGAGTCAGTATTGGCACCTTGGCATTAATCGGGGCTGGCATCAGAATAGTTGTATTGAGAGTGAGCCTGATGAGGCTTGATAATAAGATATTGATTGGCAGCTGCAGCCCATGGGCAGAATGACAATGGAGTAACTACAGTATACACGGCAGCTGGCAGCTGGGGAAATAGAACTTATTTTGGCCAAAAGTCTGACCCGTTCCTTCATTATGAAGCTGCACTGCAGTATATTTCTAACTTGGAACTCTTGATGACATTTTATGTTATTCTTTATTGTACAGACGGAAAACTGCTTTTGTATCAAGCATAGTCGATGGTCACTGGTCGAATAACAGAATAATCTTAAGTCAATCCTTTATTTTCATTTTTTTTCTGGAAAGAACATCCCTTTGAATGGTTATTCTTTTGTTAACTTCCTATTTGAAACTTTTGGCGATGGGTGCTCTTTGCTGGACCCTCACATGTCCACTCAAGCCTGGTAAACAACGCTATGCCATTTACGTCCTGATAAAGGCCTGATCTTATTCTTCTGCTTCAGTCCACTAGACCGAAGCCCTATTTAATGATCCGCTACCTCAGTGTGTCAAACAGCAGGTAAGAGTGATGAATACACAAATACAGAGGAAGTCAAAGAACGATGGTGAGATGAGACGGGAAACCATTCAGGATAGAGAGGATTTAAGTTAAGATTTCATGGGCACAAATACAAAGAAGCTGAGTGAAAAGCAGATTTGATGAGTGGTACAGTGACCCACAAACAGAATCTAGACAGATGCAGGAAATATTTATGACATTTAGGCGTCATTCATTCAAATCTTGAGCCACTTGTGATAGTCATTACTGTTTGCCCCCAATAATGACTGATTGGCTATCAAAACTCATCTGGACGGTACGTAATCTAGCATGTGGCAGTCATATATAAATAGTGTATGCTTTATTTATGTTATGATGGCAGCTGATGTAATGAAACATTGACAGGTAAATTAAAGTGTTCAGTCTAAGTGTCTTGACTTTGATCTCGTAAAATTTTCAAATACTGTCATACCGTAGGAATTTTACTGATTAGCAAGCTTTATTTTATTCCAGCTTTTGCTATAAAAAGAAATCAGTAAATAGGTGCTCGATTCAATTTGATACATCATCATATATCACAGAAAACAGCAGGGTTTATACCACTAACAGTGGAAGCCTCATACATCATCCTCATCGATTTACAGGGTAATAATACTTCAAGGCTGCAACACAACAGAAGAGTAAAAAGTCAAAGACAGAATTTCCAAGGAGGAGGAAAAAAAAGTAAATTATGCAAAGCCTCAAAGCCAGTTTGATTGTTACGATCATTTAATCTGGGGAGTAGATTTGAGAGAAGCTAATCTGTTTTGACATCTTCTGTGGGGAATTTTTTGCGGTTGGCTCGCAGTAAGTTGCTGACTTAGGGAGAAAACACAGCAGAAAGAGCTATCTATTCCTTCTCTTAAAATTTCTGCTTTTCGAAAGTGAATGCAAGCATGTGATGGACCACCTGGTTTAACCTCAGACGATACACTTATCATATGCAGAGTTAAATCTTTTGGCATTATTCAAACTTGCAAATGGAACCAGGTGAGCCAGAAAGAAAAAAAATGACTGCATCTATCAATTTGAGTAAGTGATGAGAAGATAATTTCAAGGGCAGACAGAGAGAATCATTATGGTTTCTGCTCGGCCAACCTGAAAGTTAATCCAAATCTCCCAGGGCGAAGTCCCCAACAGACGTCTGATGTGGCTGAGCCCCCATCCCCTGAAACTGTATTTGTAGCAGTCGGGAAGAAAATAAATAGCCATGCCTCCATCCCTGAATTTCATGGTGATAATCTATAAAGCACCATTAAAAAATACTCTTTTCTCTCAGAGAAGACCTGTTATCATCATTATATTGATGGCAAAAAGTACACAACACAAAGTTAAGAGCAGGACACAAACACACAAGCAAAGACACATTTCTCTCTTTCTATCTCCACTTGCAGCATTCCTGTCCAATGCACGCACATGTCAGTATGAAGCAGTACATGGTTTCTAAACAGTGCTGCACCCAGGGCAAAATACCGACAGTGGCATGTAATTTTAATAGTGTCTTGTTAGGAAGGCTAGACTTTTGGATTTGTCTGTCCTCTCCGCTCGCTAAGTGTTGTTGCAGCTCTGGTGAGTAAACACTCTCTACCTGTGGCGAGGCACATAGATGTCTCAACAAAAAAAGACGAAAGTTCAATAAGACAGTCACAGAAAGAAAAAGGACAGTTTTTCCCCTTTTTTTCTCTTCCTCAGAAATCACACTGTGACCCAGCGATCGTTAACAGCCATTAAAGGGACATTCGTTACTCTAGAGTGGCCTCAGTGTAATGTCGCCACTGCTGGTTTCCTGGGACACCAACCCCAGAGAGGCATGTGAGGATGTTCTTCCATCCTTCCTCCAGCCTCCAACCGCTGCTAGCCGATTATCTCCCTCCCCGCGGAACTCATTATCTGCAACCTGTAATGTCAGTCAGTGTTTCCTTGCTCAGCCAGACTTCTTTTAAACTAGAATGTGGAATTTGAAGCATCCTCAGAAAGCCATTTTGCTGAGGAGCTTCAGGAGAAAGTATGCAATGAGAGATTCATCAATGGATGTATAAGATAAGGTAACATCTCTTTGGTTTCATGCCATCTTGGGGTTGATGATATGGAATGTACCTTCAAAATAACACAACCTCAGTGCAGCTGCACATTCCCTTGCCTGTTACTGAGACTCTGCCTCTTACAGGTCACAGCAAGATATGACATCTCTGCGCTTTCGCCTCATTGGACAAGGGCCTGCGCACACTAAACCAATCGATTTTCTCCTGAGAAAGTGGGAGCGGCTTGTGTTGATTGGCTGAAGCTCTGGAGGGAAGCCAGGCCTAATTCTTCTAAGAATGGTGTGAAAACAGTGGGGAGAGGTATAAGGAGGGAGGGAGGGAGGATGGGAGCCGAAATGGTTCATCCTGGGTGGGAAAGCGGCGTGTTCTGCACCGTGGAGGCATGACATGCATTTATTCATGACATCAGGCCGAGCCCCAGTAGGGGGACAACACCACGGGCGAGGTGGAGGAGAAATGATTCTCAGCAGAAACTTCTATGCCTCTTAGGTCTCGCAGCTGAGCAAAGAAGATACCGTCAGGTTAGGGATTGCTCAGCTTCAGTGACGCTCTATGTGGTCTCTCCACCATGCTAAAATGTTGAAAAAGAAAAACAATTTACAAGCACATGAATTGTATGCCATCTCAGATCAGTGTATTTTAATAGCCTTTTTCTCAACCAATATCAGTGTCCCTACCTGTTTACCATAAAGAGGTTCTTATATGGAAATGAACATTTTTTTCTGGCAGATGCATGGAAATTGATGCTACACCACCGTTTCAGAAAATTGTTTTCATACTTAAATGTATCTTTTTTCCTGCCATATCAGTCTCTCTGTCAGTTCTGTCTTCCATCAGTTTTTTCTTTCCTTCATGCTTAGAATTTATGTTTCTGGCTTGCTCTATTTTTCTTTTCAAGCTTGTATGTGTGTCAAATGGCCTGATTAACAGCTACATTTCAGTGGTGGTCTAGTTGTGAGCCGGCATAGCTCACCAAAGACACAAACATAGCTTCACAGGCGCGTCTTATCCCCCACAACGAACACCCCAAAGGAGGACAAGGAGATAAAAGCAAAAGGGTTTGGACTAAAATAAATACATCTGTGGAGAATGGTCAGTCAAATGGAGCTGCGGGGCTATTTTTAGGTGGTATCTCAGCCTACACACATTTTATTGTACTTCCACTATGTTTGTTTGCGCCATTCAATGTGAATATGTGTGTGTGTGTGTGTATGTGGAGGAGGGTATGGTAGAATTTCAGAATTCAAGCATCAGAGTTAATCCGCTCTTTTTGAAAAATGTTTTTCTTTTCTAGTCGTGCAGACCAGACAGAATATAGATACACAGAGCTGCATCCAACATATCGCAATTACATCAGAGTGAATAGCTGAGGATGTTCTCTGCCTTTAAACTATCAGTATCAAAGCAACTGTTGAACTGAGTAAGTGCACATTTGTGTGTATGTGTGGGGGAATGTCTGTCTACAATTAAAAGTTCTTGAGTGTGTGAAGGTTTGTGCATTTGCAAGCTAGAAAAAAAAACATTCATTCATTTACTCTAATTATTCAGATTTAAGCAAAAGCAGGTACACACAACCATCTGTGTGTGTGTTTTATCTATATGTGTGTGCCTGTATATCAAGGAACAGCTTGGCTTTTCCATATTTCAAACAGCCTGTGCAATACAAAGGACAAGGCCCAGCCCAACATGATTGCCTTTAATGTTTCACATAAATCACTGAGTTGTGTGTGTACGTGTGTGTGTGTGTGTGTGTGTGTGTGTGTGTGTGTGTAGAGTGTGTGTGTGTATGTGTGAGGAGGGGAGGTGTGTTTTTGCACACGCTCAGAGGAACGTTTCAAATCCCTGACACCCCTGATTAAAGCCTCTCATTACAACACAAATAAACAGTCCAAACACATTCATACATCCATTTGTTAAAGTGTATGAGTGCGGTGAGGAGGGAGTTTCTGAAGGACAATTTACATCGCAGCACTTGAAGCAGCTCGGAGGGAACTTCATGTTTGAGTCAAGCTTGTGTGTGGGTGTTTGTGCGGAGAACCGTTTGTTACTTCTGATCATGCAAAATCAGATTGTGTTATTTGATTTGCTGACATTATTACTGCTCTTAATCACCCTGCACTTTCCCTCTCTCTTACTTTGCAAACAAACGATCAGCAGCCAAACGTCTTTGTAGCCACAAGCAATGGATAAGCAGACACACACACACACACACACACAAGCTCACATGCTCATATGCATATAGATATTCACATTTGGCTAATGCCTAACCAGCCTAGTCTATGCAGTAACACAGGGATGCAGGAGTAGAGGAGGAGAAGGGGCAGCGCTGTGGTTTCTCTGTGGAAGAGTTACAGTAGGTGGCTCAGCCTGTGACCTAGATACAGTACGGCACACTGCATTCCTAATGGGCCATTTTGATCACTGCCACTCTGTGTGTCCTCAGCTAGGCTTCTGCCACATGCCTCAAACACACGCACTCAGCATTCAGCAAACACAGCAGTCAAAGTCTTTCAATGATGGCAACCTCATATTAGAAAAAAAAGAGAAAGACAAGATAACCTAAATTCTGGATTAGCTGTATAAAATACCACAGTTATGTATGAAGTCATCAGAATCAGATACTTCTATTGACAATAGGCTTGGTGACGTATTTACAACTGCTCACACCTCCTACAGCTTATACCCATTAAGATGTGTAGGTGAGAGAAAAAAACAGCTTATGATTATTGTCACGATACAAGATTACATCAAATTAATTTGGCTCGTCAGGCCTCTTGTCTTTTCTGTTTTGATTATCCGTGCTTCTCGCAATTGTCTCCCAACTAATTTACATGCTGATGAGTCTGGAGACAGATGTGTTTTGTGACGCTCAAGTGCCTGATTTCCAAGATGCTCGCCTAAAGGACGGGTGAGGGGAGAAGTGAGGCAGGTTTTCTGTCTCGTAAACGTCAGGCTTTGAAATACAGGCATGGACGCACGCCGGCCCGAGCATTGCATTTGAGTCCATCGGAGAGAAGAGACAGCAGAACCGCTGATCCGTGATATACATCCCTCCCAGCGTTCAGGGGGAGACGGGAGAGGTCTTTCTGTCAATGCTACGATGAATCTCCAGGGCAGCTGGGAAGGAGGAGGGAAGGGGGATATGTGTGGATATATGGAAACAAAAAGGAGGGAGGGAGTGACAGTAATGGGGAGTAAAGTGAGGATGAGCAAGAGTAGGAATCCTGAGGAATCTCATGGACAGTGACTGTACATCACAAGCAGGGTTAGATAAATAATCCTGGACAACCGTTTTCCACAGTTGGAGATGGTAAAAACACCTACAAGAACAGAACCATGCATATATCACAATAAACAAGCTTCATATAGCATTTTTCAAGATATTAATTATCTGCAATACAGCGAACAATACAACTGTAAATCAATTGGATCAATCAACTTGAGTAGAAAAGGCATCCACTTCTGCCATATAGTACATGTTGCTTTTATATGTGCAATGTGTGCTATACTGATTGACAGTACAACAAGCATGTGCTTTATGCCACAGCAGGAAGGTGAGAATGATTAAACTGCTGTGTCAAAGCATTTCTTGCATCACAAAAGTGAGATGCCTCTTGCTTGAGGAGCAGTGGGAGTTACTCCTGCTTTCAGACAGCTTTGTTTAGTGTCCATAATTCCTTGGAATCTACAAACCACGTACCCTGTCTTTCAATGCAGAGAAAAGCATTTCAGTTTCATGTGTGCATTGGGTACAATCATAACAAAAAATGGACCAATGATGCATTGTGAGCTAGCAATCTCCCACTCAATATTAAAAAGTGAATTAAAAAGTTAGCAATCAGTGGTGAAAGAAGATTTGGATTCTTTACTTCAGTAAAAGTACCAATACAGCAATCTACAAACACTCCATTACAATAAAAGTCCTGCATGGAAAATCCTAATCAGGTAAAAGTACTTTAGAATTACATGCTAAATGGTCCACACTTATAAAGCACCTTTTAACCTCAGCTAGCCTCGACAAAGTGTTTTACAGTGTGTTCCTCAGTTACCTATTCACTCACACACACACACACACACACACACACACACACACACACACACACACACACACACACACACACACACACACACACACACACACACACACACACACACACACACACACACACACACACACTCCAGTGGTGGTGAAGCTGCAATGCAAGGTGCTCGCCAAGTTAGGGTTCACTGTCTCGTCCAAGGACACTTGGAACTTGGACGAACTGGGGATCAATCCAGGAACTGTGCAATCAATGCACAATGACCGCCTGAGCCACAAAAATTAAAAAGTTCTGATGCAAATTTTTTGATTTCAAATTGGTTTCTTTCACACTTACACAATCTGACTATAGACAATAGCCTGTCATTTAATTAAATTTCCCAACTTACAGGCTAAATTTTGGACTGCATGGGGAGGAGGGATCTGCATAGGTTGCCACAGATTTGGGAACACTGGCCTAAGTCTGTGTTGGGAAACCTGGACTAATGGCAGTTGTGTTGCACACTTATCTCAACCTCTATGGTGTTATTTTTCACCTTTGCTCAATGAAGGGCACACAAGTGGGGGTACTAGATGTCAATCAGAAGGTGCTAAACTCTCCAGTATCAACATAATTCTTATCCGGGCATGGATATAAAAGTGTTGATACACAATTAACTTTTAGGGGCCTTGAACGTGACACGTTATGGATCTGCAGGTGAAAATATTACCTGGCCTTTATCTGCTGCTGCATCCATCATCACATACTGTCTGCTCTCTCTCTGCCTTGCATTAACCACACTCCTTCATTTCACAAACTGAGAGAGGCAGGCAGCTCACACATCTTGGTAAGGCAGTGAGAGTCCAATTAAGATTCCTTCATGACAAACACAGGGAGGAATGAAATTCTGATCTAGCCATGAAAAGAATCTCCATTTCTCTGGTATGCTCACCAAAGACAAAAAAGATCAGAGCAGGAGAGAGAGGCAGAGAAGTTAAAAACCGCAAAGAAAAAACAGACAATTTCACTTTACATGCTGAACACATGTTGAGACACCGACAGAACAAGAGGAAAACGGATCCTGACTTTAATTGGTTGCCTTTGATGGAAATCAGAAGTGTAATTCAACATCGATTGATATTACCTTTGTAATTCAAAAGCAATTTTCCCAGCTCTTTTTTCTTGCTTGCCTACCCCGCGATTGTCTCTCTCTCACCACCCATCTTCTCACTCACATGTTAAGGTCTATGCGTACATCAGCAGGTGGGAACTCAGCGAATGGGGAAGGTCATTTCAGCCAAAGGCCTCTATTTCATTACATGCTAAGCCTGCTGGATGGGTGAGCAGACTAGTAATGACCCCTACTGTATCAGGCAGCCCACTTCATTTGCATAGCACATAGGGGAAAATAAATAGATTCTCCCATGTGCATTTCTCACCTCTGTCTCTGTAATATCAAGCATGCTATGCATTTCTAATTCAACGTAAACCTTTTTCTTCTTAAGACCAAAACGTACATTTAATAGTGTTTATTAAAGGACACATTAGTGATTCATTTGCACTATTTAAGAAAACAAACCGGGATTGTGCCGTTCTTAGATCCATGTACGTGTTCTTTATGTTTTCTCATTATTTTCAAATCAGCCCTCCGAGAGTCGACTCGCATTGAACATCCTTTCTCTGATTGATCAAAGCGATCCGGGCAAGAGCGAAAAAAAATAACATCAAAGTGTCTCAAAGTGTGAAAAACAAATATCAAACAGAGAGCCAGGAAGTTAAGAAACATCAGGCGGTTTCTTTCAGAAAAGAGAGAGGGGGCATAAAGCAAGATGGATAGCTCGAGCTTAACAGGAAGAGAAGAGAAGAGAAGAGAAGAGAAGAGAAGAGAAGAGAAGAGAAGAAAAGAGAAGAGAAGAGAAGAGAAGAGAAGAGAAGAGAAGAGAAGAGAAGAGAAGAGAAGAGAAGAGAAGAGAAGAGAAGAGAAGAGAAGAGAAAACCCAGTCTTGGGTGTGTATCTGGTTGAGATTCCACTGGGGTTGGATCATTAGTAGTCATAGGCCTGGTAGAGTATGGAGGGGTGCACTGCTACACTTAATTTGAGCTCTTTAATAACACACTTTATGAATTCAGTCATGTTTGCAGCCCTCTGCAGGAGACACAGCATGAGAGACATCGGTGGATCTCATTTCAGGCCGACAAGATCTCAGATTCAATTAACTCCATCGTGCAACACCGCCTCCCCTCTCTCTGTAACACACACACACACACACACACACACACACACACACACACACACACACACACACACACACACACACACACACACACACACACACACACACACACACACACACACACACGCACATACAAACTAGCCTCCTCACTAATCCCTATGCTTTAAGGTCTATCTTGGAGCACTGCATGATCATTCTAAACCTAATTACTCCAGGACCGTCTGAGGAGGCCCAGTGCTGCCCAATCACATTTGCATCGAGTGGCCAAAAGCAGAGGAAGTGTGGCCAGACAACTGAAGCCCTCCTCCAACCGCCTTATGCCTAAAACGGCCATATCTCACTCTTGTATAGTGGCTAAAGTCACAGAGCATCACTTCCTCCCCCTTCCCTAATTCTATCACTCAGCCTCTACTAGGTCTGAATGGTTCAGTTTCCCCTCCAGAAATTGACAGTGACATTTCTTGTGTGTGTTTTTTTGACAACAGACACAAAGCCGTGTTGCTTTAACCTGGCAGACAAAATAGTTTTGTTGTTTTACTGTTTTCATCCCTTGTCGCTGCTTTCTCTGTGACAGTGGCGCTAATCTTCTCGGCAGGGGCTTTTATTGTTCGCTGTTTGGCCCCCTGCTGGGCCTCTCTGGTACATGACTGACAGCAGAGTAATGGATGTCACACTCACAGGACACTTTTGTGAGAGAGTTTGGCGTTCACCCCGTAAAAATGACCCCTTTAAAGTCAGGGAATCATGCATTGACTTTGAAGATGCAAGAGAGGGGAGGTCTTCTGAAAGGATGTTTTTCCCAAGAAGTTGAAAAAGCTGACCCACTCTCTGTGCAGTGCCCTCAGTGACATGATATTTCTTTTAGCTGGGCAGCCATTTGAAGGTGATATTGAGGCATGACTTTGCACTTGGTGAAGCTGCCAAGTTCTGTATTGAGTTCCCAATGAAATATTTAACCATGACAACGAAAATTTGTGGCTCACTTTGCTTTCATCCGATCCACAGAGAAGTCAAAGGTCAGGTACGCAAATGTTCTTCTAGAGCTGACAAGAAGGCACACTGTTGCAGACAGACGATTTATCGACAACAGAAAAGCCATTTCTCCACTGGAGAGTGGTGCCATTTACACTGGCACTACTATCTACATCACTTTCACTGCATTACTCATATTGTTTGCATCACTCCGAATGTCATTTGATCTTAAAAGGCATCTTTCCTCTGCAAAAACACAGGGCACTTGTGAGGTGGTGTGAACGGTCCCATTATTGATGCTTACAGTCTTTCTGTTTGCTTTTGGTGTAGGATTCCACACCTTGACGATGGCATCACCTAAGAGGGCAGCAAACAATCACAAATAGAAATCTGTATATCTATCCATTCATTATCTAGACACCGCTTAATGCTCATTAGGGTCGCTGGTGGGCTGGAACCTATCCCAGGTGACTAAAAGCTGGGTTATACTTTCTGCACGAACGAGCCACGCGGAAATCGGCCGCGTGGAAATCCACACGAGAGAACGTGTGTGCATTTGTACTCTGTGCGGTCTCCGCTCCGAAACTGCAGGGGGCAGTGTATCAGAAACACACAGCTACCTGTTCTACTCTTGTACTAAGCTATAGTAGAAGACGTTTGCTGTTGTTTACATCACTTACAACATGGTATTTTACTGAATAGTTGCATTTTAGTGGTTACTTTTAATTTCATACCATGAAATGCTCATAACCCGGTTGTCCCGCTGATCTCTGTGTGATAAATCGTATAAGTGCACGTATTTCTAGACTTCAGCTGCGAGTAGGTCTTGTTCCTCTGCCATGTTTTTCCACGTGGCTCCGTCCGCGTAGTCAGAAAAATGTGGAGGTGCACAACGGGGAATTTCTCCACGTGAGAAGGGCCGCACGAGGGTGTAGCTCCTAAAATGACTCAATTTTTCTGCACGGAGCCGCATGGACTTCATGGACGCAGAAAGCATAAAACAGGCTTTAGGGTGAAGGCAGGGCACACCCTGGACAGGTCATCAGTCAACTACAGAGACAAACACACACAATCATCCATCCATCCTCTATATACCGCTTTATCGTCACTGGGGTCGCGGGGGGTGCTGGAGCCTATCCCAGCTGACTCGGGCGAAGGCAGGGGACACCCTGGACAGGTCGCCAGTCTGTCGCAGGGCTACATATACAGACAAACAATCACACTCGCATTCACACCTACGGGCAATTTAGAGTAATCAATTAACCTCAGCATATTTTTGGACTGTGGGAGGAAGTCGGAGTACCCGGAGAAAACCCATGCATGCACAGGGAGAACATGCAAACTCCATGCAGAAAGATTCCACCCCGGGATTCGAACCAGGGATCTTCTTGCTGCAAGACAAAAGTGCTAACCACTACTCCACTGAGCAGCCCACACACACAATCAAATTCACATAAATACATTTATGTATGGCTAGCTCTTATAATGACCAAGATGAAAGCGTAGAAGTAAGGACAGTCTAGCCCGAGGGTTAATACACTAAACATACTGTATTTGCACACCACATATACATCCATTATCCATACACAGCTCTGTAAGATCATAGAAGGCTGGAGTCTGTCCCAGCTCACTTAAGGGGAAGACAAGGGACACCCTGGACATGTCACCAGTCTATGACAGGGTTATAAGAGAGACAAACACACACACTCACTCATATTCACACCTATGGACAATTCAGAATCATCCGTTAACCTCAGCATGTTTTTGGACTGTAGGAGGAAGCTGGAGAACCATGAGAAAACCCGCACATGCACAGTGAAAACATGCAAACTCCACACAGAAAGATCCCAGGCTGGGACACGAACCAGGGATCCTCTAAATAGCCACATTTTTCTTCCTACAAAAACAGCCCTAGAAAAGGTTGTACAGGGTTAGTTTTGCAGTTGTATGCACAGAGGTGTAGGCGACCCTAAAATGGACAGCGTGTGGACCGATAGGCCTTCAGCTTGATCCTGCGCCCTGTGCTCGCCTGTACTACCTCATCACAGACATTATGATGAGTGGAGCAGAGCAAAGGAAGAACAATTATCATTTTCTCTCAGATTGCATTCAGCAGATGTCAGGGCCCACATGTGGAGGCGGCTAATTGCTGTCTCCAAATCAACTGTGGCATAATACTACAAGCATATGTGAGCGCGCGTGTGTGCTGGGGAGAGTGGAGGGGCTGAGGGGTGTTTTATACAGAGAAAGTGTGTGCGCTGATCCATCAGGCACGCCACGTGTGTGTGCATAAAAAGCCAAGCTAATGTGTGTGTCATATCTTTGCACTAATCATCAAACCGGCTTACCCGCCATCAGCTGTTCACACCCACACGAGCAGAAAGAATCATTTGGTATGAAGACACGGAGTAGGGCACAGGCATGCTAACTACCAACTCTCATGCTACACACAAGGCAGTTCATGCCTTTGTGGCATGGTATCCATATTGTAGGCATACTTAAGCATGCAACACACACACACACACACACATTCGCGCCACCCCTTACCCACTCCAGGCGTGCTCCCACTATGCCTAAGAATAATAAAGATTGAAGGATCCCTCCACGCCAGCTTTCACTGCTCTCCTTTCCACTCTACACCCGGGTCTCTCTGCGTAGCCTTGAGTGCGGCTGCCTTCGTGGGGAGGAGCACGCAGACGAGGTCCCTAGGGTGACAGAGGGCGAGGAAAGGGGCGGGGGTGCATTGCTGTCACCCTGAGCACCAGTGTTGGCTGATGGCTCGGCATGAGGCATGCCACTTATCAGATTGGTGGGAAGGGTGGGAGTTGGAGGGGTTGGGAAAAAAGAGAATGATGAGGAAACACTGGGGAGAGAGGATGAAGGTGATGCCCAAGCCCATTAACGCAGTCTTTTCATGTATACACACACACACACACAGACATGCAAATTTACACACACCTTGAAACTGCACATGCACGTGCCACAACACACAAAAATATACGAAACTGCCAAAGATCCTCCCTGCAGGCAGACAGCAGCACGATGCCGTGACTACTACTGTGAAAAGCTCCCGTCTTTTCTCATTCGCCCTCTCCCTTTCCTTTTCATCCTTCTTTCCCACTCTCCCTTGGTGCCCCAGTTCACTCCAGTGCACACGCTCCCTCTCTCCTTCCACCCTTACCCAATCCACCCCCACCTCTCTCGGGTCCCCATTTCCCATCCCAGTCCTTCTTTCCACTTTTGCAGCCTTCACCCACTTGTCTCCTTCATGCTACATTGTCTGTGGTATCATGATACATTTCTCTCACTCTTTTGTAAAACATTTACACACAAGAAAATGGTATCTGAATATTAGATATCTAAACATATAAAAATGCACATTTACACACCTTAAAGCAACATGAAGAAGGTGCATTCACACATGTATAAATATATACAAAGCTGCAAAGTCTAATTAATATATCCACTGTCATGTTATTTTAACAATAACCTCATTGCTATAGCTCAGGTTGATTAAGGTCTTTTTTTTTGTCTTGCATGAGCACACACACAGCATGGTCACACACACATAATCACATCAAGAGATGGAGATGGGGCTTTGATGGAGGAGGTCAGTCAGTCACAGAGCAGATAAACAACACCTCATTAGGCATGTTGAAGGGAGTTGCACTCCGGCCGAGACATCATTGTTTGCTAGCATGCTAACAGAGCCCTGGGCAAAGCTTGTAACATCTAAACAATCCTGATAGGATTGGAAAGTAATGATCACATGTTCTCCACTAGATAGGACATGAATGATCACGTACAATGGTTTGGGGTATAATGCATGACCATGCACTCCCCTATATCCCGCTGGATGCAGACATGGACACAGTAGAAGATGCATGCAACAGACATTGTTGAAATAACAGTGATGTCAAACTGCCTGGGGCTGGTTTTTATCCTACGCATGCATGCACTTGCTATCCATTCATAAGATTATGAACTATCCATTACTGGGTGGTACAGGACTGTATACCAGACAGGATATAGTTGGTACGGTATGAATCCAGAGAGGCAGGGAATCTGAGGCTATGTGCTGGATTTCTTTTTTTTTTTTTTGCTTTGGACTTTAGCCAGTCATTTTTTCTTTCCATCACACACTCACACACTTTCAGTCATTCTTGCACTTGCAGTATTTATCTCACACTCTCTCACTCTGTGCTCCCTCTCTCTCCCTATATTAGGCCATCCTCCTTTTTCCCTGGCTCTCATGTTAATGCACTCCCAATCAGGCTGTCCATTAAGTGGACGTGCACTACACGTTCATCAGGCCATCTAAAGACCTGCATGCAAATGAGCTCAAATTGCAGTGCGCTGCAAGCTCCTTGAAATCTCCTTAGAGGGAGGACTGTGAGTCTCAGACATGCTTCTGTGAGAAATGCAGGGAAAAGAGAACACCGGGCTGTCCATTTTATACATATGAGAATCACACAGACAAGCAGTACAAAGGATTAACCCAATCAGAATGTGTTTTTGATGTTTCGATGCAACGGTGACACACGGATGTGAAGCTTGCTAATGTAAATTTCATCTGTGATGTGTAAGCCTGAGTGTGGAGCTTCTGTCTGCCAAAGCCTTTGTCATGCACACTAAAACTTTCCCATTCTGAAATCAGTCAAAACTTTTTCCCAGAATCTCTAAAAGTGAGACACACAACAGACAGATCTTCCTTCCCTTTCTTCCATTTTGACCGCTAGGCATTTCACATCACTCCATTTTGTTCTTTATAAAAAAGTTTGTTATTTTATCCAGTGGGATTCACTCAATCTAGCCTTAGTTCTTTGCCATCTGTAATTTAAAAAAACCACACAAACCTGTTAGGTTGTGAGTGAACAGAGAGAAAAAAGAAAAGGACAGTATAGATGTGTAGGTGTGAGAAGTCATAATTGTAAGTAGAACATTGTTTGAGGTAGCAGACGAAGTAGCAGCAGCAGTGAGAAGAAGAAAGAGCTTGAGAGTCAGAAGCGGTTTGCTCAAATAAAGGTCTGGATATTTTCAGGAGTCACATGTGGAACATATATATATTTTTATTTGACCTGGTAAAAGACCCATTGAGATTGAGACCTCTTTCACAAGGGTGACCTGGCCAAGAGAGGCAGCAGCAAACGTCAAAGTAAACAAATAACAAATAGTCCGTATCAGTTGCTGCACTACTGGACCTACTCGATTTGGTAGAGGTGAGAGATGGTGCTGGGATAGAGCATGATGAAGGCAGGACATGACTCAAAGTGTATGTTGAGTGTTTTGTTCACAGCATATCAAAGATAGCAGACAAGGCTACCTACTCACTGTAATCACTAGTAATGATGAGCATTTTCACATTAACATCAGTTAGAATTGACCAATCAAGTCTGATAAACCCAACACCTCCTGAGTAATAAGGAAGCTGGTGCTGGGTCTCTGGTGAAATCTGTTCCAGACCGGCCACAGGACCCCCAATTTTCTTTATTACTCAGTCAAGGAATGTGGTGGAGTTACGTGATGATCGGCGTACATTTGTCTTTCCATTAATCTGTCTGTCTGTGTGCAACATAACTCAGAAACGGACAAACAGAATTGGCTGAAATTTCCAGGGAAAGTCAGAGGACCACCTGATTAGATTTTGGCAGTGATGTGGCTTATAGTCTGGATCCACAGATTTGTTAAAGATTTCTGTATTGTGAGATAGCGTCACAACGTAACTGCAACTACAGCCATGGCCATAAGTTTGGACACAAGTACCATGACGCTTGTGAATCTTAGAAAATACCACAAAATTGTCACTTACAATACAGTACACAACTCCTGAGAACTATATTAAGTTTCATATTAAAAAAAAAACATCAAAAGAGTTTGGTGTCATTTTGTTATTCTTACCAAATTCGGTTGTGAAAGTACTGCATTTTTTTTGTTATTTTCTTCTAATATGTTTTGGGAACAAAGTTGTTCCAGTTGTTGGAATTTATTGATCATATTATATCCCTTGTTGATTTGTTGACTAATTAAACTGGTGCTGTCAAAAAATATTAGTTATGTTCTGTAATAGACATCAAAACAGACATAGTAAGTCATGCTGTGTCCAAACTTATGGCCATGGCTGTATGACAACAAGTGAACACTACATCAGCTGCCTGCTGACGATCATATAATTGCGATCCGACTACAAATCCACCACTGCAGACTTATTGGGATTTATCCGTTGGAAATCATACAAAGTCTGAGCAGCCTTGGCGGAGTACTGCGCTCTGTAAGTGCTTTTCTTGCTTAATGAGATGATTTCTTATCTCTATTAGTATTTCTATATGATATAAAGTTGCCTATTTCTGTGTTTTTCTAGCACTAAAATTATTACTGGCATTATGTGGTAAATATACTGAAGCGTGTCAATTCAAATTAAAGCTTGCTATTACTAGTCTTATTAATAAACAGGTCATTAAAACATATCAGCAATTATTGATAATAACGAAAGCAAAATATTTCATATTGATTATCTTTTCAGCTTCATCACTCAGCCCTGATATCGATACTCATCCTCTCTTCTGTTAGATATTTCATTCTTAATCTTCAGACACTAGTTTTCTGACAAGAGCGTTGTAGCATGCCTGCTCTGCCTCTGTGAATTTCTGGAAAATGACCTGCTCTTTTCACACATGGGCGAAATCAGACATAACACAGACTTTGTATAAAGGAGCTGGCAGAGTTTATTGTCCATCCCAGCTGATGCAAATGTTTGTGTTCTTCCACAAGTTCGGGACTGTGGTGCATTTGTGAAAACAGCTTGAGAATCATGCCAGTCCAGGAGGCTGCCTCTTTACATTCACAAGGCACAGGGCCTGGCGTTAAATGCACAGAGCAGGGGGGAATGTCAGTGAGGCCTGCCGCGTGCCAACTCTTAAGTGGCTGTGGCACTCAAAGATAATGAAGAACGATGATGAGGCCAAGGAGGGCATGCTGAGGGCCCACGTGCACGACTAAAAATCACCCAGCAGCCACCTATATCGGGCCAAGCACACAGCCACTCAGAAAGGTTTGCCAGCGGTGCTGATTGCATGTCACAGTGTCAAACCTGTGGCTAAAACTTCAACTTTTATTTAGTATTCTAGGACATTTCTTTGTGTGTTCTCTCGTGAACATGTGTGTGTCTTTACATATGTGCTCACGCCTGGTGTGCAACAGAATGTGAGCCTGTATGAGCCATTATGCATTTACACCACAGGATGCAGTTGTGAAAAAAAACACACAAAAGTGAAAATAATGGAAGATGAGCGAGCACCCCACATTCCTCAATCGTGACCTCGAAACACACTTGTCGTCTTTATTGTTCATTACTGAGCCGTGCGCTGCGATATGCTAACTAATCCCATTAAACTAATCCACATGAAAACAACTTACGGCACGATAACGGCTTGCACCGCCTCCACTTTTAATTTATGCCATATTTAAATGTGCACAGAATTGAAATAATTAATGTGACTCCCCCACTAATTTTCCTTGTGGCAGATATGCTGAATGAATACCTGCAGGATGCTTATGTTCATCAACTCTCTTTGCATGTTTCTTCTACTACTGTCTATGAATGTAGTCTGTGGTTCAAAGTGACACAATTCACTGAACAGAATTTATGTATTTGACCACTTTTCCTCAGAGGCAGTTGAATTATTTTCCGGACAAACCTAATAACCACCCCAAAATGTGCCAGTAGGATGTGTCCGGTTTAATTTTGCCTCCAACGTTGTAGGCTAAATGAGTTTGTAACACAATGCTGAAGACCTGCAGCAGGTGTGAGTATCACTAAATTCAAATACCGTGAATAAATCGTTGGCTTGTGAACACCTTTTAAATTCAAAAATATCTAAAACATGTTGTGAGCAGAGTCCTGTCACCAGTTATCGTCACCCAAGATAGTCTGCCTGTAAAATCTTGCAACCGAATGATGAGACAGCCGTTGAGAATAGCAGCCACGGGCAACAATTCCAACCTGCAGTCGATTTTATCATCTCCAAAGGTCTTTTATTCCCCAAGCCAAATCACAGCTCCCCCATTAGCAGCCGTATGGGCCCAGAACATTTTCTGCTGGTTAACAAATGCTGAGCGTGTTTGGATAGGATGTGCGCGCACATGGGATTATGAATAAAACATGTTGCCCTTATTAAAAATAATCTGGCTCAAAAGTGCCAGAGGCCCTTGAGGTCGATAACCCCCCTCCTCACAGGGTTCAAGGAGAGGGGTCCCTGATTAGCACTTGGCAAAATCCAGAGAATGCATTCAAATTCTGTATGATCCGGTGGTGAACGAGTGGAATTAAATAAAGCAGGTAGTGAGTGATGCTTGAGGCAACACAGCGGGGAGTTGTTTAAGAGTTTGAGCTCAGCTTCGTCTTGTTCTTACCTGAACATGTCGCCCAGACCCTTCAGCACACCTTTCTTGGCTTTGTTCTTGTCCTTATCTTTGTCTTTCTCCCTTTCCGATTTCTTCTTCTCCTTCCCCCCAACCTTGTCCCTATCTTTCCGTCTGTCATCTTTAGAGAGGTTGCCGTTTAGCCCGGAGCCCACAATGAGGTCACCGCTGGTGGACATCGACTCGCGACCTGACCGGGAGCTTCCCTCTGTGTCCTCGTCCACTGGAGTGCAAACACAAGTTAGAGGGAGAGAGTGTCAAGAACAGTTATTGAGAGCAAAAAAAAGCAACTCACACTCATACAAACACAAGCAGAGAAAGAAAAAATGAAATACAGGTTGATAAACTTCCACCTTGACTCCCCATACATCACTGAAGTCGTGTTTAAAAATCAGCTGACAAGAACATCACTTTTCTTTTCTCACTTACAAAGCATCACTTCTTTCTTTGGAGAACATGAGAGGAACCATTAAATAAAATGCTGTTCCACAAGGTATCGCAGCTTTGTGCAAAACACACACAATTCCTTCCTCTCATTAGAGCAGAATATATTTACATTGTGCACCCACTGAGAATAGTGTTCAGCTGAACATATTTTCACTTAGCTGAAAGCCTTAAGTTATTTTAATTGTGTATATTTCACAAAGATCACAAGAGAACTTCATTTCCCAACTCCTCTGCTGCAGAATTTATATAAAAAAGATGAGACTGGATAGTGCAAGCTGTAATGATAGTCATATGAATCTGGTTCTTAATTATGTCTGAACCAATTTCAACCCAGACATCAAACTGAAACCAAACTCCTTAGGTGATGCAAGGTTGATTAAACTCAAAGTTTCCATCACATCTAATCAGAACCGATGTGCAAAATGTAATTAATCTGTCAGTAATTATACATTTAAATAATCTTGAAAAAGGCTCCCGGGGATCTTAATTGCAAATATGGTGTGCTCCTCAATCGGCATAGCTCCTGTCTATGCTATATCTCTGGCTCTGAGGTATGAGGTAGATGTCCTTCAGATTACAACTTATTACAGTCTTGCGTGTCGTTGTCCAAGTTCTTCCTTTGACGGAGGAGAGAAAGGCGCTTATCGAGAGGAAAGAAGAGGGAGGGGAGACCATGATGAATTTTCAGCATACGGGATGAGAGACTACAGGAGGGAGGAGCGGCTGGATTCACATTTCAAGGATGAACAGTGGGGTTTGTTTTCTCTTGTGATCTGTGGAGCTATCTGCGATTTCTTTCAGCTGCCATCTCGGAGGAAATTACTGAAATGGAATCTCAACATGACACACTGTATGGCAGGAACAGAGAGTGGACCAGCAGTTTAAACCTGCTCAGTTATGCAATTCATAGCTGCACGTAGCCTTTCCCTTCCATTTCTCCACCTCAACAAATTTGGGAGCAGGTTCTGGATGGGTATCAGCTTTATCACTCAATCTGCTGCCTGCTTATTATCCACTTAAGCGCTATGGCAGTGAATAGCAGCTGTGAGCTCAATCTGGCTATTTAAATGACTGAGATTAGCAAGTGGTGCTAATGTTGCTACAGCTTAATGATGCCAAGCTACAGATAACGCTCTGAACATTGTTATTCAGAGCCTCCCAGAGGGCAGTAGCCGTGTGTCGCTATGCGTGTGCATCCACTGGCATGTGTGCATGCACGTACGTGAAGAGGTTTGTGGAGAGGTTCATATTGTCTTTTGATAAAGTCATAGTGAGTTAGCAGGAGGGTCAATCTAAAGCGAACACATGATTTTAAAATTCAAAGCAACATTTTATCCGTCATCATTTAATTTCAAATAAAACGAGATGGAAATGAGGCAATTTTATACTAAAAAAAAAAAAAAAAAACAGACAAAAGACTTTAACATGAGACATCAAAAGGTGAAGCTACAGCGGTTTGATGGAACTCAAAAGAAAAAGGCTGACAATCTCAAATGGCAGCAGAGGCATTGATGAAAGTGTCAGGAGGCTGAAAGATAATTTGCAGGGACAGACCACCGTAGGAAACATTTTGTCACTTTTGTGAAAGTCTACCATTAAACTTTCCTGCTTTAATAATCAAGGACATTTAAGCTGGCCTGTCAGTGAAGGTTCAGACAGACAAGTGAAATTGCCAGTCTTATTCCAATACATGAAAGACGGGATTTTTGCACAGCGGAGATGATTTTTCTTTTTCTTTTTTATTTCCTGAAACGATGCAACACAAAGTAGCACAAGGGGAAGTGCATTTTGCCCAGCAGGATATCTTGTGGGGACACATTTTCTTTAGGTGATGCCACATTCTTATTTTATGTAAATAAAAGTCTGGGAGCAGTGGAAGGCAGGAGCTTATCTGTCAACTTTGACTATTAACCTCAGTGACGAGCACAGACTGGCTGCTTTTATCTAAATTGAAAAACAGAGTTATTTGAATATCATGGGGAGAATGCAATATACAGCGGCAGGGGAAATCGGTTGCTTTCCCCATTTTTCTTTGCCGAGATAAGACTGTATTTAGTGGCTTGCCGACAGAGCTTATGAGAACAAAGCGTTTCAGGCAAATAATTCCTTCTTTTTCAAATGTCTCCCAGCTCTTTTAATGGAATCCTTTAATGGTGAATGGAAATTTATATCGAGTGATTACTCTTGTGGTGTTGCAGTGTTATTACCTGTCGGAAAACGTCAGTCGGCTGTCTCTCTGTATCCACTGCATGTCTTTTTGTCATCATACACCAAGTAGGGACGGATATATTCACTCAAAAGGAAGGTAGTGTGTCTTTCTAGTCCTTTTCTTCTTGTCGTTATAGTTTAGAATAAATTAAACTAATTCTGGTTTCAGTTCCAGTCAGGTACACAAGCAAACAAACAGGGAGAAATCTGGCAAAGTTGTGTGGTGTTTCGTGCCAAAATTAGCCGGCGCAGACTGAAATAATGAAATTCATTTATAATTATAGTAAATGCAATTCCACATACATGCAGTGTGAGCATGTGTAAAATGGATACAATATGAGCCTGACAGATGTGGGTAAACAGGAGATGTTTTTCCTCATGCACACTCTTTAGAAATACAAGGCAATGCACTTTAAGAGTATGTAAACCCCTGAGAAGACATGTTGCCACAGTCTCTAGTGACTCCACTCCACGTGAACTATGTGAATATTAATGAGTGTATAATCTAGACACTTATTGCAAATGTGCTTTGTGACACACGCATCCATAAAACAAGTAAGGAGATCTCTAACCCAGTTACCTTGGTTTTGAATCCTGTGATTTTACTCTGGGGATGTATTATTGCATTTGCCTACAGTGCAGTGACTGCGTTTCTTCGTAATAATCTCCTAATATTATGTATCGTACATTATGTGATGCCACATTTTGCGTACACCACTCTGGATCTCTACTCAAACAAATACTTCAAACAGTACTCAGTGTGTAAATGCTCACATGTCTCCATGCTGTTCTCTTCTTCTCCTGCGGTGACACTGGGTTTCTCATATGATTTGTCGATTGCAGCTCGGAAACTCTCATTGCAGCCGCGACCCCTGATGATCCGTGAGCGCGGCCTGTTGACGTTGATCTCACCATTCAGCGTAGCCTCGGCAACAGCTGTCTGCAGGCTTTCAAGAGAGCTGGACTTTTTCAGACCCAGCGAGCGTCCAACCTCTTGTTCTGAAGAACCTATGGAAAAGCGAATAGTGTCAGCAAGGCCAGAAGACAAATGGACTAACTTTGGACTGAATCTACCTCCTCCACAAAGGTAACCAATAATCATGCATGTCTGTGAACACACAACATTCATTTACATTTTCCTCATTTCATATGAGGATGGTGGTATGTATCGTGCTTTGCAAGCCAAGAGAAGGTGTGAGTCTGGCAATTAACATGAAAAACAAATGACGCCATTGCCTGACCAATGAAGTGTGTGAAATGAGAACAGAGTATTATATCTTCACTCAGACATTTTCCTGTTGAGAATTATAATTCAACCTTTGTCTTTGTGTCTGCACAGTTAAATTATGTGGCTGAAACATAATGCATATAAATGGGCCACTATCAAAGACAGCAATGTACCACAGCACCAGAGTGATTATAGTGTTATGCTAAAACATAATAAATTCCCAACATGCTGAGATAAACTGCAAAACTTAGAACTATTTCCACTGGTGCTCCTCAATCCCCTTTCAGTTTTGTTCAGTTTCTCTCAGAGAGACTGAATAAAACAAAAGGAAGAGAAAAAGGGGAAGGCAAATAGACAAAATAAATCTTTGTCCATTCATTTCCAACACTATTCTTCTGCATTCACAAGTCCAACTCAGCAGAAACAACATCCCACAACAGCAAGCAGCAGCAGTTTGTGTAGGTGTTAGTGAATAAATGAAGCAGAGGCGAATGCAATGACAACATGAAGGCAGAATCATTGCAAAATAAACTCCTGTTATTGTTCTTGGTGTCAACAAATGTTGGCACAGGCAAATCGACTGCAGAGAGGCAGCAGAACAAAGTCAACACGCAGAACTTATAGTCACAGTACACTGATCAGATGCAAAATTAAAACCACTGACAAGTGAAGGGAATGACACTGGTCGTCTTGTAGGTCTTGACATTTATGAGAAAGTTACTTTGACATGTACCACCCACCTAAACATTGCTGCACCTCAAGCACACAGCTCATTGGCCGTGACCTCCAGCAGGACAACGTCCTCTTGCTTAGAAACACCTCAAGGAACACACCCAAGAGTCTTTTCAAAGTTTCCAAATCACATTCTGATTGAACTTCTGTGCAACGTGATGGAGCTAACCCGATCTGTGGACACCAAGCTCTGCAACCCACCGGATCCTCTCCCATCATCTCAGTGTCTTCAATGTCGTTATGACATAATACTAATAAATTACTATTTATTTAAATAATACTGCAAATTGAGACAAGTTGACAAATAACATGTAAATTATACATGTTGCAAACAAAAGGTTGCTATGACCTAAAACTTTGTTGCAAAATATCACAAAGGTACTTGTTTGCTCAACCAAGACTCTTTTAAAATAAAATAAATTCTGAGCTCCTTCATGGCAGCAGGAGTCTGTGAGCTGTCAAATGAAAACAATTCTAAGACTTTGTAGCAAAATTATGAGGCGTGTTTACTCAGAGCAGAGAGTTGAGAACTATAGAAATGCATTTTAAATGAAAGTAGTATATATATATATATATATATATATATACACATATATATATGTATGTATGTCAGGGTAGAGACTGTGATTTGGTAGAATTGGAGTCTCTACCAGTAGAGATTGCGATTGTAATCTCTACCAGTAGAAACTCCAATCCTACCAGTAGAGATAGAACTTTAAATCTGACCCCTGCCCTGACCCCTGACAACCTTAAAAGTCTAACCTTAGCCCTGACAAATCTCTACTGGTAGGATTGGAGTTTCTACTGGTAGTGACTCCAATCACAATCTCTACTGTTAGAAACTCCAATTCTACCAAATCGCAGTCTCTACCCTGACATATATATATATGTATATATATATATATATATATATATATATATATATTGTTTTTTACAATCACCATTTTTCCGAGTACTGGTAACACTTCTGGGCACTTGGAAAAATGTACATGTTTACACATTTTATCAACTTTTGTAAAATTAATAATTTAAAGACATTTTATTTTTGTTTGTGTCAGTTTCATGATATAGGGTATCGTACCTTTTTATGCTGCAAAAAAAATATTTCTGAGCTCTCTCTCCTTCTAACCATTGTTGCGCTGTTTCCATAAAGGTGAAGGACTTTATACGGCAGCAAAAAATTAGCCTGCAGTGTCTAACAAGAGCAATCCGAGATTTCTGACCTCCGCCAAGGGAAGATCCTTATCCGGATCAACACAAAATTTGAATGGAGTCTTCCCTGGGCCAAGATCCACCTCTGGTGAAAAGTTCATGAAGATCCGACAAGTAGTTTCCGAGAAATCCTGTCCACAGACACGCACACAGATAGACAAATAAATAAACGTACCCGATCGCATAACCTCCTTGGTGGAGGTAAAAATGTGACAGCAGCAAAAAACATGCAGGAACTGCTTGTAGCTCAGAGTATTAAAGGATATACATAGTGCTGATAGAAAAGCTGGACAACCAACTGTGTAGAGAGCAAAGTGAATTTTGAACAGTCAACCTCTTCAACAGTGGAGCCTTGCCCTGGACAGCTGTAATTATTTTTCCAATGCTTGCCAGGGGTTTGTTTAGAGTATGTAAGTGGAGCGCGACTCAGGTATTGGTATTTCATTTTGTCAGGGAGCGTCCGTCAGCTCCCCGGAGCTCTTACTTTACTCGCCAGTTGGTAAACAAGTAGCCTGGTTGATTTTCTGTCCCCTTTATTGTGCTTCGATTCAGCATGCAACAAGGTGCTGTCAAATGTAACAAGATGGATTTCTGAATATGTGCAAGTGGAGCCTTGTTAGATGTAAACATCTGTGGAGGAAACTATCACTAATAATAGATAAACTGTTGATTCAATTGCTTTAGCAGTCTCACAGACTCTCAGAGGGTGAAACACATGTCGATGGAGTCTGGACAGAGCAGCATTGTGTTTTTACGACTCCCTGTAGACCGTATAGACCCTCTACATGCAGTAAGTGTGTGCTGCTGTTTCCTCTGTGGCTTCAGCTGGTGTAAATAAACGTCTTCCACAGCTCTTCCTGTTGGGTTTCACTAGCGAATGTTGCTATATAAGGCTTGTCTCTACTCCCATTGAACAGAACACACACATGCAAACACTGTTTACACTGCGTGCCTCATGCAGGGACTTCCCAATAGATCCAACACCACAAGCTCATGACATACACACACACTTCAGTGCCAGATACAATCAAACAGATCCTCGACATGTTTAAAGTGTCCTAAATGAGGCATGTCCCTCTGCTGCTGGGTGATCACAATGGATCTTCAGGCAAAGAGTTTTCTTTCAGCTATGGGGGAGTTTTATTTCTTTCATTTGTTATATAGAAAACCAGCCTTCATCTGCCCCCCACGCTGCTTAGGACTGGATAAGAGGAAACACGGAGTGGTGTGAATGCACAACGGTTGTTAAAGCAGGGCATGAATAAGTTATGAGTTTAAAGGCCCCCACCAGTGAACGTCAAGCTTTTTTTTTTTTTACCTTGTTCACATGTTCATATGGTGGTTGTTATATGCTAAAAGACACTTCATTTGCTGTATGAGCAGGTACCATCATTGTGGAGCATTTCCACCTTGAAACTGCAGTGTGCCGATCACAGTCTCAAAAACACAGATTCAAACTTCCAAGGTTTCACATGTAACAAACCCACAAAACTAATTCTGTACACTTTCAGGGTGGGTATTTTTGCGGGCTCTTCTTCAGAATCAATGCACGGTTTAAACATGAATGGCCGAGTTACTCCACTACTACAACTTGACACTGTGTAGAGTTTTACAGTGTATAAGTGTAGTTGTAGGTCAGCTGACTTGCTGGACCGACAACGAGTGAGGAGGGGTGGGTGGAGAAAGAGGTAGGGACTTCACAGATCTGCACATTGTAAAATAGCCAATGGTTTAGAGTCCCATGCCATTTTAAGACATTTATTTTGATGGAAAAGCTTCTAAATGTGTAACTTTAACAAACAGAAATGATTTCTTAGATATTTAACTCTTGGAGCCCGATAGATTTACTTTGGTGGGAACTTGACTGGTCTACCACCTCTGCAAGTAGACAGGCAATGACAGCCTTATATGTTATGCACTAAATACTCACATACACACACACATACACACACACACACAAACAAGATACAGCATTCAGGGGAAGCCCTTGTAATGACTAAGATAAAGGCTTAAAGGCATTAGAGGAGATTTAATTTCCTACGACTTTGAACGTAGCATGCACATGCCCACATACAACCTCTCCCTCACCCCCCTCTAACCTCCCCCCCCCTTAACATTTACGAAGAAACGCCCCCCTCCAGAAATTTGCGTAGGACTCGTGAAGTTGTCTTTTACGGCTGGGTCCCCCTGGATCTTTATCTGCCATTATGTAAAAAAAGATGAGCAAAACAAGTCTCCAGCTAACTACGAAGCTATACCAAAGCAACACATACAGAAAACACGTAAGTCCAAGGCGTACATAATCTACGTAACTAGGCCTGAGCCGGAAGATTTTTGATTGACAGGAAAGGGAGCAAACCAAACGCCTCGGTCCGAGCACGTTGATTGGCTGATGTTTTTCAGGTCCTGCCATGTCCACAGTTATTTTTTTTTTTATTTTTTTTAATATTTTAGAGACCATACATACAAGTCCACTAAAGGTCAGTATATTCATTTTATGTGAATCAGACAAATTAAACAATAAAAGAACATACTCCATAATGCCTTTAAAAGTAAAAGTAGTGGCATTTCTCTGAAAATAGCCTAGGGCCCAAAGGATTTATAAATGACCAGAGACAGAACTTAACAACTACAGAAGAAGAAGGAAAACTGACAGCCTAGTGTAGAAATGCATACGCTCTGCTGCTACACTGTTTTACTTTAGTTTTACTAGAGGCAGCTTGTTGTCCTTTGTCGGTTAAACCATGTTGCTAGTCCTTTAACCAAACAAACCTGCAGGAGCTCACTTATGATTAGCCAGCTACCTTCATGATGCAAAGTTTCACCGTACAAACACAATATTCTGACCTCTACTTGCAGAGGACCAGTGTTCAAAAGAGCAGTGCTGGTTGATTTTTTTATTCTTTATTTCAATCCTTGTTATTATAAGAATCTAAACATTTTCATGTTATGTTTAGGATCATTGGGGTCACAAGGGCCTTCCTCTCTCTGCAACATTTGCTACCAGCAGCCCCACACTGACAGTGTGAGTGCTTCTCTATCATCAATGGTAGCTATAGATCTAATGTCAAACAAGTCAGACAGGCTAAGAGGTCAGCTGTTAGCCAGTGGTGTTGTCAAGACAAGCAAGCATAGTGTTACTGTACTGTCTTTTTCCTTTTCTTTTTGTCAGTGGTAATAAAAGTGCCCAATCCTCAGAGAACCTACATTCAATTCTGAAAGTTCCATTCAAAATAAAAGAAAAAAACAATCCTATAATGGTGCATCCCATTTAGTGAAAAGAGCTCATATGTGAGCCTTCAGGCTGCATCAGACAGTAAAATGAAGCTTTACTGTGTGCTACAAATGTCTTGGAGGTTAAGAGCTTTTTGGTTTCAGAAGCAGAAGATTCATTTTACTGCCTTCTTTCTTGGAAGAGGTGGAACATTTTTGATTACGATGACAAAAAATAATGCCAGGAAAGCAAAAACAGATTTACAAGTCCAAGAGAATGCATATAAAAGTCATGTAATTCATTTGTTCAAGAGTAGTCTTGTCTGCGAAGGACAAGAGAGGATAGTTTGACAAAAAAAATCACTGTAAGAAAACATAGAAGCAGATACAGTGTAACAGGAACATGATGGAGTGCTTCATACTTTGTGGATAAAACTCAATCAACCCAGTACAAAAGCCATGTAATTTGGGTTTTTTGAAGCTTAAGCAGAAAGCCTGCCAACAGCGAACATGAAGAAGTCAGGGTGCATGGTTGACACAATGGGATTGCAAGTTAAGAGCTGCACCGGATGCAACAGTTCAAGGGAACACAAATGACATCTGCTGTACTTGGAAACAGGGAATTATCCTCCTGCTTGGTATTCTGTTCCACAATCCAGCTCACCATTGTTTCTAGTCAGCACGGTGAATGACTGAGAGAAGCAACGAGACAAAGAGAACGCGAGAGTGAAGCAAAGAGAGACAGAATTTGTCCATGGACCCAACTGCCTCGAACCTGCCTTTGTTTTCATCAGAAGCAGCCATGGCTCTCCTGGGAGAGTTTGACGGACAGCTCTCTGTATGCTAGTCTATTATGTGATTCCTATCACACAACAGAAGCCTCAGTGCTCTGCTCCTCATCTCCCTCTTATTCAGAGGGATGAAAATACATATTCCCCCATTGCATACAGACATGAGTTTGCCACTCCCCACACGTCTGGAGGAGAAATGAAAATCATCAAAATGAAATACACAAAAAGAAAGACAATCAAACCAAATAGGGGAAAAGTGCACCAGGAATTTTGTCATTGCTACAGACAAAACTGGCCAGTGTGCTGTGTTCCTTCACCAGATTAAGGGCAAGGACAGTTAATTGGAGAAGATCCATTGCCATTAAGCGTTAAAGGGAAGGTATTGCAAACTCCATGAATAAATCAGGAGTGGTTATTACAGGGACAGGGTCCCATAGTATAATTAGAGCAGCTAAAACTATGCTTCCCAGCCATTATTCACCACAGGCCCTTGCATGTAAAGATCTGTGTACAGACAGGGGCTCCATTACACATAATTTATTCAGAGAGTCAGGGCTTTAAGCAGGGCGGTAAAAGGGTAATTATGTTAAAAATAGCCTCCAAGGTGGTCGAAGGAAGGCCATGTCCAGGTATCCCAGTGGAAGTGAGGCGTCCCTGGGTCGACTATGCTATTATGTCTCTGCCAGTTGTGGATCATTAGCCCGACAGAGGACGTCCTCCATACGCTGAACATGTCACTAAGGACTCATTATTACCTGGACTTATGGTTAACATCTCAATTGAGGATGCTGGGTATTTCTGCTCAGTGTTTTGATTAAATCCAGCAAAATGAAACACTGAAATCTGTTCATCATTCTTCTGTGAGCGTACTCACTCTGCAACACAGTATTCATTTGCAGATACTGCCAAATATTTTGCCAAGCCTGGCAACCCTCTGGATCAGCAACTGACTTGGCTGGAATGGTGGTTTACAATTATGGTAAAGATGAAGTTATCAGCTGGTTTCTCATTTACCACCACTGGCCTATCTGTGACTCAGCTGCCAACTCTACACCAGTATGTTTAGGACGATGTTCAGACATGGTTATGTTATGCAGAGAAATCTCACTCTCTGTACCTTACACAGGCATGCATCAGATTATTTTCTCCCTGTAAAAAACAGGTATGTCAGTCTACAATTAGTGTTCATGACTCAGTTATCAGCTCATTCTGTGTTAATTTATTCCAGTGAATTTACTCTAATGTGCTCCAACTGAAGTTCAAAAGAGCCTGACGATGATAGATCAATTGCAGAGAGCTGAAGAGGCCAACTGGCAATGAACATCTATTGCAAATGCCACTCTATTGCTGGCTCCCTCCAGCCCTCCACACCTCCTGGAGTAATGAATGTTTTCTTCAATCATTTGCACTGCAGAACGAGCACAATGGCACAGGTTCCCAGATTAGTTGCCAAATCTCTATTCAATGCCATGCAACTCCCTCTCAACAATATGAAAACCCTCTTTTGATCATGCTGCAATTACCTCAAACAACACTCTCTTCTATATGCATATAAAGGTGCCAAGATCACACATCCAATAATGGCTGGTTGTGAGCTAGTTATGGAGAAAGAGAACGACTGCTTTCTCAATCTCTGTTATTGACCCATGGACCGAGCTGAACAATAATAATGGTCAAGTGTAATAATGGTGAGAGTGTAATGAGCTGGTCTCGGCACGGCTGCTTACCTCTATTTGTTCTTGTGCTGTAGTTAATCTCATATGCTACTGTTAAAGAGCATAAACAAGCGAGAGTAGTTAGTACCTTCTGCACCATGTTATTAAGGACATGTAAAGCAAAACGACACTGACTGAGAAAGTGAAGGACAGATGTAGTGATCAAAGCAGAACAGATCTTACACCGAATGCATGAGCCTGTCCATCATGAGGCTTACAAAGCAAAGTGTCTGGAACGTGCGAACATGTTACTGCCAGCCGTGGCGCCTACCGTCTCTTTCTTCCCTCATTCAATGTTGTTCCTCATCTAAATGGGATTAAACCGCAGGGTGTCGACCAGTTTAGCATATTTCAACAATGATGGGCTTCAAAGTCATGAAATCCATCTGCTGATGTGATCTGGGATCACCTGGAACGTGATTAAAAGGAGGGACAAAAATACCTAGTGACAAAATAAAATGAGAGTCTGTAGGGAATAGCATTCTTAAGCATGTTAACTATTTAGTCAGAGCAGCTTGAGAGCACAGAGCAGCTTTATTAATGTGTTATTGGAAAGCAGAGGCAGCCTTACACCTGCTACTTCACATAACTTCTGAAGACAAACTACAATGTCCAACAGTGTGGCAAAGACAAAGCTTAAGGGTAAACACTGGCACTACATTCCTTGGCTCATTTAATTTTCAGCCCTGCTATACATTACCCACAGGCCATTTTTTATTGTGGGGCTTTGATGTCGTAATTTCATTAAAATAATCACTGTACTACAGCAGCGTGTGCCTTTGAGATAAATGGAAGTTATGTGACACTAGATATGTAGCAAATCAAAATATGTAGCTTTCATTTTGAACACTGAGTCTCAAACGTCAGGGAGTTTCACATATTGACTGAAACATTTTTCTTCTGGGAACCCGTGTCAGTTACAAGAGTTATTATGAGAAGAACAACTTAGTTATTTCCCCGAACAATCTGAACACTGAGATATTCTTACTGATGGATTATGATTTTGTCTTGGCAATGATTTCTGTCAGCAAGATATTTCACAAACTCAATTGGGCCCTGTGGAAGTGGAAAGGAAGGGAACGTTATTCTGAAGTACATCTAATAACATGCTCGCAGAGGGATCATGATAACTTAGAAATAATACAGCAATAACAGGGATTTGTAAAAGATCAATAACACTAGTTATCCCAAGAGCGGCACATAAACCAGTTTCCCTCTGTAAAAAAACATTCACTGCAGTTTGGAGCTAATCAAATTCACAAATAAATGCTTACTCCAGTTTGGAACAATTAAGAAGCTTTTTTGATTAAACTCATTGATAAAATGTGCATTTGCCATAATGAGAACACCATCAAAGAGTTATCGTAGCATCTTGCCCATCCTGCTCACTTCCTCTTCTCAGTAATCTCCAATTAGATTTTCAACACTAAGAACATAATGGAAATCATATTTATGCTCAACAAATTGCTCTGTGAAACCTATCCGATGACTGACTACCATCGTTTTCTGAAGCAGCACTTTCCACTGAAAGTTTGTGTTGTCTGGGCTCACTTTGTGGTGAAGTTTTGGTGCCGAACAGAGGGAACGGCTATCACAGTCAAGGTAGACCCCACAGAGCTGAGTGCAGTGGCCCGGACCTGCACCAGTCTGTGGGCGAGTCAAAGATTTCTTCAGGTCTCTGGGCTCCATGTGGAAGAGAGTCGGCTGTTATCTGTTATGATTAACCAGTGATCCGAGAGAAGGCAGCGTCTGCCTCAGCCTCAGTGGGAGAGGCTCTGAACTCAAACAGTCTTCTTCCCTAGATACAGTCTGTCTGTTTGAGCGTGTGCGTGTGCTGTTGTGTGTATGTGCATGCCTACCTCTGATTGGCCTTCCATCACTAGAAAGTCACTAAAGAGGCCATTGTTCTCTTGCTTCTTGTGTTATACCTATGGTCCACTGGACACAGGGCCATGGGAAATGGAGGCCAAAAGAGGAGAGGCGGTGGCTGTACGGGGCTGAAATGACTGTGTGTGCTTTTGTGCATTTGTGAGTAGTATTTTTGAAAGTGCCTTAAGTTCTTGGATACTGTGTCTGGGTCTAATCCCTGATTAATCATTGGCTAAATCCCTGAAAAATATCTCTCTGTTTCAAAGTTATACATTTAGAAGTTTTTTCAATGAAAATACTGTATACCCACCCTGCAAGTTGACAGGATTGGTGCCTTTGGTTTATTACATACAGCATGAAACCCTGCAGGTCTAATGCTGTGTTTCATCGGTACACTGCAGCTTCAAGGTGGAAATGTTCAGCCACAGTGCTGCCTGCTTGTTTTACCAATGATGTGTCTTCTAGCATATAAAACAGCATATGCACATGTTAACAAGGTGTAAAACTGTTTTTCACAGCAGAGCATACTGAATAGTTTGAGGAGGCACAGGTTAAAACAAGATTTGATCGATCACTACTTTGGGCTGTCCAATGCAGAAAGGAGCAGTCTAAGGAGGGATGTCAGTGGTGCACATGCTCGGCAGGAATTTGCATGTGCAGAATATGCAGATACAACTTGCATGTATGGATCTTAGCCTTCACGTGGATTGGAAAAGTAGGATAATGACAACACTACAGTGTGTTGTTCACCACCTGTCCTTGGGAACAACAGTGAGGGAATATCATCAACGCTTACATGAATGGAAAAACTGTTACCTAAACTGCATTCATCACAGTGTAAAGAAAAACTTTCAGTTTCAGCTTTGACTGGTTGCACTTGTATGTGCAAACACTGTTCCTGCACAGTAAAAAAAACACACTAACCCATCAGGTGCATTTATTTTTGATTTTCTCTTCTAATAAAACGGTTAAAAGTAGGAGGTTGAACAGTGTCCTTGTTGACATTCTGCCTGACTCATGAAACCCTGATCATCTGAACACTTCGTTGTAGTGATGTTTCCATGTTCCAACGCCTCAACACGACCTTTTATAAGTAATCCAAAAAACAAAGAGCAAAAAATGATAAGACCTAGTTGTAATAAACCCAAATTATGCTTTGAAGGAAACGTTTGGGCGAAATGCATGCATTTGTTTTCTTGCTGAGACGCAAATGAGAATTTAATACCCCTCTCACATCCGTCCATTAAATATGGAGCTATCCCGTATGAGCTGAATACCTGAGCTTCACACAATATGACAAACAGGTGGAAGCTGCAGTTGTGGTTCTGTTCAAAGCCTACCAGCACCTCTGATGTGCACAAACTGACATGCACCTTGTTTGTTTAATTCATGGGAAAAGAAACAATATTCTGCTGTTTTACAGGATGTTGCCCAGCAACCAGCAGAGGCTCTAGGAAGATAAAGGTTGTGGTCAATAAACAGACCAGTGCATAACCCTTTATAAAACGGCAAACAAGTGTATGAGTGGCTGTGGCTCAGGTGGTAGAGCAGGTTTTCCACTAATCACAGGACTGGCAGTTCAATCTCAGGTCCTCCTGTTTACATGCTGAGGTGTTCTTGGGCAAGACACAGAACTTTAAGTTGCTCCCAATGGCAAATTAACTTGAATGAGCTACTGGTGTGTGAATTTGTGTGTGTGAAATAGGTGAAAAGGTGCTTTGTAAACTGCTATGATGAAAACACACACTCCATTTCCCAAAGTGTGAAACTTCTTCCTTCTCTCTTGACTTCATTCATGTGTAATTTACCTAGATCCATGCTCTTGGACTTGCGGGTTTTGATGATTTCCAGCTGAGCAGCATTTTCATACTGCTTGGTGCGTTTTTCTGACATGCTCTGGCGTCCGAAGCCCTCCCTCTGGAATGCACCGTCAGCGTCCGCATCCGGACTTAGTGAGCTACAGTTTGTTAGGAAGAAACGAGAGAGGAAGAAAAAGAGACAAAAATGTTACGATATTGGCAAGTGGAAGGTCATACCTTTGTCTGGAGAGCATCTAAATAAAGAGATATTTTGCAATCATCTACATCAAGTTGCACTTTCGTGTCCAGCTGCCATTCTGATAATAAGACTGAGAAATAAAATCTTGCTATTAATATTCATACAATTCCAAGCCTGAGCCCAAAACGCCCCTTTACTATCAGATAATGACCATCGACTTTCAATACTCACATTCACACACACACATTCTCGCACACAAAGTCGGTTTCAATCTTTCATTTCAATGACTGCTCTAATCAAGGACACCTCCGCCTCTGCTTAGTAGATTCATGATGCACCATAATTGGGAAGCTTGGCCTAGATGTGTGATACCCCAGTGAGGTGAAGGTGCTCTGGGGTCATGGCCACTCAATAACCCCCTCCTCCAATATGTCTGGAGCAGTGGCAGGGCCCAACCCACCAGAGCGCACTCCCTTTGAGATCCTCTATCTCTGTCTGGATCTTAATTGAAAATCGGAAGGGAGCGGGGAAAGTAGGTTGGGAGAGGGGGACAGTGGTATTTGCATTCAGAAAAGTGCATTTAAAATTAAGGTGAGAACATGGTGCCATTTGACGGGAGGGGGAGTGGGTGCTGATGGGGTCTAATAACTGTTATATGCATGAGAGGACAGGCTCTGTTCTGTTCTGTTCATGTTCGTACAGTGTGGCAATTAAATGACATCAGAAATTTCATCAAATGATCTAATCTATTTTTTGAATGCACATGAAAATCTTTTGTCCTCTGTTGGAGGTTAAAATTACATGTTTAAGTGTATAAGTTGACTAGTAGGCAGGAAATATGCTTGTGAATGTGTCGTCTGGGAGCGGATCTTCCTTCAAACACCCTTTTTGTAATATCCCTTAAGAGGACCTGCAGACCTGCTGGCATTTGTTTGCATGTAAACAATTCTTATTTAGGTTGTCAACCCCATTTAACAAAAGAGCTGCTTCATGTGTCACAGAGGGGCCGCCGTCAACGTGTCACTTTGCTGTCGACCGTACCTGACAATCCCAACTAAGATCAGACCGCCTCACAGGACCAACTCCAGATGACACAGGAAGAGAGGGAGGTGGAGCAGGAAGAGAGGAATGACAGCACAGATGTATTATTCATTTATTCATCATCCCTTTCTTCTTTCCTCTCATCATTTCAAACCCATGAAAAAACCAGCCTGCCCTCTATTTTTCTGCCTCCGCAAATGTCATCTGTTGGAGCGTGACTGAGACGGCGCAGGCGAGAAAGGACGTGTTTTCAGTCTGAATTTAGATTTTATGCACTCGTGCCAGCATCTGTGTTTCAGTTGTACAGACGTAGAACAAAGTGAGAGGCCAGCAGGTGGGATCATGCACCGTCCTGTCGCTCAGGTATGGAGAGCTGACAATTGTGCGACTGTTTGCGAGAGAAATTACGCACGCGAGCATTTGGGACAAATCTGCTTGTCTGAGCAAATAATGGTGAGAAATCTGTGGGCAGTAAGAGTCACATTTGGAGGGACAACCCAGCGGTGGTGTCAATTCACTTAGTAGGAAATCAGATCTGCTGGTTTTTGCTACTGCTCTTTTTTTTTTTTTTTTTTAGCACAAATTCTCTTTTACTTTGGTACATGCAGAGCATTGACAAAATGCCCAGGATGGGGATGTGCATGAACCCAAACAGAAACAGCAATGGTTTTCCTCTGTTTGGCCTTCTGAGCCAGAGGTACCTGCTGTCAGATGTTGCACCTAAAAGTGTCTGTGGCAGTCATCATAACTATTTAAAGAGGTGGCAATGACGTCAAGGGCGAATGGCGACTCAAGTTCAATCAGTTACATTACCTGAAAATCAAATTAACAGCAATTTAAAAGCAGAACAATACAAATTGTTTGTGCCATTGTTACTAGAAAATTAATTTTGCCCATTAATGGACCAAAAGTGAGGCAAAAATAGTATTTTTTTTTCTATTTTCCATTGTATTTTCCATATTTTTGAAATACACATATCAATAAAACTGACAGTGAGCTTACATGTCTAATGTAAAATAACATTAAAAATATGTAACTTCAAAATATCATAAAAGAAAAGGCCGTTAAATACATTCACAAGTATTTTTTATGTAGTAGATTAAATTTTTAATTCAAGTCTAATACTGAAAACATAATTCTAAAATTAGAAACATGAATGATAATTAACAGAAAAAGAAGTATCAATTTTGGAATTCTATATTATATTATATATATTTGTCTTTACTTCACAGTATTATTTGGCACCCAACTGCCAGAGTAGAGCAATTTTTATAATTTTATTATACATTTTTTCTGCATTGTACTTAAAGATTCAGTTACTACAGTCCATTAATGGAAACACAGCACTCAATTACTGATCTCATGTTCACTTCCTACTCATGATTAATTTTCCCATAGGAATTCTTGCTGTAATGAGATACTGCCTCCAAAACCTTTGTCCATGTTCCAGATGCTTCTTAAGCTCAAAAGGCTCCTGATTTAGGAGACTTTAACTGGCTGAGTCTTTGAAACTGAAACCCATATTGGAAAGCTTCGTTACTCAATGAAAAATGCATTGGCCACCTCCCAGACAAGTTAGATAAAAAAGTGGCACAATTTCTTCTTCAAGCCATCCATCCTGTCCCCGCCCCTGGCCTATCTGTAATAGTGGGCCCAATCTATTTGGCTAACACATTCCCTCATCTCTCCTTCTTTAAGCAGTGTTTAAAAGCAATTTCCTCCATCCTGAACAGATGCTTCTATCCCCCTTCAAAGTCCTCCCATCATCTAAAATTAAGTAGCATTGAGGATTGCTCACAGGCAAATCCACAGCTTTAACTTGCATTTTACATTAACTTGTTCCTGTCTCCATCTCCCTCGCAGGAAGTTAAATGTGTCAAACTGCACACCGGCCTTGTTGCTAAGTGGCGTGTGCTAAAAGCCCTCTGTGCTCACAGTTACCCTGGTGACTTATGACTTTTACTTTCTTTTCTTCATTTTTCCTACTACCAACCCATCTTACCCACATTTAAAAACGACCCCAAAGAGTTAAATCTCAAAGCATCCTGCTCCCTAGGAAAGTGCAGCTCGGGTCTGATCGACCAGCGAGAGAGGGGGTTCTGTGCATTAGCTTCAACGCCTCAGAGAGGGGCAAGAGGCGCAGAGCAATGCCCAGTAAGGTGCTTCACTGAAATGGCTCTTCTGAAGTTTGAGGGGGGCGATTCAGTTGACTGCATGGATGCATAGCTGGGTTGAAGGAGCTTGAAACTGCCTTCAATCACTGTGTGAAGCCCTGCATGAGACGCTGGTGCAGAGGTTTGCATTGTTAGCATGTGCACCAGTGGACAGCACACAGCCCAAATATTGCTTTGTTTTGAAAGAAGAAAAAAGAGAACGCAAAATTCTTTCTTCTGCCTGTAATATCCTCTTAAACATGAGTGTATTGTAAAACAAACAAAAAAAAGATGTCTCCTATTACTATTTTTATTTCTCTTACTTAATTGCACACATAAATCACAACTGTAACATGAAATGGTTCCATCAGTGCCACGCAGAGCAGCAGCTGCACCTGCGAGTCGCTGTAATTTCCTTTTAATTGTGATGAAGTTGCAGAGAGAGACAGAGAGGGAGAGAGCGAGATCAATTAAGACCTCTTTGTCCGTCTGCTGACTCCTGTGTCGACTCTCTCATTCATTCCCTGCCTGCTGTACGAATGCTTTAATTGAGTTTGGTTGGACCGAGTGCTTCAGTCTGCTCAATGAGAGAATGGCTGACAAGGACCAGGAAAAGAGATACTTTGGTGTGTGTGCGGCTTACACTGGCATCACTCACACTGAGATTCACCTGCACCCTGTCACAATAACACAATGAAGGGCACATAGGAAGTCATAGGTAGACACAGTGAAGAGGAGCATAAAAATAAAAGCATCTGTGACAGGATTGTAGTAACGGTGCACAACTGAGAGACACTAAATATTCATAAAGCTACAAGTCATTAACAGCTTTTAAGTAAAAAATGTGTCATTTTGGTTTGTGAGGGTGTAAATGTGTACAACCTGGCATGGAAGTCCCTCCAACTTACATGGACATTTGAGATTAGTCAAACTGTGTCTGTGCTTCCACTACGGGGCTGTTCGCATTTGTATGTAGTTATGCTGATCGCTTGATGGGAAAAACATGTGGTTAATAGAGCACTTATGATTCTTAGTTACATTGCTGATGATAGAGACTATTAGGGAGTCAACTGAAGTAGGCAGTCTGCCTGCAAAGTTTGTTTGTTCATGTCTGTGTGGACCTTTTCCACTTTATATGTTAATTTGTGAAATTGTTTACCAGCCAATGTGTATCTAAACACTCGTGAGACTGAGAGCGTCTGTGCAGCGGTGTGTATGTGCGGGTGTGAATAAATGGGTGTGTGCATGTTTGTCTGGAGTCCTTTTCCATCCTTGCTGGTTGACAGACTGTGTCAGAGCTGCCTGGGAAATGATGTTTCCACCTGTGACATCTCACAAAGACAGTGAAGGACACAGTCTAGTTCTCGCTCTTTCTTTCTCGCTGTCTCTCTCGCTGTCCATTTCTCTTCTCTCTCACCTTAATGAGAATTGACACCTATCCTCCATTCTGTCAGCCTCATCCAGATTGAGGTCCAAACCAGGGGGACAGACACGGTAAGAAGCTATTTTTACCAAGGTTGTGACAGTGCCCCTAGTGATACAAGTGGGAAAGTGATGTTTTACCCCCACTGTATTTAACCAATGTAATGTCTTTCAAACATTTTACTCATGAGAGCTTAGCCTGGTTTTAATGAAGAAAGGGTTGGAAGAAAGAAAGAAAGAAAGAAAGAAAGAAAGAAAGAAAGAAAGAAAGAAAGAAAGAAAGAAAGAAAGAAAGAAAAAGGTGCCCTTTGGAGAAAATCTCTTTTTTTAATCTTGGACCCTTCTAAAAGCACAATAATATAAACTCATGACAAACACACACTTCAGTGTCAGATACAATCAGCGGGGTCCTCAACATGTTTAAAGTGGCCTAAATGAGGCACATCCATCTGCTGCTGGGTGATCACAGTGGATTTTTCAGCAAAGAAAATAAACCTCTGTAACTGAAAGAAAAAACAATTTATTTGAAGAAATCAGCCTCAAACTACACGCCCCACACCAGCTTAGGACTGGACAAGTACAAACATGGAAGGGTCTGAAAACACAAAAGTTGCAAAGGCAGTGCATGAACGAGTTACAAGGTTAAAGACCCCCTCCAGTGAAAAGGAAGCTGTCCTTCTGTTTGGGTTATAGGTGAGTAGTTGAAGGGTAAGTAGAAAAAGAGGGGGTGACCTCACAGATCTGCACATTCAGGGATCAGTATACCTTGTATCATTATGATACAAGGAGGTGTGTTTTTTGTGGTTAAATAAATGTAAAAATCAATACAATTCTGGGTTTGTTCCATACTAAGTACACCAAAAGCTTCCAACAGGCACTCACACTATTTGAACATTCAGTAAAATCAATGCATAATTAAAGAAATAGCACCATAACTATGATAATAATTAATGAAAAGTGGCTATAATCTGATGTCAGCACTCATTGCCTTTCCTATTACAAGGAGTAAAACCTAATTCAGGTAGTCTGCAGGGCAGCTATGATGACAGTGCTGCCATGCTATTACAAGTCTGTGCGCCACAGGCTAGCTGGTAGTAGTTAGTTCCTGGCTCTCAGTGATGTTGTGCAACACTTCCTATACTTCAGAGTGACGAGCATGCTGCAGACAACCCCCTGGGTTTTTTTACACTTCAGCGACAACTCAGAGTACTCTGCAGTCTCATCTTCTGCCCTCACATAAGTTAGATAATTACACGTTCATCAATCAGACAGATACAGATTGCTACATGAGCTGAAACTAGAAGGTTTCCTCATGGTTAAAGCACTGATCTCTGTGGAGTATATGTCATATTCAGAGAACAATGATGTTTAATTTTTTTTAATAGTCCTTGTACTGCAGCTGCTCAGTGGGGCAGTGGTTAGCACTTCTGCCTTGCAACAAGAAGATCCCTGGTTCAAATCCCGGGGTGGGTCTGGGATCTTTCTGCATGGAGTTTGCATGTTCTCCCTGAGCATGCGTGGGTTTTCTCCGGGCACTCCGGCTTCCTCCCACAGTCCAAAAAATATGCTGAGGTTAATTGAGTACTCTAAATTGCCCGTAAGTGTGACTGTTTGTCTGTATATCAGGGATGGGATCAGCAAGTTCTAAATAAATGAGAAATAGCATGAGGAAGTAGATGTATTGTTGTTGAGAGGAGAGATATTTCCATTCTCTCACAGCGCCTGAACTTCAAAGCCCAGATGCTTTGCTTCAATCCTCACAGTGCGCTCACAAACTTCTCTCGAGCACAGAGATTTGTCTTTTGTTTTCTTGAGATGCTACATTCCAACATGAGCCTGGAAATACTTTTAAAAGCTGTTATTTTTGCTTCTGAAGGACAAAGTTGATGGCATCTCAGTGAGGATTTGTTTAAGTATCAAGGGGGCATTGTTGTGAAAAGGGAAGTATTCATACAGGCGTGGGTGATGGTGCAGAACAGTCAAAATGAAAGCTAAAACTTTCCCAAGAGTTAAACACTGCAGAGCGCAGACTTAATGCAGTTAGTTGGAAAGCTGATGGAAGCATCTCTGCAAAACTGAACATCTTAAAATAGCAGATTTAGGTGTCTAATTTCTGATGTCTAGACTGTATAAAACAAGTTCATCATTTGAATACATACAGGTCTAGAAAGAAGCAGGAATGGACTGGGAGCCTGGCTGGAGTGAGCAGACACCCTGCAACTGGACTTTATCAACTCCTGGGATGAAAACCAGGTGGATACTAGAAACATTCCTTTTTCATCTTAGAAGAGGCTGCTTGTATCAGAGCAGTGTACACTAAATTTTTCTGACACTGTTCCACATTCCGTTCTCGACAGAAAAACCTTTTATCTTCTCATTTATCCAGATTATTCTGCAAAGCCACTATATCAACCAGTACCTCGTATCTGTTTAACTGTAAATCATTTAGACATGGCTTTTCCTGTTTGGCTCTGAAATCAAACTAATGAAGGAGGAGGCAGGCACCGCTGAGGGAATAAATGTAGCGGGTCAGGACCCAATACTCAAATGAACTTAGCGCAGATATGCAAAGTAATAATTTACAACCTTTATTTATCCAGTGCAGCCTGACAGATGACACATGCTGGTTTCCATCACTATTTTGAATCACTTTCACACACTCTTCAACCCTGTGCACTGGCAGTCTGTACTAAACTGGTACAAACACAATCCTCTGCAGCTGGCTGTCATATCAACGGATTAAAATAAATCTCAAGTGCATTGAAGTTTTGGTCTTGATTATCTGGAGTGGATTTGAATCTTCAAGCCAAACATCAACACTCCCACCACCGAGCGGATAGAACGAGGCAGAGGAATTCATAATAAAACTAACAAAACAGTCTGTAATACAGCAGCGGCAAATAAAAGCATGCGTATCTTTACATTACCATTTTAACGCAGGTCTAAAGCACCAGGTTGTAATATATACAGTCTGTTTTATGTTCGTTTGAGGCCTGTAAAACCGATGTGATACAACAATGGTTCATAACTATGGGGCAGTAAGTGAGAGCAAAGCAGTAAAATGTGAACAAACAAAGACGACGTACGTACAAACACACAGAACACACACCTTTTAGGTATTGGCTAGAGTTGTCAAGAAAAAAAAGTAGGTCACTTAATGTCTCTCGACTTTGAGTGTGAGATGGGATTTCTGCCTCCAAAACAACCATTTATCTTGAGGGCCAACCCATTACCACACTAACAGGTGGGCTGTATCGTTCACTGGAAACCCAAAGAGAAGAGAAAAGAAGAAATGATTGAGGAGGGAAAGATAAGAACGTACATTTCTAAAACTTTTCAACGATGAAAACGAGAAAGGGAAAAGACAGGTGAGCAGATCACAAAAAAAGATCTTTTTTGATTAGTTATTTGGCTTTTCCTAACCACCATCAGATACTGAAAAGGCCTTTTAAGATTCCCCAAATTAATAGAAAGAAGTGAGCAGGGCTGAAAGTCATTTTACAATTCAGCTACAAGTGAAGAAAATAAACACATGAATAAAGAGGATTAAACAGTAGAGAAATGGAAAATGCAAAGTTGTTCAATTCCCATGGGGGGGAAAAAAAGGACAAGAGAAGCAAGGGCCTGAATTAAAATGACTTTACCAGCCAACCAGCCATTTTTGCACTTTGTGTATGCACTGTAGGTGTATATAGCTGTGGCCTTGGCAAGGCATGTCCCATGAGGAAGGAAGGAAGGCTGCATAATACTGGAGGCCAAAGGTGAGACTTTCACAGCTCTGCACAATACATATTCAGTTCATACAGAGCCCTGGCTGCACTGCTGCAAGAGCTTAATTAAAAAGTAACAGTTCCAGTACACTGGAGTCTGGCTGACCCACATCCCCTGCTGGCTCAGTATGCCTGTTAACGCTGCGTATGTGTGCGTGTGTGTATGTGTGTGTGTGTGTGTATGTGCTGGGATGTTGGGGGCACTTGAAAAGGAAAATGAGAAACAGTATAAGTCAGACAGAATGATGATACACGCTTTAAGCAGCTGTTAGCATATGAGTAAAAGAGAATGTGCACCTGACGTGTGTGTGTGTGTGTGCGTGCGTGCGTGCGTGCGTGCGTGTGTGACTTTGAGGACATGAAATATTCAGAATAACCCTAGGCACTGGTATATGGCACACTCCTGCCTTATGTGCACACACCGTTCATGTCTATGTGCACGCATGCATGTGTGTGTTTGTGTGATTACATAGACGGGGAGTGTGTGAGGAAGTCTGAGAGCGTTTCAGCCATATGCTGTGGACCTAATCCACTATGACAAACCTCTGACATCACGTGAACAACAGGCATGCTGAGCAAATCCACTCATTCATAATAAATGAGAGAGAGAGAGATGGAGAGGGTGGGGAAGGTGGGAGATGGGGGAGGGTTGAGAGTCTCCAGGGAAAACAAAATCAAGATACTAAAAAAAGAAATAAATACAGCAACTCTATTTGTGGCAGCCTGCAAGAGAAAAAGTCTTTAAGCTTGTAGTTCTGTCACCGCATGCGCACATGTGACCTCAATCAGGCAATCATAAGAAAAAGCAAAAATTGTTATAAAATTAAATAATGGCAATAGATAGAACAAGGAACAAAATGCCTACATGATTGGATTGTCTATAAAATTCTAGAACCTGAGCACAGCAATCATGCAAGAAGTGTCTTGTAAAATTTTAGAGTGATTAAACCTCTCTTGGCACAGCATTTTAAAAGTGAAATACAGCACTTTCAAAAGAATCAGCACATAACAGTACTGAAGTGGTGAAATTTCCTACTTTCTCTTTTTACCCCCCTGGTGTGTCGGGGTTCTCTGCTTAAGTCTCTAAAGTCCTCTGACAAGCTTGATGAGCCCTGGCTGAATTTTATTATGGGGATGCTCCAGTTGGACTGAGGTCTACAGACTGAGTGAGGGTTTAAATCCCACAAGAGGTTGGGGGCTGGAAAGGTGGAAGTACTGTATGAGTCCCTGGGAGTCTTTTACCCACAGTTTGACGACTGCTGCCGATCCATTATTTAACACACACACACACACACCCAAACATATGCTTTACCATGTTCACACACCTTGCCATGCAGTCTGGTTTACTGATTTCTGCTAAGGAAAAGTCATTCTATAGTGCAATGCATGCGGGCAATAACTTGGAATAACTGAACATTTCTGCTGTTCAGTCATGAAATCAGATTCTGTGCATTTCTTTACCAGCCTAGGAAACACTCATCCCTCCACAGTGGCACATACAAGCATACAAATATTATGCACATACTAGCCAATTAACACCTCATATAAACGCTGTTCTTCTTTCTTCAGACACTTTCTACACTGTCTGTAGTCCATCAAGTTATAAATAATTCAGCTGACTTCACTGCAAAGTAGGAATCAACCCGCTGCCTACCATTCATTCTGACCGGGCAGTTCGTGGATCCAGGGGACAGGATTTTCTCCCACGAAGCCCATGTCATCGTGGGAACTGGAAGATGATTGGTCAGAAAGATGGGCAGGAAGCAGGGGTGGCCTATCATCTTCAATCATCACGATGTCATCTTGCGGCATGTTCACAGTGGGAGAGAACTGGTAGTTACCTGAAGGAGAGAGGGGGAAGGATAAGAATGAGCATTATATACGATTACATGATTGTAGAAGTTTCTTCACAATTCTAAAACCTAAAACTGCACCAGTGCTCAGTTTTATAACATTCCATCAGCGGTGTCTGATAGTAAATGTGGAAATATGCTGAGACACACACACACACTTCCACAGACACATCTGTGTAAACATAATAATTATATTTCCACTTCACCAATTACCAAGATGATACTGTGTACAGATAACTTTAGCCAAGACTAGCTGAACTATGTGACTGCACTATGAAATTTTCATATCAGGTTGTGCCTGAAGGACAAAAACATCCTCAGAAAGATTAAATAACTGCTCATCAGGGACATGTTTCCAAAGCTGAATGCATACAAAGACGAGCCAAGAGAACAACTGCCAAACAGTGGCATCCACATGACACCCTCAAGAAGACTAATAGACCATGAAGACTCATAAGAAAAACACATCAATGATCTCATGTCTACTACCCTGAATACCACTTCTTAAAGTCACCGAAAAAGTTGGAGTTTTATCCATTCTCCTTCACTCTTCTCCAAGGACAAATGTGAGCAGGAGAAGAGCTCCCCTGATCTGTATTCTGTCCCGCCTGACCCTCCCCGCTGAGGACTTCTTTGAAAGGCTCCTTTGCTTCTCCTCGGGAGTCAAAGTCAATGGGGAATGTGCAGGCACTCAGCGCCAAGGGCAGCAGAAGCATTGTTCGGCGGCATGAGAAGTGGCATTACAATACAGAGGTGGATGATTCACTCTGAAAACTGATCAGTGCATGACTTAAATACGCACATTAAAAAACATCAAACCAAACTCAACACAAGCGACAGGCTCTGAATTCCGCCACACACCTGCTTACCATTACACAAAGGTTTTCAGAAATTCTGGACTTCCTGTGGTCTTTGCTTTTGTTTCCATTATCGCAGAGCCATTCTGCAAATTTAATAGCTTCGGAACAATTGTGTGTAATCACTAACAGCAGACAACAATATTTACTCTGGCAGGATCCCAACATGAATCTGAGAGTCATTTAATTTCACTGGGGCCCGACAAATGATAAATGCACATTGTGGAAGCAAATCTGAGCACCAATCAACACAGCAATGAGGTGTATAGTTTAGTTTTGGTATCTGCACAGAAAAAAAAAAGACAAGAAAAGCAAAGGAACAAAACAAAACAGCTGTGTGGGGGAGGACTGACACCAAGGTGGGCTTATACAGGTCTTCACATAAGAAGAAAAGTCACACAAAAAAAAATTCAAAAGGTCCGTTTGGAGGTTATTTGTCATATCTGTCAGGGCTCTTATCAGAGGTATGTGACTAAAGAGATTTATCATGCCTTGTGTAAATACATGTTCTATATCACAGACTTCAAACAGTGATGTCATGAGCATAGACTGAGTAATATAGTGAAGATACCAGCTTACTTTCCAACCACAATCTATTTATTGCGTTGTTTCATTTCCATTTTCATTTATTGCTTTATTTGACAGGGAGAGTGCTCGTTGATCAACAGAAAAGTGACTATAAATGAGACAAAATGGAAATCTAATTCAGGATAAGCTTGTTTATACCTGAATTCCTTGGGCATTCTTGCTGCGCTGCTCCGTGACTAGAAAACTATCCAAAAGCCCCTGGATGTACTTGCACATTTGCTAATTGATTCTTTTGAAAGCCTCATCCTTTTGTCTTTGGACTGCTCATCTGAACCAGTTAAGATGGCTGCCAACACTGTACAGGTGGAATGAAGGCTATTTCTCACTTGGGCAGCTTGACAGAGGACCACAGGTAATTGAATTCACCCGGTACTGTAAATCAGCAGGACTGGAGTAATGGCAGTGATAAACTCCAGGAAGTAGGGTAGATGAAGCTGGGTCTATCACTTTCATTGGAGAGGACAGAAGTTAAATTACAGCTGCATACTGATAATTCATCTTGCTAATTGGAAGCTTTTTAAGGTTCGGGGAAAGTTGTGAAATACATTTTTTTGTTTAGAAAATACAAATGCAGTCATCTCTGACATAGCTGAGAATGACAGTCAAAAACAGTATTCCAATGTTTGGCCTTTACTTTATCATTGATTCCCTGCTAAACAATATATCATGTGTGACCAGAACAGATTCAGTGCGCCTTGGCATTAATTCTCCAAGTTTCTGGAAGTCTACTGAAGGGGTGAACACTATTCTTCCAAAAGATTTTCCGTCTTTCGGTGTTTTAATGATAGTGGTGGAGGGTGCTGCATAACTCATCAGTCTAAAACAGTCTTACATAGGTAAACACACGGGGTGAGATCTGTTGACTGTGATGGCCATAACATCTGATTCCCCTTGTGACCTATGGGTGAGCGCATTGTCATCCTGGAGGAGAGAATTCCTTTATGACTGAAATGTTTCATCACAGGACAAAGGTGATCCCTTTTGTATGGATTTGCAGTGATCTCTCCCTCCAAGGGCACAAGTGGAACCAACTCATAACAGAAAAATCTGTGCTGTTACCACACAATTCTATCCCTGTGCAACTAAATTGCATTCTCATTTAAATATGAGAAAAACATATTTTCCACTGGATTGTATCTGTTTATGATGTGTAACAAATGCTTTTCAAATGAACAAATATTTATCTATTTTATTGCTTTACTGTCACTCACATATTAGATAGGGTGGAGTTGTTGCCCTGGTAACCCAAAAAATGAAAGGAAAGCTTCAAACATGTTGTTAACATTTTGTTTTTGTTTTTTTATTTAAACTGTGCTATTTTCCTAAACCTAGCAAAGTGGTTTTGGCAACTAAACTTAACCACGTTTCTAACATATGGTTTTTATTGTGAAAGTAAAATCTAAAATTTAAAAAAAAAAAATGTAGAAACAAAACTTCTTCTGAAGAATATTGGCCCCATACAGTCACAAACCCCAGTCTCCTGAGTGAAAGGCCTGCTGGCAGCTTTTTTCTCCATCTCCTTTCACATACTTTTAGGCACTTTCAAAATTATTTTGTTCTTTCATAATGTAATTTAATATGCAGTCTTGTAATACAGGAACATCATTTTGCAAAGACAGGCTCACAAAATGCAGAACACGGTAGAGCAGAGCTACCAGATCCACTCAGTGTAAGGGCCATGGGATCGGGGAGTTCCAAGGGGATCCAGGTTTGTAGGATGTCCTGTCAAGCAACATCGGTCAAAGTTTGTCTTATTACGGAGACAGCTTGTTACAAAAATTTCAAGCTCCCTCAAAATCTCCAGTAGAGAAAAAGAAACTATTGCATATCCAGTACAACTTGTGAAAGTCTGTGTAAGTTATGTACATGTGTAACATGTATATGAGTTTCAGAATCCATTTCCTATTCTATCTTTAATCTGTGTAGAATTATGTTCAGTGTTCCTTATGCTCCATGAAATAGTTCTGCTTGTCCTCTGAGCCCTTGCACAACTCCTCTAAGTCACTTCTCAAACACTTTGCCTTCTCAGTTTCAACACTTTCCTCCTCTATTGTCAGTATCTGCTTTACAGTCAGTTTTGCAAAGTGCGGCTGTGTCAATAAGAAATGCCCTGCGGTTGTGCGTCCATGGGGGCTTTTCTTATATCAGCCTTTAAGTTCCCTTAGTTGTTAGGTAGAGTTACCTCTTGGTTGCATCAGCAACACTGAGAATTTCACTACAGTAGCAACTTGGAAGAGACATACACCACTAGCTGTGTCCTTCAAAGATTCGGTGTGTGTGTTCAGTTACACAGAACATGGACGTGGCATTTGCTTGCATTCACAATATTTGCTCTTTAAGACAATACATCACCCATAATCACCCTGCATCCGCCTATGTCAGCAGATCACTTTTGCTAGAGGACACAGTTTTAATTAGAAAGTCTGCAGGATTCCCCCCAAGCCTTATGAAATATTTCCAGCCAGGACCTCTTGACACAAGTGGGCAGCAGAGCAGACGAAGAGTTGTTAAAGTCATCCTACTTCCCTTTTTGTAGCAACACACACACACACACACACACACACACACACACACACACACACACACACACACACACACACACACACACACACACAATGGAAGGCTGGTGGACAGGTATAACTGGGGCCACCCGATGCTTTGAAAGGTGAAAATAATTAGAGACGCTGCAGCACCTACTTTTCTGCAACTGTCAGCATAATAAGCATAGAGGGAAATCACATAACACCCCCCCCCCCGATGCTTCTTATAGCATAACTCACTCTGAACATGACTGAACAGCTAAACTGGGACAATGAGGCAGACAAGACTAAGGTCGACTAGAGCAGACCGAAAGAAAATGACTCATGGGGAACAGTATGTTGATACGAGTTAAATCGCTCTGTGGTTCATAAAACTCGGCTTGAGCAAAGGGCAGAGTGAGAACAGAGGCAGAACCTGGAGAGACAGAGGATTTTTAAGCACCTCAGCGAAGATGGTGCCACTCGCTCGCTGTTTTAACACCATTGTCTCTTACCAGCTTCTCACCGTACTTGATGAGAGGAAAAAGGGCAGGTGACAAAACCAGCAGAGGCATCTCATTTCCTATTGTGTGTGCTACAGCTTGAACTGAACTGACTGAGGCAGCTGAAAGTCACTGCTGTTTATCACGGAGAGATGTTTCTGAATGCAAACAAGTGCTGATGAAATAATGAAAGGCCTAGTCTTCTTTTATGTGCACTGAGTGGAAAAGGTCAGCTTAGGTTTTTATTAAGTTTGAAGCAACTTTCTGTTTTTAACTAACTATCCTTATGTCCAAGAACATCAGAACAAAAAAAAGAAACAAAAACAAACTAAATAACCACCAGCATCTAAACCTGAGTGCTGTGAGTGCTGTTTCTGTTTCCACTAAACCCCAGAACCGCTATCTTGGCTAAAATCAAAATGCTGTTATTCAGCTTGTGATGAACTCTGCAATCCTGAAAACACTGGAGCCTTTCAAGCAGTTCCCTACCCTCCAGTTCTTGGAACAAAAGCATTACAAAGCAAAAAAAAAAAAAAAAAAGGAAATTAATATCTCGATGCCAAATAATCAGCAGTCACACACACACATACACTAAAAATGTAATTGAGGTCACATAGGGACAAATATTACTCTAATTATGAATAATGGTTCACAGAATGCTGACTCCTTCACAAAGGGCCTATTTAGTGTTTGCTAAAGAGCTTCTGATTCATATTTACCATCTATGCAGTTAAGGAAAAAAGTTCTCTGGCACTATGATAGTTTCATTGTGGTCTTTGTCACACTGTAATTAAAGATAGCTTCTGATGAGTCACACTGGCAGCAGCAGACACACACAGCCAACCATCCCAGTGCTCACCGCTATAGTTTCTATCCCGCTAAAAACAAAACACAAGCTGTTGGGTGGGGTTAGTTATGGAGCAATAATATTGTTATGTGAAGGCTTTACACGATCACAGTTAACAGCTGTAGGCCATTAAAGTCAACGTGATTACTGTGGTTGTTAATTTTAATGTCAGAACATTAAATTTCATTACAACTGTGGCTCATAGACAACATATTTTCATTTACAGCACACAAAAAAAGGAGAAAAATGTTATTTTTTTACTTCATACTTGAGTCTGCTGAGCATCACATTGCGTTATAGAGATGCCATCTTCTCCACCATTCAATAGGTATGATGATGAGTATGGTGAAAGTCAAATGTTACTGTACTGAAACAAACACAGGCCTCTGGCCAGCTGTTCATTTCATGTGGAAGCTATTCCATGATACTGCAGCAGAGATGTTCTTCTTCCCTCTGGCAGAGAGTGAGGACAGAGACAGATGAGCTCTCTGGCTCCAGAGGCCACCTGGACGTATCCATCCACATGGATCAGAGCTTCATTCTCCTCTTTTTCTGCACTCTGACCAAGTGCTGCCCATTGAAACATTGAGCTGTAAGGTGAGAGGTCACACTAATAGCTTCACTCTATCTTATTTCTCCTGCACGCTTTCCTCCATCTCTGTCCATCATATACTCTCACACTTTCTTTTCCTCTCTGTTCCTTCTTGTCCTCCCTTCTTCTCTGACACTTTGGCCTATTGATCTGACTGGAGGGAAGATCATTAGTTGATCCTTGCTGTCATGGCTATCAGGCAGACATGGATTGCAGCAGGTAATCACCCTAAGTATACACCAGTGGAAACCAAGGAATTTATGCACACCAGGGGACACCCATGCCATTTTTTACCGGTGTTCTACCATGTTCCACGAGGGATTCCCTCATCAACGCAATTGATCAGAACATTTAGTAGATTGGCTTAATGACAGTGTCTCACTAGCTTGTAGACAAATGTAACATAAGGATCCAGAAGTCCAGGCTTTAAACGAGGACATCAAACACTAAGCCTTAGATAGACATATAAAGTTAATCAGTGATTAACATGGACCGAGGAATAAAGTGTTCAGCAACCAGCCATGACTGGCTAGAAGATATTGGTGCAAAGGTCCATTGACCACACATCAGTAGGACTGTTGTTACTGGTGTGCTTGGAAAACTGAAGTGATGACAACTGAATGCAAAAATATTATCATGCAATCTATGGAAGTCATCGCTACTGGCAAAGATGATCTTCTGTCCGTAGTCAAACCACTATTTCTCTACTATGTACCACCATGAGGAGGCTAATAGGTTTTCTTGCTCTGCCCTTCAACAGGAGTGAATCAAGAACCATCATCACCCAGTTAAATACATAACTTTTAAATGCTCGATTTTAACCACAGCACTGCTAACTTGCATACCCTCATAGGTGCTTTAACTTACTCTGGCTAATCTGGTGTCTACTCGGATACAAGTTGGAATTGTGTTAGATCACCAGCCTTCATGGACTAATATGAGTACAACACAAAAGGATATATGGCATATGACTAAAATACCTAAAAAGGCTCAAGGCGTTGATAGAATTGTATCATTTACTATATTGTTTTTGTATTTTTTGTTATAAGATGATGGATAGATTCCATTTAGCTACTTTAGTTTCAGGGTCATTCTATTGGGCTTGAAACAGTGGAGGTGAAGGTACAGCGGGGTCATGTCCAGGGAAGACAATCCCACTTTAATACCATCAGGAGAGACTAAAGTGTCTGGGTCATTCAGAGGTTAGTGTGTCATGACCTGTCAGTCTATGCGTGTGTTTGCACTTGTGCTTTCAGATTTTTTTTTTATGAATTAAAGTCCTTATAATGCCAGAATCCTGCAAAGTGAGAGAATTTTGCTGTTCTGTTCCACTGTAATTTTTGATTTAGGTCAACGTGTGCCTGCAGGATTTTGCACCCTCACCTGCACCGCACACATTACATCCTGTGAACACCGACTTTCCTGTGTGACAACAGCTTGAGTCCGCTTGCCTGGTTCCCACCTCCATCCTAGCCGTCCACCCCTTACTTTACTTTGGTGCCAGCCCAAGGTGTGCATTCTGACTTGGTCAAACTGACACATCCACTGACAGTGCTGTTCCACGGGCCTCAATTTTCACCCCAGCATGTGGACCCCGCACCCAGCAGTAATTTTCAATTAGACGGAAGGCAAAGCCGGGTGTGATGCTAACGACCTTTGCGTCAAACCCTGGCTGTCACTGTCACAGTGAGAACACGGAGGAGAGCTCACTCAGTTCCATCTTTTCTTCCCCTTCAATTTGGCTTTTCGTCTTTCTTTCTCTCATACTCTCTGTTGTTCCTTCTTTGAGTAAGAAAGCTTCTGAGCTTATTCTCTATCCCTTCACCTCCAGAGGGCAAACGGAGGGCATGGATAGAGGGGAAGCAGGGAAAGAGGGAAAAAGTGTCAGGAGCTCATTTAATTTCAGCACGGAGTCCAGCAGAGCAGACTGTATGTTCACCACCTGCTAGCTGCAGATTCAGCCTGTGGCCATGATGCTATGATGCATGGTGTGTGCATGTGTGAAGCTAAAGCTGACAACATCACAGCACTGCATGACTTACTGAAGCAAACAGAGAATGGGATTACCTCTAACTATTGATTAGCTGAATTACACACACAGGAGATAGTTCTGAATGACAGCCCAAAATACTGCAATAAGATCAAGGCAAAGTGTCCTTACAATCAATATGATGGCAGCTTAATAGCACCTGTCTCCTGTGTCATTTCGAGCTTTTCTTTGCTGTTGCCATGGGAATTAAAATTTCTGTAATTCATGGAATTGTACCATTTCAGAAAATTACCTATTCCCGCTGTTTCAGAAGAAAAAAGGCTAAAAACTACATGTGACTGGTGGGAGCAGACAATACAGTCCAGTTTGTGATCAATATCAGGGTAAGGTGAGATAAGGCATCCATAGGACATCACAGTTATTTGCTTTATTTATTTATTATTTTTCTTACAGTAAATAGACACTCATGGCTTGGTAGAAAAATGGAGTTTACAATTTCACTGTATTGACTTGCTGCCATCTGCAATAACTCGCAATCATAGTCAGGTCTTAATTCTTGAGCAGCACAGCCATTCCATCCCATTTACCTCAGTGTCTTGGTTCATTTATAGCAGTACAGGCAGTATAATGCAGCAGAGCAGCAGAGGAGAGGGCCTGATTTGGTTAGAGAGTTCCTCTGTTGTCTTTTAAGAGATAAAATGCCTCTGAGTTTTGTCAGCGATCACTGTTTAGTCTGAAGAGGATTGTACGACTCACATCAGTGGAAACTATGTATAACCTGATGTAGAGGCTGTGTGCATGCAACTATGTGTACCTGATGAAAGTGTGCACTGCTGTATCCCAAACGCCACACGTCTGGCCTTCATGATTCAGTAATTTAGCAGGTCTAGATACACTCCACATCAAGCTGTCAGTCAAGCCCTGGCGGCTGTGTGCTTCCTGACCTTGCAGAGTCGTTCTCAACATCTGTCCTCTAAACACAACTGTCACATCTTACGCACCAGACAATATGTCTGAGCCCATCTGAAATAACATATAGAAGAAGATAGAGTGGAAGCAGCTACTCTCTGTCTGGTCTGCAGACATTCACCATCTCCACTGATAAGTACATTTCACAATGTGAGACAATTTAACAAGGGATATTTTGACAATATCATGCCTAATTCAAAATAAAGTAGGTATGTGCACTACACAGGCTTTCATAAATAACAGCCTGCATGACAGATACATATAAATGTGTTGGAAGTGTCAGAAATATTTATAGCATTTGCCTTCAGTGTAGATATTGTGACTGTTGACAAAAGTCATATAGTAGATCTGTCAATATATGTATAGTTAGTGAGCCACCAGGTCATGGCTACAAAACACAGAACATTGAAAAGAAAAACAATTTCTTCTGCTGTTTCTTTTGATAGTTACAAATTAATAAGGTAATTATACAAACAAAATAGATGTCAAATGAATTCTAGATTCAGAAAATGGAGTTCGTTTGTTTCCTCAAATTTTAAAACAGAATCAAATGTGTAATGATGCAATTTACATCATGCCACTCCTAGCTGACCATCACATACTCATGGGCACTGAATGTATAAGGCCTAAGTGGTGTGTATGCACCACAAACATCCACACCGCACATGTAAAAATAGGCCAATCTTCTATTTTTATTTTCTACGCTAACTGTGAATTTAAATTGCAGTATATATGATCACCCTGTCCCTGTCTGCATTTACTTTACTAGCATCAGTGAATTCATTTTATTCCTGATGCAGTCCACTGTCCAAATGTTAAGATGTCCATACTGTGCTGGGTCCAGAAAACTGAAGACACAACAATCACAAAATGAAAGCCCGCTGTCTTGTCTAACTGCATCTCTACACTGTACATGCTCTGCAGGAGTAGACATGAAAAATATATATTCTGGCGCACACCTGTCCTGGAAGCAGTCCGTTTATGTCAGGCTAATCACTGCATTATTGTGGTTTAGCTGAAGGAAACTTTTTGCCATCCAGGATTTTACATCCTAAGCTACAACTCAGAAGAGAGATAAAATAGCATAAGTCATAAGAAGTTAGTAGGAGATGCAGCCAGATGATTATGTTTTCATTAAATATACATCAAAAAATCATATCTAGGGGAAATGTGAAGCCTTGTGTTACTGCAAAGACATCTGTGCAGAGGAAGAGGACATTATCAGTTCTAAGTCTGAAGGGACATGCAACACGCAGCAACATGCCTTCAAAACAAAAGCAGGTGTCCACGGCAGTTGACAGGTGTCCAATCATCTGTCCCCATCAAAAGCTGATTCTGTGGTATTATGTCCTAAAACCTGGCAGAAATTTGTCAAAGATGAGTGTGACCAAGGAAGAGAGGAGTTGAGACATTTTCAGCAGGTGTATGACAGCTTTTTGGAAACAAGATGGGACACAAACATTCACAAAAGAGAATAACACTGTCTTCATAGGTCGTAGAGGAATGAGAAATTGGTTCAATAACTTGGGAGCATAAAATAAAGGACCCTAAGACATGTTCAAATCTTTGCGATGTTGTGCAATGAACAGGATCAACATTTGACATTCCAGCTTCTGCATCTCAGGTGCTGCATTCCACCTCAGTGCGGCAGTGTTGTGTTGCAGCAGTGGATATAAAGTCAGCTGTCACTGCATTAGACATTTAAATAACAGAATTGTGTCAGTTTAAAAGATGAAGACCTGTCACAGAGAGTAGGCGCAGGTTAATGAGCGCATGACTCAGAGACAGCCTCAAGACACAGAAGAAAAGAAGCTGACATTTTCTTGCACTCAGACAAGCCGAGTCAAAGATCTGAGACTCCGCTGAGCTTCGGCTGTGATAACTTACTGCTTTAGCACCCACTCCGCCCCCACCTCTAAAACTTTTCCACTTGGCTCATTCGACTCCTACTTTGCAGGATGAGACGAGAGCTCGGCGCCCTTGAAGTTTCAATAGCAAAAAACTTTTCCATCAGTGCGCCCACAGTTGCCGCTCATGATCAGAGCAGCGTTCTGGAAAGCCTGCATCGGAAAAGCCAGCGGAATAAATAAGCCAAACTGAGAGGAAAACCCAACCAATTTGAAAACATTTGAGTTGGGGTGGAGGAGAAAAACTGGATAAAAGAGTGAAAAAGAGAAGGGGGGAGGGAGAGAGAGGGAAACAGGGGGAGCGAGAGTGTCAGGGGCAAGCCCTATTGATCTGGAGGCTTAATTAACCATCAGATGCCTCTGACACAGTCTCTGATCTTCTATGATCAGTGGCAGAGTGGCACTGCTCTTGGGGGAGATGGTGAAGAGGTTATAGAAAAGAAACAGGAGAACGGATGGGAGAAGGGCAGGAAGGGAGAAAGTGTAGATCACTGATGGATCAGAAATTTACTTTGCAGAATGCGAAGGTGGAAGGGTGACAGGGTGAGAGGTGAGAAAGGAGAAACACTGAAGACAGGGAGTCATTAGGAAACAGATGAGTTGGTAGAGAATGAAAAGTGGTGAAAAGAAGGAAAATAACTAGTATAAAAGTGGAGGAAGAAGAGAGATAAAGAAGGACAAATAGCAGATGTGTAAGAAAGAAGAAAGGATTAAGACCAAATAATGTCCAACAGCTGTATATAAACCTATAGTGTGTCTTGAGAAAAGAAGTGTGGATACGTTTGACTACACTGCATCATTCCCCACAAACATGCTCTCCCCACACTGATGCAATCACCTTCAGCTTCTGTCTGCATGCATATGTGAAAGGGCCATCAATGCCGAGATGACAGCAGTGACTAGCCGAGGATTGAATTGCCAATTCTAATACACCTGAAGAGCCGAGATCTCAGCCGGCTGATGTCAACTGGGTAGAATGGGAATTGACCCATGTGAAACCAGTCGGGAGTGGAATGAAGGTGGGGAGGATTGGGGCTGACGGTAATCCCTGAGAGGTTTGAATAGTGAAATAGCGTATCTTGGAATGTGATGAGGGGGGATGAGCCTTTGAAGGTGATGCTGGTTGGGGCTTTGAAGGAAGTAGCAAGCAGATGCATTTCAGAGGGGCTGAGGTTAATGTTAAAATTGATCTGGGAATGTCAGATTACAGACAGCACCAGTTCATGAGGAAAATATATTCAGTGTGGATGAGGTTAGCAGGTCAACCACACTTCCCATCAAGGTGAATAGGGAAAGATAGGCCAAAAAAATCCAATTTATGGAGTCATTTTGTGGAGTAGCAATTGACACAAAAACACAAAGGTGGAAAAAGACAGAATGAAAAAAGATCTTTATATAATAAACTTACCAATCCGTCCAATGGCATTAGCTCGTGGTGTGGAAATGTTGTCCAAGCTCTCAGTGGTTTCATAAAGAGAATGGGAGATCCGGCGTTCATTGCTGTCAACAAGTGAGTTAACAGGATGCTCCAACGGAGGGCTGCCAAGGGCTTCCTAATGGAGAAAGGTAGAGAAATGTTGTCTTAAAATATGTTCCTTGAATGCTAAATCTAAATATGGAAATATGAAGAAATGTGCATTTTAAATTAGAGATATAAAAAAATGCATTTTGTCTGAACATTTAGACCACACACAAAAAAAGATATATTATCTTTGTCATGTTTTAAGAAAATAAGGTGTTCCAGAGCCATTTACGGAGTGTGGCAGGACACAGTAACCTGCTGGGGGAGGCCACTGTGATAAGGGAATGCCTTTGATATGGGAGGGTGTGCTTGGTCTCGAGAAATGTTTGTATGTGCCAGAGTAAGATCCACATTAATGCCACCACCTTACGAATAGGAGATTGCTTTGTAACAAGATGATCAATGCTATTCACTTTCTATGTTGAGATTTTTAGGTCAAGTCTCAAATTGGAAGATTACTCTTTGAAAATGTTACATGCTATTTTATTTGAGTTATGCTACAGTTTTAAAGTAACCAGTAAATAGTAATCATTTCTGCAGTGCACTGCTTTGAGCTTTATGAACAAGAGGAAACATTTTCATGGAGAAAGGAAGAACTGTGTATACGTCATGTAGCTTCTAATGTGGTGCCGTCAATACTCCAGAAACATGGAACCAGAGCTTCGGTATCCATCTCAGCTTACGTCGGTATTTTCTGGTTCAGCAGTGTGAAACGGGCCCTGCAGTAGTCTGAGCTGGATAAAGCTCCATGGATTTCCCATAGGCCAATAGACAGCTGTCTCTAACAATGAACCCCAGTAAATGGACCAGTGACATTTGCCACGTCGTCGATGTGCCGCACTGCTGGCTATTGAGCCCACTGTACACTCAGTGCACATGCCACTCTTGAAAAGGGGACATGGTCAGTGGTTAGTCTTTAGGTCAGGGACCACTGGGCCAAGATAGTGTGTCCAGCTTTCAACAGCCAACAGTCTATCAAATGTGGTATTATATAATAGAGACAATGCAGGTGCCAAAACAAGAGTCAGGAAGCAGAGAAGAAAAAACTCTCACATCCACGTGTGGAGAATTAAAACTTCGGCCTTGGCCTTATTCCCCACAATGCTTCATAGCAGCCTGTGGGCAACCTGCAGAATGCACTGGAGAAGATCTCCCTGTATAGGACCTATTACAGATAGCTCCCTCACAGCAAGATAGTTCAGCGTAGTTCAACTCTGTACCTCAAGCATGCTTTAAACCAGGAGGCCCTGGTCAATGTTGATGTCTCACAACACTCTGCTGGCTTCCGGCCAAAAGGGAGAAAAAAAATAAAACAAAAATCAGGCAATGACAGAAGCAGGAAGACAAGGGAGCAGGATAGAGAGGAAGACAGAGAAAGAGAGGAGGTGGTCGGAAAATTTTGGGAAAAAAATGAAGGGAATTACACATGAAGAGGAGAGCTGCGGTACTGTGGGAGCTGAGGCCCCAGCGTACTGTGGGGGCTGACAAGTCGCCTCCTTGCGGGAGTTGTATGTGCTGGGAGACGCATACCAGGATAGAGGGACTTATCAGCTGTTTAATATAAATGAGAGGTTTAATGAGGTTGAGAGCACAAGACTTTATCGGGACAGTGTGTTGATAAGAGCGAGGAGGGAGAGAGGCTGTGTGTGAGTGTCTGTGAAATGGAGGGCTGGGTCAACGCAATTACAATCAGAGCCACAGCCACTGGCAGCCTTTTAATAAAACGCACGTCCCTGGATGATTCAGACTCAATAAGGTTCAAATTGTTGAAATGAAGATTTATTTTACTCGCTTTTTCCTCCTTTATTCAATCACTCTCTGCACTTTTTAATCTGTGTTAGATCTAGCGGAGACTTGTCATGAGCTGAAAAGAGGTACGATGGAAGGGTTTGGGTAACAGATGTGTGGACAGAATGGAACAGAGAGAAAGCACCCAAAAACCAAATGTATGAAAACTATGTATAGAATGTGTTAAGGAGGAAAGGATCTCAGAAAGACGACTATGTCAGTGTCTACCTCTGTCTGTAAAAGCTGAACAGGTTTATTTGATGACAAATCACTGTCTTCTAAGGCAAACAGACATTGAAGTCAACATAACACAGGGCCAAAATTGCAGCAACCTAATCTTTGTGTATTCAGTATTAATTAAGTCTGCTCCTGTGCATGCTAATGCTTTAGCACACTCTGACTCTGTTTACAGATTCATGAATGTTTTCTGACTGGTGAAAGTTTAAAGAAAAGCTGCTTTGTTTTTTATGTAAAATTTGTGCACTCTGCTGTCACGTCATATTCAATTGTTGACAAATGCCGTTTCCAAGGCAATGTCTTTAGATGTGCAAGGATGGATATAAATATATATACGTGTGTAACTGAAGTCAGTGAATGAAGCTCTTTTTTAGACCGGGGTTACGTTACACTGCTGCTTCATCAATCTGTTAAAGTATCAACATTTTCCATTTAGACATTAGTGTTCTGCAAGGCTTCACTCAGACATGCCCACTACAGTGACGGAGACCGCCACATTATGAAATTTGTCATCAAGTGAGGTTAAGCTAAACTAAACTAACCAAACTGTAAACTAACAATAGAATTATCAAGGCTTCCAAATGATCAATTGCTCAGTTTATCTATAGCTTCCCAAATATGTGACGATCATCTAACTACTATTTTACTAACAGTACCATAAAATCTCCAAACAGCTGTGATGGAGCTCAGAACTATGAAACAAATGATTAAACTGCAGGTGATAGACTGTGGATCTATGACAATTCAAGTGGAAAAAAAGTTACTGCATAACTTGCCAGTAGATCCTGATTTTGTCTACATGTTGATTTAAATTGTAATTAATTAATGAAGCTACTGCTTTGGAGATGCTTGGACTGATCCTGCTGCTGTCTGACGCTGCAGGTATGTAACAAACTCAGAGGAAAGACTCCTTCAAACAGCTGGAAGTAACAAACTGTCACTTTCCCACCTTAAAGCACTGACGTTTGAGAATACCAACCCATATTACAACAACATGTTTGAGACATGTGCTGTGCTGACAGTGAATCACCTCAGGAATCTTAATATGTTCCACCTTCAAAGACTCAATTGTCAACATATGCCTTCTTTGTTGAAGAAAATGTTTTGAAACCCAAGAATGAATACATGTGCATCTCATTGAGGCAGCAGGTTAATAAATGATCATTTGAGCAGAACAAACATTAATGACAAGTACAGTTTAAAACACAATAGTAAAAGGGCTAACCATAAACCCAACAACCCAAGAGAAAAAGAAACTGCTATGTGCTGTCACAGTGTGCCAGCTGGGAATGTTTCAGTCCAACAACAGCAAGTTGATCAAGGAGCTTAGCTGTCCAAAAGTGGACTTGTTCCTTTAAGTCTCTTAGTGTTTTGGTGAGATTTTAGTCCTTCCTTACCTCCAGTTTTCATCACCTCATCATGAATTTAATCTGTCTTAATCTAGTCATTTTCAGAGTGGATTATCCTGTTGACTGAGGGAGAGGGCAGAGCACTGTGACTTACACTAAGCCCAGTCAAGATCAGCTGCTGCTCAGCTCCCGTTGGACTCACTAAACATGCCTGTGTGTTTGTGTGTTCAAGGTGATGTTTGTGTTTGTCTTTGTGAGAACACAGTGTAAATGTGCGCATGTGCAAACTGTATTCACGTGTATGTGTTTGATTGGATGTGTTTACATACATTCGTGGTAAGTGCAGAGTCATGCACAAATGTGTTCTTGCCCGTGCATCAACATCTGCCTGACCTTGAGTACACAGTCAGGAAGAAGAAGCGGTGTGTTGACAGCCATGGTCTTAAGCTGTCAACTAAGGCTAATAATGTCTAGTCCATGGCCATTTCCTGGCCTTCTATCCTGGACTCAGCCTGTTGCCGTGGCCCTAATCCAGTCAACCTCAACCATAATGCTGTAATTACAATCCTTAAGCTGCTGCATCCTGCCCCAGGCACAACTCACCTCTCTGCTGGCTGGATACCCCACTTTCATTAGCTTCTCACATCCACCCAGAGCCTCACCTAATGCCAGTGCTTCCGAAAGTGGGCTCCCAGGTCTTTTAGGAGTTCTTAGCAAAACTTCAATTTCACCAAAACATGATCAAGAGAGGAAGTCAGCACAACTACAGGATATGTGAGTATAACTCCAGCTCAGCGTTAACTGTTGCACTACTGCTGTGTAACTAACTAAAGACATCATAAATGTCTCTTCTTGGTAACGCTGACATGAAAGATTATCAAAATCTTGGCCCACACCAGACCCTATCACTCATCTCCTTCTACACTGCAAGAGACTGTGTGCAACAAAAGTCATGAGCAGATGAAGCCAACAATTAAAAAGCTGGAACGACTGCTATCCACTTTGAATAGAACATGATGCTTTAGCGGGGCACTACCTATCGAGCTACAGAGATTTAAAAGTCATACAGCAGCAATACAGGAAAAAGCTTTGGAAAGCACAACTTTATGCAAGTGTCTTCTGATGCAATGCTACCGACTATCTGGCTTTTTTTTTTTTGATTTCCATGCTAACAGAACCTGTTTTGTGCTTCACTGGTGCACTAAGGATATTTTTTAGCAAGCAGATCAGGACCACAATGCCAATCAGTCTTGCCAGCTTGGGCATCAATGTTGTATTAAACCAGATTCAATAACATGTACCATGTTAAAGAAGAAGAACAAAAACAAAGTAATTCTGTGCTTGTAAAACAAATGCAGCAGAAAATGAACAACTTCCTCAAGTGTAGTATTATGTGGCTGTGCTAGAAAACGAAAAAAAAACGGTCAGGAAAAAAATGTCTGCAGTCAGAGAAGAATAGAAGAATATGCAAAATACATGCTGAACACATGCTGGCTATATGTGGATATCTGTGGAGGGGTCCTTATGGGCTTATCAGCTTAAGGATGGGTGGGATAACAAAATTCATGTCAAGCTAACTGGACTGTGCTAGGTATGTACATTAGTTACAAACACTAGCTAATAACCAATGGAGCTAAGTACTGCTGTTATTTAAATTCTGCCAAATACTTCATTACATTGTAACACATTAACCTCTTTCATCCTGCCCTTTATGCTACAGTGGACGAGTTTCCACACAACGTTGATGTTAATGATACCCTTGTATATGAGTAATTTTGATATTTTTTTTCAATAAAATATTTCAAAATTAACATGTTAATGTGAATTAATCCATAATTCTGATTAATTTTATTAAAAATTTTAATGCAATAACCCTTCTGCAGCACAGAATGACTCAAAATCCCTGAAAAGTCTCTAGCAATGCATTTTGGGAAGTTTGTCCAAGGAGACTTAACGTCGCGTATGCCGCCGCACATGTTTTTGGACTGTAGGAAGAAGCCAGAGTACCTGGAGAAAACCCACGCATGCTCAGAGAGAACATGAAAAGCTCCGCACAGAAAGATTCCATGGCTGGGAAGTGAACTGGGGATCCTCTAGCTGTAAGGCGATGGTGCTGACCACCGAACCACTGTAGCCCAACCTAATGCCTTCTGATAGATTTTTTATTTGTTTTACTCACGAAGAATTTCTTTTTTTTAGTTTTTTTTGCCTTTATTTGATAGGTCAGTGAAGAGGCAGACAGGAAAATGGGGAAAAGACATGTAGTAAAGGGCCAGGAGCAGGTATCAAACCCAGGGCGCTGCGTAGGGAACTATAGCCCTGGTTCATGGGTCGCCCACTCAACCAGATGAGCTATCTGGGCGCCCAGAATTTCTTTTTTATTTGTGATTTTTTCTACAGTGAATAATTACGTGTTCACATTGAACAAATTCATGCCAAGTTCAACAATAGTTTAAAAGTGCCACATATACCCAACTTGTAAAGGCCACAAACCTTGCTGTGTAGTGAAAGGCATCCGTTTATCTATTCGCATACACATGCGTATGTTGTTTAACAAGACTTGGGTTTTCAGACACGAAGCACACACTTCACCTCCACAGTCTTCCACCGTGCCGATGCAGCCCACTCAACCACTAGATTCAATATATTATTCTCTCAATTGGTCCTATTGAGTTTCCCCTGCCGCTCCTAAATGAGTTAGTCCTTAGAGAGCCGGTTGGGAATGAGGACCCGGCAGCGCTGGAATTGCATTTCTGCTGCTCTGCGATCTACTTTCCTCAATTTAGTCACTGCGTCATTGCAAACTGCATTTCCCAGACTGCACTGCTCTCTGAACCCCCGTTATCCCATTCCATAAATCACTCCTATTTGCTATGACAACAGGGGAGCTGTAGTTTCTACATGTCATGATCTAACTGGTCGCAAATCAGTCCATATTAAGTTGGGAGGAGGGGGGTCAAAACATATTTCCTTCCCTTTCTCTTGCCTCTGTTGTAGGGTAGCATCTCAGTGTTTTCAGGTCTCTCCAGCAGTGGTCAGCTCAATACTAATAAAACCATAATTTACTAGGCCGGGTCTCTGATTGATAGCTTTCGCAAGGTTCGATCGATCAGCCTTTCTCTCATACTAGTGAGCTTCTTTTGTTAGGGCCAGCCACTTCCTTCCCTCTTGTCTCTTTGCATAAGCCTCGTCTAAGTGACTAACAGCAACATTATAGAATGGATTACAAACAGCTATTGGCATGCTGAGGAGACAACTTTGATATTCTGTCATACAGAATATGCTTTTATATGAGCTAACGTGTGGAGTCTTGATGATGCAACAACACTAAGGTGAAAGCAAGAAATAAAGTCACTGCTGTGTTTATCTTCATCCTGTACCCCTACTGCCTCTCATCAATAATGAAACTGTTTCAACTTGCCTTGTCCAGTGCAGTTGTAAAACAGAAGGGCACAACCTATTGTGTGTAGCTGGTCATTATAACAAAGCTAACAGTCACAGTAAACAACAAACTCTGAGAAGAGGTCATATTTGTTGGGAATCCTATCCTATGCAAAGGGTTCAGACCCTCAAGTCCAATTCATAGTTTGTGCATTCATGTGCTCTGACCAATGCAGTTGAGTGCAGAGAGCAGACGCTGTTCCATTCATGCTGCACACAAAACAATCTGCATACATATGTGGTTTCAATGGCCATTATATCAAATGAAGATAAATGTCTTTTTTGCAGCATATAACAGCTAGTCACAGATTGGACTAGAGCAGAGGGGAGACGATTATTTCTGAGGTGTGTCAAGTGTTTTGGAATAGCCAGGAGCCAGAGTGTGTTGCTAAATGCAAAGTGGGTGACAGATCAGAATATTGGGGGAATTTGGAACTTCCCACTGTATTTGAGCACTGTTGATGAAAAATGAGCTGGAACTACTACAATTACACCTATTTCAATGGTATCTTGTAAAGGCTCAGTACACAGCCTATTTGGGTAGCAAACACTGAGTTAGTTTTCCTGGTGCACACGCAAATGAGAAATTTGCGACATCTCAAGCAGCTGATTCATGTATGCAAGTATAACAGGTGTTTTTAGTTTTCAATCGTCCTTTTTGCTTGTTTAAACAAACAGAGCAAAGACAAATACTACATTACTTTCTATAAGCAACTTCAGGTTTACATGACGGCAGCTGCTAATATCATCAGGACGCTTTAGGTCCATGGGCTCACACCAGAACTCTGTGGATCTGACCATAAGTGGAAGATTGACTCAGATTGAATAGAGGGATAGTTGGAATAGTGGAAAAAGTACCACAGAAAACTTCAAACAGATACAAGTTGACCTCCAAGAACAGTGTAGACCAGTGTCTGGTTGCACCACGTGTCGCTTATTTAATGAGACTGAATGTGCTCCATAGAAGAAGACAGAGCAACCCTTCTTTTGATAGATGACGTTTTTTGATAAATCACAACACTTCTTAGAAATTATCCTCTGCACTGCTGAAAAAAGAGAGCGTTTTGGTAAGTCACATCATGTTCACAGAACAAGGTTTCCAATTTGTCCATGCCCTTATTTAACATAATAGGCTACTTCAAAAATCAAAAGCAACGTGTCTGTTTTATGAAAAGTAGTGATCAGTGATATCAATTGCCTTGAATTAACTCAACCCCCAATCTCACTCCTCTTCTGCCCAGTCATCATTAGGCCTCATGCTGTTAGAAGCATGTCACATTCCTCCAATTTAAAGCACTGATGCTGATTAGCTGTCATGAACATCAAAACTTCAGCAGTGTAGTAAATGTTGGCATCACTAGTGGTTCATTTGCTGAGGAATTGCAGACACCAGTGGATATTTCTATAATGTGGTACTATGTCAGTGGCTTAAGAAAATGAGAAAACAGGAAACCAGAAACATGTTTCTCAGGTGACTAAATGCTCAGGGCCACTTTGTGGTGGTTTCTTGTCCCACATGGTATTTACATAATTGGGGTTGCTGGACTGGAAAGTCTTTCAAGTGGTCAAAAGAAGGGGAATGCTTTACATAAAAGCTTTACATTTATGACTTCAGGCGGTCTTGACAGAAAGCTCTGCTGAGACAAGCACAAAAAGAAAGCGAAAGTTAGAAATGTCTTTACTTCAATAAATGAAATCAAACCAATGGGAGGGGATCGCTGGTAAAGTGAAGAACTCAAATAATAGCAATGCCTTCCTCAGGGAGAAGCTCCATCTTATGAATTATCATTAAACTCTGTGGTGGATCTTCTCAATGTAAAAATAGTACACTGTGAAATTCAACACAATGTGCAGATATGCAGAATGAGCAAACGCAGACAGGAAAAACAAGAAATGTTTTGTGGTGAAGCATCTTGGTGGAAATATGTTTCTGTAGCTGTGATTAATGCGGAGCTTCATTGGCAAGATGTGGTAGAGCTGTCAAGAAGGAAAACAAAAAAAACCACAAGACTGCCAGTCTGTCAAAAATAGTCGATGTCTGCAGGAGATCTCCGTCATAAATAACATCACAAATGCACAGAGAGGTGTGAGCGCACATCGTGTGTTGAATTTCAAATCAGAGAAATGAAACCGAGCCACAAGCATGCTTATCATCAGCCTGTCTGCTTTTAGACGCTTGTGTGATAAGTATCTTGGTAATATCATGAACTGCTACGGCTGTTGCAAGACAGAAAAAAATAAATAGAAAAAAAATAAAGCATCTACCACTGTGTTAAAGTCCTTAAACAAGCTAAAAATGAGAGGCAAATTGATGCCTGCTCAGACAAAAAAATCCAGTTAATTTTACTGGCATGATAAAACCTTAAATCTCCATATATTAGCTGCTACTGTAGTTTCACAATAATATTCTTTGTACTTAGTTCTGATGATGTCTTTGTTCAGCCTTTGCAAAGGTCAATTTCTCAGTTTTAGCCACAACCAAGATGAGGACAGATAACGAACTATAAACAAAACAGTGCTTTCAATATCACATTCCAATAAACTGTGAAGTATGTCTGTATATCGTCATAGCAACTCTCACTCTGTTTGTTTTGCATGCAGTGTATGCAGTAAACCTCTCACCTCAACCTATTACAAAGTTATACATTTGTGCTACAATCTGTTGCGTATTCTCTTTTCCCACAAGGAAACTGCCTTCAAGCAAATGGAAAACTGTAATTGCAGGCTCTTCCATCTTACGTATAATTACTGTATCATTAACATTACTGTGGCCATGAGGCCAAGAAACATATACATGACTGTGTCTTCAAATTGTCATAGAGAAATGTGACAATCATGTAATGAAACAATGACACGTTAGAGTCAATATTCAAATAATTAAATAATTTCTTGTAATTTTTTAGCGCAGTATCAGAAGTGGAAGGTTGACGCTTTGAGAACAAATTGAATAATGACGCTGAACAGTCAAATTACCATAATATTTGCTTCAGTCACAAGACTCTGGGTTTGCAACTGGAGGATCAGACCCTGAGCTGAAAACATGGAAGATAGAGAATGTTCAGGAAGTGTGGTTGAAAAAAAATAATGGAATTGAAATGACTTTTCATGAATTTAATTGCTTAAACACATGTGACGATATATTAATAGAACTCAGATATAGAAGGAGAAATTATACAGCCTCTGAAGCAGCGATGCAATTAGAATGCTTCAAATAAATTGGCAATGACCAATCATATCACTTGACTATCTGGGGCAGAATGGCAGTTTTTCAAGCAGGGGCTATCTCTGGAAGCAGAGCAAAGAAAAAAAATGGTTCTGGGACACAATATGTGAATACAGAGTGTGTTTGTTGGTATCTGTGCTTGTATTCAAAATGTTATGAATTACACTATTTCTGACAGACTCTGTCTTCTCTCTGATTGCACATAAAGTGTGTTAAAACTGTTGGTATTAGCACTCATTTCCAAAACATTCTTCAATCTATTGGAGAAATTTTGTCATTTTTATTTTTAAACTTAGATCATTGTTATCCTGTGACCTAGTTGAAAGAATTCTCTTCAACCAACTGAGAATGGTTCTTCTAATGTCACATAAGGGCAGTAAAGTGTCCACACTTATCAGATTTTGAATCAAGCAAATGAAGACCTTCCAAGTTTGTGCTGTATGAAAAATCGACCCCCCACTGCTTTGTTAGACTTGAATACATCCTTAATCATGCTGAAGGTTTTCTCTCATTTTTTGTTATTCCAAGGTTGGCGAAAATTCTCATTTTAACCCAAGGCAAAGGCCCCTTGTAGTCACCGCTTTATAGCAGTAAAATAGACCAGGTTCTCCACCTCAGACATGGGCTTAATCATGGGCCATCAGCAGTCTAAACCCACGCACCAAAACACTTGTCTTTGCCACTGAGAGGATCCATTTGCAATGGATCAAGCCCCAGGTTCTGCTGAAAGCAAAAGGACCTCTGGAAAAACCTTGGGCAATATGTGTAAGTGCGTGTGTTTTTCTAGGTAATGCGTTTGCTTGTGTGCGCCTGTGAAGAGGCTACTCTGGGCGGTCACACACTCCTGACACACAAAGAGAGCCACATAGAGCATTTCACATTTCAGTTAGGGCTCTTCATGTTTGCATCCATGTGCTACAGGGTCGTTTTCAGTTGAGGAAAATGTGTTTTTTTCAAACACCCACCAAACCAGGCTTGCCACAACCAACAAGAACCATCACATTGCTGTGCTCTACCGAAGACAAGCTTATTTTAGCCCAAAGGACTAAGCGAAGTGATGATGAAATCAATGCAATTTTCAGTGTGGTGGCCTGGATATGCTGCACCCATAGAATTCCTGTCTCCTCCTCTCCACCCTCCGATGCATTAGGCCATGTTGCTCGGCTCTTCTCCCCTGCAGACAGTGATGGATCTGATTCATTTCAATGGTGGCCTCCAGTGCTCACTTCCATTCGGCTGGGTGACAGTGGCAAACTGGTGCAGGCTCCCCACATATCTGCCCAGCCAATACAGTAGAGGAGGGGAGAAGGGGCGGTGGATGGAGCAGCCCGGAGCTTGTGTCGACATGTAACTTCTGCTTTTCTTACTCGAGGTGTGCTACCGACCTTAAATTCTTACAATTTACAATCTTATCTTTTCTCTACTTAGAGTATATTAAAATACCCTTCTAGTAACTTTATGGCACCTGTTCAAACCACTAAGCTTCCTGAAAACACAGCTAAGTAAGATTTCCTGTAATGGGACTTTGATGGATGGAAGCTAAAATGCACTATTACGTCTCCCACTCCTTTAGTTTCACACGCTCTCTTTACATCTTCCCATGCAACTATGTCAGCATGCTGTCTCATAGCAACTAGTGTTGATATAAATATCAAGCTATACGCAAAGCTGTCATAATTCATGCTAAATGTGTGTCTTTAAATGGATCAAAGAAGCAATAAAAGCTTTATGTAAAAAAAAAAAAATACTGTTCTTTATCTTTTCACCTGCAGAGTGATAGTGTAAAAATGGAGGAAAAAAAAAAGTTTTTCACCATTTCCTAAGATGACTGAAGATAACTGTCTGCTTGGTGTCAGTCTGTCTACCTGTCTGCCTGCTGGTGAGGGATTAAAGAGGACAGGAGAGTGACTGGGCCCAAGTGATAGAACTCACTGAACCTTGGGGCTGAGCTTCCCCAGGAGGGACATGTGTCCTCTCTCTCTCAGGCAAATGGAGGGAGGAGGAGGAAGAGGGGGAAGAGGGGGAGAGCAAGAAGCAATAAAGGCAGAAAGAAAAGAGTAAGATGTGGAGATCAAGCACAGCCCTGCGATTAAAAACACAACTGTATTGCTGGGTCACTACACTGGCCCCATTCAAATGGATTCAGCTCCAATCCTGGCTGTGTTTATGCCATGTTCTACCTGTTAAACTATGGGGCACCACAAGTTGGGGGGAGGGAGAGGTGAAAATTAACATTAAAACAAGAAGAAAAACAAGTACACAGGGTCGCAGGGGGATGATGCGTGGTGAGAAGAGGGAAAGACAGAACGCTTGGAGGATGAGGGTTTAGCAGGGAGGGTGAAGGGCAGTAAGGAGGAGGGATGGGGGCTCAGCATGGTACTCCAAACTGACACACAGCCACAGGACACAGGCTCCAATTAGAGTCACTGCAACACTAATCAAACCTGATCTACAACCTCTGGCTGCAGGGAGAGTGAACGTGCGTGAGATTGTGAATGTATTCACACATGAATCCACAATCCTGAAATACAGTCACACTGTGCATTTCACATTCACCTAAATCATTTCTGCATTCATCTCCTTTTATCCTATCCTGGCTATTTTTCCTTAAAAAAAAGGGGTAGGCTGGGATAAGGTCAGTATCACAATAGACATTTCATGAGGTAGAATTCCCAACGCTTTCAATATTCTTGACTGTTACCTTATGACAAATATCCACCAAGCCATGATACATATTCTTTTATCTTTCTATCCTACAGTGTTATTCTGCAGGGCTGTCAATCATAACTCACTGAAGTGCTTCTTAGATATCATATCAAGGCCCACCGTGGGCAAAGAAAATCATACAGAGAATGAGGGGAAATGTGACACAGTATCATCTATCTCGCACAGGAAATGGAACTGTTTGAAGATTTGCATGGTGGTGTGGTCGCTTCATAAAGGTCCTTCTCCAGCTATCTCAAACTTCTCAAAACCTATGGGAATAGATTAGCGCCAGTGGCAAGGTAGAGGAAAATCAGTCTCATTTATCATTCAGTGAAGCTGAAATGTAGCTATCCTTCATCTTCATTCCATATGTCGTCCACCTCCTAACTTCCTCAAATGCATTAAATCAAGCAACAATTTGTTGACATTGTGTATGTTACATGATGTGCTTCCTACTGTATGTGTGTACAATTGAAGGAATCATAATGCACAGTCTATCTTAAAGTTATGCAGTGTTCAGTGCTAGTAATGATACCCGATTAAAATAATAAAGGCAGACCAATTAAATGTGACTCCACATGATGTCAATTAATCGCTGTCACATCAGTGTTACTCCTCCCTGACTGTTAGAATACCTCATTGTTTTTGGCCACCTGCCGAGCCACGATGAGCTGGATCATGCCTCGCTTGTTGCCCTCTACCGACATGGATTTGCGCAGCGTTTCCATGGCATCTTGGTTGGTCATCCCAAGCAACGACTCCCCATTGACTGCAATGAGTTGGTCATTGACACGTAGACGCCCATCCTGCAGACAAGCACCGTCACGGGAAAATTAGACGTGACTCATAAAATAAGGTCATCAAAAGTTTTGAACAGGAACAGCATTCTCCAGCTGCTCTGGAGGCAACTCACATGCACCCTTTTCTCAGAGAAAATTCCAATAAATGCCAGCACAAGATCAAAAGCTTCTTTTCCTAATCATTTTATCAGGAAGAAAACTTAATGTTACTCATCTCCCAGGTTTAGACTTTGGAGGACAAACTGCACGAAACCACCGGAATTCATGAACATTTAAATGTATCTTTTCTTTCATGGGCACATAAAAAAATATTGTTGAACAGTACTGCCCCAAGGACTTATTTTATAAGAGGGCAGTCATGCTACTCATAAACACCATGTGATCACTTGAAAACCATAATGACAATAAACTAGATTCCAATTTCTCTTAGTGTGGCAGCAACTCTGCAGCCTGGTGCTCCAGCTCATTTTTGTACTTACTTGTAGGTCCTTGTGTTACAACAAAAACATGAAATGAGATCAATGAAATACATCAAAGTAATGGTCAGAGGGTAGGTGGGTAGGGGTAGGTACTTGCCTTGCTAGCAGCACCTCCATTGATAATGGATTTTACGAAGATGCCTAAGTCTGCATGGTTCTCCTTGGACCGGTTACCTTTGACACTGACCCCCAAGCCTGCTGAGCCTGAGTCATTCAGGGGGATCTCAAAGGTCATGAACTCCTGTTTACCATCAGGGGTTAACACAATGTCATCTTCCTCTGGCTGATGTTGAAGAAAAGGAAAGAAGCAAAGAGAGAGACGTCAGTTTGAGATATGTTGTCTGTAATATCAGTAGTCCTTGAATAAAACTGAGAGAGAAAAATGTTCATTCTGTATGCTCTACCATTGTAAAAGCATAAACTTTAAAAAAAAAAAAAGTATAAGAAGGGAAAAACATCTGCACACACCTCTGAGTCTTTCTGTGATGACTCAACTTACTTCTAAAGTTGGCAAACTGTTGTTGAGCCCCACTACACTGCCACTGTTGCATTCAAATGGTTAAAAGGCAGAAAAAAGACAGACCAGAAAAGATAACAGAGAATAGCAGAACAAAAATTGAAAAAAAAAAAAGAACGGGGATGGTGAATGACAAGAAAATGGAAAGCAGGCAGTAGACAAGATAAAGAGGGGTAAGATGAGGGGAGCAGGAGAAGAAAGCGAATGGATGGCAAGCATGTCACATATCTCAGGGCTGTCATCGTCAATTGGCCGTACTGTCTAGCTGAGTGCTACTAATTCCTTTCCACCATCATGAGCTCGGTGTAGGAACAGCAGAGACAGCGGAGAACTTTGAAAACACCAGGTAGCAATTTGATGCTCAAACAACGGTGGCTTCCTTTGAACAACACCCTTTTGAAAGATAATTTGTTACATGTAAAGGACCCTCCTTCCCTGTGCGATCCACAGGCCCTTTGTTGAAAATTACAGGAGTAGTATTTTGATGGGCCAATACTGAAATACTCCTCATGCACCGTTCACAAAAAAAATGTTCATTTCAGCTGTCAGAAAGGTGTGAGAGAGTATACTGTAGAGTGTCTAACACCCAGCACAATCAATTCAGCTGGAAAATACTCCATCAAACAACCACTCTAGTCACTTTTCTCACAATTTCCATTGGTGTTTAACAAAGAGCATCTGCAAAAAATAGCCAAAGGAAGAGCATTTGCATATTTTACTTTCCTTACAGACAAACAAATGTGGAAAAGAGGTGTGAGAGAAAGCTGATGGTCTAGAGGAAACACCAGAGGCATCAAACAACTGGCAGTGTATTTCTCAAGTTGGCTACCAGATAACTTGGTAAAGATTTAATAAAGTGTTAAAATGTCTGTGCAATGGTTCAGCGCCTACCGAAGGTTCTGTAGCTATAGCCAACATACCATAAGTACATGTGCTGAAACCAAAATCTTTGATCTCAGCCCACAGCTGTTCTTTCCAAACAGTTTGGTATCGCAGAGAAGAAGACTCCGATTTTTTTCCAGTACATTTCAAAGACAAGGTAACTCTAAAATAAAGTTTTTATGATGATTAGCAACAACATTAAATCACCTACCTAATGCCGTGTAGGTCCCTTTGTTCGGCCAAAACAGCTTTGACCATTTGAAGCATTTACACAAAACCTGTAAAGGTGTCATTTGACTAAGCCGTTAGCAGCAGATCTTTCAAGTGCTAGAAATGGTTCCTCCATGGGTCGGCCTTGATTTTTCGGCACATCTGATTGGTGCTTTATCAGACTGATTAGTTCAAAGGCCATGTGAACATCTTGAACTGCTACATTCCTCAATATTTTTTGCAGTGTGGCAGGGAGCATTATCCTACTGAAAGAGGTCATTGTGATTCAGGATTACAATGAAAGCGTGTATGTGGTCTGGAGCATTGTGCAGGTAGGATGTTCAGTCAAAGTAAAATCCACCTGAACATCCAGACCCCAGGTTTCCCAGCAGAAGACTGGACAGAGCATCACACTCCCTCTACCAACCATTAGAGTTGTTTGCAGGCTGTAAACGAGGGTCAGAATCGGCACTCTAAACATAGCTACACAGACGAATATGTGGAGAACTTTGCATCATAGCCAGGATTAAGACTTCCAGAACTTAATGCTACAGTAGTTCTTCTGTGGGATCAGACCATGTGAGCTGGCCTTTGCTCCCCTCAGACATCAATGAGCCTTGGTGTTATGGCCCTGTGCCTCTGTCTGCCTCCTCCTGTCTGGTAATTTGTATTTTTGTGTGCTATGCTGCTGTCGCCTGCCTCCGTGTCGTCCCACCCCACCTGTGACATCTGGAGCTGAGGTTAGATTGGAGCAGGGGAGGGACTGTCACTTCAATCAAGGTTCCAGTTGCTGTTAAAAGGCCCAGTTGATGCCAGCATTCAGTGGCAGCTCTTAGAGAAGGGAGCTGCCCATATTGTTTCTGTGAACATTTATCTGGGACTGGAAGCTAGTCAGGAGTTAAACTGCTGAAATTAAAACTGTATCCGAGATCTTTTGTTATCTAGAACCTTTGTTAGCTTCAGTTAGGGGTGCTGCTGCCTTTGCGTTTCTATTTGGAGTTTCTTTATTGGTGTTTGATGTATTTTTATTTTCCCACAGTCTGGTGGAGTCTCCTTCTTAGACAAGGTTACTTTTTGTTGTATTTGTTTCTTTAATTTCAGCAGCACCCATTTGCTTTCACCCCTCACGTGTTGTGTTGAAATCTACTCACATAAAAAAATAAAGCAGACTGAACTCTGGAAATTCAGTGCTTGTTTACTCTTGCAATTGTTGCAACTTGGTTACCCTAGACAGCCAGGTTGTAACACTTGGGCATCCATAACCCAGTATATTGGTTGTCCTTCCCCACACCACATTTAGTAGATACTAACCATTGCATATCAGGAACAACCCACAAGACATGCTGTTTTGAAGATGCTCTGACCCAGTCGTTTAGCCATCACAATTTGGCCTTTATCAAAGTCACTCAGATCCTCAGGCTGACCATTTTTCCTGCTTCCAACCCATCAACTTTAAGAAACTGACCATTTACTGGCTGCCTCTTACATCCCACTCCTTGGCATGTGCCACTGTAACAAGAAAAGCAACACTATTTACTTCACCTGTCAGTGGTTTTAATGCTGTGGCTGACTGGTGTATGTGTTTTGCATAAAAGTACATTAACAATAGTTGATGAAAAGTGTCTTCCATTTACTTTAAGCACATATGTTTCTATATAGTGGGGAGTTGACATCTGATCACGAGCCTGCTCCACAGGAAGCCTGGGAGCAGCGCTGTAATACTGTGATTGGTCAGATTGTACTGTACATGCGTAGTTATTGCCATGGCAGCCGTATCCACACACAATACTGGCGGCGAGAGCAATCAAACCCAGAAACCCACCACAAGACCTCTTTAAATAGACTCACATCAATACACATGTGCACACTCACAGCCAGATGGATGGCAGCCAGGTGTGTGCCCTTCACAGCTGCTCGGATAAAGAGCGAAACAGAGGAAAGAAGGAAAAGATAGAGCATAAAGTGTTTTTTTCTGAGGCTGAGGAGTTATTAGGATGCAGCAGTGCGTTCAGGTGGAGGCTCTTTTCAACACCATCTGACTGAGCCCCTATTCTCTAGACGACCCTGCTATCTGTCCCCTTTTCTTTCTCACTGCTTTTTCTTTCCTTTTTTTAAAAGTGTAGTACACCTGTCTGTACAACTTGCCAACTGGGCTTTGTCTGTGACTGGACCCTTAGTAAATTCAGACCACTGGAATCCATTTAATCACACTGCATTTCAACGCCTCTAGTTCTATTACAGAAATCATCAGCTCTTGTCAGGAATGACCCCTTGCTTTCCCTCAGACTGCTGAATGAAGTGGATAGGGGACAGAAAAAAAGAGGTATTGAAAACCAATTTGTTATCCAGGGCAGAGGTAAATACAATGCATTAACAATTCTCAAGCTCTATTCCTGCCTGGAGCTTGCAATGGCATCATGTCAGAAGTTCTATAGGCTCTGACAGCTGTTATATTGACGTTAACTTAACTTGTGAATTGAGATCAGTTGGTTGGCAATGCAGGTCCACAAACATGCACATCCAACGTACAATTTTCACTCTGAAAATAGCATCTGTGGATGAATGGACTTGTGCATCACTGGCAGGGACTATCTTTATCTTTAATCAAGATGTTTCATCAAAATAAAATAAATAAATAGTGGCTATGAGTTATGTCCTTTCTGAAGCTTTTAGGCCGGCAGCCGAAGATAGTAATACACTGGTTAAAAAATTACTTTGGATGGACAGTGTTTGAGCTTTTGTGTGTGTGCATGTGCACACTCTCTTCCAAAATGATGACAGAATAACCACCCACTCAGAGCTGTGTTCCGGGAATAGAGGGCCGAGGCAGAGAATGAGAGAGCAGTGTAACATTTTCATCAGACAGGAACAAGCGCCGCTAGCCAAGAATGAGTTTGTCAGGCTGCTTGACAGGCCTTGTTGCACCCGATTCAACTGAAGCAGAGCTAGATTCAGCTACCTCTGAACAAGAGAAAAAAGAAAGTCAGCTCGTTGTTCTGAGCTCAGCCCCATGTATGCACCTGGGACAGAGAAAGCTACTGACAATCAATGAACTGACGTAAAAACAGGAAAAAGGTTACAGGCTTAAATAAATTTAAAAAAGCACTGCAAAAAACTTTTATGCAAAATACATCTTGATAACTGCAGTATCTGTTTTCTCCCGTCATTTTCTTTCCCTTACATATGGCCACTGGCAGAAAACATTCTGCTGACATGAAGTGACGAAGCCAAAGTGTCTTTTAAACGACATAGAAAGTTGCACTCGCTTAAGACGGCTGACTGCCTTTAACTACCTCTACAAGCTGCTAAAGGCAGGAGCAAACTGAAGAAAGAGAAGGCACTGCACATGTAGTAGTCAACTATTTTGTCAGGTTAACACCGCTTCCTTTGAGATTTGCTTAAAATACAGGATCACATTCAGACCTCCCAAATCTGAGAGTAAAACATAAAGCAAACACAACGTAATGCAGACTGAAACTCAGTCAGGAAATAAAAAAGTTGGCTACGTATTAACAAGATGCAGCTCAGCACATGACCCGCAGAGCAATACTTAGGAATGTGCAGCAAGGCCAAGAGAATTTTTTGATAAACAAAAAGAAAAAAAAAACACAAACAAAAGATACTAGTTTGCAATTAAACTGTATTTCTATTCTATGTCCATGCTGCTCCATAGTCACAATATTCCATCCATTCATTGTTCTTCACAACTCTTTATAGTCTCCATAGTTTTATACTGTTTTCACAGTCAAATCTCATTATATTATTCCCTTCTTGAAACAAAGAAGTGCTTGGATTTTGTATCAAACATTGTGGGTCTCTTAATTTAAGGTTTAAAGTCACAACAAAATCTATAAAATGCCATAAATGACAGCAAATATGCAAAGTGCATGTAAATTTCATGCTGTGTTTAGGTACTGGTCATAAAGGTTAAACTTAATAATAGGCCAGTTTTAAATGGAGTGGTTCTGATATCATTGTTATAATTATCCCCTTAGCTCAAGTAGCCACTTGGCCAGTTCATCACAAAAGAAGCAGGCCATGCTGTTTTCTTTTTGTCCTCTCTGACTCAGCCATGCAGTCACAGTCCATTATACAATTAAGTCCTTTATTAATTAACACTGTGATGGGCTAGTACCCAGTCATTACTGGGAGGGGAGGGCAAAGGAGGCAGCATTTCAGCAGAGACACAAGCAGGTGAATAGAGCTGGGCAGAGAAAGGAAACCATTTGCTAATCGGTCTAGCGAAGGAGTGCCGCCTGCCTAATAGGCCTTTTCATTTCGTTTCTACCTTGCTTAACTTCACGTGCTAACAAGAAATATGTGCTGGATGTAGGTGTGCAAACGTGTGCCAGAGAAACACGGCAACAGAAAAAGCCAGAGTGAGATGCAAGAGAGAGAGATAGAGATAGAGTGCAAATGAATCACAATTACTTCTATTCACACATAAGTCTGAGTTCTCCGCACATCACTGCCTAAAACAATTAACACTGCTGGAAACTTCTTTCCACACTTGGCCCAATTTGGCAACATAAAGGTCATTGGAAATGAATTTAAAAGGGCTAAAAGAAATCAGCCATGGGTGTAATTGCAAAAGTGGTGCACGCGTGATAAGTATTGAAACACAAATTTCTTTTGGCGGTGTTTTCTCCTCACAACATTTTCTGACAAAGAGGTTGAATATTAAATACCTCTAAGCCCAAAAAACAAATTCAGGTACAATGGGATGTTGAGAGGCGAGCTGTTACACAACACTGAAGGGCAGGAAGCACACAGCTGGCAGTGGCAGGTTTTAAGTGTTTGTGAACAACAATGTTCTTCACTGGGCAATCCAGTAGATTTTCACTCAAAGCTGGCAGACTGGGTTTGCTCCTCTTTAGAGATTTTCTCATGAGAAAGCTCATTAGCAGAGCAAAGTCTGTTTCTATGAGGGCATCTGAGGCCAGATCTGTCGACATCATTGCAAATGCATCATGACTACTGGCTATCAGTGACAAGACACTGGCTGTGCATACTAACGTACTACTCATACTAAGTGTGATGTCAAAATAAGTATGTAGTGCGTTCACATTAGACAGTATGAAAATATTGAGTACGCGAGAAATACCCGGATGTATACTATTTCCGGAAAATTTTTAAGTATGCGCGGTGACCACACTAGTCATACTCAACCGCCCCATAATGCTTTGCGAGCTATCCACCGAAATGGAAGCCTCCGCGGGACTCGGGGCCCGACCGGGGCGATTTTTATTTTATTTTATGTGGTTAAGTAGTCATCCTAATCACCCCACAGATTTGAGAAATAGGCGTTTTCTGACCAACGTTTCAAATTGTCAGACGCCTCACAACGTGCTACTGAATGCTAGCAGCTAGTAGCAGCAGCTCGCTTTGCATACAGAACAAGTAGCAGCTACCTCCAGTAGCCTGTAGCTACAACTGAAACCATTCGCATAATCTGGCTAATAACTGCATGAGGAGTGCCGGCTTGAAATTGCCACATTAATTATGCGACTGTTTGTTAGCGTAAAATCGACCTGAACCCGGCATTCAGCCGAGATATTTGATAGCTGTACTTCCGGTTTTTGTCGTCGGAGGTTTGAAGTGCATTATGGGAAACGTAGTAGTATACTACAGTGTGAACGGTCGGCATTCTAATCATACTTATAGTACGTAGTACACTGTATATACTTGTTGAGTATGTAGTATGTAGTACGATAGAATGCCATTTCGGACACAGCCACTGTGTGGATCTCACTGAGAGCAACCAAAACCAACTCACAAGCAGAGTCAACCTGACACTAGATGTTTCTGTTGGCGATTTAGGAAGAGATTAGAGCTAATCAAAAAGAACATTTAAAATAAAGGTGACTGTCTGACCACACTTGGCGATTGAGAATGTTTGCAAAGGCGTTTCAGTGGAACCAAAGTATAGACGCACATCATGAAGCAGATGCCTCTCATTTCAAGCTAATGGTGGATAAAAAGCGCTTTGCTATGTCCAACTGCACATACACACTTCAACCCATTATGTGTTCTGGAAACAGACGCTGAATCCCCTTCGGGAGAGTAACTGTGTCGCCATAAGTGGCCTTTAACTACCTTGTTTATCGGTACTGCACAATGCTGTGGTGCACCCTCCCGTTCTCTGCACTGACAGCAAGCATAATTATGGAACAGCTGCTGAAAAGTGCTAAACGAAAACAGGTGGCATCGACGAGACACGCTCAGAAATCGTTAACCAGGCTGGCATTGTCTTCAACCACGCTTGGCAGCATTAGCTTTAATTATGACAGAGCGTCGATCTGAACTCTGCACTTTGATCGGAAAACATTTCTATAGGAGCCAAATTAATAATGCAGGAAGGCCTCAGCAGCGTTCTTCCAAGAGAAGGTGTCAGGGATAAACAAAAGGAAAGAGTAAAGAAGGAGAAGGGAAGAAGGAGGACTAAAGTGTGATGTGAGCGTTCTACTGATAAACATCAAGGAGAAACAGCAAAGTATGAATTTTATGACGCTGTCAGCACACAATTTGGGTAAAGTGTCTCTACAAGAGGGTTCTTTTAGGAGATGGGGAAAAGATTTTTGGTGCCATGGTAACACACTGCAGCCCCTACCTACCAAATCACCATGGTCTGTCATTTCAGAGATATTTTTAAGCATAAAGTGGAAGACAAAGTGACCTCTAAGATGCATCCGCTGCTGCCAAACTGTTCTGAAGAGCTCTGGAAAGTCATAGATGCTCTCACTGATTGCAGGTTGCCAACCACAGCTCCATACTGCACCTTCCAAAGGCCTTTTGAGCAATTCCTGTAATTTGACTTCACCTGAGTTCCAGCTTTTCAGAAGTGATATACAGAGAAACTTTCAGCTATTTCTAGACATTAGTAATAGTACAGGAATTTGCTGATTACATCCAATTATATTCTAGTAGTGAGTCTGTTTTTTATATATCATAGAGTACGACTGGGAATTCATTATTGAAGAAGCATGAATACCAGCAAAAATGTTACAGCACCTTAAATTATCTGCTCCACTAACAAAATGACTCATCTCCTCGAGGTGTTTGCCAAGCTTCACTAAGGTAAAATATCTGGCGCAGTCACCTGCTCTTATATAAATAAACTGCATAAAAGACACACACGAAAGGCTGTCGTTGGCACTTTATTAACAAAGGTTGCAGTAAATTACATCATGCAAAAAAGCACTACTCCAAGAGATATCTAATTATCTTAACGCCAAAGATGTCATTTTTTGGCATGCCTGTAGATAGAGCACAGCTTAAGATAGCACTATTTATCACCACTTCTTTGGAATGAGCCAAAAGGTTTATCATTATCTAAATGCTACACCGTTAAAGCACTGAAAGATACAAGCCAAAACACAGATGAAAGTTAAAAGGAGCAAGATTGTGTTGAACAAAGTTTCTCTCTTATTTTTAATGATCAAAGGGATTTGATCCGAGACCAATTTTGCTAACAGCAAGAAGCAGATTTAGCATTCTGTTGTATTTTTATATTGTACTTTCAACAGCTTATGCCTACATTAGACGTATCCATGTAAAGCTACTCTTGTTTTCAGCTTACATTCTCTTCTTCCACATCCCCTGGAACCTGTCCTACACTGTTAAGAATGACAAAGTTAAACTCTGTGCTGAGCAGTAAATAAATGAATGAGACGGATTGTATTTGGCTCGTGCTCAACAGATCTGTGTATAATTCAGTTGCCTCCAAAGACAAGGGATTGTGTTGTGTTTGCCTGATATCAATTCATTTCTCCCTCTACCGACTCGGTAAATGGATCTCTGCAGCAAGGAAATCAATACAGCTTCATACGCCTGTTCTTGCCTTCCAACTTTAATACGGGCAAATCATGAATGGTAACCTCACTGTACTGCAGGCAGAACAACAGCCAGCTGTGTAACACTGTTAGATGGAGGCCAAGGAAAAGAAAACATTATGTGCTGAGAATATCTGTGCAAAGGAAGACAGTACTGGCAATGATTACCTTGACTTGGAAGAGAAAAGCAACAGATGTCTATCTATCCATCCATCTATCTATCGTACATAATCATTTAGAAACCTATATAAAACAGGATTATTTCAGCTAAAACTGTCTTCAAACGGAGCAGCTTTGAATGCCTCAATTACAGTCCAGTGGTAAAAACATGGCAGGAAGGATATTAAACCAGGCCACCGGGGTTGGCACTTATGAAACGGGCCATTAGTCTGCTATAATTGTCACCAATACTGTCATGCATTTGTCTACCGCGGCCTCAGCATTCACATGAGCCATAAATTCGGCTGTCACATCAATCAGAGCCCAGAATTAATTGTGCAATTAAGATTCTCATTGCTTGGCAGATATAGCTACTAATGGATCAGTGACAAGTGTGATATGATCATAAAGAGGGGTTTTTAATGTACTGTCTAATTGCTCTTATATGGTCGTCAGTGCTCCAACACAGGCTACACAAGCCCATTTGTTCTCCACAGTCTGTAAGTCCTACTGGAAGTAAAATATCCAGTTCAAGAAGGGTCACAGGATGATGTAAGGGCAGGCATGGACAATATTATTATGGTACTTGAACATATGTGACCAATCAAGATCATATTGCGTGTGAGATTTTACATGGAAGGGTTAAGCATTTGTGTTGTTTAAAATGCATTCAGAGCATGACTGACTATAAGCATGAGCATGCAAGACAAGGAGTTGAGATAAAAGCAGTGTTCCTGACTCAGCAGCAATACCAACAGGCTGATTCACTTACACTGTTCCGAGGGGTTTTGAATGAATTAAAATGATCTGTCATCCGAAGGAACATTTTTTCTCAACTCATTTTTAATGTAAGAGTCACAGATTATGCCCCTCTCCTTTTGTTTTGCTGAGTGTGCTCTGAGTAGCACACTGGCAACAGATGAACTAATGTGGACTTCCATCAATGGTGGCATCGTGTGAATGGACATCTTCAGCAGGAGGCATGAGTAGTACCTCATTTTTTGACTGCTGCTTGTTGTACAATGAAGCATGATATTTGACTTGGTTATTACAGGAAAAAACGGGGCTGCAAACACAATCTCCACTCCACAATGCTAGGAGAGGTGGACTAAAGGGAAAGTGCTGCTCGCAGCTATAAGCACAAACAGTACTGCAAGCTGGAAGATAAATAGCTACAATAAATAACATCCACTGGCTATGCGTGGGAAGTGTATAGAGTATATGTGTCTTCAAATGCACTTAAATGTGCCCCTCGTGAATTTATGAAGGAAATTTAGCGGTTTGTGTGTAAGTGCGTGGGCCTGCATTACGATACAACTTTTCTGTTGAGCCTTGCTGTGGTCATTCTTACTAGGCAGGTGAGTACATCTGAAGACATGAATCCTGTGAACAGAGTGGGGAGACAGTGGTGCTTAGCGTAAGATTAAAGTGAAGGAAGAGGATGCTGAAACATTACTGGAACCAACCAAGTTCATTTGTTTTGAACAAACCCCCATTTAACTCTAATTTATACATATTTTTGGCTATTTCAGATCATTTCTCAATAATATTTAGCTCCCCAGTGGTACAGCTGTTAGCACTGTCACCTCACAACAAGAATGTACTGCGTTTGAATTTGCATGTTCTCCATGAGCCGTTGACGGTTTACTCTGGGTGCTCTGGCTTTTTCCCAAAGTTCAGGATGACACATGGCAGCGTTATTCATGAACCTACAAAGTGTAATGTATGGTTGTCTGTCTCTTTGTAGTAGCCCTGTAACAGTCTGGTGACCTGTCCAGCGAGAACCCTGCACTAGTTGGCTTCAGCTACCCATGATCCTCTCCAGGGTAATCTAGGTGGAGTTAATAGATGGGTGGATGGATTTTTTCTTTCTTTCCATATCCATAGGCTGGATTATACCCACTTGCTGATGTGCACACAAAAAGCTGCAGACACCACGCACACCATGGTCCATACATATACCACATGTACACGCTACTACTGAGAATGTGTACGATTGCACTTGTAGAGTTGATGTCGCATGGACACACATTTTGGGCTGCACATGGATGTGTGGACTTTTGTTGATTGGATGAGAAAAAACAAATCACAGAGTGGACACAGGCCTTCATTTCTATACAAAGGCCTTTATCTCAGTTGCATTCCCTCTCCAGTTACTTTAATCTCAAACAACAAGCAAAGGTTTGCAAACACAAGCTTTAAGAAAGCAGTCAAAGTTTTCAAAAGAACGCAAAGCAGGAAGTCTGCGTTCATGTTCATGCATATATTGCTTAAGTCTTTCTACTTTCTCAAATCAGCTCCTTCTGATGATACAACACTGAACTAACCTCCACACCCGTAGGAGGCAGCAATTCAACTGAATTCCTCCCTTCACTGACTTAAACTCCCAGTGCTGTCAAATGAAGGAACAGCATGGCATGAAGTGACTTTGTTCACACAGTCATTGATCAGAACCTCCTACTGCGTCTTCAGGGTTTGAGTTCAGCCAGAGAACTCCGTCTGCATGTCTCAATAGTTCTTTCTACTCCGGTCCTTATAACCTCAAGGCCACAGAGTTCATCTATCTACACACGTGGACAAAATTGTTGGTACCCCTCAGTTACAGAAGGAAAAACCCACAATTCTCACTGAAATCACTTGAAACTCACAAAAGTAACAATAAATAAAAATTTATTGAAAATTAAATAATCAAAACAGCCATTACTTTTGAATTGTTGATTAACATAATTATTTAAAAAAACAAACTAATGAAACAGGCCTGGACAAAAATGATGGTACCTCTATAAAAGATTGAAAACTATTTGACCAGAGTGACATGATTAACTCAGGTGTGTCATTTAATTGACATCACAGGTGTTTCCAAACTCATAATCAGTCAGTCTGCCTATTTAAAGGGAGACAAGTAGTCACCCTGCTGTTTGGTGAAAAGGTGTGTACCACACTGAACATGGACAACAGAAAGCGAAGGAGAGAATTGTCCCAGGACATCCGAAAAAAAATTATAGACAAACATCTTAAAGGTAAAGGCTATAAGACCATCTCTAAACAGCTTGAAGTTCCTGTGACAACAGTGGCTCATATTATTCAGAAGTTCAAGACCCACGGGACAGTAGCCAACCTCCCTGGACGTGGCCGCAAGAGGAAAATTGATGACAAATTGAAGAGACGGATCGTTCGAATTGTATCCAAAGAGCCCAGAGCAACCTCCAAAGAAATTAAAGGTGAACTCCAAGGCCAAGGTACATCAGTGTCAGATCGCACCATTCGTCGTTGTTTGAGCCAAAGTGGACTTCATGGGAGACGACCAAGGAGGACACCACTGCTGAAAAAAACTCATAAAAAAGCCAGACTGGAATTTGCAAAAATGCATGTTGACAAGCCACAAAGCTTCTGGGAGAATGTCCTTTGGACAGATGAGACCAAACTGGAGCTTTTTGGTAAGGCACATCAACTCTATGTTCATAGACTCAAAAACCAAGCATACGAAGAAAAGAACACTGTCCCTACGGTGAAACATGGAGGAGGCTCAGTAATGTTTTGGGGCTGCTTTGCTGCATCTGGCACAGGGTGTCTTGAAAGTGTGCAAGGTACGATGAAATCTGAAGACTATCAAGGCATTCTGGAGAGAAATGTGCTGCCTAATGTCAGAAAGCTTGGTCTCAGTCGCAGGTCATGGGTCTTCCAACAGGACAACGATCCAAAACACACAGCCAAAAACACCCAAGAATGGCTGAGAGAAAAGCGTTGGACTATTCTAAAGTGGCCTTCTATGAGCCCAGATCTGAATCCCATTGAACATATGTGGAAGGAGCTGAAACATGCCATTTGGAGAAGACACCCATCAAACCTGAGACAACTGGAGGTGTTTGCTCATGAGGAGTGGGCCAGAATACCTGTTGACAGCTGCAGAATGCTCATTGACAAATACAGAAATCGTTTAATTGCAGTGATTGCCTCAAAAGGTTGTGCAACAAAATATTAAGTTATGGGTACCATCATTTTGTCCAGCCCTATTTCATTAGTTTGTTTTTTTAAATAATTATGTTAATCAACAATTCAAAAGTGATGGCTGATTTTGATTATTTAATTTTCAATAAATTTTTATTTATTGTTACTTTTGTGAGTTTCAAGTGATTTCAGTGAGAATTGTGGGTTTTTCCTTCTTTAACTGAGGGGTACCAACAATTTTGTCCACGTGTGTATACAACCAAACGTGACAACAAAACTAAATAAGTTCCTCTTCTATGTGTTTTATAAAACATTGCTATGAATGGTGCAGACTGATGATGGAGGGGCTTGTTATCCAAAAACAGCCTTCCTATTGATTACTATGAAGTTCGGAGAAGGTTAAAGTTGCTCTACTTCTAAAATATTTTGTGTCTGTCTGAAAATGTCTATTGATATCCTTGGCATGGAGACAGAATAGTAAACAGGCAGGGTAAATCTCTGAGGCAAAGCCCCATTTTGCTCTTTTGCCATTTAACCTTTTCTCTTCCCTGCACGTGTATATTTATTGAAAGCTTTTCAAAAGCTGCTGGTATTGCTACCGAAAGCATGTCAAAATACGGCCCAGCCGTGGTAATTAAAGATGCAACGCAAGCATGCTGGGAGGGTAAATTAATTCCCCTGGGGGTGCGTGCAGTACGCCAAGCATACAATAAAACATCTAAACAAAAGGAGGCGTGAAGGGATTTTCGGCGCTGACATTAAACATCGGCAGGCAAATGTCAACGAGACAAAAAAGACCTCCTTTTTATTTTCATCTATACAGCTGGAACCTCTGTGTGTGTGTGTGTGTGCGTGCATGAGTGTGTCTGTGTCTACGAGCAGACATCTATGCTGATGCCTGGCATGTCACTCATGCTGCAGTTTAAAATATCATCGCATTGTCAATGGGGGAATTGCATGAGTGACAGCGCATAAATGCTCATCCATAAGTGCATGTTTGTGGGTGCCTAGCAATGCATTGTGTGGTACATATGCACACACACACATACTCACTCACTCACCTATCCACAGTGTGTGACAGAGGAGGCAATTACGAACCCCACTTTTCCACCATGCTTTATTTGCAATAACTGTCACCGGCAGAGCCTTGGCCTCCTTATCTGATTTTTATGAACATAGTTGTAGGGATTATTGAGATTTGTGAAAGCACTGCTGGGTAATGTGAAACTGTGTGAGAGCATGAAAAAAAGGAACAGTAAGGGAGAGAGTAAAAAATGCTAATCTGGCGGGGAAAGTGATGAAATATTAACTAGCAGTCTCTCACAGCATGTATAAGTTGGTGAAGAGTGAGAAAAAACAAAAAAAAGAGAGAGAGAGAGATTATTAGACAGTGTTTCCATGATGGACTTTTTCTAATCACGCCATGCCTGGGGAGCTAAGAGAGTGTAGCCATCAACCTCTCATACTGCTCCACTCAAGAGCAGACAAGCCAGGGGCAGCCGTGCATTTTTTAACACCCCTCGCAGCATCATTCAGCTGCTGTCAAGGCTGCATGTATCAGTTTGGTGCATCCCTCCAGTTGGAATTTAAGTATTGGCTGTTTTAGTGAAAGAGCCAGTTGAGGTACCTGAAAGTCACAGGTCTGAAGCCAGCAGCAGCCAATAAGCCATTAACAGACCTCAAAATCTAGCATGGTTTTAACATCAAAGATACATAAGCCTGTGCAAGCCTCCTGAATTTAGAGAGAGGATCTTTGCGGCCTTGTTTAATTCAGTAGGTGTTAAATATGTGCCAGTTTGCCAGTTTATGAATTAGAAAATTAAAGTGTAGGAGAAAAAAAGTGCAGCAAAGTCCAAGGATGGTGCTTTTCAAACTGGCAAAACAGCACATTAGGAGAGGAAAATGTGTCTCTAAGGGCCATTATTCTACAGGTTGAGCAGCTCCTATGGTGGGGTTAACAGCCTGGGTGCAAGGCTGAGTATTATGGGAAGGAGTGAGGTTGGCATCAGAGGGCCCTGGTCTGCCAGGGTGCTGTGAAGCCTGAGCCTGCTGTCAAAGCCATTGAATGCAGGCTGGATGAGGGCAGTAGCCTCACCATCTGTTGCGCGACAGCCAAAGTCACCCTGCATGTAGACTGCGTGTCTGAGTGGGAGTGTGTGTGCGTTTGTATGTGTGTCTGTGTGTGTGTGTGTGTTTTCATATGTCCAAATGTTGTATCTGTGAGTGCTTAGATACATAATTTTAGAGTGTCTGAGTGTACATGTAGTGGTTTGTGGGTATAAGTTAGTCTGTGTCTCCTTGTGTGCTGAAGTCTGTCCTTAGGTCTGCTGTGTGTATTTAATATCTTAGTGTGCATGTGTGTGCATGTCTGTAGGTATGAATGCTTGACCCTTGCTGTAACTGTGCATCATTTTGTGCACTCACTTAAGTTCACTCATCATTCACTAAAGTGTTCCTGTGTATGTGGACACTAACAGAACCATGTGTGTTTGTGTGATTCTGAACCTGGTAGAGATGAGGTGAGGGCAGTTAGAGTAAAGAGTTTGGATCTTCTAAATTCAGTTAAGGAAAGTTTAGATAGGGTGTAAAGTACGGCTTGGCGTAAGTAAACTTAAAAGTGCAAAAATGTTAAATTTCAGTAGTTAATATTTAAAATATATTTTTATTGATCTATAAAAAATACACTGACAAATAAATACATTTGCACATGAATAAAAACAGACGGTCTTGAGACACATTAAATAAAGGAAGAATGTCAAACCCAGAGAGACCCCAGAGCAGAGGTGGAGAGAGGGTCGTACGTGTTTTTAGACCACCAAAACTATCTCTCAAGAGGAGATCTGCAGCAGCAGGCGGGCTCAACAAGAGGCCAAAGTGACCGTGAAGTAATGTCTTTAAAGAGACCTGTATGGAAACCATAGGCAGAGTTACAGAGTTTGTCACATCAAGGGATATAACTGATTGTACGAGCCAGGGAGGGAGTGCATTTCAGGTGTGTTTGTCCAGCTAAATTGTATGTTTTGGTTACGTCAGATGTACACATCTAATGCGCTTAAGTGAAATTATTGAACATTTCAAGGGATTTATTTCCTCTGTATTTTGCATGTATGCATTGATAAAGTATCTATGGTTGGTATATAACCACATGGTTTTATCACCCAGACCTAATGTGAAGTCACTGTTGCAACTCAAGTACCTGGTTGTGGAAATGCTAGAAAACGGCTCAATCTACCCTTGAATTGAAAACGATACTCATAATTCATAATCCTTGAATGTATAAACTATAAATATTGATGTTGTCAGTTGAGAAGCTAACCTTATTTACAAGTAATATCTCTTACATTTTTGATGAGCATAATACACAGCGGTGTGGCAATTTTTAAACTTATTGCAAACTTATCGCAAATCAAAACTGTTCTGGAAACAGAGAGGGGTGAAACAGAGGACAGAGTGAAGCAGTACAGCTTGTTTTGATGCAGTGCAGAGTGACTCAAAACACGATGGTGAGTAGCAATGATGTAAGTAAATTAAAAGGCAACTCTTGCAAGTAATGTCAGAAAGTTGACATGCAGGTTATTATAAGACTTCTGTGTGTTGCAGCTGCTCTGCAGGTGTGCTCTAACCGGGCATGAATAATGTAGTTTGATATAAAAATGAAAAAAAAAAGTTATGGATAAGTAAGATCCAGAACTTCAGAGGAGCCTGTGCTTGAAAAACCTAATATTTGGCCTCAACTGGAAACTCAGAGCCAACTTTAAAAAAAAAAAAAAAATAAAAAATTCTGATTTGAGTCCAGCCCTACATTTTAGCAGGAAAGTCTTGAGTGAAAACAGCTACCCACCTCTTGCAATTACAATGAAAATATTTACACAGAACTACACAACTGACAAAATAATGTAAAAACAAAAACAAAACATGAGTGTTGACAGCATAATAGAAAAACAGAAAGATAAAGGAGCTGATGGATTGAATGGACATTTAAAGGCAGATCAGTGCAGCCACCATGACAAATCAATATTCAAGCTGAACAGAACGTTAGACATTTAGTGACATTTACCAGATTGAGAGTTCATTGAATCAGCTGGGACACGCTGCATCAAATTAATTATGGGAGTTTGGTTAATTTGTAGAGAAAAGTAATAACTGTAATACACATGAGGAATTGTAAAACAAACTGTCTGCCCAGTCACACACCCTCCCATTCAAGTGTCACATTTATACTTTGATGAACTAAAATTAAACTAAAATTGTAACTAAAATTACATAGAAAATCACAGTTTTGCCTGTGCAACTTCATCTACTTTACACTTTAGAAAGAGATATAACACCAGTTGTAGAAAAAAAGTACAAATCTAAAGTTGATGTAATAACCCCATAATGATATATTCTCATTTCTGAATGTGAGAGTGATCATGAATGACATTAAGGTTATAAGACGGCATGCTAGCTGGGTACTCACCACTTCTCGGGGCAGCAGGGAGTCTTCTTGACGGATCACCAGTAGGTTCACAGCTCCACCCATGGGTGTGGCTCGTAGGAGGGCCACCACCTCTTCCTGGCTCTTACCATTCAGGTCCACTCCACTCACCTGCATGTATACACAAACAATCAGAAATACAAAGATGAGTGCATATAGAGAGGCCAGAATAAATGTACCTCAGATACAGGCACATTCAGGGGCAACATTAACTCTACTTCAAAGAGAGGGAAATGTGGCCTCCACATAACCTTTATGCAGATTACCCTCTGAGCCGGCTGGAGCTGGAATTAAACATAGGTTATTTCCCCCTCAAGTGAGCACTAGCTGATTTTCATGTCAGTCTGATTGAAGTATAATCAAAATATTGCTCAATCTAACCAAATTTTCCCAGCAATTCAAAGCTGGAGCCAAATTGTTATAGCCATAGGGAACTCAGAGTGTTTGACTCATTCAAACAAAAGCTCTGTAAGACTAAATTTAGAAACAAAGCCATATCAGCAAAGAGTAATTAGTTTCTGAAATAACGTGCAATCTCACAGAACACACTCGCTTAAAAGTAGAGGTTGTTTGAAAGCGCTGCCCCACCTCCAGCAGCCGGTCTCCAGCTTTCAGTCTTCCATCTTGGATTGCAGCCCCTCGAGGAAGGATGTTTTTGACATAAATGGGAGCGCTACCGCCAACTGGGACATCTCTGGATGTGATGCTGAATCCAAGGCCCTCTGGACCTAGGAAATGAAGAACAAATGAATATCGTTAGAAATGTTGTAATGCGGTATTATACTAGCTGCAGATGAAAGTTTCCCTTGTCCTTCCTGCCACAATCATATAAAGGGGCAAAGGTCAGAAGTCTGTTACTTAACATCAATCCTGGATCAATCCAATGTCTTACTCAACAAGACTGTAGAAGAAATTAAACAAAAATAGGGCAACAGGGAGAATAAGCCCACATTTTTACCTTTTACAGGATTTAAAATTATGAACTCAAGGTGAAAAAAATGAAATATTTAGTTATCAAGCCAGTTAGATTTATTACACTACAACTTGAATTTTGTTTTATATCAATATATCAACCAGCAGAGAGATTTTAGTTTAAATTGCTCACAAAAATAAATTGATGGAATTGCCAGCAATAGTATGTCCAAACAACTTATTAAAACGATTTCAGCTTAAAAGAATCGAAATTAATTAGAATTTGTATTATGCAACCACACATTTGATTAAATAGTGGTAACAGGTAACAGGAGTGTAAAGTTTTCACAACCTCCACATGAGTTTACAAATGTCAATAATACTAGATGTGTTTATTAAAATGAACAGAATGACTTGCTTTTGTTGCTCTCTTTTCAAAAGTCTGGCAAAATCCAATGTAGATAAAGCAGAAATTTTCTTTAAAATCTGTCACGATTGTTAATTTCACCTCTAAAAACTCACCTCTGTACTAAATACGTAGAAGACTTTCCATGAAATAACTTACATGTAACGCTGCACTGCTGCTGACTACAGAACGCAGAAGTAAACTGCAGTGTCAAGGTGGAAATGCTTAGTTATCATGTTGACTGCTTGTTTCAATCATGGTATTTAACACATAAAATACACCATATGGGCATATTAACAAGGTTAAAAAAACAGCAGGGGGCTGTTTAAAATCTCGTACATTTTTCTCACTTTCCACTGAGCTGAATTTCACAAGAAATAAGCAGAGTCATACTTATCGCTGATCAAACTCAGGTTCTGACTGTCATATTGCTTTTACTGTGACTCTAAGTGTACAGTGGTGAGCAACCACTAAGCAGGGATCAAATTATGGTTTTCCACCATGTTCTGAGCCTCCTACAGTTAATATAAACACACGTGCTTCCATGCTGGCATTTTTCATCTGTTTGCCATCAGGGTGTGTCTCACTCAGGTTTTTTGGGAAGTAAAACTGAAAACATGTCTCTAACTCTAAGAATAGTATCAATGCGATGAACCAAAATTGAGTGTTTAAGATAAGTGCATGTGGACTGTAAAGGCCACTCTTGCAAGCTCTGGTCAGATTAAAGACTGGTTAGAAAACAGAATAAGCAGAGAGAAATGAATGATTATGGATTGTAGAATGCATCCAAATGCTGTTCAATAGCTGCTCAAAATATAGTGCAGGACACCTAAATAGCAGAAATGCTGTTTTTTCAATTATCCTGTGCTGTGCCAGATGTTTAAACCAAAAAAAAGACTGCAGACGTTTTGGTGCAAAGGCAGGTCAGGAGGCTGCATACAAATCCTGTCTGGGTCAGGGCAATCTTTTATGATATATAAGCAGTTTTAAGGTCATTTAATGGAGAAAGCAGTGATCACTGTGTGTTCATCCAGAGTTTTTTCTTACACATGAATCCTTTGTGAATTTTGGAGGCCAGTGGCTTCAGCGACAAAATTTAACAGCTGAATCTATGAAAATGCTTTAGGTATCAGCTGTGCAAAGCCATTTGCTCTGAGTTTTAAGGCTGACCTTTAAGGTTCATCAAATGAATATGAATTGCTGGTCTAGAGGAAGTAGGCAAATACAATAACGGATAAATAAGAGGATCTCAGGTCTGACCTTTACTGCTGACCAGAACTCGAATTTGTCAAATAAAAGCAAGAAATGGTTTCAAATGTCAGCTAGGAAACAATGTAAACCAAATAAATGCTGCATGCTGGGTTATTCTTTAACAGGATATTTAAAAATTCAGTGGCCTTGCTACAAAAGAGTATTGGATGAGTCATTAAGAACAGCATTCACAGAGACAGTTAGGATTCCTGTCAGCATTCCTAGCAGCTAAGTTGAAAAGCTATGTTACGTGATTTCAATGGAAGCTTTTCCAACGGTAACAGCAGTGATTAGCATTCATGTCAAAGTGTCTGCTCATTTCACAGAGCTGTCAGCACCTCTGATGGTTCATCATGACCTACTTTTCCCTGTACGTCTCTTTAGCAGTCTGTTGAACTGTCTATCTGTCGTCTCACTGACAGTGATGGTGTTGATGAACAAGGAACGTTAAGCGGGAGAAGCGTGGATGGCAACTTTCTCACGGCTCCTTGCACACAAACAAACTTGCAGAAAGGTGATGAAGAGACTGCTTATAAAGTTAGAGAGTTGAGCTGTTGAGGATAACGATGGTCTGTGATCTCTCCATCAATGCAGCCTGCTAACTGAGCAGACAGAAATAGCTGTCATCGTTTAGGCTGAATATTAAATCTGCATGACTTCATGACTGCCAAACTTTTAATACAAGGTCACACAGTTGTTGCTGTGGAAGTTTTTATATTCAGCGCAGTTGCTACGGTACAATCAAAAGAAAATTTAATTACACAGATCTGAGGAGCTTTGATATAAAGCAACTGGACTTCTACTTTAGATTCACTCCATTAACACCTTGAGGTACATGAGTTTGAGGTTGTTTATGGGCCATTAGTCACATGATTTGGAGGTGACGTTATACATCTGGCATTTCTCATCAGTCACTGAGAAGTGAAGAAGTCTCTTGGATAACCTGAGATGATGCTTTGTACTAAGGCTCCTAGGATTACCATGATCTGGATGATTAAGAATTTAGACAGATATAAATAAGATGCATTTCCAACAAGAAAGGCAACAATGATTATCATTTTACAAATTTTGACAGATTTGTTGATCATTACTGCATGACCACTGATCCCTCAGTGTATCTCTGTCTTAGAGTGTTCAATACAAGATACTTATCATGACTATTATATTATGATGCCCCTTTCATATCCTCTTCACCACAGACTTTGTTTCTTTTTCCACTCCGACCCCTCTCCCCAACCAGCTCATTCCATCTCCACTGTCCTTCACACAGCCTAAGAAAACAGAATCAAACTCCTGCTCAGTGCAAGATCTTATCATTAATGGTCTCCAATCAGGCAATTAGGAGAATGCATCTCTAATAGGCCTGCAGTAATTAACCACTGACATCTTTATTTTGGGTAATAGAAGACCAGGATAAAAGTAATTGTATCCCTTTCTGGATTAGTTGGAATCCTGGCTCCAATAAGCCAATTAAACAGCAAACATGAGGAGAGGCTGAGGCACATTACAATGACTTAATGGGATGCATATGTCCTTTTCGACAGCGGTATTTGATTAAGGCACTCTTGTTAATTTGCCATTCAAGATCTGCTCCTGCCACTTGCAACTCTGAGCCACTTAGACAGAATCACAACAATTACAACGAGTCAACAACAAAACTGCTGAAGCCCGTCTAAAAGTACATTAGTAGTGAAAAAGGCGGATGGGAATCAAATGGAACTGTCAAAATGGATTTCAGAGGCACATTTCCCTTCAGCTCTGCTGGATTTTAGTGCTCAGTTAAATTTCCAGTGCAACAACATTTGGCCAACAATTTATCTCCATTTAGAGTTCACAAATGCCTTTAAGTTTATAAGTGAAGCACATCCATTCCAGTAAACCTCACTGAACTTATGAGCACTAATCTTTGAAACCATTTCTGTCACTTGGGCAAGAACACGCATACTTTGAGAGTTATGAGTGGTGTTGAATCAGACCATGAAGCCATGTGGCTAGTGAAAATAAACTAAACTACTGGCATCAGCCTCGTGCTGGACTTCCCCCAACATCTCCCCGACTTGGTTTCTCTAAAATGAGAGGCTTGTGTGCAGAAGAAAAGAGAGGAACTTTATCACATTACAAACAAATAAATATAACTTGTACTGCCATATAAGAAGTATGCTGGCAGTGCTCTGAAACCTTTGCCAAACATATTAGAGCAGCTTGTGACTGCATTTCCCCAGAGCGTGTTGCATTTAGCCTGAGCTGCTGCCCTCACTTGCCGCACTATTCCCTGAAGCTCGCTGCAAAGGCCCCGGTGCCAGCTTTCAACGAAACATCTGCTCCCTTCCACAGAAAAAAAGGAGCAAAGCGAGGGAGAGGCAGCAGGCAAGTCACCTGAGCACTGGTTCACTTCACAACTATCTGTTCATTAATTCACATGAAGACGGTGAACTGATTAAAACGAAGGAAAGGAAAGGAATACAACTATTCAGGATCAGAGGGCTGTCCAGGTCCACAAACAAACTAACCTCAGCTAAAACCAGATGAATTGCTAAATAGTGATATAGCCTGAATGGATCAGACCACAAACTGTGTTTTTAAAACAGAGCTGATTTCTGTTAAACAAGGCAAGAAGATTTTTTTTCAGTATTTTTTCCACAAACTTTTATTTGCTCATGAAAAAAGAGCGACTGCTGGTTGATAGAGACAGAAATAGAAAGAGCTGTTTGCTGTATCACTGCACGGCTTCATTGTCACATCAGGTGCTTAATGATTAAAATCATAAAACAGTGAATGTTCTGCAGTAATCTTTAGGTGCAGTTAAAGGTTAAATTACTACTGAATCTGTCTTATGGAGAATCTAGCAGCCAGCAAACAGAAGCTTCACTCTTTGATGATAGAATATTATCAGATACATGGAGCTCTTTCTCAGCTCTCTGCTGATAAGAATGGAGACTGATTTAATCAGTCAATGGAGGGATTGGTGGATGTTTTAGCTGAAACAGTTCTAGACTGCCAAAAAATCTCATTTTAATAAAAAAATGCCATAATGTTGAAAGTAATGTCAACCTGCTGTCAATTCTTCCGCATGACTATTCCAACCACATGTGGAAGTATAAACGGCATGAATGCCCACATCCAAATCTCAAATATTTCTTTACTATATGATACATCCAACTTCTTAACATGTGTGAGAACCCTCTGGGCAGGCTTATCCCTGAAGGAGTTAAGTGGATAGGATCAGGCCTACATGGGGATTTAATTTACCTGGTGTGGTTCCACTACAGCAGTCAGCCAGTCTCTCGCTCTTCACTGGCTGCCTCTTAGTTTGACTGTGACTCAGTTTGCACTTAGGTTATTTCCTGGTAACTTCCCTACAATAAGTGTATTTTCAGTTGCAGCTCATGTGTGGTCTCCTCTTTGTCCAGCCTTGAGCTAAACTGTGACATACGGATGTGTTTTAAAGCCAAAGAGACATGGAAACGTCACGTCATCCTGTGATATAAACAATCAAAAATCCTATCCAGGGTTTGTCTTGTTTGTTTCGCTTTCATCCATTTGACATAACTCCAGCCTTATTCTTATTAAAATGTTCATTTTAACAACCATGTACTCATTTGGTTGCTGGTTCTCACCTTTCTTCAGCTGGATGTTGAACCTGCGGCCTTTGTTCTTCAGGTAGGAGCTGGTGGACACGTTTGTGCTTATCCTGCGCTGCAGGGAAGGGGACGGGGCTGACGAGGTCCTGGAGACCAAGTTGTGAGGTAAAGTGCCAAAGCGTCGACTTGGTTCTGGGGTGCTTCCTGACAGAGGACCCTGGTGGCTACAGGAAGAAGAAGACAGATTTCAAGGTTTGCTTTGTTTTGCACCGACTGAAGAAGATGGAAAAGCAGCAATTCATCAATTTCCAGCATCCAATTTCAGAATTTTATGGATGTTTAAATTACGTAGTAGTAGATGAACATGTAGCCAGTAATGATGTGCATCAGTTTAAACAGCAACCTGAATACAATACCATAACACAGTGCATTTTAAACAAGCATCAGGGCAAAAATGATTGGCTGGTTGTTGAAGAGCTGGGCATGTAAATGTCAACTCAGTAATTCACTGATTGTCAAACTTCTTGTGATGTTCTGCTTGATATTTTGTAGAACTCCTGATTCAACAGATTCAGCCATTCTATGTCTGTCTGTCGCCATGGTAAAAGTTTAAATCTGCATATTAAATCACACATATCCACAGTAACCATAACAATATCAGACTGTACAGCTACAAAGTATGATGTACAGTAACGATGCCTCATCATAAAATGATCGTCTCTGCACAGTGTGGCATACAGAAAAATATTTCATTTATGAATTTATAGAACTGAAATTGAGACTATATACCTGTAAACACAAACCTATTTGATAAACACCCACATGCTTAGCTTTCTGGAATCAAGCCAAGGATATTAAAGAAATTAATAGCTACCACAGGCAGATATAATGGGCTTTTCAAAAGACGATCAGTGAAGCCGGTCTCAGGTAGAAATTTCTATAAAGCTGCTCTCTTGCCTTTTATTGTGTGACTTTTAAAAAATGATTGATTCACAGTGAACATATTAAGAGAATGCCACTGACTAAAACAGAGCTGGTGCACACACACAAATAGAGACTGTGGCAGTGATACAAAATACAAAAGTCTTTTTTTTTTCTCTAATCAGAAGGACAACTTTCATTTTAATGCATAAGGGAAGTCCCATAGATGTCATACTATCATTTTGGTGCTACATTTCATATGTCTTTCCACATCTGTGTAGGTCGTTTGAACATCTCTTGCATCAAAAAGTTCATGGATAGAAAAAAAATCTTCTACAAAAACATAGGAGGTGAAACCCACTTGTGGTTGAAGCTGGATTGTGGTCCAGATCTGGACATCGCTCCCCCCACCAGACTCGACCTGTCCCCTGACTGCTGGGAGTCTTGGCTGAAGCGGACCCTGTTGGACTGGGGTGGACTGCTGATCTCATTCCGCACAGACAGCACCTCGTATTGCCTTTTCAGGGCTGCAGGGACCACATGGAAGAGGATGACTGAGGAACGCATCGCCTGCCTGAAAATGTTCTGAGCTCTGGAGGTGATACAGAAGAGAGAGAGCAGGAAGGTCACACAGACAGAAATGAATTAGCTTTAACATGATAAGAGATACATGCACAATGATGTACTATCATAGCTTGGCTGATATAGACGGATAAGGACAGCAGTGATGTACTGTATGCTGAAAGGCGATATAGAGAGTTGAGGTTAGCATGGCTAATCGCAGGGCTACTCCCTGTAGTGGACAGAAATTGCATTATCTATAATTACCACCATCAAAACTGGCAAGAGATAAGGATGGTGAATGGTGCATCAGTGATGAAATACTATATATTGTGTGCTCCAAGTTTATGCCAACAAAAGCTACTGTATGTGGAGTCTCTACACTATACTGTAGTACACTGTGTGTTTGTGTGAGTCTGTGTGTGGTTTGAGATGAATGGACATGAGCTGACTCAACAATCAGATCAGAGATGATGAATCATGCACCAGGGAAGCCTTCCAGACAATGAGGTCCCAACTAAGCAGACACACACTTCATTCCTTACACACAAAATAAGAAGAAAAGGACAAAACACACACTGAGTCTCATGTGAGTTTGGGGGGAAAATAAGCCAAGACAAGAGCTCAACATCATTCCCAGACGCGAGAATTGTTTAGTCTGGTTTGCCAGCGGCACTTAGCATATAGATAGGCTGGCCAGGAGTGAGCCACACTGCAGCATAAGGGGCGAGAGGAGCGGTGGATGTCTGGATTCCAACAATCCCATGTTGTTTTTCCAGGCCCCCATTACCACGCCAGCAATACCATGCTGATTCTGTCCAAATGACAGCCACTAAGCTGCTTCCGCCACAACAGACAGCACTTCATTCGAGCGGTGTCACAGAGGCGAGGCGCACATGCCGTACCAAGCCACTTCTGCAGGATTTGGTCTCTCCCATCTTTATTCTTATGGTAATTTACAAAAATCACTTGCATATACGCTCTGAGTAATGATGGCTGGTTGAGAAAGTGTGTGTGTACATGTCCACACGTTTTTTATTTTTAGGCAAATGTTCCCTCATGCACATATATAGTGCCATCACTCCAGTAATCAGCCTCCACACGAGCCTGATTGAATAATAAATTACCCCCATCAATGCATCATTACATTCAGCTAGATTAGGCGCCTCAAAATATTTACCCATGCAAAACAATTCAAGGAGATTAGACTATCACTTTAAATTGTCACTCTCTGTGGCACACAATCAAAAGAGGGGGGGATAAGGGAGCGATGAGAGTGTGAGGAGGGGCGGACAGGGAAGAAAGTTTAGCTCCTTCACCTCATTTTTATGCAAAATCACAAGCATCATATGCATCTGGATGCCGTTGAGGAGGGTGTGTTTGGCAGGGGAGGGTAAGTGCGGAATGCTACAAAACATCACTCCCTTGCGGATTTGGTTTGTAAGCCTCTTTCACAGTAGAAAAGGCTTGGAAGGAAACTGCGGTGTTTACTAATGACAAAAGCATCGTTTTAAAAAGAAATAAAAAATGGATCTTAAAACCTCAGTGGCTTTGTACACAGTGTGATGAGCACATTAGCATAGTGTGGAAAGGTAACAGTTGAAGTTTTTATGAGACGATGCAGACCTAGCCAAAGTTAGTTAGAAAATGCTAGGAATGTCTTGCTTAAAAAACATATTTTGACAGTGACACAATTATTAAGACATAATTCAGTTTCTGATTCTACTTCTGAATGCAGGCGGATTCCAAACTTTCTGTAAGTTATCCAGCATGGTGACTGTAAGCCCACTGCTTTTAGATGACTATGTCCAGCTCAACATGACTGCAGGCTGGGCCTTCATTAGCAGGAATCTGGGCTATTTCTTCCTGTGGAGGAGTGGATGATACGGAAGAGAGCCAGGCAGACCACCTTGTACACTGCCTCCAGAATCCAGCCTGGAGGAGAAGCAATCTATTTCTCAGCCAGGCACACATACACAGGTGTAGATAAGAGTTTATAGCTCAGCGTCACTGCATGTGCATGTCAGCGCATGTGTAAGAATGTGTGAGAGTCCAGACATTCAGGCTGGCTTTGGGTAAATGGGGTTTAAAGTCCCAGGCTTATATCTTCTTTCCACTTGAGGAAATGAAGGGGAGCGATGAATCGATAGAAATGAATCGAAAGAAGAGCGTAGGCAGTTTTGGATCAGAAACCAGAGCGGCGGTGAAGGACTGCAGTTCATTGAGACCTATTACAGGAAGGCCAACAAGTCTGTAATATTTCTGCTTTATTGTGCAGCTGTGAGGGTGTCACGTCGTCCTGCAGTTTGGATTCAGCTTATCAACAGCAACACTATTTACTGTCACTGCACTTAATGTCCAACTCAGTGCTCTCACTGTGAACTGTATCACACTGAAGACAGCACATCAGGATCATACTATGCGTGTCCCACTTTTAGAGGTGGTGATGAGAAATTAAAATCAGCATGGTATTCAGTGAATGTGACAAGAGGAGGAGGAACGTTACTGGAAGTAGGAAATGAAACAGAAATGGAAAGAAAACCACTGATGACATGCAGAACGATGCTGCATGGAAAAGAATATGTTACAACCTTGAATAGAAGGCCACATTAAAGCTTACTGTTCAAAGCGCAGGTTGCGTATGTCTCCCTGATTAATTCTGACTATGCAGTCGTTCTCCTGGAAGAGACGCTCCTGCTCGGCTTTGCCCCCACGCTCCAAACGCTTCACCAGCAAGCCCTGAGTCCTGCAAATGATCATACAACAGGTTACAGATGAAACATGAGTCACAGAATAAATCCACCACACATATCAATGGAGTGAACAGCAGGGTGCAGGTTGAAAGCCTTTTCTTCCATCCTTACATTTTAAAAGGTCATGACAGACTAGAGAAGTTTAGCAGTAACGCATCGAAGGTGGAAAAGAAGGAAGTATTACAGAAAAGCTGGGCAACTGTCATAATCAAAAATGAAGTAGTTTCTCAGAATATACATCACATGTGATAAATTTATACTTTTGAATCAACAGTGAAATAAAGTGTGTGACTTCAACAGATTTCAGGGAGACTAAGTAAGTTTTCAAAGTTAGTTTATTCCTATTGTAATATGTTCTGATGTCAACAAAAGTTAACTTTTCAGTCTTTAAGCTTGGATAAAGACCTGCATCTTGCTGCTGCCTGGAGAAGCACTGCATTACAAACTTTATTTTAAGCCTCTGTCCGTCCTTCTGTCCACCATTCTACATTTCTTTCTGTGGGTAGGTCTGACAGAATGACAGGGCAAGTTTGTCTGAAATAATCCAGACCAACAGCAAAGAGATCATCTTATGGCTTCTGGGTAACGCTACAGATGCCTTTGCTGGAGCTTAAGATGAGAACCGTCTGCGCTGTAATAAATACCCAAGGAGTTCCACAGCGGTGCCATCTCAGCAATCCCTTCAAAAAAGACAACCTTTACCTTCGCACACCCCGCTCCCTCCATCCCCCCTCTAAATAAATACATCAGTGAGCTCTTTGGGGCTTTAGTTAGGCCCTGAGGATAACCACATGCAAAGAGATCTGATGTGTGCTCACACAGCAGAGCTACAGTGTAAGGTGCCAGACGCCTGAGGAAGCAGGTAGATCGACTCAGTTTAAATGTTTGGTGTCCTTGCATAAACTGACAAAAAGTTTGGAGGCCTAATGGGGAAAAATTAAACATGATGATGAAATAAATCAGTGAAAACTTCTAAGAAGCCAAAGTGAGATGCACTAGATAGGGTGAATTACACTGTAAGCAGCATCTTGTCGGTGGCAAGGACACAAGCTGCAGGATTCTCGGTTACATCCCGTCTCTTCACTGGAGACATAAACAACAGCACATTTAAATTGTGACCCTGTTTACCGCAGACGTCAAGGGCAGACTTGTAGAGCTTTTTAGCATTTCAGCCAAACAGAGCCACTCTCAGAACATTGCTGTAATTGGCTGCATAATGTGTAGGTCCACGCTCACACCCCAGACTCATCTCAGCTCCTCAATGGGGGTAAATGGCTGAGCATTAAGTTGAAATTAAAGAACACAAAAGGCCCTTCCCTCTTTCTCGGTGTCTGAGCTGGTGTTGCCAGGTCAGCTTAAGTGTGTGGAGCAGAGAGTAATTGCGTGCAGTGCGGTGGCAGACATGATTATGCTTTATCTCCATAAGTGTTGGCAGCTTGAAAACAAAGTATTGCGCATGGAGATTACAGCATGGACACACTCTAATGACTTCTGATCTGGCAGGAGACTACAGACAGTAGATAAAGGAGTTTTGGCTGATCCCTGATCAGTATTCAAAGCAGCAGCAGGGAGGATTGGGGATAAAGCAGCATCTCTTAGAGATTTGAGGAAGATGATGATTTCGTAAAAGCACTATTATTGTGTTGACTGTAATGCACAGCCACCCTCTCAATTCCCTCCTGTCTCATTGATGGGCTTTTTTTGTAGATACTTGTCAGTTCCGTGCAGAGGGGAGCTAAAGTAAAATCTAAATGGCATTCTCACGGGCTGCAAGTCAGTGAATTCATTAGGTGCCAGGTACACTATAAGCACAGAGAGTTTCCAGTTAAAAGATTCTTTGCAGACTCTGGAGAAAAATACAAGGCTTGCTAAGTTTCCCAGAGAACAAGACTCATTGTTTTGCTGCACAGTTTGGCTTTACTCCATCTTGTGGCTGGGTAGCAGTGTTGAAAATTGATTTGAAGGAGGCCACCTGCTCTCATCTACTGCCTTTAATCAAATAATAATCCAATCAGGATCCATTTATGCATGGCAATTATGTCCGCTGTTTGTTTACAATTGAAACTGGTCATGGAATGAGAAGTTCATTAAGCAAAGAATGCATCTGGAAGGAGGGTGTGTGTTTGTGTGTGCGGACGAGGGTATATGTACATTTGCAAGCAGGCTCTCACGGTATATTGTGCTGTTGCATGTGAAAAGAAAGCTTGAGTCTGTGTGAGTGCATGCTTCTAGATAGAGCCATACTGCTCACAAACCTCAAAAACATTTAATATTATTTAGGTAAAAGATTTTAATATTTTTCAGGTAAAGATCTGTGAATTTTGGTGTGTCCAGGAGAGAAACTGTGCCTGCTGGAGTGACAGTCTGTCTAATCTCTCTACTTCAGTCTTCCCCTCCTGTTTGAATGTAACGTGATGTCAGTGCAGTGGAGCAGAATGCGGGCAGCCAATGCTGGAGTGCCTGCAGTTCCTTGTTGGCTGTCTGGTTTTGCTGGCTGTCTGACCCCTCTGGCCCCGGTCTAGACACTAATGACAGCCCGCTGAGCCTAATGTCTCCTGTCCTAGCTCACAGGAAAGAGCTGGGCCAGGCCATTAACATCCTCCCACTGACCAGACACTAAGTCTTATCATGGCTGAAGTTAATTGAAGGCTCTGATAGCTATTAGTACCGGCCTTAGCTGATGTAAAAGAAATTTACTGGCCATGCAGCATTAGTGCTCTGCCTTACACAATGTCTGTTTTTGTGGAATGCAGGAGAGCTTAAGGATAATGTCTAATAAACTACTGGATCTGACCTTTATTCAAGCGAAACTGCTCATTCGTTTTAGTAATGCTTCACTTTGTTCAGCGTAACTCACCATGAATCAATATTTTCCTTCTCTTAGTCAGGGTAACGCTAAGTGTCACAGCTTCCCAGGGAGTTAACACGAGGTCAAAGCTAAATATAGTTTCCTGACACTTGCTTATAAACAGCAATGAGATTAGTGTCTCAGGCAGGCCTCTTCAATGACAGCCTTCCCCTCTCCCTCAAATGTCATCCCATTTCATCTTCTCACTCAGTCTTTTCACCTCATCCCCTTTTCGTCCTGTTTCCAGCGCTGAGTAGTCACAATCACCTTGGTGGCGTGCCAGTCCCTTGCTGTGCAGCAGGGATCTGTGTTATACACAAGCTTTTAGTTTGATTACATCTGGCCACTTCATCTGTCCTTTATTTTTTCTGAAATAACCATAAACCGGGATGCATTCCTCCTCTTGTCCCCTGTCATCGACACTCCTTCTCAGTTTAAAAAAAATGTAAAAGGAAGCAGACTGAATCACAACTTTCAAGACAAAGCAGGCGCTGTTGCGACTGAAAACATAGGCTAGAATTTAAAAAGCATTAGAAGACTTAGAGAAAACTGTGCAGTCATAGCAATACTACTTTGATCTGTTGTCCTTGCCACTGGGGGCTTCCAAGCTATGGGATATGAGCAGTGCTGAGTATGGGCGTGGTGTTTCAACAGTCAGACTCACAACAATAAAAGGATGGCCATAAAAATCAGAGTCACTGAAAAAGACAGCCTCGAGCAACACATAAAACAAAGGAAAAACTGAAGAAGTGAGAAAAAAATGATGCGTCAAAGGGAGGGGAAAGAAACAACATTCTCAAGACACAAAGATCCAAAAAATACTTGACACATATCTAACAGTGGAGCTAACTAGCTATTGTTGTTCACTAAGCTACACTGAATCTCAGATTGTCTTTTTTCGTTTACCTGATGTCCTGCGCACTGAAAGGCACTACGTGGATCCCCAGGGGCCCTCCTTCATTGGACACCTCAACCGGCTTGAGCATGCCTCTGCAGGACGTTGATGGATGAGACCAGGAAGAAGAGAATAAAGGGGAGGCGGGAGGGGAGACACGCATGAATAAAAAGTAACAGGAGTGACAAGAAAATGTAGAAATGCAGAATATCAAAGACAACACAGTCTAACATGACAAGAGGTCGATAGGATGGACGGGATGGGGGTTGGCGGGGCCTTATTGGCGGAGGCTGCATTCTGTTGCCTACACAAAGACATCCATTACAAAGTCTGGCTGGTGGACCTCAGAGTCGATTAGGGATCCAAATGGAGACTCCAATTAAGTGATTAGCATCAGACTGTTGTGCTAAAAGAGAACAAATTAATTGAATACGTGTAAGGGAAGGGAGGAGGAGGAGGAGAAGAAGGTTAATTTATGAAGATAAAGACGTGGAGACAAATGAACATAAGCAGCCATCAATGCAGATGTGTGCGATGATGTTCACGGAAGGAGACCTGGGCCTTGATGTTTGTGTTATTGTCATATTATCTTATTTAAGGATGAGTATTCTGGCAATTTCAAACATCTCTAATGTTATCTGGAATATTAAAAAAAAAAATGAATGCATCCCCTACATCTAATGGTCAGTTGCCATGGAGATAGTTAAGCTATATATTAATTAAAAATGTACAAATAGGTTAATGAGATCTGCATGGCTCCATACTAGAATGATGAAGAGACAAAATTGGTTTATTTAGTTTGGGTGAGGATTTTGTGGGTACTCACTCTAGATGTAGAACGGGTGAATGTTCCACTGAGGAGTCGGCCCTCCCAACTGGCTCTATCCGTTCAATTCTCCTTTCTTGTTTCCTTTGCTCTTCTTCCTCCTCCTCCTACAAACAAGGGAAGAAAAAGACGGGATAAATGATTAAAAGACTGTCCCAGAAACGTACAAACTGACATGCTCCGTCATTATTTCTGTTTTACTCTTGCTAGCATCTCACCCTGTGCTGCCTATAACTCTCTCTTCTGGCTTTTAATCCAATTACCTGCAGGAAAAGTAAGAGCCTCTGATCTAAATCAAAGACTTTGAGTGCAGGACACACTGAGGCCCTGGTGCAGCTGTGGAAGCATCTCGCTCCAGCCAAAAAATTTTCAGTGACAAAGAAGCCATGATTGATTGCTCCTGTTCAATCAATTAGGTCTGACCTGGGGCGTGGCACTGCTGCCAGGTCTTTGAGGTGATGGGATTGAGGTTTGGAGTGAGGTAAAGAGTGCGCCTGTTGTCATCTGTTTCTCTCACTCTCTTCATCTCATTTACTCATCTTCCTTCAAGGCCATTAGGCAGCAAAGTCGGGAGGCAGTGGCTTTTACAGGCAGGCCAGACGTCTGAGGACTTAACCAGGCTCTAAGAAGAGACAGCAGCTTCATGCTCTCCTTAATGGGGGATAAAATCTTCATTTGAGCTTTCTTCATGGGGATGGTACAGATTCAGCAGAGCACTTACATGCAGTGATGACATTGTGCATTTGGAGTAGAGGAGGGGAGACATATTTAATAAGAAAGGATTCATTTTCAACCAATCATCAACTGTTGAAGGTTAGTTACAGTAAACAGCTCATCGACTAGCAAGGTGTGTGTGTGCGTGTGTGCGTGTGTGCGTGCGTGCTTGTCAGCATCCAGACAGTGCATCGCCTTCTTGGGAGGGTCTGTTGAAGTGCTTTGTTAGCCACTGCTATTTCCCCGCCCTCACCTCTCACCTTCCTGTTTCTCTCTCTGTTACTAAAATGTCAAGCACATCCAAATAGGTCTTGTGTCGCTCTGGTTTCTTTATGGTAATAGATTCAACCCTTTCAGGGACCAGGATATCTTTGGTGACATTCAAGGGTGGTGCAGAAAGATGCTGTCCCCTATTTATTTATTAGAGTGTGGGGGTAAGGAGGGATGGGGGGCATGGAAATTTTATCAGCAGTCTACCTTAAAAGACCTCGTCTCGCCCTACCTGTCTATTCCCCTCTCCAACCGTCCGGTATGAAAATGAGTCAGTCAACCATTCACCCCAGCCTCTAATTACGTGTCAGCTGAGGTCCAGGGCGTCTCGTGGGGACTGTTATTCAAAAAGCTTTTTATGAAAACCCCCTAGGTGGGTGGCTAGATGGTTTTTACATCTACTTCTATATGCTCTGCACAAAGGACCTGGCCACATGTGAAACTCCATTAATAAAGATGGGAAGGCACTCAGTGGAGAAGGTGGATGAAATTGAAGGAGAAGAATAAATATAGGTATGTGCTATAACTCAAGATTGACAGAAACTAAGGTTAAAAAGGCAAACGGATAGATTGATTGAGAAGAAGAGTTTTAAAACGCAGAGAACAAATGAAGGTGGTGCTCAAAAACTTTGTCTTATTAGACAGCGTGATCAGAGAGGGAAGCAGTTTAGCAGTACATCATCACTGGCACCGACATGTAATTAACTCCAGTAACAGTTGCTCCCCCGGTAATTAGACTGATCCTGTAGGTTACACGTGGTTTTTTCATCTTTCCTTTCAGCATATTTCTGCACTGATGTAAGAAAAAAAACCTAGAGAAATGTGATGGACTAAAGCACAAATAGCGAAAAAGGGAAGGCATTCTCTCTGTGATTATTTTTGTTACAGCTCCAAAGGGAAGGGATTCTTCACCTCCACCGGGCCAAAATCACAAAGCAATTGGGTGCAGTGTGTGAATGTGGCAGGCAGAATTACCATAAAATGGCACAAGTAGATATCAGAGCAGCAGCAGAGCAAGGTGATATGTCTATTCAGGTGTGAAAAACCAAGACGGAGTGTAAAAATTACACTGAAGAAAAATGGGAACCTGGTGAACATTTGTTTATTGTATCTTTTTTAAGAGTGAGCATACTGGAGTGAGCTGGTAATGTCACATAGAAACAGGGAGACAAAAGAAGTTGTGAACAAAGAGAAAACATGACAATAAAAGTAAATATCTCGTGTTTTGTTTAAACAAGCAAAAATCGAAAGGTGACCTTTCTCGTCTATTTCAAAAACTTTCTTGGAAGTGCAGTAAGCTGATGCATGCAGTGACATTCCTTCCAAGGACATGTGTGAATTACTTAAGATATAGACCCGGAATCGTTTCACTCCTTCACCGGGATTTGTAATGTTTTATGGAAAATGTGCTAATGTGTTACTCCTTTCAGCTGAAACATGCTGTCATGTTGTTTCGCTGAAACAAATAACACATTGGTCTTACACCAGCGCAGTTGTTACTGACAGTGTTTGTCAGTATCAAGAGCAAATTATGCACTAAACGCTCCAGATACCAGTCAATTTGTGTCTTGAACAGACATATGATAGACTTTCATGAGACAGTGCTTAAGTGGGCACTGGCTCAGCAGAGCCAACCAACAAGGGCACAGCCTTGGCATTATCTCTCTGAACTCTTGGCAAAGCCCGTTTTTGATCACACTAGCAAATATCACTTCTAAGACAGAATGTGACAAATAATGACTGGTTTTGGTTGACATTGCAGTGAAGTTCTTAAGAACAACTACTGATATCCCAACAGGGAGGGTGTTGCGTCAGTATTGCAGAGTCTAGAGTCTCATTGTCGTCCAGGGGCAAAAGAAGAACCCATCTCCCCCACTGTCAACCCCCGTACTGTCTGTCCTTGTGTCGGTGGCAAAGCTGAGCACTAAGTGACAGCAGGGGGGTACACAGACTAAATATACATCCACAATTTCCACCCCTTCATGCCCCCTCTTTGCTCCCTTTCTTTGTGTCTCCATCACTCTAAATCTATCCTTTTTCCCTTCCCTAAAAACCATCCATTTCTTCCTCCCCTGAGTGCTTTTAGCACCCTGTTGATCTCTTGGTAACCAGCAGAGAGGGGATGCAACAACGCTTTTCAGCTCCCTGTGGCACTCATTCCTAGCTTGCTCTCTCTCTCTTTTCTCTGTCACTGCTTGACCCATCTCTCCCCCTTCCTCCCATACTGTAGGGAGGGCTCAGATCCCTGATGTGTGGCCAAAAATCTACCAGCCTCTTTGACAATGAAGGCAAGAAAAAGCAAGGGTTAGAGGCTTTGCCACTGATCGGCTGCAGCATTAGATTATTGCAAATCACGTAAGAGCGAGTGAGACAGGGATGGTGGAAGAGACAGAAAGCTGCAAAGTGCAGAGCCTTGTTTCCTTCAAATGGGCAGACAGGTTAGAGACTGGTGAGAGGACCAAGGGGAGAAAAGAAAGCGGGGGAACAGAGGTAGCAGGTGTTTGGTCAGGAGGGGGAACTCTACACATACAGACACACACACACACACACACACACACACACACACACACACACACACACACACACACACACACACACACACACACACACACACACACACACACACACACACACACACTGCTGCTTCAGGGCTGGGGCAAAGGCGGCATGTTGAGGAGCTGTCATCCTCCTACTGTAGGAATGTGTGTGTGTGTGTGTGTGTTTGTGTGTGTGTGTCGTGCCATTAACCATGGGCAAGTACAACATGTAGCTGCTAGGGGACTGGGGTGGGGGCATTCCCTCTGAGCCTATCTTTGGCATCAAGGACTTAACAAGGACAGGTTCAAAGGTCGCAGCAAATGGTGTGTTTCTGGCCACCACCCCTCCTTTAGGGCTGAAGCCCACATCTGTGTGACAGCTTCATGTGTGGAACAGGCCTTCCTCACAGACGATGACTTACAATGGGCTGTGTGTGTCCACGAGAACAATGGAAGCCAAAGAACAGAATGAAGAAACATCTCCACATGAATAATGTGGTACGTTCACTGTATAAAAAATAAAGGAAACAAGCAATTTACCTGGTGTATTTACTGAAAAGACTGCTGAAACATTTACAAAGACGGCCCTTCCTCCTAATTTGCTAAAAATGCGAAGCATTAATTGTGCTCAGTGACATACACCCCTTATGGAAACATTAAATCAGCCAAAGGTAACACATGATGGCAACATGTGAAAAGACTGTGCAGTAGTAAAAGGAAGTAGAAAAAAGCAGCAAAGGCAGAGGCTTTTCCTCTCCCTCACTAAAGGTTAAGGAGCCATAATTGTACCCTCATTACCTCCAGTTAATGCAGTTCGACTAAACACTGTACAACAGACAAGACTGAAAAGGACTTCACAGTACCGCTGCATTGCACAATGGCATTGACATACAAAGACAAGCTGCTGGTAATAACTCCTAATAGTCCTATTAAAGTTCCTTTGACCTCAAGAAGCAATTACCAATATTTTTCCATCTTAACCAGAGCCAGAATCTTGCTGCTTTCAATCAGCAGTTAAAGAAGCTTTACGGTGCTGAACACAATGATTTTCCTCAACAGATAATCACAACCTGTGTATTTTAAAAGAGAGTCTTGACCAGCTACTGATGGATGCCATATCCAGGGTGCAGGATGGCCTCATCACTGTTATGTCAGAATTTACCATAGGCGAATTATTCTGATGTTACACAAGGACTTTTTTCTCTCATATGCATCCTCACAGATGAACCTCCCATTAGAGCCAAATTAGGCCTCTGTGATTAGATTGAACATGACCGTTGTACCCAATGACTGAATCCCACCCTCTTCACCATCCTTAACCCTTCATTCTACACCAGTCCATCAGACTCCACCACCATTAAAACAAGCAATAAATCATGCTGTCTGAGATTATGAGACACTTATTTACATTTATGTTGGTGATAGACGTACATTATAGAAGGCTGGGAAAGAGTTAAACTGGTTAGCGAATGATGAAAGGGTCATAATGACCTCCTTCACTCTGCCCACAAGTTCCCTTAATGGCACTTAATGGTTGTCAGCAGAGGCACAAAACAGGTTAAGTATACTGTCTTATCTTATTTATATTGCTATGATTTTAACAATGATGATGTAAGCTAATAATGACTTCAATACAGAACAATCAGAATCATTATCATTTTGATGTTGCATATCCTTTGCAAGAAGGATATGCAACCTACTACCTACTATCTATGTTACTGTATCACTCCTTTTTCCACTGAATGTTTCGTTTGTTTGGCAAACTATTAACTCCCTGTTGGACTGGAAACTGCAGATCTGGAAGAAAATCAAAGCAGCATGACCCTGGTGTCTGCCATCTTTTGCTTTTTATGTGTGTGAGAGAGGAAAATACAGAGGAAGGTTATGATTTAACAGGCCTCTGTTTGTGAGCCAAGAGGAGAAACCAAGGCGGCGCCTGTCCTCTGATGAGGACATGTGTTGTCTTTCATATTTCACACCCCGCACCCATGGGCTCCAGCCTTGTTCAAAGCAGAGCACTCGCATTCCAGATTAGATGTACTATTCCTTTTGATAATGAGGACAGGGAGGCAGATATGTGTTGTTGTGCTCGGTGAAGACAGCGGGGAGTGGAATTGGGTATCAAGAACATGTTTTGAATTGGAACCATGTCCACATTTTTAGGAAATTCCAGGAGTTCACTCTTTCATACTGTTTATATTGCCAGTGCACAAGTAGAGAAAGCACATATATATTGTTTATAAGACTGGCCCGATACATCATTTAGTCAATGTGATAAATCATTTCATGCAATTGAGAAAATCTATCTGAAAGTAATATTTTTAATCAGTGCAGTTCATGAATGCAGTAGGATTTTCACAGCCTCACCATCAGCTAATGTTAGCATTTTATTATGTATAGGAAACATTCACCTTGTGGATGGCAAGACAGAAACTACTTCGATTGTTTGTATTCATCTTACTGACAAAATAGTCTCAAAAATCTCTAAAAACACATTACTTGTGAGAAATTACCACTGAAGGTTGATTTTAGTTTGAAAAAAATATTTTCCTAGCCCAATCATTTCAGCAGTTAGAACCAGCATTTGAATCTCCATTCTCATCCACAATATGATGTGCACATGCATAATGCCAATGTCGGAGAGAGTGCAAAGTGAAGTAAGTGAATTTAATCTAACACAATATCACAGCTTCATACTAAAGAAAATTTGCACAGTTCATAATTTGTTCTACAAGAGAAGTCTGTCTGATAGAACACAATTTTATTCATTTAAACCATATTTTCAAGAATGCAGAGCTTGTTGATATGCAGGGTCCACATATGCAGAGCAAAGTGAGCAAGGAACAGGAGACAAACACTGATAATTAAGATTTAGTTGCAAAATGAACATAACATTAGCTGCATTGAATTGTTTGGGAAAGAGAATAGATGATGTTGACTAAAACCAGGTACTTTGTTGCAGTGTCTTGCATTTGCTGCCACAGCATGAGGCAACATGACTCATTTGTTTGGCCATTTAAGTCAACAGTATTACGCTGTGTATGGCAACAGCTAAGCCAGATCTGAATGTCATCCAGTGTGTTTCCCCGTATAATGCATATGCAAAAAGGTTCTAAATGGCTTTTTTCTGCCTTTGTTTTAGATTTTTTAAAATTTATTTCTGATGCCCTTACAGAGCCCAATCAGTCTAAAATTATTTTCAAATAGAGTTCAAAGTCATCTAGAGAGAATTTACGTGTTTTTTCAAATCACAATATATTTCATAGAAAAATGTACTATCACAATGTCCACTTTTTACAATATCATGCAGCCCTTGTATATTCTATGGGAGTGGATCCTTCCTGTGTTTCATGGACTACAGATTACCTGACAGGAAGGCCGCAGTTTGTCAGGCTTGGGAACTGTGTTTCTGGGACATTAATGAGTAGTACTGGGGCTCCACAAGGAACAGTCCTGGCTCCATTCCTGTTCACTCTGTATACATCTGACTTCAAATACAGCACTGAGTCCTGCCACATTCAGAAATATCTGATGACACTGCTATCGTGGCATGTACCAGAAATGGACATGAAGCTGAATACAGAGATCTGATAAGTGCCTTCAGTGACTGGAGTCACAAAAACTGCCTGCTACTCAACGCCTCAAAGACAAAGGAAATGATCATAGATTTCCGCAGATCCAAACCCCCTCTTCAGCCAGTGAACACTTGTGGACATCGAGATGGTGACATCATATAAATATGTAGGTGTCCACCTTGATAATAAGTTGGACTGGTCTACAAACGTAGACTTCATCTACAAAAAGGGTCAGAGCCGACTTTATTGCCTCAGAAGACTTCGATCACTAGACATCTGCAGTAAGATGCTGCAGATGTTTTATCAGTCTGTGGTAGCAAGTGTCCTGTTTTATGCTTCAGTCTGCTGGGGAGGCAGCATAAAACAGAAGGAGGCAAGGCGTCTGAACAAACTGATTAAAAAAGCTGGCTCTGTGGTTGGAATCGGATTGAACACGCTGGAGGATGAGGTCTAGAGACAGGCACTGAGCAAGATGGAGGCCATTCTGACAAACATGGATCATCCACTTCACATCTGCCTCAGTGAACAACGAAACATCAGTGGACGGCTCCTATCCCTGCGCTGCAGGACAGAAAGATTTAAAAAATCTTTCTTGCCATTAGCAGTCAGGCTATTCAATTCAAAATTAAACAGATACGAACCCTGACAACTGAATTTCCCTTCAGGGATGAATAAAGTGATTCTGATTCTATTCCCAAATGGCCATGGCTCTCCCATCCTTATAGCTCTTTTTAATCAACAAAAATCTCCAGCCTTTAAATCTGTCTCTCTTTGTTTTGCTTTAGAAAGACATGGCTTCTGGCTCATAAAGTTTGGACTCTGACGTGGATACTTGGAGCAAATTACAGGGACAGACAGGTTCCTAATGCTGTTAAGCAAATTAGATCAGAGATGTGAGTCTGCATTTGTCCACATCAGAAAGCAGCAGTGAGATGTGGAGGGGCGGAGGTGAGAGGCAGACTGTCCTGTTTGTGGGCTGACATTTGGAAAAACAAAGGCCTGTCTCTCTCTTTACTCCCCTCATTCTCCTTCTTTGTCTCTTGGCTTCAATCTTTGCCTCTTCTTCCCTGTCACTGGTAACCCTGCTGTGGGGGATACATCATCTGCCAGTGCCTGTTTCATATCAGCCCTGAGCTGATCTATCAATGACACAGCTGCCTTTGCCTTTGCCTACTGTATCGTTAAATTGCACTTTAATTAAATTAGGCCTGCTAATTATGAGGGCCTAAATCAATCACTAGGTCAATAACTAAGGCCCAAAGCGGACGGAGAGGCACAAGACTTTTTCCAAACCTCATCAATAACAGCTGCAACTGGAGCAGACCACTCCTGCACCGGAGAGCCGGAGGTTCAAACCGGGTAGGAATTACTGCAAATTGAGTTATCATCACCGGTGATTGTCCAGATTGCTTCTTACTCTTAAGCTCTGTGAATAATGTTTTTTGAATACAGTAGATGCATTTCAAAGAGTTTGAATGTGCTTGGCGTTTTGCATTGGAACAGAACTTCAAAAGAGGTGTTTAAAGCAGATTTAGAGTTTCTGATGCATTCTGAAAAAAAAAAGTAGTTCAAAAAGGCTATGGCGACTTTCTAGACACCTGGCTTAGGTGAAGGGAGATGATTCTGAACAGATAATCCTGGGGGTTGAGTGCGCAGCCCCGCTGAGCGGACGGTCCCAGCTGAATCCTAGGTCTTTACCCATGCATTAAAAAGAGCTCTGTGGTGCTTTTCACAGATTAATCATCATTTTGAGCTTATTAAGTGGGAGGACAGTCTGCTTTCCACTGCTCAGAACGTTTAATCCATCTTTCAAACTGTGAAGGTCAGTGAGTGAATGTTGCCCCCGTTGAAATAATAACGGCTGTTTGAATTTCAATGAGAGCACCCATGGATCAGATCTGGATTGTAATTAAATTCAGTGTCGTTTTTATAATTGTTTTTAGTAGCCGCTCCTACAATTACATGAGTCAAAATCACGCTGACTTATTGAGTTGCACGGTGGCTGCCAACAAACTCCGCTTCCTGCGCTGCCAAATTGCCGTCTGAACTACTTAATACAACTGGTACCGCAACGCAAATGTCGTATCAGCAAGTAAAATTGGAACCACTGGGGAAGATGGAGAGGAAAGAAGCTCATCCATTTTCTATAGGATTTTTTTAACATGCGATGACCTCAAACCCTAAATGTACTCAATACAATAGAGGAAAAAAAGAGAGAATGAGAATGAATGATGTTGAACTATGAATAATTTAGAGCAAAGTAAAGCTTTGGTACACATTGCGGATGGTTATTACAGGGGGTGAATGGTCTATCAGCCAGTGTTTGCTGCCTTGTTTGAGCAGGTGGGGCGGCTGCTGAGTGGGGCCTCATCTGTAGCGTCATGGGAGTAGAGTGGGGTGAGGTGGGGGGGCACTTTCCATTTAGTTTTAATTGGAAGCTGAAATTCTTGGATAAGGGGGAGACAGAAAACCATTTGGCCGAGTCCTTGCTCTCAGCCAGGGCTAAATGAAGAGGACCGTGTGGAGATGAGGGGCCTGTGGAGGGCCAGTAATGAAGAGAGGTCCCTAAAGATTTGAGCACAGCCACAGTAATCTAGCGGGCCCAGGAAAGCAGGGCGGGGTGAGGGTGGAGAAGGAGAGGGGAAAGAGGAAGGGAAGGGAGGCAACACGAGGTATAAAGAGAAAATGACCCATAAGTGGTGATATTTAAGTTATGTGCAAAACAGGGAACTGCCTTGTAATTACTTTACTATAAAAAAGTCAGATTTTGTTTGTATTCATTCTGGCTCTGAATGCAATGAGTGCAAGATTACAGAAGATATCGATTGATCAAAGGAGTGTGCTAGTTAGAGCTGATGATAATTTATTTGCTAAACACAACAAGTGATTGCAATCACTGATGAGATAAGAGCAGAGGGAAATCATCAGTGGTGCAACAAACAAGACAGATCGGAGTATGGATAGTCAATTAGCTGCATGTAAGCATTGTACATTTGGAGACACACACCTGCAACACACAGGGGGCACCCTTTGGCACACTTATATATGAAGTAACCTGTGCCTATTTCAGCCAACCACATAACAGCATCAGCAGGATTCTCACCATCTAACCCAACAGACACACAGGAACCCCATCAAGCACAACAACACATGATTCTCTGCTCCTCCGTTTTCAAAATGGAAAACGATGTCAGCGTGGTTCTGGTTGAAATCATGAACGGATGTGGGAATATCAAAGATTGCTGTGATGGAACTCAGCGGGGGTGCTATTCTACACAACAGCTCCCATGGCCTGTATACCTAGAGCATAAAGAGAACATTCCAATGGAAAACTGCTCTGCTGGGGAAAGCATGCCCATTACAGTGGTACTTTTGCTAGAATGACATCATTAACGCTATCTGGGGTATTCCAGATTCATTGTGGGTATCCAACCCTGAAAAACACAAAGAGTTATGAGAGTATTGCTACATGTTTTACAGCAAAAGACTTCCAAAGGTATACCATAGGTGTTTCCATTTTTTGTCAGGCTGTTCAGACATTGTGGGAGCCACTTGGTGTTCATTCACTTCAGTAAAATGCGACAATAAAAACAAGCTTGAGATAGCCAGTCAATCACTCGGAACATAATGTTACCTTCATAAAACTCGCTGTACATTTCATGGTAGGGTGCCGTCCTCAAGCATGACATAATTTGTCTTCCAGTATGATGAATTAATCCATTCCAACATCCAAGAATTTAGATTTAGCTCCCTAACATTACCCAAGGTGATGCAAAACTCACATTAGCCACATGCTTCTCTTCACGTCTAAGTGCAATGTTGAAATCTAGGATATCTGAGCTTCCTGTCAGAGGGCATTTTGACCATTTGATACTTTCACCTGCTGGAAAAATACCAAGACAGTATGCAGGTGTCATTGTGTTTACAACGACAACAACAGCAAATTTAAAGTCTTGAAAAGTTGAGGGATTGTTCATCAGTATGCATGGGCATGGCCTTGACAACCATTATACTGTCACATGTCACTGTATAAAACAATTTTTTTAAGTTGCTGTGGTCTTTTCTTGATCAAATCCTGATAGAAAAGGTGCACATTTAAGAGCTCCGTACAAATATCTGAATGGATCTCAATAATACGCTTTTGCGTTATAGCTCTAAATGGGTGGTTACCACGGTTACATCTGTATGTGAGTAACAGAAATGGATTGATTGGCCCACGACCACCTCTTTCCTCTTTAGCCTCTCTCTTTAGAGGCTTTCTATTCCTCCATCTCCTTGGCTCTGAAATAAAACCACCCTATTCCTCTCTCTTTGCATCCAACTGTGACCACTTTGTTCTCTGGCCGATGCAAATGAAACGACTCTCTTCGGCTGAGATGGCGAAGCAGCTCCATCTCATGTTTCTCTGTGGCCCCGAGATGTGGATGTTTACTGTCGGCCGGGGCCTTATTACATTCCTTCAGCAACTTAAAAGCATTGGCCCCCTAATGGGACCTATAAAACAGTGAGAAAAGCCTATTGTGACAATGGACCTCATTGTGTCAGAGTGGACTCATTTGGCACTCTGTGGAGAGTGGAAATGTATGGCATATTAAAAAAAAAGCAGTGAGGGAGAGAGTGGGTGAGAAAGTAGAGAGAAATCAAATAAATAGGGGTAAATGACTGCTCTCTGGGAAACGGGTACTGTCAATCACTGAGGTTCATTTTGTGCCTCAGTGTCAAGCTTAGTTTTTAAGACAACTGTTGAAGAATATGGTTTGATTAACCTTTCTGTCTTCATTTCTACCTTATCTTTTGAGCACGAGTCAAGTGTTAGTGTTAATAGAAATATAATTTGAGGACATCTTTTGTCCAACCAGAGTGGATTTGGACACACTTGACACCTTGCCTGAACTTCCATCCACAGCGCAGACACTGGTCCCTCTGAGGAAAGTAGACTGATTCAACACAAAAGATAGGGATAAAAGGGACAATGTTAAGATGAGTGTGCATCTTCCTCTCCCAGCTTTGTTCCCTGCTGCCCATGCTGGTTTGGCTCCATGCTGGCGGCCCCGTTTTATTCCCAGAAGTCATTATTGTCTTCAGCTAAGGTGCCCCTGCTCCCTGTGATTTGTGGGTAATGAGCTGGCACCCCCCTGCTCGTGTTCAATTATTCTCATTGAGAAAGTGATTTCTCACTCCACAGAGCAAATCGGAGAAGGCGAATGCATGAACTCTAATCAAGAATTAACACGTTCACAACCAACAGTGCGGAGAAGGATAGCCACACCGATGCTGTAGAGGTGCAGTAGATGTGGGCAAAAAAAGAGGGAAGAAAGTAAAGAGGAGGGTAGAGGAATATAATACTGACAGTCACTGAGATAAACCTGTCCCTGGAAAATGTTGTATTTGTACATTCTGTTGTCTTCAGTGCTTTGAAGTGAGAGAAAAAATAAAGAATTGAACAAAACATGTCGAGAAAGGTGATGTGTTTACAAGTGAAGCACAGACAGCCTTGCTGAAGGGCTGTTCGCAGGGATGAGGTGAATGTGTGAGACAGAATGATATCTGAGTGGTAATTAACCACAGAGAGTGGGAGCTAAAAGAGGAACAAGCAAGACGCAAGTGCAAACTTTGAAGAGAAGCAAAATGAGTGATGAGGAGAGATGAAGAGAACCCACATCTCAGCGACTACTAATGACCAGACAAGAAAAACAAAGGAGACGGAATGACAGTTTCAGCACAAAGATTGAGGACAATGACATTTTTTAAAACTTTTAAAACTAGATACGTTTCTTTATAAATAAATAAAGGTGATACTACTGTTTTATTAATTACTCAACACCACAACTAAGTCTTAGTTGTAGATTTGTACCAAAACTAGATGTACCAAAATGTTTAATTCTTAGATGGAAATTGTTGCTTATACGGTTAAGCCCTAAATTATTCATACTCATGACAAATTTCCATTCGTAGCAAATTTATACTTAACCAATACGTTTCTTCTCACTAGAAATGACATAAATGACAAATAGTTAGATGGTAAGAAACTGTGTTAGAGATTTCAATGATAATGATTGATTGATTTTTTTAAAAAGCAGCTTTACTCAACATCCAGAACTCTTGAAGTTGTTGCAGATTTTTGAGAAAAAAATACAACTTCGATACCATTCCGAGCAATCTTGGTAGTTTCTACTATGAGTCACAATATTCTAATACATACAAAGTATACATTGAGAACAACTGATGGTTTAGTTGTCCAGTTACCTCTCAGTTACAAGTCATGGCTCAAACCGAAAAGCTTAGTGAGCTTGCTGTTAGGATCCATCACTGAGACAGAGTTGGGGAAATGTTATAAAACCATGTCTAAGTGATTAAGTGTCAGTGGTCACAATGCAAGGAACCATTCAACCCTGAGTTGGGAGGAATGTTACAGGCCAAGAAAAATCCAAGGATTGACCCCTGTGATGAATCTGAGCAATTCTTGTGCTAACATATCAAGGCAGACACCAAACAACGACGGCTCCTATGGACAGCCATCTAACAAGAGCCCACCTCCCCAAGCAAAAGTTAATTTGGACAAAGAAAAAGTTTCTGGATATTCGCTATGGTCAAAAGAAAGGGAAAACATACAACAACAAGAACACCACACAAAAATGGGGGAATGTAATGCTTTGGGGTGTTTTTCAGGAAATGACCTTGACAATGACCTTGTCAAAATAAATGGCATCATGAGGGAAAATGACAATAAAAATTGGCACCAAAGTGGTCAACAAGTGGTTAACAGAAAACAATATAAACTTGTTGGAGAAGCACAGCTAGAGTCCAAAACCAAATCCCATCAAGAGTTTGAGGAGGGAACTGAAGACCAGAGTGACGTAAGGAAGACTTCCAACTTCAAAGATACAGAGTGGTGAACAATCCCAGTGGAGAGTGGAGCTATTTTGGACATGGGAACAGTAAAAGTTTCTCATTAACATCACTAATACGGTGCCTTATCATCTTTTGTCACTTTCTAAAGTAAATTCCAGTCAGAATAAAAATTACTTGTCAAAAAAATAAATAAAAAATCACCATTAATCTTGATTTGACATGTGTATGAATATTATAAACCTTAACAGTAAATAGTCAGATTGAGAGGATGGTGCACAAATACTGTTGGGAGCTTCAGAAAAACTTTGCTATCAACCTCCTGGAGCCTGAATCAGTCAAGCTCTAATCGGAACTGTCTAGTCACACACAGTGGAAGACAGGTTAAACATTTTCAGGCTACAGTATAGCTGATAGAGAAGAGAGCTGGCAACTTAAAAAAAAAAAAAAAATCTGCCGTCTAGTCTTCTGTTCAAACAAGATAAGAGAGGAGACATGATTTGCACAGTTCTCAATAAAGTAGGAATACAAAGAAAAGAACAAGATCAAATGAGACATATCTTGTTTAGAGGAGAAAGAAAAGGCCAAAGTGGCATGAAATTTGTTGTGGAACTACAGAGAATAACAGCTTCTTTTGTTCTTGTCTTTCCATAGAAGTTCATTCACATTTCTGAGTAGAACAACACTTTTGTCTTTGTCTCTCTTCCAGTCTCCTGCTGATGGCCTTTTCTCACACTGTCCTTGGGAGCTGCATTTTTCTTCTGTTATGTTGCCTGGGATTAAGTTGTGAAAGTTGTTGGGAATTGTTAAACACTTATTTCTATCATTTTCATCCCGTCTCCCACTGCGTGTCTATGAATGTGTGTGTGTGAAGGTGAGAGGGGAGCCATCATGAATGCTGATAGACGCAGAGAGTCGAGTGAGAAAAGCTTCTGGGCAGAAAAGCTGGTGGATGGTTAACTGTTGCAGTCTCAGTATAAATCAAACACACACGCACAAACACAAATCCACATTAAGGCTCACAGTCATTATCACTGCTGTTTGTTTCTTACAAAGACATTAAGTTAATAATGAGATGCGAAGTCGCAATAATTTTATAATTGCTCTGTTACAACTTATTTACCCCGCTGTGGAATGAATCAACTAAATGGCACTACCAACAGCGCGTGATTGTGTGTACTACCTGCATGTACATCCTACAGTATGAATACACACTCACACACAGAGACAATTATTTAATGACAGAATACGATGAATTGTGTTACTCCAGGCAGTCTGCAGGATTCTTCTCTCACTTGGTGACTCAAACACATTGAGGTGAAACTTTTTGAGCAATAAAGGTTTCTAATTTAGAGTCTGATGTAAATCAAAAGTGTACTTCAAGTGAGTTTAAGTAAAACTTCCACCACATTATTGGATTTTTAAATGTTCAAACATAGAGAATAGTGATAATATTGCACTGACATGTGTTGCAGTAAAGCTGTTTTATTGCTTACTCCCAGCATAGAAAGGTTAGATGTTTGGATCCTTTGTTCTTGTTGTACAAGAAAACCCAGTAAAAAGCATAAAAAATTAAGACAACAAGCACATACATGCCTCTGGTGTTCTTTTAGACTTGCTAGAGGCCTTTAAAAATAGTTCACCTAAAAGAATAACAACTTAAAATGTGCCAAAAAAAACCCCCACAAGCAATGAATGTTGTGTTCAAGTTACCATCAAAAATTGTACAAACTGCTTGAAAAACATACAATAGTACCAAGAGAAATTAAATTTGAGGTGAACACAAAATATAAAGTTGATTTGACCGTCCTCCATGTCTAAAGTTTAACAGTGAGTTCACCAACAATAAAAGAGTGAAGCAGTACATAAGATTTACAACAGCATCACAAAAAATATGAATGTAATAAAAATAATAAAGCTTGGAGAACTCACGCTGAGTCCCCCAATTAATAGGCTGGGTCATTCAACAAGCACTACAAGTCAGTACAATGCCAAAGCTAACTACCTGAGCCCACTCAGAGGTGAAAAGAGGAGGTGAGTAGTACTAAATGAGGCTTAAAAAGCAGTGCAGACCCTGAGAGAAAAAGCTGAAAATAAACCAGGCTGTCTGAGGTCGCGCTGTTCCAGCAGTAGTTCAGCGGCGGCGGCTAATTAAGAGCAGAGAGGCCTTTGTGAGGTTCAGGGCTACATTGTTCTCACTCAGGTCCTCAGCTGGACTGGAGCATCTCTGGTGAGCTGCCATTTACACAGCACTCACACAGGAGAAAAGAGAAATTATTCCATGTCAATAATGTACAGTGCAAGTCATTTATTCTCAGATACTGTCTTCAATTCAGTCTTTCAAAAAAACGATTGTTTAATTCAGGTGAGATCATTCAATTAGCTGCCCAAATTATTTTTTGTCAAAAATCACTAAGATGCAGTCAGTGTTTCAAAGAAAGATACAATAGGTCAAATTAGCAGCATTACAAGCATCAACTAAAATAATGAGAGACAATATGTAAGACCATTTCCTTTAGCAGTTTTGGAATATTGAAAATTTAACCTCATGGCAGATTTGGTGCTTTTTGTAAAAAAATAAATAAATACAAAATACAAACCCTAAAATGTATAGGGTAACGCAGTGCAGGAAAAATATATTATTTATCAGACAAAAATGGAGTACGATAGAAAAATAATACATTTGTGGGTGTGGAAGTTGAATACACACCTCAAGATCTTGATCAGACCCACTGAGCATCAGTGCATGTGTACAGAAACTAAACAAACAAGGGTTCCCGTCTCCTCTTTGTAGCATTTTTGGGGACCCATCAGTGTGTTTCAGGGAGAATTAAAAGGCGAGTCCTGGATAAATGCAAGATCCTCTCTGCAGACACCAAAGCAGGACTGACGGCACTCCTCTGGAATGTGGGTTTCTGTGTTTTCTGCCCTGCACTGAACAAACCCCCTGCTCTTCATCATACATTGCCCCAAATTTAACAGAATTAAATGCAAGCGAGACAAATGCACACTGCATCCACCAGATAGCAGTGGAGAGAGATGAAGGCAGTGCAGACAGGTACAGAGAGAATAGGAGAGAGATGGAAAGAGAGATTATATGAGCCAAGGAGGGATTGGGGGTTATTGCAGTGTTTTCTCTCCATGCTCAGCTGCTCTAACGTTGCCCGCAGCTCGCCTCAGGGTCTGCAGACTGTGTGGGCTTTACCAACTAGCTAGTCAGGAGAATAGACCTAGTTCACTCATAAACAACGGCACCAAGATTTAAATGCTAACTTTCATACTGTCTTGCCCAAGGGTTTTCCAGACTGTCATGAATTTAAGACCCTCCACTTCAGAACATTCAACACTGTATTCATTGCATTTTGAATAAAACAAATGAAAACTCAGCGTGACTTGTTTTTGAATGTGCATTTTCAATAACAAACAACCAGAAAAGCATCAGAATTTAAAGTCATTAATCTAATGGCTATATCTGTTATGATGAGTGCTGTCACCAGTGGATGCTATCAGTCTAATAGATATCTTTTACATTGCAGATCATCACCACACTCAGTAGGCTATTGTCACAGTAATAGAGATAATGTATCACCTCCTTGTAATGGTGGAGGAGTTGAGATTTTACACGTTAAAAGAGGAACAAAACAATACGTTTGAAAGTTGTCTTTTTTTTTTTTAATTTTCATTTAGGTCTCATTTTGACTGTCACTCTGACTTGCTGTTTTTCAAATGATGTTTACTCGTGTTTTCAGTCAGTGTTTGGCACCGCTACTATTTGGATATATTTATAAAAGGATCAGGAAGCTTTAAACACATCAAGTACCTGCATTTACTGCATGTAACAAAGCTCCATTTTGTATGTTTTCAGGATGATAACGTCACCTGAGGATTTAAATGCACTTATTTAATGCAAGTGGTTGCTGTCACTATTAGGATTACTTTCTGTTTATCAATGATCAGAGTGAATATTAACACACAGCTTCTGGCCTACTACAAGGTTGGGGAGGTTCATACTGACCAGTATATATGCAAATGATCTGTGATTATGACTAATAAGAGTGTGTTTGTTGAGTATGTCACTGAATGTGAATTTGAGCTTCATTAATATACAAGGCTAAGAGACTTCACAGAGACTTGGACAGAGGGGATACTTCACAGGTTAGACGTTCTTGATCCTGTTGGGTGAATCCTTCAACACTGAGTTCAGATCACCAACACTTCTAAACGTAACAGACCATTGATAGAACTGAACAACAGCAACCGTTCATGTTCATCTTTCTGTGTTCTGTAGAGAAGGACACAAATGTAGCCATCTAATGGTAACAATGAGTCAAGACAGAACAGCAGGTCAATTTAAATTAGTGTTAACTTTGAAAAAAAATTCCTTGCAGGATTTCAAAGTGGCAGAGTTTACCTACAAAACCAGTGTATTTCAAAAATTACTGTTGTGTGGAAATGACTGGGAGCTGGGGCTGGATGGGTAGGAGGAGGCTCTACTGAAAAAAACAGTTCAGAGCAGCTCATAAAAAAAGAAGAAATGAATGTGAACTAGATCATTTGTTTCACATACAAAATTGTGAACTATGAAAGTGAACCAGTTGATTTTAAACTGAACTCTGATTTAGCTTCTGTGAGGTGAACTTTCCTGGCACTGATTATGACTATTTGCCATGGAGACATTTTACTCACTACCTTCTTTGTATTCAGATTTTTACAGCTCTGGCAACAATGAGGTTGATTGGAGCAGGGAGTGCAATCCTCCCATAGCTTTCCAAAGCACCTCATTTGAACAGCAATCCGCTCAAACACTCTAAATCTTTAAAGAAAGTAGCAATTTGGGAATCCTTTTAAAGCAAGTCACATTTCAGAATCATTCAAATACAATAATTCACTGGGTTTCAGTTTTTTAGCAACTAAGAACAGTTAGCTTCTGACTGAACTGATGGAATCAAACAAGAGACCGCAAATAACAATCAAACAGGTTCACAAATGCCAACCCATGTTTGTTTGGTGAGAAATCTTTGATGTGAAAATATAAAAGGAAAGGAGAGTGTTGACACTGCTCCTCGCTCTTTCCTTCCAGCTTCAAGTTGAACGGGCTCATCTCCTTTCAACATGCTGGCTCAGTGATTCAGCTGGGCACCTCGCCACTTTGCGTTTCCTTAAAAACTCGCCAGACAAGGTGCCTCATTTAGACAACAAAGAGAGAGAGGCACTCCGACTGTTGGAGGCCTGATCAAAGATGTCTAATCAGAGCTGCTTCCACTCAGACATGTTTTTGATGCTGTTATGTAACGGTTTAGTTCGGTTTTTTCCCCTCTATTTTAATTTGTTGTGGGCATGACTGTTTGCTACAGCATTTTCAGAAGCTGCAAACCAACAAAAAACAAAATAAAGAAAGAAAGCATGCAGATCATATTACGATAATTGTTTTGAAAATATACTCATGTAATATGATTAACCAGCATGGATATACTCAGCTGTCTCTGTGTTCACTCCTGCCTGAAACTCCCCAACTGTGAACTTTACTGACGAAGCACAAACATATCTGTTTCTCTCTTTGTTAGCCACTGATCGGGTTAAATCCCTCTGTGATTGACAGCTGGTGTCTGTCCCGCCTCTCATACCGCTCATGATAATGGCCTCCGGTCCCTCATCAAGGCCGCAAAATAATACAGTGGAGAGCCACTCAACCAGATCAAAATGTGTGTGTGTGTGAGCATGTGTGTGTGTTGGTGAGCGGGAAGGCCCATTAACATTCATCAGTGGGATAATAGGCCAGCATTAATGTCAGCTGTTTATATGAAGAATAACTCATAAGGCCTTGGTGTATATGGGCTGATAAAGCATGCTTTTCTCCACGCCACATTTGGCAGGGTGTGTGTGTGTGTGTGTGTGTGTGTACTTGTTTCTGCTATTCCGGTGGGGACTTTGACCTGACTATTTGCTATAAAGGTGGGGACCTGTCTTACGGTGGGGACCTAAAATGAGGTCCCCACGGGTGGCAACACCGTTTTCTTGGCCATATTGTTGTTAATAAAAAATGTAAAAGGGCAAAAACGTTTGTTTAGGGTTAGGCATTGATTTGGTGATGGTTAAGGTTAGGGTTAGGGTAAGGGTTAGGAGTTAGATATGAATGGGAGTCAATGGTAAGTCCCCACCGGTATAGAAAAACAAACATGTGTGTGTGTGTGTGTGTGTGTGTGTGTGTGTGTGTGTGTGTGTGTGTGTGTGTGTGTGTGTGTGTGTGTGTGTGTGTGTGTGTGTGTGTGTGTGTGTGTGTGTGTGTGTGTGTGTGAGGAAGGGTGATGAGGGATTTAGGGGCTCCTGGAGTCTTCGATGGAACCATTTGACACTGAAGGGAATTTATTAACTGGTTAGATAAACATAATTGTCTGATACAACAATGAGCCAGACAACCTTGTGCTCAGTGTGAACATTTGAAGAAAAAAGCAGATCAAGCTACAAAAACTAACACTAATCACTGCATTTTTTTGAAGGTACCAGCCACTGATCAAAAATAAAAAACTCCTGCACGTACAGTTCCTCTGCTGCAGCCCAGCTTCAAACCTCTCTAAGTTTATCACCTCTGGGTTCTCACGGTGACGACAGGCTGTACCCCTAATGGTGTTGTGGATTCAGCTTCCTCCAACCTCTTTGGTATTTTAAGCCCAGAAGTCAATGTGTCATTTCAGTCGGTCTGATTTTACATTCCTAATTTATAGCAGGCCTGCTTAAATATAAATGGGGAAGTAAAGCACTTTAAGAGCTTGCCAAATGGTGGCGGGTACAACAGAGCTGTTTCACATACAGCAGCCATTAAGCTAAAAGATGTGATGTGAGAAGTACTTAAAAACTTAAGCTACTGTATGATTCAATGAGTGTGGTTAAGAAATGATGCTGCTGGAGCATGCTGCACACCCACAAACAAATGTACAAAGTAAAGTGTCTGTCAGCTGTTCAAGTGAAGAGACAGTAATGAGTGTGATATTCTTTTGTAGTGTTCTTCGTTTTAACTTTAATCTTTTTTTCATAAAGTAGAAGAACAAAATACAGCAGATAAATAATCTATGACAAACAAACAAGTGTTAATTGGTGTGTTTTCCCTAAAACCTTGGCACATGTGTGTGTGTGAGTGTGTGTGTGTGTGTGTGCGAACATTCATTAGCTCCGCCAGCGCTTTAGCACTGATCACAGTTCTTTTTAATTAACCTACGCTGTGTATTTTTATCTTACAATGCGTTGCTGCTGTGTTGCCCTCCCATCAAACAAAGAAGACAAAATATCAAACTGTCATGTGTGGGAGGGAAAGCAGTGATCAAGACTGAGATACAGTGAGTGAAGGGAAGAAAGAACTGAGCGACAAGGTGCCACTACACTGTGTTACCTCTAATGAGCGGATTTGTGTTTTGTGACTCATCTTAGCCGCACAGCTGTCAGATTACAAACAGTCAGGTAGCACTAAGAATTAGCCACTGTGTGGATGCTTAGACTCCTACTGTGGTGCTCCCGCTGCTAGTCATTATATATTTGCATAATGCTGTTGGTATAACCCCTGCTCTAAAATAATAATCTCATATTTTATATTCACATTTTGTTGATGAGTATTAACTTGAAACTTTAATCTTGGATTTGGGAGGGTTTTAAGGTTTTGAACAAAATCATGTTCTTACACTGTTTGAGTGCCCTTTTAGCTCATGTAATCTTTTCTACTGGAGCAAGTTTAACAATGACTAAAATCAGGAGTTTGAAGAAAACTACAAATGCTAAATGCAGCTTAAATAAAAATAAATGAAGTATACAATCAAGTGGACAGGAGTTTTGGCATAGCAATGCAACAACTCTTAGTATTTAAGGATTGAGTTGGACATTATCACTTATTCACTCTCTTGCCCAAAACTACAAAAGAAAAGCCATACCATTGTCATGTCCCTATGATAAATATGAAGCTAATGCTAAGGCCATCTAGCTTAGCTTTCAGTGAAAGAAAACAGAGAGCCCTGCTTTATGACAGAGGTCATAAAATATGCTACAAGAACTCTGTATGTGCATTAATTAGTTTAGTGTGTGACATGCAGTACTGGATGTTTAAAGAGCAGCATGTCGTCTGCTTTGCACTATATGAGTCTGTTCCCATGATCCATACACACAGAGTGGATTCATGTGTGGAAAGAGACACACAAAGACTAGAGCAAAACACATGCAAGTGTAGAAGAAGAAGCAGAGAGGAGCCTCCAAACAGGAGTAGAGACTCTCACATATCTGAAATTACATGAGCATACATGTAATAGGTTTTATAATAATAATAATAATAATAATAATAATAATAATAATAATGATATTACATTCTTCTTGTGGCACTGGCTGAGCACTGGATTGCACAGCCATGAATTAACATACACGCATGACCTGACTGGCTGCCAGAACAATTTGTATGTATTTTCATTTACTGAGTTTAGCAAACAACTGTCAGGAGGATCTTTAAATGTATCTAGCTGGAGAAAAATGCTGCAAGGGACAATGAAACACAATCTTGCTTTTCAGAGAGAGTATAAGGCAGACAAAGCACAATGGACCACAGCATAATAATTCAATCAGTAAAAAGCTGAATCAAGTTCTACTTTGTGAAACAAGTCAGCAGTAATATATTTGGCATTTTTTAACATCCATCAATTGATTTTTCATTTTGAATCCATCATTATTTTCTCAATTGCTACTGCATTGACTATGGTCTTCTTTTCATCTCTCGATGTTTCACACCTTTGTCTTTGCTCTTTAATGTGAAGAAGAGATCGATTAAACACCTCCTACATGAGTCAGAGCAGGTAGCTGTGGTAGTGATGGGCAGAGACTGACACACAAGCTGGGAAAAATCCTCTTCACATCGAGCTCAGCGTGTTCAACACTTCCCAAGGTCATTTCTGCTCTCCCTACAGAGAGCCTCTGTCACTTTTAATAACTTTTAAAGGGAGCATATTTTCTCTCCTCTGACAGACTGAGGAGTAGAGGGACCAGTCACAGGGTGAGTCAATCACAAAGTGCCGACAGAGCGAGGAGGTGTGAAGTGAGGAGACATGCCTGCAATGACTAGCAGTGTTACTTTATGAAAAGTATCGCCACACACAACACAAGTATGAAGTCTGATGTCAGCCACTGAATCTGTTTCAACTTGGCTAGGTCAGTGAGCAGTCAGCGTTGTTGTAATCACTACTCTGTTCTCTGTCACTATTGTGTTTACCTTTGCTATTAAACTATGGCAAGACATGAGGAATAGAAAGCAGTGCAGCACAGGCTAAAAAAAACCTGGCACAGTTATTCTGCAAACAGAATTTGCTACAAACATTGGAGCAAGTGACGTTCAAGAAATATATTTACTCATGGAAGTTGAAGGTGCTTTCAATTAATGTGTCAACCAAATGGCATATTTTACTTGTTAATGCTGCTGAACAGGATATGTGAGATGATCAAAAATGTTCAGTGTGTTCCTGTTGCACATGGGGCGGCATGGTCAGTGGGTAGAGTGGCCGTCTTGTAACTGGAAGGTTGCCGGTTGGATCCTCGGCCCGTCGAGCTCATGTGGAGGTGTCCCTGAGCAAGACACCGAACCCCTAATTGCTCCTGGGGGGTCATGGTTAGCGCCTTGCATGGCAACTTCCGCCATCAGTGTGTGAATGTGTGTGTGAATGGGTGAATGTGACGTATCATGCAAAGCACTTTGGATAAAAGCGCTATATAAATACAACCATTTACCATTTTACATGAGTGAAGTGCAGTGTGGTCATGGGCATGTAACAGGTGAGAGCAGCAACTATTGTGAATCAGGATTCTTCTATGCATCAGGTGTTTAGGTGATCAAAATCAAGACCTCTGTTGGATGTGTTTTTGGAATCGCTTGCATGGTATTTGTGATTTCACCATGGACCTGCAGAAGCAACACTGTGTCGACGTCTGCAAGTTCAACAGCCTGGGATGATCCAACCTTCATGTCAAAAATCATCTGTGGTGTTGAGAGGTCAGTCTATAGCTCTGACCCACAGACCAAACAACAGTTTTTACAATTGAAGAGCCAGCCAATGACCTGAATTGTGGCACAATGTCAACTCATCCATCCATTCTCTATACACCGCTTTATCCTCACTAGGGTCGTGGGGGGTGCTGGAGCCTATCCCAGCTGACTCGGGCGAAGGCAGGAGACACCCTGGATAGGTCGCCAGTCTGTCGCAGGGCTACATATACAGACAGACAATCACTCTCTCATTCATACCTACGGGCAATTTAGAGTCATCAATTAACCTCAGCATATTTTTGGACTGTGGGAGGAAGCTGGAGTACCTAGAGAAAACCCACGCATGCACAGGGAGAACATGCAAACTCCATGCAGAAAGATCCCGGGCTCAGGCCGGGACTCGAATCAGGGATCTTCTTGCTGCAAGGCGAAAGTGCTAACCACTGTGCCACTGTGCAGCCCAATGTCAACTCAGTGTTTTATCATTACGATGCAACTGCTCCCACTGCATTGAAAATGTGCATGTTTTCTGACCATGCCAAAACAACTGTTGATTTTCCACCTTCAAAGATTGCCTCATTTGGCTCCCTCTGATGTCTTCCTCCCCAACATGAAAATTAAAACAGATTTTTTTTAAAGCTAAAAAAAAAATCAGTGTACTGCCATTTTGCCATAGTAGAGGACATCAAGCATGCATCACTGATGGCGTTTGACATGTTTACAGAACAGGACTTCCATGAAGTGCTCCAAGCATGGCTACAGTGCTGGAAGCTATGTATCACTGCAACAGCCAACTACGGTACTCCAAAGGGGTTGGCAGCCAATTTTAAATCAGGTACTGTTTTTGCTTTTTATGTGTGCAGACTCTGAACTTTTTGATCAAACCTCATTTTGTTAAGGTAACAAGACTGTCAAGGGGATAGGAAAATTATTCCTGCATTCAGATAGTAATAACTGCCATACAGTGTCAGATGTATTGTGTATCTTTCAACAACAAATGCAATATTAGTGTCTCACTGTGTGTATGTCATTGTGTATGTCAGAATTCTTTTTGTGGACAAAACAGGGAGGCAGTGACTGCTGTGGCACTAAACACTGAGTCAGTAGTCTACCATTACTAAGCGAATGGTAGACATGGAGACAGAAACTGTATTTAATGTTGATCAGCATGTTTTGGCCAATCCTCAATCCACTTACTTAGGTGAATATCAAGACAAAAATCAATCCAGCATCAGTTCATTCTGTTTAAATTGAATATATTTCTTGTGTAAATTCAGTTGTGTACATCTGTAGAAAAACTGCAGTGTACATACTATAAACCACCCAAAAACCATTTGACCATATGCTTTCGGATTAGTCCATACCTGTTCCTGTCGGTCTAGCCATCTGTCCACCATTGGATGGTTGGCACTCAAAGAGGATCTAGTCATCTCTCTTTGGAACTGAGTGGTCCAGCCACTCGTATCACGAGGAAGACTCCGGTAGGCATGGGCCCCTCTCCCCTGAGAGGAAACAGAACGAGATGGAGAGATTAAAACCCTTACATGTCTTTGATACAGAAGCTATACTATCAGAGGAGAAAGTTTCTTTACACTGATTCTATCACTGCTGCCACAAAGAAATGACTAGGCACATAATCAGCAATCTAAAACCCTGCGTAAACCACCAAAATCAAAGACTGATCCATCCTCTCTATTTTCAGCCCATAAAGAGGCATTGTTGTTGCCTGCTGCTATCTATAGCGGCTATATAACTGACATTTTGTGGTCGAACTTGTTCAGTTTATCTACTTTGTGCCACAGACTTCAAGTTGTTCATTCAAGTCTCACTCTATCCCACCCTCACCCCTGACCTTTCCTCACAGCTAAACCTGAGCTGCTAATAAGAGGCTTTTTATAATAAGACAGCCACAGCTGAGCTCTTCCATTACACAATAAACGCCTTCTAAAATGCTCCTGCCAAGGTAATGTCAAACACGAGCAGACTTAAGCAGACTTATTACAATGGCCACAAGCAGCAAACACACCCAGACATACAAAAGTATGTTCCAGACATGCTCGCCTTGGATTTGGGACTGCAGTTGAAGGTCATGGGTGAAATTATTAGCATGAAAAAGAAAGCAAATCAATATTAAAACTCAAAGTGCAATGATTCACCAGGACAGACAAACAGGATGACAATGATTTAAGGTTTGATGAGTTACAGAAGCAGCAGTTGAAGAGCGTGACAGACAGAAAAAAGAAGTTTTGATATCTGTAATGAGACATCACACTGGAAAAAAAAAAAAAAAACACAGACAAAATCTAAAGCAGAAAAAGAAAAAACTCCCAAGTGGGTTGTTGCTGAAAAACAGATTGAGAATGAAAAGCAGCCAGAAAGATGAGCAGAGGCAAAAGAAAACAAGTTATGTTCAACGAGTCACAAAATAAGACCAAACAATGGAAGATCAGGAGAGAGAAATTTATCCCCTGCATGCTATAATAAGCCATGTGTGTTTTAGTACAGTTGAATGTGGCGTGAAGGGGCCTGAGGAAGCAGTGCAGACAGGACTGTAAAACTCAGCTGGACATGTGGGTTCTATACTCAGACAGCCCTGATAGCCATCATGGTCTCTGTCACAGCACGACAAAGGACCCCACTCCACTAACTTTAACGACACATCAGATCGTAAAATGCAGAGAAAGCCAGATAGCAGAGAGGTAGCAGTAAATCAGCAGGCTCATATCGACTGCCTAATCCCTTTAGTTGACTGTGCTAAGCGTGGAGAAGCCAGAATATGAAGCATTGTAAAGTCATTGGGAGATGTGATGAGTTTACAGTGCTAGCTGATGACTGAGGACTCCCATTGGATTATAATGTAGAGATTTAGCAGAGCTGTACCTGACTCAGCCATATTTAACTGAACAGAACATGACTGGCTGTAAAGGCAAGGATTCCAGACAACTGAGAGACTCTAGGAGCATGCTGTGTATGGCTGTCATCCATATGCTCTGATGTATGTTTCCTTTTCAGAGTTGTTGTGCCAAGAAACAAATATATCATTTCTGACTCATAGATTAAACATCTGTTGTAGATTGCATGAAAATAGACTTCATCTTGGGCTACATGACAGTTGGATGTATGAAAATAGAATGAGGATTATGAGGCCTAAGACTCCCTTGTTACTGAAAAAAAATCTAATGATTCTGTCAGCTGAACAAAAATGACAGCCTCCTGGTGTTAGCTCATTACTTTTCATAACATACTATTTTAAATGCCTGTAACAAGATGACGACTTAAATTGTTTCTATTCAGATAACCGATCACCTGCTACAGATGGGAGTGAGGAATTAAATGGGGTATTTGAACATTGTAGGTTTGTCATCAAAGGATAATTCTAGTTTACTTCAACTAGACATATTTCCTATTAAAGTTCTGTGGGTAAGGCTAAATGTGTGCCCTGTACATCCATTGTAGTGATTCCAGAACAAACCCATGTACTGTACATTGTGAGTGTTACAACGTTCCTGCAGGTTTCCAAGAAGTGTTTTTTAAGAGACCAGCAGTCTCACTTTTCACTCAAATCAACACAAATTTGTCTCTGTTATACTGCTCTCAAAATTTCTACTGCAGCACATTAAAAAATGCAACTTCCCAACTTTCCAACAATGCTAGTTGCTTATCTGTAGAACCCTCCAACAGCTTTGAATTTAAAGCACACTTAGTAGTTGTTGGATGGGAGGGAAGACAGACTTCAACTGTTGCTCAGTAAATCAACTGGACCCAAGTATGAAAGAAATCCAACTGGCCAACAACTGTCTATGCAGTGAATAAAGATAACTACATTCTGTTTGAATAAAATGGTCAAAACACTTTTTCCACAAACATACAGTTGTTGGTCGAGTTGGGAGACTGAGTGTGAGAGCACAGGTCAGGCTTCTGTATGTCTCATTTTCCATTCACTGGTAAATATTCTAGAATTGTCATTAAATTACACTGAGCTGTCTAAATAGATCTGCTATGTAATGTCACAGTAACTGCTTACAATCTCAGTCCTGTTGTATATTATATTGAAACTCTTCTTACATCACAGTAAACAGAAACTTGCATTTCCCTGCAGTGTTTTCAAAAGTGGAAGCAACCAAGCACTATAAGGCAGGCAAGGAGGGCCAAAGAAAAGCAGAAATTCAGAGACAACATCTACTGACACTCTTAGTCCTCTGCTTTTACATGTTTCATTCAATACAAGCACACAATCTCCTGGTTTAAAAAAAAAATCTTTCATCATAGCTCGGTGTGGCATAGGTCAGAAAGGAAGCTTCATTGACAAAATGAGAGTTCTAATAATAATTCTGATAACTATTTAAGCCACAGCTATCTCCTCTACCTTCAGCTGAGACTTGTGCTGTTACATTGTTTGTGCTCTGACACCTAAAGTGTCTTTAAATAGGATTGTCAGCCTACGCTTCCAGACACTCTAGTCACGTGGAGAGTTGCCGTCTCGCATTCCGAGCACTCAATCATTTCCTCTTTTTGATTGGGAACATACCTCTTTCTCAGCAAGAAGTAAAGGTCTGTCAGCACCTTGTGGGGGCAGCCATTTTGAGAAGTTAATTGGCTTCCCTTCTCTTTTGAGAGCCGCAGGGAGGATGTACCTGAACTGTGTTTTTTTTTCTTTTAGGATTTATAATCAGAGGCTTAAAAAGCCTCCGAAAGGTGAATTTAGAACAAAGGGAAAGTGTTTAACAATCCCTGCTCGTCTTTGTGGGAGACAAGAAGGAGTCTTATCAGAAGGAACTAGTTTAAGATAAAGGCTATCTATGCCACCGCTGGATATCTGCAAGCAGGGCAGCATAAGTTTCATATCTAACAGTTATTTTCTTTGATTTAGGGCGCAGACGAGAGAGCAAATGTAAATGAGGGTAGAAAGCTGTAAGAAAGTTGAAAAAAGAAACTGCTGGAGGTTGAAAGATTTCAGAACACACATCTGACATTATAATTGACGCAGTTTCAGTACATCTGCAGCATAGTGGAGGCAAAACTTCTGGCTAAGATGCTGTTTGAATCACTATCAACTAGTTCACAGTGGTGTGACAAAGAACAGGTGCAATGTCAACCTTTTAATGTTTCCTCATATTTTGACACCTTTTACAATCACTTCAGTGTTGATGACATGAATAATACATTGTTGGAGGTATGTATTTCTCTTGATTGAATTCACAGCTCAAGTCAACCTTGACTTTAGATTAACAGCTGTACCACCCCCTGCAGGAATATGTTACCTTTCGTTCTAGGCTGCCTGTGCCTCCACTTGTGCTTGGCTTATGGCTGTACTTCTGAAAACCAGCAGTTGTGGACCAGCGAGCTGGGTTCTTTCTGGACGGTTCCTCAGGACCAACTGGGACTTCGCTTAGAGGAAGGCCAGCCAGAGAGGGATCACTGCTGCGACGGACGTTGAGAGACATGCCTGTGGGGGGAAAGCAGAGTATGAGGGGGGTGGAAAGGAAGAATAAGAAGGGAAAGGTAAGAGCGGTGACATGACAAGAAAAAGTGGACTTAAGAAAAGAGTTTCAGTAAAATCAAACCACTTGCTGGTTTATCTACTTATTAAAGAGCTCACTTTTCACTGCGGTGTACAACTGTGGCCTGTTTTTGGAGTCACTGCTCTGTCCCCTACTGCACCTCTTCAACTGCACTATATGAAATGCTAGCTGAGGCATGGGAAGTGGTTATTATAAGTACCGTTGTTTTCATTTAAAAAGTCTGTCAAGTCCTTAAGAAAACATTGCACAACCTAACGATGGAAAGTTTGGTTTGGCTTAAGTCCGGCTATAGTGAAAGAAATTTACTGTAGCTGTACTGCACACACAATTGTAGCTGGAAAATTACCCAGACAGCTACAAAATAAGTAAATATGAGAGAGAGAAAAAATATACATGGGATCATCTAACCCTGTACTCAGTGTAGCTACTCTAAAAATAATAATTATAATTGCAGTAAAATTGCTCATTTATCATGATCTGGCTCTCCAGATAAGGGTCATTCTAACAAACTCTGCGACCAACTAAAGCTGATTCAGGAAAGTTTCCAAGGATTGAAACAAGGTGTCACAGCCAACACTGCCCCAGTCATCAAACATCTCCAGGAAAAACCCTAGAGGAAACATGGGGCCATGTTACAGCTGCCACAGTGACCTATCTGCAACTAAAACTTGGTTTAAAGTCCCCACATCAGATTACAGCTGCCAAAACAAGCTCAGAGAGTGAAGTCGCACCACGATTCACACTCCGGTCAAAACATTTAGAGACAAATCCCGCTGATGCCTGTAACACAGGGAAATGTCATCCATGAACTGTGGTGTAAATCATCTGGATATTCCCAAAAGGCCATATGGATTTGTTTATGACGCTCTAGCAGCCTGCATGTTACACCCAGAATTATGCAAATAGTTGGATAGCACCTGTCATCCATCGGCGGATCACTGCAGTGAGCATATGCTGGAGCTAAGCTTCCATCTGATACACCAGAGACACGACTTAGTGGTAGCGGCAGCGCATTTTAATCACGGCTTACGCTGTGCTGCAAGTCATGCGTATTTAACACTGTGACAAGATTGGGGAGTTTTGAGCACAACTGTAAGTGTTTCTCACCTGCTGGTAGCAAGAAAGAAAGGCAGGCAAATTAAAAGACAAAACCCCAAAAATAAAGGTGAGATCAACATGTGCATGTAGATACCTGTATATTTATAGTATTCATGAACCAACCAAATAGTAATCTTTTCAAGACGCATCTTATGAACCCAGTGACTCACATTCTTTCTGCCATGTCAGTGATTCAATGATGCTCTGTTTTGTTCACATCATAAACTATTCCTTCTACCTTTCTCCATGCCTGATGCTTTTTTGTTTGTTTGTTTGTTTTTTTGCTAAGGTGATTTATTTCAGCTCTGCTCCAACTATCTCCAACATGATAATCTCCCTATTATAATCAGGGCTCTAGGGCACTGGACTGTTGTTTTCTCATTTACTCTTTGCTTGAAAAGTTGTTAATCTATGTTAAAACTGAACCTTATTTTACACTCATTTGGAGTTACTTTGGTTTCTTGCTTACCTGTGCCATATGATTGCTGCAATTTTCAAGGTGTGTCTTTTGAAACTTGAACCATGACTGTCATAAACAGCTATAGAAATAAGCTTGACATGTAGCAGTCTACGTGGTTTGGGTCTTACATCCACATACATATGAAAGTGATTCTATGAGGAACTTTGGTGTCCTTATGCAGCCTCAGGCACAGCAGCCTGGTTTTCTATGAATTACATCCATCCATCAGCTATGTAGAAGGTCTGAGCTAACATTGGGCCAAGACTGAAAGGGTCACCAGTCTGTCTCAGAGGCAACACAAAGAGACACACACACCTAAGCACAGGGAGAACATGCAAACTTCATACAGAAACAGCAGCCGAACAGCAGATTCAAATTCAACCACTTCACTTTAAGCAGTAGACTAAAGACCATTTATGTCCTGGCAGTGACATACAGTTACATTAGCCCTTAATTAACTGTGTATTGCTTGATTTACCTGGTATTTTATCCAGAATGTCTTGCCATAGGCTAATTTCTTTCCCTACCTTTAATTACATCGCAAAAATAGAAAATCCAAATTAGGATTTCCGAATTGGATACAATCTATTTTTCCTTTTCAAAATATGTGGGATTCTTGTTTGATGATAACAACAAGTCCTGTAAAATAAATGACATCATTTGCCCATGCTTTTAACATACAGAACAGAACATTTGGATTAGTGTCTGTATTCCAAAACAAATCACTGCTGAAATGTAAAAGTCAATACATAATATGAAAATACTATGATCAAGATTTGGTTAGGTTTGTTTGGGTCTATGATTAAAATGATTACTAAATTAGGTTTGTAAAAGTTTTGACATCTCAACAATAATAAACACAGTTTAATGTTTCATCTGCACATTCTGACTTCATTCCTATTGAGTAACTTGACATCTTCCTTTGCAGTCAAAACAACATGAAATATTGTTGTTGGACACTTCCTGAAATGAACAACTTTGACATTATTCTAAGAGGGAAAGACTTTTTTTTAAAAAAACACAGAGCAGCAAAAAAGAATCCAATGTCAGGACTCCGTAACATTACAGCAGAGTAATGTAAATGTAGGTGATGATTGCTTGTCATTAAATCTTAGCTGTGTGTTACAAAAAAACAGCAAAAAAAAAAAAAATCCTTGCCAACTGTGCTAGCGGGTTTTTTAACAACCTACCCTAAGTCTCCCAATAAAACTTCCAGAGCTCCAGGTATGACTGATGCCAGTGCAGAAATATTTGCACCATTCTACATTTTCAGTCAAACACATCTGTTGTCACGCTATGTCCCACAGCCCCCTCCTTCCACTCAGAGCAGGGTAACTCTGGAGGGGAGACTTGATATGCAAATGACTGTATGATGACATCTGGAAACTTCTCGGAACTTTCTCAGCAACCAGAAAGTAGAGAGTTGATGACAGACCTTTCAAACTACTCTTCAAAGTAACTCAACTTAATAAAACACTATTTCTCATGAGGGAATCATTGGTGCAACTCAAGTTCTCATGCAGAAACAGGTAGCTGGTAAAACCAAACTTTCTCAACAAAGTTGAATCTCTCTATTTCCAAAACCGCTCCTCTGACACAGACCAGGCCAACAAAACTCACTAGCAGCTTCTAATATAATGTGTATTCCTTTGTTGCAAAATGTGTTTCATTTATTTTGGCTGCTGCCCACTGGCTTCGTCAAAGGATGTTGGGGGTGGAAGGGAGAAACTGCATCTAGCAGCCAGACGGCCAGTCTTTGTGCGTTTACTTTTAAAAGAGACTGAAGATTCAACAATGGCATTTAATTAAGTTTTGCCCCTTCTTAGTAACGGCTGGTTCATGTCCAGTTCAGAGCTCTAATGATATTCACCTCAGACAGCAAAGGTAATTAACGTCCACTATTATCTTAGAGATGACACACAAATTGAGCAAGACTGGAGGGAGGAGGGAGAGTGACACAAGGAGACGAGGGAAATTTCAGAGGAAAAACTGTAAAACCAAAGAAGGAAAACTGACACAAAAACGGGGTCAGAAAATGTACTTAACTGATCCTTCACAATAAATGTCTGAACATCTGTATTTTCCAATAAAGCAATTATAGATAGATAGAAAGACAGATAGACAGACAGACAGACACACACACACACACACGTGAGCAAAATTCTTAGTACCCCTCGGTTAATGAAAGAAAAACCCACAATGATAACAGAAATACACAGAAATAATTTGAATCTGACACAAGTAATAATAAATAAAAAATGTGTGAAAATTAACCAATGAAAATCAGACATTGCTTTTGAACAGTGGTTCAACAGAATTATAAAAAAAAAAAAAACAACTCATGAAACAGGCCTGGACAAAAATGGTGTTACCCCTAGAAAAGACTGAAAATAAGCATCACAGGTGTCTACAAACTTGTAATCAGTCAGTCGGCCTATTTATAGGGTTACAAGTAGTCACTGTGGTGTTTGGTGGCACCAAATATGGACCACAGGAAGCCAAGGAGAGCGTTATCTCTGGAAATTAGAACGAAAATTATAGACATGCATGTTAAAGGTGAAGGCCATAAGACCATCTCCAAGCAGCCTGATGTTCATGTGACTACAGTTGCACATGTTATTCAGAAATTTAAGATCCGTGGGACTGTAGCCAGTCTCCCTGGACGTGGCCGCAGGAGGCAAATTGATAGCAAATGACAAATCCAAATCGAAAACAATTTTTGAACCTTTATGTGTCTGTGGACAAGCATGTACACAAGACAGTTGTTATGAATTAAAAAGCTTTGATGCATTTCCCAGAATAACTCAAGGCTCAGCTCTTACTGGACATCTCTGAGTCTTTGGAAACCATGACAACATAAATCTTGTTTTATTTGGCGTGATCGCTTCCAGATGTTAACAGAATATGTTCATTGTTATCGACTAATCCTGATTTGTATCACTTAGACAACATGCTTATCCAAGAGTCACATCTAACAACCGATATAAATTGTAATGTTGTTGATAAAGAGAGCTCAGAGAGCCTGCAAATGAATTTGACAGTTCCTATAAAAGATGGGATATTCCATCATGTGATGAGGATCTGGAAGATGTCATTTAATTTTATATGTATAAGACTCATGATTAGTTTTGCAGTTTTATCAAATGTCACTGCGGGCCATCACATGTTTGCTTCCAGATTTCAAAACATCCCTGATGTAGACACACATGTTTTATATATACAAAGCATGTCCTTCAACTCGTTTTGGGTCTGTGCAAACACATGAACTATTAATAATGTTTGGCTTTTTTACAATGCCAGTGGCATCTAAACACTGACAAGATTCCCATTTAGTGAGTTCTTCTCTTTAATAAATGCTGATCCATCTTGGGCACAAATCCTTACAGATTAACATATGATAAACAAGACAGTGTACACTTGTTTATATGTTCACTGTTAAGAAGGTCACAATATGAAGATTCTCTCCCCTCCCCGTTCTCCCTGACCAATTTTCCTCCACTTAATTTGTGATGGGATTATCCCGGCTGTCCGAAGGGTTTGGTTGGTCCCACGTTTAATAACCAGCAACGCCACTTCAGACTGAGCCAGCAATCGATCCAGGCTGAAGAGGGAGTGAGACCATTGGGGGGGTGGCTAATAAGACGAGGCCCTAATCCAGCCCCTGTAGTGAGGGATTATGGTCAGGGCGCAGGGTCATAGACATGTACACACATCACGATTCACCACTGAGAGGTCAGACCCTCCAGGGGCCATTACTTCACATTGCTTTGTCCTTTATTTATCTTTCACACTCACCTTGTTTGGAGGAGAAATATATTAGCTTGTATGAATCACCAAGGATAAAATCACTGTCAAATATACATAGCAAAAAGTCAATATAAAAGTAATTTAGCCTCGTATTACATTGAAGAATCTTAATCGTATTCTGAATCATATGAGGCTACCATAGTTGAATTTGGGTCAACAGTTGGGGCAAAGGTTTTCACTATTTTCATGGATGATGACTTCACTTACAAATGCTTATTTTAGAAATGTGAAGTCGAACGTAATTGAACATTTCGTGGCTTACTTTTGACCACGTGTATTAATACACTACTTTTGAGGAAAAAACGAAGACAATCGGCATCTTTCTAGGTGCAAAATCTAAAGAAATCATTTATACCAGTCCCCTGTTTGGTGTGTTTATGGTTAAAAACAATAGGCAACATCATACTTCATCCCTGACGAGGTGTTTTTTCTCCTGACATGTTTGAGAACACCCACACAACACAGCTGTTTTACAGTACATTGAGATTTTCCTGATAATTTTGTGTTGTCAGTAGATAGAATGCTATGATTAACATTGATGTCAGTGAGTCCAGGGGAATGTTACACACCTACCTAAGGCTTATTAGCTGGATGGCTGAGATGAATCTGCACAGATGACCTTTTAACAACATTTTCTGCAGTGTAAATGAGGCATCGTGTTGTAAAAATGGCCCAAACACGTCTACACATTAATTCACTCCGCTAGAAACACTACAACACTGCAAACATTTCACTTAGTCATCAGTCTAGTGGGTTATAAACAACACCAACCAGCACAGTTACATTCACCTCACTACACTCATTTCCCCACTATTTCGTCAAGTGGCTCTAATAACACAGCAAAATCAGCTTCCAACCTAGTGATGAAAGAGATGGGGGGGTCAGCTCTAATGTATTAGCTCTGGAATTTTCCAATCACCGAAATGGCATGAAGTATAAAGTCCTTACTATACCTGGGAAGTAGGGAGTGGCTCTTCCCTTCTGACTGACTGCCAACTTAAGGTAATGGAGCTAGTGCTTCAGCATACTGATAAGGTTACAGAAAGGACACAGTAAGGATAGACTTCCTTGTGGTTGTAGTCTTGGATTTCTGTTTTCATGAAGACATTTACTTCACAGGGGTTGAAAAAGTAAATTTAGTCAAATTTTCCAACTTTTACACTAGTTTGTTGGGTCATTTTCAAAACAAACTCGTGTGATAAACAGCAGCTTGGTGAGTAAAGATTCAGTGTTGTCATGACTCTTGACTGGAACACTTTTTGCTCCAATAACAATGATTTCATTGCCGCTTGAATACGCTCGTTCTCTTGAGGTTGTCAAACAGTAAGATCAAAATGAAACTTAAAGGCGAAATTCAAAAGTAAATCTCACAGGGCTTAAAGCTGGTACTTTGTAGATTGAAACTTGTAACGTGAGGTATTTGACCACAGCTGTAAATAAAAATGCACCTGCTCTGACATTAATAACTGGGAAGTGCCCAGAAGAACAACACTTTGAAGAGTTTGACTATGATCAAGAGCAGTGCTTTGGTATAGATCCATCCTTACTTTCACTGAAAGATGTGAGGAGAGTTTATAATTTCAGTAAAAAATCTGCAGTGCACCAAACATAGCAGATGGCAACATGCTACAATGTGTCCAAGGTTGAAATTATTCTGCATGATATGCGGGTTAGAGGTTAGTGAATAAATAAAGTCAGGTCCTTACTAGTATTTAAATACAAATGTGTGCACAGAGTAAGCCTATAGGCACTACCAGCCAGCTAGGGATGAAGTCTATATGGTGCATGAATTGGGTATTTTCTCCTGTGGCCCTCTAGTCCTGGAGTACTCTGAGTCTATGCTTTCACATCGAGCTGATTTAAATATAAATGCCAAGCGACCATGGCTTCATGAAATGTCTAAAAGCTATTTTTTCCTGGGCTGCTTTGAATACTTCAAGCTTGGGCCAGTTCAATGTCTGAATAAATTATGGCACTGAGCCATTTTAACTCTCTCTCCAACCACTGACTACATATTGATGTCCCTTGTGTGCAGCGAGGGGGACTTCCACTGAATACACCCTGACCTGAATCATCAACAGGGGGGCAAAAGGTTCCATTTTATGAGAGGAGCAAGACAGTTCTGGAGTGGTGGGAACCAAGATTCAGGAGAAGGAGATGAAATATGTAGAAGGCTTAAATAGGACGCTGGTCAACCGAAGGCCAAGCAAGGTCGAGAATGCCACTCAGAATGCTTCTGTGAAATGTTTAGCAAACTCCAATCTGATGTAATGTCAGAAAACGAAACGAAACAAACTTTGAATAAACACCGACTGCTGACCTTTTCCAAGAGGTGAAGATGTAATCCAATAGATGGATGGATGGAAAAACACTTCAAAGCAAAGCAGCAGTTATGAAAACAAAAACCCAGCTTGACTTTAGAGTTAAGTGCTCTTCTGTCTATAAATCGTGTTTTTGTGTGCGTGCTTCTGAGCATATGTACAGTATGTTTGTTTAAATCTATATGAGGGTTTGTTGGGCTTTCTTCTACATGTGCACTTGTGCATAAATATAAATATTTTCTTTTTGCAATGTCATGTTCACTTATCTTTAAGTAAATCCTTTATATATACTATAAGCACAGCGTGGCTGCGTGACCAAACATGGAAATATAACAGATGACTGCCACCAGCTTTTTCTGTCATTTCATTTTTATTCCATCAGAACCTGAAAGGTCAAATCCTTCAACAGACTTTCACTTGAACAACAGGATTTAAAAAAAGAAGAAGAAAAACTCCTAATGTGTCATGGAAAAAGCTTGGTCTTTCTACGTTATAGAAAAGCTCCAGTCATAAGTTAGCTGGTTAAGGCACAGAAGGCATTGTTTGCAGAGAAATCAAAACACTGCCCTGACTTTGTCACCTGTACTATTTACAGCTAAGATGAAGTTCTTTGCCCAGCGGCGTCTTTCGTAAACTGCCCTAAACTATCACTTGACCTGCTGTGTAACCTTTCTAGAAAAAAATCTGCACTTCTTTTGATGGTTTACTGAACTGCTATCTTTGTGCTGGTGCTGTACATCAATATTTCCTCTTGAAAATGAAGTGCTTAAAGGATCAGCCTGATGACTGTCAGTGATCACTTGAATCCTCCTCGGCCTCACTTGGCATACAGTGCATGGGGTGGTTCTAGGCTGTAAATAAAATATGTACGTAGCCTCTGTTGTCTGAAATGTAAAGCCAATACGGAAGTGCTGTAAACCTGCATTTTGTCTAATGTGAAGAAGGGAAATGTCTTATTAGGAGGGTTAACTCCTTTGGGTGCAAATAGAGCTCAGACTGTATTGACGCCTAGGAGAAAACGACCCTACTTTTCACATGATGTGTTACCACAGCAAACATTCACCTAAGAGGTTTATAGTTTATGGTGGCAAACACTAGTCTGAATAATGTTCAAATACAGCATGATATTCTTTTTGGAGATTCTGGTCCCATATGGAGCAAAATAGTAGATAAAGCAGGTTGTGTTTTAGGACGAGGCTCCTGACAGGTTGCCATGGTATCTTAGTCATATCCACCCCTTGCTCATTTTGTCTGGTTTCAAAAGATCAAGCCAACAGTTAATCACAAATCACTGAGTAATGTCATTGTTGCTATGTCTTTCCTTTTGAATATTAGGAGGCTAGAAGCAGACTGGGCTAACCCACAAAAAGTCCAAACTGAGTTTTATGTAATTTCAGTAATATTTTATGTCTTGAGTTCAGTGACAAAATGGTCTAACCCACCGCCCAAATACAGCGTTACAGTGAGGCTTCAAATATTAGACCATTCTTAAAACCACAAAACTTATTTTTCTTAAAAACTACAGAAAGAGGGTTAGACTACTCTGCAACCAAACAATTCAAATAGTCTGCTCGTGGGATTTCTTCTGATTACTTTACTACTAAATGAGGATATTACAGTGTACCTACAAAGTTATTCTGCTCAGAATCAGCCTTGTCCTCTTTGTCAAACTTCCCATGTCAGTCATATTTGTTTTGGAGTTGGCTGTAATGTCCCATCACTGTGCCTGAGTAGAAGACTAAGGCAGGAGAAGGCTCTTTTCCCACAGGGTTGCTGAGTCAACCATCCAGTTTTCAATGTGAACAAGAAATAGAGAGAGGCAGAGACTGATTCTTTTCTCCTGACAGAAAGACAATACAGACAATTTACTGGAGAGAAAGAGGAGAGGATGTCAGCCTCCTCCAGGCCCTCAGAGATGAGGCCTCCAACAGCAGACACCTAGACACTTGAACAACAATAACACCAAAGTGTGTGTGTGTGTGTGTGCGTGAGCGTGTTTCCCTAGACAATGACGATCTCAGCGAGGAGGGGCGGGGTGGAGCTCATTCCCCAAATCAAACCTGACTCATCTAGGTCGAGGTTCTACTCATGTTGGGACTCCAGAGAGCAACAAAAAACTGCATATGTGTGCATGTGTGTTGGCAACTGTGCACATATGAGTGCAACTTACATGTGATGTTAAAATTGTTGAACATTTAACACTGAGGGTCAGGTGATCATTGTTGATCTCAGGATCAGGAAAGTTTTTCTTACTTGAAAAGGTTTTAAAGAATGCAATGGTTTGCAAGCTTCAATGCTGGCTTAAATTGAATTAATGAACTATTCATAATCTCCCACCTATTTGCGAAAGATAAAAATGGTACAAACCAAGTTAAAAATGCAGCAGCCCTATTACAACATCCCGCTCTATGCCAACCTGGACCAGACTCACAGAGACTTCCCTCCACACCCAGGCCTCCAGGGAGCTGCTAATCAACAAACCAAACAACCCTGAGTCGGTCCAGAAACAGGACCACAGCAGCACCTTCCGTGTAAACACCATTTTGTGTGTTTCTCCATTATGGCTGGTCCAGAAGAACAGGCTCTTGGAGAAAAGGGGCTATAAATCTCACTCAGCCCGATATGTGGCCCAGTCACTGATGATTAAAAACACCGCTGTGAAAATGTCATGAGCCAGGAGTAACAGAAGCTAGTAGAATGGACAAAGCTACCAGCCTTTTTTCAATTTTTAGATTTAGGATTTGGTTGACTGAACAAATTCTGACTTGTGCACAAAGAATTAAAAAGCTGCTACCGCTAAAATAGTTAAACGCTTCTCCTAATTCAAACCTTCTCTCTCTTCTGAGATGTCACTTCAGTGAGGGAGATTACTTTAGTCAGCTTCATTGGTGTCAGTCTGTAAAAGCTGCAATGAAACTGGAATCCCATTAAAAAGTCACTCAGGCACCCTAAACAATTTTATTAATATCCTTCTGAGTTACTTTTGTCTTCTGCAGGTATTTCAAGGCTTTTGCAACTGAAAAAAAGAATATTATTTTCTAGAATAAAACACTGAACATCGGTGGCACATAGAGTTCAACACAGTTGAGTCGATTAGTTATCAACTCTTAAATGAATCACCAACTACTCTGATGACTGATTAATTTTGGTATCAGCAGCTTTTTAAGAAAGAAAAAAACCTTTAAGGTTGCTTGGTTTCTTTACTCCTTTGCAACTATAAGCTGAATATCTTGGGCTTTGGGAAACACAGGTTAAGATTTTTTCAGTATTCTCTGACTTTTTACAGATCAAGGTACTAATCAATTAAAATAATTCACAGATTAATCAACAATAGAAATAATTACTAGTTGCTGCCATAGTGGCACAAAATGTTGCACATTAATGTTGACAACAGAAAACAGTTCTGGCTTTGAGCTGCATTGTCCTTATGTAAAGCGTAATCATTTCTTACTTGTGTTTAATATTAATCTCTACCTAAGACTAAACTATACACATGTACTTTGCAGGTGGGCTTTGTTAAATTAAATGCCACTTCCCTAAGCCATGTCACCTTGTCGTCAAATGCTGTTTCTGTAATGAAACAAGGTTTCTGCCTTCATCCATTTCACAAAGTAGAGTAAACACTAGTAGAGTAAATGAAAGAATGTTGAGAATGCAATTAAGGAGCGGTGTTGCTGTGGAGTGATCAACAGCAGAAATCCATCACTAAACCACAAATCCACACTGACTATGAATCCAGGTTTTTATTGCATTGATTATGCATGTGAGAACAAGCTGTGCTCATGTAGCATTCAGGCATTGATATCCACAATGCATCTTTATGCTGTACGCAGGTGAAATGTGTAGCATGTAAACATCAATTAATAATACTAACTGCAGACATTTTGAGACAGTAACGTTAAGACAAGATCATTACGATATAGTACTCCTTATGCGGTATTCACCTTATTCAGCTCCGCCCATCTTTCAACGGGTGGGACTTCCTGTTTTGAGTAGCACTTCCGGTAACTCGGTCAGGGTGGTGTTTACAACTGAGAAATTGATGCGGGAAGAAACGAAAACCTCTTTAAAAAACAGAAATGGATCAAGTCTACCTCATCCGCGACTTATTACAGAGTGGGAGGATGACATGAAAAAGTGGCCACAAGTCATGTATGGCGATATTTTTAACTATTTCGTGTTGTCTCTTGGCGTTGATCGCTCGGCTATGAGGAATTATAAGAGCACTGAAGCCTATCAATATTTGCACAGTGGTAAAGTCGGCGCTGTTCTGTTACATCAAGAACGGGAATATACGTTTCTTAAAGCTAATGTCAGCCCGAGTCAGGCTAGTACCTCCTCACACATGGTGGGTGTTGGTGACAGCTGATGAAGCGGTGGAGACCATGGGATGCTCCTGTATCGCTGGGTTGGGACGGTCCTGCAGTCATGCTGCTGCAATATTATGGAAGGTATGTTGATTTGAATAAAACTTTATTTGATTCATGTATATACGATGTGGTTGTGCAAACGTAGGTTGTTATTGTCATTTCTGAAACAGCTCCTGCGGTTTACTGTGTTATTAGCCCTGTCACAAGCTAATGCTAATTCCCTGGAGCAACAAAAAACTGATTCTGACCAAATCGCAGTCATAACAACGTTTCAAAATAGCAGAGAGTGTCTTTTTACCTCACTGATGGCATAGCTAGGTCTTTAGTGGAAACTGAACTTTGTTAGAATCGCTGTAGCTGCGCTGACAGTGACCGATGCAAGCTGTGTGTTTACATAGCCATGAGCTGGTCCGCAGCATTCAGATCTAACCTTTCCGTGCTCTAAACAATTCTGAGAGAGAGAAAGCTTCATCTTTCCCCAGTTGTTGTGGCACCCACGGACAGCGCAATTGATGCCAAACATGTTAAAATCGCTTAAAAGAACAGTGAAAAGTAGCTACAGTAGCGAGAGGACTCGATGTTGTTGTAGTGCGAAGACGGTCAACCGGAAGTCGATCTCAAAAATGGCGCCGCCCTGCCTCACTTCCTGAATAAGGTGAATAACCAACTTGTTTTACCCAGAGGATATGTTTGGCAATTGGCCGGTGCCAGAGGCCAATTAGTAAACAAATATAAAATATTTACAAGACTTTTTTGAGAAATGACATGCCCTCTTTGCCAGCTCTCCTTTGAAAAAAAGACTTTCTGGTTAAACAGAAGTTTGAAGTACCATTAAAAGGCTCCTTACTTGTCATATTTATTTTTGCAATTAACTGAGTAACAGCCAGGGAATATGGCTAAAAATAAAAAAAAAATAAATTAGGAAATAAATCTGTAGCCACAATCAACTGAATTTAATAAGATGTCGGCGGGTCAGTCTGCACCTTATCACGGACCTGATTAGGCCCACAGGCCGTAAGATAAGTGTCACTGTTCTACACTTTGTTTACACAATGGGAATCCGTGACTCTCAGAATGATTTTACAGCACAAAATATTTTCCTTTTTATCTCCAAGCAAGCTTAAATCGTCACAGATTTAATTGTCACAGCAGCCGTGCAAACAGAAATTGGAGGCCGATGAGTGAGTGAATGAATTTCAGTTTCTGGCAGGTTGGACAGCATCTAAAGCATGGAGCTCATTCCACTGCAGCTTCCAGACAGCACGTACACAAAATCCATATCGCAAACATTTCAGCAGTAAGAACAGCTTCTTCCTCTACACTGTGAACAAAAAACATCCTCAATCCGACTGCTCTTTTCAGAAAAGAGGACAAACACAAACTTCCACCAGACTAACTAACTTTTTTCTTCTGAATCCTTTTAACGATTTATTGGGGAAAACCAGAAAGTTATTTGGTGTGTGAGATGAGAGGAGTGCTGCAGGACAGCTGATATGGACACTGGTGTTTGGCCTGGTGTAAATATGATGTCCAGTGTGTGGACTGCCTGATGGGAGCTGCCGCTGAGAGCAGATGTTAATCTTGATAAAGGTCTCATACACAAAAATCTCTACACACATAACAGCATGTCTGAGTTCAGAGGAGTTGACACGCGACAAGTCCAAGCACATCAGAGAAGAGTCCTTTCCTTAATGCAGACCAGAGCAGTGAAAACAAAAACAGAAGAGAAGAACTCAAACAAAAGCAGTACTCTGTACTAAGAACTTTTTTACTATTTCAAATTGTTTTTGAAAAGGTGATTATAAGTTTGTTGGCAACAGATGGTATTTTGATGTGCACAGTTTATGGTTTAGATAAGCTCTGATCGGTCACGCAGGTTTATGAAAGTACATGAGGTTTTCATTGAAATTGGAGGCTGGGGATAATGAGAGGGAAGGAGGGGTTTAAAAAAGCTAACTTTTTCTAGTTAGGACCCTGGGTAGGGATAGCACATCTAATTGGGCAACAGGGTAGCATAATGGGTATGATAATGACAATATCACACAAAATAATATGTGCATGGTGATTTAAAAGGTATTAAATGGGATACACAGTGTTGGTGTAACATTTAAGTGCTTACATGTAGCACTTAAATGTCAATAAATCATTACTTCAGTCACTCTATACGGCTTTTAACTTCACATACCGCTGGGTTGGATTTCACAGGGAATTAGCTGGAATTTGTCATGGCACAAAACTGAGTTTGCTTTACATCTCAGGAAAAGAATTATGTTCTTTCAGTAAGAGTCTAAGTTACAGAGTTTCTTGCAGTTGCAGATGGAAACAGCAAACAGTCTCATCCAAGGTCCAGAGTCTCCTTCACTCATGCCAGTGGCACAACTTGACCCCGCAGTACAGAGTGTAGAGTGATGAAATGTGCAAGCAACATTTCAGCAATTGCAACAGCACTTGAAGTACTGAAGCAGTGATCGTATGCTAAAAAGCATGAACTTTTATGTCAGGGTTTCTTCTTTCAAAGTTGTCTGGACACACACATATTTCCTTCGGTACAACCTTTGAAGAGTGAAGAAGCCTTGTGTCATCATGCATAGATAGAAGTTTTCCTGCTACTTAATTTCTTGAGACATATAGAATTGTGTCCTTTGGACTTGAACCATCATCAAAAGGACCATGATTCACACTGGTCTCAGTTCAAATGATCACACCTAGCTCAGCTAACTTGAATCTAAGCAGTCGTTGCATCACATGTAAAGTTTCCCCTACAATGCAAAACACAGGCAATATTTTCATGTAGCACTGAATTTAAAAACCTATGTCAAAAGCTGTTGTGTTGTGCATGGCTGTGTTGAAAAAGCACAATTATTGAAAATGTCTATGTTTTTGGTGAAGTTGAAGGTATCTGTTAGCAACTAAACTGAATGTGAATGTGAGCCTTTTTTAATATGTAGGGTTATGAGACTTGAGAACGACTCGACTGGAGGGTAAATGGGCAAAGGTACTCCTTTATTAAGAGATGTGATAGACTGTTATGAGTCAGGCAGTAAACATACTTGTCATTAACCACGCCCGACGGATACGTCGGCGGGATTATTGCATTCGGTGCGGTATCTGGCTGGGTAACTATGTATGTATGTATGTATGTATGTATGTATGTATGTATGTGTGTATGCATGTATGTATGTGGTTATGTCCGGTCCGATATCTCTGCAAGGGCTGAAGTCAGGATAATCAAACTTGGCACTGAAGATCAGTCTAAGGTCCCCTGCTCAGTTGTGGAGTTACAGGTCAGCAGATCAAGTAGGGAGGGAGATACGTACGATGATCAAAATTGATACATATTGCATCAGTTGTATAGGGAAGACAGGATTTTCGCCAGCAGAGGACGTGGTTCTGCCCTCTACTGAGGGCTCATCTAGTTGGTTCATGCAACCAATCTCTGGATTCTCTGTACGTGCTATGGTGCCAGCTTGCATCACTGCTTTTAAGAGAAACTTTCAAACATTCTATTGAATTATCTTCTTATTGTGACTGATAAAGAGGCTATTCGTGGGAAATGCTGTTATAATTTTATTGCCCAGGCCATATTGGTAGCCTTTATGTAGCTAAGTAAGGAAGTTTTTTCAGTCTGTTTTTACTGAGTTAACCAACACTGCAGCAAATTGTTTGATTAACTTAGTTTAACCTACAGGAGACTGTGAAGGCTTCTATAGTTTATTTTGCTGCCACAGAGGAAATAACTTCATGATGAATTAAAATCAAATTGAAAACTAAAAGTCAACCCACCCCCTCTGCCAGCAGTGCTTAAGCCCTTCAAAAAAAAAAAAAACCCTGCTAACAGTGTGCTTAGTGGTTGTTTGATTAATCACATACTGTGTAAACAGGTAAGGTGATCAATCAGAAGAAATTACAGGGTCTCCTGTCTCCTATCATGGGTTATTCAAAGGAATTTAGGATAGTAAGGGTTGAAATCAAATGAACAGAGGACTAGCAGATATGTTAATTAACAACATTTCCTCATTAAGTTAATAGAAAACCTAATCCAAGCAGAATTACGTTTCCTCCAAAATGTATTTGCGGTTGCAAATTAGTTTTCCAATGAGAAACCAAGGAAACAAGTGAACACAACTAAAACAACTGTTGATTGCATCATTGTACAGGTCAATTAGAGATAAAGCCCTGCCACATACTTCAGTCCTGCAGTTGTAACAAATTCATGACAAACTTTCACGTTGTTCCAAAAAATGCCCTTTTTAAAAAACAAATCTGACTGAAGTAAGATTTTGGATTGTTCCATTTCTTAAAATTGGAAACTGGGCAAGATTGAGGCACTGATCTTAAGTGAAAAAGATGAAGCTGGGCATTCTTTTAAGACTGAATCAAGACCTACTGAGCGTGGGTGTGAGCTTGCTGACAGGGCTACTTCAGCCCTATTTCCATTTTAAGTGTGAAACATGTCATCACCCTGCTTTTAGATGAGGGGGCACTCAGATTTGAACTGGGGACCTCTTGATCTGCAGTCAAATGCTCTGCCACTGAGGTATACCCCCTGATACTGTTCCAGGAGCTGATTGGGGAGATACTACAAGTCAGCTAGTTGGGGGTTTGATCTCTGCTACTTGACTAAATTCCACATGACAAAGACAATTTGGGCCAACGGGCTTTAGGAGGTAGGCAAGAAATTCAACCTCTCATGTCAACCTGCATCTGCTCTGTTAGAGTAAGACACTAAAAGCCGAGTCAGCTCCAGGGTGCTTCCTCGTGCTAAGTGCTGACAACTGTATGTACAGGGCTGCAAATGAAAGGAGACTTTTCTTATGAAGATCAATAAAGTACTGTTACTATGAATGTGCTGTCATGATGGAAACAGAACTCTGTAACTGATCAGTCCAAGAAGGATATGACTATCAGGGAGTTTAGCACAAAAGGCAAGGCAGTAATGTTTTCATTTTTCATGCATTTGTTTCTGCTGTTTCCTGTAGACAAATCAAAGCATCTCAAGATGTATTAAAAGATTCACAGTTCAAATCTATTACAGAATAGAGGAAGTGGCTTTATGTTTAATTGAAAGAGTTCCAGACTTTAAAATATGCCAACATGTGCTTCTAAACAGTTGCATGGTTAGCAGGAAGTCCACTGGCTAGTTGCTGCACATCGTCAAATTAATTTGACCTTAATGTTCACATGGCTTCACATGAAACCATTCCATGAGAAGGATACACACAAGTGTTTTGCTTTGCTCAAAGCTATGATTGTGATCCAAAGTAAGCACTCTGAAAGCGATCATGTTTGCGGGAATATGGGAATTTTGCAGAGGAGTGTTCTGGGATTTCCACACAGCTTGGGGGTGGATTGTATCTTTATGGATTTGATGAAAAACAGGAGGGAGAGAAGCGGAATGACAGACTTACTGTAGCTATGGCCAAGGAGATGCCTCTCTATTCCATAAGCACGCTAGGACTAGTTTAATCATTATTCATGAGTACTTCGTACACTTTCATTCTGCTATTTTACTTCATAAAACTGTGGGTTTTAATGCATTGCTTGTTATTCAGCAAATATTGTTGGAGTGCACAGCAAAAGAAAATCGGTGGTCTAATTGTATCTAGCACAGTCACACAGGGAGATCATTTCAGTTGTTATCAAGGAAAATTAACTTGCCCTAGTTTCTTGAAGCAATTTCCATATATTCTTTATAATTGGAAAATGTTTTGTTCCTGACATACAGTTCAGGCCAAAATTATTCATATGGATGCGTAGTTATGAATTTGTGTTTGATCAAGAAGTTCTGAGCTATCTGAGTAATTCTTGCACCAATATCTCAAGACAGACATGAACTTTAGTCCTTCACGAGGATGCCCATGGACACCAACTAAGGAAGACTTTGCTTCTTCAAAAAAAATGCTGACCTGGACAAAGAGGAAAGCTTTTCATAATCAATTCTGTGCTCAGATGAGATAAAAATGGAGTTGTCTGAACACAAGGACATACCTTTAATTTGACAAGAGAAAGAAGAAGTATTCAGTCCCAAGAACATCATGCCCACAATGGTGGTTGGAATGTAATATTTGGAATGTGTTTTTCAGCTGATGATCCAAGCAGTCGGTTCAAAGCAGAAGGTGTCATGAGAAAAGTGGACTACTCTTAGACTCTAGAGGAAAACTTCATGCAGTTTGTTCTGTGTAGCATCGAACCTTCCGACTAGGCAATGATCTGAAACATACAGCTAAAGTGGTTAAAAATGTTGAAAAAAAGATATCAAGCGTTTGCAGCCTGAATCCCAACAAGAATCTGTGGAGGAAAGCGATGACTAGAGAGAAGGTGAAGAAGCTTTTAATCTGAAAAACATGAAGCTCATCTCAAACAAAGAGTGGAGCAAAATACTAGTGGATCCATGTAGAAACCTTGCGAACAGTTCTAAACACCATTTGATTACTGTGGTGGTAAATAAAGGGTTTTTCAATGAGAGAAGGTAACAGTGAGATTTCCTTGAATAGTTTGAATCTTAAGATGAGTTTAATGACTGAACAATCGTTAAGGCAGTTCTTTTGTGTAGCATGTCCATATCTGTGTAGAGTATTGGTCAGTGTGTGCTCATCTATGGACACATTCACATTTCAAACAATTAATCAGTCCTGTCTGTATGCAAACAATGCCCGCATATTGTGCTTTAGCAGGTGCTGATAAATACTAGGGATGCGCACGACGAGTCGTTTAATCCTTTAACCGCCTACTAAATTAAACGTTTAGTATTTTACTAGTCAGTTAAACGCTGCAGTAACCATCATGCACCTACTTATCATGCACCTTACTGTCCTCAACAAGCAGCAGGTGCTGCTGTGAGCTCCTGCCCGTCCCAAAGCACAGGCTGTCAGTCCAGTAACCCCGCAGCAGTCCCAGTGTCTGATTAGAGGAGACCAGGCGTGAACTAACCGTTACGTCACCCGTTGGTTTCAACGGCGAGAAAATGAAGTCTGGATTTTGCTACTTCCTGGTCGCCATTTTGGATTTTTTGGAGCCAGTGACGTAAAAAGCGTCTTCAAACAGGCTTGACCGGAGAGCAACTAGGGGCAGGACCAGTCTATGGGCAGGCCAGATTGAGAGCTGAAGACTCTCTTATCCCGCCCACATTTTACCGCAGAGGCTTCTGTTGCTGCTTTCGCCCTAAAGGATCTGTCAATCAGTCCAGACAAGACTGTCTATCAAGTATAGCCACGCCCGCTGGCTCCGCCAACTTTAACGATTTATTTAAAATTCAGTATTGATTTATTTTAAGATCGGCCACCTGATCTCTCATTCTGACCATGAAAACTAACGGGAAAAAAATCCTGAGCTGTAGAAAATCAGTCTATCAAATTTTATTTTTTCCGGTGATGAATTGGGGTCTATGGAGCAAAAGCTTTTTGGAGCCAACCCTAGCGGACAGCGTGATATTGCAAGTTTTTGACACTTCCGGGTGGGCTTCATTTTTGGAGCCAGATGCTACGTCCATCTTTATATACAGTCTATGGAGGAGACCCACATCACTCCGCGGCCAGACGGCAGATGAATCGCGCATGCGCAAAGTCACTACTGATCCCATCCAGACTTACGGAACGGGATATAAATGAAAATGTTTCTTCACTGTCATTATGTGGCTTTATAAACTAGTCGACTAGTCGCAAATACAATTTGAGACTAGTGGGTGGGGAAATTAGTCAAAATTCCCATCCCTAATAAATACCTGTTTTGCCGCATGAAGTATGTGTAAACACGCATGTGTTGCCAACCACATGTGGCTACACATTTGTCTGAGTGCTCTTATCTTGTGTGCTATGAAGCAGACAAATTTCACAGGTGACCTCCCTGTGGAAGACAATGAAAGAGATTGACGCAGAAGTAAACACAGGAGGGAGGCTCTTCCAAAAGGACTAATGAGGAGGGTGGAGGAATCGAGGGGTTGTGTGCTCGGTCCACTGGGACAAAGAGCTTGGAGACAAAGAGATGCTAAACACCCCAAAACCCTTTGTGAACTTATTGTGTCAAGAGCAGGAGGTATTGCCCTTGGCCAACTGTGACCCTCTTTTGACATGTTCTACACGATGTAAATGAGCCACAGAGGCTCTCACCGACTAATGAGACAGACAGAGAAATAAAGACGGATTTACAATTTACCACATGTTCTGTGTGCATATATAATCAAATCAGTTCTTAGAAATATTTTGAATTTGAACAGACATGAAAGCTTAAGTAATTATGCTAATTATTCTCAAGTATAATCATTATAATTATCATGATATCTGCAGTGATGTTGTTAGATGGGGCCTACACTATTTTTTTTCTTTTACTTTCTATGATTTCTTTAAATGTTCTTTGAATGTTTCATATTTTTTGTTTTGGCAAATAAATACTTTGCCAGACATCTGAGTGGAGGACACATAGCAGTGAACTCCCCGTTTCATTTATTTGGGAGAAAACAAACTGGGTTTTATAAAATCTGCTTTTGATATGCCATTTAAGTGCTGACTGACACTACAAGAGGTTTGCTTTTGGTTGGTGTCCTTGCTCAAACAGAGGGAGACTAAAAAGCAAGCAGAGGAATTCAAAACAGGGTGAAAGAAATGCAAAGCCAGTGTGGTTCATACGATGCTTCTAAAATAGATTTGAACATTTAATTACCCTTTTTTTGCCTTACTTTACAAATGGATAATTGTCTGTCATTTAAATTTTTAATTGTTCACGTTAGGGTTGTTGCTTCAAAGTTTGATTTTTAAACAAAAAATTAAATTGACTCATTCTTTTAAATTTCCATTTCTGTGTTTGGCGCTCATGATTGGACTGTACCATTACTGCCTAGGGGGAGTCTACTGCCCGTCATGGATCCAATAGCACAGTCACATTATGTATTATATCATGGTGCATCTTTCCATGGAATACTTTATCAGCCATCTTCTGTTGGGAGGTTTTGGAGACATGACTAAACATTATTCACAGACTGGAGCCACATTGTTATTGATGTTTTTTATATTAAACATTCCAGCAGTGACCTTTAAATATTTTTAAGTGAATGGCTAAATAAATGAATGAATAAATTAAATGCATGCAAAAATAATATTACTGTAATGTTGTTAAAGACAATATATTGTGTACAGCATTCATTTCATGCCTAACATGTAGTATAGCCAAATAAATTATTGTATGTTCAGATAGATAATAATACATGATTTTCAACTGGGTCCATGGTTACACACACACACACACATTCCCCCATCACCAGTGGTATATTCCAACAACAAGTTCAAAACAGGGGCATGGGAAATTTGAATAATGAGTCATTAAAAATTAAAACACTAAGAATACAAAATAATTCTAAAAACTCAAACATGAACAATTAAAAATTAAACTGAGAGACAATTATCCATTTGGGAAGTAAAAAAAGGATAATGAAAGCTTCAAATCAGTTTTTCATGTGATTGAAATCAGTAGGACTGCAGTAAATTAAACACTCCTGCTTAAACACTCTGTTAACTATTCTGCGTTTAAGAGAGAGAACCAGGCAGAGAGAATAAATGAATTACTTTTAATAATGACACGGAGGATTACTACTAAAGATCTCAAGCCCTGACATTTTTGTTAAAATTTAAACCTAGAATGTTCAGTTTGGAATTTGGTAACTAAAGCATGCTTGATATTTTTTGTGGACATAAAGGCAGAAAGAGATATGATCTCCTGGTGTTTCTTTTCCAAAAATAAATGAAGAAAGGTCAGACAACCAAGATGGTTCAGTCAATTCCTGTAACGTTTCACAGCTCTGGAAAATTGCAAAGTTTTAGCAAATAGCCACTCAAAGCCATGTCATTCTGAAAAAGATTTACCACATCCACAAAGATGTCAGTGTTAACATAGCAGACAAACAAACTGTGCATTAAGAGTCCTATGGGAAGTCAGAAGGAGATGGGAATGCCATATTTCAATAACAGGCAGACACATAATTCTGCTAAATGTCCTTCTGCTCAGTGTCTTTGGTACTGAGATGACACCTAAGTCAGTGCAAACAAACTCTGACTCTTTTCCCATGATCCCTGTCACAGGGTTATAGCCAGTCACCATTTGAGTCTATTTCTCCATGTCAGAAAGTGTAAATGACTTTGTTTCCCAATCAGGACCTCAGTGCTCCTGTGTTGCTTTAAGTGTGACACAAGTGACCTGCAGAACCGCTCTCAGCCCAGCTCAGGAAGTAATAAAGCAGTCAACAAACACACACTTGTACACACACACACACATCTCCACATGATTCAGCTGTCTAGCTATGGCTTTATTAGGATCCTGGCAGAAGTAATAATAGGAATAATACTGGTAGCACATTCCCAGCAGTGCTGAGTGGAGACTTTTACCACTCCAAGCACTTCACACTTCATTACCAAAACACTGTCTTCACCATTTAGCAGTGCCGGCACTTGCAATAATTAGCTATAATCAGCTCTGGATGATATTATGACAGTATGAGTGTTTTTATGACTAATATTCCCAGTGACTATGAACAGAACGCCCACTTCTCAGCAGTTTAAAGACCCACCCTGGGCACTCCCTCTCTCCCTCTCCCAGTGCAAGTGTGAGTTTGATTAAGAGTTGACATAACTAATAGCCTCTCCACTAACGCAGGTAAAGAAAGGCAGTTCAGAGTCTCACAAGGACCAATTGGCTTAAAAGTGTTTTCAGCTCGCTAATGATGAGCTTGCTATCCCAACATACTCGCTGCTGAGTGTGTACTCAACTCTGAAGCTACTTGGAGAGGTGTTATGCAAAGCTGGAGTGGCTCTGGATCATTGGCAACGAAGGGCTGAGTAGGTCTTCGAAGGGCGACAATGTCACAAACACTTCTATATGCAAAGGTTTTGGAGTCCTCGGGCAAATTGTATGTTCTGTTCATTTTTGAAGAGAAAAAAATACAATACACAGTTCAAAAAATGATCAGAAGAGACTTTAAAAAAACTTCCTACAAATAGTAGTGGTGTCTGCTGAAGGTGGGGTTAGTCTGGGAGCAAGGTGCCTGAACTTTTCAATTATTCACCTGTTTTTTTTTTTTATTTAAAAATTCAGTTAAAATAAAACGCAGCTAATTATAATTAATTCTATTTACTACATTTTACTTCACAAATTGACAAAATGTGTAATTTTCATGAACTTTTGTATACAACCATGTGTGTTTATCATAGCTCTACTACTCCCTATTTTGCCAAAATCTTATACATTTACACAAAAAAGGACCCTTGTTACATGCCCCCTGTCCCATCAACTCTTCGGTATCCCTGCACTGACAAAACCTGATTCTTCATAGAGAATTTCGGAGATTCATACTGATAGCTGAATGGGAACAATGGAAATTTATTTATGTAACCACGTTTAACAGAGATAAATCTTAGGGAGAAATACATACACAACTCTGTGTGTTTCACCGTTTTGTTGAATCAGAGCTAAATAAATGTCCAGTTCTTGTTATGTGTGAGCTAAGAGGATAAGCTTGTCATGACAAATGTCATGGTGATGGATAGTGTGGTACTACAGAGGATGAGAGAGAAACAGAGTTAAAAAAAAAAAAAGCCATTTTATCACCTCTTCCAGAGGCCATAAATAAAAGCGAGAAAGAAACAAACAGAACTGTTTCTTAACAATTCCATTGGCTGTAATGATAAAACTCAGTGAGAAATGGAGGGTGCTTCTTAGATTTATTCTACTCTACAGTTTTCTTGTTGTAAATCTGGTTTTACAGATGTAGGTGCTGGAGTACTTACATAACAGCTAATTTTGCTGTAACACCTTGTAGCCCTTTCCCTTGTAGCCCTAACATATATTAACAAACCTTTAAACTCCTAATAAATCCGATCACATTATCAGCACTGGGTTGTGAGGTTCTTAATCCATCCCCCATTTACAGCAGATTTCCTTGAGTACAACTGGATTTAAAATTCTTCTTCTTTTTTTTTCTTTTTTACTCTCCACTAACGTAAGTGTAAAAAGTCCTGTATGAGTTGTGTTGGTGTCACCCTCTTTTTATCAAATTAAGTCTTTTTTTCCTGCAGTGCAGCATCCTGCTGTCAGTCTTGGCAAATGGTTGCCAGCCTAGTATAACCATGTTACAACATTATTGCTACACACACTGCAATCCAGTCTTAAATCTGGCTAAACTCATTCACTAACTTTGAGTGTTTCTATTTCCAGCACTGTGCATCCCTTTATTCCACTGGCCAGTCCTCCCACTGAGTTTGATTGTGTTACTGGGTTGCTAAGAAATCATTAAACTATCCATATTCCAACTAAGTAATTTCCTGATGGCTCTACTAATAGCACTGGGTTGCTGGTTATCTCTTCCTGCAAGCAACTGTGCACATATATGTTCTTCCTGCAGCATCTTACATGTCTTTTATCTTTCGCAAGTCCTTTCCTGCCACATGCTCAGTCCATGCTCAAGACCTCTTTCCCTGTTTGTCACCTGCATACCAGACTCAAGTTCACCTCTCCATCAAATTCACTGATGTCACCAACCATTTACAGCCTGCTGTATACTTGATGGGATCTAGTAGGCATTGGGGTACGTGCACAATACACAGACATGTTAAACCAGCATTGATAGGCAGGGAGGTAGGGGGTCATTGTGGCCCAAAATCCATCTTTTGTTCAAGGGTGTCTTAATCCAGTCATGCACAGACTGGTATGAGGTCAAGATCCTGTTGGTGAGAATAGGTAGAGCTAAGAATATGTTCAAAGCTACCAATAGCAGGAGCATCCAGTGGCTTAATCGAGCATATCACATTATCACTTCCACAGTTCATCTTCCAGCTGTCCAGACTTTTCTTGCATGTCATAAACCCATCTCTCTACTTTGCCAGTATTTCAACTTTCACTTTTCAAGAAATACAAACCCCACCCTCCAAAAGACAACAGCTACAAATGTCATCAATCTGAACTACAGACAATTGGTACATAGCCTTATCCTACATGAAAGCTCATACAGTGAATCAATGTAATAACATGCTCCACAGAAAAACTCTAAGAACTTTACTAAGAGACAAAGGAGGAGGGAGACAGAGCAAGACAACGCGAGATGGGTTAACCATCAGACAGGTCCAATCAGCTGATGCACACCACCACTGTTATCAACTCTGTGATTCTTCCGATATCAAAGCCACAAGATCATACTGCATCACCTGTTCGCCGCTGAAGTGAGAGATTGAAGAGGTGGTTCTGGGCCAGAGAGGTTAGAGAGAGAGAGAGACGACAGATGAGAGAGATAAGTATCAGTTCCTACTATCAGACCTAGCTGCATTTGGTTCCAAAGCTAACCCTGGTAGTTTATCTATAATAGGCAATCTGTGCCTTTGGAAGTCACCCAAACCCATTGGGAGAGCCGATGATGGAGGGACAGTTCACTTCCTAAGCCTTAAATCTGAGATGGACATCTTAAAAAAAAGAAATGGACATACATACAAGTGTCTATGAGAACAAATGTGTTTTATGAGCAGCTTTGTGGTGTTCAAATTTGGTGAGGCATTCTACAGTTGTATTGGACATTATGCATCACGTGCCCTAATGCTGTGTGCTGCCAGGGTGTCACGGTATGTCTTCTCCTCTGCAGTGACTTTTATATGGCCTTGGCTGGTGGCAGGGAGCCTCCTCAGTGGCACACCACTAAGTCAAATTGATTAGATGAAGGCCCTCTTCTTTGAAGGTGTCAACCCCACTCCCCACCCCGCCCCACCCACGGGCAATCTCTCTAATGGTGTCCCAGCAACCCTGTCACCACAGAGCTTTAAGGACCAAGGAGGCAGAGATTCAAGAGATTCACCAGAGGAGCAGGTCAGTCAAGGAATGGACAATTTGTCATTACATTGTAAGTGTGATTTGGCTGGAGTTGAAAGTTGTAAAGTGGTGTAAATGGAAAAATGACAAGTTATTTTAGTTTGATCTGTACACAGACAAAAAAGACTTTCAGGAGGGGGTCAATTGTGTAAGTATCGCTGCAATCACTGTGATCTTCTGTTAGTGTTTTAAAGCTACTCCACATCAATGACAGTGCAGTTTTAACCTCAGTCAATAGCCCTTGAGCTTCTGCCTTTTCCTGATTGTGTATCCTGAACAACTGCCACTGCGCCTCAAAATAAAAGTTTTGCAGTCAAATAATAATCTAGGAAAATTAGTAATCTGTGAAAGTCAAGTTCAAAGAAGGAACCTCAATGGGATGTTCAAGAGGGTCTGTGTGATCTGTCAAATACTTACTTCAAACATATAAGTGTGTGTCGAAGGTAAGTCATAGCGATCCTTTAAAGTGTTTTTCAAGCAGCAGAAATATTAACATTTTGGTTCAATAATGTAGGAAATATGATGATTAAGACACAGATGACATCAGCTTATATGCATTATATACCTGTGACCTTGGCACTGTGTACTTTACTTTCTGATTTGGACACTCATGCTTGATTCTTGTTTACAACACCGACTCCAGGGAGCTTTCTCTATTTATCCCTCTCGTTTGTCTGCAGGTGGAAGGGGCAGGGAATTAAAGCCATTATGGTGGACTTTATGCACACCTGCCATCTAATATCCAACCTTCATTAACTGTAGTCTCAAATAACTATTAAAATTCTCCTACTTTGTTGCAGTATTTCTGTCACTGAGGTTGTGTCCATTCCTGTTTCTCTATTCCACAGGAAACTTTAACAAATAACAACCTCGCTGCCAGATATAAACAACTGAAGCCATCTCATGGGTCAAATAAATGAACCCCTGGTAAAACTCTTGGAGCAACACAGAACAGAAAATTCAATTTCAAAGCCAGCACCATTAAGATCCAGCGTTAATTTAAAGTTTAAGACATTTTCTCTTACTTCTGAAAGATTAGAATTTAGTCCAAAGTAGAGGCAGAGGCAGCTCCGGCATCCGTATAATTACGGGAAAATTACATTCATTATTGTAATTTACATCTCATCTCCAATCCAATTATTAGCAGTTTGACCTGCATGGCACATGTTAGCATGGAAATCTAAAATGGGCTCCCAAGACGGTGGCAAGGGAGGGGTGGAGAGCAGAAAGAAAGCGAGAGGTAGAGTTTGGGACTTTGGGAGTTGTGGGAGGGGAAAAAACAATCAATATGGCTCTAAAAGATGATGATTTTAAATAGCCATAATTCTCTGCCTCAGAGCACAGCTGCCAAGGGCGCCGCTGGTACACTTTGATGTCTGATATGCAATATTGCTGCCAGTAATTCGCTCATCTGCATCTCTGGAGGGACCGTCAGCTGTCTGTCTTGCCTGACCATGTATATGTGATGCCAGTCAGCCCAGCGCTTAAAATTAAACAACTTTTGAGGTACCTTTGGAGTGAAAATCAGAACTTGTAAAGAGGGAAAAGTTGAAGTGCATTATATATGTATAATCTCCAAAGAACAAACGTACCCTGCGAACAATGCATTGTGATTGGTATCGTGTTGGATTCAAAGAAAACACATCATTGTCATTAACTGCCTGACGACCATTTCCATCTTTATCACAGTCATTAACTACAAATCACAGAGCTACACATATACCTATCACCAAGATGCCATGTGGAGGTGGCAATCAGTGCTCTCACTCTAAGATGTACAATTTTCTCAGAAAATGCAAGGGACAGGCTTCGAAGTAGGCTGTCTGGGTGGATATAGCTTTTATAGCCTCATCATTGTGATATCAGAGAAAAATTAAATGTAGCACGACAAGATTCCAACTAAAACTCAAGTCTTAATATTTCTAACAAGTCTTTATCTATTAAAGTCCCTCTCTTGTTATGTCTGAAATCCTGAGCTATCGTAGCCTGCACATCAAATGTCTATAGATAATCACTAAATTTTAATGTCCATCGATGAAGAAGTGTTAAGCAAGTGAGGCATTTTGGATACAGTTTTGTTTTATATTTTACCTCTTGGAAATGCACTAAATTGAGGTGAAGAAAAAGTTTTGTACACTGGCAGGAATGTAGAGCTACAGTGAAGTAAAGACAGCTCTGTTTATTCAAATGTGAAAGTGCAACAAAAAAAACATTCTGCACTTAAAATCAAAAAATAATCATGATCTCAATAATGATCAAAACATTGCGATTCTGCTTTTGCCCATAATCGTGTGGATGTAGATACTGTACATGTTAAGTTACAATACATGTAACTACTGTAAATGCACAACAATGCCCATGCCCATCAGCAACCCAAAGAAGTCATGTCTGCTGGATGGTAGACTCTTCCATAAGTGGTTGATTCATGAACCAGGCAGTATGATATCTCCTGCATTATTAAACATTTCACTATCCCTTAAGATATACTTACTGTTTCATAATTTTATTGCATACTTTCACCGCACACACACAGGTTTGCAACAGGCCATTTTTAAGGTGTGTCTTCCCAGACAAGACTTTTCTCGTCATGTGCCTCGACTTCAAGCAGTCCAACTGTCTAGACTGGTTGTGTAGTGGTTCAAGTCAAAGTGTATTTGCATGCTTCAATTCTGTTTTCCTTTACAGTTTACTCACTTAAGCACAGTGACTGTAGACTTGGCTCTGGGTGCTGTCAAAATGTGACTGACCTGTAATTCAATACTGTGCCTTAAAGCGTCCAATCTGGCCACAGAATAACAGTCCTCACAAACATGCAGCATAGGGCCAAATTGGGATTAAGACATTCATTGTTGTTCAAAGACACTTCTAGAGGTCAGAAGCTTCTAACTCTGTCTAAAGGCTTGTTGGGGGCAGTGGGATGCAATTTCAAACCATCCTTTTGCCATATGTGAACAGTTTAAAAAGCAACAAATCAATACTGCAGAATCGTTGTTGGTTTAGGGAATAAGCGACACCAAAATATCTCTCATAAACCAAATCCACCTTTCAAATATTGGTTTGTTTGAAGTTAGCTGACAGCGGGTCAGATAGCATCAAATAATCCTGCTTTTCACACTGTGCTACTGGCTCACTTTCAGATTGCTATTGCACCATTCCTGAGAACAATTTCCATAAATCTCCACAGTCTATCAGGCCAGAATGAGCTCTTACGTCAAGGTAGGGGAGTAAAGTCAACTGTTCATTCATGTGCATGAGTGTGTCAGTCTATGCATGTACGTGAGTTTTGGCTTTGAATGTCTTAGATGTCGTTTGAAGTTTAAGACAGCTTTGCACCACCTCACTGGTTCCACTTCATGGCCCATGAATATGTGGACATAAGAAACATCTGAGTCACTCACTTGTGTGTGCCATTTGCTGGTTTTGTGTGTGATGTGTGAGTGTGAGTGTGTGCATGTCCACCTTGCTCTGGCATGTGTGGTTTCGCTCATGCACGACTGAGTATCCCACAGTGTCTCAATTCCTTCCATTGTCTCGGTTTCGACCTGTCTGTCTAAGTTAGTGCAATGCCATTCCCTGGACACGCTGCACAAGCTTGACAGACACTCAACTCCACACAATACACCTGAAGCATGTCAAATAAAACACAGTCTGGCCACTTTGTTGTAGAGTACAAAAAGTTAACTTTCTCTTTTTTCGCATTTTTTTCTTGGTTTTGTCAGGTAATATAAGACTGCTCTGTTGCAAACAAATTAAATTTAATAATAAAAGTCTCATGACAGAAAATCAAAATTTATTGGATATGTTTTGACAACCTGTAATCATTCCATCTTTTTTGAGACAACTTGCATGATTCAGGACAAAAATATAGCTTTACCCAAGGTAGATCTTTGTTTTTGGTTGTAATTTAGGCTAGCTGAACTCCATACCAGACAACACACAGTTGACTTTAAGCATCAGTCCAGACAGCAGTTTTCATTCACTCCCTTTTGTTATGCTTGGCTTCTCAAGTAACTTTTAGCTTTCAGATGTCAGCTTTCATGTTCCTGACTTTTAAAGCCTCACATCTGAATTCCTGCTGTTGGCATATAATACCTGCTCATTCTTTTAAAAAGCACAGCATGGGCCTTAAGGTACTAGTCATACTGATGCTAAATTTTCACTTCTTTGCATCAGAAGACTGCCTTTTCTATTTCATATTGTAGCTCTCAACAATGTCAATTACTTTTTGCTAGAAGGTAGGAAGTTCACTTCTAGCAGACTGATACTCTGGTGAAGTAAGTAGTGGGTTGTTTTGTTCGCAACAAAAGCCGTAATTGTTTCTTTTTTTCTCTGTAGAATTTAAAGCTGTCGCAGCGATTTTAGAAATACTAAAAACTATGATAGAATTGAGCATTTAATAAAGGTTTTTCTTATGTGTATGACAATAATGATGATAGATTTCCTTTACGGTCACAACTATTGGTAGCAGTATAAAGCAATTGAGTTTAGCACTGTCATTGGACTCACTGGATCGCAGAGCAGACGGAGTAACCTCGATCTCACTGTTGGCTTGATAGGGCTGGAAAGCCGATGCTGAACTCATGTCACTGGCAAAAGGTTCTGGACTCTGTGTGCCTGTGGAGCTGGCACTTGTACCATCACCTCCATTGTGTGGATCCTGCTCTTCATATACGGCGACCAGCTGGAGAGAGAAGGGAAAAAAATGTTTGCATGTAAGTACATGTTTTGGAAAGCAAACACAGAAAAAAATATTGCCAATAACTACATAAATGTGGGGTTTATGCAGTAATTATTGTTTGTCAATGTGCACAAATTGCATAATGGTCACACACATGCAACACGTGTTAGCAGTAATTGTCTCAAGTCAAGATTGATAATCCTAAAATCAGTGGTGGGACCTGTATTAAACATGTTGCTGGGACCACTGACAAGTGTGCACTTGTGATTTCTCCATGGTGAGCAAACGTCAGTCAACAGGGCCAGAATGAACCAGCCCTCATGTTGACATCCATTACTGGTGGCAAGAGGTGGGTCTGCGGCTACCACCAAGAGAAGAAACAACAGTTTTCACATTGAAAGAGCCTGACGTCTCCAAGATGAGAAAAACTGCATCTGGTCATGAGCACACCAGGGCGGATGGTGCTTGACATGTGTACATAACAGGCCTTCCAAGGAGCATCACAAGCATTGCTGGAGCAATGGGAGCGGTGTATCACTACACAAGATCACTACTTCGACAGGACACAATTTCAGAATTTTTGGATCACTCCTTGCATGTAAAAGGTTATATACCATGATATTCACTATGCAGTTACTATATCCAAGTGTGTTTTTGTTCAGGTAATCTGCTGTCATGCTGTAATATGGATTAGGCATCAACCCAAATCATCTAATTGTGTTGGAAGTCTGGTAGTAGCACACAAACATACACACAAATTCACTCTCTACAATCTAATCTTACAACATCTGCAGTCATGCAGCGAAGGGTGCTCCAGGTTGCCAGGTCTGGCTCCCACAGCAAGCAGCAAACAAGGGTGACATGTTGTCACCTTTCCCAAGCCAGATAGGGAGTACTTCCCCTTGCATCCCATAATTATCAGTCTGACACACACTGCTCCTCACTATAGCCAGCTTGCCCACTTAACAAGATGGTAAACGCGAGTCAGCAATCTGGAATGTGGCATGAAAGAAACATTACACTGTTTAAGAAAATGATCTAAGTATTCAGTTGACTACATATGAATTAAGGGTTTTCTTTAAGCTTTTGGGACGAAAAAGAAATTGAGAGAGATGAGCGAGCGACACAGGAAATACTCCACAAACTGTTGTAGCGGTTGAGGGGAGCAGTGCCAAGCGGCTTTTATTACCAGCACAACCTGTCACTACACCTCTCACAGGAAGATTAACCTCTTCTTCCATCCAGACAGAGCAATCTTACAGCAGAGGAATGATATACACCATGCTATATGGAACAATAGTATGTGTATTACAGACTCGAGATGAGTTCTTTTCATGTCTTTGTGCTACCTGCAAATCTATGTACAGGAAAGGCATAAATGTGCAGAGAGCAGCCAACAAAGAAAGCATTAGTCGCTGTTGGGAGCAAACAGCTTTCGTGTATCCCACACAGTATTTGTCTGAAGGTAAAAATAGCACAAGTGTTTTTCCATGTATTTGCTGTTTTTCATCACCCCAACATTGGAAAATCTGCATATAAACAAGTTTAGAAGCCCCTGCTCTCCTTTTTTATTTAATTCATATGCAGAGGATGATGCTTAAGTGTGTATATGTTTGTGTATCTGCTGCTGAATTTATGCCTTTCTGTGAGTATGCCCATGTGGTTTACTGTTGCCGTAATTCACAGCGATATCTCTCACGCTGGCTTGGCACAATTAAAGCAGACTGCTATTTTTTTCCCTCCTAAGATGTTTCTTCGCATCCCAATACCATCTCTGAGACGTACTCTATCACTGAAGGCTTCACCCATTTCACTCTAATCACGTTCCATTCTGATCTTGAAATTACATTCCTCAGGTTGTAAGGGTTTATCACAAATTTGCTCATTGCAAAAGAGAGGCAATCAGCAAGGAGGAAGATCCGCTGCTACAAAGCAACAGAGCTTCAATATTAGAAATCAGGCAGCTTGAGGAGGTAATATCCTGCAGGTTAGCTTATTGGTAAATGTGTAAATTCTTATGTGAAGCATGGAAATTGCTGTGTTTAACTGCAAACTAGGCAAAATGAGGATAAATATTGATCAAAGTGGCTTAGGGATGCTTCTTTACACACGTTAGATTATTTCAGATTTGTTTGTGTTTGTATGAATGATAAACGCTGCTTCGGCTTAACATTTTTGGAGTGATAATGATGAGAAGGACAGCTAAGTGAAGAACCAGAGGCGGCTGTGAACACAGACAAGAGTGAAGCGCTGTCCCCAGAGGTATTTACACTGCTCCAGTGTAAATGTGCAAGCCAATGAATCATTAGTGACAAAGTAATCAGGCCTCCCATTCATATGTTGCTGGGAGTATTTAGCAGCCCGACAAGCCCTGTGCCTGCCAGCTGCCCATTTAGAGAAGTGGTGAATACTGTTGTTGGTGTCGCGGGAAAGTGTGATTCATTTTTAAATACATTCCAAATCCCTCTAATTAGGTCCACTTTGCCATGCCTTGCATCCTTTCACCAGACACTCCAGAGCACTCTGTTGGTATCTGACATGTGCAGCTAAACTCATTCACACACCCTCCATCTCATAATCAAATGGGCCTGCATTTATCCTGCATTCAATATTTATGGGCTCTTGAAAGTGCGCGTCCGTCCCTGAAACCAAAAAAAGATATAAAAAGTTCCCTCTAGTCTGAAATCGGAGGGCTTTTAATGTAAGCTGAGGGCAGAGACATAAAACCACTGCAAGTCATCCAGCTTATAAGGCCAAACAGAAAATGGAATGATCGTCTGATTTCCAGGCAGTAGACACATCTTCTGCTTTTTGCTGTCTCTTATTGATCTGTTCACTTAAGGTTAGTTCCAATTAATTCTCAAAAAAGAAGTTCGATAAAAAGAATGGTGAAGTTTAATATCATATAGTATTAGAATGGTACAGTATTAGAAAGAGAGAAGGAGCTGTATTTTTATCATTTCATATCTGCACTGATGCAAACTATTTGACTATCAGTCAATAATCTTTACATACCAAAATGTAAAAGTTCCTTACGATCTGGATTCCAAACAAGTATGCTGGTGTATTCGGTTGTAGTTGTGACACTCAGAATTATTATTTCCAGAAGATTAATGATTGAAGGCTGCTGTCTGTGCTGTGACCACAACATACAAATGAGGGTGGGAGGAGGAGTGGAAAAGGCCTAAACCTTTGTTTGACTTCCACAGTTATCATCAATACACATCTGCAGCGTCTTTGGAAGAGGGCTGCCAGATTTTGAGAAGTACCCCGTGGAGCGTCCTCCCTTTCTTGCTTCTCTCTGAGCATTTTCCATCACCATCCTGTCCTCTGTCTGTGCTGTGGAGAATAGGGCACACTTGGCCAGAGGGAAAAGTGACGCAATTCTTGCTGTTGACAGGACAGAGCTCAGGCGGCAACGCAGCGAAAGCCATCACAAAACGCTTTCCCTCCGTCTGGGAATTGGTCACAGCCACTTTAGAACTGAGACGATTTCACGTTTCAGCTTTTTTTATTCTCGCACGTTCCCCCCGTGGCTGCTGTACAGCGGGTGTTGAGTTGTATTCAGAAGTTTTTCAAAAGGAGAAAAAAGTTTTTTAGTGATGCACAGACGGGAACAGCATGGCTAATTGTCAAGTGGCGTGACAGCTGAGTGTGTGGATTCAGAACAGATAGGAGGGAGGAAGGAAAGCAGGCAGAGAGAGAGAATTTTAAAGTGCCTCTGAATAACAAGATGCTACAACCTACAATAAAACCCACACTTATATCAAAACCAAAGGTGGGAAAAGAGGAATGAGAGAAAGAGAGCACATTACAGGATGTGAGTTGGAGAAATGTTCCAGTTTCCAGTCTCAGGATAAACTGTGGAGCGATTTGAAAAACCTATTTAGCTCCTACCTGCTTCAGTTGAGAGAAGCGAGGAAAAGAGAAGAACTGACTGAGTCTTATTTCATGGGCCTCTCTCTCAGCAGCAGGGAGCTACAACATTGCTGTTGCCTTAAGCCCCTGGAGCAAGGCTGACACTTATCCACTCTCAGACGGTTCCACTGACTGTCACAGCAGCTGCCAATCAACCGCTATCTACCTGGAAGCCTGAGGGCTGCTGGAGAGAGGCAAGAGCAGGGAATGGTGAGAGATGATGATGAAGGGGTGAGACGAGGTGCAGGATAGGAGAAGAAGCAAGAGAAAAGAGGAAGAGAGAGAGAAACTCAGATGAGGCCGGGCATTCTCGGCAGCCGAGGTACAAGTCGTATTTGGGATTCAGCATTTCCATATCTATAACACAGAGAGCAGGGAGACAGGGCACCGAAAAACAGAATCTCAGGGATTCCTTTCATGTTGGCCTCCTTTGATCTCCTCCAACTTTTGGCAGCAAGGTGGAGAAGAAGAAGAGATGGAAAGGAAGCAGCTGAGGGGGGATGAGGAGTTGTTTTGACAATCCTCGCTTTATCTCTTTTCTCCTCAACCCCCCGCCATCCAAATACACCCCTCTACCTCCAGAAACTCTGATCCGCCAGGAGGCGAGGGCATTAGGATTGGCGCTGGTACAAAACAGCCATCGCAAACGTTCACCAAGTGGCGCTCCAAAGACACTAGACAACAGAGGTTATTAGCAGTCATCGCGCAGTGCTGGCAGTGCCAACAGAGACATGTAATACCTGCACCGCAATGGTCTGACGCTAATCCATATCTGCCACAACGGCTTTTTCACAGCCGAGTGGAAGGGACGGCTGACATGAGTCAACCCGTGGGAAACCTGTCCGCTCAGTCCATTCCTTCAATTAAAGAGCACATCCAATGTCTTGCCAGGCTGCATCCCGCTGTGAATATTTATTGCCTCACAAAAAGTCACCCCTTGGAGGCAAGCTTATTTATTTTGTCTCGCACTGTTTTTTGCTTTCCCCACCCCTTTCAAAAGCAAAAACTCAGTGTGTGTCTAATAAGTACAGATTAGAACTCAAACAATAGACTGATAAGGCTAATATACTGAGCTGCATTTATATCCCTTTGTCTGATTTATTAGTGTTTGCTTGTGTGGATGTGTTTGTTTGGTTTTTTTCTGTAGGAATGTTTCACGTGTGTTTGGACATGAAAGAAGGAGTAACACTTTAGTCTGTATATTATTTGGCATGATGAAAGCATGAAAGTCACGTTGTCTTAGGCATCATTTGCATCTAAAAAAAAATCCACTTCTACTCAACTAAATTTAATTTTTAGTTACATTTTGACAGACACTCAATTTCTGAAAAATTACATTTATGACATCCCATAAATTCAAATCAGCATATCTTTGCCATGTATTTTCTTGCTTTACTGTCAACACTTTCAAACCAACCAATCATATATTAATACAGCAAAACTCATCACTATGTTAACCCAGATACTGGAGAAACATCTTCACTTAGCTCCACTCAAGACAATAGTGACTGGTTTCAAGACATACGACAACGCCAGAGTAATTCTTCTCCCAATAGTAGAATGATGCTGAGGTGCAGACAGACCATTACGTACTATGAAACAGTTTGTGGAGAGTCAAAAACTCCTTGAGCTTAAATTTTACTTTTATTCGCATGGATACGGCTTATATGTGGTTGTTGCTTCTATACTACTTCTCTAGTCTGTGAGAGTCCACCTTGTAGACAGTAGGTTGTATCTATGTACTCTACATACACACTACTGTTGTGCATACACATTTTCCTCCTGCAGCAGAGTAACTGCATTGCCTGTCTCCACACACACAAATTTATGGGCTATAGTTGGGCATGTGCAGAGGAGTCTGTGCAAACTCTGGCAGACTTTAGAGAAAACGTATACCATCTCTGGACCCTGCATACCTGTAGAAAGTATGCAGATTTTGTGACTTTTCAAAGTGGAACCTTTTTTCTACTACATCACAGGATTACATGTCAATGTGGAAAATGTTTCCTTCAAAACAAAATTACATTTCCTTCCAAACCTAAATGAGAATGCAGTTTAGTGGCATAGGAACATAATTTTTGGGAGACAGGGTTGCCTTTGCATATATATTGTCTCTGGTGGAAAACACAAAAACACACAAACACACCCTCACACCCACACACCCAGACCGGTTTCATCTCCCCTCCTATCATTTATCATCATTTTATTGCAAGGGCACCAGGGGCGCAAAGTTATTACAGGTACAGTAGTGGTGGAAACTGTGAAAGCCACTTACTCCACCAGAAGCTCCAAGGACTCCAAACTTGTTGAGTAATAGCCATGGATCAACATCGCTCATCCACACACCACCCATCTATCCATCCATCTGTCCATCCATCCATTCACCCCCTTTGGCATTCTCAAGCAGTCATGGATCCTTAACGCATTCATCATTTATGTACAATTCAATCATCAGTCGAGTATGATTTTTGACCATACATCCTCCACTGAAGAAGCAGTCATGGTCTTTTCATTCCCCTTAATGCACTAATCTGAGAGAACATGACGTTTACTTTTCACTTTTTTATGACCTTTGGCAACATCACACAGGACAAACCTTCCTCTTAAAGATATCACACAGTTTTCAATATTTTATACTTTCCTGCTGTCCATTATTTCTCACACACCGTAAGTCAAGCAACCCAACAAAGTGCTTAGTCCTGTATTTTTCCTGCTCATTAAGACCATCAAATATTCAGAGAGTAAGTCTTGAGCACTCCAGCCTGCCATCGCTAGCATTCCGAATAACGCTCAAATGGCACCCTGCAGCGCTTTGGAAACATATGCATATTTCAGGTGCTGTCACAGGGGGTTGATGCAAAGGAACCGCACCACAAAGGCTTGCTAAGGCAAGACCTGAAACGATGACACACGCCACAAAGCAAATCTAATGCATAAAGATGCTGCGACACATGGAATACATCCTCCCGTTTATAACAGCGGTGGTGTGCGAGGGCAGTGGTGGAGGGTGGTGGGAATGAAAGGGGAGGGGGAAGTTTATATTCCGGTGAGCAGGACGATGACAGGCTTAAAGAAATATAATCCCCAAACAAGCAGACGCAAGTCCTGAGATTGGTTTACGCTGCTGTACTCACTAAAACATTAAATCATCATTTCTTTCACTTAAAAAAAAACAGCTCAAGAGGTACTTCCACCACAGAAAGAAGAAAACACAAGGTGGGAGGGGTGTTACAGTGGACCAAGAGGCAGTGAGAAAATATACAGAGCAAGCAAAGTTTAACCAGATTAGAGACTCATCCCTTTCAAATCCACTAGGCTAAGTTCTCGTCCCTGCCTTTGAAGTTTTCCTCCTGCGGTAGGGGAAATGAATTCACACATATTAGGGCGCTGTGTGTGAGCGCTACCTACACAGTGCTGACAGGAGGGAAAATTCCTACTACGCCCCCGACGCATTCTTCCATGTTTATTAATACCTTCGAACCTGTGGACGTATGTACAATTCAACACTATTCAGGCCTTGGGAAATAAATAACACTTTTTTGAAGACACACAAAAGACCCTCGCTGTCTGCAACTCTAGAGTGAAAGAGAGGAGGGAGCAATAGAAGGAAAAGTGATGACACATTCATGAAAGCAATTAGGGTGGGTGTCCATAAGAAAGTAAGAAACATGATCAGCATCTTATGACCTTGATGGGATAAATTACAATCAGTCACCTGACATTAATTAACACTGAGCAGACTTATGAAATAATGCTGACCTAATCTTGTTCCATCAGCCCATCTACACTTTTAAATGTAATAATATTCATTAACCTATTATAGTCTATGCGTACAGAAACGTGTCCTACTTTCAATTCACTTTGTGCTACAACCTTCACAAATATAGTCTAAGATATTCTTCTGCTGCATGTCCTATGAAGGGCATTATACATAGGTTGACTGTGGAGAGATTACAGGCTGTGCCAAAAACAGTTTGTGTCATCTAATCATTTGTTTATGGTATCCTCTATTGATTTTCATGCCACCCTATATTCGTTTTGCTGTCTAAACAGAGTTGTTGAGGGCACCTTCAGGTTTTGCACCCTCAAACTGGTCTTAAAGAAATCTAATCAATGCAATGAACCTACCTGCTCTCACAGTCTTCATCCATCCCGCCCCCACCACACTGCACACCCAATCTAATAATGCCTCTCGTCCCCAGCCCTGATTCACATGCAAAACAACAACCAGACAGTCTGTCTAGGGGCCGCACTCGCAAACACACACAGTACATGAGCACACCCACCTAGCCTTACACACACAAACTGCAGACACACACAAAAGCACAAAAAGTCACAGTTTGTGTATTAGTATTCCTCTCCCAATGCGATAGCATTAGAAAAACCCATATTCTAACAGTGCCTTTCAGAGGGAAGTGCCCTTCAATCTTTCATTGGTTATGCACAAAGCTAGGAGAGAGTAATTAAAAACTCCACATCCAGGGACCTCGGCACAGAGAGAGAGAGAGGGCCAAAAGAAAAAAGGGAAAGCTTCAAACATTTCAGGCCTCCCTGGTGGAAAGAGATGGAAGGAATGAGTAGCAGAAAGTGGAGTGGAGCAGACAGAGAGGGAGGGCCGTATCCTTGACAAGGCCATACATCCTCTGTAGTGAAGGCGGATAGAAATCAGGTGTTTCATACCTTCAGCAAGGCTAGACCTGATCATTAATCAGAACAATTTACACCTCAGGATTGTTGGAACATACACGTTTGCCCTAATTGCTTAAGTATCGTCTGTCTCAGAGTCATGGTGAAAAGATCTAAACAAGAACTCTTTCTCTTTGATTCTCAGTCCATGCACCAGCAGGAAAATGTGGGAAATGGTGTGTTTTATAACTTGCTAAGAGTGCATATTTGAGTTGTATTGGTTCTGAGGAATAGGAAGGTCAAGAGCATCATTACCACGGTGTGACTGTAATGAACAAAGAAGAAAAGTCCAGAATCAATAAGAAGGGCTTATGCTTTATTTTACTGATTACTCATGTGTTTGAATGCAAGGATGATCTAGACATAAGGTGATTGATAATCAAAGTACAGACAGTTTTTGATAATTAAAGTAGAGACAGTTTTTGACATAAGCCATAATCAGTAAAGAACATGAGCTTGTTGCGTGTGCAGTCTCTAATCTTGCTTTGCAGGGGTGAAGTCATTTCTATGTGAGCGATAATGACAAAACATCAGCTGTGAAAGAGGAGAATGGACCAACGCAGCACTAGAGGGGGCGGCCAGCAACGTGACCTAGATAGCTACACACGCTGTGAGAGTATAAGAAGACTGGGTCAGGAACAGTTAGCAGTCTGATTCCATCCGAACTGACCGAACACTTGTTGTTGGTTAGGGACAGAGGATTCAGGCCCAGAGCTCTGTATCTCACATTCAATTTTGCTGTAATAAATACTTTTGATTTTAAGAAGAAGTCTCCTGACTACTCCATCAAAAGAACTGGGCGGAAATAGCCTTACACGTATTCTGTTGGCTTGGTTAATTGTAGAATAGGCTGATTTCCAACACTTACATCTAGCACAAATATACTGGGTAGCTACAGAATTTCCATTGTAGCTGTACAGATTAAAAATCTTTTGTAGCTGGAGGCAAACATTTAAAAATTCCAAAATCCAGCATACATCAGAATCCAGGGTGCAACAGTGCTTTAAAGCGTGAGTGTTAAATCTGAATCACTGTTTTCATTTTGTGTGTTACGTTTACCTGTTGGAGTTTGGATAGGAGCACTGTGTATGATCTTTAAAGCGAGATTTACTCTCAAAAAGGAAGCCAGGAGGATCAATAAAGAAAGAGTGAGCTGTGTCTTTCAAACAAGCCTCTATAAACTCGGCAGATTCAGGCAGAAATTTTCAGCAACTACATTTATAGATCAAAACACAATTCTAATATGACACAAAGATTTTTGTATTTTATTTTCTCTTTATTATTATTATTTGAGATGTATATACAGTTTCTAGGGTTTTGCTGCCCTCTCGGGTGGCCTTCACCCTGTCACCTGGGATGGCCCTGGGTGAGCTGCCTAATAGCCTGAGGCCATGGACCAACAACAGAGGCTGTATGTGTGCACAGGCTACTTTACATTCAAAGGCAGGCACTTTGAACTTGTGTAGAGTAGACTTCAAAACAAACACCTCAATGGGTTTATCGGCTGAAAGCAAAACCTCACTTGGAATAAATTACATACGACATAGCAGTTTCATGTGTTTTGATGTTCTGAGCTGTGAATTCGACTCGCACTAGATGATGAAATTTAGGAAAATACCATAAAGACGCAACTCACTGGTCTGTAACAAACTAACACATAACTAAATCACACAATTTCAGAAGCAATAATGAAATCTCTCACTGGATAAAAATAATCTTGGATTAGAAATTAAGATAGTGAGCATGGTAAAATGTACTTAATGTTTACTAAGAGACAGAAAAACCTTCCATGTTACTGTTGGTTAAGGGGAGTATTACTTACAGCTACAGTTCAGTATAATCACAAGGAGCATTACTCGGCCTATGTAAACAATTGTTGAATGTCTTCAGTGGCGTTGAAGGGAGCCTTTTAAAGTCTGAGAAAATAAACCTAATGATTGCATCTGGGGCATCTCAGCTTGGCCCTGAATTCCATAAATTTTAAAAAGAAAGTATGTGCACTTTGAAAGATATAAGGATTTAAGGACATAGTCCTTGGTGACAGAAAAACAGCAATACGTATAGGCTACAAAAACTTCATGAAGAATAATAAAATAATAGTTTGATAGAATGTTTGATAGTTTCACTGAAATGCATCAGATGAACAATGCCATGAAAGCACTTAATGAAAATGATTCATTGCTGCATGAACAAACAAGGTGTGCTCCCGCAATAACTCATACAACAGTTAATTATATCCCTTGATAATGGAACCTCTTCACCCTTAGTTGTACTTCTTGTGGTTTCAGTGCAGGACCTCCATGATGCACTAGTTTGCAGCTGCCTTGGAGTCCGACTGCCTCCAACCACATCCTCAAACTATCTCCTGCAGAAGCTGCAGTCGGCGTAGACTTGCCTTTGCCATTGCAGGATAGGCTTTACCATCAAAACCTACAACATTTTATCCACTTTGAAGAAACGTGCTCCCAGGACTGACAGACTTGATGTCAGGGTTTGTGCAGAGGCCTGAGCAGTGTCTCTGTCTGGTGGTAATGGGTCGTGGCCCTTCGAACTTTAACATCAACACAATGCAGTACTTTTACCATAGTCATCCTCTGTGCACCTCCAGGTTACAATTTCTTTTTTAAAAATCTGATGTTTATTAAGGTGACATCATTCAGCAAGTATTTGTAGAAACAATCCATTTGTTTGTGTTTTTCATGTTGTGTTAACAATAAAATTATTATCTGTGTACTTTCATAAAAAGGTTAAAGTGGTCAAAGCAAAGTGCATAGAGTTTAAAATAAACCCTTTCTGTTTGTCGTTGTTTAAATAAAATACCTCATTATTAACTGAAATAAAACATCGACCTGTATCTCATCGTCCTACAAGGAAGGTCTAATATATGATTGCATCTATAGTGAAAATGTAGGATTTAGGACTAAAATTCAGGATATCCCAACCCTTTTAACTCCAGAAAACTCTTAAGAGGAAGTCCAAAGAGGAAAAGTATTGGAACAGTGAGGCCAGTTCCCTTATTTTTACTCTAAATTGACAACATTTGGGTTTGACATCAAACCATGAATATGAGACAAGAGATCAACATTTCAGTTTATATTTCCAGGTATTTACAGCTGGATCTAATGCACAACTTAGAAGACAGCACCTTTGTTTGAACCCATCCATGTTTCATGTGAGCAAAAGTATTAGAACATATGACTAACCGGTGTGTTTTGTTACCCTGGTGTGTCCTACTACATTGATTATTCAAACAATAAATAGTGCTTAATGTCTACGTATAGTTTCAGGTTTGGGTATTGCCTGTGCTGAAAAACAAGCAATTGTAAAGCTGAGAGAAGATGGAAAATCAATCAGAGGCATTGCACAAACACTGGCCATAGCCAGCACAAGCATTTTGAATGTCCTGAAGAAGAAAGAAACCACTGGTGGCCTAAGCAACAGACGTTGAGTGGATAGGCCAAAGAAAACAGCAGCAGTTGACAACAGAAACATCGTGAGAGCTGTAAAGAAAGCCCCTAAACAACTGTTAGTGACATCAGAAACAATCTCCATAGGGCAGAAGTGAAGGCATCACAATCTACTGGTCACAGAAGACTTCCATCCATCCATTCTCTATATACCGCTTTATCCTCATTAGGGTCGCGGGGGGTGCTGAAGCCTATCCCAGCTGACTCGGGCGAAGGCAGGGGACACCCTGGACAGGTCGCCAGTCTGTCGCAGGGCTACATATACAGACAAACAATCACACTCACATTCACACCTATGGACAATTTAGAGTCATCAATTAACCTCAGCATATTTTTGGACTGTGGGAGGAAGCTGGAGTACCCGGAGAAAACCCACGCATGCACAGGGAGAACATGCAAACTCCATGCAGAAAGATCCCAGGCCCACCCCCGGGTTTGAACCGGGGATCTTCTTGCTGCAAGGCAAAAGTGCTAACCACTTATTCCACTGTGCAGCCCTCACAGAAGACTTCATGAACAAAAGTACAGAGGCTACCCCAGAAGATGCAAACCACTGATTAGCAAGAAGAATTGGAAGGCCAGGTTGGAATTTGACAAAAAGTACAGATATGAGCCTCAACAATTCTGGGACAAAGTTTCATGGACTGACGAGACAAAGATGAACCTTTACCAAAGTGATGGAAAGGCTAAAGTTTGGAGAATGAAAGGATCTGCTTGTGATCCTAAACATACAACTCATCTGTGAAACACAGTGGAGGTAATGTCATAGCTTGGGCTGGCAAGGCGTCTTCTGAGACAGACTCATTAGTCTTCACTGATGATATAACATATGATGGCAGCAGTAAAATAAACTCGGAAGTCTACAGAAACATTCTGTCTGCCAATTTAAAGACAGATGCAACCAAACTGATTGACAGATCCTTCATAGTGTAGCGAGATAATGACCAAAACACACTGCCAAAACAACAAAAGAGCTCATCAGGGACATGAAGTGGAAGTTTTTAGTCACCAAGTCAATCTCCAGACTTCAACTCTATACAGCTGCATTTTACCTGCTGAAGAGGAGACTGAAGGGAGTAACCCCCCAAAACAAACAATAACTGAATGACACTGCGGTGGAAGACTGGAAGAGCATCACAAAAGAAGAATACAAAAGTTGGGTGAAGGTAATGGGTCACAGGTTTGATGCAGTTATTGAAAGCAAATGACTTGTCACTAAATATTTAAGTCTATCTGTTCTAATGTTTTTGCTCACCTCAAAATTGGGTCTTCCGTTGCAAATAATACTATCTTCTAAGTTGTGTATCAGATTCAGATATAAATACCAGGATGTAAAAGCTGAAATGTTGATCTCTTGTCTCATATTCATTGTTTGATATCAAACCCAAATGTTTTCAGTCTACAGCAAAAATAAAGGAATTGGCCTCACTGTTCCAATACTTTTGGAGGGGAGTGTAACTAAAAGCAAAAGAATAACAAAACCCTCACTGTATGATCATAGGTAGTGTGCTCTCTCTCCAAAATTGAGGCTAAGTACACGCATATGTCATAGGACAAGGAGGAAAGATAGATGGTCTACTAGAGACTAATATCTATTTATCTACCAGGAAGACAAATACAAGCAGGCACAAACTGAAGGATACAGACACAGGAACATCTGAGGTCCTTACAACACACATACACACATATAGGTTGGTTCACCATATCCCTACCTGTCTTTTAGCTGTGCAGCTGTCAGTGTTGCGCCACTAAGCCAGCCAGCTTGTCAATCAGCTTGTCAGGTGATCAGCTGGACAGCTAATCAGCCAGGAAATGCATTAGTCAACAAGCCAGTCAGCTGATGAGTAAGCCAACAAAATCCAACCAGTCAACCAGTTACTCAGCCAATCAGTGTGTGCATTATCTAGTACATCAACCACTAGTATACCAGTGAGCTGTGAGCCAACAGAAGTGCTCAGCCAGAAAGCCAACCAGTGGCCCAGTCACCTAGCCAGCCAGCAAGGAGGTAGCCAAGTGGAGCGAAACACCCCACTGCTGGCACTGAACTGAGCCGAAGCCGAGGCAGAGCCAACACCCACAACACACACACAAACACACACACACACACACACAACTAGCCAGTGGGGACAGCACTGTCATTATCTGCCATCTGCAGGCCTGAGTGGCCTTAGCCTGGAGGGGAGAGGAAGGGAACAGGAGGGAGGTGAAGCAGGGAGAGAGGATTCTTGTACTTTTGTGTGTATTTGTAGAGGAGTAAACTCACAACGTGAGAAGTGATACGCTCTCACCGACACCCCGAAATGCACAGGAAGACAACAAAGAAATGGCTTTGTGCCCATAAGCGAACACACAGGCATTGCTTTGTGAGAGGGAAGTGTACAAGCAGTGTGTTACACTACAAGAGAGCAATACATCAGTGTGCTCAACAAGAGCAACCTGGTAGACAAAACACCATGACAAGTGTATCTGTGTGTGTGTGAAGTGTGTGTGGATGACTCTCACATAGTGCGCACAATTCGGACAGATGTAGATGTTCATGAAACACATTTATCCTTCCCTATAATTGTTGTTGTGTGTTATTTACAAAAATGGTCCCGCTGTAATAAATTTCTGAAGCAATTATTTAGATTTATTCATAGCGTATTTGTATGAAGGACTGAGGTGTTAGGGCTTTCCTAAGAGGGCAAACTGTAAGCAGGGTATGTAGAACGTAGCAGAATAAAACACCAGCAAGAAAACTCAGCACAGGAGCTTTAGACTGAATAACAAGGGCACAGGCTGCTGAGATTTTGAATGTTTTTCTATGGCTCCTTCCTCTCCCTGCTGTTTCTGTGGCTGTAGCCAAGCACATCACTTCACAGAGCTCGGCACCTCTACAGCAGCAAGGTTCTGGCTGTGGAGAAGTGAGTGTGTGTTATGATGTGTTGCAGTCTGCTTCATGCAGAAGCTGAATTACATCCATGAGTTTGAAAGAAGACGCTGACGTGTGCGCAGATTCCCAGAAGTGATGAGAGAACCAGAAGCCGGTGTAAGTTTGAAGAGAAAGGACATGAAACACAGCTTATCAGTTTATCAGCAGCACTGATACAGCTGCAGTGTGTGTGTTTGTGCATGTGTGTGTGTGTGTGTGTGTGTGTGTGTGTGTGTGCGTGTGCGTGTGTGTGTGTGTGCTTGTGTGTGTGCTTGTGCGTGTGTTGTGAGCGCTTCTCGTTCTGCTTCTTCTCCAAGACAGAAGAGGTCAGCACACTATTTGTCAAAAGTAAACTGACACTGACAGCTTTTTGCTGTTTCATACTGTTACATGAAACACTGACAGCTAAGCATAAAATCAACTCAAATCTCAATGTATGAGTGTTGCAGCCTAAACTGACAATCAGGCTGTCTCTCAAATGCCAACTCACTCAAACTTCAGACAAACACTTGAATCACACATTCCAAAAAGTAAACGGCTTTCATGTTGCAAGCCCTTCTTCACAAAAGTGAAACATTTCAGTGAGTCCCTCATCCCCTTGGTTCTGTCTCCTAATAATGTTCTGAGTCGAGGTCCAGATCTAAGTTCACCCTCTCTGCTCTTTCCAGCTGCAAGTTGGCGTCTTTGCAAGGCAGCTTGTGCCCTCTAGTGCATGTCACACTCCAAATATCTTGCAAGTAACTGTACTCTCTCCTCTGTTCTTACCACTTCAGCATGCAGTGGCAATAGAAAAGTGACTATACAGCGCGCTACCACATGTAAGCAGATATCAAGATTTTATTATTTGAAAATATGGTGTTTCGTGCACATCTGTATCTTCTTACTGATTTTTTTCTCACATCTTCAGTATGTTTCTCATGGGATGGCACATGAATCTGGCCTTTTGTCTGTGCTGATCTTTATTTGTAGCTTCACTAAATAAGACTGCTTGCCAAAGGCCAATGACTGGAAAGCTACGAGTAAACTTTAAGAGCAATGGAGTGTTAAAATGGTCAGTAAGTCAAACAAATGCCTTTGTACACTCAGTATAAGTGAAGGGACATGAGGACACAGTGCGCCCCACCCTGTGCATAATGGGAGGTTACACGACGGGTGGGGGTGTACGTCTGGGGAGTGCTGCTGAACTCCCGTAACCTCAATTATTCAGCATTAGGCCCTGCTATTGATTTCCTGTTGGATCGACTTACTGAGTCCCGAGCATTGGGACAGTGACATGCTATAGCCTTCCCTGGGAGGGATCTTTAAGAATGGATGGATGGGAGTCTGTTAGGGGGAGAGAGAAAAGAGATACAGATCAACGGGAGGAGAGGAGGGTGTAATTAAAGATACCCCTTATCAAGGCTGTGATAGATGAAGATGTCGCAGCTCATGAACTAGTTAGTTTGTGAGAGTTGAGGGGACTGGTTAGTGTGGCTTGACGACCTTGGGGAGAGAGGGTGATGTTGCATAGAGGCCAGAGGGTTCCCATGACTGAGGGTCCTGCTGAGGGAGGAACAATATTTATGTTTGAAAGGAAAACTCTGTGGCTGTCCCATATGCGGGGGAGACTAATTGTTTGAGGTTATAGGGTGTTTTTACTAGTGTTGACGATCTGGGTGAGTTGAGCCGTTTTCTCAAGCAGTCATTAGTGTCCAAGCCATCCTCAGTGAAAACAAATAACACTACGATGAAGGAAAAGTCAGCGTCAGTATTTCTCACACTGTCCAGGAGTTGTCTCACGCTTTTTCTGAACACTTTTCCTTGACTTACAAGTAAACTGTCATGATGTCAGGAATAGATGTGAAAGAGAATTTATGAGGACAAAATAAAAGACAGTTGCAGTGGTAAGACAATCTGATTTATTTAGACAAGGCTGCACAAACATGCAACAAAGGATGTTCTTGCTGCATAGAATTCTGAAGCAGCATGATCACTTTTCCTTTTGTAACAGATGGAACAATGTATCCTATGTTGAAGGAGATAAGAAATGAAATACTGAAGAACTTTACTTCGGCATTTAGAGATTTCAACCAACTCTTATCATGGCTGCCACTTAGAGACTTCTGGGTCATTACATCCAGTCAGAGACCTCCCTTAGCAAAAAAAAAAGACTATTGAACCACACCTTGATCTGAGGTAGGTCTGCCTTCTTCTGTACCTGGCTGGATAATCAGACATGGGTCAGGTTCCAAATAAAACAGATGGCAAGAGTTGCCTTTCTGCAGTTTCTCCTTGGCCCAACCTTGAGAAGCTGTGCTGGGCTGAGCAGAGCACTGATCTGGGCTGAGCAGGTTTGGAGGTTGAAAACTGGAGGGGGCAAATCTGAGGCCCGACGCCTAACAGAGCGTGTGCTAATTCAAGGAGGCTGAGGTGGATCAGGGGTTTAGAGGTTTGAGGAGAGGTGAGAGAGAGTGCTGAAGCAATGTCCTCAGGCATAAATCTAGTGTTGAATTTTAAAATCTCACTTCTTTAAAAGTCTTCTTTAAGAAATAGTATAAAAATCCCATTGTTTCTTGCTAAAAGAAGAAAGTTAACAAATCAGGAAAAGAAACTCTTGATTATAGCATGATGCTAATGGAATGATCTTTCTTATTTGCAGTGGCTGTCACTTGTTTCAAGAAAGTTTAAAAACAAATACATTTTTAAAAGGGACTTCCTAAATGATTTGCATTTATATTTTAGATAATCAGTAGATCTTGGAACATGTGAGCGAAGTCATTCTGCCATTGTATGCACTATGTATGCCTCTTTGGTGTTACTGTTTGTGCTGTGTATTGTATGTTTGAGGACAAATTGTAAAGAATCCATTAAATTGTGGTATTGTACTTAAATCTGTGAATCACAACTTTTAAAAAATATATCAATGCTGAAAGATCTCACCACACAGGCATGTTTTATCCATTTACACATGATGAACATTTTTAAGAAGCAGGAGCTGAGTTTGAGAGACAGTTTTGACAGCTGATGAATTTTCTGGTAGGTTAGTGGAGGTGTATTTTCTGGAGTGTGTATTTTGAGGGTGGCTAAAAGGTGAACAGGGTAAAATTGGGGTCTTGGCAGTGAGTAGTTAGCTGTCGGCAATTCGGCTCCACGGCAATCAGTGCTTAATTGGCAGTGTTGATGACAAGTTCAAGCAGGGCAGACTACAGTGCCTGTTTACTGCTGTCTACTGCAGATTTAAAGCAACGTATTAACTGTCTCCAGACATGCAGATGTCTGTGTTTCTACCTGTACATCATGTCAGCAGCATGTGATTATGTTGTGTCTTACTGGAGTTTCTTTTCTTGTTTGTGTCAGTGCTTAGAGATGTGTTAGACCTGGGTTCAAAATGTGCTTTGATGCTACCAAGTTATATTTTGGCAACACAGATCTGTCCTAACTTATTGGTGTCATTTTATGGTATTTGTCAGTCAACAGTATAGTTTAAAAGGCCCTGTAAATGCAAGAAGTTGCACAAATCATCAGTAAGGTCATCTTAGATACTACCTGTCAAGACTTGGCCCTGAGTTTGAGACTTATCAAATACATGTGAGAGAAGCAGCCTAGAGGCAAAATTCATTCAGGTACACAACACATTACTCTGGCAAAACCTGATGCATACTGAAAAACCATCCAACTGTTCGGACTCACCCAGAACTCAAAGGATTTTTAAAAAACACCAAAGAGATTTTCAGCCAGGGGATGAAGAGGGAGATAAAGAGAGGTAGATAGAGAGGTAAAATAAAGATCTGTTCTTCACAAGATGGCAGAGCTCGGCTCACACACAGTGGCATGAATGTAAATGAGCTGGTGGATCATGCTGTCAGATGCTGTCAGGGGTGGAGAGCAGAGACTCTGCACCTCTCTCCTGTCCACAACCACAGAATTACCACTCATATCTTCTACTCTCGTCTGTCCAAAACTTAGTCTTTCTTTCTTTGTCTACAAGATTTGTTTTTCTTTTTCAGTATTGTTCTTACTCCCTTACTCTCGTTGTCTCTCCGCATAGTACAACTTTATCTCTGTGCATCAGTTTTTTTTTTCCACTTTTTAATTTTCTCATTAAAAAATACAACCCTAAGCAGATGCATCCTCTGTGCATACCATTCACTTATCATCTTGAAATATCTCTTTTCAAAGATCAAGTATATAAATTGGCCACTCTCAGAGGGTTGATTTCTTTTTAGTCACCAGTCTTTGCATACTTCATTGTCTGAATATGGAGCAGTAAATGAGCTTCTCCACTGAAGCTTTGCATGAATTTGCTGTGCTATTAAACTGACACTGCCAAGGCAGTCAGCGGTTGACACAGTGTAAATGACCAAAGCACTGGGTGTAAGAAGGAAGTGATTACAGACACATATGAGTGTCTCTTTGTGTGGGTGATATTTCTTCTAAACCTGTGAGAAACAGATTCTTGAATTGGGGATTCAGACGTAGGTTTGGACTGAAGCCTAAATCCATAAGAGGCTAGACTACAGGTCAGGTTGAGGATTGTTCAGTTTTGTGACATGTGTTAAGGGTTAATTTCATCATTATATATCAGAGAATAGATAAGTACTTGGTGGAAGGTCTGGCCAGAAATAGTACCTCTTCATTGTAAGAGCTGGTTAACGCTGGCTTAGGGGACAATTTCAGCAACAGCAGTTTATATAAAGGGGGCTTTTTATTGTCTTTCCCTTGGTCTCTCCCCTAATTTCCTGTCAATTCTCCACTGTCAGCTATCTAATACCACAGGCAATACCACCTTGATACCAACATTTTCCAATCATTGCCTCTTAGTGCCCATCGTGGCAACTGAGAATTCTGGGCAGGTGTGAAAGTGGTTCAAGGAAAAGAATGGGGGGAAAAAACAAGAAAAACAGAAAAAGCTTGATGAAGAAAGAGAGATGTTCATTCATACTCCATCCCTTCGCAGCACTGAGGCAAGTGTTTCTGGCCAGAGTGACACTAGGCTGCTCTGTGCCACCACAGTGCCAACACCAGCTGGAGATCCAGCTTCCCCTGTGCTGTACACAGCTGCAAATCCCCTCAGCCCTGTTCAAAGGCTCCCTTGGAAAGTAGAGCATGCAACAGCAGCCAAAATGTCAGTTCTTCTAGCAGGTGGACAGCTGATCTGGACAGAAAATAGGCCTTGGCAGGCGGGTAAGGCAGCAGTGTCTTGAGGTGCAACAAAAAGCCTCCCAAGAGTATAAGCTCCCCCTTCAGAAGATGTGTAAGCTGCAGCTTTGAAGGAACAGAATCAGCAGATTTCTCAGCAGGAAAACAGCAGCTTCTGACACCTAGTGACACTTGTTACAAGAAGTGCATGTAAAACCTGATGATACTTTGCTAAAGCTACAGAGAACATGGCTTCTGGAAAGGAAATCAGTTGGACGATATTCAAAAAAAGCTGTAAATCAGACACGGAAAAGGGCAAAGTTTGCCTTTCTTTAGTTTTCAGTGTTGGTATGTCAAACTCTCACCTTTTCAAGAGCACTCAAAACTAAGTTTCTTTAGACTGAGAATCACTGGAGGAGTCATTGAAGGAATGGAACTAGGCATTGTGGCACAACCATCTCACAGTTAAGTAAAGCAGACTGTTAAAAGTGCATTTCCTACGCTCTGCATTTTAAATGATGGGGTACAAGATAAGCACTTGATTACATTTTTCTTTTACAGTAAAAACTGGGCAATGCCAACAGAAGTGACCAAATGTGAGCTTCCCATGAGCAGCATGACCATGTTTCCACCCATAGCTCATGCTTTATAAAACACTTTATGAATAAATGGTGTGACTGGGGACGAGGATGGCTCTGGAAGCATGAAAGATGCTTCTTTACTCCAAATGAGCTATGTGTGGGTGTGGGTGAAAGTTTTAGGAGTGCTGATATTCAACAGTCCTTGGAAAAAATAAGCAGCTAGCTGTAAGTTTCTAATACCTTTCAATGTATTTTTTTTAATAAAGGCGTATTAAGGCTTAGTTCATGTTAAAGTTAATATCCATCTTTGTTACTAAGGGTGAATAATAAAAAGCAAAAACATGTGAGTTACATTGTAAGCATGTGTCTTTTCTCTACAGCCACCTGAGGCACAACATAAACCAGAGTACCTCCAAACAAGGCATGACAGCAGCCAGGCCACACCGTGCTATTAATGTGCCACATGCACCGCCCTAATTCACCTTTCTAGTGTTCGTCTCCTGTTAGCAGTCCTTCAAACCAATTAACACCTAGACAACCATTGAGGTCTGATTCCAAACAGCTGGATGCAATTAGAAGGAGGAAACATGGCCACTTATAGCAGGAAGGGGATTTAAGACACTGAGCAGGGAATTGAGACTATTGTTGGTTAGCCTAATGATTGGAAGGTAGACAATATTTGTTGATAATTGTGAGTGAAAATCGAGGGTAAGGCGAAAATTGCCTAATCCCTAGACCTCGGAAAATCTTCAGGTTCAGGATGATAACGTGATAAAGCAAAAAAATGGGTGTAATGGTCCTATAGGCTGTTTTTAAGGAGTTTTTAAGGCTCCCATGGGAAAAGGCGGCAATGGAAGCACTACACTCTGATCTCCAAAGGCTTCGCCCCATTCAGATTATCGCTATGTGGGACTGGCGCCAGCGGTTTCGGCTTGGCTCAGGTTCCCACCATTGCCCCCTTCAGTGAGGTTGTGTTCGGCGCATGTCACGGCGCTCATTAGCACCGAAACACAGACAAACCACTGCTGGTCTGAATCTCGACCGCCGACCAAGATCTGAAAACACGTCTTAGAATTATTACAGTACACCGCGCAGCACGACTCTTCTTCGAGGGCTTTGAAGACAAGGTGAAATTTCACATGTGTCGCCAAGGTTTCTACCTCAAATGCATTCCATTCTGTAGGGTAATGCTACCTTATTTGGTACTATGTTCCACATGTAAACACTTGGACAAAAGTGCTATGGACAAACGTACCATTTAGTGTTCTATGTGGAAATGTGTTCTAAAAATATCTTCCTACAATTACATTTTAAGTTTTACTTATATGGTACCAAATTAAAAGATTTACAAACAGTACCCCACAGTATCCCCCATACATGTCTGTATTCTTATTTCTTCCAACAAGTAGGTGACATCAGACATCAGACAGCACTGAACTAGGCCAGCCTTCCCATTTTCCTCTGTTGTCTGTAAATTATTCATTCATTCCGAGACCCATACATACAGCTTAACTATATGATGGCCTAATGAGGGTTATTGATCGAATAATTGATTGCTTTATGCATGGTCTAACTGACTGTCCACTGATCCATTTGGGCAGCTCATTACTTAATATGCATTATTCAGAGCTAACCACTGACCAGTGGAGACTGCAGTATGAACTGAGAAACGAACGTCAACAAGAATATAATAGCAGAGTCAGGGCCACATCAAAGCCTCAATGACTCTTTCAGTGCAGTGAATAAACAAACTGCAGCAGAGTGGAAAGAGCAATACGATTGCCAGGTTTGATTTGTCAAGCAGTGACACAGGGCCAGTGAAGACTTATATTTATACAAGCTGTTCGTACCTTGGTTTTATACTATAGCCTCGACTGTAACTTCTTCTATTTTCTATATCAGTTTGATTTTTAAGTTGTTTTGCCCAGTTGTTTTATCCATCCTTGAGTACTCCAGCTTTTTAGTCTCATGAAGATTGACAGTTCCAGCCACACAAAGCCTTAGCCATCAAAACTTTGCCTTTCAAGTAAGAGCTTAAAATATGCTTGGCTTGCATCCTAGAGAGGCATCAAATAATGCACTCTGAGTTTTTCCCACAGATTTAGAGGTGAACCACAACACAACTGTCTCCTCTCTTATTTGTCTGGTAACAGAACCCAAGAGGAACCTCTCTGGAGAGTGCTTTGCAAGAAGCAAATTGCTAAACGCCCACATACCGACTCTGACCTGTACTGGCTTTCTGGCTCAACTATAAGGTCTTGGGTTGCAACACAGCCGGCTGGCCCACGACAAGAGCTTGGATTGTGCCATTGTACTGACTTTGAATCCTTCCTGTGAGTGATGGTTCAAGAAACATTGGCCATGCAGTCAAAATGTTGCTCTTTTACTGTAAATTCTTGATTACAGCACACTGTAATACAGACTGCTGTGTAAGTGAATAACAAGCCGGGGTTGTGAACTGGTTGCCTGGCCTACTTTTCTTGTCCTTTTTATCTGCTTTCTGTGCTGATATCAGACATGCTTCCTTTCCACAGCAAACCATGTGCACTGACCATTTGACAGGGATGACAGAAGTGGGATGGCCTCCTTGCCTTCCTTTTCAATAAAATAACACTTTGAAGTCTCTCAGAGATCTTTTTCTAAGAACCATAGAAAGTCAGTACGAACAGAGTAGGAGGGGGAGAAAGAGCGAGAGAAAGACAAGATGTGACTACGATGACATACCATGGAGAATAGAGGGGTCTCCAGAGGAAGCTGAAGCTGAAAGCATCCAAATCGACTTCCTGGAAAAGCAACAGCAACACGTACTGCATGTGGAATGGGTCAACAGGGGCTAACTAGCCGGGTTCGTCCGGGGGCCATCACAGTGCAGGCAGTTCAACTTTCTCTTCTTTGCTTGGCCTTTTTTTCCCATTAAAGCTAACTAAACTTTAGCCTTGTCTGGCACAGTGACTCACTGTCGAGGCAGGTTCTTTTTTAATCTGCATACTTTGCAGGTATTGTAAGTGTATGTCAGCAGCATGAGAGTAACTGTGAAAGAGATAATCTCATCTAATATGAAAAGATCCATGTGCAGTTCATTTTTACTAAGGGACAATGCTAAACCAATGGGACTAGCATCTTTTGTTTTTGGTACAGCTACTATTGTATGTAGGCAGGAAAAATTTTGACAAAAATAGATGAGTGAACACTACAAGTAAAGCATGCAAATTCACAACAAAACATTTATGTATTTCCATTATCTTTAGAAGGCATCCAATAGCATGAAGCTATTCAGTAGTGTTCCAAAGTAGTATGCAAGCCTGAAAAGATATTTCTAAAGATAAAACTGGTGTCAGTTCATTTTTCTTACAGAGGTTTAAGGATAAATCACCCCTTTGCCTCACTGGTTGCAGCAGTAATAATGCAGTATAACACTTCATTCATCCCTGCCAAGCTAAGGTGCAATGACAAATATGCATACAAGGAGGAAGCTGTTGCTTTTCAGGGATGATCTAACCCCTCAGAACTGCACGTGTTCTGTTTTCCTTTCACTGCTTTGAGAGGACATTGCTGTGAGTAGTTAATTAAAATCTGAGTCTAAGGTTGAACCCCGAGAGTTTTCTGGGAGAGAACATACACCCTCAATAGCTGGATGCCCGCATCTCCTGCATCTAGGGACAAACTCACATAGCATTGTTGGGGTCACGAGAAAGTGACTTTTTGGCCTTTAGGTGATTCCACTGGGAAGAAGTTAAATGTCCCCATTCACTGGCAATTCTCATTTTGTCTCCTAATTAACGTGAAGCAGAATGCAGTCCAGGTTTATGATCTATTTACAATTCTAATTCAGCCCACATGCTTCATACAAATATTTTGGCAATTCATAATACAATGGTAATTGTCCAGCAAAATGGCAGCAGCAGAATGGCAAATGGCAGCACAAGAAGCACAGTCAAACCAGGCTCCTGCTTTTCATGTCAAAGATTCAATGCTGGTGTCCTGCCAGTCCCATACCACTTCAGTCGACAGACATGGAAACAGACACACAGGATACTCACAACAAGCACCTGGAACCATTCCCCATACCAGCGTCATTTATGAGCCAGGTTATCCACAGTCCTCTGGGGTCAACTGAGACGCCAGGTCAGGGTTTGTCATTAATGGGGCTGTGTGAATGCCAGTGTACCAGAGCTGTGAATCCCCCAGAGACGCATCAGTCTGAAGGGCCCAAGTCTCTAATTGGGGGAGCCCATGTACATAAATGACAGATTATGACCTATAAATGAGAATTTATGTGACCATTAGACGTGTCGGGTGATCCCGGCAGAGATGGAGAAGGCACTCATTAGCTATGCATTTAGAATGCCTGGCTCTGCCTAATTAGCCTGATGATATGCAGGCTGCAGACATTTCTTGTTTTCTACCCTCAAACATTTCAAGCTTGTTATTTTGGTGCACTTTCAGGCACGATTAGAATGTGATTTGAATTCTGGGCATTTTAGCTGCATTTGTGCGTGAAAAGGGCAAGATCTGGCTTCAAGTAAAGCTAGGATTCCATGAAAGGTTTCTAAGGCAAGAGAAAAACGTCGCCAGTTATTGCTGTTTGATAGCAATCCAACTTCAGCAGATTTATGAGACAAGCCTCCCTTGTCACCCTGAGAGTGGATGAAGAGAATATTTACAAAATATTAAAAAAGCTTTGGTTTGATATATCCGTGGGGAAGGGATATGTCAAGAAAAACGGCAAAATCAATGCGGTTGTCCAAAGGCCTTCAGTTGAACGGTAATATCTGGGAGATTGATCAGTGTGATTAGGGATTTGACAGCAGACTCAAATATTTGCACATGAAGTGGCAGTATTAGTGCTGTAATATTGAGTGTGGGTGGTGGTGGGAATGGGGTGTGAGGGGATGAAGATCGGCAGAGGGTGATAAAGACAAAGAGAACGGGGAGGCAGTGTGACTGTGTATTGCCTGCTTTTCAAGAGAAATAGTCCGTAATATAGGCCATATGTTGGAATTCATATCGTAATATTTTTACAAGTCAGTGCATAGAAATTTAGCGCTGTTCCCCAAATTTATAGAACTGCATTCTTTTGTTTGCAACATATCACAAATACATTTCAAATCAACATTTTTTGGCTATTTATTTTATTGCTTCTTTTGCTTCTCTTCAGTCTACCTAGAATATAGATAGATAGATAGATAGATAGATAGATAGATAGATAGATAGATAGATAGATAGATAGATAGATAGATAGATAGATAGATAGATAGATAGATAGACAGATAGACAGATAGATAGATACAGCCCTTTAACATGTTGTTAAAGGGCTGTAGTTTAACTACCGTGCTATTTTCCTAAATGTAACCACAGTTTTAGTGCTTAAACCTTAACAAACAGCATGTGAACACTGAAAGTAAACAACAGGTGAAAAAAAAGTTATTAAAAAAAGTTAAGTTAGTCACATTGCCCCTTATATTGGAAACAGAAAAACATACTTGCTTCTGTAGATGTTTCTGAAAGGCTGTGATTTTGCACTTTTCACAGGATACAGCAGCTGGTTATAGACTGGGCTGTAGCATCGTGTTAATCTTCTTATTCCTGAGGTGTACCAACCACAGCGGGTGGACACAGCTCAGGATTTCTGGGGAAATAAGGACTTCCTGCTGGGGTTGGACTTTGTTGATAGAAAGCATGTACAAATCAAAGCACCTCCAAAGTCAAAGAAACTATTTCAATTACAACTCTTTAAATAATGAACCATAAAGGTGTGGATGACAAAGAATCATCTCACACACTTGTTTCCCTGGAATGTGCGTAGCCAGTGTGCTTCCAGACAGTCTGCACAGTCAGAGTTTGGGCTGAATGTGGACGTACACAGATGATTTGGTTGGTCGACAAAATGTATGTTACGGTAGTTTTGTTGACAAGAAAGCATGAATTGAAGAATATTGGTTCCACTTGAGATGTGGGCTCCAGTCATGCTGCCGAATTATGCCTCTATACATACTATGCAGACATTGTGGTTCTTTTAAATCGAATGCCTTTCCTACTACATCACAGTTGTGTCATTAGGTTACAAAATACTTTTTCTAAAACAGAACTGTGTTGGTTTTCGAAATGTAAATGAGTATGCAGTTTACCTGTTTAGGAAAGTAATTTGTAGGAGACAGCGTTAATCATTTCATAGCAAGTAATGTCAGTTTGATGTGTGAATACATAAACAGTTTATAGTGAAATGCATACTCCTTTGGTCATATTGTTTCTGATCAGCAGTCATATCAATAAAGCTAATGAAATGAGCAGAACTGAACTGACAGATGTGCTCATTGAGTCGTGCCAAGGGAGGCTAACACAGGGAGAGTCAAAAACAGCATGACTGTCTGTGTGTGTGTGAGAGAGAGGCAGGAAGAGTGTGTTTGATAAACCCCCTTGTCTTTGCTTCCCACCTGCAGCCCTTCATCTCTATTGGTTCTGCCTGTTTTGATCAGCTCAGCAAAGGGCTGTGGCTCCTCCAAACAAAGCATCACACAGTTTACACAACTAACTGGTGGTGACAGACAAAAGGTGCAACAAACAGCATTTTGAAAAAGCAGCGTTTCATAGAAAAAGGCCTCTTTTTCATTCTTCTGCTCTTCCTTTGTACTGTATTTGACCTTGTTTCCTTTGCGGCATGTTGCCTAAGTGATCAAAAGTATAGAATTGTGGTTGTCTGCATGCTTATTTTCTCCAGATTAAAAATTTAACCACCGAAATACTGAGGAGCAGTTTATCTAAATTACATTCAGCAACTACATTCATGGAATAAACTTTGACATGTAAATCCATCAAGCAAACACATCTAATTGTCACAGTGATGAAGTAATTTGGACATGACCATAGACCGCTTCCAGACATGTATGCCTTTCCATTAATCGGACGACATCTGAATGTGTCGGTTTCATGTACGAACAAGCACTCTGGTCATGTTCCCATAATAGTTGCTTGAACTTGCTAGACTTTACCTAGCAAAATTTCCTCATTGCTGTCAACAAAGCACAAGCCTAAACTGCATACTGATACATCAACAGATAGGCATGGACACCTCAAGCTGCATGAAGCAATATGAGGAAGATTTTTGACACATTTCAGCACCGATCCTTGTCCAAAAACATCGCGGAGGGCACAAAAGAGACATTTGCATGCCTTTCTCATTTATTGTGCCTCGCCATTTCACATCTATTGCACACTTAAATGTCCACAACAATAAACTATACAGTGATGAAGACAGACACTGTAATAGCTCAGATTAACCCCTTGACACCTGAATATATTTACAATTATTTTTTAAGTGTGTTTTTACTTTCCAGTTGATGCTAAAATAAGTGGACACTGTTATTTGGTCTACTATACATGGTACAGATATATAATAATAAAAACAGATACATAATAATTAGGTCTCACTCTGACCGGTCCTACGAGAAACCAGTGCTTGCAAAAAGTTCTGAGGTACGTTTTGAATCTGCACAAACCAGCATTGGGGGAATGGATACACCATGTCGGCTGCAGTCTAAATGAAAGTGGGATGATGTAAATTCACAACAACAGGCGTCAATGAGGTTAATGAGACTCACCATCAGTCCAGGTTTTGACAAAGAGGCTTACAGGATATGAAGTTTACTTTCTTGCTTCCAGTTGTTTGTAGCTAACTTCCTCTGAGATTAACTATCACCAGCATCAGACAGCAGCAGGTTCCAAATAAAAACAACAGGTGTAACTTCACTGATTACATACAATTCTAAATTATCCCTGACATAGAGCCAGGATCTGAATGTTCATGAAACAGTGCACCTTTCTTCACTTCAGACGGCGCATCCCCAGGGTGAGCTCCACCACAGCTGTTGGGATTTTTTTTTTTTTTTTACTTTTCATTTTTCTGTACCATAAATAAACTAGTATAGATATTTTTTTAAGTTTAACTGTTTGATAAGCTGCTACTATTTGGATTTATTTTGTATTATACCTCATTTAAGGTATTGTCCAATCATTCTTGTATGACAGATTTGACACATGTACTGAGGCTCTCCCCATCACTGTGGTGACTGTCTGAATAAAGAATAATGCAAAAGTGCCCTAGAATGCCGTCACATTAACAGATTGATAAAGAAGCAGTGTCACGTGTTCAGAGTCTGAGAAGGGCTACATACATCAAATATGGAGGTGATGAGGAAAGGATGCTGACTACAAGAAAAATCTAATATGATAGAAACCAAACATTTTAAAATTAAATATAATCCACCAAATTTGGATCAAACAGTTGTAATACTGGGTGTACACAGAGTCATTCTCTATCTCCTCAGCTCTCACTTTCTCTCTCTGCTTCCGCTTGTTTCTCTCTTTCTTCAGCTAACAATGTCTGAGTGTTTTTTTTTCTCATTGCGGAGGCTGCCTGAGCTCCCATCGGGCACGAGGGCGGCGGGGAGGAGATGGAAGTGGTGACCGTGCAAGACAGCGACATCGGGCCGGGCGAGCCTATTAGCACACTTCACAGCTGGTTCTCTCTCTCTCTCTCTCTCTCTCTCTCTCGAACACACATATAGAAAGGTTTTCAAGAGACTCATTGAAGGATGTTAGCTTGAAGGAGGAGAAAGGGAAAGAAAGACGGTGCTGGTTGTCCTCTGAGCTCCCATCAAAAGATTCTTAAAAGCTGCCAGAGAGGCTGAATGAGGGGTGAGAGACGGCATTCATCAATTAGAGGAAAATGAGATGGAGGAAGACATGTGGACAAAGACACTGTGTGTATGTGTGTGTACCAGAGAAGCAGCAAAGCGAACCCAAGCAGTGTAACCTCAAACTGGCCAATTCAAAGTGAATAAGACGCACTGTTACTGTAGTTCTGACACGCTGAGGAAAGCTCTCATTTCAAACAAAGGGGTTACAGTGACTTCCAAGAATAGGCCCACTTCATATGTTTTAACATTCACACAGTGTCTGTTACATTACACCTGAAAAACCAGAGCTTATGCTAACGTTAGGTTAAAGCGGGGCAAAGAGTAAGTGAGAAAAAGCTGCAAAAATTAGATAAAAACTGTTTAGTTCAGATTTCTCGCATGAACCAAGGTGAGACAAAGACATAGATGCTTTTATAAAGTTATGTTAAGCTGAACAAAAGTGTCTCCTACTTTTTCTTTGATTGCAGTCTCCGAAGTGCTGTTCTAATTTAAACTTCGAGGCGCTGCAGCTTTCACCCTGCTGGCAGGTATTTGAGGTGCCAATGACAATGAAATATTTTGAATACATTATGGTCTTTTCTTCATTCCTTTCACTGGTATTATTACAGCTTTCATTCTATTCTGCATATAATTACAGCACAGCAGTGACACGAGTAAGATGGTTTTCTGTCATTTTATTAGAAGAGCTTTATGCTGTGAAACAAGTTGTTTAACTTGCTTAAAAGCAAGGTCATGAATCCCACACTAGCTTCATACTGTTCTCAAGAACCCTTTATTCTTTGTCTCTATTCTCTCGAGCATGTAGAAGAGGATGTAGCCCCATTAGATTAGAAAAAAAGGTGCACAGCATTCAGTATGTAACGGGTGTTGGTACTTCATTTGGTTCTCTGTGTGTTGGAAGTTCATTTAAAACCAGTAGCTGCAGGTATGGGGAACAAAGTTTCAGTATCACAATAAAGATGGATAATGCACCTTTCAGACTTCATGTATTTTGTCTCCTAAGAATTTTAACTCTAAAATTTGTTACATCAAGTTTTTATATAAAGGATCCTTGTATTTGGACCATCTTGTCTGTATAATTCTCCAGTGATGATGGTGTCATCGATCTGATATTGAGGGCCTCCACATGCCTCTAAAGTAAACAGACTGCATCAAAATGCCGAACTTTCTTAGACTGGAAAACAGCCTATTATGCTAAATTGTTGCAAATGTCTAGCAAATAACGACAATCTCAAAACCTGCTGCATGTTGGATTTAACTTAAATGTCTTACATATAGAAATAAATCATTGTTAATTTAATATTAAGGGTAACTGTAATTACCATCAACAAAGAGAACAAACTGAGAAAGCTGGAGTCAAAGCTACATCTTCTTTGAAAGAAAATCAAGCTTGAAGCATCAAATTATAGGAGTTGAAGGTCCATGTAGAAATCAAATCCGACATGTTTATGTTTCTCAGTAAAGAGTTAAAGAATTCACAACATCGCAATAGGCGTTTTCAGAAGAGGTACTTCGACATGTAACAAGGCCAAAAGCACAGGTCATAAAAATAATGAATTAGTGATGGTAGAATTTCATTTACATGCGAGTCCTTGAGCCGTTCATGCACATCAATATGGAACAACTGACACTTAAACAGTCATTGCTTACATGCTTTTCATATAATTACAAGTAAAGACATTTTCCATAAATATTCAACATATTACACCCAGTACCACTATAATACTTAGGAAGGAATGAAAGATAAGAAGATGTGAATACATGTCGCCCTCTTACAGTGAATCATTTCTAACCTGTTTTAACTTGATTTTGCTCACAAAATGACTGTAAAATAGGTAGCTATTAATTGCTTGCCGTTTCTTCTATACTGTTGCTTCCAGTATCCTCAATTTAAGACAAATCGCTATGTCAGTAATACTCTCACTCTTAATTATATGAACTTCAGATGAACTTGATTTGTTTCTCTGGAAAGTGAAATGATCAAAACCTTTCTCAAAGTCTTTCTTTTTAATATTTAATGTCAAATGAAATACTCTGCTGAAATAAGTATTTTAAAAAAGTAAAGTTTTTTTGAAAGAATGAATGTGTGTGTGCATGTGCTCATGATGAAACATACATCTGTTCACACAGTCACATTAAGGGGACTCTCATCTATTTCGGGGACAAAACACATGTCATACTCTAAATCATTAAATTCAAATGCAAAGATTTGATCAGGGTTATAGTTAAGTTAGCTTTTTTAAGTTTCAGATTTAAGGTAAAGCAAATAGTCTATGCAGTAAGAGTAGTAACAGTTATAACACTAGTGAATGTAATAGAAAGTGACAGAAAGAGAATGAAACAAAAACTACAATTATAGGCCTCAAATCTGCCTCTCATCTCAATCTCTCTCTCTCTCTTTCTTTCTCCACTGAGCCTACTCTGACTCCGAGGCCACTCATCTCATCACCCTACTGGGAACTCTGTCTTCATGGAATCCTATTAGACAAGGCCTGCCTCCATCTGGATCTGGCCCTGACAGCCCATTCATCAACACCGCTGTCTCACACCAAACACACACTAACACACGCTGGGCGCTTTATTGTGGAGGGGCATGAACAAACATCCCATAAAAATAAAAACACACACCCACCCCGTGAAATGTTATCACTGTGGCAAGAACTAGAGAAGAGAAGATGGAGAAGGAAAGTTCTGATCATTGTGGGTGCACTGTGATGTGTGTGTGTGTGTGTGTGTGTGTGTGTGTGTGTGTGTGTGTGTGTGTGTGTGTGTGTGTGTGTGTGTGTGTGTGTGTGTGTGTGTGTGTGTGTGTGTGTGTGTGAAGTGTGTGTGGTCTATGTTGCCTGCATGACCAGCTGGTTTGAACACGGTGGTGATGAAATAACTTACCTGGTGGATCAGAAACACACACGTGGCGGGCAGCAGCAGGACAGCACAGGGAAAGAAAGACACAGAGAGAAAGATGTGTTAATATAAACAAACAGTCCATGTGAGGTTTGAGCATACTGTGCAAACGCACTACAGCTGAATAAAAATCAAGGTCATGTGAAAAGGGATTCGCCCAGTAAGGTTGTGGTAAATAAAAAGCTGAAAAAACACAAGTCAAACAAATTCAGTCATACTATCAGAACAGAGTAAATAAACGTGTCATGTAGTCTTCTTCTGAGCCTCAGTGATGTTGGTAAATTGTACACATTATGATTGTTATGCTGCTACAGTTTGTATATGAGTCTAGAAAGTTTTGATGAGTTTACTCCCTAATGTATCCCTGGATGCACCTGTGTTTTTAGGGCAAGCCTAGACATAGTACATCAGAAATCAATTTTCAATCTTGACTGACTCTTGATCTTCAATATGTCATACAGGAGAGAAAAAGAGCACACGGAGTACTGTAGTACACACACACACGCACGCACACACACACACACACACGCACACAAATCATCAGCAATACCATTGGCAGCAAAGCCATGAGAGGCTGATGGAGTGGTTGTCTTGGAAACAGAGACTGGCATGGGTTATTATGAAGGAAGAAATGAAGGGTGAGAGGGGGTGAGCGAGGGCCACAATACAAAAATCTGCAGCAAGACAGATGTGTGTGTGTGTGTGTGTGTGTGTGTGTGTGTGTGTGTGTGTGTGTGTGTGTGTGTGTGTGTGTGTGTGTGTGTGTGTGTGTGTGTGTGTGTGTGTGTGTGTGTGTGTGTGTGTTATTATCGAGAGGTTCACCTACAGACAAAGTTCTATTGTCTCACTACCAATATCAATACTTAACAAAAGACAAATTACTCAATAATTCAAAGAAACATACAGTCTGACAGATGAAGCTAAAAAGGGAGGAAATGGATAAATAAGGAGGGACTGTAACAAGCACAGTGACAGACTGACAGCTGCCCCCATCCCCCTCTGTTTCCCCTTTCTCCTCATTTCTCCTACAGCCGTCTCTCTTCAGTGGGTTCATAGCCCTGTGGTGATGTTACTGGCCTCTTTCTTCGCTCCCTCTCTCTATCCTCCCCTTCTCCATCCACTCTTTAACTCCAGTCCACCCCCCTTATACATAGAGGAGAAAACAAGTATCCAGGCAACCCAGCATCACTTACTGGGAGAGGAGAGGAGAGGAGAGGAGAGGAGAGGAGAGGAGAGGAGAGGAGAGGAGAGGAGAGGAGAGGAGAGGAGAGGAGAGGAGAGGAGAGGAGAGGAGAGGAGTAAAAACCGCATTGTGATGGAACCAAGAATACAGATGAGAGCCAGAAAAACAGGGACTGAATCAGAGGAAAACTGGGAGAGAAAGATAAAGAGCGAGACATCCTGTGCAGTGGTGAGAATAGCAGAGGAAAAGAAGTGAGATATGAATCCTTCAAGAAACACATATCTGGCAAAGGCTGTAAAATAGGCCATGTAAAGGTATCTACAGAATAAAATAATGAGACTTGAAATATAGTCAGATAGAAAAGACCCAATCAAAAGGAGACCATTGTACATGTAGATTACAGGTAAAATGACTGAAAAGACCATATTTTCTAGAGTTGTTGTCTATTATTTGATATGAAAATATAAACTATGTATATATGTATAGATGTACAGACACAGTTAAGCCCAAAATATCCATAACCATGCCTAATTTTGATTGATAGCGATTTTTTTTAATTAAATCAATACAATTCTTCTATGTGGAAGAAATGATGTGACAAAACACATAACAAAAAAACATGAACACATTGTTTAATGTTAATTGTACATTAGAATAATTTCTACCTTAGCTTAGTGAGTCTATTAACCCTTGTGTTGTCATGCAGGTCAAATTGACCCGTTTTAAAGTTTGAAAATGTGGGAAAAAAATATATAGATATTTTCACAGTGAAACTTCTGATGTCCACATTTTCTACATTTTTAAACATTTTTTGGTGGAAAAAAAGAAATGTTAAAAATGCGATTTTGGTTGATTTTATGTGAATGTTCTTAAAGAAAATATTAGAAGTTTTACTGATTATATACGTAATCACTTTAGATATTTTTAGGATTTTTTTGGGAAAATAATTAATATATTTTTGAAAATATTTGCAAAAATGTTCTTGCCAAATTTGGTGGATTTTTTTAATTAAAACTTTTAAGAGAAACTTTTAAGGAATTGTTTAATTTTTCTTCCTGAAAGTTTTGCAAATTTTCAGAAATGTGGGGATTTTTTTTGCTGAATTTTTGGAAATCTTTTCACACAAGGAAACAATATTTTTTGGTGCTTTTAAATGAAGACAACAGGAGGGTTAAGGTCCATCACTGAGTGAGAGTTGTGCATTGTCCATTCCAGACCATCCTAATGAATCTGTGAAGTTCTGGGACCAATCACTAAAGGCAAACACTGAACAAGGCTGGTTCCTATGAATGCCAACCAAGAAGAAGCCCATTTTTCTAAAACAAACTAGCTTTTGGCATAAAAAAAAAGAGTTGTTTGGACAACAAAACTTTTCAATTGGGAAAACAAAGAATAACGATTTAACTCCAAAACACCATGCCAATAGATAATCATGTTAGTGGGAATGTAATGCTCTGGGGGTGTTTTCAGCTAAGGGCCTGGGCAGCTGGGCAACCTCGCATCATGAGAAAAGGAGACTACTTTAAGATCCTTGTGAAAGACACTTTGACCTTGACCTGAACTGAACCTTCCAAAAAGACAGTGACCTATGAAATGATAAAATGATTTATGAGAAAGGTGACAGGTAGATAGATAGATAGATAGATAGATAGATAGATAGATAGATAGATAGATAGATAGATAGATAGATAGATAGATAGATAGATGTGACAAAGCAACTGGTTGTATATACTGCTGTTTAGTAGAAAGACATGAATTTGAACTTGATATTAAACACCTCCACTGAAAGGATGAAGAAACAATGGGATTGTGTAGCTTCTTCTTCCTGAGAAAAGCCTATTTATTTTTACTGTTAACTTACTGCGCAGCTGACTAGATGCAGAAATGGTGGTAGAATTTTTTTTAAAAGAAAGAGAAGTAGAAGAAAACTTGAAAAAAAAGCATGGCGAATTGGAAATTATGTTAATTTCAGTGTGTCTTGAGGCATTTGTGAGGTGTTTGCATGAGGGCAAGCTGCACGACAGATAAGCTTCCAAAAAAGAGGGTTTTCCTCGGCTCTCCAAACCCCTCGAGACACACAGCTAGATGGCAGGAGAGGAGGAGGAGAGGGAGGGAGAGAGCAGACATAAAGCATTGTTGTTTTGTGTTTACTTTCATCTGCCTTTATAATTTAGCCAAGAAAGTAAAGTTTTATTGACTCTTTTTTTAGTCACAATAGTGAAAGTGAAGATCCTAGCCTGCCAAATAAAGTTTACTAATGATGTGCAGCACCGTCTCGGATATAATTGTGGCCTAATGGTTTGACAGACAGACATGAATGCCTCATTTCCACATAGCTTTCTTGATTTCTGGAATTTTGCACAGCATATGAAGTAGGCCCTCTAGCGGAAGGTTTCTCTGCCTGTTGTGTAGCCACTTTTGTGGAATATATTAACATATGAAGCACTATGTATGCATGGTGTGCATTACAAAGCTGGCATGTATTAAATAAACTATATTAGTCTCTTCTTTGACTGTCATCATAGGCAAGTACCACAAATGTTTGAAATTTAATAACATGGTTGCCACAAATTCCAAACCAGAGGTTCCCATAGCAATGAATGGACTTCTGGTTGACTTGCATACATACACAGAGCTATGCGTAAATTAGCTGCATGAAAGTGGCATAGTAAAAAGCATGGTCAACCTACTGACAATTTGATTTGCAGAGAATTGCTCACATTTGTCCGTTTGCAAATCCTTTTAGCAGTGCACTGCACGGGATCACAACAGAAGGCTTGCTGCATGCCAACACACACATGAACACACGTGATGTGACTCTTAAGACTGGATGATGAGCTGGATGATGACATCTGATACGGCTGTGGTAGCTCATCTCCAAACCCAACATAATCCATGACATGAACAACCCCTGTGAAATGGGATGAATGAGGTGCTCTGCTGCACTGGACGGGTAACTGTGATATTTATTATGGAGGAACTGGCAGAGATAGATGACCTGCTCCAAACCTGGATCTACAGGGATGACAGTCCCCTAAACAAAGGCAGTTTGAGTTTGCCAGACCATTGTTTATAGCTCTGTCTGGCAAAATGATACAAAATCACGTGTATGTCCGCATTCAATCTGCAATCACACAGAGCAATCAGAAGAGAGCTGTGTTAAAAGCCTGTGGGGAGCAATCTGGGCTATTTCCAAGCAGCATCTCCCACAGCCACGTAAAGGGGAAAAAAGCTTTCCACAGAGGAGCTGAGCTCATTTTGAACACATAATTGTTCTCCTCTTCCCCTACAGCCTCATTACGGTACAATCTGATTACAGGCAGGGAAACAAAGGAAGACGATGAAAAATACCATCCACCATCTATGAGGTGGATGCAGGTCTGTTTGTATCTCTTTCAACTTCAAGCTCAACCCTCCCCTCCCTGCTGAACGTGGGTTTGATTTTAAACAAGCCGGGAAAAGTACAACTCCATAAAAACACAGTTTGTGTTCATTCCAGGTGAAATTGCATGTCACATCCGTTTTGGTATCAAGTGTAAAAGCATAAATTCTTATCCTCGGTGTCACAGTCGCCACAGCTGCAGCAGAGAAGTGGCAGGAACCTCACAGGGCCTCACGCGACTGTGACTGAAGTCAGCCTATTTTCTGCGTATGACAGCAGCAGAATGAGACTGTTTCGGCTCAGTTACCGCGCCGACGTTCGGGTCCCTTGCTCCCAATGAGCAGATTTCATTGGCCTCTATTACTGGGTCAGGCTGCGTGTGGCAGCGGCTGTGTGTGTTTGACTAGGCAATAAGCCCGGTGTCACTGTCACTTTCATCAGAAGAAACTCTTTCTTTCTCACTTTGTCTCTTGTCTTTTGATATTTCTCTCTCTCTTTAGGGCAGCTTTGGAAAAATCATCCAACCATTGTACGGAAAGACACGTAGAAAGAACCAGAATGTACCAAGAAGAGAATAGTACACAGGGCTCAACAAACCAGGATTTTCTTGCCTTTCCTCTTTACAGTTAGGTAAACATTAAAACATTCTCACATATGAAAATAATGAGTTAAGGTATAGATGTTGAAGACAATGTACATTCACCTGCTCCAGTTCAACTGTACCTTCTGTCAGCAGCAAACAGAAGGCCTGTTCAGGTTATAATTAACATGAATGATATGAGGCATGTTAGGGGCAATTTAATTTCTTGACATAGCTGTTGTACAGCATGGAGGTAAGCTAATGGAGAACACAAAGTTCTACGTTGATATTTTCAGTTTCGTCTTGGCTGCATACCTGGGAGAACACAAACCAATCCAAAACCAACTCGGCAATACATTGAGTTTGTTTGTAATTTATCCTTTTTTTGCCTTTGTGTGATACAATGACCGAGTCATAAAGTGCTACTACAGATGAGTTTGAATGCCACTGACTATGTGACACATAAATAATAGGACAAATATTTGTAGTGCCACTAAAATAAACTTCTCTTTCATTAGATATTCAGCAAGTCTCTTTACAAAACAGGTTGTAGTGTGGAATTTATTTCTATGTAAATCCAACTGCTGGTGAGTGTATCTGAGCTGTTTACGGATAAAGTAGGACAGACTCCAGGGAATGGGCAAAGCAATGTTGGTTTGCTGATTGGGTGCAAGTTTAACTGTTATGCTCAAATGTCTGTGTGGGTGTTCACGTCCAATGATAAAGGGGATCTTGTGTTGCATGTGAATGCTAGTACACCTAAATGGCTATGTGTATAACAAGCATGCGTGCAAGTGTAAAATGTAGTTTTAATCTGGAAAGTGCACACATCAGGGATTTGATTTGATCGAGCATTGCTGTGCAGAAGTGCAAGCATTCTTCAAATACAAGCAGCCTTTAGCTACTAAGTAAATCAGAGTAATCACTACACAGGCACAGCATAACGCACAGACACCCACTAATACATGACACTTAAAACCTGGTCTGAACAGTATCAATAAAGTAATACTGATTGCTGTAGTCCCAGCCTGGACTCTGTCTATGCTAGCCGGATGAGGAAAAAGGCCAGCAGCATCGCCAGAGATCCCACACATCCTGAACACAGACTGTTTGTCCCTCTTCCATCAGGGAAAAGGTCCCGGACATTAAAAACAAGAACCAGCAGACTGCGGAACAGCTTCCTCCCCAGAGCTGTTGCCACCATCACACCCCCCATCCATTGCCCCACCATCCAGACATTCCCCCGTCCCGGCTCATCTGTGCAATAAGAACTCTACTCCTGCAACACTTGACGACTTTATCAACACGGACCACTTTACTTTGTACATAGTATTTTGATTCTTTTTATTTTTTAAGAGTGTTTTTATCTATTTTTATTCTTATTTGCACTGCTGCTAAATGTCATGTTCTTCCAGACAAATTCCGTTGTACTCCTGCACAATGACAATAAAGTCTCTTATCTTAACTTGTCTTAGATCTCCATATTGTATTTAATGACCCCCTTCTACCAGCCTAAACACCTAGAATTTATCATTACTAATGAGACACAAAATACAAACAACATAGGTCTCATTCCTCTACCCTTACAGGGGCCTTACATCATAAAATTTATCACTTTTCAGTCTCACTGCCATTCAGAGTTGTCAATGTGCAAACCTGTCTGGTTCAGCTTTAGCATTCAGTTTATGGCATCACAAAGTGCCATCTGCAATAAGCAAGCATCCACACAGACTGTCAGTCTAATAACCTCCGTTATTGCTTCCCTGCCCTCTAAATATGACAAGCAATTCTGAGAAGCTCAACCTTTTCATTGTGCAACATGTGCCTCTTAAATAAACGAGTCACAGTAATATTTCAAGCACTTTTCTTATTCCATTCCATCCCCTCTGATCATCAGTCCTTGTCCAGCTCCATTAGAGCTGTTTCATATCGGAGAATAACAATATCTCAGTCACTGTGCGGCTCACCGCACTGCCGTAGAGCTAATCAATCTACGGCTCGTCTCTCCATAGGTGGACTGATCGGCTGGCATTATTCTCCAGTCAATTACCTCTAGTGAGAGAGGCAGAAGGAAGAATGACAATGGACGCTGATGAATGCCACTCAGGGCTCAATTTAGTGAGCCAGGGCGCCATCCCTAAGCTGGCAGTAAGACAATTGGGTCGTCTAATAGGTATTTATACGAGCTCTCCTTCAGCGACCAGCCATTTGTTATATAGAGAGAGGTTACTGCTGGAATGGACTGTTTACCTATGATGTGGTAGTTTGCATCAGGACACAATTGAAGGCCACAGTGTTTTTGATGGATGTTTGAGTGTGTGCATGCCTGTGTGTGTGTGTGTGTGTATCTGAATGAATATGTATACTAATCTTTTTTTAAATACATATTCATCTCTTGCCTTGAAGCAATATCAGGCTCTTATAGTGGCAATTCAACAACTTGCTATGGCTCGCTTCTCAACCGCTTCACTTGAACTCTCAGTACACACAGCAGTAAGCAGCAATAGTTAAACAGCTGCTGAATGTATTTAACACATCATAATGTTCTGTGCACGTGTGCTAGAATGAAGAAGCAGCCAAATATGGTACTTGGCCTGTAAGGGTTTATGGAATAGCAGACCGCAGACATGCTCCACTGTCCTGCAGCATGATGATGAGAAAAACACTGAGGCACTTATACAAGATTAAAATAGCAATGAGGCAAAGAGAAAAGAAATAATAGGAGAAAGGGAGAAGGAAATAGAGAAAAAGAGAGGACTCGTAGCTGCACGCCAAAAACAAGATATTTTAGAAAATGGAGGAAGACAAGGCTTAAATGACAGGAGAACCAAAAAGAAAGAATGAAAGGAAATGCTACATTCAAGTACAGCAAACAATGTGGTTCCTGGCAAAATTTAGAATAAAGACTAATGTGAGTGCTTTCAAAATTTCTGTACAATTGGTTGCATTTCTTCAACACTTGTTTCATTGCAGTTTGGTGAGATTTCGCAAAATAAGAGCTGTCAATTCTCAATGCATTACCTATTGCCATATCTATCTAACTATATATCTATATAGATATCTATATACATGTCTAATATCGATCTATCTATCTATCTATCTATCTATCTATCTATCTATCTATCTATCTATCTATCTATCTATCTATCTATCTATCTATCTATCTAGTTGGATGATTCTATTTCTTTTCTTAGCTTTGGCAATAAAACTACATGAAAATAAGCAAACTATTAAGTATGGGAAGAGCATAGGTTAAAATATACTATTTCACAACATTAACCACATTTTACAAGGCAAACTTCTAGTTGTTCTAGTTCACCAAGTTCACCAACACACCAGCAGCGAACACTTGGCTACAGGGTCACGGTGCCTGATGAAGGTTTTTAGAGGTGTATCGCATAACTCTGAACATTCAAAAATGACACCAAAGGCTGTGCAGAGTATTTCAATGGAGTCCTGACAAAAATGACATTTCTGCATAACTACACTGCATTTTCATTTACGTCTGACAGGGGAAGGCTTTTTCAGCTGAGTTACTTTTGTTTGTCAGCCAAACAATCGTATATTAAACAGGATGGCATTCATCACCCCAGAAACTTTAGCTGAAGCTTAACTTAAACTTAAGCTTTAAACATGTTATGCGGTGGTCATATTTTAATGAGAACAATGCTTTTTTTTCCTAAACTTAAACACATTTTCATTTTAACAACATGTGAAAACTAAATTTATTTCTTAGAAAAATAGCCCCAGACAGGATATGAACCAGAGTCTTCTGGTTCTATATCTTGTGTCTGACTTACACAACCTCCTCTTTCACCTGCTTATGTCATCTTAGTGGCTACTTCAGCCTGGAAACCCTTTCTACTATGCCACAGAAAATATTTTTCTTTCAAAAACTGAGAATGCAGATTGGTTGTATAAGAACAGGATTTTGGGGTAGAGGCCTAGATGGGGGCCATTCTTAAACTGAGCCTCAGGTCTCTTAACTAGCAACACATGGTGAAGAAGTTGCATCTTTAATGTAGTTATTTTGGCTTTATATATTGGGGAAATGCCGTACAGTTCTCATGCATTAATTAGAGTTTACTTCTTTGAACTGCTGTGGATTTATAAAATGTTGAGCTCCACCACTAGTCTCATTTTTTTAAAACAAGAAATCATATGGCTACACTGTTTTTCTCTTTCTTTTTGAAATGTGCACTGAAAGCCTTGTTGGCTCCTCTTTTGCCTCTACATCCTCACTCTGTAACTGTTGTAGTTTCCATGGAACAACACTCAGGAGGTATGGTTTAAAGCTCATAAAACGAGGACCTTGTGGCGCAACGGTAGCGCGTCTGACTCCAGATCAGAAGGTTGCGTGTTCAAATCACGTCAGGGTCAGAGCTTTTCTTTGTCACAACTTACAAAAGCTCCACAATTGTTAGCAACAAATAAACTTCTTACCAAACACCTGTCTCATGCTGAAATGTTCAAAGAGTTATTACAGCAGGAATAAAAAGTTCCACCAAAGAAATCTGAGAGGCCTTGTGTTTAACAGCTTAAATCTATCCATTAATTTCACGTCTGTCACTCATGAGCAAAATAATACTACAGCATCAGGTCTCATTGAAATAATTTCCTATGAAAGAACAAATGTCTGCATTTTTCTCTTCCATGTTTTTGTCTGTGACACAGGACTCTTTTGTGTGTCTTAATGTGATAATCATTTTCACAGTCGTACCTACCAGGCAGCAAGGTGTCTACTGTCCTGTGATCCTACTAACAGATGGATACAACTGTCCAGAGCAGCCTGAATCCACCATCTAAACTGCTTTTTTAGGCAAATGTCCTACGCATAGACGGGTGATTCAGTTACAACACCTAACCTCTGAAATCCTTTGTATGGACAGGGTTTCCGCTGAACATTTCCAAGGAGACACTGAGAGGCAGGTTTCACAACCCTGAGCTGGGCTCACATTCCCACAGCTAATTGGCCCTGACAAAATGTATGTGCCTTTGGACCTGCCTTGTTATCCTCCACTTCAAGTCTGCACCTACTTATATTTTTCATCCCTTTCTTTTCCCATGAAGCAAATCTTTTGGGGGACACTAAGTACACAATTATTTCACATTCAGGGAAACATGAGAGTCACTCTCTTTGTGCCTCCTCCTTTTGTCCCCTGTTAGTCTTACGTTTCCTCAGCACCCACATTTTAGAGACAAGTTCTTCTCCAGCCTGACCCTGGGGTGATCACATCCAGCATGTTAACCATTTAACCTCTGGGCCACTGAAACCTTCCCTGCAGCGCACTCTAAGTAAATTTGTTTAAAACACGTAAAGAAATACAAGGGAGTTAGCTGAACTGTCTGTTTTGTCTTCTTAGGGTTCAGGTTTATACATAGGCGACTGTGTGCGTGCGTGCGTGCGTGCGTGCGTGCGTGCGTGCGTGCGTGCGTGCGTGCGTGCATGCATGTGTGTGATAGGGAGTGTGTGTATCTGGCACTAAAAGCCATTACTAGAGTGTGGATAGAGCTCATTCACACACCTGGGCCCCTTTCACTGCTGCCCTGTCAAACAAGCGTGACGTGCTCTGAACAGAGCAGCATCACTGGGAAGTCTAAATTAAGCTTCGGGCTGTGACATGGGCAGGACACACTCTCAAACACTTGGTATGTTAGGAGGAGTGAGAGACAGAGACAGAACACACAAATACGGTAAGTGTGCTCTGCAAACATAACATGATGGAATTAAATCAAGAGTTGAATGAATAAAAATCGTGTTGTAATTAAACTAAAGTAATCAATTTGCTGTAACACTGGCCTTTGATTGACTTAAACACCCACAGTCTGACAACTGGCAAAAGAAGCACTGTTGTTGGTCAGTGTGTAAACCAAAGTGAGGCCGTTAGAAAAACACATGACAAGGCAGGGAAACTAAATCCACACCATTCCACTGAAATACTACTCAGCCATGCCCAAATATGTTATTCCAAAATGCTACACTTCAAAAATTAATTCAATAAATCACAGCTAACTAACGAGAGAGTAAGAAAAGCATATTTCATGACATGTCCAAATAGTTTGTCTGTGGAAAAACAGGAGAGAGGAAAGGGAGAGTCGTTCCCAGAATTGAAAACTCCCTGGATCTGGAATATGGGGCGTTGATATTTTCTTAAGTGGGCCTTAGGGATAGCTTGAAACCATGCTTGATGTAGGATTTTATTTGGCTTGGAATAAAAACCGTCCCTAGAGTTCTCCTCCTCCTATAGCCTAGTTAACCCTACCTGACATGGATACACAATTCAGCACGCACACGCACACACCAAACGTTAACTAGGTTGTTATTCATTTTCTTTGTCATCGTCTACCCATAAAACAAAGTCAGTTGAAGCAAATGGGGGCTTTCCTTCACTCCTTTTAGGCTGTGTACTAAATCATTCATGGCTATTAAACAGGACATGTGTGTATTTAAAATGTAACACTTAAATGTGAGCACACACGCAGATGTAGACACACACAGTCGGCGCTTTCATATAATGTCATTCCAACTATAACCTGACATTTCCTCTGTATTGTTGCTTTTCAAATGGACCTGTAAATAACTGGGAGCACAATGAGCGGCCCGCGGCTGGACGGTTAATGAATTCAATTAGTCAATGTCAGGCCGATTAAGAGGTCTGAAAAGAAGCATTGTCAAATCATAGATAGACAATGAGTGTGTGTGTGCATGTGCATATGTGTGTGTGTGTGTGTTAGAGCCAGAATCAATGGCTCTATCAGCCAGCCAGACCAGGCCTCGCACTCTGGGCCTCTCGTTCCATTCATCACCAAGGACCAATGGAAGGCCAATCAGGGAATATATGTGTGAGTGTGTGCTTTGTTGTGTAGGCGTGTGTCTGCGTCACCGTGTCTGTGTGTGTGTGTGTGTGTGTGTGTGTGTGTGTGTGTGTGTGTGTGTGTGTGTGTGTGTGTGTGTGTGTGTGTGTGTGTGTGTATTTTGCTGCATTTTTGTTTACTACTGCATCTCTGTGTGTGTGCAGCAGGCCGTGTGTTTGCATACCAGCAGCTCATTATAACTCTTTGTACCAACACACTGCATATCTCAAAGCCGCTAACATTGCCTCTTATCTCAACAGCCGGCAGAATGCTTTGAAACTGCCAAAGGGCTCATAGATGCTCAGTCAATTAAGAGTAACCTTTATGCTGAAGGATTCACATCCCACAAAAGCTTCTTGTCTGCTTTTACACTATGTACGACAATAGAAATTGGAGCCACGGTACTTGTAGCTGTCAGATGCAGAGTTCAATCGGTGTGGTTATTTTTTTCACAGTGGGCCCTACAGGGAATCGACCTTTTCACTAAGACGTCTGAGCAAACAAAACAAAAAAAAGCAAACAAAACAAAATGCCAAGCAAAACTCCCAGTATTCACACAGCGATTGCCTGACGAGATGGTGCCAAAAGACCACAAACAATAGAGCTCCCCAGCAGCCCACTAAAGCTGACGGAGCCTCTTCACAGGAGGATGCTAAAAACTAAATGTGTTTGGGTAATGGTGCTACACATACAGGGTGAATCATTTTCTGTGGGGAATTTCTTCTACCGATGGAACTTGAAAGAACTTTTGCACACATGTTGGGGGAAAAGAAGGCATTACAAGCTGAGGTCAGACACTGATAATGACGAATGTTTGCATGAATACATTACAGTGACTTTAACACTTTACTGGTGTGACATGAAGAAGCAGATAATAAGGTTTCAGTTAGGGGAGAGAATTTCCATTTCTGGTGTGGGGTGAAGTGCTGGAGAAAGTGTGTACCTGCTAACTATACTTATTACATGTGTGAAAAAATGTAACCACGTGATATGTGTCAGTGTATATTTAAATTCAGACACCACAGTCATATTATTTTTGGTACACTGCATCCTCAAAAGAACAAGGCAGGGATATGAAAAAATAGTCAGAAATGGATAGTTATATTACAAAGGACAATTAAGAGTTACAATAGACTTGGAGTTGCTTTAATTTGATTTGTCCTGTCTTCTCTCTTCTCTTTAATTTTATTGTTGCTGGTAGGATTAAGACCATTTTTTGGTTGTGGTTGGATAAATAAATAGTCAAACATTCCATCACAATTTTGTCAGATCCCAAGTTGATGTTATTAAGCTTTTTATTTTTACCATAGACCAAACAACAGATTAATCAACCATTAAAATAACTGTTTGCCCCTAGCGTCCACTAGTTCAAACCCAGAGAATGTCTGCCACCTTTACTCAAAGAAATGCAAAATATAAGCTAGCCATTAAAATTGCTGCTAATGTTCTGTTATTTAAATATTTGATTTATCAACTAATCCATCATTTCTAATCTATAAAACACAGAGCACTTTATAATGATCTTCATAACGATACCAGCAATGGATGAATGGACGGAGGTTGAATTCTGCAACTGCAATCTATATGTGCAGACTAAGAATAGATGCACGGAGGATGTTTGGAGGGGTTGTTACTGTAATCTTCTCCATAGTTTCTGAGCACTAAGGGGATTGAGGGAGCTTGTCAGTTGTGACTTGAGTGCCTTCATTCAAAGTTTCCTGAGAGGATGTTTTTGCTTTCATCTGTTGTCCATCCGCTGCTCTGACAGACGCTGCAGTTTGCACTGAGTCAGGAAGCTGCAGTCCAACAGGCTCCTCTTGATGGGTCAACTTGCACAGGAGAGATGAATCAATTCTCTGTGAGTGAACACATGGAGCAGACAGGAAGTGTGCACTTGGTCCAGCCTGAGGGCCCCACTGATGCTGCACTATGTTTATCTCTATGTTAGGCTTCTCCTTTCACCCCCTCCTCTCTCTCTCTCACACACACACTCACACACACTCACAGGTTTGCTCAAGCCCTGGCCCAGTCTCTGATTGCATCTGGTCTGTCATCATCAGTGGCCAGCTCAGCTCTTCAGGAGCCCCTGTTGCTCTGATGAAGCAAAGCAGGCTGGACTCCCTCCACTTACCCCATCCACCCACTCCCCACTATTCACCCCATCTCTGGACAAATTTAATTTGGAGGTGCAGAGGACTGATAAAACCAGGAGACAGCATAAGGAGCAAAGGGGGAGGGAGGTAACTCAATACCTCCTCCTGCCCCCTTTCACCTCACACACCTCCTCCTCTCCTTGTTCTCCACCCTGCTCCCCCACCCCATCCATCCCCTGCATCTCCAGACAAAGACATCCTGTTTTTTTTTCCTTTCTGCCATCTTTTCTGTTGTCAGACAGATGACACAATGAAGCTGAGAGACAGGTGGATGAGCAACATGGTGCTTTGGATCTCAGATACATTACCTGTAGAACTCTGCATCTATGCACAGTGGCAGTCTGACTTCTACATGGTCACAGTCCATTTCATCATGTTTATATTCCCTTGTGCAAAACACAGGTTCAAAAATTTGGGATTTAGCTTCTTTAAACTGATCAGTGTGCAATTTTGTGATGTAAGTCAAATGGAAATTTTAAAAAAAAAAAAACTATAAAGGAAAAAGCAAAGTTTTACTGAAGTAATGGTTTGCTGCCTTTCTCTGGTTTATTTGATTGTGAATTGACTATCTTTATGTTTGAAGCAGTGGGTGGGATAAAATCACACTGGGCTCTCACAGCTTGTGATAGGCTCTTTTCACAGTTCTGACATGTTGCTTTCAGAGGAATAATTGACAGATTTGCTGAAAATAGAATATATTTGGAGCCCTAGTACAAAAATATTCCAAATGAACACAAGAAATACTGTAGCACTTGGCCACAGTTAAACCCCGAGAGTAATGTCCCTCTGCAGCATTGTGGGTCACTAAATGGCTGCTTGTTCAGGCCCAAAACTTAAGTGAAGCGGTAACTGAGTATAAATCGCGGCCTCAGTGGCTCCAAGTGGGGCCACTACGATGCGTGAGCGCACACAGATGTTGGCCACAGTCTGTCTGAATGGCCTTTATTGAATTAACCAGAGACTAGAGCGAGCGGTCTGGAGCTGAAGGTTTTCACAGGTCAGTGCGCCCCTCCAGCCCTGCAGCCATAAGACCTCTGAGCCACCTGCAGCTGTGAGACGCAAGCTGAACCTCAACCTGAGGCTGACTCTGTGTGTGCATGAAAGAGGAGAACAAAGACAGAGAAGGCTGACCAACTACTAGACAGATGGATTTCCTTGAAAAAAAAAAGAGCATACCAACCAGACACACCGAGATCTACAGACGAAAGCACACACACAAAAACATACATGCAAAAACAGGTCAGGCACATGAGTGTGTGTATGTATGTGTGTGCCTTCATCTGGACAGGTGAGAGTTGAAATTACCACATATATACAGGCACTAAAGACACACTTGTCCATGTACACACACATGCACAACACCAAGTCCCCGGTCTCTTTATGAAACCAATGTGAAAAGTGCCTTTTTCCCTCTGACATGGACCAGATCGTGTTACCATGCCAGCCCTCCTTGCCAAACTGGTGAATGGGCATCAACACCCGCTCTGCTGCTCATCTATTATTGAAGCTGACATAATTGCAGAGGGGCATCATTCACCAACATCAAGACTCCCAATATAAAAGGGCCTTAAATTATTCAGGAACGAGGTGCCCATACCACGCTGGGAAGTGGGGGATTTCTCACACGATGAGCTCATGGCCTCTCAGACGCAGGAGGGCGTGAGGGTGTGTCTGTGTGTTTATATGTGTGTGTATGTATTCTCATGATCATGTGTCATGTGTCAACTGGAGGTTAGTAAATAAAAGAAGTCGACCGAGTCCATCGCTGGATTTATCACCAGGGGAAGCGGCAGGGCTGTGACCTCCTGCACTCCTCACCTTCAGTTTCAAAACCACCACAGTCTAACACCACCTTCATTAATCAGGAGGGTTTGTGTGTGTGTGTGCGTTTGATAAAGAAGAGGGAGGGGTGAGACTCATTTGTATTCAAGTAAACTTCAGGAATCAGCATATACTGTGATTACTGGTTAGGCAAATTGCTAAGCATGATTGATTGTGTCTCATTGTTGGGATAATGTGTGATCTGTGACCGATTGATTGTGTCTCACAGCACAAAATGGCTCATTTGAATTTTTACTGCCGACTACTTGTGTTGCTATGAAATGTCATCAAATTGTTCCTAAATGTGATAGAAAATCTTCACTCATCAGCGCTGCATAATGAGTGCAGCAGACACTAAAATTTATACATCTCAAGGAAGAAATTCAGCATCTCTTCCAGTGGCCAGAACATCAGTTTTTACATTCGAGATACATATTTATTCTGTGTTTGGACCTCTCTTCTTCTGAAGATGGATCAAAACGATGTTGTAAATAAATAAAAATATATATGAAGAATGCCTCAACCAAATGCTGATTGTAAATGTGAAAGTGGAATTATGGTAGCCTAGCCATGCTACACCCATGTTTCTGACGGCACAAGGGTCTAGGAACTCTCGACAGGGAGGGAGGCGGGCTAAAAGGTTGTCTATCAAATCACTCTGCAGCAATTGGGTAGGTATACAACCAATCAGCGCAACGAATAGGCTCCTAGAGCGCCGGAAATCAGAGGATGTGGGAGTTCGGTGAAGCCTTATTTATACAGTCAATGGGTGAAGCTCAAGTATATTACAGACATGTTAACAGAAAGATTATTCAGAGTCGGTGCTAATGGAGCTCAACGACTGTTGTCGTTTTTGTTGTCGACCCTGGCAGAGAATTAAATTCGTTGCCGTGGGTTGTCTAGCGTGGCTAGGCTAGTTGTTTCCGGTTGTTTTTGTCAGAATCGTCACGCCTCTGTCGTCACTTAGTTACGCCCGCCTTCTGACTCTACACTTCATGGTGATTCATCGGCCAGTTTTGGGAGCATCCAGCCTCGAGCCTTATGGAGGGTAACTAGACCCACCCTGGCAGAGAATTAAATTCGTTGCCGTGGGTTGTCTAGCGCGGCTAGACTAGAATTACGGTATTTTCAGAGCAAATAAAGATTAGCTGTTAGTTTTGCATGTTACAGTCTGAAATCATATATAACAACTCATACAGTGACAATGGCATCATGTCTTTATTCTAACTTATCAGTCCGGTAGGCTGTTTTCATATCTTCACACTTGAATTCCACAGCAAGTGATATTTATGACTTTCTCTCACAGAAAAAAAACACTTTGAAATGCCTGATTTGCAGCTATCATAATTGCAAGCTTTTTCTGAAAGCAATGATAAACACAGACAGCACGACAGTCTAGTTTTGCCCAGAGTAGTCTAAACAAAGTCAGACATTTGACGTCTAGAGTCTGAAGAGTTTCAGCATTGATGGAAATATCAGGACTCATTTTCCGCCCCTGAGAAGGAAGCCATTAACTTCCATTCATTCCTGTACTGTATGAAAAACAACTTCCACACTGCAAGACAATCCATCAAAACAACTATCAAGCTTGCATTTGGCCTGTTTTGTCATTATCTCAGTGTGCTGAGATGAGTATTTTCATATCATTGTGTGCATTACATTAGAGTCTGGTTACTGTCAATCACTTCACAGAGATAGGAAGAGACAGATTGCTGCCTCACACAGTTACTTATCACATCCATTCATCCATTCCTTAAAGACACCCTCTGGCAAAAATCCTGTTTTTTACCCTGTTAACACGTCCATATGGTGTTTTTTACGTGCTAGAAAACACATCATGAGCGAAATAATTAGGCAGCGCCATGACTGAGCATTTGCACCTTCAAGCATCAGTGTACCAATGACAGTCACAATAACACACAGATTCACACTTTCAGGGCTTCACACATGTAGGGCTGAATGACTCAGACATTACAACTTACCATTCTGAGTCCTAGATGAGTTGAAGTGCTTGAGCTGCAGCGAGTGGGGAGGGTTGGAACTAAACTGCATTTTCATTTGAAATAAACTTTATTTCATTTTTGAAAGTAACATGTTTTCTCATTCTAATTATCTAACGCTGATACACAGAAGGCCTTACAGGGGTTTCATGTATGACTGGAGAGGGACTTGAGGCAAATTTTAGGAAGACAGCAATGAATTTCTAAACATTGGACACCTGTGAAGTTTACATTTTAAATAGTGTATGCATTCCAAATTGCTGAAGGAAAATAGACACAGGCAGATAAGCTTTAAATTATGTGTATATTCCTTTGGAAGCTGTTTCTCCTAAGAATGTAGTAAGCATTTAAGGAAAGGCAAGGAAAGACCCTGAGGTAAGTACAATGTGGGTGAAAACAAGCTGCAAAGTTGTCCTAAACTGTACCAGTGCACTTGACCTTATGTAACAATATAACAAATGAGGCTGTATTATCCACAGCTTCTGAAAACTCTTCTCACTTGTTCCTTAAGTGACAGTAACACCACAACAATACCACTAAAAGTCAACCGATGTGTGAAGTCAGCTGTATGACCAAACAGTCAAACTTTACCAGCCTCCTACAGGGACCATCAAGGGAAATCAACCTCCCTTAGCTAATAAACGGTAATGACCTGCTTCCCGACACGTCTCGGAGCCTAACTTCATGTCGGCGTGGTGATGAGGACAAAACAGCGGAGCCAGCAGAAAGAAGCTGCGCCTGGGGTGGCCCGGTAATTACTGTTAATTGGTTTAACATGGGGATGGACGGAAAGAAGGATGAGAGAGAGGAGTGGAAGGAAGGATGGAGTTCTCGCTCCAAGCCCCCTTCTCAGCTTGTTTGATGTGATAGCGTGTGTTATCGCAGCTCTCTATCAGAAGCATGAGCTAATGGAGGAGAGTGGGGAGGGGAGGTTAGATATGCAGGGCGGCAAGTAAGCAGTCTGGTAAACAAGCATCGACTCATGCATGCACAAACATACAGAAATACAAAAATGCATGAATTATGCAGACAAACAAACGTTGGCCATGGAGTACAGGTACCATAAGGACATAAAAAACACATGCACATAGAAAATCTAAGTATGAAACACATAGATAAGTGTGCATATATTGACCACATGCAGACATTCGACTCACTACTGTAAAGCACACGCACTCAGATTACACAGAGCCTGAGGAAAGCTGCTCATCCAGATAAGACAAGCAGTCTGAGGGCCATTTACGGCCATTTGATGCATAATGAGCCTCCTATCAGTGGCTGTGTGGGCAGAGAGATGAGGTGTGGAGTATTCCCCGTTCAGCTCTATGCTAATACACTGACCATAACCTCATCAACAACCTCTGGACATATACACAGTGCTGCACTGTAATCTGCCTGAGAGACACGGAGAGAGACAAAGAACAACAGATTTCTGGGGAAGATGAAACAGACACTTTGTACCAAAGGCTCCGGTGTGGTTGTGTAGAGATAAAAACAAAAGAGTGAACGAATAAATGAGGTAGGACACTGACCCTTACTTTCTCTTGCATAATTTTCATTGATGCTGGAATTGAGATGATCTGCATCCATTTTTTTAAAAAGGCAAATACATGATGTTTTTCATTCTGAATTGCAGCTGTACTCCACTATTTACAATGTTTCTGTCTTCATATAACAATCAGTTTGTGTTTACTGTTACACAAAAGCAGTGAAATGCCAGAGAGTGCAGAACAGAGGATTGTTACAACATTGAAAAAACTGGACCCCAACATGTTTTAAACACATCTTCTTCTTAAACCGCCCTCATACACATTGCACCTTGAAGACTACAGACTTGTAGCATTCCATGGTTACTGAGAAAACCACCGGGTGTGGGCAACATGTTCCCAACGAATTGTTTCCTTGCTGTTCTTGTCTCTCAAGCTGCACAATTCAGTGTGAGTGAGAAAGAAGCTTATAAAAGTTTCATTTCAGACAGTTAGTTCCGGGATGAAAATGTCCCCATCCACAAGACATGAGAGGTCATTGAATAGTTCAATGAGTGCATGAACCACATGTTATGGCCTTCACTGTTTACAGATCTCATGGTAACGTGCTTTGTAGAGTTTAGTCAACAGGTAGTGCAAATCATAACGACTGTATAACATGTTGATAACTCTCATTTGAAAATATAATATGCAATGAATTCTATATATGTGTATCTGGTTTCTTTTTTTTCCGACTTGCATGCTCTTGCACACATTCATCTTGCACCCTTTAGCAAGAGACACCAACAAAAACCAGTGTCCTTGTACTTATAAACACAGCGTTTAATAGAATCACTAATGGTCTAAAACTCCACAGATTGTCTTTAATGTCACAATGATTTTTAATAACTGCCAATTAGATGTGATTCAGTCTCACAAATGAAGAGCATAAATATAAATTAGAGCACGCTAGTATTTAGAAAGTCGGTATTCACCCTTTTCCCCTACTCTTTGAACATTTATGGAAATAAAAAGAAACGCATTTAAAAATTCACAAACTGAGCGAGCACAGCACTTCTGGCATTTATGGTTGTGGTGATATACACACCGCAATGACACTAAACAAATCCACACGTCTGTGTTTTATTCAACAAGCGCATTGCACTGTTACTCTGGAAGGAGACACTAAATTTAGAGGGAACCTGAGCTACTGTTTCACACCAGAGAGTCTTGACTAGCTTCTGTGAGGCCCCAGTCACATACACACTGACATACTGCAGTTCTATTTCTGGGTAAAACAGGCCACCACTGACACCATAAAGACAGGTCTCGTCTACTTAGTTTTACGATTACTTCAATACACGCAATCAGCTGTAAAATTCACCCTCACACAAAAAAGCCCTCCAATAAGCCCCTCTCATGGAGGCAATAAAACTCAGCCGCCCCGGGCAGAAAACTGCTACTCCTCAAGTAAATTTAAGTCCCAACTTCTCTCGTTGAAAGACACACACACACACACACACACACACACACACACACACACACACACACACACACACACACACACACACACACACACACACACACACAAAGAAATACCATAATGTTTCCTCTTTTGGACAAAGGAGTCATCTAGAAAACTGAGGGCCACAGGGAAGTGGAGCAGTGAAATCAGCAGCTGTAAACCATGATGGCAGGCTGATTGGTAAATAGGCCTGCCTGTCAGCTGGGCTTACGGAGGGATGGTCATAAAACAGCAGCACATACACAGGTTTGCTGGATGCTGCAGGAGCGAAGACCATAAATATACACCCTTCACATATATTTCTAACTATGTCAGGAGATGTGATTCAACATAGTATGTTTCCTCCTGGGTTTTATTGATATTTGTGAGAATGCTGCATATTTTACAGCATTGATTTCTCTGCTGAACATGTACCATAGCCAGAGACACAATAACAGATCCTCTAAAATCTACACATTGATGTGTGGCATCACAGACAGAAGAGGAAGGAGGTTAGCACGTTGTTAGCGAAGGCCATTACATCACCAACATCATCTCAAGCCCCATTAGGTTTAACAGTCGCAGGTAAGTCACAGAACACGTCCCCATCACCAATGTAGCCGGAGCGCAGTGTCAACTTTATAGTTTAACAGCTGTCACATTTGATATCAGAGTAAAGTAGACATCTGTATAGTGTGACAAGAGCTGTATTTTGTGTCAAGTTGGATTTGTATGACTGCCCTTAATCAGAACAGCTTTAGAAAGTCTTGCGCTCGTGTCAACATGGAGATGTTCTCCAAATGTTTTACATCTTAATGCCACTCAGTCTCAGTCAGGGGTGTCTGACTGAAGCTAAAGTGCAGCACAACTCAGTGTCGTTAGGGCTTACGTGACTTCACATAACCCTGACTGAAACTGTGTAGGTGCTATACAGGGTAAATCCAACCCTGAAGATTCTCTAAATCTGGTCGACACTGTGTATGCACGTGTGTCTCTTCTCCACAAAGTTCATTATTCCAGAGTTTTTAGCTGCGACTTAAACGCCTATTAACAGGTTTCTCGCAAGTCCTCCTCCCAGCTTTCCTCTCTCTCCCTCTATCTATCGACAATCCGGACTCTCCTCATCTCTAAACCTCACCAGCACAATACAGGTTTTAGCAGGGATGAGAGACAGTGGTGATCGCTGCTTGAGTTCATCATCGAGGGTATAAGCCTGAAAGTTAACCAGCACTGGGCCATTAGGCTTTCAATGCGTAAGCTCTCAGAGCTGTGTAGTACTGCCAATGAGCGATGCTTCAAAGATGTGTATGGTGGGAGTGGAGCGGCAGAAGGCTTAGGGCTTTAAAGTACTGTAGTTGTGGGGAAGTTTTCTGAAGTACGCTGAGTGGAGATTTCCTCGCAGAGGGAGGGAGAACCAGTCTTACAGTAGAAGGGATGAGTTGAAGAACTAATGTGTAAACCATCTGTGTGACTGATAAAAGTGATTTGTGCTCCCATCCGTGTCTTCGAAAAGTCAATGAACAGGATTTACTCGTAAAAGAAGAGGGGTCTGCTGAGGCCCTTTTGATCACTCAGGAAGAAACTGAGTGAAACAGAAGCGGTCCAAAAACTTTCTGAGTTGAAAATATGACAATCCATCCAATGTACAATCACAAACAAACACACATACAACTTAGCAGACCATGGAATAGAAACATAAATCCTGGCTGAATGCTCAGATTTATGTGCACACACTCCTGGACACTTTAGGTGAGCTTGTGTGTCTGGTGTCCCCTGCTGTGAGATACTTTACAGAGTGACTGCTACAAAGCAGGCTGAATCATATACCACAGAAGCTCTGTGCACCCATAGCACCCAGGCTTAATGTAAGGCATAACAGCAGCACTGCCAATAGACAAAAGGAAACCATTTGGAGTCATTTCACGCATGGTGTAAGGCAACTGTCTGAGGAAGAGGAGGAGGAGGAGGACAGTGGATAATAAATGGGACATTCTCCCTCCCCATCTGCCTCTGGAGAAAGACAGTCTTCCCACTCTTCCCACATCAAGGTGACGGCAGGAAAGAGAGAGCATGGCTGGTTTCTACTTCATGCCTGTTATGCTTTTTGGTATGACTGCATGCCTAAGAACTCCAGCACTTCAGTAATTCTTTGAGGAAATGTAGGTCTTCACATCTCCAACAAGTTTCCTGAAGTTTCCAGCATTACATTGTCATTCGTAACTTTGCAAATCTGGTCAAATGCATATCTATGTAAAGCATGCGTTATCCTGAAGAGTGGAAGAAGCAGACTAAGTTTCTGTGATCAAAAGTCCCTTTAGAGACCATTTAAAGGAATCTAAGGCTGCGGTGATTAGTCACCATAATCAAAGACAATCAATGTTTATAACTAGGGTAAACGGTTACTTGATTTTAAATCGAAATATGGATTTGAGACAATGCTGTTAGCAAATCACAAAGGCTACAGTTTAGAACATGCATTATGCAGTATGTGTGACCCACAAAGTCAATGTAAGGAGGAAGGATGGCAGTATGAGTCAGCAACAGGACTTTTACCAAGGAGACCAGGGCCCATATCCCATGTGGACCACTATATTTATACGTACGTTTTGTTTACAATGTCTGCTTTTGATTTTACTTGCTGTTTGGTTAAGCTGACGCACCAAACCTATGTGCTTACAGCCATGGCCATAAGTTTGGACACAGCATGACTTACTATGTCTGTTTTGATGTCTATTACAGAACATAACTAATATTTTTTGATAGCACCAGTTTAATTAGTCAACAAATCAACAAGGGATATAATATTATCAATAAATTCCAATAATTGGAACAACTTTGTTCCCAAAACATAATATTAGAAGAAAATAACAAAAAAATGCAGTACTTTCACAACCGAATTTGGTAAGAATAACAAAATGACACCAAACTCTTTTGATGTTTTTTTTAAATATGAAACTTAATATAGTTCTCAGGAGTTGTGTACTGTATTGTAAGTGACAATTTTGTGGTATTTTCTGAGATTCACAAGCGTCATGGTACTTGTGTCCAAACTTATGGCCATGGCTGTAGGTTTAGGGAAAATCTCAGTTTGGTTGACATTTTCACAACAATAGCTACATTGTTATTATTTAGTTAAGTTTAGGTGCCACATCTATGTGACTACATGTAGAAAAATGCTTTGGTTCGGGTTAAAATAAATCCTTGAAGTTACTCTTCTATTATCTGGGTTACCAGGCTGACAAGTCTTGTCCCATCTAATGTTTGATCAGTTGGCTAAAAGGGAGCAACAGTAAAGCAATAAAATAAATGGCAAAGTTAAGTTGATTTGAAACATATTGTCAAGGTAATAACGTGGAAAATATGTTCCTTGAAATGTAATTGAATGAGAATACAATTGCACAGGAGTGTTATTTTTTTGTGACAGGGCTGCCTCCTTGTGTGACAGTCATGCTTTGATGGTATCTCATGTGGAAATTTTCACACGTTCAAAATCTACACTGAATATTAAACTTAAGCTTGACTTTCAAAATTGACCAAAAAAAACAAGAAATTATAATCGCAATAGCTGTCAGAAAATTTGCAAATAAATATTTTAGTGGTTGGTGGTTTTAGCAGTTTAAATGGGATACCACAACACTCCCACTGCACGAGCACCTGAACATAAAACAAACAGGTGCCGTTCTGGAAGATCACCTCCAGAAAAAGGAAAGCCACTCAAGAGTTGTGAATTCATTAGGGAGAACTTTAGGATTTATTGTCCTTACAGCTTTGAAATACACTCATAAAGTTCAGAACTCAAAAGGAACTTAAATTGTATGGTCTGTTTGATTTTTTGAAGGAAACTTATTTCAGATTAATTGATTAATCTGTACAATAGTCGACAAATAAATAAATTTAAAAAACACAGTCTTTAGTGGCAGCCCCACAGGAATCTGTGGAGCTCTGAGTTCTCGTGATGTGGACTGTTGCTGTTGAATACCCATGTCTTCAATATGCCCTGAATAGACAGGCACGCTTCAACACCAGGGGTAATGTGATATCCCTGATACGTGGAGAAGCACAGCACATGGTTTTGATCTGCAACCAACAACTGACTTAAGTGTCCTTGACTAAAAACCCACCTAACGTCACTTTTAGGATAACAGCATCAACTGAATACTTGAAATAGTGATGGAATAATAGAAGACAGAATGTGGTCTAAATATGTCTTTGGCCAAATGGATACAATCTATTATATAATCACAAAATTCTGTATTAATGTGAAAGATTTTAAAAGTTAATTCTGGGAGTGACTTGGCAGTAAGTACTACAAGCGTTCCTGCTTACAGAGGAATTTGACCTGATTCAATAGTCGGCCTACACAAGCTCCAACAGTGACACCACAGTGCCCCCTGCTGAAGCAGGAAAATTATACGATTGTTGGGGAGCCTCAAGTCATCAGTGTGCTGGAAGCTCCTGTTTCAGCTGGTGGATCATTCTGACACCCAGGAGAGGAGATTATACTTTTTCTGATGTATGCACTCATTGACATGCTCCTGCCACAGTTGAGTGAGTCAGTGGGAGATGTTTGCTATAGATCAAGAATTCCCAGTTGTCCCCTCAGAGTAATGTGCTTTGTAGAGTTTAGTCAATGGGTAAAGCAAGTCATAAAGACTGTATCAGATTCTGACAGCTCTCACTTGAGGCGCTCATATTAAGAACATGTGCAATACGTTCCTGGAGATAAAGGTTACATTTTTTATCTGTGTATCTGGTTTCTTTTTGTAAGAGTTTGATTTGATCAATCAACCATAGCAGCACTTACAGCAAGGTTACTCCGTCTGACTTGGTAAGATACTGACTTTTGCAAAAGTAAGTTGATCACGTGTGGTGAAACAAGGTCAAAACATACCTTGTTTACTAATGAGATGTGTCTAAAGAAACTCAACAGTGATGAAAACTCTGATCATCACTACATCCTCTGTATGACATATTTATTATTCCCTTTCAACCCACCTCAGAGGATCAGCAGGTCTATCCACTAAATGTTAACACTTGTGTTCTCATTTAAGATTTAGATTAGAATGGCTCATAAAAGATCCAGAAACCAGGCTAGAATTACAAGCTCCTTTGGATTCAATGATGTTAACAATGTTATATGCATCTCCAGCTGTACTGGCATTATTGAGTGAGTAATTAATTGTTGAATTACATCATCACTTTTTGGAAACAGGTATAATGCTTCTGCCTTTACCAGCCATGCATGATGATTTAGATTTTGTACCATGTTTAGAGGGGGGCTTGACTGGATGCACAAAGATATACATCTTCTTAAAGTTTCTCTAATAACTCAGTCATTGAAAACTCATCTTCATGTCAAAGTTACATACTGACAAGTATCTTTCATTAAAATATTCCCTTTCTGCCTTTAAATGGTTCGATTGTATCTATACACTGTTGTTTCCAGTAGAATGTGCAGATCTATGAAGTTCCTATTTCTTTCTTCATCAAAATCCCCATAAAAAAAGCACTGTGTTAAGATAATTATAGCACTCCCGTTGAAGAGATATATTGGACAAAAATAGTTTAAAACCCTCCTCATTACCTGCTCTGCAATCCTGCTTGGGAGAAGCAATACAAGCTACTACAACAGTTATACAAAACAGCATTTACACATGCAGTGAATCAAAGATTTTCAAGTATGTACAAAAAAATGGGTGTTCCTCTGTATTCAAATTCAAAAGCAATATCTCAGATATCAAAGAAGAATTAGCCCATATCACAGACAAATGTTTTACAAACACTATTACACTGCAAATGTGGACAGTGGAAAAAGGCCCATCCATTCTCATTCCTGATACATTATGTCTGATCCGTAGTGAAGCTTCCATACAACTTTCTGAGACAGACCTTTTTGTAAAAGACAGGGTCGTTCAAAATCAGAATCAGTAGATCTGGGCTTGAATGGGCTTGCCCGGAGAGCCATGAGAATTTCATATATCTACAGGAAAATGTATTGTGCAAAAATGTTATAGTTTGTTATTGCTATTCCAAGTGTTTTCTTTGTATAGTAATGGTACACAATAATTTAACACAGAAATGCTGTCTTGACAAAGCAACATTTGTTCAAAAAACCTTTTTGGGAAAGCACAGGTAACACATTTCAATATTTCATCTGGAGTCTCTCCTCTATCAAGCCAGCCGTGAAATACAGGCGGTGAGTGTGTTGTTCCACTCGGCATAAACACAGCACCCCCTCACTGAGACCAGCCTCGTTTAAATGGATGAGACGTCACACGTGTTAAATAACAGAGGCACACTGCCACAGTCTGATATGGTGGGGTTAATCTGCAGACGAACAAATACACACCGTCTGCAGAGCTTACTACAAACAACCCAAATAACACAAAGAAAGGCGTGCATTCGTACACGTAGACGCAGCCAAACCTATAGCAACGGAAAGGCAGACATATATGCAGACACACACACCAGAACAGACCACCTGTCGATGTGCGCCGAACGCCACAGGCAGCATCACCTGCTTGCGGGAATCAAACTCTTTGATATTCATATCAACCTCCAGCTCCATACACTCCAATCAAATACCTCTTACTTTCCTTTTTCTATCTCTTTCTATCGCTCTCCCAGAAATAATAACACCACATAAAAGTGGCATGTTGAAATGAAGCTGTGCAAGGGGGTGTTTGATCCCAAGAAAACGCGCCAGATTTTCTAGAGCCGCGCAATCTGCAAACCGTGGAGAGAGCAAAGAAAGGGACAAATAAACAAAGTGCTAAGAAGTCTAAAAAAGTTTGCGGCAACAAAAAGAAATAAATAAAAATGGAGGCAGCAGTATGAACGTATCATATCAGAAGCACCTGCACACACACTTGTTCTCGACTGGTGTGTGGAGATGTAAGCAGCAACAGAAAGGGCACTAAGCCAGGTTATGGAAGGGCACGAGGCCAGGGTGACTGTCCTGCCAAACTGCCCTCCAGGCAGCCGAGGACAATCCACCATCATGACTGTCATCAACATCACAATTAGATAGCAGTGCCCAGCTGGTAGACTCGGATGCACTGATGGGGGGAGAGGGACAAAAAAATGATAAATAAAAAATATCTTAAAAATGCAGACAATGAGCAGATATGTGCAACATAAAAGTAATATTAATAGCTTTCACACAACACAATTACACAACTATTTTTCTAGTATCAGATTAAGGTAACTGTTTTTTTCTACATATACATTTTCAGGAATCTTCTTTGCAAAGAGAATGACAGGTAATAACAAAAAACAAACAACACACATCAACATGTTCAGTTGCTTCTGAAACACGTGAAATTATCCCACCCGAGCAGATGCTGATAAGGATGAGGGGTTGTCAAATCAAGAAGAATAGGTTCATTCTACACGTGTCTTGGCCATCCACTGTTCTCTGTGCTTTGCTTTGTTTAACACAGATTGAGTATTCACTGTGCAATAATATTGGACTTTATTGCACTTTTGTGGAAAATGTATCTCTGCCGCAAAACCCTCTCCTCTCCTTATATGAAACACAACTGTAATGGTAAATGCTTTAGTTTTCACTATGCAATTTATTTTGCCTTCCAAGTAATGTGTGGCTGAAATGTAGCTCTGTATTCTCCCCCTGCGGCAAAACTCATTTTCACAGCCACATGACAAAATATTAACATAGGCTTCAGAATGAAATGTCAGAGTGAGTTCTTTGTTAAACTAAAGTAGGGGCTGGTTCTCCTAAAGCTGCTTGAAGAGGAGGAACTCCCAGTGCAGTTTGTCTGGTCTCAGGTGACACACCTCGGCTAACAGGACTGCTAATTGGAGCATAGCACTATAAGAGTAGACACACATATACACACATGCAGGCCACAGGGGAGTTGTAGGATACACTCAGGGTTTTTCTAGTGTGTGTGTGTGTGTGTGTGTGTGTGTGTGTGTGTGTGTGTGTGCTTGTATGTGTGTGTGCATGTGTGTGTGTGTGTGGAACAAGTGTTTCTATACAGGGGCATTTTTAATGTCTTGGTTTTGAATTATTAAACATTAGCATACATAAAACACACAGAGAAACTGGAAGAGATGCAAAGACTCAGAGGTGTTTTGACTTGACAAAAGTGTAGAAGTGTGTGTTTCTCTTTCTAGGTCTTTTTAATTCAATCCCTCTTTTCCTAAAAATAAGTGTGGAAGCAACATCTTGAATAAAATATTAGCATGTGTTGTTGATGGAGCAACCTGGTTATGGATCTGAGTGTATGTGTGTGTGCATGAACACAATGAATAACTTGTCACTCTGCAGTATGTCTCCACATTACACAAACTATCTGGATCACAAACACACACACACACACATACAGATTGCTGTGAACACCGTCCTCCACTGTTGTGTAAATCTCACACGTATTCTATCCTACTTGTGCTGAATCCCACATCTTCAGCACACATAATTTCCTCTGCTATTTCATTTCACTTAGAGTTGTGTGTTGTTGCAAGAAACATGCATCTCATCTGCACACTCCTACAGAAGAAGCAAGGAGCGTAGTGAATCAAAACAACAAAAAGCAGATTTCTTTTGGTTGTTTGTGTGAAAGGGGTGTGTTACACAGTTGTTGTTCCAAGGGCCATATTTGAATACAAGTAGGTAGCACATCTGTCAACTATGTTTTTTTTTTTTTTCTGTCATGAATTATTAACATCCTGTCATCGCTAGCAGCAACCGTCACCATTTTACTTAGAAATAAAAGTAATGTGCCAGAACTGTATGCTGTATCTGGGACCACACAGTGTTTGTGGTGTGGAAACTTGGAGGCCCTTAATGCAGCAGACCCTTAGGACAAAACACATACATGAATAAAAGGGCAAACATGGAGGAAAACATGCTGTATATATGGTATACAGAAAACCACACACAAGTAGGGAAAGCACATGAAAAAATAACAAAGTTCTCCAGGACCCGAACAGAGAGTGATGGGCTTAATTGGATATGGAGCAAAGTTACAGAGATACTTGCTTAAATCTGTTGAAATTTTTATTCTAGGACTGATATACTTCACCAGAGGTAAGCTTATCCATATATTGTCTTGCAGAAGTTTTCTTACATGTTGCACTTCCAGATCTGCAGCATGCTTTGTGCTTGGGGGTTTCCATACTTTGCAGCACAGAAAACAAACCAAATGATCAGCAAAAGCTTTGTAGTTTATGACAGGGATTTTAAATTGCACTTAATCAAACAGTTACATGTGCACTTTAATGGGTGATACCAGACCGGCATGCACAAGAGGTCAGCAATCAGCTGCATAAGAGCAGCATAACAACACCTGTAAAGCTGAGGTTTATACTACGGTTCAAGTTCAACATAGCCTGGCTTTCTTTGTGTAAGCTGGCTCAACAAAACCTAAATTCCTAATCAGAGATAATTGGTAGCAACTATATTTGTTAATCCACGTTTTCTTCACCAGGCTCTGTGCACACTTCCGTAGAACAGGCCTTTAGCACATCACTTCACAAATCACAAATTTGTGAAAGAGTGGCACTTATAGCTGATTATAATCCCAGACTCTAAACAGAACCTCCTAAGATGAAGGCTAGTTGTGCAGCATCAGTTACCATGGTGATCAAGCCCAGTTAAAATAGAGCCACCTTCGTGACATTCAAAAATGTGGCTTTAAGCTCCACATACCTCACTAACCCATTTTTCTCATTTCATAGAATAACCCTCTGGTTGGGATTTAAAATGTTGCTCAATAACAGATTCTTGGCAAAAATGGTCGGTAAAATCATGACGCAAAAGCCAAAAAATACCGGATAAAACATGGCTATTGCTCTTAAATAGAGTCACGATTGAAAACTAAATATCTGACTTTCAATTAAATAACAAAAACAACTCTGATTATTTCCGTATGTGGATTGGAATAAATGTTTGGCATTTGGGAAAAGAAAACATCTAATTTCATCTGTGAGCTACAGAAACTTCATTTCACTAATGTGGGGCTTGAACTCACTCACATTTACTTTGGCACAGTTTGATACCATCTTACCACTTTACACATAATATAACTAGCATTTTCCACACAGTAACATCCTTGAGTTTGACAGAAGAGTTTTCTATAATAAGACTTCTGGGAGCTGAGACGAGGGTGCGAATGTGTGTGTATAAGTATGTTGATGTGATCAGTAGAGGTAGCACATGTGCAGTATGTATGCTGCTTTATGATCAATATGGGATTAGAGAGGACAAGCAAGGTCTGACTCTTGTCTTTTCTGTCATTTCATTGATTGTTTTATGGGCCTTGTTGAAGACAACGCAGGCAGTAGAGAATAAAAAAGAGAATGAAAATGAGGTGTGGACAGAAAGACAATGTCTTTAGTGGAGCTTAAGGAGGGGTTGTGAGAGACAGCACTAACTGTGATTCCTCGAACACCATGAGGTAGGGCTGGGCGATAAATCGAATTAATTCGATTAATTCGCCTTTTTAAAACCTGACGATTTGAAAATTTGTCAAATCGTAAAATCGAGGCGAGCTTAAATATATAACAATACAGATTCTTCTTCTGCCTTTCACGACTTGTGCACTGGCGGTTGCTTCCACCTCTTATCTCCTTCCGCCAAAACACTCACATTCCCGTCACGGCGGACAACAGCAGACGAAGAGTTGGTCGCAAGAAAAGGGCCTCATGTTACATCGATTCTATGGAAGTGGTTCGGCTTTGACAAGACTGACACAGAGCAAATTACAGTCATGTGCAAGGTTTGCAAAAGTACTGTGAAAAGTAGCAGCACAACTAACCTCTTTCAGCACCTCCGGCAGAGGCATCCTAAAGAATGGGAAGAGTGCTCGCAGCTACGGGAGTGCGGCATGGCTAGCACTAGCCATAGCAAACAGACCGCAAAGAAACAACAAAAATTGATTAAAATTGTAATCGTTCAAGATGACTAAAAAAATCGAGATTTTATTTTTTGGCCATATCACCCAGCGCTACCATGAGGACAAAGTTTCACCAGGACATACCAAAATTAGGTCATTACAAGACACTGTGAGGATACATGCATACAAAAAGGAAGCTGTAAGACTACAGATTCAGACACATACACACATGATTATGACAACAACATTTCTGTTTTTTCACATGGTCGATATAGTCCATAAACCGTCATCTAACCCTTACCCATAACCTTACAACTATGCTGTACTTTAATGCATTTGCGTTCCCACATGGCAGCATTGGGTAACTTTTGTTGACTCTAGTAATTTGTCATGTCGTGTCTTTCTGTACATTCATCAATTTTCTTTTGCATATCCAGAGTTCTCAGTGGCAGCAGACTAAGTGGGGCATTCCAGACATCCCTCTGCCCAGCAACATTTTCCAGTTCCTCCTGAGGGATCCTGAAGTGTTCCTTAGCCAGATGAAATATATAATCCCTCCAGTTACTTTCGGGTTTGCGCCGGGGTCTTCTTCCAGTCAGACATACCTACAATACCTCCAAAGGAAGGAGTCCTGCAGACATCCTAATCAGATACCTCTCTGTTCAGCGTGAAGGAGCAGCGACTCCCTCTGGATGTCTGAACTTCTCACTCATTCTCAAAGGCAGAGGCCAACAACCCTACATTACCCAGAGTTCACATCCTTAGATAAGGTTGTGGATGTCAGTCAACTGGTAAATCAAGAGGTTCACCTTTTGGCTCAGCTCCCTCTTCACTGGTCAAGAACAAAGCCAGTACTACTACTGACACCGGACCAGTCCGTCTGTCCATCTCACACTCCATTTTCTCATCACTCGTGAACAAAATCTAGCGATACTTAACCTTCTTCACTTGGGGAAGAAACCCCAACCCAGAAAGAACAATCCATCAGTTTTCAGCAGAGAACCATGACCTCTGATTTGAAGGTGATGACTCTCATCCGAGCCGCTACACTGGAAAAAAATCAAAACAAGAAAAAAAAACGCATTTCAAGGAACTTTTACCTTGAAATAAGTGAAAAAATCTGCCAATAGAACAAGTGAAAAATGGCTTTGTAAGATTTCCTGAAATAAGATGTGATATTTAGAATACTGAGATCTTAAAATTTGCTGGGAAAACTTATTTTAAGCTATATTTTACCAGGATTGTCAAACTTAGGTGTCTTTAAATAAGTCAGATATGCTTAAAAAAATTGCAGTTTCTCACTCAAAAATAGATTTTTGCTTTCATGTAACCTTCTAATTTGAAATGTATTAAACTTATTTTGAGAGGTTTTTTTGTAAAATACAACTCAAAACAAGATAATTTCAAGATTTTTTGACTTAACAAGATATTTAAGATGCATTGTCTTAAAACAAGTCCCTCCATCTTACTGAAATGTCACTTGCTAAGTGAATTCATCTTAAATCAATGGAATGAGACATTTTGACTAAAAACAAGACAAATAGACTTGGTAAGATTATGAGTTTTTGCAGTGTAAGCACTTGGCTGCAAAGTGTCCCAATATGTGCTAAAGGTCTTCATATACATCATATGGTAAAAACAGAGATGCAGCTCTGAAGTTTCAAAAATGGACACCCTCCTGACAACACTTGCACTTTGAGATCCTATCCATGATAAACAGGATTGGAGAAAAGGTGCAATCTTGAAGGAGTCCAACATATACTGTAACAGACTGGACATGTAACCTCATGTGGAAAAAAAACAGGTTGACACATTGAAGAGTGAGTTCTTTTCTTATTCATCTCAACAAGCCTTACTTTACCCGATACTTATTTTAATTTCAGCCTTAACAAAACACCCAAGCACAAGATTTTTGACTCTTACAGGCAACAAATAAGCTTCACAGGCCAGACACTCACAAGATTGCGAACATATAAAATAATGCACACACATTTATGATGGCTGTAGAGAGGGTTCTTTGTGTGTCCTGTGGGAGTGTCAGCAGTGGGTGAGGCCACACACAGACTCAGTGTGAGAATCAGGGCTTTTACAGTGTAATGGCCTTCAAACAAGAAAGCCAGACAGAGTGACTGATAGAAGACAATACAGAATGTCACATGACACTTCCTTCCCTGTGCAAAGACAGACATTTACACTAATGCATGTATACAGGACAGGGCTTCTGGCACAACAGAGCAATAATATCCCAAACCATCTAATGTGTGCACATATGTGGCTGTGTGTACGCTGATGGATGAGTGTCTTCAGAGATAAATGGGTGCCTATTATTTGTGCCTTTTATAGGCAAACTCCCCGCTGACTTCAGAATGGAAGTAGCGTGCCGTCTTCCTCCAGACACACACACACACACACACACACACACACACATAAACACACACACATTCACATAACGAGCTACAACTGAGGGGCCTTAGGCTGTGGCACATCTGTTGTAGAAGAGACATAAGGCATTCATGCAGGGACTCTCAAGATTTTCCATAATACCACACTCACACATACTGTACACACAAACACACACGCACTCTACACACACACACATACACACTCACTGCATGTGATGAATGAGCTCTTTTAAAACACAAAGGAAGAGGGAAGACATAGTAGTGAAGGGGTCTTATGACAGTCTTACCTAAAAATCCCTTCTGGATAAAACCATGGCTGCTCACAAAGACACACTGAGACACATTCTCTTAAATTGGCCCAGTGACCTTCAGATACCCTCTATAATGAATACAGCTTTTAGTATTCTTGACTTCAAGTGCAGGCAGAGGACAGAATATGATGGCGACAGAGGAACTTTGTCTGCTTAAGACAGAGAAAATCCTTTATACACACAATGAGTCTCTATGGTCTTATGATTTGGTTAGTTGGATTTTTTTTTTCCATTTAAATATTTACGGTATATGTGCTCTTTGTCTATGGCAAACTTTTGTTTTGATCAGATTCCACTGCATCAACTGTTTATTATATGCATCATTAGCACAGCTAATAGTAGATGGAAGAGGTTGGGGCAAGTCGAGTGGTTAGGGCGTATACCACGTGGTTACAAATGCCTTTAGCTGTGAGGTTTTGGCTCAGCTCTCAGTCATTTCTCTATTCTCTTTCCTATTTCCTACATATTAGCCTCATTTTATGTCTGCTTTCTACTCCCACTATGTCATGAAGACAAAAATGTGAAAATAATAGTAACAATAATATATTATCAGAGTGGTTGGTGCAGCTAGAAGGCTGTTTGGGTCTGCTAAGGTTAACTGGTGATTCTGAATCAGTCACAGGTGCGAATGTGAGTGTGTTTGGTTGTGTGTCTCTCTGTGTGGCCCTGTGATGGACTGGTGACCTGTCCAGGGTGCCCCCTGTCTTCACCCAAAGTCAGCTGGGATAGACTCCAGACCCCTGCGACACTACAGAGGTTAAAGCTGTGTATAGATAATAAATGGATGGATATTACAGGATAAATCCCCAGACTAAAAATGTCTAAAAACCCCAGTCTCAAATCTAGAAAACACATTGTCATATATAACAAAAACCAGCAGCAGTTCCACATAGGAAGCTGCAACTAACTAACATTTGTCATTTGCACTCGAAAAATGAAAGAAAAGATTCACAAAATACATTTTCTGTTGATAATTTTCTTGTTCCATTGACTAATCCGCTGTATTCTACAGAAACTGTGTTAGTAGCAGCAAACAGGGCTGCACGATATTGGATATTGGACATTACAACATTTAGTATTTCTTGACGACATCATCAGATGATTTTAATTATTTTTTGGAAAGAATTAATCATTCTAGAATGATTAAGGGGATTTTCAAGGGAGTGAAGAAAATACAAAGAAAGAAAAGAAAAAACTAATTTAAAAGAGGCTGAAAAAGCCATTTGGACCCTTTGTAATATGGTGTAACACTGACAAAGTCATATAAAGCAGTTTGTTTACTTTGTGATTCGCTATCTCATGTTACACTAACAACTGCAAAACGCTGCAGAAAATGTAGCTGTCAGAATCACCTTTTCTGTAGTCAAATTATTTCTTTATGCAACCAAACAAGTGCTTATCACCTTTTTCTTGCTCATTTTCTCGCATGTGTTGCAGACTAGATGTCAACAAACTCTGTGTTTTGTAATGGAGCAAATGTTCTATTAGACAGACCTCTCTTGTCGGCCAGTCATGAGAAAATGTGAATCCCATGCATTTCCTTTTTGTATCAAAAATTGTTGTAGCATGATGTGATTAAGTAATTTGCCTTACTCTGCATCACACATCTTGCAGTGTGACTGTTACACACATTGCAGTGTCAATACTGAAACGATATGTGAAGCCTAGTAGCATTAGCATCATTGAGTGAAAAATAAACTATATTATTTGTGTAAAAAAAAGACTATGTTTAAAAAAAATGCAACTACTGCTTGACTTGACTTTTTCCTAGCTGAACATATCAAAAAGTGTTTGACAGTCAACTGACCAGCAGTTGTGCAAGAGGAGAACATACGGCGGTTCAGCATGTCTGTAAGCCTCCAGTATTTTAGCAGAGCAGGACATAATCTGAAGAGGTCTTTAGCCTTTTCTCATGAGAAAAGAGGCAATGAGAGCACACAGTCATGGTGTTAGGACGGATTCTGCTCTCTGTCTGCTACAATATGCCCGTCTAAAGCTCTCCAAACCAGGCTTAGCTTCCTGGCCCTGGCACCACGTCCCTCCTTCTCCCTGCCAGTGTCAACTTCAGCTCGGTTGAGTGCCAGCTGCCAACGCCAGACTCAGCTTAGCTTGTGGCAAAGCCTGCGCTCCTCTACTCCACACTCTCAACATCATCGCTTCCTTCCTACCAAGGCTTGGATGTCAGTTATGTCCCTTCCTTTGTTCATTGTTCTGTCTTGCTAGACACAATTCATTGTCCTCTTTGCCTTCAGTGTGTATTTCCAGCTTGGTATGGTGAAAAGGCGTTGGCTGAGTCACTTCGTAAGTTATTAAAAAGTATTCTTTGGAGCTGTCTTGTCATTGCACTCCATGTTGTTGCAGCAAAAGCAACGCCTCTTTTTCATTTCAGATAAATTAAGTGTGTACATCTACAGTAAGTATGTTTTTGGCAGCTCAGCTCATGTGTATGCAGAGCTGATTCACCAAATCCTTCTGCTATTAGCCCCTGGACCATACTCACATCTATACTAATTACTGCAGAATTTAAATCCACACACCGCTCAAACTGCCTAACTACCCTGGTATATATCATATACCCTGTAATAAATTAACCCAGTCTAAAACAGAGCTTTGCCTTCCAACATCTATTTGAGAGCCAATTTTCAGACACAACCTTGGAGTGACTTTGGATCTGTGAGGGTAATTATATATGGTTCCGAGAGAAGTAGTCAAGTGTTGAAAACAGCCGCTCACGGTCTGGGGACTCTTGAGACAAAAGCTACAGAGGAATACTTGTCATGCAGAAGAGACACTCGCTTGGTTTAACAAGTAGTTGAGAGGCAGCGGGGTGAGAGGGAAATAGGTCTATATTCAGAAGAATAAGCAATTGATGGTAGATTGAAGTTTTCTGTTTAAGACTGTGGTTTCTGTTGAACTGGCGGTGACTTTGTATAAGTAATTTCCTTGCAGGCAATCACAGGTTTAGAGACACATGGAGAATGCACTGTTGCCCCCAAGAGGCAAGGTAGAAAAGACTAACACGTGGAGAAGATGACTTCTTCTGAAAAAGGCCAAACTTACAGCGTGCACATAATGAGACAATAAAAACAAATATCAAATAATATTCATCTAGTTTCAAAGTGGAAACCAGGCCATTGTCTGCTCCTCTGTCTGATGCCAGTGGATTCTGTGGGTGTAGCACTCGCCACATTGCAGAGGAAAATGCCTCCTTTGTTATATTAGCGCTCCTAGGTACACCCCTCCAGGGGTCTTCAGGAGGCCAGCAGGATCCCAGTAGGGGGCCTGTATCTGTCACCTCAGTTTAGGGCCTGTCTCATGGCGGCTGACCCAAATCAGCCCCCCGGGGGAATGCCGGGGTCCTCCACAAGACTCCACCACTGCAGATAATAGGCTTGTTTGGCAAAGTATCCAGACACTGGAACCAAAGCAGCCCTGACAGCTGTCAACCAGAACCAACATCCTCCTGCATGACACACGCAAATACAGAGGATGGAAGTGAGTGTCTGTACCGGAGTACGTCTCTGCCTGTGTGAGGATGTGTACGGTTGTTTTTACTCGATAGGTGCTTTAATGTGTACACATTGCTTTGGCGCAGCCTATCCACAGCTTTGGTTAAACAGCCTGGCATTTCCAGACAGTATTCAGGCGGCCCGACGCCATGTCAGGACCAATTTGGCGCATCGACAGAAATCTCTTCCTGCAGGGGAGCTGTCATGGAGGAGAAATCAAAGACACTTACGTGACTTGCTGGATTGCCCCCGAGCTGAGAGACAAGCTTGGTGACATGACCTGATTTCACCAGTTTTACAGAAAACCATGGCAGAAGATGGAGGAGTTGCCTGCTGCTTTGCAATATGGAGTAATATCATTCTTACCCCAGGCACAGGGATGTGTATGTCATACTGCATATGCTGTACAGCTGAAGCTCTAGTTTTGTCAACAAAAACACAACAGGAAGACTAATGTTCTCCTTACTGGTGCCCCAGCAGGTCTATAACAGCAGGCTCAGCAGATTCAGAAGACACTGGTGTTACCAAAAGTTCAAGAACACATGCCGACCTTCTCAGACTGTCCTTGTTCCTTCTTCAGACATGACCTGGATGAATGAGAACCTACACAGACATCTTTGTTACATTCTTTTGTCACATTATGATAATATGTGACTATTTCAGATACTCTAATCTAAAGACATTCTCCTAGTAAAAGTAAGAGCTACAAAATACAAACACATTGCTTATGAAACATCTTTGTTTAATTCTTAGTTTCTTCAGTTTGGTTAGTCTACATTATCAGTATCAGCGCCAACAAAGGAGCACACGAGTCGGTACCACAGACGGACACAGCTTTAGAGAGGTATTTTCTTTTTTACTCACACACATTTGACCCCATTCAACATTCAGTTCTGAAAGTCTGACAGCAATTGCATTGTTTTTTTAAACATGTCACAATAACAACCTCTGTGGGGTTACTTTGTAATTCTGTGCATGTTTTATTCAGATAATTTTCAAGTTTCTATAGTATTTCTTAATTGATACAATACAGTTATTAAGTTAATTATTCAGTGTGTCATGCTCTAGACCTGCACAATATAATGTTTTAGAGCACTATGAGGGCTGCATATGTAATAGTCAAATCACTAGAAGTGCAATGGAAGTGAGGTAAGGCAAATTAGCTGAAACGCAGAAAGCAACAAGTTTATTTTCTGCTTGATAAAAAAGAAAATTTGCACAGTTCTCATTTCTCATTACTAATCTACAAAAGAAGTCCGTGTGAGAGAGGAAATAACTTGCTCCAATTAAAGGGGAAACAATGAGTTTTTTAAAATTCTTTCACATGACACTGAGTTTGTTAATGTGTTGGCTCCACATGTGCACAGAAAAATGAGCGAGGAGAAACACTGAAAAGGAAGATTTTATATTTAAAAGGGAATAAATAAACATCCATCCATCCTCTATACACCGCTTTATCCTCATTAGGGTCGCGGGGGGTGCTGGAGCCTATCCCAGCTGACTCGGGTGAAGGCAGGGGACACCCTGGACAGGTCACCAGTCTGTCACAGGGCTACATATACAGACACACAATCACACTCACATTCACACCTATGGACAATTTAGAGTAACCAATTAATCTCAGCATATTTTTGGACTGTGGGAGGAAGCCGGAGCGCCCAGAGAAAACCCATGCATGCACAGGGGGAACATGTAAACTCCATGCAGAAAGATCCCAGGCTCAGGCCGGTATTTGAACCAGGGATCTTCTTGCTGCAAGGTGAAAGTGTTAACCACTAGACCACTGTGCAGCCCAGTAAATACACAGCTTGGAAATATTTTGGATACAGAAAGGATGACACTGACCCAAAACAGGTACTTTATCAGTGTCGTGCAATTGTTGCCACCAAATGAGGCAACATGGTTAGATTTTAAAGCCATCAAAAACAAAAAATACATGTTTCTGATGCCTTTGTTGTAGTATCTGAAAAAAGTTCCAAATAGCATTTTTCCACTTTTAGAAATACACAGGGGGGAGGGTTTGTTTGTTTGTTGCAGATGCACCGACAAAATCATCACGAGTTGTTCTCTGGTTCTTCACAATATATATTACAGAAAAACAAAATATCACAATGTCAGTGTGTTCCAAAAGCATGCACATACAAAAACCTAGAGAACATATGCTCACAAGACACCAAAATACACAGCTGCACTGATGACAGACATGTTGAACAAATGCTACCAGCATTACACTGCAAACAAACAACTCCTCTGGATTGTCCCTTTACAAACTCTACAAATAGACACTGAAAAGCCTGCCTTCCTGACGCACAGCTCAGGTTTCTTATAATCATTCATCCAGAAGACTTTTTCACATAATAAGGACATAGTGTCACCCTCAAATCTTTACATAAAAAGCAATGAAACATAAAAGAGTTCACAATGTAAAAACAGGCTTTTTTTAATCTAAGGAGCCAGTAAACCTGCCTGCCTTTCTATCTAATTGTAATGTACTTGAGTGTAAATGTGCACACAGAAATAAGATTACAATTTTACATCACTCTTTTGCTCGCAAAGATTATTTCCACATGGTAAAAGCAGGCTATTGTCTCACATGGCGATCAAAAAAAGGAAGCTGACCGACAAACAATGGGCTACACCGAGCAGTTCCCCACTGCAAGGGCATGTAACTGCTTAAATGGGAAGGAGGGAGTTGCTGAAAAAAAAAAGAACAACAGCGCTCAACAAATCTTCCCAGAGTAAGTGAAGTTCAAAAACTGGGAACCGAATAAACAAGCAACAACAGACAATAAATCCAAAGCCCCAGAGGAAAATGAAATGAAAAACTGCTTGCTGCCGCCCACAAGTCTCTCAGCAGAGGAGCGGAGGTGAGGATAAAATCCGCCAGTACACTGAGTCTTTCAGGACGCAGAGCTGACTCCGGTCCTTACAGGCTAATTACAGCTTACGACAACCAAGAGTGCTTCTGTCAAGATGTAAGTGTGGATATGTGTGACTCTGTATGTGTAAGAGCTAAGCATTATTTTGTCTTGAGTGTTCTTTTACTGTCTCTGTATGAGGTGAAGGCATTTGCACTTGGCCGGGAGACGTTCCGGTGTGAGTGTGCATGTGCAAGCAGGTGTGTTTGGTGTGCATGTGCAATTTCAACAGCAGTAACGCCTTTCAGAGTTCAAGTATATAACCATATATTTGGCTTAATCTGAGTGTCACTCTGAGAACATGCGTCAGTTTAAAGGGATTTCTTCTTCGCGGCAGAAAAGGCCTTGCCGGCTGACAGAGAACCAAAAAAACTGTCATACATTCATACATCCTTGCAGTTTTCGCCTCCCTCTGTCAGAGAGGTAAGGTGTGCTAAAACAGGGTTATCAAAGTCAGCTACACCACATTTGCAACCACTGTGCACTCCAGGGTGTGGTGATTGTAGATTAGCTGAAGATTAGGAACAAAGCAGGCCTGCAAAACAAAACATCAATCCAGTCGGCAATGTTGCAAAAATAATCCTTTCTCAGATGAACCATGTCTCTATCAATAGCCATGAGCTTAACGTTCCACCACCAGGGGGCAGCAGCTGGGGTAATGGAACCTGGAAACGGTCTCAGTTTTAGCACATATCACAATGTTTCTGCAGCCATGGGAAATGATAAAAGTTAATAACTAGTTTGCAGTGTTAGTAATGAGCAATAGCACATGTTGTAACTCAATTCAGCAAAACAGATATAAAACTGTTACACTTGGAAGAGGAATTACTGTTAATTTCAATGGAGTTTTTATATTTAAACATTAAGAGAATGTTTGTAGCTGCATATTCTCTGCTGTTGCCTATAGAAATGCCAGCTTTATCACGCAATATTGTAAAAATCAAACTAGGCTCAATGGAAGATCTATTAACATATCCAGGAACTACTGCTCAAGTCAGATTAATCCTAACAATGGGTGTAAAGATGGACAGAAAATGTAGAATAAATAGAGTTCGCAAAGTGCCAAGTGAATGCATTACACTGTCTGAGAGACGATGGTGAAACACAGCCAGCCAGACACTCTTCAATCTATGCCAAAAGAGGCTTCCTTCACTCACAAACACACACACACACACACACACACACACACACTGACAGACAAACAGAGTAATTAGTCTTTGATTTCCCTCGGCAGTGTTCTGGTACCAGGGGGCAGCTGCTGGGACCCTGCTTTAGCCTTGGCTAATTTCACTCACGGCTTGATCTCGACCCAGCACAGGTGCCCACTTGGCACCCAACCACCGTTACCATGGTAATGCCAACTTCAGGGGCCAAGAAAATGCCAATTGTCAAAGGAGCTCAGCCACAGGGGCCAGGGATGTGATCCTCATTATGAACAGGACACATTAGCAGAAATAAAGGAAGCAGTCAGATCTGGACAGTTCAGTTAGGTTTCATTGTTTAATATCTTTTCTTTTCTTAGTACTTCATATCTATATATGTTTTTGCAATTTTACTTTTTCTTTTATGAAATGACATTTGTTTGTTACTCTCTGTTGCACTAATGTCCACGGCCAAAAACAAAAATATAAATGCAGTTTCTGAGCAGCATCCAGTACACAGACAATAGTGTAAGCCACTATAACCAAGGCTTGAGTGCCTCTTTGTGGTTTACAAGTGTCACTGCAACGTCCGTCAGCCTGCAGGTCCACGTCAACATGCACCTGCTGTAAAACACAAAACACAGCGCTGCTGATTCAGGTAGTTTTGCTGTAATTAGCTTTTTCTGTTAATGACTTAAGGATTCACCCATCACCCCTACAGTCACTAAGCCCAGGAGACAGGCCTGCTTTGTCTCGCCTCTCGTAATGAGGAGGGAGATCCAGACAGCAAACACCAAGGGACCCAGCTCCTCAAATCAGCTGCACTTACTTGTTCCCTTTAGACAAAACATCTAGCCAGCATCTTGCACACTAAGCAAGCTGACAAGTTTGAGTGTGAAGGGTTAATTCTGTCCGAAGTGAAGGGAAAATCAAAGCACTGCAGTTTAGAAAGAAGAATGCATGGGCAGTCAGAGCCATCGGACACTGAACTCAAATAGGCATTTTTTTTGTGTCGGTCAGAGTTGCATGTTTCCTAAACTTTATTCCATTAAGCTAGCCTTTCAGCACAACAGACATACATCTGACTCCAGAAAATATGTTTTACATGCTCTCTTTTCTGTTATGAAATCAAATGTTACATATCAGATAATTAAGTACATTCTGCTTGATAGAAGATGTGCAATTCACATTTTATTTACCACCCATTCAAAGAACTTTGTGATCAGTTTGTCTTGTGCAGCAACAACAATTTAGACAGTTAATATAACATTCTAATTGCAAATGTAATAGCCCAATTTCCCCGCAATGACCATTAAAGCTTAATCTAATTTAGTCTAATTGGCCATATCACAGGCTTTTCCTGCTTTTATGAACTCATTTCAGCAGACCCATATTGTGAATTTCTTACCTAAGGCCATCTTCTAACCAACAGTCATTTTAATTGGCACATTGCCATCTGGTGTATGGCTGAAGTATCTGTGTTGCAGCTCTTCCAGCCACTTGATGGCTATCATAAGTTTTTTTTTCACCCTAAATTAATTTTTCAAAGTTTAACCTAAGGCTGAGCTACATCTTCTTCTTCAGCATGAGACTGAATGTTGTTATTTTACTAGTCAGAGCTCTCATGCAGCCCTGCTGAAGATTTAGGAGGTTAAAAACCATCAACATCTAATGCCCCTGTACATGTAATTTCAAGTGCCTTTTGTCCATGCAAAATCTAAGTGAGATTATAGACACATTGATTTACACATTCATGCATTTCTGTAGGTCTGATCACAGATCTAATGTGGTCAGTGTTTGTTTTCTTGTGCTGTGCAAATCATCGTCGGCCTTCCTCAACTCTGAGTCTGAGGTCTGAGGGTATTCATGAACCTCTAGGTCAACCTTAGAAACATTTTAAGTTTCTTAATAGAAGAAATACCAAGCATCTCTACCTGCATCCACCTTTGTCCTGAACACCTCTGACCTCTGCAGCAAATTCATTTTGTACAGTCCCTCACTGAGTCACTGACCATAACATTCTCTGTCTGGTTTAACACAGTAGCATTCATTCCTCACCAATATACACAAATTGTATACAAACTGATGTCTTTTCATTATTTTTACTGAATTACGTCTTGCTCTAAGCAGTGACCGTGAGGTGGTAGACGACAGGTATCAAGACATTTAATGAATGTTATTGATTATGCACTGAATGTGGATGTCTGCAGTCCGCATTTCCTACAGATTGAAGAGGGAATTGTATATTTCTAGGATGCGTAGTGTGAAAAAAAATGACAGGAAAATACAGCAAAGCCTGAATAATTTGGTTTGCTTTGAGAAGCTTAGAGGGAACATGCTTTTTAACTTCATGCCCAGTTTGCTGTCTTGCTGTTTACTTTTCAGTTATTGAGTGAGCACATTTTAGTTACTGCAAATGAATCCAAACATTATTCAACTTTAGAGTTTAAAAACTGGATTGAGATTTTTGTTCCTCATCATTTTCATCATATTTGAATCATCATATCTACATTTGTGCAGCTGTCAGGTCAGACTAACACCGTGCACATAAAAACACAAAGAACGACTAATTGATTAAATAGAATTACAATGTTTTACAAGTGTCATAAAGATGTTCCCTTTAAATCCATCCAATTTTCGTGTTTTTGTAACAAACTCTAAAAATGAGAAGAATAATTTCTATAAATGTCTATAAAGGAAGTTAGCCTTTACTTTGACTGTAGATTGGTGACATGGTGAGAGAGGAACGATTCATTTTACGTAATCTGTAGATTTCTAACATAAACATGAGTGGGTATATTCAAGGTGGAAGAGGCCACAGTGACACCACTTAAATCTAGCTGTATTTAGAGATAAACTGAGGTTGGTAAACCCAGTGTCTGCTCACACGACACTTTAGTCAGGTGGTGGCAGTACTGCATCAAAAAGATGGCATAGCAACTGCCAAAAAACATCAATGAACCATTAAACTTTCACTACTGCTACATCACATAGTAAATGCATATTACCAGTAAAAGGTCAAACGCAGTACTTGGACGTCATGGACAAACAGGCTTGAGCCTAATTTAACTTCTTGATTGAAGAAAAGAAGTTTCCTCAGAGACACAGAATCTCAACAGCATATGAAGTCTGAGCACTAACACCAACAAAACGTCTTTCTTTTAAAATAAGAATTAAAGGGAGACATAAAACAGGAATCTGTCAGCAACACAAAACCAAAACTAACCGAACTGCACAAGTACACTCATATTCATCCAGCCTGTGAAGTGGAAGTTAGATCATCAGTGTGAAGATCTGTGGAGCAGAGACAGACAGGCTGCAGCATGCAGCTCTGACTGCAAATGAATCACACCATGATAATATACCTGCTGAACCTGAGCCAGACACACACACACACACACACACACACACACACACACACACACACACACACAGAGAGAGAGAGAGAGAGAGAGACTGAAACTTGCAATGTGACGTGAGATTAAAAGAAAGAGCAATTACAGTCAAGATGGTTATCTATAAAGCAGTATCTATGTATATATCAACTAAAGGTGTGGTTTGTTTTAATTCCAGTGTAAAATTGAACTTTGAACAAACAAAAGTAACTCCTATGACAGTTCACCAGCATTGATCCAGTACCAATGTACCTAACTGGCCCAGGGTAATCTATGAGAAAACTGTGCTTATGAAGTGAAAAATTAACCCTACATGCTCTTTACCTGAAGCATCACAGCACTAAATGGACATTAGAAGACTGTTTATGCAGAATTTGTGTCTGTCTGGTTCCCCAATTTCTGACTAGCCCAATGTTAACTGTAAATGTGGCATTGTGTTTTCTAAATGAGCAGACAGGAAGAAACATACAAAGCTGTTAGGAGCTGAAATAGTTCTGCTATGTAAACCAGGTAATGTCAACTTGTATCAGAGGTCAAATCTTTAATGTGGAACTTCAAGTCACAACAGTAGCATGTTTGGCATTAGCTCATGTCAGGGTCAGGGGCTTCTGAGGTAAGAAAGGACTGTTGTCACTCCACCTACAATATCTTTGAAGCAATCCACACAAATGCTTAATGGCTGACATGTACGGGATTAAAATGTTACTTGTGGCTCATCAGTTACTCCACAATACAGTCTCTAAACTGTCCAGCTCAGGATACCTGTGGAAGTACTACTGTCAGAGCAGTGTTGTCATTAACAGGTTAAAACCAACAGGTTAACTGGGTTCCTGCCTGTTAATAGATAAGGCAACAGGAAGGGAGGCAGTGGCAGATGGAAAGAACTGGACAGACTGGATTTACTTCTACAACTGTATACACACGCATGAGTTTATCTCAGTGTGTGGGTGTTTGCTTCTTTGTGTGTCTGTGTGTATACACACACAGACAGAAGGCTGTTCCACCAGTGCAAAGCTGGTTGTGCCAGCCCACTTCCAGCTGAGCCTTGCGCTCCACCATACAGTAACTATCAACAGAGTATTACTACACTATGTGAGTCTTGTGACCAGAGTTTCACTGTTTACTTTTCAGGCTGACTGACAATAGTTGGGGTTTTTCAGTGTAATACAGGTAGAAAGCAGAGTTCAGAGCTACAAGATAACCTTAAGAAAATCACTATAAAACTTAATTTGTTTATAGCTATATGGCTAAAATGTCATGGTCATGAATTTTTTATTCTATTATACTACACAGTACACTCTGTCATCAGCGAGCTGGTAATGAGTACAAACTACCACCAGGGGGAGCAGATTTCCACAGCACTGACAAGTAGTTCTCCATTTGTTTGCTATAAGTGCAATTCGTTCTTTCTTTCTTTCTTTCTTTCTTGTAGATTTAAATGACAAAAGCATCAGAGGATGGGCGAGGACAGGGGACAAGATGAGATGAGAGAGTAAAAGGAGTGTTTCAGGCAGCAGTTGCAAAACAGCTGCTCTCCTCAGCGATCCCACCTGATGTGTAACCATGGCACCTTCCACATGGTCATTGTCAGGTATTTAGAAGCACACCCTTTGCATATGCATAAAGAAAACCAAAAGCATCAATGTATCCAACACACCAACTGTCCAAACCAGTCACATCAATCAGCTTGACAAATTGCCTTATACATCAATATCACTTGTGGGAAATGTGCCATTTAAACAAATAAAAGATATTAAGAAAGATAGAAAGGTGAAAGGGGCTGCAAGATACAAGATACTGCAAGAAAACTGCTGACTGATTGGAAATAAAGATAACAGTGATGTGAACACTAGATAAACAATCCCAGCTATCCTATACTACAATACACCACAGTGAGGAATGGCAGATAGTTATTACTGCTTTAAATATCTCTCTCTGTTTTTTGTTCTGTTTTGGGGGGTTTTAATCTTTGAACTGTTTCAAATTAGTAACTATGTATTCACTGGCTTTGGAGTAAATTGTAGTCATTCTAGTAAACATTTAAAATTTGAAATGAGTTGAAAACTAGCTGAAAACATTAATCTAAACCATTTCCGACTCAGAGACACAATAAGAGGGTATAGCTCACTATTTGGCCCAACATTAAAGCCAACCTGCCTGTGACTCAGGTGCAGTCAGCACTGTTCCCATGAGAAGGATGCAGTGGGACTGTGGGTAATCGCTTCCAGTTGGTCTAGTGGGTGGGGTGGTAGTGTGATATCATAATGCCTCTGACACAGATTCTGCTCACACACCCTTATAGTTGCAGATATAGAAACAAACACATCAAAGTGGGGCTTTGAACGTAACACGGCAAACGATACTGCGTCATTTAACTTTCCACAAATATGAAAGCTATAGAACACGGCCAACAGATTGAAAAAATTAAACAGAGAACATGGCGGTGTGCAGTGGTTTACCGTCCTGTAGCATTTCAGTAATGATGACACAGTATGAGCAGACAGGTGAAATCATAAGCACATGTCAGTGAAACCTTTGTAGCACTGCCAGGCTTTTGTGCACGCCATGAGAGGCTACTTTTCCACAGAAAAAGATGCTATAACAAGACAGTTTTTTAAAATAAATAAAATATGGCTTGATATGCAAACACATACTTGTTCTTTCTGTAATGTCACACACACTTTGACTCACCCTATCTTTGTCATCCACCACATCACACAGCATATCGTCCAGGTCCAAAATGCCTCCATCTCCATGTTCCAACCTGTGGACCTGAACCCAATAGCTGGGGTCCTAAAAGAAAAGAGAAGGAGAGTATTAGCTCTGTAATGAGATCAGCTGTATTTCCACCATATAGCCTTAGGAATTGCAGCATTATGTAAGTAAAGCCATACAATACATTAGCTTTGCCAGGCCACAAGAATTAGGAGCTGATCAGCTGATCTAATCAGAATGTGGTTCATATAATGATCCAGTCAGCTGGCAGGCAGGGCTCTGACATGGTTATGGATTGACATCATGGTACTTGTTATGAAATATTTTAATCTGCTGATGGATGGCGTGCAAGCTAAGCATATGGCTCAGATCTCTTTTCCATGTGTGCAGAAAGAGAATCAGCTTGATAAAGGCAGAGAAGGAGATATAATATTCATCAGTTCTTATGGACACATTTACATGCAAATAAGATGATAAGACAACACTCCTCCACCCTCCCCTAGTCACTTAAATAAAGCTGTAATAACCTGGTTTGAATTAGCATATGAACACGGTCCCCACATACATAATGCAGTGAGTAAAGCAGGAAGAGAGAAAGTTCCAGATCGTCTCAGCTTACTGTTAGCAACTCAGCTTGTTTATAACTCAACAGTTCCTTTTCTACAACCACAACAATGTAGTCCATATGATGAGGTGGATGATATAAACATGATATTCTCAAATTCTAACTGAGGCTGGTGTATAATATTTGGTGCTTTGTCCTAATCAAAGAGTCTTTTACATAATGCTGCACCAGGAAGTGTACAGTGCACAGGATGCCACATGTTCTTCCATATGTCCCACCTTTGTATGTTTCATAGCCCTTTATTCTTCCTTATAATGCCTCTGTTTAGTACCTTTTCAAGTTAGGGATGGGTAGATTATGTTATTCTTAGAAATCAGAACTGTAGAGCTCATACAATACTGTATGTAGGTTTACTGGTGGTGCCAAAGACCAAAAAGAAACTGAGGAGTGATCATGGCTGCTCTAAACTGTGGAATGAGCTACCACTGAATATCAGACTGGCTGATTCTCTAACTATTTTTAAACCTCTTTTAAAAATACTTTTTTTTTTTAGCTTTGAGCTGACTTTTATTGTACAACCTGTGTTTTATGTCTTATTTTATATTCGCATCATTTTATTTGTATTTTTTTATTTATTTATTTTGTTTTGTTTTAATGTGAACAACACTTTGGTCGACAGTGTTTTTTTTAAAGTGCTTTAGAAATAAAGTTGGATTGGATTGGATTATTTGTGGAAAAAAACTAGCCTAGCCGCTCTATAGACAACCCACGGCAACGGATTTAATTCTCTGCCAGGGTGGGTCTAGTTACCCTCCATAAGGCTCAAGGTTGGATTCTCCTAAAACTGGCCGGACCAATCACCATGAAGTGTAGAGTCAGAAGGCGGGCGTAACTAAGTGAGGACAGAGGCGCGACGATTCTGACAAACAACCGGAAACAACTAGCCTAGCCGCGCTAGACAACCCACGGCAACGAATTTAATTCTCTGCCAGGGTCGACAACAAAAACGACAACAGTTGTTGAGCTCCATTAGCACCGACTCTGAATAATCTTTCTGTTAACATGTCTGTAATATACTTGAGCTTCACCCATTGACTGTATAAATAAGGCTTCACTGAACTACCGCATCCTCTGATTTCCGGCGGTCTAGGAGCCTATGATTGGTTGTATACCTACCCAATTGCTGCAGAGTGATTTGATAGACAACCTTTTAGCCCGCTTCCCTCCCTGTCGAGCGTGCCTAGACCCTTGCATCTTCAGAGCATGGGTCTAGCACGGCTAGGCTAGAAAAAAACCCTAACCCTAACTACTTTGACTATGTATGGTTCATAGCTTGGTGAAGTTCAAAGTCTGTCCATCTTGTATGACTGTCAATTGTAAAAATCAGTAGAGTAATTCAATCATCAGTTTTATGTAACTAAAAGGTAGCTGAATCACACAAATTCACATGACAGTAGAGTCAAAATTCAAAATGGCAGTTACTGATGAGCTCGTCAGCTTTAGGAGTTTAGCAGGTAGGGTTTCTCCATCATCAGGTTAGTGCCTGATTTAGCTACATGGAGTTATGTACTGCTTAAAAGAATCCCTTTATGCTTATAAATGGACTAGATGTAACTATGTAATGTTGCCTCCTCTAAAATATACAGATCTATGAAGTTTCTCGCCGTATATCATCCAGTACACAACTGCTGCAGCTGGAGCCCACTAGCTCACTGCTTACTCTGCTCAAACCCCACAAAACTATGCAGCATTACCCAATGGCAAGTTGTAATATTGAAGTAATTTAGCCATACATGTTTCAGCTGGAAATTGATTCAGAAGAAGAGGAGTTAAGTGGAAAGTCACACCCTAGCTTTCCATTTTATTGAGGTTTGTTCCAAATAAAACCTATGAAGTCTGAATCCATGTTTTAGAGACTGTTATTGAGAAAATGCTGTTTGGCATTCACTGCTTATTTCACTCGACTTATGTCTTCTACCATATAAAAACACCATAACAACATGTTTACAAAGTAAAAAAAACAAAACAAATATAGTTACTACATTTAGCCAATATTTACCAGCATAGTTTCTCTCAGAAACCATAAGATATTTAAAGCTAAGGTGAGACATCATTGCTTCCCAAACTCTCAGTTTTAGATGTGTGAACTCACACAAACTGGATTTTTAAAAATCTGTGCTTCAGAAAGCAAAAAGAAAATCACAGCTCGAGTGACCTTAAAGCACTGTTTGCATGTGGATGAGAGGCCCAAATGTAGAGGAAAATGTTCATCCCGAAAAATACTCATAATAGTGCGGCCTTCATGTTTGGTTTGGATGACTGATACTGAGAAATAAAAAGCTAAAGAAAGCTTCCCATTTTCTCCATTTGCCCTGTTCCCTCCGTGCTCTGCTCCCACAGTCTGGCTTTGCCCAGCTCATAGCCTACAAGCATTGAAGCATGATGGCCTAGTCAGGCAGGATGGTGAAGACAAACCGCTCAGCTCAGTGGCTGTCCTTTCTCCTTCACCATGTTATGAAAGAACCTCCTCACTCTTTTGTCTGTATTTTGGTCTCACTCTGTTTCACTCCCTCTGCCTCTTTTCCCCACTGCGCTCTCCTCCAAACTGAGCTGTCTTCAGGACTGTGGTTAAATGCCTTCATGCACAGCTCTGTTGTACTGAACTTCACTGCGGTTCACCAGAGAAAATGGTCCAAATCATGAGGGGAATGACTGTGTGGTATTTTTCTTCCTTTTGAGGTTATTAAGAGGGAAAATATGGTGAGTTCATCAGGCTGCTTCCAAAAGACAAGACAAAAAGTCAGAAACAAAGAGAGAGTTGGGTAGTTTAATGACCACTAAAAGAACAATGCATGTTACAGACATTAGAGAACATTGTGGAGTTGATGTGTATCTGGATTATCTCATGTGTTGATCCCCAGAAAAACATAAGACCGTTTGTCTGGGTTTGAAAGACATCCAATTTGGGATAAAAATAAAAATAAAATGCCGAAACAATGCTACAATACCACTACAAACACAGTGAAAACCAACAAAAACAAGAAAGACACCACATAAACTGTAAGTCATTACAAAACTCAAACTGACCCTCAGCTTTAAATGGAAACTGTCCAAATACTGACACGCTCCATTTAGCACGGTCCTCATCCTGACGTGTTCCTCAGATGGATTACAAGGACATTCTGATAGAAGCTCAGCTACAAAACGTAATCCTAAAAATACACTCAAGATGGAAGGGAAGATTTTGACTTAGAGAACCACTGTTTAGATTTGATTAGGTTAGAATTATGTAGGAGTCTTACATCACGAATGTTTTGCCACCAGCAAGCCAAAAAGCCAAGGACTCATTACTGCAGCATTGCCTGACTCTGGTTGGATTTTGTATTTTGCGGGTCATCTGAATACTTTGGTGTAAATACCAAGGTCTCAAATGATGCCTACAGGTTTTTTTCTTCCTCTGGTGGATACTTGTAAATACTAGTAAGCCCTCCTTATAAGACACAGCTGGTCATGTTAGCCATTCCACTCACAAAACCATGCCAACGGTCAAATCCTATTTAGCCTACTTCTTAGTATCACTTTTCCTCTTTCACTCTGAAGACTACTGCCACTTTCGAGAATGTACCACGCAATTTGATGATGATGGTGATGATGGTGATGATGATGTATTCTTGCTTAAAGCTCTGTTATTTTGTGTGGGGTGTTTTTGTTTGTTGGTGGGCTGTCCTGTGTTTGCTATATAATTCAGCTTTTCATAAGAGGTCTCTTTAATGTCATCACATATTACATACCATGTGCTGCTATTGTGTATTTAATAAAAACAGTTACTAATATATAAAGATTGGTATACAGTGCATGCTTGCTCACAAGGACCTTCTGTTAGTAGAGCAATCTCAAGTGTACTTAAGTGAAGAAAGTGTCATTACATATAGGCACATATGGGCCGAATGAAATGTTACGCTAGAAACCAGTACAAATGGACTGAAGAGAAACAGAGAAGAAGAGGAGCAGATCCTTCCAACAAAGAGTGCATTGTAAGTCATTTGTATTACTGTAGTGTATAGTAACAACGAGTAGGGAGGACAAGCGTAGAGTTGATAAAGTGTTAGCACGCTAAGCAGTCAACCTCAGCTCATTTTGTTACTGTAATCTCTGCAACTAAATCAACACTGTATGCAAGACTTGGTGTTAGATTACATGGCAAAGTCACGAAGCCTTCTCACTTTCAGTTCTGTACTTCTGGGAGTTACTTTCCTGTCTTTAATCAAGAGCCCTGTGTTTTAATCAGAGAGCATTATTTCTTCATTTTACATTCAGATTTTGTAATGTTCTCCCTCAAAACTCTGCTCTCTTCTCCATTATCTCATGCTCAGTGCAAATCTGCTCAGCTCCTGCTCAAAACTGCTTGTCTGCACTCAGAAATACTGCTACTTGTACAAACGTCTGTTTATTCAGCTTAAGTGCATCTCCTCCACTCTCTACTTGCAAAACTTCAGCTCTCACATCTGTGCTCTTGCACCCAGATCTTTGTGAAACAAGGTGTCAAAAGTCCCCAGCCAACAGAATGCCAGCTATGACATGGACCAATGAAAACTTTACTGCCTCCCTGTAGGCAAGTTTGCATTACTTTTAAGAGTGTCCCTTACAATTGACTACTGCTATACTAGATTCAAGCACTCCTGTCCCTCTAGGACTTATATGTGCTTTACTTGTTTTCTTGTATTAGTTCATTCATATACTGTATTATGTCTGTATATTTTACCGTGATAGCTAGATGTAGTAGTAGCCACATGACTTCATGTTGGATCACTATAGCTGAAAATTAGGTCAGTTAGGTTTAATTGGGTTCAGCAGATCAGTGCCAGCAAGGATCACCAAAATCAAAGATCTGAAGCTAGTGGCAAAGGTAGATAAACAGGATGGGGATACATCCATGTGAATATGCTCTGCTCTTTGTAATGCTAACACTGCTATTAGGCAAAAAGCAAGATGGGAAAGTAACTTAATAAAAATGGCATTTCTCTGCATCTACAAATATTAGGGGAGTGACGAGATCTCGTCCCACGAGATCTCGCGAGATTACATCGTGACGATATTTCTCGTTTAAGTGAAAAGCTGTCTCGCGGGCACAGGGCAGAAGTCTATCAGACTGTGAGCTATGTAAACATCTATTTATGACCTATGGGGGCAGTAATGTGCCTTTGCTGCGTTTAGTCTGCCAAAAACTGACAAAAAGAAGGTGAAGGAATACTGCAGCAGCAATAGCCAGAATGACGTCGGAGTCTGAAATCACCTTTGAAGATGCCCCCGCCACATTTAAGTCGTTTGTGTGGCAGCATTTTGGGTACCCAGTGGAGAAACATCCAACCAACAACCAAGTGACGGACAAGACATGGACAATATGTAAGCAGTGTAAGAAAATAATGCCGTACACCGCTGCTAACACAAGCACAATGCTAAGACACATACAGAACTACCACAGCTCGCTAAAATCACCTGCACCTGTGATGAAAGCAGCTAAAGGCCAGACAACACTGACTGACGCCTTTGCACCTAAACTTCCAGACTCAAGCGCCAGGGCCACGGCAATAACGAGAGAAATTGGCGTTTTCATTGCAGCTGATATGAGGCCGTTTTCTGTGGTAGAAAACCCGGGATTTCATCGACTCCTCCATAAACTGGAACCGAAGTACACCATTCCGTCAGGTACGCATTTTACACGCACAGTGGTCCCGAACCTTTATAAGGAGTCGAAGACTAAAGTTTGCACTTTTTTGCACTCTGTATTGACAGAGTAGTACTTTGGTTACAGTTTTGCGCATATTGTTTGCACATTAAAAAATAAGTACTTTTTTTTAATTTGTGGAAAGAAGGCCAACAGTTAAAAGCTCATGCTTCAGTCATGCAAGGATGTAAGTTACAAAACATTTCAAAATGCCCGTGCATCTTTTTGTGACTGTCAAATAAAAAAAACGTAGTGTCTACAGATACGGACCCGTACCCGTAGCCTGTGGCCTACGGATACGGCACTTTACCTTGTCATAAATATTAATGAGACGGACATGAATATTAATGAGCCGGCTGATGAACGTGCTTTGTGATTGGCTGGTAATCCGACGTACATAAATATTAATGAGCCGGTTTGGTAATCCGAGTGATGAAGACGCTTCCGTGATTCGAAGTGAATCTGCGTGCCGAGCCTGTCATGTCAGTCATCTGCTGTTCTCTTTTCTATCATGCATAATGTCTTATAAATATCATTATCTGACTTTTTCACGGACAGCGATTTGGGGGTTGAAATCAGCACTACTATTAAAAATAGCAAAACTTTTTATTCACGTGATCCTGTTCTAATAAAGCACAAACAGCAAACAAAACAAATGGCGGAACTAACAGCCAGCAAACTACAAGTATTTTTTTTACCTTCAAAAGTAGCGACAGACTATTACATATTAACAACCTAAACAAAACCCTGACGTATTTTCTACGTCTGGCAACACAGACACTGCACGTCAGTCACTTTAATGTTAGCGGACTCTGTTGAATGGCTAAGTTACATAACCACAAACAAATCTCACAATATCACAGTAAATCGAGTTTGTGGGTTTTTTAATTCATGCCGAATTAAAGAGCTGCTCCTCACCATTCACGAGTGTTTGTTTCATATTCGACATCCTTAACTTTATCTTGTAAATTAGCATCCGAAATTAAATGGGAACATTTGCAATGGAGTTCGTCAGCCGCTTCCACCACCGAACACGGTAAACTAATTAATAGGAACTGGACTTCAAACAATTTAGACACGCCGTCTAAAAGCGTAAAAACTGCAATGTCTAAAGTGTGAGAGGAGACGGTGTATTTTTGGTTAAATTATACAATGTTCGCCGTCAAAGTCATTCATATAAACTGCCTGTAATGTGCAGCAAATAGTAGTTAACCGGCGCCAGCTCTTCAGTGACCTTAACGGGTCCGTACCTCTAGTACAGATGCTACGGGTACGGGTCCGTACCTGTAGCATCAACCTAAAAAAAACCTCTTTGTCCAGTTATATATTTTGTCATTTTAGTTTTCTTAAAGTAATGTGAAAATATCGTCTCCTCTCATCTCGTTCTCGTGAACCCACTATCGTGTATCGTCTCGTCTCGTGAGCTGAGTGTATCGTCACACCCCTAACAAATATATTTTCTTCAATACTTGGTTTCACTCACATTTACTTTCACAAAACTGAAAGTCTTCAAGCCAGCAGGTGAAGAAACTCTTGTCCAGATGCATTCAGTATAATCACATCTTAACACCCAAAAACTAGTCTCAAGTAAAGCCCTTCCAGAAACAGACAGACAATCAGTCTTTGATTATCAGAAAAGGCATTTTAAACCTTTGCAAAAAAATTCATATGCATCAAAGGAACAGAATCCACATTCATAAAGTACACATTGTTGCTTAAGTTTTACATACGGCTTCGTTTTAAAACGCAGCTTTTCTTGCCTAAAACTATCGTGATTCATAATTATTTTTTTAAACAGCCAGTAGGTAAGCTCTGCATTATTTCATTAATAAAGCAAGAAAGAAAAGAATCACATGAACAAAACATCTCAAGTACAATTGCCAAGCCCAGCTCTAGGAGACATTCTGATCCAGGTGCACAGTGAAATGTGATAGTAGCATATATCTGTCAACCATTCCTGCAAACAGGGAGAAGTATTATTAAAAACCTGTAGAAACCAGTGTAACCAGTGTTACACCTATCAGCATCTATCTGAGGTGACATCAACATTTTGTCAAGTTTAAGTTTTTATGCCAGTGCTGAACAACAATCTCAGATCAAGTACAGAGTTTTTAAGGTCAGCCATGAGTTCTGAACAGCAGCATCTTCACAGTGCTGTTGCCTTATCACCGGGAATAAGGACTGCAATGCACATACTCTGATCCATGGGATTTCCATGTTACAGTGAAATAGGAGATGCCAGAGAAGATTCTAAAAGATGACACTTGACAGGTATGGAAGCATACAGCAGGTAGCCGATAACTTCACTATCATTAATATACTTGAGATAGTAATGTTTTAATTTGATAAATGTTTCTTCCAAAAATCTTTGAATTACTGTCAAAAGTGTATTGAGCTTATGAAGAGGGAGATTTGTTAATTATCAGACTGTAGTATTTGGTGCAATAGATGTGAGCAGATTTGCAGGTTGAGTTAGTGAGCATCGCATTCAGCTCCTGCTCCAGTGACCTGTTCAGTCACTTGTGAGTTTGACTCATTCATTCACGCACTGAATGAGTGACACACTGCCACCACTGTCTTATCAGGTATCTGCTTTAGTGATTCATCACAGAAGGTGAAGGGAAACAGAGAGCTAGTTGTTCTCTTTGTGTAACACACACAGACACTCACAGACACACAGACTTGTGACAAAAGGTGAGACAACAGCTCTCTTCACCCCTGTATCTGTGTCTTTGTGTTACACCAAAGCGGATTGCCTCTTTCTGTCAAAGACCACACAAAGACTGGTGCCCTGGAGGAAACTCTGGTGAGGGAGGAGGGTGGGAAAAAGTGTGTGTGAGAAAGAGAGAACATGCGCCTGTGTGTGTTTTATGATTGCTATTAGCTCCTGCAAGTGTTGCTATTCCCAGCGGGGAAATATCACCGGCTGGATAGATTTCTCAAATAGAGAGGACAGCAGCAGGACCTCGTGGCGCAACGGTAGCGCGTCTGACTCCAGATCAGAAGGTTGCGTGTTCAAATCACGTCGGGGTCAGTGATTTTTAAAGACTGACCAGTCTCAGCATGAACACTCATTCAACCTCAGTGTAGGTTTGCCACGTAATTTACGTTACACAGCTGAATACTGTTGTGACACAAATTAATGAAGGCAAAAGAGAGACACCACTGATCGCAGTGAACTGGTTACCACGGGAGAACGTCAAGCACCAGGAGAAGATCCCTGAAACACACAGCTCGTACGACAATGCTGTTTCACAAACCACAAGCAGCCACAGTCTACAGGACTGATGAAATGCGATCACATTTGTTGTCGTGAAGATGGCATCAACAGACTGTGCTCTGTAAACTGAGAAAGTGGGTGAGATGTAATAAGTATGCAAGCAGCTGCCAAAAGAGAAGTAACGCAGAAGAACAACATTGTGTTCATTATCTTGCCACAGCTTTCCTGCATTGTCCAGAATAGAAAAACCTATTTTTTAATTTATTCCTTTCAAAATACATTCATTCATGTGTCAGGTAATTAAATCAAGACCAGAATTCAATTCAAAAAGTCTAGCAATGTCCCAGTTTGATTTATCTTTAAGTTAAAATTTGGACATTGTTGCGTAAAGTACACAACTTCATCTGTCAAAAATGAAGGCCTAAGAAGCTTTGAAATGTAAAACAAATGAACAAACCTGCATGGGGAAAACTGTATGAATGTAAGTACGTTTCAAATCTGAAAGCCTGCAGGTCACAAAATCCAAACTCCACGATGACATCATCTACTCCAGCCTTTCTGCAGATACAATTTTACTGTGCCCTCTCACAAAGCTATTCCATCTATGTACAATGTTCATCTAATTAGACTTCAGCTCAAGAATGTGTGTGCATGAGCACATCTGTTTGTCAGGGAGGCATGCTGGGTCAGTGGTTTGTGCAGTTTCTTCACAGTAATTTTCCTACTTTGATCCTGGCGTGGACAGTTTTTGTAATGATTGATAGCGCTCACAGCACTGGCCAGAAGTTAGATGAATCATTGAAGCTTCCTGTTTTCACAACATTTTTCAGCTCTCACAATGTTGGGTGCTAATTAAATGTCATAAAGCTTCAGAAAACTTGGGCAAGGCAGGATTCCTGGCAAGTTCTAGAGCTCAGCCTTTAGAACAGCAGTCTCGCACCTAAAGAGGTTTGGGATTCAACCTCCAAGTCTGTATTATTATGGATCTATAACGTGTCATTTTGTGTAGCTGTTTTCAAATTTTCCAAAAACATAAACTATTATGGTGTTATTGGTCTCTTACTGCTAAATTCTAATGTCACTATTCCATCATATAAGCTAATATTATCACTGAATACTTTAATGAGCTCGCCTACTTTAGACCCTTCAGAAAAAAGCGGGCAAAAATCCTTGATTCCGCGGGCTAAAATCCTTGATTATGCGAATATATATGCAGGGTTTTTATGCCATTTTATGCGGGGAAATTGCAGAAAGTTGCAAAGTATGCGAATAGTTGTGAAATATGCAAAAAGATGCAAAATATGTAAGAACTGGGGAAAAAAGGTGATTCTTCTCATACATCCTGTTACTAGGCTACCACTGAATGAAAAAGAGCAATATAAAGATAAACAGACATACTACATGCAAGACACATCACAGTAAGTGCTGCCAGTGTTTCATTTATTATCAGCTTAAGCATGACTTAAACATTCCTCAATCACAAATTTCTCGCGCGAACTGATGACGTCAGGCCGGGCGTCACATAAAAACTCACTCACAACTCCATTTATATCGGTTATAGTTTTCTCATTTTACGCGGAAATTGTGAAATCAAGTGGGACCCACATATTTTTCTTTTTTTCGTGGAAATGTGAGATTCTTGCGGGAATTATGAGCTGTTTTGCGGGGATTATGCGGCCTTTTGGGAAATAATTGACCCCCGCATAATCCGCAGCATTTTGGTGATTAATGCGGGAATTCATGCGATCACATAATCGCGTTTTCTGGAGGCTCTACTAGTTGATCAAAAACATGAATTATTGTAGCTTGGAAAAACCAAACTGAATCTCCATGTAATCTCCTATCTCCATGTTAGGAGATACAGGAGAATCAGTTTGGCATTGGGCGAATTGAATCGCGTTTCCCTCCCGGGAAAGTTTGGTACGACCAATCATAGCACGGGAGGCGGGAGTTAATGTTGCGTCATCTTCAGCGCCTGGATTACCCATAAAACACCTGCGCACCTCCCGTAACCAAACACAAACATTAACAAAGTTATTCCTAACACCGCTAATCGTTCGGAAGGAATCTTTTGTTGCGTAGCCTTTTCAAAAATAAGTGTTGTAGTTGAGAGCACCCCATGTATTCGCAGATTTTTGTGACAAAAACGGCAGTAATCATTCACCGCGACGCTTTCTCGGCTGCATGCCATTATTGTTTGGACTACATGGACTTCAAGGTCGATTTGTTTGTGTGTCACATCCGTGTTACGCTGATTAGTTCTTTCTCGTTCAAGCTGCATTCGTTAGCCCCTCCTTTTTGAAATCGTCTCCTATCATCACAATGCCAGACTGCCTTTATTTGTATTTATATTAATACATAAATAAAGTCAGTCTGGATTTTCCAGGCAAGAATTATTGCATGTATTGTAAAGAAGAATTAAACTTCTCTTGTAAATCTTTAAGTAGCTATTATGATTGAACCATGCCTATTCCACTATGATCAAAACTTTTGCATTAGACCTACTTTATTCTTCTTACAGTATATGTAATTGTTGTTGTTGTTGTTATTGTTATAGTTAAGACTGACGGTTAATGTAGTGTTTCACAAGAAACATAAATGCACTCTTGTTCAGTGAAAATAAACAAGATTATTTTAGGGGAATCATAATTTTAATCCCATGTTTCATCATATGTATGTCTTCATTAAATTATTATTTGTTGAGTGTGTTCGTTTTTTGAGATAGAAGACAAGTAATCTCCCTCAGTTAAAGTTGTGTATTCTGCAATGTAAAATGAAGCTTGAATTCAAGGACCAATACTGTTCAGAGGAAAGAAAAATGTGTCAAAAATAACTTTAAAATGACAAACATGTGTCTCACTTGACTCAAATCATCAGAATCAAATGAATCCGCTCAACTCTGAGTCATTGTCTGCTGTAAAGAGAGCAAAGTTAATAAAGATAATTCATTTATTTGTTCATTCATTAAGCCCATAAACATCTGTGTGCTGTCTATGGAAAATACAGCACTTCATCAAGTTGCCATCTGTCTTTTCTGGTGTTTTTCAAAGAAGCCTGTCTATTGAGGATCCCCCTTTACTGTGCAAACCATGCAAATTCTAATGTGCTCTGTCATTAGTTACTTTGTCAGTATTCATCAGACACTGAAGACGACACTCTGTTTTCTACTTACTAGGACTCTCAACTGAGCGTACAGGTCAGAGGCCAGTGATCATCAAATGTACACGCAACTTTTTAATCAAAGCTATTTTTAGAATAAAAAATAATATAATGAAATAAAAAACTGGACTTATATGAGTAGCTTGGTCAACAGCCGGTGTTTATGGAAAACTCTGGAGTTATACTGCAAGAAGTATATTGTTCAAACGGTAAATTAATCAAGACAAAATTATGCAAAACCAAAAAGGTAACTACCAAAATCTAAGAACAATTTCAAAAAGTCATTTAGAAGTGACTGCAGAATGTCCAGACTTTCACTGTCTAACCAAGGAGCTTAGGAACGACATCACACTGTGACCCCTGATCCCTGGGAGTACAGGCCACTCTGTGAATCAGTGGATGAAACCAGAAGTTCAACTTTTCAACCTCCCACTCTTAGAGTTTTCACTTACTGACACAATAATGGCTGTGATTTACAGAGTGCATGTTCTCCCCTGTGAGTCATAAACATAAATGTCACAGACACTTTCTGCATCTTGTGCATGCACATACACACAAACACGCACACACAAACTGTATTTTCCTATCTTTGTGGGGATCTACCACTGACTCCCATTCATATCTAACCCCTAACCCTAACCCTAACCTTAACCTAGACCAAAACAATGCCTAACCCTAAAGAAACGTTTTTGCACTTTTACTTTTTTCAGTAACAACAACATGGCCAAGAAAACACTGTTTCCCCTCATGGGGACCCAAATGAGGTCCCCACAAATGACATTTCTTTTGGTTTTCCTATGGTTGGGACATTAGGTCCCCACAACCATAGCTACAACCTGATCACACACACACACACACACACACACACACACACACACACACACAAACTCCCAGGTTTCTTATCGTTAACTGCTGTCAGGATAAAGTAAACAGAGTTACAAAAAAGAAGCTACACAACAGGAGCAGGCTACTGCTAATACTCCTCAGGATTACAAGCAGGGCTGCTGCTTTGCGTGTCATACTTTATTTCACAAAAAAACAGATTAATTTTATATCACTGACACTCATATGTTATTAGGGCTGAGAAGAGGTCAAAGACCACAAACCTCAAAAGGAACAACCGCTGAAAAATTAAATGTGCATTATTGAATGACAAACGAAAGCTACAATTAGTGATAGATTTACCAAAATCCTGGGTAAATAACTGTGTTTCATGTCTTTTTATAGGCTCTATAAATGTACTCTTATGCAAACACATACACAATTTGAATTCAGTTCTATTGTATTCATATAGTACCAAATCACAGCTCATGTCATTGAAGTGCACTTTGCACAGTAAGGTCATGCTCCTATAATATTAAAAATGAGTTCATTCATTGGCTTTGCTCTACAGACAGCTTATGTTGTCTAGTCAGACTTTCCTGTATAGCGGACACTGTTAATTCATGAGAACTAATTACTGAGTGCCTTTAACCCTAGTGGACCTACTAGATGAGCTTGCCAGTCGACATCTTACTGAGGCAAATTCTTGTCTGTGGAAACAATAGTTAATTTTCCAATTTAGTTTAGTTCACCAGGTTTGCTTAAGCTCACTAAAATAGACTGAACGTCCCATCAGGGCATAACAATTTTCTCCAAGAGTAAAATCACACTCCCAAACTGTGGCTAACTACAGTCTGTCTGTATGCAGGTACACTGCAACTGGCTTTAAAGCTAGTGTACTGAGGGAAGCCTTACACTGGTATTCCTCTGAGACAAAGTCACCTCCAGGGTCTGTGCATTATTGATGGCTTACCTGCTTGAACCCTGCAGAGCATAACACTGAGAGAAATGTGACACCCAGTTGCAGACATGCATGCAGGTCTGGAGGCCCACTGCAAATTATTCTCCATAGGAACACCTCCATAGCGTAAAACAAGATACAACGAAACTGGAGTGGAAAGTCAAAAACTACATTTAATGAGCACAAAGACCTTTCAATGTTGTGGTAATTACATTTAAAAGATTTTCACACATTGTATATCTTAAGGAGGTGCAGACACTGTAATTGGTTAGTAACAGAAAATGCATTACTTTACAACATTGTTTCTGAGAGAAAAAAAAGGCATCAACTGTACTCCACCCAGATAGGCAGAGAAAGAGAAGGGTGGCTACCCACAGAAACATAAACAAACAGGAGGGGTGACCTCATGTTTGAATGCTTGTTTAAGTAACTTGTATAGTGTCTTGCTTAAACTCAACCAACGTGACAAAAAACTAGCCAGTCTTCTACTGACAACTTTACACTACCCCAAACATACTTATCAAATATCAAAATGCTGCTTTTCACACTAATGACATATTTAGTATACATTTTGATTGTGCTTGACTACTTGTATAATCCCCTTTAAGATGCATGCACACCTTCCTATTAATCTGATGGCATCTGAATGTGTCGACTTCATGTCTGAATGAGCTTCCATGGTCACTTTTCCACAAAAGTAGGAACAGAAATCTTACTAGGTCACACCGAGTGACGTTTCCGTATCATTTTAAACATGACACACATGAACTATGAGACATCACAGGATAGGTACACACAAGCAGTGGCACTCTCAGAAACTTAAAGGAGTTTTTTTCTCTTAGGTTATTCAAAATCTGCAGCATCACACAGCAGAAGGATCCATAAAAGCATCTCCAAAGCTGAGAGTGTTGCACATATTTCCACATGTAGTATAACATCAGTAACTTGATTAATCACTGATAACTTTGACACAATCCCCAACATAGAGAGAGGATTGATCAGGACCTAAGAATGCTGGAATGCTTTCATGTAAACAGACTGATAAAGCATCAGTGCTCTGTATTAAACAGCATGTCATGAAATGTGATGAAAATGATGTCAGAGTAATTAGCTTAGAGAGAATAATGTCTCAACAATGAAGCCATCCTTTTAGTAATGCATGGTTTTCTTAAACTTCTGCTAACTTGACGTTATTCAAGTTTTTTCTCCAATGGCGCGATTAGAAGGCAGACTACCAGGCATTACAAAAATTCCGCACAATAGTCAAGTACCCAGGACAAACTGACTTGCACATGAAGAATTTCTCAATCATGAAGCCAAGTGAGTCAAAAATAAAAACACCGCTTCACTACACCTATTACAGTTTTGTAAAGAAAGCATTCAGGATAGTTGTCATCAGTTTAACTTGGCAATAGCTTCACCGCTGCCTGGATGCAAAAACAAACTTACCGGGTCTCAAATTTCATTCATTCACTTGCTGTCAGTGGTCCAATGAACAACATACTTTCTGATGAATCATTTAGTTAATTCAAAAATTCAGCTGCAGGTATGTAGGTTAGTGGCTCGGTTTCTCAAGCAACATATTCCATTTAGGCTCAACAAAGTACTCAGAAAGCACCCCAAAAAACAAGTCTGTTAATGAATTATTCTTCCCATATGCTTTTCAGAGGGAGAAAAGCAAAAGCTTGCCAGTCCGCTGGCAGACAATTTTATTTGTACTAAGAAACATGATTTTAAAAGCATCAACTGCAAGATTAACGGCTTGTCCATTGGGCAGCAGCGGCACATATGAAAGACTATAAGAGATAAATGTATATTCCTTTTGGCTAAACAGTTAATATTTACCCAATCAGTACTAAAAACGTAGCAGTATTAGTGCCAAAGAGGTTAGCAAGGAATCAGGCTGGTAACACAAGCCAGCCTGCCAAACAGTCAGCCAAATTCTGCAGCCTAGTGACATGAAGACCCTCCATGTATCCACCACACCTACACACACTGAGCCACTGCTACTGTCAATTCTCTGGAGTCTCATACTGTAGCTACAGAGGAGGGAAGAAGAAAAGAGCCAGAATAAATATCCTACAGTCACTGTAAGTCAAAAGCACAACCATTCTTTATTCCAACGACACCTGAAGCTTTGTGATTTCAGATGAGTTATGTGCTTGGATAAACCTCTGTAGACATCTTCCCTGCTGTGTGATCTGCTTGAGTCGGGGATTTGTAGTCTCCAGGACTACAACAGCATACCCTCTGCCCTCGTGGTAAGTACAACGTGGAAAGCTGAGCATCTGGTCTGCATAAAAAAAGCAGGTCGGAGAGTGTGTGTGTGTGTGCATGTGTGTCCGCACAGACCAGACATGCTGCCTCATGGCTCAGTATGAGCTGGACCCACTGCTGCGATGAAGGCTTCACCAACAAAGTTAAACAGACATTATCACATGAGGAGCTCACTGAGTAGCTTCATAATTATACATAATGATCATTAGAGCAATTAAAGAGTAAACCTTTAGGCAGGACATATCAGTGACAGAGCAGTATGAAAGGACTTAGAAAATACAGTAGTTTGCTACTGTATGACAGAATATTTCAGTGGATTCAATTCACTTGGACAATTTTAAAGCAACTTCTCCATGGATTATAAGCATATAGCTGCATGAGTATGCAGAAGCTATCCACATGCATTACTTTATAAATGTTTCAAAAAAGAAACAGGCTACTGTAGTTACAAATAACTGACATAAAAACAAAGACTCACTCAGATGCTTATTCTACACTGGAAGCATGTTGGCTCGCATCCCAAAGTCGCATTTTATCAGCATGTTTATGAGCAGTCTGTCTGGAGGGCCACGATAGGCAGCTCATTTGAGCAGCTAGTCAGTTTCATCCCATCTGAGACAAGCGATCATTAGCAGCACCAGGAGGGTTTTATGCACACATGTTAGCATGTCACATTTTAGCCATCAAAACCTTATGGGAACACAAGACATGTAAAGTAACATGCATGGTTTGGCAAATGTGGTACTCTAAAGAGAAAATCATGTCATGCATTAGGGTAAACATTTTATAAGGGACAATACACAGGCTTGTAAAACATTCCTTGACTAAATTTTGGACTTTTAAACCTTGGAGAGTGAATTACATTATTTTGTCTTAGTTCTCTTATGAATTTACTTTGCGAGGAACTGAATTCCTAAAGCCAGTATATGCTTTCCATGTCCCCACGTCCACAGGAGTCCACAAGGGTCTGTATGATGTAAATTACATTAACTCAAGTCTGTGTGTAGCCCAAATATTTTGATTACTGTATGCACTGTCTATGCTCTGGAAACAAAAGTGATGCCTAAGACAAATGCTCAAATGCTACTGCCCAATTTGTAATCAGCTGCTATAATGTGTAAAAAGAGCAAAGTCACAGCCTTTCAAAACATCTACCAGTGAATGTGAGGGTCAAATCAAACATCTGCAGCAGCCTGACGGAAACCTATCATAGTATGAACAGAACCACGAGCAAGTGTGCTTTTAAATTCCACATCAGCCATGCAAAAACCATGAAATGACCTTTATGCTAACAGGACATGGTGCTCTAATTGACCCTGACCTCTGACCTTCCTAAATGAGACAAAGCAACAGACAGTTGCCTGAAGAGTCAATCTATCAGTTTCAAAGGTTTATCAGAAATCATCTATGAGCAGTAACAGAGGGTGCAGGTGTCACATTACTGAAGAAAGCTTTTAAGTCAAACCCTGTGGGAGATCTCCCACGTAGCCCATCTGCTCAGCCTTGGGCAGAAAACAGCAACAGTCAGATTTGGTGCAGATGTGCAATATCAGTTATCTATTATTTGTTGTCAGTGTGTCATTTTATCTGCATGCCTAAAATGTTCTGTTAATTAAAGCAAGGCAAAACAACAACAATAAATGTGATCCCATTTAGTTGTGCATTTTGAAGATACTCAGAATAAATCCCTGTCATTTTCACCTAGCAAAGTAAAAACTACTTAGTTTGCCAGTTTTTCCTGGAACAATGTCTACCACCAAAGTCAATGCAGTCCCTGCAATTGAAGCTCTGCTGTTTCAGTCTAACTTGTTGAGCCCTGTGAGACTCTTTGTCTACTTATAGAGGCGGCAGTCAGCACGATTTCGGCACACTTTTGTTTATTATTTTGTAAGCGCAGAGGTTGTGCTTGCCAGATGGGACCTCCAAATGAGCCAAAAGAAACACAGAGCGCAGGGTGAATCACTGAGAACAGACAACCCGAAGTGGAGATGTCACGACACACACAGCTCTTTCACAGCCTGCAGATGTGAAGCACAAAGAAGTCACAGAGTGTTTGGAGGAGGAGGAGGTGTCTTGGATCTAAACGTCCACATAAACATCACTATATGCCACTTATTGTGTAGTATTTAAATACAAACATTACATCATTGCTCATGTTGCCAAATGTCCACCTACAGCCGATTTGGAAACAAGAAAACAATACACACAAGTTAAACAGGTGGCAGGCAGGTCCAACTGTCATTGTATGTGTGGATTGTGAGCAGATGCGACAGAGTGCTGAGTGTCAAGTTCTGGAATGTAAAATATGCGAGGAAAAGACACTTTTTTGACTGATGAAATAGGCATTCTGGCAGGACAAGGACAAACCTGATTTCAGTGTGTAGATTTGCAGTTTAATTTTGTAAAGGAAAAATGCCGTGGGTACTCAGTATAGTCAGGTATTCATCACAAAGGGCATATTTTATAGTATAAATATTAAACAGTAGTAATTGTAAATGACCTAAATTTTATCTGTTCATCTCGGTTTTTCTTATAATTTAAGTTCCTTTTGATTAAGTTAAATCGGGTGCTTTTATTTTGGTAGTGTTGTACAGCACAAAGGAGTATGGCGTCCGACAACAAAAGGGTGTAGAGTGTAAGTAAAAAACGGAAAGTTAAGGAAATAGAAAACGGACAAACCATTTAAAGTTCAGCACCTGGCTAAAGGGGACAAGGTTTGTGTGTGTTTCTGTTTAATTTGAGTTTATGGTAGTTTAAATTGTGACTTTTTTACTGATGGTTTTGTGGACTTTGTGTTGACTTTGACTGTGTGTTTTAGCTAGGTTGAGTTTTTGTAGTATCGTCCGGTCATTACTCGTTCGTTTATAATGTGTATATTTTGGGATTATTTCAGTTATTCGATCAGTTATTATTACAGTAAATGTATTCAAGTTAAGATATGAACATGAATGTGATATTTCGTTTTCTTTTTCTGTTATTCACCTTATTCAGCTCCGCCCATTTTCCAACGGGCGGGACTTCCTGTTTTGAGTAGCACTTCCGGTAACTCGGTCATGGCGGTGTTTACAACTGAGAAAGTGATGTGGGAAGTAACGAAAACCTCTTTAAAAAACAGAAATGGATCAAGTCTGCCTCATCCGCGACTTATTACAGAGTGGGAGGATGACATGAAAAAGTGGCCACAAGTCATGTATGGCGATATTTTTAACTATATCGTGTTGTCTCTTGGCGTTGATCGCTCAGCTATGAGGAATTATAAGAGCACTGAAGCCTATCAATATTTGCACAGTGGTAAAGTCGGCGCTGTTCTGTTACATCAAGAACGGGAATATATGTTTCTTAAAGCTAACGTCAGCCTGAGTCAGGCTAGTACCTCCTCACACATGGTGGGTGTTGGTGACAGCTGATGGAGCGGTGGAGACCACGGGATGCTCCTGTATCGCTGGGTTGGGACGGTCCTGCAGTCACACTGCTGCGATATTATGGAAGGTATGTTGATTTGAATAAAACTTTATTTGATTCATGTATATACGATGTGGTTGTGCAAATGTAGGTTGTTATTGTCATTTCTGAAACAGCTCCTGCGGTTTACTGTGTTATTAGCCCTGTCACAAGCTAATGCTAATTCCCTGGAGCAACAAAAAACTGATTCTGACCAAACCGCAGTCATAACAACGTTTCAAAATAGCAGAGAGTATCTTTTTACCTCACTGATGGCATAGCTAGGTCTTTAGTGGAAACTGAACTTTGGTAGAATCGCTGTAGCTGCGCTGACAGTGACCGATGCAAGCTGTGTGTTTACATAGCCATGAGCTGGTCCGCAGCATTCAGATCTAACCTTTCCGTGCTCTAAACAATTCTGAGAGAGAGAAAGCTTCATCTTTCCCCAGTTGTTGTGGCACACACGGACAGCGCAATTGATGCCAAACATGTTAAAATCACTTAAAAGAACAGTTAAAAGTAGCTACAGGAGCGAGAGGACTCGATGTTATTGTAGTGCGAAGACGGTCAACCGGAAGTCGATCTCAAAAATGGCACCGCCCTGCCTCAGTTCCTGAATAAGGTGAATTGTCCGAGCTCTTACGGTGTCTTACAAAATAAAAACAACTGAAAAGGCATCAGTCAGAGAGCACTTCTTTAATAAAGCCAGGGATGCTACATTAATTATCTACATAGAGGGAACAGTTGTGAGTCAAGTTAGCAAATTTGTGAAGAAAACCTGAAAGACAGAATGCACTGTTAATGAGGAGTGTGCAGCTCATGGTTTGTGACCCTGAAACAGTCAAACACACCTTACAAAAGAGCACACACCTCACACTTCACACCATGAAGAGAGGATTGGTTCAGTGCCATGTGCATTTGTCTTTGTGAGAGCATGTGTGTGCAAATCTCAGTCATTTCAAGAACAACACATGTAGAGCAGACATTAAGGGTGTGAAGGCCAGCAGAAGGGAGTGGCAACTCTTTGGTCTCACATGTTGAGACAGCGCACCACAGTACCCACATCTGTACTGCAACTGCTGGGCACAAAATTAGCTCATGTACCCAGTAAAGGGTTCACTAATACCACTTTCACACACACAGCTGGTACGCTCTAAATCAGAGGCAATGTAAATTCAGCTTTAAAAACACCGTTTAAAAACATCCAGACACATGGAAGGAGAAAAAAAAAAGTTCAGGAGAAGCATTTTCCAAAGGATCATAGGGGCAACCATCCAAAATCCACAAACACCAACATCTGAGACTTTGAGCTATACAGAGTTACAGTAAAGAAGCAAACCGAAATACTGCAGCAGAGATGTGGTTTTACAGACGCATGTTACGTATACGGCCAGAATAAGCAATGAAGATGTTTTAAAATTACCATACACAAATTAGAGGCTATTGAACAAAATTAGGAAATGACAAGCAACACTATATGGACACATCATGAGGAAAGAGATCCTGGAATATACTGTCACAACAAAAAAATAATAATGGGAAGAGAGGAAGAGGCAGACAGAGAATAAAAATGATAGACGGACTGACATTATGGCTACACATGGAACAGGCAACAGTCACAATTCAAAAAGCAAAAGATCAGATTAGATGGAGAGAAATGCTTGCCTAAGCTGAATGGCATAGCACTTGATTGATGGATTGAATCAAAGGGAGAAACATTTGAGGAGGAAAAGAGGAAGTGCAGATGTGGAACTGCGTTAAGGAGCTGGGCTCAATGTATCCATGTACATTCTATTAATGTCTCACCAGCTGTCAGACTGAGCTCACCTCTCTTATAATATCCATTAGCTACTGATTATAAGTAAATACTTGGTCAAAGTAAAATGAATCTAAAAGCACTGTGTGTGTGTCATCATATTTCACTAGAAACCTGAAAGTAACAGCTCTATTTACAGTAATGTGACTCTGGAGAATCTTTGTTTGCTTGTGTCTGTTTAACACAAGAGCAACCTTTGGGATTGAAAACTAAAGCCAACGCAAAGTGCTTGAAACACTCGTTCCTCAAACGGCCACTTAACTTCAAAAGTGAGTCAATGTTCTCTGACCCCCTTGTTAAAGTGTCTGACTTTACAGCAGAAATGTTTGCAGTCTGGTAAAAACCAAAGCCTTGTTATCTAGAGTTTATTTCTCCATTCAAGACAACTGTGGAGGGGTGATTTTTTAGATAACTCCACACATCCATTCATTATCTACACCACTTAATCCTCTGTAGGCTCACAGACTGGGAGCTGGAGCATATCCTAGCTGACTGAGAGTGAACAGTACGAACCACAGAGTCACTATGCTGCCCATTTTTAAGTAACTTATCAGTTGATGTTTTTGTGTGACTGCTTTGAGTGACAGGTGGGTGTCATCACAGGATAGTCCATATCCCACAGATACTACCATGGCCTGCCAATTCCATTCAAGCACCACCTCTTGGCTCATTATTGGGTGAGATAGAGTTAGGAGTAGACAGACAGAACCATCACAACAAACCGCAAAACTGCTTTTCTGAAAAAAAACAAAAAATATATGGGTGATGTCACGAACGGGCTGTCCATCTTAATGTACAGTTGACTGTTTCAGCACTGCTGGAAAAAAAAAAAAGCAACAAAACCCCACACAAAAACGTACTTAATCCAGTGGTCCCCAGACTGTTGTTTTTTACTACCTGTTTTTTAATCTTGTCACATTTTTTCTCACCGTGAGTGAATTTTTCACTACAAAAAGCTGCACCTCTATGAAAACTGCAACACCATGGCTAGAAATACTGTGAAATCTCAAATACTGTTTATGTTGTGTAAAAGAAAATAATAATATAATATGATAATGCTATAAATCAAAAAATGAGTTAAATTTCATGAATTGTTTGTTTTACAACGATTTCATGAAAAAAAGTGAAATTTGTTTCAAACCACGTTTACAATCCATTACCACATTTTGGGGTCCAGTGGGCTAAAGGAAGTTAAAAAAAATCTCAATTTACAACTGATGATATATTCCATGTCCTGAGGACTGAACTACTGTCATTCTAACAACATTGTCAGTTCATGTAAATTCATGCTCAGTCTAATACTTGTTGATTGTTGATCATTTACAAATTTATGATCAATACTCATAAACCGTGTCATTTATACAGCACTGTAGACATGATTTCCATTTGTTTTTTTCTGTGGCAATTACATTCTGTAACACAAAAGCTAACTCTGATGCTTCACACAGCCAAAGAAACAGAATAATACGGACAATCATGACTTCTTACTCTATTATTGAAAACAATCAAAGCCTAGCTACACATGTTCACAAAGCTTTACAGACAGAGTTGGAAAACTATCCTTAATAGAGAAAGTAACGTTTTCTTTAAACACAGTAATATACAGCTTTATACGTAAAATTTTAACCAGGACAAATGCTACACTTGCCAATGTACATTTGTTAAGCAGAAGACTTTGCAGATTCATATCAGCACTCCAGTTTCCCAGTGAGTGATGGACGAGCTGAGGAAACACTTATTGACCCGTCACAGGAAGCAGACGACACAGAAGGGAAGCACTTCAGGCTGAAAAGAGGTAACAGCAGGGAGAAACTTGCATGAAGGTTAAAAGACACAGAGGATGATAAAAGTGAAGTGGGACCGGCACACAGGAAAGACAGAGGACAGAAAAGAGTGAAAAAGAGAGAAAGGAAATATAACAAGAACAGCGGATACATTCAGTAGCTCAGACAGAGTAAACATGAAGATAGGAAAGAGAGTAAGTGTAGTGCATCACCTCTAAACATAATGAAGTCAGATCTGATTCTATATCTACAAACTACAACACTTTGGGAACTTCAAACTCAGTTACAAACTAAGACGATAAACCAAAAACACACTCATAGTAAAACAGCAAAATGGCTAACCATTTGCTAAACCATACAAAACTACCCCATGTGATCAATTTATAGTTTTTTACAGTTTGACTTCAAGGAATTGTTAAACAAATATAATTTAAATACATTGTTACAAAGGAAACAAAGTGTGAGACTTGCCTCCAGCACATGACATTATAACTAAAGAGGAAGACAGAAACCCCTGGTCAGGAAGGAGATTAAAATGTAATCAAAGTTTGACGATTGGAAAAAGATTTCTGCCAGAATCATGTTTCAGTATCAGAAAAACACACAGATAGATGGATAAAAATCTCACTGAAACCCCATTTCCAGATAATCACACAGCAGCTAATATGTACAAAACTGACAGAGGTAAAACGTTCAGACAAAGGAGAGCTGTGATGCGTCCAAAACATTTTGTGACGAAGTGTTAGCAAAGCTGACTTCAGATCAAAAGGCTGTATGTTCATGTCATGTTGAGTTTAGTGCAGTGAAGCATCTTCACAGACCAAAGATCCACACCAGGGTTTAAACATGACTAAGCTTCTTTCTTTTATCTGGTACATTTAAATGACAGATATTTACCTGAACAAAACTAAACAACCTGCACATCACAGTACAACATTTTATCTGGACTTTCTAAGATTCTGAGAGTTGATTTTCTGATTCTGAATATCTGAGAGTCTGAATCATTTTACTGTTTACTTCTGGAGTAGATGTGCTGAAGGAACACACATCTATCAGCACCTTGATTAGCAAGGTTCAAAGGATTTCTTCTCATTTGCAGCCTCGTCATTCAAACCCATTATCTAGATGAATTGGCTGAATTTTCATCACATAGCAGCATGGTTAAAGTCATGTATCCCTAGATTTTTTGTGGAGTTAAAAGCAAATTATGTCAGATTCAGTGAATATCCTTCATAGTCTACTAGCTGTCCACTTGTGTACTGAAAAAAACTACATTCATACACAACCCTTTCTCTGTAAATGGTAAACAAACATCGGCTCGGGCTGATTCATACAACACCACTACAAAACACACAGGACAAGACGAAGGGGCAGTGGGAGCAAGTGTGACAGTAAATCTGCCACATACTGTCTAAATATGCGGTTTGAGTAAATATCAATAACCTTTTTCCTGATCATAGTCTCCTGCTTTAATGTGGTGATAATGTGGAACCATAGTACTACTATAATGGACAGCAGAATACTGAAAAAAAGACTGCGATGTTGATGTTTTCTTTTTCTATGATGTATATTTTGTAATATCAGACATACAGGATTTAAACCAATTTACTTCAATAACTCTATTTGCAAAAATAATGTACAATTGTAGACTGATTAGGGTGATTTTGTAGTGCAGTGCAGCTACATTGCAAACTTTAAAAAAAAACAGTTTAAACAAGTTGAAACAAGGTGTTTGGAATTTTTCTAATATGGTGTAAGACTGACAAATCCACGGATAATGTTTTTTGCACATTTGTGGTGCTGATTTAAATGGTAAGACAACTGAAGGTGGAGACTGTCCTTGAAAAAACGACTACATAGGTCATCTGTACACGCCCGTATTACGACCGAGTGTTACGTTTTGAAGTTAAGCGACCTCTAGCGGTTGAGTAAATATCGACACTCTGGTGTCTCAGCTGAAATATCACCATGAACAAACTTTGACCTAACACTAACCCTAACACTAACCCTAACCCTAAACCCATCTTGCGAAAGTGAGGGAAAAGCCGTTTCGCGAGGGAAAAGCTGTTTCGCGAATTAAATCCCGTAATGCCTTCCTGTCCCTCGTAGGGGTGCTAACCTAAATACGCTCTCATGGGTCGTATTCAGGGGCACCGTACATACGACCTGTGTGGTCGTATGAGTTTGAGGGCTTGTTGGAAGCTGAGTTCTTTTTGCGACCAAATTTAAATTTTCTGTGCTTCTCACCTGATCCTTACTCACTTTACTGCGTATAGGTGAAACCTGCATGTGAGCAATTTCCATCTCTTTAAAAGAAAAATGTTTTAACCCTTTGCGCTTCAGTGCGTACTAATTTGCATAGGAATTTCAAGAATGTCCGACGGCTGCAAACGCGATTATACAAACACTATACGCCGATGGAAAGCTTAGATTCTCATGAATCGGCCGGTATAAACCACTTTCAGATGTGATTACCACAGCGGGTGAGAAAAACACATTTGTCCGACAAAAACAAATATTCATCCATCCGTTCTCTATACACGGCTTCAACGCACACAACGCGACTCACATTTCCGGGTTTATTATTACACACAGAAAAAAAGATTCCACAAAAAACGGCCATAATCCAACCTTGGACATCCAGATGACACAAGCCAGTAAACTATTTTATCCAAAACATGTCCTGAAGTCGGTATAAAATCCACGAATCGGTCGTTTTCAAGGAAATGCACCTCGTGATGCGCGTCCAATATTCTCTGTATTTTTCATAATTTTTTTTATTTAAAAATAGAATATTAGCGATTTTTTGTACTGAAAACGGCTGGAATTGACTGCAGCTTAAAGGGTTAAAAAAGGCAGTATCCAAGAACCCTTAAGTTGGAATAAATAATGTTCTATCAAAAAAGTTATCTTATATATTAGTAAAGCAAAATCAGAACTGTGCAAGTTTGTTTCAAGCAGCAAAAAATTTAGTAGTATGATGTGTTTGACTTAATTTGCCATATCAGACATTGCAGTTCCTGCGATTTAATTATTTTGCGTGCACACATCCCAGTGTCACTGCAGACACATTATATTGTACAGGCCTTCTACTAACTGTTCCAGATAAAGGTTTTCTGAGCACATGCACTCAACTGAAGCAGCTATTTGCATCACTGATGTTGGCACTTTGATAATGCCCATTATAAAAGTCTTCCACTGTCTCTTGACTCCACTGCTCCACAGCTAGTGGGTTCTATAGAAATTCAAATAGTATACAGAATAACATTCAGTAAAGGATTCAAAGGTGGAGGGACAGATTAGATTTGTCCTATCCTAATAAATATTTCATAATTACGACCCAGCTGTGTTAAAATGTGGGTGCAAAGATCTTCTAAATCCAATGGAGAGGATGTGGGCTTGACACAAAGGAACAACATGACACAGCTACTGAATTAGGCCCAGTCTTATTTCACCCATGACTTGAGATGTTAGGAAATTCATCTTGAATTATACACAGCCACATAAGCACATACCTGATTAATGCAGTCTACTTGTCTCTCTTGGCGTGTCCTAGTGTCAACTCTTAAAGCAGTGTTAGGAGGAAGCACACATGGCCACTCGGCTGCTTTTCGTTTCACTGTTTCGAATCTTGGCAGCACGGGTAACATTTCAGGCCAAAAGCTGTGGGACACATTTGGCTAACACATACTGTCAACAACCTGCTAGTGAAAGTGTCTAAAAACTAGTTTCCAGTGTCCATATTGAGGTAAACTTCCTGCACTGTCACTAGTCTGAACTACCAAGTGTAAGTGCTGGAATGCAGTGGTGAGATTCTAAAAATGTATGAAGGTCAGATCAGAGTGTAAAACAAACTGATTCCCGGCTCCCGCTGTTCAGAAAGAACAGCAGGTATTACTATACAACAATACTCGTCTCCAGCTTTCACTAAATACAGTCTTTCTACATATGTGCTGCATGTTTATTTATTTGTGTGAGTCTGCATGAAAACTACATCCATGTGTACTAACAAAGTATAGACTTTGTCATCCAAAGCTCGTTAAAAACCAACTTTAACACACTTTAGCTGTCAACGCAAAATAAGTCTCTTTAAGCCTGTCTTAAAAAAATACATTCATCACTATCACTGTCACCAGGTCTGACTATCATCCAAAAAACACTGAGTTTCAGAACGTCTTATATTCATTCCAGTCGCCAGCTGAATAAAAAATTTCCTCCATACAAAACTGTGTAAAGTGTCAAAAAGAGGGAAATCCATAACCTCAAAAACAGAACTGCCTGTCTTGTTTTTCCACCTTGTAATTTTCCGATCTCCCTGTGTCACCCTTCTACTGGCAACAGAGTCTTCCAAACATAATAACATTAAGTTTAACTTTCAGGATACCCACCCACAACTAATGAAGTGCCTGTAGACAGAGGAGCAGTGCCCGTCAAAATGTACGCTAACGAGTAAAGAGTGGGTTTGCATGAGAAATGTCCTCTATGGCAAAGCACAGACATAGCGTGTTCACATGGGTTTCATCATCTCTCCACAGGAGCAGCAGCTGGAAAATATAGAGTTTAAGAAATGAAACAGTAGACAATACTGAGTATGTCATGTCTCCAGGCTGCAGTCATTAAGCCGCTGCTCCTCCTACTCTTACTACTACTACCCTCTCTCCTCTGCTTTCTCCTAACAGACCAACCATGCAACCTTCAAAACCTCTCAACGTGATCCAGCATCATGCTTTTTATTTTAATCTCTTAACGTATTTCAAAATGTCTCCGATGTGCTCTCAGCAAAAAATTTTAAGTGTATAATCAGATAATGAATATGAATTGGAGGGTGTGAATATCCTGAAAGCATCTTGCAAGAATGCGTAACAATCACCTCTCATACATTGCCGCAAGGAAAAAGAGAAAGTATACGAGAATGAAAAGATGATAGCTAGAAATGTGGAGAAGAAAACCAAAACAAGGGCCAAAGTATGAACAGGAAGAGAAGGAAGAGAGAAAATAAAACCGAAGAAATGGGAATGGGTAGAGTGTAAAAGGAGGGCAACAGAAAAGAAAGAGGAGGGGAGAAAAAGGGAAGACAACAACAGGAGGTGAAGGAGGAGAAGAAGGTTGAGAGAGAATAAGGAAGATGTTGAGAGAAAGCACCGGTGGCTACGCTGCAAGGTTAAATCTAATGAGTTCAGTGTTTATCGACGAGTGAATTAGGGACACAATTACACCAGTGAGAGCAGAAATGTTCACCCGCTAAAACACACGCATGCGTGCACACAGACACACAACCACTCTAGGTAATTTCGGGACCTGCTGACGCTTGAAACAAGACTGTAACGTCAAGCAACCTCAATACATCTCATTCTCTGAAGGCTGGGCATCTGGAAATAGCTGAAAATAACCTCCAGAATCGATGCAAAGCAGCTCCACGTGTGAAGTACATCCACAACATGCTTCCATGTGGATCACGGATTTCATTCCTGTGGCTCTGTTATTTTTATTTTATTCAATTTTCAGCTTGTTCTTTCTTGTTTTATGTCTTGCTCTATTATGTGCCATAGCATGACACAAACACAATTCAGTCCAACTCAAAAATTCCAACAGACAAACAAATGCTTAGAGAGCCAGCCGCCAGTGCGCCAACTCTACTGTGGTTTAGTCTGAGAAGTGAAAGGTGACGTAAGTGGCATTGTATCTGTTTGATTGCCTATAACTCCCTCGTTGCTCCATCACTCCACCTCCTCCTCCCACCGCTTTCACTGAAGCTGTGCTCATTAAAGTCAGTGAGTGATGGAGGAGCGTGCCATCAATCGTCTTTAGGACCACCACAGTTGAAGGCTTGGTGTCAAAGGAGAGCCACCAGAGAAGGAAAATGGCATCGTACTGCTCTGACTTCAGTGTCCATGTGCATCACTGCTTGGTGGTGGCGAGCCTAAGTGCGCAAGGGTGGAGATGGTGGGATTAAATGTGCTGGCAGAGTGGGGGCTGTCTGTTTGTAAAGATGAAAACGTGACGAGGAATTGAAGACAGGGTTAAACTGGATACTTACATCAGAGAGAGCGTGTGTTTATGTCTGACAGCAGAATATTTTTCTACTGATTCCTAGCCAACACAGAAAAGAGAGAACCTGTTTTGTTTCCAAAGGAGAAAATACTATTTAAATCCACCATTTTTTTCTTGACTGCCATTGGATCAGAATGTTGGGCGCTAGAATCACTTGAAGGTCAACGGATTTCAACAGCAACAGCTTATTACTTCAAAAGTGAACTTTCTTCAACTACACTAATGATTGCACCGGATCGGTGCAGTATTTCTAAGCCAAAAGACACTCAGTGCCATGAATGTTAATATCAAGTGAAAGTTTAGTGCTCTTTCACAAAAAAGATGAGCTTCAGAAAGCAGATTTTGCATAGAAGTGCAAAATTTTGACCCTGGGTCAGCGAAGAACTGAAGGGGCAGGCTGAAGTTTGTCTGGGGAATACTACAGGCAACAGATCCTCAGGGTGAGCTGTCATTTACAAACAGGAAATTGCAGGAAAATCTATTTGGCTGACAGACAGAGGGTTGACAGTGCTGACAGTGAGAAACCGGCTAAACCAGGTCTTTCACCTACGCCTGGCAGCAGTTATACAGTAACACACACACACTGACTTTCTCCTGGTTGCCATTAATATATGCCGAGGAAAACACAAGCATTATTTTGTAATCAGGTTTCTGTGTCCGACTGATGTACCATTCAGATGGGGAGTACTGACATAGCCCTGCTTCTCAGTATATTTCACTAAGTACATTAAAACACAAACAGCTCAGAGGCCTTGTTGTGTCACAGTTAAGCCAGTCAGCAAACTCTGTGGTGTAATGTGATCTCAGACACCTAACACCCACTGCCAGTCAGTCTCCTACACTCACTTTCTTTAGTACAAGAGATGGACACACAAAACCCTGAAAACCTCAGTTCAGAAATTTACAAATATAACCTAAGCAAAATGCTACACTAGGGTTGGGCAGTACTGTTAACCCTATTTCAGTTTACATCAAAACATTATGATCATTTTTAAACGAAAAAAAAGGTATTCAAAAGATGTCATTTGACTGTAAGGCCCAAAGGTGCAGGGAGTGAGACCAGAGCGTTTCTGTCACACCACACTGAGGTCATGAGAACCAGGCCTGGACCAGATGTCATGTGTCAGCGACCCGGTACTGACCCCTTTGAGCACCACAACGTCAAGTCCTTTCAGGAGAAGGAGCTCCATGATTAAACTATTATCATGGACTATCTGTAAGTCAGGAAGAGAGCATGTTTGGAGTTTGTTCATGCAAACAAACTTGTTGTTTTCATTCTGTGCTTTTATGCTGATTTGCATCTGATGGATATACTGTAAGTGAAAATATTCAAGATTTCATTGAACAAATTTAGTATTGCTATTGATGAGGTGTCTCACAGTATCATCATCATTTTATCATCCAGGCCTATGTTAGACTACAACAAGTGCTGGTAAAAATAAAAATAAAAATAAAAATCTGCTTTATGCTAACCATAAATTACTGACTGTTTAAAATTGACTGCTATACCCAGCAAACCTTGGCCACATTCCATTTCATAAGCAACAGCATATTTACAAAACAAATCTGCACCAAAGACAAGCATGTTTTCTTCACAGACATTTTTCGCATTGAGAAACAGAACTTCTCGATCCTCCACTACAAACAATACCCCCCCGGTGTGAAGAGAATTAAAATTTTAATCTAATGGTGCAAGCCTTCCCATCTCTTCACCAAACAGCCATAAAATCAGCAGCTATAATTTCTGGTCGGTATCTTATAGTTAGGCGTTTTTGGAGATCTGGTTGCTGAAAGCAGATGCTATTTGCAGGCTGCCTCCTTCCCTCTGGCATTACTGATCCCTAATCATAGGGTGTGAGATGGTTGGCCTGTCAGCGGCAGCTCAGCATCCTCACAGCCTCAGAAAACAGACGAGCACAAACCCATCTGTTATCAATGTACTATAACTCTAACCCCAGAAGCTGCAGGATAACACAAACACCATTCCTCATGCCATCTTCTTGTCAGCCTCAACTGTCTTTCAGTTGTTTCTTGGGAAGGTCAGTTATACTCTAAAAGATGCTGAGAAATCTTACTTTGACAGATTCTAAGATTCTAAGTCAGTGTCCTGCAGAAACCATCTTGGCTTTTCCTAAAACTTTGTCAAAGTGCAAAACATCCTCACTGGGACAACTGGTCCACGATGTACCCACAAAGTGTAATGTGAGCAGGCAGAAAGGTCAAGACAAACACAAGAGTGCACTGTGAATGACCCTGATTTCACTTTTAAATAGTTCCCATGTCTTTCAGCCGCACTTCCTTAGTCTGTACCGAACGACCCCATTTCACGGTCCAAGCAAAGACTAATCATCCCGCAACATGTTCTGAGACCAGAGAAAAATGTCTGGGCAGGAAATTACTCTGCACAGACAAATCCGCAACTTTACATATTCATCAGCGAAATTCTCCCAGCAAAATCTCTGTGTTGGCCACCAAAACCAGATGAGCTGAATATGCGACCCATTTGTGGAACCGCAGTGTTGAAGTTGAAATGAAAACGTGTCCAATAACCCGTCCCGTTAAAGTAGAGCTTAGTCCTCTGGGATTATCTTGTAGTTGGTGCATCTTAACAAACATTACCCTGCTGTCCTTTAGAGCCACAATGATATATTGATTAGTTGTAAACTATTAAATTCATCAATTGTCTTTATAATCAACAAATTCAGTAATTTCTTTAAAAATAAATAAATTCTCTGATTTCATCTCTTTTTAGATTTAGATTTTCAGATTTAATATTTTCTTCCTCCTCTATGACAGTCTATGACATATCTTTGGGTGGAAAACAAAACAAGACATTTGTAGATGTTTTATCATTACTAGTTGAATTTTCTGGCCTTTAATGACTAAACAAGTCAATTTATTATGCAGTCTATCCTCTACACTGCAGCCTAACTCTCATTCCGGTGTTTTTATCTGACTATTTCTTCATAATGCAGAAAGGTAGGGGAGCCAGCAAGAATGTAGTTTTATGGTAAAAACCAATCAAGATAATTGGATTGTTTGGATGAGGCGGATTTATCTGATGCTTGTACTGTTAGTAGCTTTCTTCTTGCCGACTTGGATGAGCATGAAACCGACAGGTCACGACATCATCAATCAAAACACACAAAAAAAATTTATCATCTCTAATCCATCAGCGCACCAAAGCAGATACTGATATTAACCTTTGTAGTGAAGCCATCCTTACAGCAAAAAAGAAAATAATTTCTTTATGTATGATGCGGTTCTCTCAAGGTGTCCACAAGATAAGCAACAAACTATTCATCTTGGTATTGCTCCTCTGGGCACATGTCAATTCAAATTAAAGGCATCTCAGTCAGCATGACAAAAAGACTGAGTCATCTCTGAATCATTTTTCTCAAGAAGATCTTGGTAGCCTTGGGGTGCGAGCACATAATTGTTGAAAAGCAATGAAGGACTCATTCATTTACTCCAAAGGGCATACACACTGAAGCCACACACATACAACACTACTCAGTGTTACAGTAACAAAAACAGCTTGAGTAGAGACAGACGGTCCAAAGAAAGAACATTCTACATCAATTTACACTTTACAGGACTCCAGAATGGGAACACGGCAGAAACAGGCTGGAGCTCAGAGCGATAATTTATCTCAAAGGTTGTTCATCGGAATTAAGCCACATTGGACTCCTGACTACTTTACTTCCACGACAGAAACTCTAGAATCAGTGCCATGCAAAGAGTGAATTCCCAGCATAGAAAGTCCTAATTGTAAGTTTAAAAAGACAGTAAACTCCAGCATACAAAGCCTGCTAAAACCTTTTCCCGTGCATTCAATAACTTCACAGGGAGAAACCCACTTCAGCATAGTAGCAGAATGTTCCTACTACCATGTTCATAAGGCAATTCTTGATTGAAAATGAATCATTCTAAATGACTGCAATATCTCACAGTCCTGCCAATGTCTAAGCCCTTCTAATATCAAGGATTTACTTTTCTCCCGTAGCCCTGAGCATGTCAATTCCATTTCACGGTTTAGTCTGGATGTTTGAGAGGGTATCTTGGTGGGAAGAGACTTGGCAAAACTGACACAAACAGATTTATATAAAACGCCACTGATCTCAATGTATGAGCAATAATGCAAGCAGCATTCTCACTGAATTTCTATGAGGATCCGTATAAATATTTTGAAGCTGACATTCACGGGTGAATGCTATACTTTTGTGTTAGTTGGATATTTTCTATCAGATGCTAATGGACAGGAGTTTGCTTTTTCTTTTCAGAAAAACTGGCTTATTTGCAAATGTGTTTGCAACAACGCAATAAAATGAAATGAAAATAATACATCACGGGAGAAGAAGGAAGGAGTGCTGAAGTGCCCTCAGCTCAGATGAATAAAATAAATTGTATTAGACATGAAATAAATTAGATTTCAGACCAGTGGGAGCAGTACACAGTTCATTGTTATAAAGGATCAATAGATATGCGGTTTTAAATTCATTTTAGTCGTCTCTTTTTGGCACAAGGGTTTTTCTGTATCTGTAAGTTAATCAGGTTAATCTGCATCCAGTGAACTGCTGTATCAACAGCATGAAAAATTAACCTGTGGCTGATAATGAATACTGAATGATAAATGAATAATGAATACTGAAAAGTCTTGAAGGCAAACCCAGTTTAAAGTTAAAATCAGGGTTGAAAAACATATTGGAATTAGATATTTCACTTCCATTATTGTAAGTTTCTAAGTTTCAATGCACTGATTATCAGAAAGGCCTCTGATCTTGGTGTAATTTAAGTTACTGCTACGGTCTTGCTCACTAATTGTTTTTTTACTGTACTATAATTGTTTTATTGACTGACCAAAGTACAGTGTCACAAATTTATTGAGTTGCCATTTCCTATTTATTTTTGACATCTTTCAAGCTTATCTACAAATGCGAGATCAAAATGTAGGTTAAACAGCGTTGATGAAGGCTTAGTCCAGCTACTCTTCATACATAACCATGTTTATTGACTTTATCCACTGAAAATGTGCGCAGTGCTCGAGGGTTAAAAGACCCAGAATGCAAAGGGGGATCAAAAGCCAATGACAGACAAAGCTGCAGGACCACTTTGATGTGTCGAAGTCTTTTTCCAAATCTAGCGTGACTTAGTCAAGCCAAACTACGACTTCCAAACAAATTTTAAAGGTAGTTGCTAGAGGTACGGACCCGTACTTTCCATTTGCCAATCAGATACGCGAGATCTGGTCACGTGACTCCCGGTAGACGCTGGAGGTACGGACCCGTAGCATCGGTACTACAGGTACGGACCCTAAACCTGACCCTAACACTAACCCTAACCTTAATCTTTGCTTACCTTTCAACAGTTTGCAGTGGTTAGCAGCTTCTTGACTCGCGAGACTCGTGTACGGGTCCGTATCTGTCTGGCAAATGGAAAGTGCCGTATCCGTAGCCCACAGGCTACGGGTACGGGTCCGTATCTGTAGACACTACCAATTTTAAAACCCCAGATGAATCAATTAGCATTTTTTTATCATTATCATTATAATTGTTTTTTAAACACTGTGTATTCAAAGACTTTCACTCATTCTGCCAGAGGCTAACTTACAACTGCCCTGCCTTGGTGTTATTGAGCAAGAATGTGTTGACTGTGCCTGGCATAGAGCTAACATCTTAGGATACAAAACATTTTTTCCACTGAGGCCACAAAAAAATGCCAAAACTCCTTTTACTGCTTTGCACACCTCATTGAACTGCTTATTTTTCAAGCATCTCTCATCAGCAGCCAAGTGACAGATAGCTAATTAGGAACTTGTGTAAAGATTTATGGAGACATGCATGGACAGAGACCCTTGAGAAAATGAAAGGATTTGTTCAGAGAAAGATAACACAGTTGATAAAGATGCTAAAAGAAACAAAAATTAAGCAAGTTGAAAAGACGTAACTAAGTGGAACAGACACATCAGGAAAAGTGTTTCATATAACACTAGGTTTATATTTGATTTTATACGTTTTATGAGATTTAAAGGTGGAAATTCTGAGGCATTTTCAGCTCTGCTCTTAAGACAACACACTACACGTCAACAAAAACAGGACTCATCTCTACACTCTGCAGTAGTATGTGGTTCTAAGTCAGAATGACTGGTGACTCTTAGTGAGTTCCTCTTTGGTGAATTTTTGTGTTTGTGCAGGATGTATTTTGTTGTGTGCATTTTGGACAGAAACATAATTTCATAGAGATACTGTAAAGTTTTAGTTGGGATGTCAAAGCAAGGACTGTGAGAGTAAAAGCTGGTGCAGTTCCCTTGGTGCACACAGCCATTGTATTTGAACCATCAGCAGTACTCTGGTATTGTTGCTTAAAGAGGAAATGGTCATAAATCTGTCAGACAGTTCTCTTAAGTTTCTATCTATCTATCTATCTCTCTATCTATCTATGAAAACACTGCAACAGGGAGAGTAACCATTATCTTAATAAAACAAGCCATGTCCCCAAACATTTGTCAAGCAAATTTGCCAAACTGTTGCAGGAAAAAAGGAAAACACAAAATGTAAATGAGGTTTGTTTCAATTAGCTGTTTTGAATTAAATAAACAAGGCTGTATCGTGTCAACAGAAGGCAGTGGTATAGGTTACATTAACATGGCTGTAATAAACAAAGTCAGTTGTTAGCTCACTGCAAAAAAAAAATTGAAGAAGATAAATAAACTAAACTTTGAACCTACGTACATGAAGAAAAAATGAAGAGAAGTCTTCAGGAACTGCTTTCGAACAGCCAAGTTCGAATTATTGTTTCAAGTCAGCTAGTAAATATTTACAATGAAAGATGCTTCCAACTCCTTCCCTCTCTCTTCTTCTAAAAGTCAAACACGTACATAAGAACATTTTTGCAAAAATTAAGCATGTCGTTGCAGTGTTGTCATTTCCAATAACTTGTTCTAAAGCAATATTCCAAAATGTGTTTACAATTTGTGTAAAAACACAGCTACAGTCGAAAGCATGCACAACAAAGGCAGTGTTGCTGGGTGGCTAAAACACAGTTCAAATCTTTTTGTATCAACACAAAAACTAACTATCTAAAATGCTACATATAGCATGACAGAAACACTCACAGTAACAAGCACGGGAAAAAAAATATCTCCTAACTGTACAACAAGAGCCTCAAAGCACCATTTAGCTCATTAGCAGCTAGCTTAGTTTTGAACAAAGTCTGCACCAGGGGAGCTAAAAGCTAAATATGTTTCACAGTGGTCAATGGAGGTCATTTTAAGGGTAAAGTTGACAAAATATTTATCTTACATATGGGTGAGAAATGCCGCTCTGCAATATTTTCTGGTTATTTGCTGGCTGTAAAATAGGCATTTGCTTGCTAATTTCGTACACGACAAACAGGACATGAAGCAGGTGGACAAGCACAATGTAATTAGGAGCATTGGGGCTGCATTCCATTTAGCTGTGCTAGTTCTATGGGCCTGGTGTTGTGTATAGTGACTCACTATCAGGTCTTATTGAGAAAACTAAATGGAACCAGGCACATCGTTAAAGTCAGTAGCTACACCTGTGCTCTGTTTGCAATAGAAAGTTAAAATAACAGCAGCTAAAATAGTCTTTAGCAGCTTTAAATTCATGACTGTGTAGACTTTTGAACTGATAAGATTTTATATGTAATTTTTTTCTTTAAATGTTTTAATTTAGGATTATTTCAAAAAGTATAAAGCACAAATAAAGGAATAACTATGCCACTGTTCTAGTGCTATAAACCACATATCCTTGCAAACTTGTTGTGACATCAAATGTATCAAACTCCTCATCAATACATGATGTGAAAATAACCTCCTAAAAATATATCTTCTTGCCACTCTGAAAGACAGTTCCTAATCTTCTGACAAACACGTTGTGCTCTCACTCCAATAGCCAAGTGCTGCAGCTGCAATCAGAGCCATAGAAATAATCTGTTGACAAAACAGTGGATCACACCCAGGAGGGCCTGGCATGGTCTGCATGTCGAAACACCACAAACCACATAGTTGGCCTTTGCTACAACTTGCTCGTTGCTGGATCCAGCTTGAGGCAGGAATTGTCATCTCACGGAGATGTGGGATGAGAAAAACAAGAGAGTCAACATGAAGCACGTACTTCAAAAAGCCACTGTATAGATAAACAGAGGGAAATTTAATTTGGAGTTATCCAAATCAATAGATTGATCAAATCCACAGGCACAAAAACACACGCATAATTCTTAACCCTGATCATGCCATCATGAGAAAAAGTTCTAATCGTATGGATCAACAAAACAAATATACATTATCCTTAACAACGTAGCCGTTAGTGAGCTGTTCATGGAGATCTTTCGCATTCCTTGACTCATTGGTCAGCTGCAAGGATCCATGTTATGCAGACTTAAAGGTTTCTAATTAGATTTTGGGGGTCTACTGGAATGGGTTTACATGCTTTACTTTTCCAAAATCCCACTATTTTTCTCATAATGCACATTGCTACAGCACTTCTTTTAACCTCTGTCTGGAATGCTCCATTTTAGACCAAGAAAAAAGGGGTAGGTTATTTAAAGTAACCCTAGATTTCTAATTACAGTGGAGAGTCTGAGCAGAAGAGGCTCAGGTGAGGAAAAATTGGCTGGCTGTGAGGAAGCTGCCCATTCTGTCTTTGTGGCCAAAGACATTATGCAAATGTCTTACATGATGACATAGATAAGTAACGGAAGAAAAGTTCAGACTTCAGACAATGTGTTTCAGGCAAGTAGGGAGAGCTGTTTGCCGTGGGAGAGAATAACTCTGGTTTTGTAAGTTTTTACATGGGTAGCTGCATTTGTATTGCATTTTAGATACATTTCTTTATTCTTACAGACTGAGATACATTATATTCCTAACTCATGTTCTAAGTAAATTTTAGATCAGTATTTTATACTCAACTATTTTAGTTTATCAGTTTATAAAGTCATGTTCCTTTGCTGCACCCACAGAAGTTTAAGTCAACCCAAGTGACTATTTCTGCCTCCAGAGCAGCTCTGCTTGTGAAAAATGATTGTATAACCATAACTGGGATCTATAAAAGCAGGAAGAAAGCTTCTCCACTGCACAGTGCCAGATTTAGGAGCATCTCTCAACTAAAACGTGGAGCTGCAGCAGACTACACGATTACTGAATGGAAAAGTAATGTCTGTGTGTATTTTAAAAGCAGAAAAAAAGGACCTCCGTGTTAAGACGTGCAAAGTGTAAAGAATGGAAGCTGTCAAAAAAGCCTTTAAGAATGCACCAGGGAGGCTGAAAGTGTTTTTCCATCTTAGCTGCATTAGCAAACATACTATTGGGATTTTCTGCCTGAAATACATTTCATTCTGGCTGTCACCTTGCTCGAATTTTCCATTTAAAATTATCCAGATATGGGTTATGCAGTCCATCTTCTAACCTATCAAATGGCAACAGCAGATGAACAATGTCTTTTCTTTCATATTATAGGCCTCTGTGACACATCAGAGGGTGGTTTGACACTTGAGGAAGAAGTCAATTTAGATTTCTGAAACTTGCTACCAAAAAATAAGATTGCTCGATCAATTTTTCTGGCACAAAAGAGACAAAGTTTTCTGAATGCAGCAGAAAAAAACACATATAAATCATTTACAGTTCGGATAAGTTATTCATTAAAACCATAAGCTACAGGCAGGTATAGTATAACAAAAGATTACTACTTGTTCTGCAACGTTCTACTACATTTCAGTGGACTGCAGTGAAGCTCATCCTTTGACTCCCAAACACGACCTTCCAGCTACCAGTCAGATCAACAGAATTACATGAAAGGAGCTTATTGTTAAGCGTTTCAAAGCAAACCCATTATCTTTTGGTGACTAATCTGTGATAACTAATGGGAGTGTGTTAGGTGAGTAAGGTCGCAGTTAGAATGGGAAGCAGGAGCAAAAAGAAAGACAAATTGGAAACGCACAAATTCGTGAAGTGACTAATGATAGAGCAGCTGACAAGAGATCAGAAAGAAACTGTGTTGTTGCCAAATCATACACAACTCTTTAATAAGGCAGCATTAAACACTGTTAACTCACAATGCTTTCTTTCCACAGAGGGGAACGGGCCTAAACCTTCGTGTGAAAGGAGAGTCATAAAAGGCATGCTGGATGTACTAAGGTGAAGACCTCGTGGCGCAATGGTAGCGTGTCTGACTCCAGATCAGAAGGTTGCGTGTTCAAATCACGTCGGGGTCATGGTTTTAACAGGCACATCAATCCTTTGGAATATGATGGATGTGAATATTAGCAATGCTCTCAAGTACATGAAGTGACCATTGTTTAACTCAGAGGTTGAACTAGGGTTTGTAATGTGGACAAGCTGGGTTGGCATGCATGCACATGTGAGAAAGGCAAAACATTTTGACATACAAAGGCCTGCATTTGGATCAAAGGCACTTATATAGGTAAAGGAGTAGTCCTGTGATTGATATCATTTGACACACTGTACATAAACCATAAATGATCAGTGCTGACAGGCCTCTGCTTCTAATGTGTCAGTGTGAAAAATGACCAGCTGATGACAATAAAACTTTTCTGTAAGTGCACTCTTTTGAGTATCAGTATCAAATACAGGAACGGTGATGTAAGGCTGCTGGTGAAGGAGTAGAAGACATTATTATAAATGGATTAATATGCATGGATCGGTCTATTTAACACATTGTAAATTATTAAAATATATCCAGGCATAAATGATGCTATAGATAGAAAACAATCAAACTTGCTTGCATTACACAGGCTTGATGTAATTTGTAATACTTTGATATTGTGCTCAAACCACAAGCTCAACAGCCTAACTGGAACTTAAGACAGACAGTTAGTCAACTTGTCTCAAGTAGGTCTACAGACACCTTGCTATAGAGCATTTAGTGAAAAGTGACATGGTTCAGCAGGACATCAGATCAGTTAGTAAACAAAACGACCTCTTAGTTTCCGAGCTGTTTCTCTTCCTGCATTCCATCACCATCTATCTCTGCCATCTGTGCCACCTGACTGGCAAAAGAAGAGGTGGATATGCACATTGGCTGTTTGGAAAAGCCTGAAACATCTGATACTCTTAAGTTGCTACCACTGCTGCCGCTGCTATCACTTTAAAGTAGTTAGACCCAATGGGCAGAGTGAAAATGTATTTTAATCACTGTTTGAATTATTTAGACAGAGAACTGTTTAAATGTGCACACTGCTGAAGACACTGAAGAGTATATGTTCCTTGATCCTCCTCAATTGTATTATATTGGTAAACATGATTTGAAACATCTCAAATTCCTCCCAGGTAGCCTCACCTCTTTAAAAAATAGCTGTATGAAAGGGCCGATTCAGGATGCTGCTGCTGATGAATTACAACATTCTAATGTTTCATACAGCTCAGACCATTCAGTCAGTTAATCAGATAATCTGTGCAAACCATCAGTCTCTTCCAAACCTCCAATCAGGGATTCCCTTTATCAGGATTGATAAATCAGTATGTCTGCCTAATAATATTAAAGGTCCCTTCAAACAGACAAATACAAACAATTTCTTACAATAATGGCAAAATAAGGAGTTGTTGATGATGTCACATTTTTACATTGCGTTATTCACCATCTTCAATATACGGGAACCACTAGAGGCTCTCATGTCTCTGAGGTGTAATATGCCTGAAAATATGCAAATAACTCCAGCATATGTCCAAGTTATGCAGGATCACATGCAGTCATCGCTTCTATTGTCCTGGTTCTAACGGTTCAGGCTAATGATTAGCTGGACTGTCTGAAAAAGCAGGTTGAGATAACAAAAGAGAGAATGCCCACCATAACAAGGCTGTGGCTGGGACAGGGAAACACTCACAAACTGGATATGTGAGCTCAGTCCCAACACAGTGCGTCCAAATGCAGTTATCCATTTAGACTTACTGGAGAACACACTCTAAGACATGTTTACATATAAAACACAGCCCAGAAATTCACCGCGTGCTTCTTGCCACATAATGTTACGTCGTGATAAATCTGTAAATGATTTGACAACAAAAGGAATTTTTGCTATTCAGCTCCAAGGGCAGTGGATAAACACAAGCAAAACCAAAATTAAAATCTGCAAAACCACATCAGCAATGGCTGCAAAAACTGACCATGACCCTGAATGCCTTAAACAGGATATATGTAGCCAGGATACCAGTCACGCAATGGCTTGGCATGGCGATGGCATACTCAGACTCTGACAGTTACCAACATGGCATGTAGCCTGCTCACACTGTGTGTTTAGCACCACAGCCAGAAATTCTCACAGCTTTGTCTGTAATGCTCAAGCTGAGGGCTTTCAAGATCCAGACCTGCTGATGTTTTCCTCTCTGCAGCCTTTGCATGCATGTGAATACTATATATCAGTACATGTGTGTACACCTGCTACTCAGTGGGAAGCCTTAACATTATTTGACCCTGAAGAGCGGCACTGTTTGGGTTAGATAAGAGTCTCAGAGTGTGGTGTCATTGTCCTTGATGTCATTCACGTGAGCAGGGAAGCCCGCCAGACAGCCGTTTAATCAGCCAGCCAGGCTGGCTTTGTGGAAGTAGTCGCCATTGACCCATATGCAAAGCTGTATAAATGCAGACCAGAGCCCGTAGCACCTACAGTGCTGATACTTTTTTGGACAGTGGCACAGTTTTTGTTGTACCAGCTCCAGCACACTTGAGTACACATGAAGCAACAACTGTTCTTACTACAAGGGCATTAACACTGCCGGTTGCCACAACTGGTTGAACAGTTGGAAAAACTGGAACACAACACACACATAATATCAATCTATAATAATAATAATAATTGTATTTATTTATTTATACAGCGCTTTCCGTCAAAGTGCTGTACACAGAAATAAAAACAATAAAAACAGTCAAGACAGATACAAACAATGAAAATAAAACAATAAAAAAGACATCAGTAAAACAAACTATTTAAGATTCACATATATAAAAAAGAAGTGGATCTTCAGCTTAGTTTTAAATACATTAATGCAGACAGACTGTTCCATAATGTCGGTTCCCCAACCGTCTTTTTACGGACCTTCGGGATATTCAGAAGTCCAGTCCTCTGGGAACGGAGAACCCGAGTGGGGACATACGGGTTCAGCAGGCTGGACAGATAAGATTTCAATTTTATAGGTTAATGCAGCACCTTAAAGTCTGCTTTAACAAGAACAGGTAGCCAGTGCAGAGAGGCCAGCACTGGAGTAGTATGCTCATATTTACTCGCTCTGGTCAGAACGCGAGCTGCTGCGTTCTGGACCATCTGCACCTGATAAAAGGACATCGCAATAATCCAACCGTGAGAAAACAAAAGCGTGAATTAAGACCTCAGCCTCCTGAAATGACAGAATCTGTCTAATCTTGGAGATGTTTCTGAGGTAAAAAAAATAAATAAATAAAAAGGCCACTCTGATCACCTCTTTAATATGGAGCTTGAATGAAAGAGTTTTATCAAAAAGTATATCAATGGATTTTTTGTTTAGCACTGTAAAAGCTACAAGACACAAATTTACGACAAAGTTAGTGCTTTACTATACATGTGCTTGAGCTGACTGCTAACATAACAGAAAAAAACATGCCACAAGTGACTTATGGGCTGCAATATGTATGCTTCTACACTGAAAAAAAAAGTTACAAATTTTTATACTCCCCCAATCAAAAATTTGCCTCATTTACTTTTTGATATGTTGTTTCTTTAATATGGTGCTCATGGTATGTACAGAGGCATACCATGAGTGAATTAAATCAACACCATAAGTGTGCATTTTGAAATGACCCAGGTTCAGACTTCTGAGGTTTTTATATGTAACAAACCTAAGGATTCAAAGGTGGGAGTGGGGTTTTCCACACCAATATGCTTCTTCATAATCAGTTTCCAGTTTATGAACACGTCCAACATGTATAGCTGAATTACTCTAATATTAAAGCGTGCCCTTGTGTAGAGTAGTTCTACGGTGTTTGAGGAGTGATTGGGAAGAAAGGACTTCGTAGATCTGCGCATTCTAGAGAAAGTGACAGTGCAGAGTTACATCTCAGCCGTTTGAAGGCAGGAAGGAATTCTTTTCTTAAAAAGCTTCTAACTTTGAAACACAGAATGAGTTTTTAGGGGTTAAATCAACAACTGTGGAGGGACTTGAATTACTGCATTTACTGTCACCACAGTTTGCGTTTACATACACACGTGGACAAAATTGTTGGTAAGGCACATCAACTCTATGTTCATAGACTCAAAAACCAAGCATACGAAGAAAAGAACACTGTCCCTACGGTGAAACATGGAGGAGGCTCAGTAATGTTTTGGGGCTGCTTTGCTGCATCTGGCACAGGGTGTCTTGAAAGTGTGCAAGGTACGATGAAATCTGAAGACTATCAAGGCATTCTGGAGAGAAATGTGCTGCCTAGTGTCAGAAAGCTCGGTCTCAGTCGCAGGTCATGGGTCTTCCAACAGGACAACGATCCAAAACACACAGCCAAAAACACCCAAGAATGGCTGAGAGAAAAGCGTTGGACTATTCTAAAGTGGCCTTCTATGAGCCCAGACCTGAATCCCATTGAACATATGTGGAAGGAGCTGAAACATGCCATTTGGAGAAGACACCCATCAAACCTGAGACAACTGGAGCTGTTTGCTCATGAGGAGTGGGCCAAAATACCTGTTGACAGCTGCAGAACGCTCATTGACAAATACAGAAATCGTTTAATTGCAGTGATTGCCTCAAAAGGTTGTGCAACAAAATATTAAGTTATGGGTACCATCATTTTTGTCCAGCCCTATTTCATTAGTTTGTTTTTTTAAAAATAATTATGTTAATCAACAATTCAAAAGTGATGGCTGATTTTGATTATTTAATTTTCAATAAATTTTTATTTATTGTTACTTTTGTGAGTTTCAAGTGATTTCAGTGAGAATTGTGGGTTTTTCCTTCTTTAACTGAGGGGTACCAACAATTTTGTCCACGTGTGTACAACATGTTGTTACCAGCCTCCACGTCAAATTGCAGGCTTTTCCCCCTGTAATCTTTTTTTTTTTTTTGCATTACTGTATTCTACTGTTCTATTATTGTAGCAAATGCTTGACTTTGCATATAGCAGCTCAATTCAACATGTTAACGCTAAGATTAAGTAAATAATGTCAGCAGACAAAGAGTGAAGGATTGCGTTGCCGGCCAAGGGAGCTGAACATCTTTTTAGGATGCTTGGCCAAACTTCAACTCGTGACTTTTGGAGCTGTGGGTGTCTGATGTTTTACTCAAACACTGGCAGCCAACAATTCCCCTGGAAGGAGTCAGCAGCACGAAAGCAAGGATACCGCTCAGTCAGCTGGAAGATGGGACTGTGTCAAGCAGCTGGAAAGAAAAGAGATCGGGATACAAGAAGGAAGGAAAACTAAAGAAAAGCCAGAGGAGAACAAGAACAAGAGAATGAGAGGTTATTGAGGCCACATTTTTCATCTTCTTCTTCCCCCGTTTTTCTTCCCTACTCTCTAGAAATGAAGTACTGCCACTTAGTTGAACCACAGACCTACTCATACTCAGTTACCATCAATCACATTGCATCCCATCATCCAACTCATATGATGACCCCCCCCAACACACACACACACACACTCTTAAACTATCTTCCATAAACCTATTCACAGTGTGCAGCTCCACTGTATTACATAACCGCTGAGTGTAGTGAGCTAATAGGGCCTGACAATCCTTTTCGGAGGCACTTCCCACTTTCTCATTGCAGTGTGTTTCTGCACAGCTGCACTCAGGCCCTTACCTGAGAATAGATGAGGATTAAAAACCTTAGCTGTACTCTCACTGAAGGCCAACAATTCCCAGAGCAGACAAAGGGTGTTTGAATAAGTGAATGTGGCAGCAAACTGAACTAACTACACAGCTTGTTCTATGACTGTGTTCACTTTCAAAATGAAAACAAAAATTCATGATTTACAGCTGTTTTGGTGGGAGTTATAAGAGGTAAAATATCTGGGACGCACACGACTGTTCAAAAGTTTGGGGTCACTTAGAAATGTCCTCATTTTTTGAAAGAAAAGCATTTTTTCGATCAATATAACATTAAATAAATCAGAAATACAATCTAGACATTGTTAATGTGGTAAATGACTATTCTAGCTGGAAAACGGTTGATCTTTATGGAATATCTCCATAGGGGTACAGAGGAACATTTCCAGCAACCATCACTCCTGTGTTCTAATGCTACATTGTGTTAGCTGATGCTATTGAAAGGCTAATTGATGATTTGAAAACCCTTGTGCAATTATTAGCACATGAATAAAAGTGTGAGTTTTCATGAAAAACACGAAAATTCCCTGGGTGACCCAAAACATTTAAACAATAGTGTATGTGCCTATTTATTATACATAAACTATGTGGAATTCGAAGATATTTCTTACATGTAGCGTTTAGCTTTTTCTGCCATTGCTCTGCTTTTTATGTCTTTGTTTTGTATCTGAGGCTCTGATTTGACTGTGTTGAAGTATCTGAGCTCTATCAGCGACACCACATGCTGGAATATCTCCATAGGGCTACAGAGGAACATTTCCAGCAACCATCACTCCTGTGTTCTAATGCTACATTGTGTTAGCTAATGGTGTTGAAAGGCTAATTGATGATTAAAAAACTCTTGTGCAATTATGCTAGCACATGAATAAAAGTGTAAGTTTTCATGAAAAACATGAAATTGTCTGGGTGACCCCAAATTTTTTGAACTATAGTGTAAGTAAAGTGGGAAAAAATGGCACACAAACAGACTTTGTGGCAGAGAAATCTGCCACAAGAAGTCAAAGAAACACCTTAAAAAAACACCTTATCCCTAGTGGATATTTTTTATTTGACTGACAACCTTTGATTCTTCAGGACTGTTGAGAATTTTAAAAAGGACAGTTTGAGATTTCTGGAATTACGTTAACTTGTTTTCTTGCTAAAAATTCTGAGAATGTCGATGTCTGTACTCAGAAGCCAGTGATATACTTTCCACATCCACAAGGGTACTGGAGGGTCTGTGTTACATATATTTCATAGTTCCTCAAGTCTGCATGGCTACCTTTGCAGACGTCTATGTGCAGGACAAAGTTTCTGTCTGCCACTATGCTACAAGGGTGGTGCACATCCTCCACAGCAGTGTTTTACGTGCAAAATACGTAAATATGCCCTACTGCTTTTGTATGGAATGGACTCACGCAAACTCGAAAAGTACTATAGTGAGAACAAGTACACATCTGTGAGGTCCACAGTTGTCCATGTGAGAGACTATATTCATAGCTTAAATATGAAGCATCAAATGAGTTTAACTTAGTATAAAGCGGGAAACAGGGGAAACATTTCCAAGCATTTCTTGGGCGTGTCCAACAAAATATGTTTCCATGAAGCTAGGACAGTTGTACGCAAAAGGTTTTTAGACTACGCTAAAAATGTCAACAGTGAGATGGGGCACTGAGGGTTGGTTCTGCATTAAGTTGCACCTTGAATTGAAAAATGTTCACCTCTGAGTACAATTCTGAATTCATCTTTGTCACTTTTTCTACCCATCTGTTTTATCACAGTGGATTTTTTTTCCAAACTAACCTCTCAGCATAGTGTAATTCAATAGCCTAGCCGCGCTAGACAACCCACAGCAACAAATTTAATTCTCTGCCAGGGTGGGTCTAGTTACCCTCGGTAAGCCTAGAGGTTGGATGCTCCTAAAACTGGCCGATGAATCACCATGAAGTATAGAGTCAGAAGGTGGGCGTAAGTAAGTGACGACAGAGGCGTGACGATTCTGACAGAAACAACCGGAAACAACTAGCCTAGCCGTGCTAGACAACCCACGGCAACGAATTTAATTCTCTGCCAGGGTCAACAACAAAAACGACAACAGTCATTGAACTCCATTAGTACCGACTCTGAATCATCTTTCTGTTAACATGTCTGTAATATACTTGAGCTTCACCCATTGACTGTATAAATAAGGCTTCACCGAACTATCGCATCCTCTGATTTCCGGCGCTCTAGGAACTACGTCAGCCTATTCGTTGCGCTGATTGGTTGTATACCTACCCAATTGCTGCAGAGTGATTTGAAAGACAACCTTTTAGCCCGCCTCCCTCCCTGTCGAGAGTTCCTAGACCCTTGTGTCTTCAGACCTGGGTCTAGCGTGGCTAGGCTAGTAATTCAATTGATCTAAGATGAAACTAGACTTCTAGACCTCATCCTGGAAGTGTTTTCTGGTTGTAGAAAATCTAGTCTGTGACCATGCCAGCACAGGGGCTTGGTGGTTAGCACTTTCACCTTACAGCTAGAAGATCACCGGTTCACGTCCCGGCCTTCCTGGGATCTTTCTGCATGGAGTTTGCATGCTCTCCCTCTGACTACATAGGTTTTCTTCAGGTTCTCCGGCTTCCTCCCACAGTCCAAGAATTTGCTAAGGTTAATTGGTGATTCTAAACTGTCCGTAGGTGTAAATGTGAGTGTGATTGTTTGTCTCTATGTGTAGCCCTGTGATAAACTGGTGACCTGTCCAGGGTGTCTCTTGTCATCACCCCGAGTCAGCTGGGATAGACTCCAGCCCCACCACGACCCTAATGAGGATTAGGCGGTGTATAGATAATGGATGGATGAGTACTCTGTGATCAGAGATTTTTGCCAATCAGAGAGTTTTTCCAAATTTCTTCCTACTGCAGCTTTACCGTGTCATTTCTTTTTGATTGTTTCAAGGGTAAAACAAACTAATTATCCCTCATTGTGTCTTTAAACAATCCTATTTGACTGCCAGTTTCATATTTGTGTGACAGACATGAGAATAATATCTATCCTGTCATCTAAAGGTCAGCAAGAACACAAACCTCCAATCATGTCAAACAGTTACCTCTGACTAGTGTCTTCTTCTTCTGACTGAACTCTCAGTAACTCCTAATTTTCACTGTGGATTCTGTCGCATGGTTGTTAGTAAAAAGCCTGTAGTTTAGAGCAACGAAAAGGACTGACATGGTGACAATAAGCGTAGAAGAAAATAATAATTTCTTGGAGAAGTGATCCCAGTCAGGGCATAAGAAGGTCTGTTATTTTCAAACTACATTGTAATCAAGAGAGTCAGCAGTGCATGAACATCAGCACGTACAGTCCCATATCTCTGCACCATTTAATACCACATCAAGCAGTTCCAAGGGTTTCTACAGCTGACTCAGTCACAGTTAAGCAATCTGTGACCCTTTTAATATACGATGCCTGATGTCATATGCATTTTTATGAGCTATGATATATAAATCATTGACTCATATCATCGCATTTGCCTTCAGACATGCAGGGGCCAGAACACACATGTTCATCATATGCTGCTGATAATGACAGAAATGATCATATGGAAATATAGAAGTTTGACTGTTTTCCACATGTGTGTAATTACACAACATGACGATGTTGTGACATGTCTCCAAGTCTGCATTTGTGGAATTTTGGGAGAAAAAAGGGCAATTATGTGCTTTAAGGGTTTAGCCCATATTTAGGTTGAGTAACTGTGGGAAAGTGGAGGACAAATAGGAGGTAGAAACGCAGCTCTAGATTTAGAGTCACAAATTACGGATTCGGTGACTGAATGTTTGAGTATTCTTTTGTTTCATGCGCGCATGACATTGAACCAGATGTGGGTGAAATCAGAATGCAAGAGGAAGAGTTCAGATCTGCACCTCCCAGTCACGTCCATGTGGTGTTCTGTGTGCCAAAAGGAAAGCCAACAAAATAACATCTTCATATTGCTCCTGCTTAAATAACAAAAAAACAATGGTAAATCCACAGTAATACACAACTGGCTAAGTGCTAAAAACAACAGCCTTGAGAACATAGAGGCAGGATGAGGAGCCTGAAAAGCCATTTAGCATTAATCCTTCATGACTGTGCATACTGTAGAGCAGATTGAGTCTGAAGTTAATGGTGCTTGGGCGGAAGACTGATGCACAATTTTTGGTCCCACTGAGACTGTGACACAACTCTTAAGATTCTCCAGGGAAGATCAGGTACACCAGCATGGCATGTGGTGTCGCTGATAGAGCTCAGATACTTCAACACAGTAAAATCAGAGCCTCAGATACAAAACAAAGACATAAAAAGCAGAGCAATGGCAGAAAAAGCTGAATGCTACATGTAAGAAACATCTTCAAATTCCACATAGTTTATGTACACCCCCCGTCAAAAGTTTTGAGACAGGTTCTCATTTATTTGAATAAGAACCAATCTCAAAACTTTTGACAGGGGGTGCATAATAGATAGGCACACATACTACTGTTCAAAAGTTTCGGGTCACCCAGGGAATTTCGTGTTTTCCATGAAAAGTCACACTTTTATTCATGTGCAAACATAATTGCACAAGTGCTTTTTAATCATCAATGAGCCTTTCAACACAATTAGCTAACACAATGTAGCATTAGAACACAGGAGTGATGGTTGCTGGAAATGTTCCTCTGTACCCCTATGGAGATATTCCATTAAAAATCAGCGGTTTCCAGCTAGAATAGTCATTTACCACTTTACCAATGTCTAGATTGTATTTCTGATTTATTTAATGTTATATTCATTGAAAAAACTGCTTTTCTTTCAAAAATGAGGACATTTCTAAGTGACCCCAAACTTTTGAATGGTAGTGGACATGAGGCAGAAGGGAGGTGAAGGCTAGACCAAAGCATAGAGAAGGATCCGATGTTAGAGAAAAGGCAGCGAAAAGTAGTTGGTGATGCTCAGCTTGGTGATCTGACTTCACCACATGGGTCCATGTCGCTCGAAAATACATAACAGTTACAATAACCAACCAATTAATGACTCAACTGCTGGTCTGCATCACTTCATGTTTGAAGCTCATGATTGTATAAATGTTTTAACCTTAGTGCATGGCTAATGAACTAGAAGACAACAGGAGCACATCAAGCTTTCAAGGCCTTTGGATCATAACTACAGTGCTTTTATGCCAAGTGTTAAATATGTTCTCAGATACATCCAATTGCAACACAAAAAAATATTGACACTGACTGACTTCTGTATATCACATTCGTCAACTGCTTCTCTCAAAGTGTGTATTGCCAGTGTTGGACATTGATTTGTAGCCAACACCTATTCTATTGTCCTTGGGTTCTCAGTTCTAAATGTAAACACTGGATCACCTTAGTCTTGCATAACCAGACCTACAGCATCACAATCAGTGATGGTGTCCTTGCAAAATAGCGTCTTTCCACTGCAAGAAGGCGTGGAAGGCGTGATGTGGCACAACATTTATGGTAAACAGCTTCCTAATCAGCCTTTCTGCCTTTCTGTTTCCATTATAGTGCAGATTGTGGCAGCTTTGACCACAACACTAACGCTGAGTGCACCAATTAAATGACAGATAGCACATACTGGACATAACTCCATTTTTTAAGCTCATAGGAAGTCGAACGATGGAGGTTTGCTATGTTAGCATATGTCGTGAAATTTACATTGTCTATGGTGATGTTACAAAGGAAAAGACTGCAATTTTGGAGGCTATCAAGATGGCAGAAAAGATGGCACTCTTTTGGCCTCTCTGAATTTAACTAATCAACACTGAGTCTCACACAACAGTTTTTCAGAGCTAATCAGAAGCACCTGCTATGGAGTAGGTACTTTTTAATACCCTGTAAATGAACGGAAGTAATAGGAGGGAAGAAGAAGACCATGGCACAGTCATACTTCAAAGTCTACAGCCAGCAAGTCTGACTGCTGTGGAATAATATCGGATTTCATATATGAGCAATAATTCATTCAGATTTGTGTATTCAAACAAAAACCGTATATCACAGTGTCTGCAAGCTAGGCAACGCAATTTTGTGTCACATCTTTTAGCACATTTGTGAATTTGGTTGAACATTTAAAAAATTTCAGCATTTTAAGATGATAGGCTGCAGAAATGATGTATAGCTGTCAGCTGCTGTGATATTATAAATGTGGAAGTGACCTATGTATGATTACATCTTCCTGTCATCTAGAAGTCTGGCACATGGTATTTAGTTTGTGTTAACCCAGAGCCAAGCGCTCTCCAGAGGGAAAACACACGTCTACACTTACAGTCCAGCTGCATGGATCAATGGACCAGTCGCCTCCATTCTGCTGAAGCATGGAAAACCATCAAGCAGTGGTAAACAGAGGAGTGAATGGACGTATGTGTGTTGTAGCTGGTGTGTGTCTAAGGAGGAAGTGCTTCTCAAGAAAGAGTGTTTATGTTGACCTACTTCGCCATTGTTTGACTGCAGAAGTCAAATGTGCAACCGAAGTACAACAGCGAATATTCACATTATCCAGGAGGGTATCTGCGTACAGGTTTACAGTGAATCACTGCATGTCTGGGATTATACTGATGGCAAAAAGCAGATATTGTTCCCACTCCTGACCTTACTGAAACACATCTGAAAGTTACTGCAATAACTTGGGAAAACCAGCACAGCCCCACCAAGATATTCCAATCCTGCAGGAGCTTTAACGTGACTCTAATAGTAATGACACCTCCTTTGAAAGGGGAGAAAGTGCTGTTACCAGCCACGGCATAGCAAACTTCAATTCATTCATTAGTCATTTAATGGGCTTTAAAGCTCAGCCACTTGAAACCCACATAGGGAAAAGCAATCAGTGTCCTCATTGGAGTTTGGCACAGGGGTTTCACACAGTCATGTGTTCCATCATTTGCACATGAAACTTGGATGAACTTTCTAAACATGTAATTAGAAGGGCAATGAGTGCACAGTGGATAGAAGGGAAATGCTCCACTTGTGTGTTATCAGTTTTTTTTATTTAACTGATATAAAGACATGAGATTTGGAATGTCTAAAGAGTGAATACAGCAAGGTGGACAGCACCTGTAGGACTGACTGTTTAAAATAATGTAGCAGCCGGTTTATTATGTGTGGATCTAGTTATTGTGTGTGCTGTTGCACAATCGAGTTTCACTGTGACATTAACCTGCAGTTAGGGCAGTGCAGGTGCCCATTGTGTGCACTTTTGCGCATTTCTCTGCCTTTACTGTACCAGTACTTCTGCTTCTTGAACTTTTTTCATGGACAACATAGCAGACAAACATGTGATCATGAAGTGATCACAACTGCTTTACAGCTTTCATAAAGACAAAACAGAAAACCAGCTAATAAAGTAATTTCTCTTGTGCGCCTCCTTTGAAACAATGACAAAAAGCGCACTCCCCCCTCTCTCCCTGCTCCAGGGGCCCCTGGGGGTCTCCACCGGCTCCGATTCTGAGGGCAGCCGCTGGATCTGTGCCTCTTTCCCCGAGAAAAGCGCCATGTTGAGGCTCCAGAGAACACGCTGCTCCGCGCTCTCACAGGGAAACGCTACAAAAGCACACAGCAGCGGAGGAGTGTGTGTGTCAGGAGGGACTTACCTTCGCTATGGCCTTTTTATACCTCATGGCCGCCTGTTCGATAAGACTGTGGACTTTCATATTCCCATCTCCACACGGAACGACCACCCGGGTCCTCCCGAAGCACACCGTCACTTTCATTTCTCCTCCGCTGCGTTAATTCCAAAGAGGAAAAAGCCGCGTAAAAACGACGATAACCATCCCCGGTGTGTGAAGATCAAAAACCTCAATCCTCTGTTGTGGAGTCAAGTTGTTCTTTCGTGTCCTGGGAGGAAGCAGAGAGAAGCCCAGCGGAGGATCCAGCGGCGGGGCTGGGTGGCGTCCTCCCTGTGCCGTGTTGACTCACTTACAGAAACTTCCCAACAAAAAGCCTCTCCAGCGAGAGCGCACAACTGGACAGCTGACAACCGACACTGCGAGTGCGCCCACATGTTAGAGCAGGCACTAAGAATGTTTCCAGCACCAGCCAGTAGCTGCAGCTCGGGCTTTGGATCTGATCTTTTTTAAAACAGTTTTGAAAGTTGAGTTTGCAGGTTTGTATCAGTGGGGATTCTCGAGGAATGACAGTCAAATGGAAAACCTCATCGAATGAAACGTTTGCAAGTAGTTTTACAATCAGCTGCCACGATGGTTTCTGGTTATTATAACTATAGAACAACCACATTTTTTAGTTTCCATTCAATTAGTGGCTGTAATTTGGGATCCAAAAGGTTTAAACTACTACTGGATTATAAATGGGTAAACATGAGTTGCGGGTGCCATTGAAGCCCACCTCTGGTTCATTTAAGTGTTTGACAACTTTCCCACTTTGCTCATTTCTCACCTTGTTGAAACCATATTAAATGAACAGTGATTTCCCAGGCTAGAAGTTCACACAACTACAAACTGCCACAGATGCACAACACTGTTCTAACTGTTCTACAAACGTTTCTTACACTTCCTCTGGCCAAAGTCTGTTTGAGAGTTGCAGTCTGGGAAAACCTGATCTCGGCTCCAGGAATATATTGCAGCAAGCATTACTCATTTATTGCCACACTCAGATTTGATAGATATGAGAAATGTTCGAATGATTCAACACATGAAACACTCTGTATGAACAGATGTTGAATTTCAGTCTGAATAAATGAGACACACTGAGTGAGTCGGACTCCCCAGCAGAGTGAGAAAGTTCTCAGATGGAGGCTGAGGTTTGACTGATCTGCACTTATGCCACTGATTGCAAAGCATATATTAATGTGATGAATGAGGAGATACTGCTGACCTGCAGTGCAGGACGAGGAACCAGCCCAGGGCTGAATATAAAGTCTGACCCAGTTTACCTCCTTTCTGTGGAGCTGCACTCGCTCCCTGCAGCTCTTGCTCTTTATGATCGAATGTGGTCCAAGTGAGTGAACATGAACACCACTGCAAGATGAACTCTACCATCAGCATATTGAAAGATGGTCATAAAGTTCTATAACAACTCCCGTATTTTGCACTAATACAGCCTGCTTCTTTCTAATGAATGTAGCCTTTCATTTTGTATTCCTTTCCATTTACATTCACTGATCCAGAACCAGACTGCTGGGCTCTAGATGTGATGCAAGGTGCAGTATAATTCCTGAAATGTCTTCATCTTGGCCTTTGGAAGCCAGTGCTGTGTGTCTGACTCCATTCCAGAAACCTTAAACCATATGTGAATGCTTCCACTTGCACTGAATTTCATAAATAGTGCAAAGAAAAAGTGAAAAGCTGGATCTGTGGGAACTGTTTCAACTGGTTGTACTAAATGTGCTTTGACAAGTGCAGCTCCAACACACACTCGCACTTTCACACTACTAATACTCCCTCTAGTGGTACCGAGGAGAAAAAGGTTAGCAAATGATAAGTGTGAATTTTTTTTTAGCTTTTCAGTGATAAGTCTCAGCTGTATCCATAATTATGAGCTCCATGTGTGCATCAGTTGACTCTGAAACTCTGGAAATCATTTAGAAACATGGACACAAATAATTAAAGCTCACAACGGGCTTCTTTTTTACTCAATTAGACATCGTGTCTTTCAACTGTCATTTCTTTACAATTGAAAGAGGATGAAATTGTGAGCATAAAATCCAAACTGATTTTCAGCCCCAGAGTTATTGCTCACTCATTAATGCCATTTATTTACTCAGCTGCACTGCTACAGTAAGATAAGACCACAGTCTGGGATGCAGTGTGTCCACTGCACATCAGGAATGTAGAGAGGAGGAGGAGCAAGGCGATGCTGAAAGATGGTCCTGTATCTCGTTCTCAGCATGTTTGGAACATAAAATGTCTCAACAGTCCTCACTGTTGTGTTTATTATTAAAAATCGAATGGAGACATCTTCATTCTGCACTGTGTACCTAAAAAGAATACAGTTTGGCCTCTCTTTTTTACAGCATTGCATTTTATTGAGGCAGAGAGACAAGCTGCATTTGTGTGATACGTGAAGGAAATGACATGTTAAGCCAAGATGGAAGTTCTTCTCTGCCACTGACTGGTCCACATGCACAAGAGCTCTTAATTTAACACATTGACGGACTTATTGATTGATTGTTTATCTGAGTGTCCTGCAAAGTCTGGCTCCTAGCCCATATTAGCAATTACAGAGCCAGACAGCTGTTATGGAAGCAGACAGACCATTACTCACACTAGGATATTTTTGTTATGTTTTATTTTTTTTCTTTGTGTGAAATTTTTGTAGGTCAAGTACTTGCACTTTTTTAGTCCCTCACTTTGATCATTTGTTCATGCAGGCCAGACTACTATGCAAAAGTGGCAGATTTCATTCCAGTTACATTAGGGGATATAATTACAGTTCTATTAGTATGTAATGGTCATCTAACAGGCTTCACTGGTTGTGTGGGCTGGCCAACTTTCCATCCCTGCATATGAGCTGACCAGACACCTGAATGGCCATGTGACAATTCAGAATGTACAGTTTCAGAGATTTCAAAGAGTTCTTCTCAGTTAATTCACAAGCCCTGATATGTTCGATAGTGTCCTCTGTTTTAGCTATCAGGTATCTTCTAGCTATCTCAGAAAAACAGAAGTCTCCACATTTAAAAAATACAACTCATCATGTTATCCTCAAACAACCTAAACAAATCAGGATTCTTCAAGTATCACTTTCAACACCAACATCACAAAAAACACACAAACGCTGCTCTCAAGGAATCCCTTTATTCAGTGGTGGAACAAAACAATTCAGACAGCCCATACATTTGCACGTGGACTGAATAAAGAATCACTCTTAGGTGTGGTCTTCAAGGGAAATTTCTTTTAGTACAATCACAGCCATAATACTAAACAAATCCTTAAAAAGACTTTAAAAACTTAAACTTGATTGGTTCCATAACAATAACAAATATTGGGTCATTTTGATAGAATTTAGTTTTGTTAGTTTTCCTTGTAAACGATAAACAAAAAAAATATAATTTGTATTTGTTTGTGTCTGTCTGATGCAGTCACACCTTTTGAAACACAAAAAGCATTTTTCCATGAATATTTCATGATAACATTGGAGATTGTGTAAAATTTTGCGGGTGTCCAAAAACTTTTTTCCACCACTGTATCTGCCTTTTTGAACTGCTCGTGGTAAAATAACACTTCTTTACTGAGTCCACAGGGACCTTCACATGCACTATAAATGTGATTTTACGTAGGGTTCTGTATAGTAATCATCTTAAATTTGAATGTAATTTACACTCGTTGGCTTCTTACATTTTAAAATAAATATACCACATAATGGGAGTCATGCCTATTGAGTCTAAGAGTGATGGAATTTAATTACATCTGAGAAAGCTTCTTCACATGTTTAATGTATGATGATGCAAAGCCAAGCATGACACAATACAGGTGTGGAAAGTGAAGTAGTCTTGTGGGTGTGTAATATGATTTATAGAGCAGGCATGACACAGATATTCAGTCTTGTGTACACACAGTCTCAATGTTCAGTTTCTTTCACGATCCCCCTGATTTTTGAACCTTAGGAAGATCTCCGTTCTTCATCCACACATTTCCAGACTGGTCCTGTGTGGAGAGCAGAACCAGTAGAATCCAGAAACTTTGGTGTCATTAACTCAGACCTTAATTTTAACAACCATTTGAAAGCTGTTACTAAATCTGGCACTTGAAGAACATTGCCAGAATCAAGGGTTTCCTGTCAGAGAAGACACAGAGAAACTTGTTCAAGCATTTATTTTCAGTAGGTTAGATTATTTTAATGGTGTCTTTATAGATCTTAACAAGAAATTAATCAAACCACTGCTGCCAGAGTCCTAACTAACACCATTAAACAGGACCATATTACACGGTCTTCAAATCACTACACTGATTTCTTGTAAGTCAAACGATAGAGTTCAAAATCTTACTCCTGGTCTACAAAGCATTGAATTGTCCTGGACCAAAACACATCCTGGACTTATCTCCATATGAAGCATCCAGAGCCCTAAGGTCATCAGGGACAGATTTACTGTGTGTTCCCAGAATCAGAGCCAACACTAGTGAAGAAGCGTTCAGCTATGATGCTCCTCACCCGTGGGACAAACTTCCTGAACACCTGAGATCTGCTCTAACTGTCGGCATTTTTAAATCAGGCCTGACAAGCAGATTGTTAACTGCAGCTTTCTCTTAGATGCTCAATCTACTTTATGGTCTTTTAATGCATTTTTATGATCTTAATGTCTAATTTTATATTTTACTTCTGTGATTTTAATGTTTGTCTACCTTTAAATCTTTTTTTTCTGCATGTATTTATTTGCCATTGTGAAGCCCCTTGAATTGCCTTGTGTATGAATTGTGCTCTACAGATAAACTGACCTTACAGTGGAGACAGTGAACAAAGTCTGTGTCTGTGTGTCTGTGTGTCTGTGTGTCTGTCTGTCTGTGTGTCTGTCTGTCTGTCTGTCTGTCTGTTGTCGCTGCCAGAGAGGTGTTACCTCCATGGCAGACATGCTCCAACATGGTCCCAGGAGTGGAGGAGGTCATTCCTGACACATCCCACTGTCATGACAGACTTACCTCAACAGCAGAGAATTCAACACTGACACACACACACACACACACACACACACACACACACACACACACACACACACACACACACACACACACACACACATGTTTGTTTTTCTATACCGGTGGGGACTTACCATTGACTCCCATTCATATCTAACTCCTAACCCTTACCCTAACCCTAACCTTAACCATCACCAAATCAATGCCTAACCCTAAACAAACGTTTTTGCACTTTTACATTTTTTATTAACAACAATATGGCCAAGAAAACGGTGTTGCCACCCGTGGGGACCTCATTTTAGGTCCCCACCGTAAGACAGGTCCCCACCTTTATAGCAAATAGTCAGGTCAAAGTCCCCACCGGTATAGCAGAAACAAGTACACACACACACACACACACACACACACACACACACACACACACACACACACACACACACACACTGCTTCATACACACTCACTCATACATGTGGAATTTATTGCATTCTTCCCTCTTAATACCACCTTTTAATACCACCGTTGAGGCTCTTATAAATAAAATTTAGTATCATATGGACTTGGCTGTGAGCTCAGGGGAAGATGTCTTTTCTAAGTGAACTGTCACATGAACATAAAATGTAAGAATGGCTCCTCTGAATAAAACACATGGATTTGTGAAATTTTAAAATGTGTTTAAAACTTGACAGTATGGTATTTCTACGTCTCCGTATCCTCATCTTCTTGGATCATGTGTAAAATCATGCTTTTACTGATGTATGATTCATGCATGAGGGCAATTCATCATTTATTCACTGTAATAAATAGACCAACCCACGTGCTGTTTACCACTGAAGCGTGGCATCGCAGTGTCATAAATTCCATTCGCTTTAACTCAAAGACGGAAAAGAAAGACAAACTATCTGGATGCCAGCTGCTGTAAAACAGAATGGAATAACAAAGCTAACCCTCTATGGTGCTGAGAGCAGGCGGTGGTCTCTGTTCTCCATCTGTTTTCTTATTCTTATTATTCATTTATCATAATAGAAGTGATTAATCAGCACTTAAGCAAATCTTTTTTAATAATAAGTTTTATTGTGATAATTATTGGAAACAACACGGTAAAATTAAGATAAAGTTAAAACAAGAAGACAACAGACACAAAAGTATAAAAAGAAATATGTTAATATTAATAAATAGACATAAAATAATCAAAGCAATTAAACTTTAATAAACCACAAAAAGATGTTATCACATAAAAATGGGCTTAAATAAGTGATTTAAAAGAAGTCATTAATTCTGACAGAATTTTATCCTCGGCCAAGTCATTCCAAAGCTCGTGGTCCCTGATGACAAATGCACTTTCATTTTAATTTTATGTACTTTATTGATGGCATTTCCCAGGATGCTGGTATCAGAGCATAGGAGCAGCCACACCACATTGCCTCTGGAGCAGGTAGGGTAAAGGGCCTTGCTCAGGGGTGCAGACCCTCAGATCAGAAGCCCAAAGTATTAACCAGAGTCATTGATTTGAACACACAACCTTCTGATCTGGAGTCAGACACGCTACAGTTGCACCACACAGTCTTTCAATCAACAATGCAACTTTGTAACAACCAGCAGGACTTCATCTGAAGATATGAAGCTCACCTGGAATCAGTATTTCAAACCTAGACATGTCAGTGATCAAACTGAATCAAATAAATGTTGTATCAATCGTTTCAGATCCCAAAAAAAGTGAGCTGCACTGAAAGCCAAGGTATATGTCTCACATGTTATGAGAATCCTTAAGAGCAACAAACTGAGGAATTATCTCTTCCTCCTTGTTTGTTTTTCTGATTACTGCCAACATGTGGTGCAAGAACTTACATGCTGTGGAGAGATACGGGCACAGAAAACACATTGTAGCGGTAGTGAAGCGCAGATAAAGACACCAGTTTATCAGAAAACCAAACCATGCCAGGGTCAGCGATGAAATGCAGAGGCGCCTGCAGAGATGTTTCATAGGGGTGGAAAGATGGTGCCACAGAAAGCGTTGTGTTGGCATAAAAAAACCAAAAACAAAAATGAATTTCAGGTATTTTATTATGTTGTTTCACTATAGATGCTAGTTGAAAACGGTGTCAAAATAAGACTGCAATTCACAATCCTTTAGTCTCTACAGTTACTAATTACCAGATGTGCACAGACCAATACAGCTAAAGTTAGCATCTTGGTTCTCACAGTGACCTCTGTTTAAAGCAGCAGAACAGCCGCTGCAAAGGATTCAAAGGGGAAAAGCTCAGCTTTAAATAAGACATCCGTTGGTTTATTTATGATTTCTAAAATGAAAATTCTGTCCATGCTTAATGAAAATTTATCGAACTTTATCAAACAACGTGTTATCATTGTTACTAAGTGACCCAGTATGTCATTAGTTTAATGAGTAGAGAGGTCACATTCTGTAAGGTATCTATATCCACAATAATGTCACTGAAATTTTCACACTTCCATTAAAATAATTTTAAGATGTGATGATGCTCAGGATAAATATGGATAATTCATAATTATTAGTAATGAATGAAGCTACCATTGTGTTTGTGTGGGTGTGCATGTTGTGCATAAATGTGAACACTTCTCTTCTTTTAGACGCACTTATCGATCCTGCAGATATTTAATAAACTTAGAGGAATTCTTACAAATAGCTGGAAGCAGCAAACTGAACTTAGATAAATTTCAAAAATTTCAAAAACCAATACTTTTTTTCCTGTCAACTGTCACTAAAGGTATGTAAATTTATAAATAGATTTACATTATTAAACTCAAATTTAACTATTATTATAGTAAATAAAAACAAAATCTTTAAAAAACTGAATCTAATTTCACATTAGAGACATAAACTGACAATCTATTGTTTTAGCAAAAGAGAAAAATTCAACAGATTTTATTTTGACACTGCAGAGAGGGTGCAAGCTGTTCTCTTTAATGTTCCATGCAATGTAAGCATAAAGCTTCTCATATGATGCACTTTTGACTCTAGTTTTGGAAATTTCTTCTCCAGATGTGAGTGTGTACACCAAGATACAAGCATTGGATCATGTTAGACAGATGTCTCTCTTGCAGGCACAACTTTGAAAAACCCTGCAGTGTTGTGGTTTAAATAAATCACACTCAACAATGTCTGACATTACTTAATCAGTGTCCTGCTAAACATTATTCTGATACATGCCAAGGTCTGTGCAATTCCTCCAGTGGTGGGGCTGATTAAAGTTTCACTGATGAGATGCATGAGCAGCTGTTACAACAGAACTGTGACTTTATATGAATCATGAAGAGCTTTAGGCCATGGAACCCTGCAGTCAAACCTAACTCTGACTAATGCACCAAAACGTGCAAAAATGGAATAAGACTTTAAGCCTAAAAACAAACACTGGGATCTGTTCGTGGCTTATATTCTTGTAGCTGGTAGATTGCCATACCTATAAATAAACCAGACATTTTTTGCACCATCTGAATATTGACATGTAGGAATCACATCATGTCTCTTTCAGTCTGATGTGTTCTTCAGCCTGCAGCTCACTGATAACCTGGCAATAGCCAGATTAATAATTGTGTAGTACTTGATAGTACTCCACAATATCAATCTGGGACCGCTCCATGGAAATCCGTTCGGAGGAAAGAGGCACAGATTGGACAATGCAACAGTATGTCCCGCCTCTGACAGGCTTGTTTTCAGCCAATCGCGGGATCTTCACAACGAGCGGAGCCAATTGGTAGATTAAACTCTTACCAAAACCCGTAGGTAAAAAAGCACAAACATCTTTACCATCCAGAAATGCGCAAAGCGCCTCTCGTTGTTCTTCCTTCAAAGAAGTGATAGGAGATTCAGCTAAAACTGACTTAATAGCAGCATCTACACGATCGTTGTCCTCCGTTGCCGTGTTTGTTTTGATCTACTGGCGCTTGGTGTCGTCTTCACACCCGGAAATCCCGCCCCACACACGAATACTGCTGAGTGATTGGCCCGAACCAACTTGGCTCTGTACGGACAGTGAAGGCTGGAGCGGTGCAAGATCCTTTCTTGAGATATTTGTGAACTCACAAATGTCGCGAGAAATCAACTTGCTGGCAAGGTTAGCTCACTGAGCCTCACTGCTAAACCGTATGTGTTTCTGAAAGCTGAAAGGTCCCATCTGCAGGCTTTAAGAAGTATTACACCTGGTCCTGTCTTCTCTGCAGGAATCATCCTTGTTTGGATTAAGCCCAGAGCCTTTAATTGCCATGTTTGTGAGGATTGGGCCCAGCGCACGCTGTGAACACTGACAACGGTGTTAGCACAGTCTTAGCTCTCTGATTTCATGGATTAGCAAATGCTGCCAGCTGCTGTTTTGCATATTCTCTCTGTCTTGTAATTTTCCGATCCCTGTTAAAACATACTAATGTAGATTTTCTTAGAATACAGACTTACTATGATATTTCACCTCTACCTAAAAATCCCATCTAAATTTTGTGAATTGTATATGAGGGTACATGATAGTGATTATTTCAATATTACATGCAATATTTCATTTGTGTACATAGAACATTACTACTTCAGCATCATTACGAGTTTTACTTCTTATTTTTCTGTTCTACTTTTGTAAAGCTTTGTTTCCCCAATATTTCATACTTATTAGAGCCAGAGCACTGACAGTGCATAGAACCCTATTGGAATGCAAGTCATTGTTTTTCACACTAAAGAATCACATTTCTGAGGGCCTAAACATGCTCAAAAACTCATGGAAATTTGCACACACATCAGAACTGGAGATTTTTTAAAAATATTTTATGGGACTTGCATATGTGTGTGGAAAAATGGCTCCATAGCGCCACCTGCAGTATTTGTAGCATCAACTATGGACAGAACGTTTTACCGACATCACGAGGCATACACACTACTGTTCAAAAGCTTGGGGTCACTTAGAAATGTCCTCATTTTTGAAAGGAAAAGATTTTTTTCAATGAAGAAATCCAGTCTAGACATTGTTAAACTCTCATAACTGCAGAAATCAAACTCCAATGAATTTCACATTAAAACCAAAATGTGCAGGGCTTAAAATGCAAATGTGTCAACAACACCACAGATTCAGCTCAGCTGGAGGACAAAATTAAATGACATTATCTCACAGAAATGCCAGGTGTCACAAAAGAGTCAAACAGGTCATGATAACTTATACTCAAAAGGTCAAAGGTCAAATCTGGATGGACATGGATTGTTGGAGACATAAAACAGCAAAGCACTTTATTTGTACAGTACATCTGTAAAATAAAGTACATATACTGTGTTCTAGCACTGATGCCACAGTCACAGTGCAATTTGAATACAATAAATGAGCAAATTGATTGTCCCTGACTTCTTCTTGACACTGAAAGAGACATGTCAGCCAAGACAACCCAACTGTGTCCTGAGCCTTCAGCATCTCATCCAGATCTCATCCACCAATCACACCTTGTCGTGGTGAAGCTTTTTCACCATCTCAGCAGCCAAGACCAGAAATTGTACATCGATATTTACCTGCAGCATAAAGAAAGCAGGGCTGCACAGTAGTGTAGTAGTTAGCACTTTTGCCTTGCAGCAAGAAGATCCTTGGTTCAAATCCTGGCCTGGGCCTGGGATCTGTCTGCATTGAGTTTGCATGTTCTCCCTGTGCATGCGTGGGTTTTCTCCGGGTACTCCGGCTTCCTCCCACAGTCCAAAAATAAGCTGAGGTTAATTGATGATCCTAAAATTGTCCATAGGTGTGAATGTGATTGTTTGTCTGTATATGTAGGCCTGCAACAGACTGGCGACCTGTCCAGGGTGTCCCCTGCCTTCACCCGAGTCAGCTGAGATAGGCTCCAGCACCCCCCGCGACCCCAGTGAGGATAAAGTGGTGTATAGAGAATGGATGGATGGATGAGGAAAGCAAGAAGAACATTTTAACCACCAGGGATGCTGTTGGACAAGGTGAAATGTGGAGCCCCAAGTCACCACTTTGAGATCTAGTTTTAGGTCTTGGCACCACACAATTACAGATGTGAACAACTGTATGTGTGGCTCGTTGGTCTAGGGGTATGATTCTCGCTTTGGGTGCGAGAGGTCTCGGGTTCAAATCACGGATGAGCCCTCACTCTAACATCTGAAGCTCAAGTTGTTGGGTTTTCCAACACAGCCAGGACAAAAGTAGCACCAATCTCGTCATAGCTAGTCAGATTACCAGTAGCTGGTACAAAGTAATCAAATCAAGACAATGAAAATGATACCATCAACAAATCAATTGTATATCTGCAACTGTACTGACATTTGACCACCACATTCTAATCAGTCCACGACTTTCATCCAAGTGAATAAAAGTCAAATCTAAAGAAACCCTCTGAAGATTCCTGGGATTTTGTGTTATTGGGAATGGGAGGTTCAGACAGACAATTCCAAAACAAAATGCTTGTTTGTCACCGGAGTGGATTATAAACAAGAAATCAGCTGTTCCATACCAACTATATAGCATACATACAACAAAATATGTCATGTTTTCTGGTGAAGCTGAGAACATTTTAGGATTTATTATCATATCGAGAACACAGCCCGATAGCCATATACGTAAAACTGACATTAGGGGTGCTGTTGTATCAGATGAAATGCACAATTCCAAGATTCCACATCACCAGTTTGAATGGTCCAATATTAGGTCTGAGCAGCACAGAATTGCAGGTATGAACAGCTGCATATGTGGCTCGTTGGTCTAGGGGTATGGTTCTCGCTTAGCGTACAAAAAGTTGAATGAAAGTTGGAATATATTGAATGAAAGTTGGAATATATGGAATGAAAGTACGAATATATATAATGTTCAGATTTTCATTCCATATATTTGTACTTTCATTCAACATGCATCAACTTTCATTATATATATCAACTTCCATTTAATATATGACAACTTACATTACTTTGTAATCTTTGGTAATCTGACGAGCTATGACAAGATTGGTGCTACTTTTGTCCCAGCAGTGTTGGAAAACCCAACATCTTGAGTTTTCCATGAGACATCGATTGTTATTTTTAGATTTCTGTGAGCTTAAAGCGAGGGCTCGTCCGGGATTTGAACCCGGGACCTCTCGCACCCAAAGCGAGAATCATACCCCTAGACCAACGAGCCACACATACAGTTGTTCACATCTGTAATTCTGTGCTGCTAAGACCTAAAATTGGATCTCAAAGTGGTGAGTAGGGGCTCCACATTTCACCTTGTCCAACAACACCACTGGTGGTTAAAATGTTCTTCTTGCTTTTTTCATGCTGCAGTTTAAATATCTACGTACAATTCTCTGGTCTTGGCTGCTGAGATGGAGAAAAAGCTTCACCACGATAAGGTGTGATTGGTGAATGAGATCTGGATGAGATGCTGAAGGCTCAGGACACAGTTGGGTTGTCTTGGCTGACATGTCTCTTTCAGTGTCAAGAAGAAGTCAGGGACAATCAATTTGCTCATTTATTGTATTCAAATTGTACTGTGAATGTGGCATCAGTGCTAGAACACAGTATATGCACTTTATTTTACAGATGTACTGTACAAATAAAGTGCTTTGCTGTTTTATGCCTCCAACAAACCATGTCCATCCAGATTTGACCTTAAGGTATCATGACCTGTTTGACTCTTTTGTGACACCTGGCATTTCTGTGAGGTAATGTCATTTAATTTTGTCCTCCAACTGAGCTGAATCTGTGGTGTTGTTAACACATTTGCATTTCAAGCCCTGCACATTTTGGTATGAATGTGAAACTCATTGTTTGATTGAATTGTAGTTTAAAGCAAGGGCGTGTCCCGGATTTGAGCTCTGGATCTCTCACACCCTCAGCGAGAATCATTCGCCGAGGCCAATGAACCACATGTAGGTGCCTTCACAGCTGTAATTCTGTCCAGCTAAGATCTAAAATTGGACTGTTCAAACTGCCATGTCGTGGCTTCATCATTTTTGTCATAATTAGTGAATAAATTCAAACTTAGGTTTCGAGTACGGCTACAACTCTGCTTCTGTCTAATTAAACTTGACTTCTTTGTGAGTTTGAGGCCATTTTATGGTCAAATTAATGCTGAACACCAAAGTAATGACATTGAGAGTAACAGTATGGTGAGCTTGTGTGTTTGTGAGGGCAAAATACAAAGATTTAAGGTTTAGGACGTCTTTGCCTTGAAGAAGTTCTTGAGTTTCTTTTTTTGTGAATGAATCCTGATCTTAGTTGAGATACGAGGTATGATGTAAGCGAGTTATTGGTGTCAGCTTAGATCATTCATACCATATCTGATGTGACCTTTCACCCACAGATGTTGTGAAAGGACACGTCTCTGTGTCAACAACATGTGTTTTCAGGGCTGACAGAATATTTCAGATTGTTGATGTGGTATTGCCTCACATTCCATCTCATAAACTGGCACCCTGTCAGCATGATTCGTTCATGTCATGTGAGGTGTTTTGACACAACAATCAAGTCTAGTTTAGTACTGTACCAAACAATACAAAAAAATGCATTTACAGATAATAGTTTTTTTTGTAGCATTTATTTTGTGCACCTCTTTTTGAGACAGAAAACTTAAGATCTACTCATATGAACTTTGGCAATATTAAACATAAAATGTACAGTGCAAAAACATAATTTGCTGAAGAAACAGGGTAAAAGAAAATATGTGCAATGTTTATAGTGTGAAGGTTAACGTGCAAAACAAAGTGAGTGAGATTTGTAGAGAATGGAATATCGTAATGTCTGTGATTAAACTCTACAGGCCGTGAATGTAGCTTCTTTTTTCCTCTTCATTGTTTATGCTCTGTTTGCAGTGTTTACTTAAGTCTCAAATACAGTGTGTCTGACAGAGTGTGATGAATAAGATTCACTTGAAATTATAATAAAGAAAACTACTTGTGAGATGTAGTTGGCCACAAGTACACTTGAGATAAAGACCCAACCAACTCAACAGCTAAATTTGTTCTGTTTTTTTTCATACACTTTTTTTTCATGGTTGTTGACTGAATGTTTTTTATGCATTTTTTATTGTCGTTATAGATAAACTATAGCGATGTCAGTGAGACGTTCAGAACAGAATAAGCCAGAGTCCTCAGGAGATCTATTTGAAACACAGTCCTCTTAAATGCAGGTGAGTACAGTTCTATACCCTCATCTCTACCTCTTTGTGTCCCTTTGATTTAATCACATTATTTCTCTTCTTGTTCAATGCATTTTTTAGTTTTATTGATCGGACTGATAGGGCTGCACAGTGGAGTAGTGTGACAGACTGGTGACCTGTCCAGGGTGTCCCAGGGTGCCCAAGTCAGCTGAGATAGGCTCCAGCACCCCCCCCCCCGCGACCCTAGTGAGGATGAAGCGGTGTAGAGAGAATGGATGGATGGATGGATGAATGGATGGATGGATGGATGGATGGATGGATGGATGATCATACTGGTGTTTCTTTTGTGTTAGTCTGTGATAATGGAGTGGTTAGAACTCAAGGCACCTGTTGCTCTGCCATTAGCTTAGTTGTGGTTGAAGGTTTTAAATGAGCTGAAACTTGTGTTCACTGGTCAGAGTCACAGGATTACTTCAGCTCTGTTACAGTTCATACCAAAGAAATTATTACATCTAATTAAATCTGGCACCAACTTTGTTTAACTGAGGTTTCAGTTCAGTATCTACTGTCACTGTTCGACATTCTGACAGTTTTGACTGTGGCAGACAGAATCCGGTTTATCTGAAATATTATTACTTTGACACAGTAAACAAGACCTGTTCAGAAGACAGCTCTGTTTGAGATACATTTTTTACAAATATTTTGGTTAGTACATCACTCACAGGTTGAAGGGAGGGCTCGTCCGGGATTAGAACCCGGGACCTCTCGCACCCTAAGCGAGAATCATACCCCGAGACCAACGAGCCACATATACAGCTGTTCACATCTGCATTTCTGTGTGCAAAGACCTGCAATTGAAGTGTTCAAGGTGGGGATGTGGCGACTTGGGGCTTCACATTTTATCTGATCCAACAGCACCCTCTGGTGAGGGATTTTATGGATTCACCTTGCTGTGTATTATAACACTGATTCCCAGAAAGTTTGGCCCCAGAGACATTTGCACATCCTGAAAGTATACACAATGTGCTTGTCCAGGATTTAAATGTGGGATGTTTCACAAATTATCTATAGTTTTGTAAATGTGCATCGCCGTGGCCCAGCCCTGCTGGTCTTCCCAAATCTTGCTGATAAGTTCCATATTGATTTCAACCTTTACATATCACAGTTGAAGGATTTAAGATTTTCGTTTTTGGGTTGTTGATCACACATTCATCCTGTTCCCAGGAAAAGAAGAATTCAAATAATCATTTTATTATTTCTAATCATACTATTCTCTCTCAATGAGAGACCTCAGCATGTGATTTGTGGATGGAACGTTTACCACCTATTCTTGTGAATGTAGGAATGTTTTGTACTGCAATAGACTCTAGACTCTAGACTCAAGCGTGGACTGATTAGAATTTGGTGCTCAAATGAAAAAAAGCTGATTTCTTGTTGATATGGTGTTCAAATATCTTCCATTTTATGTGTAGTATAGGTTACTCTGTAGCAGCTACTGGGAATTTGACTGGCTATGACAAGTTTTGTGGTACCTTTATCACAGCACAGTTGAGAACACCAGCAGCTTCAGATTGAAATTAGTTGTTCTGTTTAGATTTCAAAAGTTAGGGCTCATCCAGGATTTGGACCTTGGACCTCTCGCACCCTAAGCAAGAATGATACCAATAGACCAATGAGCTACATATCCAGTCATTCACATCTATAATTCCATGCAGCAAAGTGCTGCAATTGAACTGTTAAACTGTGGTGAAAGCTGTATATGTTCCCTTTATATGAACCTCCACACTTCATATGTCTGTACAGATTTTCTCTCATCCATGGTAATCCCCTTACCTTCAGCAGAAATCAACTGGACTTCGAGTTTAGATTATCTCATTCAAGAGGCTTCTTCACTTATAACTCACTGATGAGGAGTTACAGATTTTTAAAGTAGCTTCAGTTTTTCAGTTCACATGCCCATGGCCCTAGCCTAGCCATGCTACACCCATGTTTCTGACGGCACAAGGGTCTCGGGAAGCTCGACGGGGAGGGAGGCGGGCTAAAAGGTTGTCTATCAAATCCCTCTGCAGCAATTGGGTAGGTATACAACCAATCAACGCAACGAATAGGCTGACGTAGTTCCGAGAGCACCGGGGGATTGTGGCTAAGTCCCGTTAGCTTCCCAACCAGCGGAGCCACGGAGCCAACTGGTATATTAAGGATTTGCCATATCCCGTCGGCATAAGTCCAAATACGTCTTTCTTCTCAATGAAACACTTCAGTGCCGTCCTTTGTTTATCTTTCAAGTTGAATTTTAGCTTCAAATCTTTAAGGGCTGTGGCCAAAGCCGAGTCGAAAGATAACTGTTTATTGTGCGCCGGTTGTTTCTGTCAGAATCGTCACGCCTCTTTCGTCACTTCGTTACGCCCGCCTTCTGACTCTACACTTCATGGTGATTGGTCCGGCCAGTTTTAGGAGAATCCAGCCTTGAGCCTTATGGAGGGGAACTAGACCCACCCTGGCAGAGAATTAAATTTGTTGCCGTGGGTTGTCTAGCGCGGCTAGGCTACCATGGCCCATGAATGATCCAGGACTCATGTACTTCAAGGTGGGAATGTTTGTGAATCCAGGTGGTCCAACAATAACGACAGCAATCATGGTGGTGGATCTGCCAGTTTACAACAGACATGAATCTGCCATGTCAAGAGTGACTCAATATGTTAATGACAGTGAAACTTTGTGGAGAGAGACCTTATCGCTGCATTATAAGTGCTGTTGTTGACCTCCCCGTCTGTTTAGAGATGGCTGTTCCAACTTGACATAGATGACTTCCGTCACTGCTCTCTCAAACCATCTGTCCTCTCTGCGGTCTGAGTTCATGTCTCTGCCGAGTGCCGTGATAAACCTATGTACAAAAGGCAGTCATTTATCACTTAAACTGAAGTAGCAAGTACAAATATACAAGTACAGTACAAAAAGGGGTATGTAGTGATGAGAGGTGTAATTACTACAATCTGAAGAAAAACAAAAATTATTATTGTCTTTTTGTTGACCAAGTGTTTTTATGTTATTTAAGTGTTCTTATAGATAAACTATTGCAATATCAGAGGTAGATGCAGCACAGAAGAACATCTTTTGTTGTATGTATGGTATTCTGTAGTCAGTATGGAACAGCTGATTTCTTGTTGATACTCCAGTAGCATTTTGCGTTTGGGTTCTCTGTCTGCACAACTGTCCAATTCCAACAAACACAAAATCATAGGAATCTCAGGAATCTTCAGAGGATTTCTTTAGATTTGACTCAAATGTTCACTTAGACTCAAGCAAGGATAGTATAGAGTTACAGTTTATAGGTGTGCATGGGTACGCAGCTGACTTCTTGTTGGTAACAGGTTCAAATAGGTTCTGGCTTTTCAGTACATTCTACTGCGTGAGTGTGAAGTGTAATGTTGCATTTTAAATCCCTGCAAATTTCTGTTTTCCTCAGAAATTAAATTTAAAATTTATATTTGTGCAACACATCCTGGGTTTTGCTTTATGCCAGGAGCTGGTCAAACTTTTTCGATGCAAGCTACTGAGAAAATAACTACCTGTGACAAGGTTTGTGCCACTTTTGTCACAACTGTGTTGAGAAACCCTGCAATTTAAGGTTTTCAGTCGAAATTAATTGTGATATGTAGATTTCCGTAAGATTCAGAGATTAAAAGCAGGGCTTGTCCGGGATTTGAACCCGGGACCTCTCGCACCCTAAGCGAGAATCATACCCCTAGACCAACAAGCCACATGTACAGCTATTTACATCTGTAATTCTGAGCTCCAAACAGCTGCAGCTGAACTGTTCTGCGTGGTGATGTGGCGGCTTGGAGCTGCGTGCTTTCTCTGATCCAACAGCGCCCTCTGGTTGAGCATTTTATATGTTCATCTTGCTTTGTGTGTAGACACACCACTGAACCCCAGAAAGCTTGGCCTCACAGATGTGTACACATTATCATATCCAACACTGCGCTTTAAAAGTCTTGAAAAATAGGCATAGTTTCAACCTTAGTTTTCTGTGTGTGGAAGATTTTTGAATCAATTTCTGAAATGGGATACATAACATTGACAGGTTCATTATTCTGTTACAGTGATGACATTCTGTTAATTAGACTCATGAGAGTATTTCAGAAAGGTCTCAACCTCACCAAACAACATCACAAGACAAACATTATTCTTGCATTTATTTTAAAATTGTTGACCAATGTTAAGCTCTGCTTTTGCTTCCTGGGAGAAGGTCACATCTTGGGCCTCCAAATACTCCTCAGCAGCATGCATGACTTCACCATCACTCTGAAAATGGCAACCACGCAAGCAGTCACCATTTCCAGAGTGACATAAGTCAGACGGTGCAGGTCGGATGAGTTAAGGTTCGGATGAGTTTAGCTACTTCACCTGTGGTGTGTAGATGTAGAAAAAATAGAATTACTGCTTTACAATTAGATTTGACATATACCTTTTGGATATAAATGCCATCAAGTGAAGTCTGAAATACAGTCTGTAGTGGAAGAAATCCAGTCCGTAATTATTGCGCTGTTTCCTTAAAATCTTTGTATCTATGAAACTAGAATTACTGCTTCACTCTGAAATGCTCAATTTGCAGTTTCCATCCATGTTATTCTGACTTTTACACCTGCTGGATACAAATTGTTGTGGCTTCATCATTTCTTCCAATAGGACATTTCTGTGAAGTTCTGTCATAATGTGGAGGAATTCTGTGTTGTGACCAGAAATATCAAAGTGATCTTTGACCACCAGATAGTGCCTCCAACCAAGGCTGTTGTTTGATGACTTGGTGTCTAGTTTAACTGTTTAGTTGAACCTTTGACACAGTTGCATCTTAAAACCTTCTTTAGATCTGACTTTTATTCACTTGGACTCAAGTGTGGACTGATTAAAATCTGAAGGTCAAATGAAAAAAATGAGTGCATTTGCTGCTGATGTGTTGTTTGTATCGTGTTTAAATATGCCCTATTTCATGTGTAGTTTAGGTTCCTCTGTAGCAGCTACTGGGAATCTGACTAGCTATGACAAATATGACAAGGTTTGTTCTACCTTTGTCACAGCACTGCTGGAAAACTCAGCAATTTAAGATTTTTGATTGAAGTTGGTTGTTCTGTTAAGACAGGGGTGTCAAACTCATTTTAGTTCAGGGGCCAAATACATCCCAATTTGATCTCAAGTTGACGGGACCAGTAAAATCAGATAATAATAACTTATAAATAACCACAACTCCAAATATTTCCCTTCTTTGTCGTGCAAAAAAATACATTCTGAAAATGTTCACACTGAATCAATTATCTTTTTACAAAACATTATGAACAACCTGAGACAAAAAACAAAAGACAACACAAACAAGACGAAATAGATACAAATTGCAAAAAGGAAATACAAAAGGACACAATATTATACTGTATGATCCCAATAACTTGTGAAGGTCTAGAAATTGTTTCAAATTCACATTTTTTTCTCTGTAGTTTTAACAGATTGTGAAGTGGGCCAGATTGGATGCTCTGTTTTGGCCGGTGGGCTTGACACCCCTATGTTAAGGTTTGAGGTGAAACAGAGGACTCGTCCAGGATTTCAACACGGGACCTCTCACACCCTAAGCGAGAATCATACCCCGAGACCAACAAGCCACACATCCGTCTGTTCACATCTGTAATTCTATGCAGCGAAGTGCTGTAATCGATCTGTTGAAACGTGCCGACTTGGGGCTCCACACTTGGTGGTCAAATGTCAGTACAGTTACAGGTGATTTCTTGTTGGTATCATGTTCAAATCCATCTTGTTTTTATGTAGATTAGTAGCTTGGAATATCCAAACTGATTCTCCATGTAATCTCCTATCTCCATGTTAGGAGATACAGGAGAATCAGTTTGGCATTGGGCGAATTGAATCACGTTTCCCTCCCGGGAAAGTTTGGTACGACCAATCATAGCACGGGAGGCTTTAGTTAATGCTGCATCATCTTCAGTGCCTGGATTACCCATAAAACACCTGCGCACCTCCCGTAACCAAACACAAACATTAACAAAGTTATTCCTAACACCGCTAATCGTTCGGAAGGAGTCTTTTGTTGCGTAGCCTTTTCAAAAATAAGTGTTGTACTTGAGAGCACCCCATGTATTCGCAGATTTTTGTGACTAAAACGGCAGTAATCATTCACCGCGACGCTTTCTCGGCTGCATGCCATTGTTGTTTGGACAACATGGACTTCAAGGTCGATTTGTTTGTGCATCACATCCGTGTTACGCTGATTGGTTCTTTCTCATTTAAGCTGCATTCGTTAGCCCCTCCCTTTAGAAATAGTCTCCTATCATCACAATGTCGGACTGCCTTTATTTGTATTAATACATAAATAAAGTCAGTCTGGATTTTTGCAAGCAAGCAGATTCGATTCTTCTGTACACACTCCTGTGAATCTGACTAGCTATGACAAGAACTGTTGGAAAACCCAGCACCTTAAGGTTTTCACTTGACCTTAATTGTTGTGTTTAGATGCCTGTGAGCGTCGGAGGTTTAAGAAGGGCTCATCCAGGATTTGAACCCGGGACCTCTCACACCCAAAGCGAGAATCATACCCCTAGACCAATGAGCCACATTTAGAACTGTTCATATGTGCAATTCTGTGCTGCTCAGACCTAAACTTGGACCATTCAAACTGGCGATGTGGAATCTTGTTATCCAACAGCACCCCTCGTGGAGCATTTTATATGACCATCAGGCTGTGTTCTCGATATGATAATAAATCCTTAAATGTTCTCAGCTTCACCAGAAAACATATGACATATTTTGTTGTATGTATGCTATTTTGTTGGTATGGAACAGCTGACTTCTTGTTTATAATCCACACCAGTGACAATCAAGACCACAAGCATTTTGTTTTCGAATTGTCTGTCTGAACCTCCCATTCCCAATAACACAAAGTGACAGGAATCTTCAGAGGGTTTCTTTCGATTTGACTTTTATTCACTTGGATGAAAGTCATGGACTGATTAGAATGTGGTGGTCAAATGTCAGTACAGTTGCAGGTATACAGTTGATTTGTTGTTGGTATCATTTTCAAATATGTCGTGTTTTTTGTCTTGATTCGATTACTTTGTACGAGCTACTGGTACACTGACGAGCTTGGTGCTGCTTTTGTCCTGGCTGTGTTGGAAAACCCAACAACTCAAGGTTTTCAAGAGACATCAATTGCTGTTTTTAGATCTCTGTGAGCTTCAGATGTTAGAGTGAGGGCTCGTCCGGGATTTGAACCCGGGACCTCTCGCACCCAAAGCGAGAATCATACCCCTAGACCAACGAGCCACACATACAGTTGTTCACATCTGTAATTCTGTTCTGCTCAGACCTAAAATTGGATCTCAAAGTGGTGACTTGGGACTCCACATTTCACCTTGTCCAACAGCATCCCTGATGGTTAAAATGTTCTTCTTGCTTTCTTCATGCTGCAGTTTAAATATCTATGTACCATTTTCTGGTCTTGGCTGCTGAAATGGTGAAAAAGCTTCACCACGACAAGGTGTGATTGGTGGATGAGATCTGGATGAGATGCTGAAGGCTCAGGACACAGTTGGGTTGTCTTGGCTGACATGTCTCTTTCAGTGTCAAGAAGAAGTCAGGGACAATCAATTTGCTCATTTATTGTATTCAAATTGCACTATGACTGTGGCATCAGTGCCAGAACACAGTATATGTACTTTATTTTACAGATGTACAGATTTGACCTTTGACCTTAAGGTATCATGACCTGTTTGACTCTTTTGTGACATAATACAAATACAAAGAATTTAAGGTTTAGGACGTCTTTGCCTTGAAGAAGTTCTTGAGTTTCTTTTTTTTGTGAATGAATCCTGATCCTCGTTGAGATACGAGGTATGATGTAAGCGAGTCATTGGTGTCAGCTTAGATCATTCATACCATATCTGATGTGACCTTTCACCCACAGATGTTGTGAAAGGACACGTCTCTGTGTCAACAACATGTGTTTTCAGGGCTGACAGAATATTTCAGATTGTTGATGTGGTATTGCCTCACATTCCATCTCATAAACTGGCACCCTGTCAGCATGATTCGTTCATGTCATGTGAGGTGTTTTGACACAACAATCAAGTCTAGTTTAGTACTGTACCAAACAATACAAAAAGTGCATTTACAGATAATAGTTTTTTTTGTAGCATTTATTTTGTGCACCTCTTTTTGAGACAGAAAACTTGAGATCTACTCATATGAACTTTGGCGATACTGAACATAAAATGTACAGTGCAAAAACATAATTTGCTGAAGAAACAGGGTAAAAAAAAATATGTGCAATGTTTATAGTGTGAAGGTTAACGTGCAAAACAAAGTGAGTGAGATTTGTAGACAATGGAATATCGTAATGTCTGTGATTAAACTCTACAGGCCGTGAATGTAGCTTCTTTTTTCCTCTTTATTGTTTATGCTCTGTTTGCAGTGTTTACTTAAGTCTCAAATACAGTGTGTCTGACAGAGTGTGATGAATAAGATTCACTTGAAATTATAATAAAGAAAACTACTTGTGAGATGTAGTTGGCCACAAGTACACTTGAGATAAAGACCCAACCAACTCAACAGCTAAATTTGTTCTGTTTTTTCATACACTGTTTTTTTTTTCATGGTTGTTGACTGAATGTTTTTTATGCATTTTTTATTGTCGTTATAGATAAACTATAGCGATGTCAGTGAGACGTTCATAACAGAATAAGCCAGAGTCCTCAGGAGATCTATTTGAAACACAGTCCTCTTCAATGCAGGTGAGTACAGTTCTATACCCTCATCTCTACCTCTTTCTGTCCCTTTGATTTAATCACATTATTTCTCTTCTTGTTCAATGTATTTTTTAGTTTTATTGATCGTACTGATAGGGGGGCTGCACATTGGCGTAAGTGGTCAGCACTTTGCCTTACATGTTTGCATGTTCTCCCTGTGCATGCGTGGGTTTTCTCCGGGTACTCCGGCTTCCTCCCACAGTCCAGAAATATGCTGAGGTTAATTGATTACTCTAAATTGCCTGTAGGTATGAATGTGAGTGTGACTGTTTGTCTGTATATGTAGCCCTGTGACAGACTGGCGACCTGTCCAGGGTGTCCCCTGCCTTCACCCGAGTCAGCTGAGATAGGCTCCAGCACCCCCCGCGACCCAAATGAGAATGAAGCGGTGTATAGAGAATGGATGGATGGATGGATGGATGGATGGATGGATGGATGAATGGATGGATGGATGGATGGATGATCATACTGGTGTTTCTTTTGTGTTAGTCTGTGATAATGGAGTGGTTAGAACTCAAGGCACCTGTTGCTCTGCCATTAGCTTCGTTGTGGTTGAAAGTTTTAAATGAGCTGAAACTTGTGTTCACTGGTCAGAGTCACAGGATTACTTCAGCTCTGTTACAGTTCATACCAAAGAAATTGTTACATCAAATTAAATCTGGCACCAACTTTGTTTAACTGAGGTTTCAGTTCAGTATCTCCTGTCACTCTTCTACAATCTGACAGTTTTGACTGTGGCAGACAGAATCCAGTTTATCTGAAATATTTTTCTCGCTTTGACACAGTAAATAAGACAGCTCTGTTTGAGATACATTTTATACAAATATTTTGGTTAGTACATCACTCACAGGTTGAAGGGAGGGCTCGTCCGGGATTTGAACCCGGGACCTCTCGCACCCTAAGCGAGAATCATACCCCTAGACCAACGAGCCACATATACAGCTGTTCACATCTGCATTTCTGTGTGCAAAGACCTGCAATTGAAGTGTTCAAGGTGGGGATGTGGCGACTTGGGGCTTCACATTTTATCTGATCCAACAGCACCCTCTGGTGAGGGATTTTATGGATTCACCTTGCTGTGTATTATAACACTGATTCCCAGAAAGTTTGGCCCCAGAGACATTTGCACATCCTGAAAGTATATACAATGTGCTTGTCCAGGATTTAAATGTGGGATGTTTCACAAATTATCTATAGTTTTGTAAATGTGCATCGCCGTGGCCCAGCCCTGCTGGTCTTCCCGAATCTTGCTGATAAGTTCCATATTGATTTCAACCTTTACATATCACAGTTGAAGGATTTAAGATTTTCGTTTTTGGGTTGTTGATCACACATTCATCCTGTTCCCAGGAAAAGAAGAATTCAAATAATCATTTTATTATTTCTAATCATACTATTCTCTCTCAATGAGAGACCTCAGCATGTGATTTGTGGATGGAACGTTTACCACCTATTCTTGTGAATGTAGGAATGTTTTGTACTGCAATAGACTCTAGACTCTAGACTCAAGCGTGGACTGATTAGAATTTGGTGCTCAAATGAAAAAAAGCTGATTTCTTGTTGATATGGTGTTCAAATATCTTCCATTTTATGCGTAGTATAGGTTACTCTGTAGCAGCTACTGGGAATTTGACTGGCTATGACAAGTTTTGTGCTACCTTTATCACAGCACAGTTGAGAACACCAGCAGCTTCAGATTGAAATTAGTTGTTCTGTTTAGATTTCAAAAGTTAGGGCTCATCCAGGATTTGGACCTTGGACCTCTTGCACCCTAAGCGAGAATGATACCAATAGACCAATGAGCTACATATCCAGTCATTCACATCTATAATTCCATGCAGCAAAGTGCTGCAATTGAACTGTTAAACTGTGGTGAAAGCTGTATATGTTCCCTTTATATGAACCTCCACACTTCATATGTCTGTACAGATTTTCTCTCATCCATGGTAATCCCCTTACCTTCAGCAGAAATCAACTGGACTTCGAGTTTAGATTATCTCATTCAAGAGGCTTCTTCACTTATAACTCACTGATGAGGAGTTACAGATTTTTAAAGTAGCTTCAGTTTTTCAGTTCACATGCCCATGGCCCTAGCCTAGCCATGCTACACCCATGTTTCTGACGGCACAAGGGTCTGGGGAAGCTCGACGGGGAGGGAGGCGGGCTAAAAGGTTGTCTATCAAATCCCTCTGCAGCAATTGGGTAGGTATACAACCAATCAACGCAACGAATAGGCTGACGTAGTTCCGAGAGCACCGGGGGATTGTGGCTAAGTCCCGTTAGCTTCCCAACCAGCGGAGCCACGGAGCCAACTGGTATATTAAGGATTTGCCATATCCCGTCGGCATAAGTCCAAATACATCTTTCTTCTCAATGAAACACTTCAGTGCCGTGCTTTGTTTATCTTTCAAGTTGAATTTTAGCTTCAAATCTTTAAGGGCTGTGGCCAAAGCCGAGTCGAAAGATAACTGTTTGTTGTGCGCCGGTTGTTTCTGTCAGAATCGTCACGCCTCTTTCGTCACTTCGTTACGCCCGCCTTCTGACTCTACACTTCATGGTGATTGGTCCGGCCAGTTTTAGGAGAATCCAGCCTTGAGCCTTATGGAGGGGAACTAGACCCACCCTGGCAGAGAATTAAATTTGTTGCCGTGGGTTGTCTAGCGCGGCTAGGCTACCATGGCCCATGAATGATCCAGGACTCATGTACTTCAAGGTGGGAATGTTTGTGAATCCAGGTGGTCCAACAATAACGACAGCAATCATGGTGGTGGATTTGCCAGTTTACAACAGACATGAATCTGCCATGTCAAGAGTGACTCAATATGTTAATGATAGTGAAACTTTGTGGAGAGAGACCTTATCGTTGCATTATAAGTGCTGTTGTTGACCTCCCCGTCTGTTTAGAGATGGCTGTTCCAACTTGACATAGATGACTTCCGTCACTGCTCTCTCAAACCATCTGTCCTCTCTGCGGTCTGAGTTCATGTCTCTGCCGAGTGCCGTGATAAACCTATGTACAAAAGGCAGTCATTTATCAGTTAAACTGAAGTAGCAAGTACAAATATACAAGTACAGTACAAAAAGGGGTATGTAGTGATGAGAGGTGTAATTACTACAATCTGAAGAAAAACATATAAATTATTATTGTCTTTTTGTTGACCAAGTGTTTTATGTTGTTATTTAAGTGTTCTTATAGATAAACTATTGCAATATCAGAGGTAGATGCAGCACAGAAGAACATCTTTTGTTGTATGTATGGTATTCTGTAGTCAGTATGGAACAGCTGATTTCTTGTTGATACTCCAGTAGCATTTTGCGTTTGGGTTCTCTGTCTGCACAACTGTCCAATTCCAACAAACACAAAATCATAGGAATCTCAGGAATCTTCAGAGGATTTCTTTAGATTTGACTCAAATGTTCACTTAGACTCAAGCAAGGATAGTATAGAGTTACAGTTTATAGGTGTGCATGGGTACGCAGCTGACTTCTTGTTGGTAACAGGTTCAAATAGGTTCTGGCTTTTCGGTACATTCTACTGTGTGAGTGTGAAGTGTAATGTTGCATTTTAAATCCCTGCAAATTTCTGTTTTCCTCAGAAATTAAATTTAAAATTTATATTTGTGCAACACATCCTGGGTTTTGCTTTATGCCAGGAGCAGGTCAAACTTTTTCGATGCAAGCTACTGAGAAAATAACTACCTGTGACAAGGTTTGTGCCACTTTTGTCACAACTGTGTTGAGAAACCCTGCAATTTAAGGTTTTCAGTCGAAATTAATTGTGATATGTCGATTTCCGTAAGATTCGGAGATCAAAAGCAGGGCTTGTCCGGGATTTGAACCCGGGACCTCTCACACCCTCAGCGAGAATCATACCCCTAGACCAACAAGCCACATGTACAGCTATTTACATCTGTAATTCTGAGCTCCAAACTGCTGCAGCTGAACTGTTCAAAGTGGCGATGTGGCGGCTTGGAGTTGCGTGCTTTCTCTGATCCAACAGCGCCCTCTGGTTGAGCATTTTATATGTTCATCTTGCTTTGTGTGTAGACACACCACTGAACCCCAGAAAGCTTGGCCTCACAGATGTGTACACATTATCATATCCAACACTGCGCTTTAAAAGTCTTGAAAAATAGGCATAGTTTCAACCTTAGTTTTCTGTGTGTGGAAGATTTTTGAATCAATTTCTGAAATGGGATACATAACATTGACAGGTTCATTATTCTGTTACAGTGATGACATTCTGTTAATTAGACTCATGAGAGTATTTCAGAAAGGTCTCAACCTCACCAAACAACATCACAAGACAAACATTATTCTTGCATTTATTTTAACATTGTTGACCAATGTTAAGCTCTGCTTTTGCTTCCTGGGAGAAGGTCACATCTTAGGCCTCCAAATACTCCTCAGCAGCATGCATGACTTCACCATCACTCTGAAAATGGCAACCACGCAAGCAGTCACCATTTCCAGAGTGACATAAGTCAGACGGTGCAGGTCGGATGAGTTAAGGTTCGGATGAGTTTAGCTACTTCACCTGTGGTATGTAGATGTAGAAAAAATAGAATTACTGCTTTACAATTAGATTTGACATATACCTTTTGGATATAAATGCCATCAAGTGAAGTCTGAAATACAGTCTGTAGTGGAAGAAATCCAGTCCGTAATTATTGCGCTGTTTCCTTAAAATCTTTGTATCTATGAAACTAGAATTACTGCTTCACTCTGAAATGCTCAATTTGCAGTTTCCATCCATGTTATTCTGACTTTTACACCTGCTGGATACAAATTGTTGTGGCTTCATCATTTCTTCCAATAGGACATTTCTGTGAAGTTCTGTCATAATGTGGAGGAATTCTGTGTTGTGACCAGAAATATCAAAGTGATCTTTGACCACCAGATAGTGCCTCCAACCAAGGCTGTTGTTTGATGACTTGGTGTCTAGTTTAACTGTTTAGTTTAGTTGAACCTTTGACACAGTTGCATCTTAAAACCTTCTTTAGATCTGACTTTTATTCACTTGGACTCAAGTGTGGACTGATTAAAATCTGAAGATCAAATGAAAAAAATGAGTGCATTTGCAGCTGATGTGTTGTTTGTATCGTGTTTAAATATGCCCTATTTCATGTGTAGTTTAGGTTCCTCTGTAGCAGCTACTGGGAATCTGACTAGCTATGACAAATATGACAAGGTTTGTTCTACCTTTGTCACAGCACTGCTGGAAAACCCAGCAATTTAAGATTTTTGATTGAAGTTGGTTGTTCTGTTAAGACAGGGATGTCAAACTCATTTTAGTTCAGGGGCCAAATACATCCCAATTTGATCTCAAGTTGACGGGACCAGTAAAATCAGATAATAATAACTTATAAATAACCACAACTCCAAATATTTCCCTTCTTTGTCGTGCAAAAAAATACATTCTGAAAATGTTCACACTGAATCAACTATCTTTTTACAAAACATTATGAACAACCTGAGACAAAAAACAAAAGACAAAACAAACAAGATGAAATAGATACAAATTGCAAAAAGGAAATACAAAAGGACACAATATTATACTGTATGATCCCAATAACTTGTGAAGGTCTAGAAATTGTTTCAAATTCACATTTTTTTCTCTGTAGTTTTTACAGATTGTGAAGTGGGCCAGATTGGATGCTCTGTTTTGGCCGGTGGGCTTGACACCCCTATGTTAAGGTTTGAGGTGAAACAGAGGACTCGTCCAGGATTTCAACACGGGACCTCTCACACCCTAAGCGAGAATTATACCCCGAGACCAACAAGCCACACATCCGTCTGTTCACATCTGTAATTCTGGCCTCCTAACGTAGCCAGACCACACAAACACAACTACAATAGTAATATTTAAGGTTCAAAGTTGGACGAGCCCCCATTTGTTATGCCCAGCTCGTTGTAGAGCATAACAAAAAGAAGGAGGTCGACACAGTGACAACTTTTAAACAATAAAATTAATTTATTAAAGAACTCAATCAAGAAATAACCCAAGCTAAACCCAACATAATCAAATCCAAACCAAAATCAAGAAGAGTGCCTGGCAGGCACCTGCCATCCGGGAGGGGAGAGAAAAAAACATCTTGGATTCAACCTGCTTTTAAAGGCCCCCAGCAGGTGAAGCCAATCTTGAATAATGAAAGGGAGGGGCAGGCAGAAGGATCTGCTGCTCTGCTGAACAGCAGAGGTGAGAGGAGGGAGGGGCAGGCAGGCCAGGATCTAAAATGAAAAGCAAAGACAGGACACAGGAAAACAAACATACTGACTCCAAGTCCTGTGGCCGTCACACATGTTCAAATCCATTTTGTTTTTATGTAGATTAGTAGCTTGGAAAATCCAAACTGAATCTCCATGTAATCTCCTATTTTCATGTTAGGAGATACAGGAGAATCAGTTTGGCATTGGACGAATTGAATCACGTTTCCCTCCCAGGAAAGTTTGGTACAACCAATCCTAGCACGGGAGGCTTTAGTTAATGCTGCATCATCTTCAGTGCCTGGATTACCCATAAAACACCTGCGCACCTCCCGTAACCAAACACAAACATTAACAAAGTTATTCCTAACACCGCTAATCGTTTGGAAGGAGTCTTTTGTTGCGTAGCCTTTTCAAAAATAAGTGTTGTACTTGAGAGCACCCCATGTATTCGCAGATTTTTGTGACAAAAACGGCAGTAATCATTCACCACGACGCTTTCTCGGCTGCATGCAATTGTTGTTTGGACTGCATGGACTTCAAGGTCGATTTGTTTGTGCGTCACATCCGTGTTACGCTGATTGGTTCTTTCTCATTCAAGCTGCATTCGTTAGCCCCTCCTTTTAGAAATCGTCTCCTATCATCACAATGTCAGACTGCCTTTATTTGTATTAATACATAAATAAAGTCAGTCTGGATTTTTGCAAGCAAGTAGATTAGATTATTCTGTACAAGCTCCTGTGAATCTGACTAGCTATGACAAGAATTGTTATTTTTGTCACAGCACTGTTGGAAAACCCAGCAACTTAAGGTTTTCACTTGAACTTAATTGTTATGTTTAGATCCCTGTGAGCGTCAGAGGTTCTCGATATGATAATAAATCCTTAAATGTTCTCAGCTTCACCAGAAAACATATGACATATTTTGTTGTATGTATGCTATTTTGTTGGTATGGAACAGCTGACTTCTTGTTTATAATCCACACCAGTGACAATCAAGACCACAAGCATTTTGTTTTCGAATTGTCTGTCTGAACCTCCCATTCCCAATAACACAAAGTGACAGGAATCTTCAGAGGGTTTCTTTAGATTTGACTTTTATTCACTTGGATGAAAGTCATGGACTGATTAGAATGTGGTGGTCAAATGTCAGTACAGTTGCAGATATACAGTTGATTTGTTGTTGGTATCATTTTCAAATATGTTGTGTTTTTTGTCTTGATGAGATTACTTTGTACCAGCTGCTGGTAATCTGACGAGCTGTGACAAGATTGGTGCTGCTTTTGTCCTGGCTGTGTTGGAAAACCCAACAACTTAAGGTTCTCATGAGACATCAATTGTTATTTTTAGATCTCTGTGATCTTCAGATGTTAGAGTGAGGGCTCGTCCGGGATTTGAACCCGAGACCTCTCACACCCAAAGCGAGAATCATACCCCTAGACCAACGAGCCACACATACAGTTGTTCACATCTGTAATTCTGTTCTGCTCAGACCTAAAATTGGATCTCAAAGTGGTGACCTGGGACTCCACATTTCACCTTGTCCAACAGCATCCCTGATGGTTAAAATGTTCTTCTTGCTTTCTTCATGCTGCAGTTTAAATATCTATGTACCATTTTCTGGTCTTGGCTGCTGAGATGGCAAAAAAGCTTCACCACGATAAGGTGTGATTGGTGGATGAGATCTGGATGAGATGCTGAAGGCTCAAGACACAGTTGGGATGTCTTGGCTGACATGTCTCTTTCAATGGACTCAATTCACTGAACAACGCTTACTAGTGGCCATCTGGGGAAACACATTCTGAATTTAATACATACGCATAGTTGAAATAATAATAATACAATTACCGTCTTCTATCTAAAGCTACAGCTATGTATTTGTGCACGCATTAATTGTAAGGCTTTTTTTAAGCTCTTGTGTTAATCTACTTGCTAATTTGAGGCTGTAGCTCCAGTGTCTCATCCTACTTGATTTAAGACAAATTCTCTTAGCTTGTGACATTTCAGCAATATAGACTGACTTGTTTTGAGACAATGCGTCTTAAATATCCTGTTAAGTCAAACAATCTTGAAATTATCTTGTTTTGAGTTGAATTTTACAAGAAAACCCAAAATAAGTTTAACCCTCGTGTTGTGCTGTGGGTCAAAATTGACCCCTTTTCACATTTCTTATTCTATCTCATCTGGCGACTCTATAAATGAATCTCAATACTCTCATGCTCTGACCTTCTCTTCATCAGCAACCACACCTCAGCGCCGTAGAGAAGAATTGGTCTTAAATTGTCGTGTGCTTTAGTACTTTCACCTGTCTTTCACTGCCGACAATTTCAGGAGGGGCTATAGACCGTAAACTCATTCAGGAAATTTCTAGTGAGGAAACACAACCAGTGAGAAGTAGGGTCATTTTGTCACAGACTTCTATACAATCTGACTTACTTTTGCAACCAGAGGAGTCGCCCCTCATCCTCTGGTGATGCCAGATGAGGAGTATGTGTGAAGTATATTATTAATTGCTTCTGTGGGTATTCATAAGAATAGGCTGAGTGACAATATTGTAAAACACAGATGTAATCAACAAATACTGTCCATTATTACACATTTAAATGTTCTTATTTCCGTGTACAAATACATTATAGTGTGTTCTGTTTACAAATGAAAAATGAGGGTTGTTAAACACTGTCAAACCTAAAACCATGCCAACAGCATGACTTAACTCCTCATGTCTTTATTCTTTGAAGTGTTTGTCTTTTGGATCAATACAAACAGTTTATTCAAACAAATTGAGATCATTTTAACAGGCAGGAAAGTCAGTCAGGCAATCGAGAACGAGGTGATATCAACTGTTTTGTGGGTTTTATTGCATTTATTGAATTGTTTAATACGTTTCTTTTGGAGGACAACTCCATCTCTTTCCAAGTTTGCCATCGGATTTCTTCCATCGAAGTTCTTAAGTTTGACTTTGGAGGGTCAACTATGTATCCGTTTCCAACCACCGTGTCATCACAACCCAGTCTCTCCACAATTCATCATACATTCACATTATACTAGTTTATTATCAATACTGTGGCAAACTAAAAGTATCAAAGTAAAGTATTAACACAAAATTAAATCATTATTGCCCACTGATTTTTGCAACCCATCACTAAGATACAAACCTTGATCTCATTCAATCTCAAGTTACAGCTGTCAGTGTTGATGTTTGTAGGCAGCTTGTCAGTGTGTTTTCCTCGTCTTCAGGTTATCCATCCAGAGAAGCATCAAGATTTCCACTTCATCGTTGTACTAAGAAGTTCGCTTTAAGTGGAATTTAATTTTATTGTAAATGAACAGCTTTCTTCGTGTGTTTCAGAGACGTAACACACATATGTTTGATCAGTGGGGTCTTAAAGGATAGCTTCACAGTTTTTCTACTTTGAAATCAATAGCCAGAATCCCAAATGGACATTTATTTTATTTCTTGCAGTAATCATTCCACTTGGTCATACAGGTCATTAAGAAGTCTCCTCTGAATGTCAGTGATGGGGAACAAAATCTACAATCAGGCACAAAAATGTGAGACTTCAGCAGACTCACTTCCAGTGTTTATAGCACAAAACTCATTCTTTGTGTCACAAATGAAAAGTGATAGTCGATTGATTTTTGTAACACTGACTGCATGTTAACTGTTTAATACTGAAATAATCATTTTAGGAAGAAAAATATTGGCGACCCTGTCCTTAAACTGGACAACTGTGTAACAATTGTGACTTGTATCAGACATAGTTTAAACTTTAACAATGAATAAATGATGGTTTTATCTTCAGTTCTAACACATTTGTGTTAAGTTACAGTATATGATTAAAACTCTGGAGTAACCTGATATGCACATGGACTTAAAACACATCATAGTGAAGTTGTCAATTTGACAGATTTCAAGATCATTTCACTGATAGTTTTCTGCACTTGTCTTTCACTCAGAATTAACAGCAGAAGAAAAGCCAGGTCTGTTCTCGATAACTGTGGTTAAACTCCAATGAATTTCACGTTTGTGCCAAAATGTACAGGGCTTAAAATACAAATGTGTCAACAACACCACAGATTCAGCTCAGTTGGAGGACAAAATTAAATGACATTACCTCACAGAAATGCCAGGTGCCACAAAAGAGTCAAGCAGGTCATGATACCTTAAGGTCAAAGGTCAAATCTGGATGGACATGGATTGTTGGAGGCACAAAACAGCAAAGCACTTTATTTGTACAGTACATCTGTAAAATAAAGTACATATACTGTGTTCTAGCACTGATGCCACAGTCACAGTGCAATTTGAATACAATAAATGAGCAAATTGATTGTCCCTGACTTCTTCTTGACACTGAAAGAGACATGTCAGCCAAGACAACCCAACTGTGTCCTGAGCCTTCAGCATCTCATCCAGATCTCATCCACCAATCACACCTTGTCGTGGTGAAGCTTTTTCTCCATCTCAGCAGCCAAAATCAGAGAACTGTACATAGATATTTAAACTGCAGCATAAAGAAAGCAGGGCTGCACAGTGATGTAGTGGTTAGCACTTTTGCCTTGCAGCAAGAAGATCCCTGGTTCAAATCCTGGCCTGGGCCTGGGATCTTTCTGCATGGAGTTTGCATGTTCTCCCTGTGCATGTGTGGGTTTTCTCTGGGTACTCCGGATTCCTCCCACAGTCCAAAAATAAGCTGAGGTGAATTGATAATTCTAAAATTGTCCATAGGTGTGAATGTGAGTGTGATTGTTTGTCTGTATATTTAGGCCTGCAACAGACTGGTGACCTGTCCAGGGTGTCCCCTGCCTTCACCCGAGTCAGCTGAGATAGGCTCCAGCACCCCCCGCGACCCTAATGAGAATAAAGCGGTGTATAGAGAATGGATGGATGGATGAAGAAAGCAAGAAGAACATTTTAACCACCAGGGATGCTGTTGGACAAGGTGAAATGTGGAGCCCCAAGTCACCACTTTGAGATCTAGTTTTAGGTCTTGGCACCACACAATTACAGATGTGAACAACTGTATGTGTGGCTCGTTGGTCTAGGGGTATGATTCTCGCTTTGGGTGCGAGAGGTCCCAGGTTCAAATCCTGGATGAGCCCTCACTGTAACATCTGAAGCTCAAGTTGTTGGGTTTTCCAACACAGCCAGGACAAAAGTAGCACCAATCTTGTCACAGCGAGATAGATTACCAGTAGCTGGTACAAAGTAATCTAATGAAGACAAAAAACACGACATATTTCAAAATGATACCAACAACAAATCAACTGTATACCTGCAACTGTACTGACATTTCACCACCACATTCTTATCAATCCATGACTTTCATCCATGTGAATAAAAGTCAAATCTAAAAAAACCCTCTGAAGATTCCTGGGATTTTGTGTTGTTGGGAATGGGAGGTTCAGACAGACAATTCGAAAACAAAACGCTTGTTTGTCACTGGTGTGGATTATAAACAAGAAGTCAGCTGTTCCATACCAACGATATAGCATACATACAACAAAATATGTCATGTTTTCTGGTGAAGCTGAGAACATTTTAGGATTTATTATCATATCTAGAACACAGCCCGATAGCCATATACGTAAAATGCTCCATTAGGGGTGCTGTTGTATCAGATGAAATGCAGAATTCCAAGATTCCACATCACCAGTTTGAATGGTCCAATATTAGGTCTGAGCAGCACAGAATTGCCGGTATGAACAGCTGTATATGTGGCTCGTTGGTCTCGGGGTATGGTTCTCGCTTAGCGTACAAAAAGTTGAATGAAAGTTGGAATATATGGAATGAAAGAATGAATATATGTAATGTTCAGACTTCCACTCCATATATTGGTACTTTCATTCAACATGCATCAACTTTCATTCAATATATTCATACTTTCATTATATATATCAACTTTCATTTAATATGTGACAACTTGCATTACTTTGTACCAGCTGCTGGTAATCTGACGAGCGATGACAAGATTGGTGCTGCTTTTGTCCCAGCAGTGTTGGGAAATCAACATCTTAAGGTTTTCATGAGACATCAATTGTTATTTTTAGGTTTCTGTGAGCTTCAGATGTTAGAGTGAGGGCTCGTCCGGGATTTGAACCCGAGACCTCTCACACCCAAAGCAAGAATCATACCCCTAGACCAACAAGCCACACATACAGCTGTTCACATCTGTAATTGTGTGGTGCCAAGACCTAAAACTAGATCTCAAAGTGGTGACTTGGGGCTCCACATTTCACCTTGTCCAACAGCATCCCTGGTGGTTAAAATGTTCTTCTTGCTTTTTTCATGCTGCAGTTTAAATATCTATGTACAATTCTCTGATTTTGGCTGCTGAGATGGTGAAAAAGCTTCACCACGACAATGTGTGATTGGTAAATGAGATCTGGATGAGATGCTGAAGGCTCAGGACACAGTTGGGTTGTCTTGGCTGACATGTCTCTTTCAGTGTCAAGAAGAAGTCAGGGACAATCAATTTGCTCATTTATTGTATTCAAATTGCACTGTGACTGTGGCATCAGTGCTAGAACACAGTATATGTACTTTATTTTACAGATGTACTGTACAAATAAAGTGCTTTGCTGTTTTATGCCTCCAACAAACCATGTCCATCCAGATTTGACCTTAAGGTATCATGACCTGTTTGACTCTTTTGTGACACCTGGCATTTCTGTGAGGTAACGTCATTTAATTTTGTCCTCCAACTGAGCTGAATCTGTGGGGTTGTTGACACATTTGCATTTTAAGCCCTGTACATTTTGGCACAAATGTGAAAGCCATTGTTTGATTGAATTGTAGTTTAAAGCAAGGGCTTGTCCAGGATTTTAACTCTGGATCTCTCACACCCTCAGCGAGAATCATACGCCTAGGCCAATGAACCACATGTAGGTGTCTTCACAGCTGTAATTCTGTCCAGCTAACTCAAGGCACCTGTTGCTCTGCCATTAGCTTAGTTGTGGTTGAAGGTTTTAAATGAGCTGAAACTTGTGTTCACTGGTCAGAGTCACAGGATTACTTGAGCTCTGTTACAATTCATACCAAAGAAATTATTACATCAAATGAAATCTGGCACCAACTTTGTTTAACTGAGGTTTCAGTTCAGTATCTACTGTCACTGTTCTACATTCTGACAGTTTTGACTGTGGCAGACAGAATCCGGTTTATCTGAAATATTATTACTTTGACACAGTAAACAAGACCTGTTCAGAAGACAGCTCTGTTTGAGATACATTTTATACAAATATTTTGGTTAGTACATCACTCACGGGTTCGAGTGAGGGCTCGTCCGGGATCTCTCACACCCTAAGCAAGAATCTTGCCCCTAGACCAACGAGCCACATATACAGCTGTTCACATCTGTAATTCTGTGTGCAAAGACCTGCAATTGAAGTGTTCAAGGTGGGGATGTGGCGACTTGGGGCTCCACATTTTATCTGATCCAACAGCACCCTCTGGTGAGGGATTTTATGGATTCACCTTGCTGTGTATTATAACACTGATTCCCAGAAAGTTTGGCCCCAGAGACATTTACACATCCTGAAAGTATATACAATGTGCTTGTCCAGGATTTAAATGTGGGATGCTTCACAAATTATGTATAGTTTTGTAAATGTGCATCGCCGTGGCCCAGCCCTGCTGGTCTTCCCGAATCTTGCTGATAAGTTCCATATTGATTTCAACCTTTACATATCACAGTTGAAGTATTTAAGATTTTCGTTTTTGGGTTGTTGATCACACATTCATCCTGTTCCCAGGAAAAGAAGAATTCAAATAATCATTTTATTATTTCTAATCATACTATTCTCTCTCAATGAGAGACCTCAGCATTTGATTTGTGGATGGAACGTTTACCACCTATTCTTGTGAATGTAGGAATGTTTTGTACTGCAATAGACTCTAGACTCTCGACTCAAGCGTGGACTGATTAGAATTTGGTGCTCAAATGAAAAAAAGCTGATTTCTTGTTGATATGGTGTTCAAATATCTTCCGTTTTATGCGTAGTATAGGTTACTCTGTAGCAGCTACTGGGAATTTGACTGGCTATGACAAGTTTTGTGCTACCTTTATCACAGCACAGTTGAGAACACCAGCAGCTTCAGATTGAAATTAGTTGTTCTGTTTAGATTTCAAAACTTAGGGCTCATCCAGGATTTGAACCTTGGACCTCTCGCACCCTAAGCGAGAATGATACCAATAGACCAATGAGCTACATATCCAGTCATTCACATCTATAATTCCATGCAGCAAAGTGCTGCAATTGAACTGTTAAACTGTGGTGAAAGCTGTATATGTTCCCTTTATATGAACCTCCACACTTCATATGTCTGTACAGATTTTCTCTCATCCATGGTAATCCCCTTACCTTCAGCAGAAATCAACTGGACTTCGAGTTTAGATTATCTCATTCAAGAGGCTTCTTCACTTATAACTCACTGATGAGGAGTTACAGATTTTTAAAGTAGCTTCAGTTTTTCAGTTCACATGCCCATGGCCCATGAATGATCCAGGACTCATGTACTTCAAGGTGGGAATGTTTGTGAATCCAGGTGGTCCAACAATAACGACAGCAATCATGGTGGTGGATTTGCCAGTTTACAACAGACATGAATCTGCCATGTCAAGAGTGACTCAATATGTTAATGACAGTGAAACTTTGTGTAGAGAGACCTTATCGCTGCATTATAAGTGCTGTTGTTGACCTCCCCGTCTGTTTAGAGATGACTGTTCCAACTTGACATAGATGACTTCCGTCACTGCTCTCTCAAACCATCTGTCCTCTCTGCGGTCTGAGTTCATGTCTCTGCCGAGTGCCGTGATAAACCTATGTACAAAAGGCAGTCATTTATCAGTTAAACTGAAGTAGCAAGTACAAATATACAAGTACAGTACAAAAAGGGGTATGTAGTGATGAGAGGTGTAATTACTACAATCTGAAGAAAAACATATAAATTATTGTCTTTTTGTTGACCAAGTGTTTTTTTTTATGTTGTTATTTAAGTGTTCTTATAGATAAACTATTGCAATATCAGAGGTAGATGCAGCACAGAAGAACATCTTTTGTTGTATGTATGGTATTCTGTAGTCAGTATGGAACAGCTGATTTCTTGTTGATACTCCAGTAGCATTTTGCGTTTGGGTTCTCTGTCTGCACAACTGTCCAATTCCAACAAACACAAAATCATAGGAATCTTCAGAGGATTTCTTTAGATTTGACTCAAATGTTCACTTAGACTCAAGCAAGGATAGTATAGAGTTACAGTTTATAGGTGTGCATGGGTACGCAGCTGACTTCTTGTTCAAATAGGTTCTGGCTTTTCAGTACATTCTAATGCATGAGTGTGAAGTGTAATGTTGCATTTTAAATCCCTGCAAATTTCTGTTTTCCTCAGAAATTAAATTTAAAATTTATATTTGTGCAACACATCCTGGGTTTTGCTTTATGCCAGGAGCTGGTCAAACTTTTTCGATGCAAGCTACTGAGAAAGTAACTACCTGTGACAAGGTTTGTGCCACTTTTGTCACAACTGTGTTGAGAAACCCTGCAATTTAAGGTTTTCGGTCGGAGTTAATTGTGATACGTAGATTTCCATAAGATTCGGAGATCAACAGCAGGGCTTGTCCGGGATTTGAACCCGGGACCTCTCGCACCCTAAACGAGAATCATACCCCTAGACCAACAAGCCACACATACAGCTGTTTACATCTGTAATTCTGAGCTCCAAACAGCTGCAGCTGAACTGTTCTGCGTGGTGATGTGGCGGCTTGGAGCGGCGTGCTTTCTCTGATCCAACAGCGCCCTCTGGTGGAGTATTTTATATGTTAATCTTGCTTTGTGTGTTGGTATCATGTTCAAATCCATTTTGTTTTTATGTAGATTAGTAGCTTGGAAAATCCAAACTGAATCTCCATGTAATCTCCTATCTCCATGTTAGGAGATACAGGAGAATCAGTTTGGCATTGGACGAATTGAATCACGTTTCCCTCCCTGGAAAGTTTGGTACAACCAATCCTAGCACGGGAGGCTTTAATTAATGCTGCATCATCTTCAGTGCCTGGATTAAACATAAAACACCCTTAATGTGTTTTACATTTAGCGTATAAGGTTGAAGAAACAAAATCCAACACATCAGTCTATTGTTAGCATTTTGCATACTGTTGAGGAAAGTTAAAGGATTGTGATCTGTGTAAATTGTCACAGGCACAGATGGTCCCACATACACCTCAAAAAACTTCAGCGCCCAAATCAAGGCCAACGTCTCCTTTTCAACAACTGAATAGTTCAGCTGATGACGGCTGAACTTACGTGAAAAGAAGCAGACTGGATGTTCAACTCCCCCCTCCCCTTCCTGTAGGAGGACAGCCCCAGCTCCAACATCACTTGCATCTATGTGTATCTGAAAGGGTTTATCAAAAACCGGAGCAGCAAGAACGGGAGAAGAACAGATCAGTCTTTTAACATCGTTGAAAGCAATCTGACATTGAGAAGACCAGACAAAAGGGGTGTTTTTACGCAAAAGGTTAGTAAGTGGGGCGACCACAGTAGTAAAATGACAACAAAAACTGCGGTAATATCCCACTAACCCTAAAAACCGCATCAGCTGCTTCTTAGATGTCGGCACAGGATATTTATCAATGGCCTCCAGCTTTGCCTGCACAGGATGAACTTCACCCTGGCCTACAACCTTGCCAAGATAGATCACTGTTGCTTTAGCAAAAAAAACAAAAAACAAACAAACAAAAAAAAATCGCATTTTGCTAAATTTACAGTTAAATTTGCATCCACCAACCTGTCAAACACAGCCTTCAAATGCTCAACATGAGTTTCCCATGTGTCACTGAACACTACCACATCATCTAAATATGCTGCACATCCTGGTTGACCAGATAGCACCATATTCATAAGACGTTGAAATGTTGCTGGTGCGTTTCTCAGTCCAAATGGCATGACATTATAGGAAAATAACCCCCACAGTGTAACAAAAGAGGAAATTTCCTTGGCCCTTGGGGTTAATGGCACCTGCCAATAACCTTTTAAAAGGTCAAGTTTTGTGACGAACTTAGCACTCCCCACCTGATCAACACAGTCCTCCATGCGAGGCATTGGATAACAATCAGGCTTGGTGACTGCATTAACTTTTCTAAAATCCGTACAAAATCTATCTGACCCATCAGCCCTATCTGCCAACAGACATGGAGAGGCCCAGCTAGAGCATGCTGGCTCCGCTATCCCATGTTGCAACATGTAGTCCACCTTCTCCATCCGCTCACGCTTTCCCATGGGCAGACGATAGAAGCGCTGTTTGATAGGTTTAGCATCCCCCACATCTATGTCATGCTCCACTAGGTTAGTGCATGATGGTGTATCTGAGAAGAGAGATAAGTGAGAATGAAGCAACTTCACCAGGTCTGCACGCTGATCGTCTGACAAATAACCTAACTGACTGTCTAGATGGTTAAGGTATTCAGAATTGTCGAGCCTCCCTGTGAGAATAGGCTCAGCCGGAACATCAAAATCTTCAGAAGACGAGACTAACACTGTGGCTACTGACCTTACAGGATCACACTCAACTTGAGAGGTAGAGCTGGGAAAATGATAGGGCTTTAATAAATTTACATGACACCACTGAACCTTCTTCATTCTGTCTGGTGTATGTACCAAGTAGTCTCTATCTGACATGCGACACTTAACTGTGTACGGGCCACTAAACTTTGCTTGAAAGGGTGAGCCCACCAGTGGCAACAAAGCCAACACCTGATCTCCGGGTTCAAACATGCGAGATTCAGTTTTGTGATCAAAAAGCTCTTTCATTCTAACCTGTGCACAGCTAAGCCTTTTGTGAGCAGTGGCACAGGCAACATGCAAACGGCGACGAAAATCGTTTACATAGTTTAAGACATTATCAGGTGGCTCAGCACGCTGCAAATCATCAGCCAACACAGCCAGTGGACCCCGCACCGTGTGCCCAAACACAAGTTCATTGGGACTAAAACCCGTACTCTCTTGGGTAACCTCTCGTATTGCAAGCAACAACCAAGGCAGGCCCTCCTCCCAATCCTGAGAAAGCTCAGTACAATAAGAACGCAGCATAGACTTCAATGTCTGATGAAATCGTTCAAGAGCTCCCTGAGACTCAGGATGGTATGCACTGGAAACCTGATGTTTAACCTTCAACTGTTTCAACACTTGAGAAAATGTACGGGACATGAAATTACTCCCCTGATCTGTTTGCACCACTTTTGGGATTCCAAAGGCAGAAATAAATGAAACCAATGCTTTCAATACCAGCTTAGTTTTAATAGAACGCAAGGGAAAAGCAGCAGGATAACGAGTACTTTGGCACATTACTGTCAATAAGTACTTATACCCAGTCTTACTTTTTGGGAGCGGACCCACACAGTCAAGTAGCAGATGTTCAAATGGCTTCTCAGTCACCGGAATGGGGTACAATGGAGCTGGTTTTAATCTGTTGGTTCGGCTTTCCAGTTAACTGACAGGTGTTACAAGTTCTACAATACAACGCCACATCCCTTTTCAAACGAGGCCAGTAAAAATGGCGCAGCACTCTATCATATGTTTTCTTCACACCAAGATGACCTGCCACTCCATCATGTGAGGTGCTCAACACTAAATCTCTAAACTTCAAAGGGACCACAACCTGAACAACACTATCTACCTGACCACCATCCACTACTCGGGCCCACTTCCTCACCAGCAATCCATCACTGAGAAAGTAGCCACCAGAATCACCATTGAGCTCACTTTCTGGGCAAACCAATTCAAACAGGGATTTCAACGTAGGGTCTGCGGCTTGCTCCTTAATACAGTCCTCTCTAGACAATGATGGAATAGAAAACAATTTGAACTGCTTTTTCTCTTCACAACTCTCTTTAACTGGAGAAAACAACTCCTGAGTGGGCCGAAAATGGTCAGACTGCTTTAACTCAGTTTTACTCTTGGACCGTGTCACAGCACAGGAAGAAAAAACTTTGGGGTACTGTTTAGCACACTCATCTGGTTCTTCTGAAACCTGCAACGGTGAACACACATTTTTGTGGCGGATTCTTTTTCCAAACCCTAGCTCCCGCTAGGTCGTTACCTAGAATAATGTCTATGCCATTAATTGGCAGCTGAGGACGAACACCCATTTCCACCTCTCCACAAACCAGATCGGAGGAGAGATGAAAACGATGCACATTAACCCACAGAGGTACCAACCCCACACCAAGTACAGGAGATTTTTTTCCCCGTAGCAGTACAGGTTGAAAAAGGCAAAATATTCTCCACAATCAAACTCTCAGCAGCCCCTGTGTCCCGCAAAATCTTAACAGGGATCTTATTTTCACCATCTAAAGATACAAAACCATCTGAGATAAAAGGTGCATACGTCCCATCAATACCCTTGGATGAAGTAGGATTGAGGGAAAACACATCCATCCTAGCCATGCCAGTGCTTAAGGTAGTAGAGACTAGACCAGTTGATTTTACATATACACTGGAATCAGCAGATTTTCGGCCAAATTTCCGAATTGGACATTCCCCTTTCCAGTGTCCCTTGTTTTTACACGCATGACATACCTTGGCTGGATCAAACTTTCCATCCATCCCTGGAACCTGCATCACAGCCTGAGGAGGAGGCTCATGGGTGAGCCCTAGAGACCTACCAGGCTTCACCCTGAAATTCTCCCTCTGCTGAACTTCTCTGAAAACCTGACCCACTACTGGATTACTAGAACGCGTTAAAACATACTCATCAGCCAGAACCGCAGCTGCAGACGCTGTCTTCACCTTTTTTTCCATTGATATAAGTAGCAAGGTGGGCCGGCAATGAATTTTTGAACTGTTCCAATACAATTAAATCACACAAATCCACATAATTGTGTACTTCAGAAGCCGAGCTCCATCGAGTAAAATGAGTCAGGATATCCTGGGCAAATTCAACATAGGTTTGCTTGTCTCCCTTCCTCCAGGTCCTAAACTTCTGCCTATATGCCTCTGGGACTAGTTCATACGCTTTCAAAACTGCAGCCTTAACTTTAGCATAATCTCCACTGTCAACAGAACTAAGGGCAGAAAAAACTCTCTGGGCCTTGCCTGTAAAAACACATTGCAACATCACAGTCTTATGGCTATCTAGCCATCCTCTAACTTGTGCAACACGCTCAAACAACGCAAAAAATGTGTCAGGATCTTTTTCATCAAATTTAGGCAAAAGACGCAAACTTTCAACAACATCAAAACCGGGAGATCCACCCCTACCACCAGCAGACAATAATTCACGTGCACTCCCTTCTTTGAGCAATTCCAGCTTCAACTGCTCGACTTTTGCTCTCTCCTTTTCCAATGCTACCTCAGCCCTTATTCGCTCCTTTTCAAACTCTAGCTCTAATTTCTGCCTCTCTAATTTAAATTTTTCCTTCTCCAGCTGTAAATATTCAAATGACAAAGTACCACCAAAAAGGTCTGCATTAACTTGACCTGGAGCAGCTGGAGCCTGAACTTCCTCCAAAAGTTTGGCAGACACAGCCAGCTGTTCAACCACGCACTTAAGCTCCGCCTTTTTGGATATTTTGTCCGCTTTTGACCAGCCTAAATAGACTGCCAAATCAATTAAATCTACTTTTGTAAACTGGGTTAAAGTATTACGAGATGGCCGTTCTAAGAACTCAGAAACCAACGCATTACCATGCTTATCCTCCATGTTCAACAAGGTTACAGTGATTCACATCAAAAGAAAAATCCAAAGCAGTCTGAGTTACACAACCAAAGGGAGATTAAGTAATTATGGAGCGCCCCCTCCTAACTACCCAACCAAAACTGACTAACTGACCCTAGTCTTCATGTGTGTACTGGCGGTGGGTTTTTATGCACTTGTAAACCGTCTGCATTGGGGAGACAACTTGTCTCAGCCAATGCTTCGGGGTGCTCCCGAGACCACTGCTGCAACCCGCACGGACACACACAAAAATAACAAACAGCCTTGAAAACAAAAAACCAGCAACCTCTCCTTGTGAGATGGCAGCTGCTACAGCCTACCTGGGGGATACACTACATGCTCCAGCCAGACAACACAAGAGCGCCGTTACCCAGCCACAATCATTCCCACAGCCATGTATTGCATAACCACTGCTTACTAGTCCAGCCAGTGTAAATGCACTGCCACCAAAGACACTAGAGAGCTAAACAGAACTAGACAGTCCCAAACCCTACATACTTAACCAAACCATAAAGAAACCGTCACTGTGAGCCTCCTACAGTAGCCAGACCACACAAACACAACTACAATAGTAATATTTAAGGTTCAAAGTTGGACGAGCCCCCATTTGTTATGCCCAGCTCGTTGTAGAGCATAACAAAAAGAAGGAGGTCGACACAGTGACAACTTTTAAACAATAAAATTAATTTATTAAAGAACTCAATCAAGAAATAACCCAAGCTAAACCCAACATAATCAAATCCAAACCAAAATCAAGAAGAGTGCCTGGCAGGCACCTGCCATCCGGGAGGGGAGAGAAAAAAACATCTTGGATTCAACCTGCTTTTAAAGGCCCCCAGCAGGTGAAGCCAATCTTGAATAATGAAAGGGAGGGGCAGGCAGAAGGATCTGCTGCTCTGCTGAACAGCAGAGGTGAGAGGAGGGAGGGGCAGGCAGGCCAGGATCTAAAATGAAAAGCAAAGACAGGACACAGGAAAACAAACATACTGACTCCAAGTCCTGTGGCCGTCACACATGTTCAAATCCATCTTGTTTTTATGTAGATTAGTAGCTTGGAAAATCCAAACTGAATCTCCATGTAATCTCCTATCTCCATGTTAGGAGATACAGGAGAATCAGTTTGGCATTGGACGAATTGAATCACGTTTCCCTCCCTGGAAAGTTTGGTACAACCAATCCTAGCACGGGAGGCTTTAGTTAATGCTGCATCATCTTCAGTGCCTGGATTACCCATAAAACACCTGCGCACCTCCCGTAACCAAACACAAACATTAACAAAGTTATTCCTAACACCGCTAATCGTTTGGAAGGAGTCTTTTGTTGCGTAGCCTTTTCAAAAATAAGTGTTGTAGTTGAGAGCACCCCATGTATTCGCAGATTTTTGTGACTAAAACGGCAGTAATCATTCACCACGACGCTTTCTCGGCTGCATGCCATTATTGTTTGGACTACATGGACTTCAAGGTCAATTTGTTTGTGTGTCACATCCGTGTTACGCTGATTGGTTCTTTCTCATTCAAGCTGCATTCGTTAGCCCCTCCTTTTAGAAGTCGTCTCCTATCATCACAATGTCAGACTGCCTTTATTTGTATTAATACATAAATAAAGTCAGTCCGGATTTTTGCAAGCAAGTAGATTAGATTCTTCTGTACAAGCTCCTGTGAATCTGACAAGCTATGACAAGAACTGTTGGAAAACCCAGCACCTTAAGGTTTTCACTTGAACTTAATTGTTATGTTTAGATCCCTGTGAGCGTCAGAGGTTCTCGATATGATAATAAATCCTTAAATGTTCTCAGCTTCACCAGAAAACATATGACATATTTTGTTGTATGTATGCTATTTTGTTGGTATGGAACAGCTGACTTCTTGTTTATAATCCACACCAGTGACAATCAAGACCACAAGCATTTTGTTTTCGAATTGTCTGTCTGAACCTCCCATTCCCAATAACACAAAGTGACAGGAATCTTCAGAGGGTTTCTTTAGATTAGACTTTTATTCACTTGCATGAAAGTCATGGACTGATTAGAATGTGGTGGTCAAATGTCAGTACATTTGCAGATATACAGTTGATTTGTTGTTGGTATCATTTTGAAATATGTCGTGTTTTTTGTCTTGATTCGATTACTTTGTACCAGCTGCTGGTAATCTGACAAGCTTGGTGCGTCTTTTGTCCTGGCTGTGTTGGAAAACCCAACAACTCAAGGTTTTCATGAGACATCAATTGCTATTTTTAGGTCTCTGTGAGCTTCAGATGTTAGAGTGAGGGCTCGTCCGGGATTTGAACCCGGGACCTCTCGCACCCTAAGCGAGAATCATACCCCTAGACCAACGAGCCACATATACAGCTGTTCACATCTGCATTTCTGTGTGCAAAGACCTGCAATTGAAGTGTTCAAGGTGGGGATGTGGCGACTTGGGGCTCCACATTTTATCTGACCCAACAGCACCCTCTGGTGAGGGATTTTATGGATTCACCTTGCTGTGTATTATAACACTGATTCCCAGAAAGTTTGGCCCCAGAGACATTTACACATCCTGAAAGTATATACAATGTGCTTGTCCAGGATTTAAATGTGGGATGTTTCACAAATTATCTATAGTTTTGTAAGTGTGCATCGCCGTGGCCCAGCCCTGCTGGTCTTCCCGAATCTTGCTGATAAGTTCCATATTGATTTCAACCTTTACATATCACAGTTGAAGTATTTAAGATTTTCGTTTTTGGGTTGTTGATCACACATTCATCCTGTTCCCAGGAAAAGAAGAATTCAAATAATCATTTTATTATTTCTAATCATACTATTCTCTCTCAATGAGAGACCTCAGCATTTGATTTGTGGATGGAACGTTTACCACCTATTCTTGTGAATGTAGGAATGTTTTGTACTGCAATAGACTCTAGACTCTAGACTCAAGCGTGGACTGATTAGAATTTGGTGCTCAAATGAAAAAAAGCTGATTTCTTGTTGATATGGTGTTCAAATATCTTCCATTTTATGCGTAGTATAGGTTACTCTGTAGCAGCTACTGGGAATTTGACTGGCTATGACAAGTTTTGTGCTACCTTTATCACAGCACAGTTGAGAACACCAGTTGTTTCAGATTGAAATTAGTTGTTCTGTTTAGATTTCAAAAGTTAGGGCTCATCCAGGATTTGAACCTTGGACCTCTCGCACCCTAAGCGAGAATGATACCAATAGACCAATGAGCTACATATCCAGTCATTCACATCTATAATTCCATGCAGCAAAGTGCTGCAATTGAACTGTTAAACTGTGGTGAAAGCTGTATATGTTCCCTTTATATGAACCTCCACACTTCATATGTCTGTACAGATTTTTTCTCATCCATGGTAATCCCCTTACCTTCAGCAGAAATCAACTGGACTTCTAGTTTAGATTATCTCATTCAAGAGGCTTCTTCACTTATAACTCACTGATGAGGAGTTACAGATTTTTAAAGTAGCTTCAGTTTTTCAGTTCACATGCCCATGGCCCTAGCCTAGCCATGCTACACCCATGTTTCTGACGGCACAAGGGTCTGGGGAAGCTCGACGGGGAGGGAGGCGGGCTAAAAGGTTGTCTATCAAATCCCTCTGCAGCAATTGGGTAGGTATACAACCAATCAACGCAACGAATAGGCTGACGTAGTTCCGAGAGCACCGGGGGATTGTGGCTAAGTCCCGTTAGCTTCCCAACCAGCGGAGCCACGGAGCCAACTGGTATATTAAGGATTTGCCATATCCCGTCGGCATAAGTCCAAATACGTCTTTCTTCTCAATGAAACACTTCAGTGCCGTGCTTTGTTTATCTTTCAAGTTGAATTTTAGCTTCAAATCTTTAAGGGCTGTGGCCAAAGCCGAGTCGAAAGATAACTGTTTGTTGTGCGCCGGTTGTTTCTGTCAGAATCGTCACGCCTCTTTCGTCACTTCGTTACGCCCGCCTTCTGACTCTACACTTCATGGTGATTGGTCCGGCCAGTTTTAGGAGAATCCAGCCTTGAGCCTTATGGAGGGGAACTAGACCCACCCTGGCAGAGAATTAAATTTGTTGCCGTGGGTTGTCTAGCGCGGCTAGGCTACCATGGCCCATGAATGATCCAGGACTCATGTACTTCAAGGTGGGAATGTTTGTGAATCCAGGTGGTCCAACAATAACGACAGCAATCATGGTGGTGGATCTGCCAGTTTACAACAGACATGAATCTGCCATGTCAAGAGTGACTCAATATGTTAATGACAGTGAAACTTTGTGGAGAGAGACCTTATCGCTGCATTATAAGTGCTGTTGTTGACCTCCCCGTCTGTTTAGAGATGGCTGTTCCAACTTGACATAGATGACTTCCGTCACTGCTCTCTCAAACCATCTGTCCTCTCTGCGGTCTGAGTTCATGTCTCTGCCGAGTGCCGTGATAAACCTATGTACAAAAGGCAGTCATTTATCACTTAAACTGAAGTAGCAAGTACAAATATACAAGTACAGTACAAAAAGGGGTATGTAGTGATGAGAGGTGTAATTACTACAATCTGAAGAAAAACAAAAATTATTATTGTCTTTTTGTTGACCAAGTGTTTTTTATGTTATTTAAGTGTTCTTATAGATAAACTATTGCGATATCAGAGGTAGATGCAGCACAGAAGAACATCTTTTGTTGTATGTATGGTATTCTGTAGTCAGTATGGAACAGCTGATTTCTTGTTGATACTCCAGTAGCATTTTGCGTTTGGGTTCTCTGTCTGCACAACTGTCCAATTCCAACAAACACAAAATCGTAGGAATCTCAGGAATCTTCAGAGGATTTCTTTAGATTTGACTCAAATGTTCACTTAGACTCAAGCAAGGATAGTATAGAGTTACAGTTTATAGGTGTGCATGGGTACGCAGCTGACTTCTTGTTGGTAACAGGTTCAAATAGGTTCTGGCTTTTCGGTACATTCTACTGCGTGAGTGTGAAGTCTAATGTTGCATTTTAAATCCCTGCAAATTTCTGTTTTCCTCAGAAATTAAATTTAAAATTTATATTTGTGCAACACATCCTGGGTTTTGCTTTATGCCAGGAGCTGGTCAAACTTTTTCGATGCAAGCTACTGAGAAAATAACTACCTGTGACAAGGTTTGTGCCACTTTTGTCACAACTGTGTTGAGAAACCCTGCAATTTAAGGTTTTCAGTCGAAATTAATTGTGATATGTCGATTTCCGTAAGATTCAGAGATTAAAAGCAGGGCTTGTCCGGGATTTGAACCCGGGACCTCTCACACCCTCAGCGAGAATCATACCCCTAGACCAACAAGCCACATGTACAGCTATTTACATCTGTAATTCTGAGCTCCAAACAGCTGCAGCTGAACTGTTCAAAGTGGTGATGTGGCGGCTTGGAGCTGCGTGCTTTCTCTGATCCAACAGCGCCCTCTGGTGGAGCATTTTATATGTTCATCTTGCTTTGTGTGTAGACACACCACTGAACCCCAGAAAGCTTGGCCTCACAGATGTGTACACATTATCATATCCAACACTGCGCTTTAAAAGTCTTGAAAAATAGGCATAGTTTCAACCTTAGTTTTCTGTGTGTGGAAGATTTTTGAATCAATTTCTGAAATGGGATACATAACATTGACAGGTTCATTATTCTGTTACAGTGATGACATTCTGTTAATTAGACTCATGAGAGTATTTCAGAAAGGTCTCAACCTCACCAAACAACATCACAAGACAAACATTATTCTTGCATTTATTTTAACATTGTTGACCAATGTTAAGCTCTGCTTTTGCTTCCTGGGAGAAGGTCACATCTTGGGCCTCCAAATACTCCTCAGCAGCATGCATGACTTCACCATCACTCTGAAAATGGCAACCACGCAAGCATTCACCATTTCCAGAGTGACATAAGTCAGACGGTGCAGGTCGGATGAGTTAAGGTTCCGATGAGTTTAGCTACTTCACCTGTGGTATGTAGATGTAGAAAAAATAGAATTACTGCTTTACAATTAGATTTGACATATACCTTTTGGATATAAATGCCATCAAGTGAAGTCTGAAATACAGTCTGTAGTGGAAGAAATCCAGTCCGTAATTATTGCGCTGTTTCCTTAAAATCTTTGTATCTATGAAACTAGAATTACTGCTTCACTCTGAAATGCTCAATTTGCAGTTTCCATCCATGTTATTCTGACTTTTACACCTGCTGGATACAAATTGTTGTGGCTTCATCATTTCTTCCAATAGGACATTTCTGTGAAGTTCTGTCATAATGTGGAGGAATTCTGTGTTGTGACCAGAAATATCAAAGTGATCTTTGACCACCAGATAGTGCCTCCAACCAAGGCTGTTGTTTGATGACTTGGTGTCTAGTTTAACTGTTTAGTTGAACCTGTGACACAGTTGCATCTTAAAACCTTCTTTAGATCTGACTTTTATTCACTTGGACTCAAGTGTGGACTGATTAAAATCTGAAGGTCAAATGAAAAAAATGAGTGCATTTGCTGCTGAAGTGTTGTTTGTATCGTGTTTAAATATGCCCTATTTCATGTGTAGTTTAGGTTACTCTGTAGCAGCTACTGGGAATCTGACTAGCTATGACAAATATGACAAGGTTTGTTCTACCTTTGTCACAGCACTGCTGGAAAACTCAGCAATTTAAGATTTTTGATTGAAGTTGGTTGTTCTGTTAAGACAGGGGTGTCAAACTCATTTTAGTTCAGGGGCCAAATACATCCCAATTTGATCTCAAGTTGACGGGACCAGTAAAATCAGATAATAATAACTTATAAATAACCACAACTCCAAATATTTCCCTTCTTTGTCGTGCAAAAAAATACATTCTGAAAATGTTCACACTGAATCAATTATCTTTTTACAAAACATTATGAACAACCTGAGACAAAAAACAAAAGACAACACAAACAAAATGAAATAGATACAAATTGCAAAAAGGAAATACAAAAGGACACAATATTATACTGTATGATCCCAACAACTTGTGAAGGTCTAGAAATTGTTTCAAATTCACATTTTTTTCTCTGTAGTTTTTACAGATTGTGAAGTGGGCCAGATTGGATGCTCTGTTTTGGCCGGTGGGCTTGACACCCCTATGTTCAGGTTTGAGGTGAAACAGAGGACTCGTCCAGGATTTCAACACGGGACCTCTCACACCCAAAGCGAGAATCATACCCCGAGACCAACAAGCCACACATCCGTCTGTTCACATCTGTAATTCTATGCAGCGAAGTTCTGTAATCGATCTGTTGAAACGTGCCGACTTGGGGCTCCACACTTGGTGGTAAAATGTCAGTACAGTTACAGGTCACTTCTTGTTGGTATCATGTTCAAATCCATCTTGTTTTTATGTAGATTATTAGCTTGGAATATCCAAACTGAATCTCCATGTAATCTCCTATCTCCATGTTAGGAGATACAGGAGAATCAGTTTGGCATTGGGCGAATTGAATCACGTTTCCCTCCCAGGGAAGTTTGGTACGACCAATCATAGCACGGGAGGCTTTAGTTAATGCTGCATCATCTTCAGTGCCTGGATTACCCATAAAACACCTGCGCACCTCCCGTAACCAAACACAAACATTAACAAAGTTATTCCTAACACCGCTAATCGTTTGGAAGGAATCTTTTGTTGCATAGCCTTTTCAAAAATAAGTGTTGTAGTTGAGAGCACCCCATGTATTCGCAGATTTTTGTGACTAAAACGGCAGTAATCATTCACCGCGACGCTTTCTCGGCTGCATGCCATTATTGTTTGGACTACATGGACTTCAAGGTCAATTTGTTTGTGTGTAACATCCGTGTTACGCTGATTGGTTCTTTCTCATTCAAGCTGCATTCGTTAGCCCCTCCTTTGAGAAATTGTCTCCTATCATCACAATGTCGGACTGCCTTTATTTGTATTAATACATGAATAAAATCAGTTTGGATTTTCCCAGCAAGTTGGTTTGATTCTTCTGTACAAGCTCCTGTGAATCTGACTAGCTATGACGAGAATTGTTATTTTTGTCACAGCACTGCTGGAAAACCCAGCAACTTAAGGTTTTCACTTGAACTTAATTGTTGTGTTTGGATCCCTGTGAGCTTCAGAGGTTTAAGAAGGGCTCATCCGGGATTTGAACACGGGACCTCTCACACCCAAAGCGAGAATCATACCCCTAGACCAACGAGCCACATATAGAACTGTTCATATGTGCAATTCTGTGCTGCTCAGACCTAAACTTGGACCATTCAAACTGGCGATGTGGAATCTTGTTATCCAACAGCACCCCTAGTGGAGCATTTTATATGACCATCAGTCTGTGTTCTCGATATGATAATAAATCCTTAAATGTTCTCAGCTTCACCAGAAAACATGACATATTTTGTTGTATGTATGCTATATAGTTGGTATGGAACAGCTGACTTCTTGTTTATAATCCACACCAGTGACAATCAAGACCACAAGCATTTTGTTTTCGAATTGTCTGTCTGAACCTCCCATTCCCAATAACACAAAGTGACAGGAATCTTCAGAGGGTTTCTTTAGATTTGACTTTTACTCACTTGGATGAAAGTCATGGACTGATTAGAATGTGGTGGTCAAATGTCAGTACAGTTGCAGATATACAGTTGATTTGTTGTTGGTATCATTTTCAAATATGTTGTGTTTCTTGTCTTGATGAGATTACTTCATACCAGCTGCTGGTAATCTGACGAGCTGTGACAAGATTGGTGCTGCTTTTGTCCTGGCTGTGTTGGAAAACCCAACAACTCAAGGTTTTCAAGAGACATCAATTGCTGTTTTTAGATCTCTGTGAGCTTCAGATGTTAGAGTGAGGGCTCGTCCGGGATTTGAACCCGGGACCTCTCGCACCCAAAGCGAGAATCATACCCCTAGACCAACGAGCCACACATACAGTTGTTCACATCTGTAATTCTGTTCTGCTCAGACCTAAAATTGGATCTCAAAGTGGTGAGTAGGGACTCCACATTTCACCTTGTCCAACAACACCACTGGTGGTTAAAATGTTCTTCTTGCTTTCTTCATGCTGCAGTTTAAATATCTATGTACAATTTTCTGATCTTGGCTGCTGAAATGGTGAAAAAGCTTCACTCCGACAAGGTGTGATTGGTGAATGAGATCTGGATGAGATGCTGAAGTCTCAGGACACAGTTGGGATGTCTTGGCTGACATGTCTCTTTCAGTGTCAAGAAGAAGTCAGGGACAATCAATTTGCTCATTTATTGTATTCAAATTGCACTGTGACTGTGGCATCAGTGCCAGAACACAGTATATGTACTTTATTTTACAGATGTACAGATTTGACCTTTGACCTTAAGGTATCATGACCTGTTTGACTCTTTTGTGACATAATACAAATACAAAGAATTTAAGGTTTAGGACGTCTTTGCCTTGAAGAAGTTCTTGAGTTTCTTTTTTTTGTGAATGAATCCTGATCTTAGTTGAGATACGAGGTATGATGTAAGCGAGTCATTGGTGTCAGCTTAGATCATTCATACCATATCTGATGTGACCTTTCACCCACAGATGTTGTGAAAGGACACGTCTCTGTGTCAACAACATGTGTTTTCAGGGCTGACAGAATATTTCAGATTGTTGATGTGGTATTGCCTCACATTCCATCTCATAAACTGGCACCCTGTCAGCATGATTCGTTCATGTCATGTGAGGTGTTTTGACACAACAATCAAGTCTAGTTTAGTACTGTACCAAACAATACAAAAAAGTGCATTTACAGATAATAGTTTTTTTTTGTAGCATTTATTTTGTGCACCTCTTTTTGAGACAGAAAACTTGAGATCTACTCATATGAACTTTGGCAATACTGAACATAAAATGTACAGTGCAAAAACATAATTTGCTGAAGAAACAGGGTAAAAAAAATATGTGCAATGTTTATAGTGTGAAGGTTAACGTGCAAAACAAAGTGAGTGAGATTTGTAGACAATGGAATATCGTAATGTCTGTGATTAAACTCTACAGGCCGTGAATGTAGCTTCTTTTTTCCTCTTTATTGTTTGTGCTCTGTTTGCAGTGTTTACTTAAGTCTCAAATACAGTGTGTCTGACAGAGTGTGATGAATAAGATTCACTTGAAATTATAATAAAGAAAACTACTTGTGAGATGTAGTTGGCCACAAGTACACTTGAGATAAAGACCCAACCAACTCAACAGCTAAATTTGTTCTGTTTTTTTCATACACTGTTTTTTTTTCATGGTTGTTGACTGAATGTTTTTATGCATTTTTTATTGTCGTTATAGATAAACTATAGCGATGTCAGTGAGACGTTCAGAACAGAATAAGCCAGAGTCCTCAGGAGATCTATTTGAAACACAGTCCTCTTAAATGCAGGTGAGTACAGTTCTATACCCTCATCTCTACCTCTTTCTGTCCCTTTGATTTAATCACATTATTTCTCTTCTTGTTCAATGTATTTTTTAGTTTTATTGATCGTACTGATAGGGGGGCTGCACATTGGCGTAAGTGGTCAGCACTTTGCCTTACATGTTTGCATGTTCTCCCTGTGCATGCGTGGGTTTTCTCTGGGTACTCCGGCTTCCTCCCACAGTCCAGAAATATGCTGAGGTTAATTGATTACTCTAAATTGCCTGTAGGTATGAATGTGAGTGTGACTGTTTGTCTGTATATGTAGCCCTGTGACAGACTGGCGACCTGTCCAGGGTGTCCCCTGCCTTCACCCGAGTCAGCTGGGATAGGCTCCGGCACCCCCCGCGACCCAAATGAGAATGAAGCGGTGTATAGAGAATGGATGGATGGATGGATGGATGGATAGATGGATGGATGGATGGATGGATGATCATTGTGGTGTTTCTTTTGTGTTAGTCCGTGATAATGGAGTGGTTTGAACTCAAGGCACCTGTTGCTCTGCCATTAGCTTAGTTGTGGTTGAAGGTTTTAAATGAGCTGAAACTTGTGTTCACTGGTCAGAGTCACAGGATTACTTCAGCTCTGTTACAGTTCATACCAAAGAAATTGTTACATCAAATTAAATCTGGCACCAACTTTGTTTAACTGAGGTTTCAGTTCAGTATCTCCTGTCACTGTTCTACAATCTGACAGTTTTGACTGTGGCAGACGGAATCCAGTTTATCTGAAATATTTTTTCCGCTTTGACACAGTAAATAAGACCTGTTCAGAGGACAGCTCTGTTTGAGATACATTTTATACAAATATTTTGATTAGTACATCACTCACAGGTTGAAGGGAGGGCTCATCCGGGATTTGAACCCGGGACCTCTTGCACCCTAAGCGAGAATCATACCCCTAGACCAACGAGCCACATATACAGCTGTTCACATCTGTATTTCTGTGTGCAAAGACCTGCAATTGAAGTGTTCAAGGTGGGGATGTGGCGACTTGGGGCTCCACATTTTATCTGACCCAACAGCACCCTCTGGTGAGGGATTTTATGGATTCACCTTGCTGTGTATTATAACACTGATTCCCAGAAAGTTTGGCCCCAGAGACATTTGCACATCCTGAAAGTATATACAATGTGCTTGTCCAGGATTTAAATGTGGGATGTTTCACAAATTATCTATAGTTTTGTAAATGTGCATCGCCGTGGCCCAGCCCTGCTGGTCTTCCCAAATCTTGCTGATAAGTTCCATATTGATTTCAACCTTTACATATCACAGTTGAAGGATTTAAGATTTTCGTTTTTGGGTTGTTGATCACACATTCATCCTGTTCCCAGGAAAAGAAGAATTCAAATAATCATTTTATTATTTCTAATCATACTATTCTCTCTCAATGAGAGACCTCAGCATTTGATTTGTGGATGGAACATTTACCACCTATTCTTGTGAATGTAGGAATGTTTTGTACTGCAATAGACTCTAGACTCTAGACTCAAGCGTGGACTGATTAGAATTTGGTGCTCAAATGAAAAAAAGCTGATTTCTTGTTGATATGGTGTTCAAATATCTTCCATTTTATGCGTAGTATAGGTTACTCTGTAGCAGCTACTGGGAATTTGACTGGCTATGACAAGTTTTGTGCTACCTTTATCACAGCACAGTTGAGAACACCAGCAGCTTCAGATTGAAATTAGTTGTTCTGTTTAGATTTCAATAGTTAGGGCTCATCCAGGATTTGAACGTTGGACCTCTTGCACCCTAAGCGAGAATGATACCAATAGACCAATGAGCTACATATGCAGTCATTCACATCTATAATTCCATGCAGCAAAGTGCTGCAATTGAACTGTTAAACTGTGGTGAAAGCTGTATATGTTCCCTTTATATGAACCTCCACACTTCATATGTCTGTACAGATTTTCTCTCATCCATGGTAATCCCCTTACCTTCAGCAGAAATCAACTGGACTTCTCGTTTAGATTATCTCATTCAAGAGGCTTCTTCACTTATAACTCACTGATGAGGAGTTACAGATTTTTAAAGTAGCTTCAGTTTTTCAGTTCACATGCCCATGGCCCTAGCCTAGCCATGCTACACCCATGTTTCTGACGGCACAAGGGTCTGGGGAAGCTCGACGGGGAGGGAGGCGGGCTAAAAGGTTGTCTATCAAATCCCTCTGCAGCAATTGGGTAGGTATACAACCAATCAATGCAACGAATAGGCTGACGTAGTTCCGAGAGCACCGGGGGATTGTGGCTAAGTCCCATTAGCTTCCCAACCAGCGGAGCCACGGAGCCAACTGGTATATTAAGGATTTGCCATATCCCGTCGGCATAAGTCCAAATACGTCTTTCTTCTCAATGAAACACTTCAGTGCCGTGCTTTGTTTATCTTTCAAGTTGAATTTTAGCTTCAAATCTTTAAGGGCTGTGGCCAAAGCCGAGTCGAAAGATAACTGTTTGTTGTGCGCCGGTTGTTTCTGTCAGAATCGTCACGCCTCTTTCGTCACTTCGTTACGCCCGCCTTCTGACTCTACACTTCATGGTGATTGGTCCGGCCAGTTTTAGGAGAATCCAGCCTTGAGCCTTATGGAGGGGAACTAGACCCACCCTGGCAGAGAATTAAATTTGTTGCCGTGGGTTGTCTAGCGCGGCTAGGCTACCATGGCCCATGAATGATCCAGGACTCATGTACTTCAAGGTGGGAATGTTTGTGAATCCAGGTGGTCCAACAATAACGACAGCAATCATGGTGGTGGATCTGCCAGTTTACAACAGACATGAATCTGCCATGTCAAGAGTGACTCAATATGTTAATGATAGTGAAACTTTGTGGAGAGAGACCTTATCGCTGCATTATAAGTGCTGTTGTTGACCTCCCCGTCTGTTTAGAGATGGCTGTTCCAACTTGACATAGATGACTTCCGTCACTGCTCTCTCAAACCATCTGTCCTCTCTGCGGTCTGAGTTCATGTCTCTGCCGAGTGCCGTGATAAACCTATGTACAAAAGGCAGTCATTTATCACTTAAACTGAAGTAGCAAGTACAAATATACAAGTACAGTACAAAAAGGGGTATGTAGTGATGAGAGGTGTAATTACTACAATCTGAAGAAAAACATAAATTATTATTGTCTTTTTGTTGACCAAGTGTTTTTTATGTTATTTAAGTGTTCTTATAAACTATTGCGATATCAGAGGTAGATGCAGCACAGAAGAACATCTTTTGTTGTATGTATGGTATTCTGTAGTCAGTATGGAACAGCTGATTTCTTGTTGATACTCCAGTAGCATTTTGCGTTTGGGTTCTGTCTGCACAACTGTCCAATTCCAACAAACACAAAATCGTAGGAATCTCAGGAATCTTCAGAGGATCTCTTTAGATTTGACTCAAATGTTCACTTAGACTCAAGCAAGGATAGTATAGAGTTACAGTTTATAGGTGTGTTTGGGTACGCAGCTGACTTCTTGTTGGTAACAGGTTCAAATAGGTTCTGGCTTTTCGGTACATTCTACTGCGTGAGTGTGAAGTGTAATGTTGCATTTTAAATCCCTGCAAATTTCTGTTTTCCTCAGAAATTAAATTTAAAATTTATATTTGTGCAACACATCCTGGGTTTTGCTTTATGCCAGGAGCTGGTCAAACTTTTTCGATGCAAGCTACTGAGAAAGTAACTACCTGTGACAAGGTTTGTGCCACTTTTGTCACAACTGTGTTGAGAAACCCTGCAATTTAAGGTTTTTGGTCGGAGTTAATTGTGATACGTAGATTTCCATAAGATTCGGAGATCAACAGCAGGGCTCGTCCGGGATTTGAACCCAGGACCTCTCGCACCCTAAGCGAGAATCATACCCCTAGACCAACACATACAGCTGTTTACATCTGTAATTCTGAGCTCCAAACAGCTGCAGCTGAACTGTTCTACGTGGTGATGTGGCAGCTTGGAGCTGCGTGCTTTCTCTGATCCAACAGCACCCTCTGGTGGAGTATTTTATATGTTAATCTTGCTTTGTGTGTTGGTATCATGTTGTTATGCCCAGCTCGTTGTAGAGCATAACAAAAAGAAGGAGGTCGACACAGTGACAACTTTTAAACAATAAAATTAATTTATTAAAGAACTCAATCAAGAAATAACCCAAGCTAAACCCAACATAATCAAATCCAAACCAAAATCAAGAAGAGTGCCTGGCAGGCACCTGCCATCCGGGAGGGGAGAGAAAAAAACATCTTGGATTCAACCTGCTTTTAAAGGCCCCCAGCAGGTGAAGCCAATCTTGAATAATGAAAGGGAGGGGCAGGCAGAAGGATCTGCTGCTCTGCTGAACAGCAGAGGTGAGAGGAGGGAGGGGCAGGCAGGCCAGGATCTAAAATGAAAAGCAAAGACAGGACACAGGAAAACAAACATACTGACTCCAAGTCCTGTGGCCGTCACACATGTTCAAATCCATTTTGTTTTTATGTAGATTAGTAGCTTGGAAAATCCAAACTGAATCTCCATGTAATCTCCTATCTCCATGTTAGGAGATACAGGAGAATCAGTTTGGCATTGGACGAATTGAATCACGTTTCCCTCCCTGGAAAGTTTGGTACAACCAATCCTAGCACGGGAGGCTTTAGTTAATGCTGCATCATCTTCAGTGCCTGGATTACCCATAAAACACCTGCGCACCTCCCGTAACCAAACACAAACATTAACAAAGTTATTCCTAACACCGCTAATCATTTGGAAGGAGTCTTTTGTTGCGTAGCCTTTTCAAAAATAAGTGTTGTACTTGAGAGCACCCCATGTATTCGCAGATTTTTGTGACAAAAACGGCAGTAATCATTCACCACGACGCTTTCTCGGCTGCATGCCATTATTGTTTGGACTACATGGACTTCAAGGTCGATTTGTTTGTGCATCACATCCGTGTTACGCTGATTGGTTCTTTCTCATTCAAGCTGCATTCGTTAGCCCCTCCCTTTAGAAATCGTCTCCAATCATCACAATGTCAGACTGCCTTTATTTGTATTAATACATAAATAGAGTCAGTCTGGATTTTTGCAAGCAAGCAGAGTCGATTCTTCTGTACACACTCCTGTGAATCTGACTAGCTATGACAAGAACTGTTGGAAAACCCAGCACCTTAAGGTTTTCACTTGGACTTAATTGTTGTGTTTAGATGCCTGTGAGCATCGGAGGTTTAAGAAGGGCTCCTCCAGGATTTGAACCCGGGACCTCTTGCACCCAAAGCGAGAATCATACCCCTAGACCAATGAGCCACATTTAGAGCTGTTCATATGTGCAATTCTGTGCTGCTCAGACCTAAACTTGGACCATTCAAACTGGCGATGTGGAATCTTGTTATCCAACAGCACCCCTCGTGGAGCATTTTATATGACCATCAGGCTGTGTTCTCGATATGATAATAAATCCTTAAATGTTCTCAGCTTCACCAGAAAACATATGACATATTTTGTTGTATGTATGCTATTTTGTTGGTATGGAACAGCTGACTTCTTGTTTATAATCCACACCAGTGACAATCAAGACCACAAGCATTTTGTTTTCGAATTGTCTGTCTGAACCTCCCATTCCCAATAACACAAAGTGACAGGAATCTTCAGAGGGTTTCTTTAGATTTGACTTTTATTCACTTGGATGAAAGTCATGGACTGATTAGAATGTGGTGGTCAAATGTCAGTACAGTTGCAGGTATACAGTTGATTTGTATCATTTTGAAACATGTCGTGTTTTTTGTCTTGATTGGATGACTTTGTACGAGCAACTGGTACACTGACAAGCTTGGTGCTGCTTTTGTCCTGGCTGTGTTGGAAAACCCAACAACTCAAGGTTTTCATGAGGCATCAATGGTTATTTTTAGATCTCTGTGAGCTTCAGATGTTAGAGTGAGGGCTCGTCCGGGATTTGAACCCGGGACCTCTCGCACCCAAAGCGAGAATCATACCCCTAGACCAACGAGCCACACATACAGTTGTTCACATCTGTAATTCTGTTCTGCTCAGACCTAAAATTGGATCTCAAAGTGGTGACTTGGGACTCCACATTTCACCTTGTCCAACAGCATCCCTGATGGTTAAAATGTTCTTCTTGCTTTCTTCATGCTGCAGTTTAAATATCTATGTACCATTTTCTGGTCTTGGCTGCTGAGATGGAGAAAAAGCTTCACCACGACAAGGTGTGATTGGTGGATGAGATCTGGATGAGCTGCTGAAGGCTCAGGACACAGTTGGGTTGTCTTGGCTGACATGTCTCTTTCAGTGTCAAGAAGAAGTCAGGGACAATCAATTTGCTCATTTATTGTATTCAAATTGTACTGTGACTGTGGCATCAGTGCTAGAACACAGTATATGTACTTTATTTTACAGATGTACTGTACAAATAAAGTGCTTTGCTGTTTTATGCCTCCAACAATCCATGTCCATCCAGATTTGACCTTAAGGTATCATGACCTGTTTGACTCTTTTGTGGCACCTGGCATTTCTGTGAGGTAATGTCATTTAATTTTGTCCTCCAACTGAGCTGAATCTGTGGGGTTGTTGACACATTTGCGTTTTAAGCCCTGCATATTTTGGTACAAATGTGAAACTCATTGTTTGATTGAATTGTAGTTTAAAGCGAGGGCTTGTCCCGGATTTTAACTCTGGATCTCTCACACCCTCAGCGAGAATCATACGCCTAGGCCAATGAACCACATGTAGGTGCCTTCACAGCTGTAATTCTGTCCAGCTAAGATCTAAAATTGGACTGTTCAAACTGCCATGTCGTGGCTTCATCATTTTTGTCATAATTAGTGGATGAATTCAAACTTAGGTTTCGAGTACAGCTACAACTCTGCTTGACTTCTTTGTGAGTTTGAGGCCATTTTATGGTCAAATTAATGCTGAACACCAAAGTAATGACATTGAGAGTAACAGTATGGTGAGCTAGTGTGTTTGTGAGGGCAAAATACAAAGATTTTAAGGTTTAGGACGTCTTTGCCTTGAAGAAGTTCTTGAGTTTCTTTTTTTTGTGAATGAATCCTGATCTTAGTTGAGATACGAGGTATGATGTAAGCGAGTTATTGGTGTCAGCTTAGATCATTCATACCATATCTGATGTGACCTTTCACCCACAGATGTTGTGAAAGGACACGTCTCTGTGTCAACAACATGTGTTTTCAGGGCTGACAGAATATTTCAGATTGTTGATGTGGTATTGCCTCACATTCCATCTCATAAACTGGCACCCTGTCAGCATGATTCGTTCATGTCATGTGAGGTGTTTTGACACAACAATCAAGTCTAGTTTAGTACTGTACCAAACAATACAAAAAAGTGCATTTACAGATAATAGTTTTTTTTGTAGCATTTATTTTGTGCACCTCTTTTTGAGACAGAAAACTTGTGATCTACTCATATGAACTTTGGCAATACTGAACATAAAATGTACAGTGCAAAAACATAATTTGCTGAAGAAACAGGGTAAAAGAAAATATGTGCAATGTTTTAGTGTGAAGGTTAACGTGCAAAACAAAGTGAGTGAGATTTGTAGACAATGGAATATCGTAATGTCTGTGATTAAACTCTACAGGCCGTGAATGTAGCTTCTTTTTTCCTCTTTATTGTTTGTGCTCTGTTTGCAGTGTTTACTTGAGTCTCAAATACAGTGTGTCTGACAGGGTGTGATGAATAAGATTCACTTGAAATTATAATAAAGAAAACTACTTGTGAGATGTAGTTGGCCACAAGTACACTTGAGATAAAAACCCAACCAACTCAACAGCTAAATTTGTTCTGTTTTTTTCATACACTGTTTTTTTTTCATGGTTGTTGACTGAATGTTTTTTATGCCTTTTTTATTGTCGTTATAGATAAACTATAGCGATGTCAGTGAGACGTTCAGAACAGAATAAGCCAGAGTCCTCAGGAGATCTATTTGAAACACAGTCCTCTTGAACGCAGGTGAGTACAGTTCTATACCCTCATCTCTACCTCGTTGTGTCCCTTTGATTTAATCACATTATTTCTCTTCTTGTTCAATGCATTTTTTAGTTTTATTGATCATACTGATAGGGTTGCACAGTGGAGTAGTGTGACAGACTGGCGACGTGTCCAGGGTGTCCCAGGGTGCCCGAGTCAGCTGAGATAGGCTCCAGCACCCCCCCACGACCCTAGTGAGAGTGAAGCGGTGTATAGAGAATGGTTGGATGGATGGATGGATGATCATCGTGGTGTTTCTTTTGTGTTAGTCTGTGATAATGGAGTGGTTAGAACTCAAGGCACCTGTTGCTCTGCCATTAGCTTAGTTGTGGTTGAAGGTTTTAAATGAGCTGAAACTTGTGTTCACTGGTCAGAGTCACAGGATTACTTCAGCTCTGTTACAGTTCATACCAAAGAAAATATAACATCTAATTAAATCTGGCACCAACTTTGTTTAACTGAGGTTTCAGTTCAGTATCTACTGTCACTGTTCTACAATCTGACAGTTTTGACTGTGGCAGACAGAATCCAGTTTATCTGAAGTATTTTTCTCGCTTTGACACAGTAAACAAGACCTGTTCAGAGGACAGCTCTGTTTGAGATACATTTTATTTTGGTTAGTATGTCACTCACAGGTTGAAGGGAGGGCTCATCCGGGATTTGAACCCGGGACCTCTCGCACCCTAAGCGAGAATCATACCCCTAGACCAACGAGCCACATATACAGCTGTTCACATCTGTATTTCTGTGTGCAAAGACCTGCAATTGAAGTGTTCAAGGTGGTGATGTGGCGACTTGGGGCTCCACATTTTATCTGATCCAACAGCACCCTCTGGTGAGGGATTTTATGGATTCACCTTGCTGTGTATTATAACACTGATTCCCAGAAAGTTTGGCCCCAGAGACATTTACACATCCTGAAAGTATATACAATGTGCTTGTCCAAGATTTAAATGTGGGATGTTTCACAAATTATCTATAGTTTTGTAAATGTGCATCGCCGTGGCCCAGCCCTGCTGGTCTTCCCAAATCTTGCTGATAAGTTCCATATTGATTTCAACCTTTACATATCACAGTTGAAGGATTTAAGATTTTCGTTTTTGGGTTGTTGATCACACATTCATCCTGTTCCCAGGAAAAGAAGAATTCAAATAATCATTTTATTATTTCTAATCATACTATTCTCTCTCAATGAGAGACCTCAGCATTTGATTTGTGGATGGAACGTTTACCACCTATTCTTGTGAATGTAGGAATGTTTTGTACTGCAATAGACTCTAGACTCTAGACTCAAGCGTGGACTGATTAGAATTTGGTGCTCAAATGAAAAAAAGCTGATTTCTTGTTGATATGGTGTTCAAATATCTTCCGTTTTATGTGTAGTATAGGTTACTCTGTAGCAGCTACTGGGAATTTGACTGGCTATGACAAGTTTTGTGCTACCTTTATCACAGCACAGTTGAGAACACCAGTTGTTTCAGATTGAAATTAGTTGTTCTGTTTAGATTTCAGAAGTTAGGGCACATCCAGGATTTGGACCTTGGACCTCTCGCATCCTAAGCGAGAATGATACCAATAGACCAATGAGCTACATATGCAGTCATTCACATCTATAATTCCATGCAGCAAAGTGCTGCAATTGAACTGTTAAACTGTGGTGAAAGCTGTATATGTTCCCTTTATATGAACCTCCACACTTCATATGTCTGTACAGATTTTCTCTCATCCATGGTAATCCCCTTACCTTCAGCAGAAATCAACTGGACTTCTCGTTTAGATTATCTCATTCAAGAGGCTTCTTCACTTATAACTCACTGATGAGGAGTTACAGATTTTTAAAGTAGCTTCAGTTTTTCAGTTCACATGCCCATGGCCCATGAATGATCCAGGACTCATGTACTTCAAGGTGGGAATGTTTGTGAATCCAGGTGGTCCAACAATAACGACAGCAATCATGGTGGTGGATCTGCCAGTTTACAACAGACATGAATCTGCCATGTCAAGAGTGACTCAATATGTTAATGACAGTGAAACTTTGTGTAGAGAGACCTTATCGCTGCATTATAAGTGCTGTTGTTGACCTCCCCGTCTGTTTAGAGATGGCTGTTCCAACTTGACATAGATGACTTCCGTCACTGCTCTCTCAAACCATCTGTCCTCTCTGCGGTCTGAGTTCATGTCTCTGCCGAGTGCCGTGATAAACCTATGTACAAAAGGCAGTCATTTATCAGTTAAACTGAAGTAGCAAGTTCAAATATACAAGTACAGTACAAAAAGGGGTATGTAGTGATGAGAGGTGTAATTACTACAATCTGAAGAAAAACATATAAATTATTATTGTCTTTTTGTTGACCAAGTGTTTTTTTATGTTGTTATTTAAGTGTTCTTATAGATAAACTATTGCGATATCAGAGGTAGATGCAGCACAGAAGAACATCTTTTGTTGTATGTATGGTATTCTGTAGTCAGTATGGAACAGCTGATTTCTTGTTGATACTCCAGTAGCATTTTGCGTTTGGGGTCTCTGTCTGCACAACTGTCCAATTCCAACAAACACAAAATCATAGGAATCTCAGGAATCTTCAGAGGATTTCTTTAGATTTTACTCAAATGTTCACTTAGACTCAAGCAAGGATAGTATAGAGTTACAGTTTATAGGTGTGCATGGGTACACAGCTGACTTCTTGTTCAAATAGGTTCTGGCTTTTCAGTACATTCTAATGCATGAGTGTGAAGTGTAATGTTGCATTTTAAATCCCTGCAAATTTCTGTTTTCCTCAGAAATTAAATTTAAAATTTATATTTGTGCAACACATCCTGGGTTTTGCTTTATGCCAGGAGCTGGTCAAACTTTTTCGATGAAAGCTACTGAGAAAACAGCTGCCTGTGACAAGGTTTGTGCCACAACTGTGTTGAGAAACCCTGCAATTTAAGGTTCTCAGACGAAATTAATTGTGACATGTCGATTTCCATGAGATTCGGAGATCAACAGCAGGGCTCGTCCGGGATTTGAACCCGGGACCTCTCGCACCCTAAGCGAGAATCATACCCCTAGACCAACAAGCCACACATACAGCTGTTTACATCTGTAATTCTGAGCTCCAAACAGCTGCAGCTGAACTGTTCTGCGTGGTGATGTGGCGGCTTGGAGCGGCGTGCTTTCTCTGATCCAACAGCGCCCTCTGGTGGAGTATTTTATATGTTAATCTTGCTTTGTGTGTTGGTATCATGTTCAAATCCATTTTGTTTTTATGTAGATTAGTAGCTTGGAAAATCCAAACTGAATCTCCATGTAATCTCCTGTCTCCATGTTAGGAGATACAGGAGAATCAGTTTGGCATTGGACGAATTGAATGACATTTCCCTCCCAGGACAGTTTGGTACGACCAATCATAGCACGGGAGGCTTTAGTTAATGCTGCATCATCTTCAGTGCCTGGATTACCCATAAAACACCTGCGCACCTCCCGTAACCAAACACAAACATTAACAAAGTTATTCCTAACACCGCTAATAGTTTGGAAGGAGTCTTTTGTTGCATAGCCTTTTCAAAAATAAGTGTTGTACTTGAGAGCACCCCATGTATTCGCAGATTTTTGTGACAAAAACGGCAGTAATCATTCACCACGACGCTTTCTCGGCTGCATGCAATTGTTGTTTGGACTACATGGACTTCAAGGTCAATTTGTTTGTGCGTCACATCCGTGTTACGCTGATTGGTTCTTTCTCATTCAAGCTGCATTCGTTAGCCCCTCCTTTTAGAAATCGTCTCCTATCATCACAATGTCAGACTGCCTTTATTTGTATTAATACATAAATACAGTCAGTCTGGATTTTTGCAAGCAAGTAGATTAGATTCTTCTGTACAAGCTCCTGTGAATCTGACTAGCTATGACAAGAATTGTTATTTTTGTCACAGCACTGTTGGAAAACCCAGCACCTTAAGGTTTTCACTTGAACTTAATTGTTATGTTTAGATCCCTGTGAGCGTCAGAGGTTCTCGATATGATAATAAATCCTAAAATGTTTTGAGCTTCACCAGAAAACATATGACATATTTTGTTGTATGTATGCTATTTTGTTGGTATGGAACAGCTGACTTCTTGTTTATAATCCACACCAGTGACAATCAAGACCACAAGCATTTTGTTTTCCAATTGTCTGTCTGAACCTCCCATTCCCAATAACACAAAGTGACAGGAATCTTCAGAGGGTTTCTTTAGATTTGACTTTTATTCACTTGGATGAAAGTCATGGACTGATTAAAATGTGGTGGTGAAATGTCAGTACAGTTGCAGGTATACAGTTGATTTGTTGTTGGTATCATTTTCGAATATGTCGTGTTTTTGTCTTGATGAGATTACTTTGTACCAGCTGCTGGTAATCTGACGAGCTGTGACAAGATTGGTGCTACTTTTGTCCTGGCTGTGTTGGAAAACCCAACAGCTCAAGGTTTTCCATGAGACATCAATTGCTATTTTTAGATCTCTGTGAGCTTCAGATGTTAGAGTGAGGGCTCGTCCAGGATTTGAACCCGGGACCTCTCGCACCCAAAGCGAGAATCATACCCCTAGACCAACGAGCCACACATACAGTTGTTCACATCTGTAATTCTGTGCTGCTAAGACCTAAAATTGGCTTTCAAAGTGGTGACTTGGGACTCCACATTTCACCTTGTCCAACAACACCACTGGTGGTTAAAATGTTCTTCTTGCTTTTTTCATGCTGCAGTTTAAATATCTATGTACAATTTTCTGGTCTTGGCTGCTGAGATGGAGAAAAAGCTTCACCACGATAAGGTGTGATTGGTGGATGAGATCTGGATGAGCTGCTGAAGGCTCAGGACACAGTTGGGTTGTCTTGACTGACATGTCTCTTTCAGTGTCAAGAAGAAGTCAGGGACAATCAATTTGCTCATTTATTGTATTCAAATTGCACTGTGACTGTGGCATCAGTGCTAGAACACAGTATATGTACTTTATTTTACAGATGTACTGTACAAATAAAGTGCTTTGCTGTTTTATGCCTCCAACAATCCATGTCCATCCAGATTTGACCTTAAGGTATCATGACCTGTTTGACTCTTTTGTGACACCTGGCATTTCTGTGAGGTAATGTCATTTAATCTTGTCATAGCTCGTCAGATTACCAGCAGCTGGTACAAAGTAATGTAAGTTGTCATATATTCAATGAAAGTTGATATATATAATGAAAGTATGAATATATTGAATGAAAGTTGATGCATGTTGAATGAAAGTATGAAAATATGGAATGAAAGTCTGAACATTACATATATTCGTACCTTCATTCCATATATTCCAACTTTCATTCAATATATTCATACTTTCATTCAACTTTTTGTACGCTAAGCGAGAATCATACCCCTAGACCAACGAGCCACATATACAGCTGTTCATACCTGCAATTCTGTGCTGCTCAGACCTAATATTGGACCAATCAAACTGGTGATGTGGAATCTTGGAATTCTGCATTTCATCTGATACAACAGCACCCCTAATGGAGCATTTTACGTATATGGCTATCGGGCTGTGTTCTACATATGATAATAAATCCTAATATGTTCTCAGCTTCACCAGAAAACATGACATATTTTGTTGTATGTATGCTATATAGTTGGTATGGAACAGCTGACTTCTTGTTTGTAATCCACACCAGTGACAAACAAGTGTTTTGTTTTCGAATTATCTGTCTGAACCTCCCATTCCCAGTAACACAAAGTGACAGGAATCTCAGATTTGACTTTTTCACTTGGATGAAAGTCATGGACTGATTAGAATGTGGAGGCCAAATGTCAGTACTGTTGCAGATATACAGTTGATTTGTTGATGGTATCATTTTCAAGTACACTGTGTTTTTTGTACCAGCTTCTGGTAATCTGACCAGCAATGACAAGATCGGTGCTACTTCTGTCCTGGCTGTGTTGGAAAACCCAGCAACTTGAGCTTCAGATGTTAGAGTGAGGGCTCATCCGGGATTTGAACCCGGGACCTCTCACACCCAAAGCGAGAATCATACCCCTAGACCAACAAGCCACACATACAGTTGTTCACATCTGTAATTGTGTGGTGCCAAGACCTAAAACTAGATCTCAAAGTGGTGACTTGGGGCTCCACATTTCACCTTGTCCAACAGCATCCCTGGTGGTTAAAATGTTCTTCTTGCTTTCCTCATCCATCCATCCATTCTCTATACACCGCTTTATTCTCACTGGGGTCGCGGGGGGTGCTGGAGCCTATCTCAGCTGACTCGGGCGAAGGCAGGGGACACCCTGGACAGGTCACCAGTCTGTTGCAGGCCTAAATATACAAACAATCACACTCACATTCACACCTACGGACAATTTTAGAATTATCAATTCACCTCAGCTTATTTTTGGACTGTGGGAGGAAGCCGGAGTACCCGGAGAAAACCCACGCATGCACAGGGAGAACACGCAAACTCCATGCAGAAAGATCCCAGGCCCAGGCCAGGATTTGAACCAGGGATCTTCTTGCTGCAAGGCAAAAGTGCTAACCACTACATCACTGTGCAGCCCTGCTTTCTTCATGCTGCAGTTTAAATATCTATGTACAATTCTCTGATCTTGGCTGCTGAGATGGTGAAAAAGCTTCACCACGATAAGGTGTGATTGGTGGATGAGATCTGGATGAGCTGCTGAAGGCTCAGGACACAGTTGGGTTGTCTTGACTGACATGTCTCTTTCAGTGTCAAGAAGAAGTCAGGGACAATCAATTTGCTCATTTATTGTATTCAAATTGCACTGTGACTGTGGCATCAGTGCTAGAACACAGTATATGTACTTTATTTTACAGATGTACTGTACAAATAAAGTGCTTTGCTGTTTTATGCCTCCAACAATCCATGTCCATCCAGATTTGACCTTAAGGTATCATGACCTGTTTGACTCTTTTGTGACACCTGGCATTTCTGTGAGGTAATGTCACTTAATTTTGTCCTCCAGCTGAGCTGAATCTGTGGTGTTGTTGACACATTTGCGTTTTAAGCCCTGCATATATTGGTACAAATGTGAAACTCATTGTTTTATTGAATTGTAGTTTAAAGCAAGGGCTTGTCCCGGATTTGAACTCTGGATCTCTCACATCCTCAGCGAGAATCATACGCCTAGGCCAATGAACCACATGTAGGTGCCTTCACAGCTGTAATTCTGTCCAGCTAAGATCTAAAATTGTACTGTTCAAACTGCCATGTTGTGGCTTCATCATTTTTGTCATAATTAGTGGATAAATTCAAACTTAGGTTTCGAGTACGGCTACAATTCTGCTTCTGTCTAATTAAACTTGACTTGTTTGTGAGTTTGAGGCCATTTTATGGTCAAATTAATGCTGAACACCAAAGTAATGACATTGAGAGTAACAGTATGGTGAGCTAGTGTGTTTGTGAGGGCAAAATACAAAGATTTTAAGGTTTAGGACGTCTTTGCCTTGAAGAAGTTCTTGAGTTTCTTTTTTTTGTGAATGAATCCTGATCTTAGTTGAGATACGAGGTATGATGTAAGCGAGTTATTGGTGTCAGCTTAGATCATTCATACCATATCTGATGTGACCTTTCACCCACAGATGTTGTGAAAGGACACATCTCTGTGTCAACAACATGTGTTTTCAGGGCTGACAGAATATTTCAGATTGTTGATGTGGTATTGCCTCACATTCCATCTCATAAACTGGCACCCTGTCAGCATGATTCGTTCATGTCATGTGAGGTGTTTTGACACAACAATCAAGTCGAGTTTAGTACTGTACCACACAATACAAAAAAATGCATTTACAGATAATAGTTTTTTTTGTAGCATTTATTTTGTGCACCTCTTTTTGAGACAGAAAACTTAAGATCTACTCATATGAACTTTGGCAATATTAAACATAAAATGTACAGTGCAAAAACATAATTTGCTGAAGAAAAAGGGTAAAAGAAAATATGTGCAATGTTTATAGTGTGAAGGTTAACGTGCAAAACAAAGTGAGTGAGATTTGTAGAGAATGGAATATCGTAATGTCTGTGATTAAACTCTACAGGCCGTGAATGTAGCTTCTTTTTTCCTCTTTATTGTTTATGCTCTGTTTGCAGTGTTTACTTAAGTCTCAAATACAGTGTGTCTGACAGGGTGTGATGAATAAGATTCACTTGAAATTATAATAAAGAAAACTACTTGTGAGATGTAGTTGGCCACAAGTACACTTGAGGTAAAGACCCAACCAACTCAACAGCTAAATTTGTTCTGTTTTTTTCATACACTGTTTTTTTTTTTCATGGTTGTTGACTGAATGTTTTTTATGCCTTTTTTATTGTCGTTATAGATAAACTATAGCGATGTCAGCGAGACGTTCATAACAGAATAAGCCAGAGTCCTCAGGAGATCTATTTGAAACACAGTCCTCTTAAATGCAGGTGAGTACAGTTCTATACCCTCATCTCTACCTCGTTGTGTCCCTTTGATTCAATCACATTATTTCTCTTCTTGTTCAATGTATTTTTTAGTTTTATTGATCGTACTGATAGGGGGGCAGCACAGTGGCGTAAGTGGTCAGCACTTTGCCTTGCATGTTTGCATGTTCTCCCTGTGCATGCGTGGGTTTTCTCTGGGCACTCCGGCTTCCTCCCACAGTCCAGAAATATGCTGAGGTTAATTGATTACTCTAAATTGCCTGTAGGTATGAATGTGAGTGTGACTGTTTGTCTGTATATGTAGCCCTGTGACAGACTGGTGACCTGTCCAGGGTGTCCCCTGCCTTCACCTGAGTCAGCTGAGATAGGCTCCAGCACCCCCCCCCCCCCCCCCCCGCGACGCTAGTGAGGATGAAGCGGTGTATAGAGAATGGATGGATGGATGGACAAATGGATGGATGGATGGACAAATGGATGGATGGATGGATGGATGGATGGATGATCATACTGGTGTTTCTTTTGTGTTAGTCTGTGATAATGGAGTGGTTAGAACTCAAGGCACCTGTTGCTCTGCCATTAGCTTAGTTGTGGTTGAAGGTTTGAAATGAGCTGAAACTTGTGTTCACTGGTCAGAGTCACAGGATTACTTCAGCTCTGTTACAGTTCATACCAAAGAAATTATTACATCAAATTAAATCTGGCACCAACTTTGTTTAACTGAGGTTTCAGTTCAGTATCTCCTGGCACTGTTCTACATTCTGACAGTTTTGACTGTGGCAGACAGAATCCAGTTTATCTGAAATATTATTCTCGCTTTGACACAGTAAACAAGACCTGTTCAGAAGACAGCTATGTTTGAGATACATTTTATACAAATATTTTGGTTAGTACATCACTCACGGCTTCGAGTGAGGGCTCGTCCGGGATTTGAACCCGGGACCTCTCGCACCCTAAGCGAGAATCATGCCCCTAGACCAACGAGCCACGTATACAGCTGTTCACATCTGTAATTCTGTTTGCAAAGACCTGCAATTGAAGTGTTCAAGGTGGTGATGTGACGACTTGGGGCTCCACATTTTATCTGATCCAACAGCACCCTCTCGTGAGGGATTTTATGGATTCACCTTGCTGTGTATTATAACACTGATTCCCAGAAAGTTTGGCCCCAGAGACATTTACACATCCTGAAAGTATATACAATGTGCTTGTCCAGGATTTAAATGTGGGATGTTTCACAAATTATCTATAGTTTTGTAAATGTGCATCGCCGTGGCCCAGCCCTGTTGGTCTTCCTGAATCTTGCTGATAAGTTCCATATTGATTTCAACCTTTACATATCACAGTTGAAGTATTTAAGATTTTCGTTTTTGGGTTGTTGATCACACATTCATCCTGTTCCCAGGAAAAGAAAAATTCAAATAATCATTTTATTATTTCTAATCATACTATTCTCTCTCAATGAGAGACCTCAGCATTTGATTTGTGGATGGAACATTTACCACCTATTCTTGTGAATGTAGGAATGTTTTGTACTGCAATAGACTCTTGACTTTAGACTCAAGTGTGGACTGATTAGAATTTGGTGCTCAAATGAAAAAAAAGCTGATTTCTTGTTAACCACACCCAACGGGTACGTCGGCTGAGTTATTGCATTCAGTGCGGTATCTGGCTGGGTTGGTATGTATGTATGTATGTGGCTATGTCCGGTCCGATATCTCTGCAACCGCTGAAGTCAGGATAATCAAACTTGGCACAGAAGATCAGTCTAAGGTCCCCTGCTCAGTTGTGGAGTTACAGGTCAGCAGATCAAGTAGGGAGTGAGATACGTACAATGATCTAAATTGATACATATTGCATAGGGAGGACAGGGTTGTCGCCAGCAGACAGCGTGGTTCTGCCCTCGACTGAGGGCTCATCTCGTTGATTTTTTGTTCAAGAATCTTCCGTTTTATGTGTAGTATTGGTTACTCTGTCGCAGCTACTGGGAATTTGACTGGCTATGACAAGTTTTGTGCTACCTTTATCACAGCACAGTTGAGAACACCAGTTGTTTCGGATTGAAATTAGGTGTTCTGTTTAGATTTCTAAAGTTAGGACTCATCCAGGGTTTGAACTTTGGACCTCTCGCATCCTAAGCGAGAATGATACCAATAGACCAATGAGCTACATATGCAGTCATTCACATCTATAATTCCATGCAGCAAAGTGCTGCAATTGAACTGTTAAACTGTGGTGAAAGCTGTATATGTTCCCTTTATATGAACCTCCACACTTCATATGTCTGTACAGATTTTCTCTCATCCATGGTAATCCCCTTACCTTCAGCAGAAATCAACTGGACTTCTAGTTTAGACTATCTCATTCAAGAGGCTTCTTCACTTATAACTCACTGATGAGGAGTTACAGATTTTTAAAGTAGCTTCAGTTTTTCAGTTCACATGCCCATGGCCCATGAATGATCCAGGACTCATGTACTTCAAGATGGGAATGTTTGTGAATCCAGGTGGTCCAACAATAACGACAGCAATCATGGTGGTGGATCTGCCAGTTTACAACAGACATGAATCTGCCATGTCAAGAGTGACTCAATATGTTAATGATAGTGAAACTTTGTGGAGAGAGACCTTATCGCTGCATTATAAGTGCTGTTGTTGACCTCCCCGTCTGTTTGGAGATGGCTGTTCCAACTTGACATAGATGACTTCCGTCACTGCTCTCTCAAACCATCTGTCCTCTCTGCGGTCTGAGTTCATGTCTCTGCCGAGTGCCGTGATAAACCTATGTACAAAAGGCAGTCATTTATCAGTTAAACTGAAGTAGCAAGTTCAAATATACAAGTACAGTACAAAAAGGGGTATGTAGTGATGAGAGGTGTAATTATTACAATCTGAAGAAAACATATAAATTATTATTGTCTTTTTGTTGACCAGGTGTTTTTTTTATGTTGTTATTTAAGTGTTCTTATAGATAAACTATTGCGATATCAGAGGTAGATGCAGCACAGAAGAACATCTTTTGTTGTATGTATGGTATTCTGTAGTCAGTATGGAACAGCTGATTTCTTGTTGATACTCCAGTAGCATTTTGCGTTTGGGTTCTCTGTCTGCACAACTGTCCAATTCCAACAAACACAAAATCATAGGAATCTCAGGAATCTTCAGAGGATTTCTTTAGATTTGACTCAACTGTTCACTTAGACTCAAGCAAGGATAGTATACAGTTACAGTTTATAGGTGTGCATGGGTACGCAGCTGACTTCTTGTTCAAATAGGTTCTGGCTTTTCAGTACATTCTAATGCATGAGTGTGAAGTGTAATGTTGCATTTTAAATCCCTGCAAATTTCTGTTTTCCTCAGAAATTAAAATTAAAATTTATATTTGTGCAACACATCCTGGGTTTTGCTTTATGCCAGGAGCTGGTCAAACTTTTTTGATGCAAGCTACTGAGAAAATAACTACCTGTGACAAGGTTTGTGCTACATTTGTCACAACTGTGTTGAGAAACCCTGCAATTTAAGGTTTTCAGTCAAAATTAATTGTGATATGTCGATTTCAGAGATTAAAAGCAGGGCTTGTCCGGGATTTGAACCCGGGACCTCTCGCACCCTCAGCGAGAATCATACCCCTAGACCAACAAGCCACATGTACAGCTATTTACTTCTGTAATTCTGAGCTCCAAACAGCTGCAGCTGAACTGTTCAAAGTGGTGATGTGGCGGCTTGGAGCTGCGTGCTTTCTCTGATCCAACAGCGCCCTTTGGTGGAGCATTTTATATGTTCATCTTGCTTTGTGTGTAGACACACCACTGAACCCCAGAAAGCTTGGCCTCACAGATGTGTACACATTATCATATCCAACACTGGGCTCCAAAAGTCTTGAAAAATAGGCATAGTTTCAACCTTAGTTTTCTGTGTGTGGAAGATTTTTGAATCAATTTCTGAAATGGAATACATAACATTGACAGGTTCATTATTCTGTTACAGTGATGACATTCTGTTAATTAGACTCATGCGAGTTTTTAAGAAAGGTCTCAACCTCACCAAACAACATCACAAGACAAACATTATTCTTGCATTTATTTTAACATTGTTGACCAATGTTAAGCTCTGCTTTTACTTCCTGGGAGAAGGTCACATCTTGGGCCTCCAAATACTCCTCAGCAGCATGCATGACTTCACCATCACTCTGAAAATGGCAACCACGCAAGCATTCACCATTTCCAGAGTGGCATAAGTCAGACGGTGCAGGTCGGATGAGTTAAGGTTCGGATGAGTTTAGCTACTTCACCTGTGGTATGGAGATGTAGAAAAATAGAATTACTGCTTTACAATTAGATTTGACATATACCTTTTGGATATAAATGCCATCAAGTGAAGTCTGAAATACAGTCTGTAGTGGAAGAAATCTAGTCCGTAATTATTGCGCTGTTTCCTTAAAATCTTTGTATCTATGAAACGAGAATTACTGCTTCACTCTGAAATGCTCA